>NC_139219.1:112855355-114145355 GCF_055691185.1 Crinia signifera | reverse complement strand
AAAGGTTTTAATCCAACGTTTCGAGGCTCTGAAATGGCCCCTTTCTCAAGGTTTGTACACCTTGAGAAAGGGGCCATTTCAGAGCCTCGAAACGTTGGATTAAAACCTTTTTGACACCATCAAAAACCCTGTCGAGTGCCGCTGCTTGCTAGCTACTGTCTCATATATATATATATATATATATATATATATATATATATATATATATATATATATATATATATATATATATATATATATACATACATACATACATACATACATACATACATACATACATACATACATACATACATACATACATACATACATACACACATACAGATGGGGCAGGTCCCATCTTGGCAGGGGATGGCGCTGGCATCGCCAGCCGCCATCCAGCGCCATGGCGATGGTGAGAAGGGGGCGCGCGCGTCCCCTTCCGACGGCGCTTCCATCCGTTCCCCCGGGTCCCCGGAGGGGGAGGGGGGATCCGGCTCTCCTCTGTAAAAGATTACTGCGTCGGGTGCCCGGGCAAGTGAAGACAATGCAGCGGGGGACGGGGCTCGGCACTCCAAACGGCTTGTAGTAACTTCAGGCGGACACAGGGATAGTAAACAACGTTTCAATGCCGTTTATTGTGGCATTTTCGTCAGGTTATATAATCTATATAAAAGGATTTCTCTTTCAATGGTCCTGGTGACACAGCTCAACACTGGGATGTAGGAGGGTCCGAAGGAGCCAGGCACCTATCCTAAAGTTTTAGAGGGTAGGCTCCTCCCCTACTGCATCCCTGGACTCTTCAGTTCGTGTTAGGTGCCCACTGGAGTGGGTGCTATTCTAAAGGGCTGCAGGAGCAGCCGAAGAATTAGAGTAGTTAGGGGATTTTTATTATTTTATTAACTTTTACCCTAGCTAGGTAGGCACAGTGTGAGGATTCTCATAGTGAATCCTCACACTGCTTGCGCAAGCAGGAGCTGACAGAAGCGCGTCCTGTCAGCTCACTGTGCACAGGGGAGACGCTGTCTGGTCTCCCTGTGCAGCGCTTATAGCCTTTTCTAAAAGGCTGCCTGGGCTCCGGAGTACCCTGAAACCGGCTCCACGCTTAGGTGGGGATCATGGGGGACAGGCGCTCCGTGATGGCGGCGGCCATTTTATGCGGAGCTTACACGCTGAGCTCCTAGATGAGAGGACAGCAGCGTTGTGACAGGCATGTTCCAAGTGATCCCCATTTGAGGGGGAGACACTGGAACTAGGAAATCCTACCTAAGGAGCGGCTTGCTGGGGGTGGTTGGCGCCAAAAGGTCACGGACCCCGCAGCAGCAGGGACCTGTGGTCTCTTCCTTCACTCTGACTTTGGCGCCTTTCAGAACGCTTGCAGCGGAGCTGAGCTGGCTTACTGATCCTGGCAGAGTGACTTGGATTTCCTGGGCATCGCTTCCCCGCAGTTGAAACCAACAGACAGATAAGTGATTGGGTGCATTGCCTCTGTATAAACGCTTGTACATTGTTTGCACTGTGTATACTGATAGTTATACTTTTATCACTTGCGTCATGTCTGAGCATCAGGCTGTGGTTTTGGGGGAGGGAGCCCTTAATGCACTGAGCGCGTGCAATGTTTGCACACAAAAATTTGTCCCTGAGCAGATGGCCAAGGGGGGCTTATGTATTACTTGCGCTGATGTGAGACCCATGGGCAGTGATCCCCATAGGGCAGAGCATATGGAACCTGCGTGGGCCAGGGCCCTAGGCAGGTCAGTAAACGCTTTGGTGCAGCTTTTGGACAGGCAGAGTGATGGGCTGGTAGAATCACAGAGACCTATGCCATCATCTCAGCAGTCGTCTGGCTCCTTGCCTCTTACCCAGGCAGATCCTGCACTTATCCAGGTGATGCAGGATACTGCAAAAGGGATTAACAGGTTCAGTGAAATGCTGGACAAAATGGATGATGTGGCAGGGACCCCTAGAAGGTCTTATGCCTTAACTACTGTGGTAGATGAAGAGGAAGGAGAGTATACTGACATCCCCTGGGATCAGGGTGATGATTTGGAAGAGAACTCTGCTGCTGGTATAGAGGATCTCATTATAGCTGTGAAGCAGGCTTTAAAGCTGACTGTGGAGGATAAGACTCCTGTTAAAGGTGTTTTTAAGCGACAGCGGAAGGAGGCTGTTACTTTTCCTTCAGATGAGGGGTTACAGGAATTGTTAGAAGGGGCTTGGAAAACTCCTGATAAGAGGCTTCAGATGCCTAAGCGATTCCTTAGTCTGTACCCCATGCCAGAGTCTCATGCGGAGCTCTGGGAAAAGGTCCCAGTTGTGGACGCTTCAGTGGCACGTTTGTCCAAGGCTACTGTATTACCAGTACAGGGCGGTGCAGCTTTTAAAGATTCTGTGGATAAAAAGCTGGAGGGAAACCTCAAGGCTATCTTTGAAGGGGTGGGGTTTACCTTACGACCCCTTATTGCTTCAGCCTGGGTTTCTAAGGCCATGATAGAGTGGGCTGGTGAATTATGCACCATGCTGCAGGCTGACCCGGGTGCATTACTGCTGGCAGAAAAGATTAAGGCAGCAGCAGAATATGCAGTTGAAGCAGAGGAGGAAGCTATTAAAATGGCAACCAGAGTGTCCACAGTCTCCATTAATGCCAGGAGAGTGCTTTGGCTAAAAGCCTGGGAAGCAGACAATGAGTCCAAGAAGGCTCTGGAAACATTAGCCTTCAAAGGAAAGGTACTCTTTGGTACCGAATTAGAGGAGATTATAAAACAGGCCACAGGCGGCAAAAGTACATTCCTGCCGGCCTCCTCAGCAAAGCAGACGTCCAGATTTTCTGCTTTTAAGCCGTCCTTTCGGCCCTCCCCTAGAGGTGGTGCGTCCTTTCGAGGACAGTCTTTCAGGGGAAGGTTTCAGCCCTCTAGAGGCAAGACACAAAAGTCAAAATTTGGCTCTTTTCACAAGAAGCCTGCCAATAAAGGAGAGGATAAACCCTCTGCATGACTGTCAGGGGCTTTGCCCGACAGTGACAAAAGTGGGCGGGCGTCTCACGCTCTTCAGGGACGCTTGGGCTTCTCTAGACCAGGATGCCTGGGTGCTAGACATCATAACACAGGGTTACAAAATCCCTTTCAGAGGGCCACCTCCGAAGAGGTTCATTCCCACATCCTTACCAAAGGAAGCACGGCTGCGTACAGCTCTTGTGAGAGCAGCGCACTCCCTTTTGAAAAAAGGGGTGGTGACACTAGTCCCCAAGACAGAGTGGAAGAAAGGCTTTTACTCCACGCTGTTCCTGGTGCCCAAACCAGACGGGTCTTTCAGACCAATACTAAATTTGAAGTCTCTAAATGTTCATTTATGGGTAGACCATTTCAAAATGGAGTCTCTACGGTCAGTACTCCTGAGTCTGGACCAGGGAGAATTTTTGGCGTCCATGGATGTCCAGGACGCATATTTGCACGTTCCTATACACCCGGAACATCAGACCTTGTTGAGGTTTGCCATAGGAGACCTGCATTTACAATTCCGGGCGTTACCCTTTGGGCTAGCAACCGCGCCAAGGGTATTCACAAAGATAATGTCAGTAATGGCGGCGGTGCTGAGGCTCAGGGGAATCACAGTAATACCCTATTTGGACGATCTCCTGTTCAAAGCAGAGTCAGCAGCCATGCTGCAGAGTCACTTGGCAGAGGCCATCAGTTTTTTGCAGGCTCACGGCTGGATTTTAAATTTGCAAAAATCTCAGTTGGTACCGTCACAAAGGCTCCAATTCTTGGGAGTCATACTGGACACCCATCTTCATCGGGTATTCCTCCCGGAGGTAAAGGCCAGGGATCTGGTCACCCTAGTCCAGGAGATTCTCAGGGCTCAGAGCATTTCAGTATGGAGGTGCCTCAAGCTCCTGGGGAAGATGGTGGCGTCATTCGAGACGCTTCAATTTGCCAGGTTCCACTCTCGGAGGTTCCAATGGAACATTTTGTCAGCTTGGTCAGGAAACACTTTGACCATGAAATCCGAGATGATAGTGCTGTCTTCGGACACCCGAGAATCTTTGAAATGGTGGACAGAAGTAGATTCCCTTCAGTGGGGTCGGTCATTACAGACCTGGGACTGGTTGATAGTAACTACCGACGCCAGTCTCAGGGGCTGGGGGGCAATAGTCCTGGATCTCAGGCTTCAGGGCCTGTGGGCGGCAGAGGAATCAGCGTTACCAATCAACATCTTGGAGCTGAGAGCTGTCTGGAAAGTCATTTCCTTGGCGGGAGACAGGTTACAGAACCTCCCTTTGAGGATTCAGACCGACAATGCCACAGCTGTGGCGTATCTGAATCACCAGGGAGGTACACGCAGCAGATTGGCCATGTGGGAGGTATCCAGAATCTTCCTATGGGCGGAACAGAATGTTCCAGCTGTATCGGCTATATTCATCCCAGGAATAGAGAATATAGAAGCCGACTTCCTGAGCAGGGAGGAGCTCAAGGAAGGGGAATGGAGCTTACACCCTCAGGTGTTTCACCAAATCACTTCGATGTGGGGAACTCCGGATGTGGACCTGATGGCATCCAGGATCAACCGTCAAGTGCCCAGGTTCTATGCCAGAACAAGGGATCCACTAGCGGAGGCAGTGGATGCCATGACTATTCACTGGCAGGGAGATCTCCTTTATGCATTCCCACCAGTACCAATGTTACCGAGACTTCTGAAGAAAATACAGGGGCAGAAGGTTCCAGTGATCTTAGTGGCCCCAGATTGGCCAAGGAGATCCTGGTACTCGAGGCTTCAGAGGTTGTCTGTGGACTCATGGCGTCTACCTCTGAGACCAGACCTTCTAAGACAAGGCCCTTTCAATCACCTGGATTCAGATCGATTGATTTTGACGGCCTGGCTATTGAAACCACCATTTTGAAAAGAAAAGGGTTTTCTGAGGCAGTAGTACAGACTATGATAAAAGCCAGAAAAGCTGTATCTTCGGCAAATTATTATAGAGTCTGGAAGACTTACATTCGATGGTGTGAGAGAAGAAAGGCTCATACATCTCATTTTAAGCTATCAAGAATGATGGAATTCTTACAAGATGGTTTTTCATCGGGCCTAAGCCTTCAGTCACTGAAGGTGCAGATTTCGGCCTTGTCCATCTATTTCCAGAAAAAGATAGCCATTTTGCCGGAAATTCAAACCTTTTTACAAGGAGTATCCAGGTTGAAACCTCCATACAAGCAACCAGTAGCACCTTGGGATCTATCACTGGTTTTGGAATGCCTTCAAAAGGCACCTTTTGAACCTTTAAGGTCGGCTGACTTTAAGTTTCTTACGTGGAAGCTAGTGTTTTTGTTAGCAGTAGCATCTGCTAAAAGAGTTTCAGAATTGGGAGCTTTGTCATGTAAATCTCCTTTCTTAATTTTTCATGATGACAGGGCTGTTTTAAGAACAGTGCCTCAGTTTTTACCGAAGGTGGTATCTACCTTCCATTTAAATCAGGAGATAGTTCTACCTGTGTTTCAACCCCCAGAGGGTTCTAAGAAAAGGGACAAGTTGAGAACTTTGGATGTTGTGCGTGCCTTACGCATATATGTGGACAGAGTGAAGAGTGTCAGGAAGACTGACACATTGTTGGTATTGTATGACGTACACAAGATTGGTTGGCCTGCATCTAAGCAGACTATTGCTAGGTGGTTGCGGTCTGTGATAGCCTTTGCATACACCAAAGTGGGTAGACCAGTACCGGCCAAAATAAATGCGCATACCACCAGGTCAGTTGCCACCTCTTGGGCGGTTCGACATGGGGCCACAGCTGAGCAGGTTTGCAGAGCTGCCACTTGGTCATCTGTTCACACATTTGCCAAATTCTATAGATTCCATGAGTTCGCGTCGGAGGACGCATCATTCGGGCGAGCAGTGCTGAGAGCTGCAGACCTGAGCGTACCCTCCCAAAGGACCGGCTCTGGAACGTCCCAGTGTTGAGCTGTGTCACCAGGACCATTGAAAGAGAAAAAGGGATTTTTGTAAGAACTTACCGTTCGAATCCCTTTCTCTGATATGGTCCTGGTGACACAGCGATCCCTCCCTTACGCTCAGTAAGTATGCCAGAAGTTTCATGATGTTCATGTTAAAATGGTTAAAAGTTAACAGTTTTCTGTTATAAAATGTGCATATAATATGTGCAGGCGTTTGTACTGAGTTAATGTATTCCAGTGGCTTTGAAAGATGAACTGAAGAGTCCAGGGATGCAGTAGGGGAGGAGCCTACCCTCTAAAACTTTAGGATAGGTGCCTGGCTCCTTCGGACCCTCCTACATCCCAGTGTTGAGCTGTGTCACCAGGACCATATCAGAGAAAGGGATTCGAACGGTAAGTTCTTACAAAAATCCCTTTATAACCTGACGAAAATGCCACAATAAATGGCATTGAAACGTCACACACACACACACACACACACACACACACACACATACATACATACATACATACATACCACATGAAAGGCCTGTGTTTGTCCCTCTTCACCTTACTCTGTAGGAGACCTCACAGTCCCAGTGCTGCCTCTGATTAAAAACCCTCCCATGACTAGGCTGCTGCTGCTGTTATTCATGGGCCTGAGAAGCATGTAATGAGCTCCACCAATCAGTGCTCAGCACAAACGTCTCAGCCTCTGCCCTCTGGTGTCATGGGACTTAGTCAACTCCCAGTAATGCACTGCACACTTGGCTCCCAATGCTCAGCACCATTAATCATTGTCACATTGGCAGATAGGTGAAGCTGCAGCACTACCCCACTCCCATGCACAAAACCTTTAGCTAAAAAAAAAAAGAGGGGGCCCAGGGGCACTGACCCCTTGTGCCCCCATTATAATCCGGCCCTGCCGTGGATGGGTAAAGGTATCTCCTGTTTCCAGGAAATTACAGGTTGTGCAACCCAAGCAACGATAGTTGCCAGGTTTTTTTGTTAGAAAATGCGACTTTGGGTCCATTTTAGGTTTTACTGGGTTCGTTTTTACCACCCAGTCCCGTATGCTCCGGCCACGCTTGTAGCACGATATTAGTGTATTATCCTTTAATAGTGGCAATTCAGGATCTGTACTAATGATGGGCCACATTCTCTTATGCCCCTTTCAGACCGCACTTTGGAAACGGTATATTGCCGTTCTTTTACTGTTTTAAAACGGTAATCTGTGCGGTCTGAAAGGTGCAGATCCAATTAACCGGTTTGAAAATACCGTTTTTCAAACCGGTTTAAATTCAGGGTCCTACCCGTTTCAGACCCGGCGGTTGCTGTGCCTTTCCATACCACAAAGACGTCATCAATGAAACGTTTGAAAAAAATGCATTTTGTAGCAAAGTCGGGATTTCCAAAAAATAAATCTTGTTCTAGTTGGAACATGAAACCATTCGCGTACGTGGGTGCGACGCACGCACCCATTGAACAACCACGCACTTGAATAAAAAAACTTTTTGAAAGATGAAGTAGTTCCTGGTAAGGATCAGTTGTAACAACTGCAATAGAAGTTCCACATTCGGGCCTTTGTAGCTATCCTTATTCTGCAGTAGGCATTTTATTGCTTGTATACCGCAGTCGTGTGGTATGCTTGTATATAAGCTGACCACATGCACCATCGATGTGGAACTTCTATTGCAGTTGTTACAACTGATCCTTAACAGAAACGACTTCATCTTTCAAAAATATTTTTTTATTCAAGTGCGTGGGTGTGCAATGGGTGCGTGCGTCGCACCCACGTATGCGAATGGTTTCATGTTCCAACTAGAACAAGATTTATTTTTTGGAAATCCCGACTTTGCTACAAAATGCATTTTTTTCAAACGTTTCATTGATGACGTCTTTGTGGTATGGAACGGCACAGCAACCGAGTGCACGAGTATTATGGACACTATCAATACCCAAGATGACAATATCAAATTTATATATGATGTCAGTGATACCAGCATCTCATTTCTGGATGTGAAAATCACGTTAAATGGTGGAGAAATAGCTACAACATTATTTAGTAAACCAACGGACTGTAATTCTTTACTATTGGCTTCAAGTTTTCATCCAGATTCCTTGAAAGAAGCATTACCGTTCTCGCAGATGTGCAGAGTCCGCAGGATATGTAATACCAAAGAGGAAGAGACTGCACAAATCAATAACATGTCAAAAAGATTTCTAGAACAAGGATATTCCCCTAATACAGTCACAAATGCAGTAGCTAGAGTAAAGGACATTCCTAGAGGGGATTTGCTCACCACCAAACCCAAAAAGAGCTTGGAGAATAGTACCATTTTTGTCACACAGTATTCCACTGCCCGTAAAAAAATTATAGGTACAGCTAAGAGAATGTGGCCCATCATTAGTACAGATCCTGAATTGCCACTATTAAAGGATAACACACTAATACCGTGCTACAAGCGTGGCCGGAGCATACGGGACTGGGTGGTAAAAAACAAACCCAGTAAAACCTAAAATGGACCCAAAGTCGCATTTTCTAACAAAAAAACCTGGCAACTATCGTTGCTTGGGTTGCACAATCTGTAATTTCCTGGAAACAGGAGATACCTTTACCCATCCACGGTCTGGCAAGGTGTACAAAATTAATGAGATCTATACCTGCAACTCATCGTATGTCATTTATCTTTTAAAATGCCCTTGTGGTCTTGCGTATGTAGGCAAGACCACCTGTAAATTTAAGGAGAGAATGGCACAAAATAGGAGTGCCATTCATCTGGCTATAGGGGGTCGAGATACGGAGCAACCCGTAGCTAGACATTTTAAACTGATGAAACGTGGTGAATCCACAGTTAGATATAAGATCATTGATAGTGTCCCTGTAAATGTAAGAGGAGGTGACCGTGCCAGAACTCTGTTGCAGAGGGAGGCACGGTGGGTCTATATGCTGGGCACAGTTAGTCCACATGGATTTAACGAACAATTGATTCTAAACTGCTATTTATAAAATTACTCATGGATCTATAGTAATCACTAATGCATTGTTGTATAATGTATGAATATCTACCGGTATATTTCTTCTACGATCCCCATGGCAGCCTTAACACTGGGATATTCCCCATCCCCCATAGATTCAGACAGGACATTTTTCTCTAGGACCGCCCACCTTGGGTATAATAGCCCCCTCCTCTCTCTTCTCTGTGTCTTTTTTCCTGTCTCCGTTAAGAGAAGGACAGAGTAGGTTATTTAATTTTGTTTTAACCAGGGTTACCTCTATGCAGTTTAAGAACTGGATGGGGTGGCACCCCGGGGAGAAGGAGATGCTAAGGTCAGTACACTACCCTTATGCATAAATTCCTGCCATTATTAGTATGGACGCCGATATAAGGACTGCTGGAGAGTATTGTTACATACCAGGTACGCTGCGGCATTGAAGGAACTGACAGGCGCTGATCAGTGGCCAGATGAAGGAGCAGACAGACCGAGCTGAAAGCCGCGTCTGTGCACTCCGGAATACAGGCAGAAGGGGCGGAAGTTTGCGGTGCGCGTCACTTCCGCCCAGAAGCGCCGGAGGTGCGCAAGTAAATGCTTCCCCACGGAGTAATAGCACTGAAGCTGAAAGCCATTATGGATGCACCTTCTCCCCACAAGCCGGTTGATGCCCCAGTGATGTAAGCCCTTTGGTTTTTTGGGCATTAGTTATTTATTTTTGCAAGATATTAAGTGTAGTTTGTTTTATTATAGTGTGCCTGTTACTGATACTGTTCATAAGAAGAAAACAGCTAAGAAGAAGTTTATATAGACGAGATGCATGTCTTGTGATAAACTATTTACCTCGGCTCAAAAGAAATCACTATGTGATGAATGTGAAGCCAGGCAGAAGAAATTGGATAGGAAGGCTGAGCAGTCTGAGATTCTTAAAGATTTGATGGCATGGACGAAAGAGTCGTTTGTCTCAAAAGATGAATTTTTGCAGTCAAAGACGCCCAAAAGATCCAGAACTCAGGCAGAGCTTAGTAATAAGGAAGGCTCATCTTAGGAGGTAGAGTGTCTGGAAAAGAACTCCACAGATGAATCAGGGGAGTTAGCAGAAGTAAGAACCTTTAACCTAGAGCTAGTTGAAGGTATGCTGAAAAATATATACAAGGCCATGAACTATAAAGAGGAAGCAGGTACTTCAGTAGTGAAAGATCCCTTATATGAAGACAGAGCAAGAAAGGGAAGAACATTTCCAGTCCACACTATGGTGAGGGAAATGATAGCTAAGGAGTGGACGAATATAGACAAGAAGCTGACGCTAGGTAATCGAGTCGAAAAGATGTACCCATACAAGGACGATGAGTTCTTAGGCTGGTGCTCGATGCCGAAGGTAGACGCTGCGGTGGCAGAACTTACCTCAAGGTCCACTATCCCAGTTGAAGATGCAGCGGCCTTTAAAGATTCAATGGATAGGAAGACTGAGAACGCCTTGCATAAAGTTCATTCTGCTTCTGCGGGGTCACTTAAATCTACGGTAGCGGTGGAATCGGTCTCAAGAGCCCTAAGACTATGGGCTTCCAATCTTCATACTGACATAGAAGACAGAATTTCAAAGCAATACCTGTTAAAAAGCCTTGAGGTTATGCAAAAATCGATAAGAATACCTGTGTGAGGCGTCTTTAGCTTCTGTATCCTTTGCAGCAAAGACCATGGCCGCTGGGGTTACAGCGAGAAGAGCACTGTGGCTCAGGCCATGGAGTGCGGACGCCAACTCAAAGAATAAGCTAGCAACATTGCCCTTTGAACGGAAATTCTTATTCGGGTCAAAATTGGACACAATGATTCAAAGGCTGTCAGGAGGAAAATCTATTTTTCTCCCACAAGACAGAAGGAACCGATTTCCTTATCCTAGTTCAAATAAACAGTCATACATGGAGGCCAAGACATACCGGCCAGGTAGACCATACTACAGAAGAGGTTCTAACCCTTCAAGACAAGCCTTTCGTCAGCCCTTTCGTGGGTGATTCCAGGCTGATAAAGGAGGAAGATTATGACTATCTTCAGAAGATGGAAGTAGGCGCCAGGCTGTCACTATTTGTAGAAGAATGGAGATCCACCATAACAGACAAGTGGGTGTTGAGTATAATTCAAGAAGGCTATCACATAGAATTTGCATAATTTCCAACTCACAACAGATTTATGAAGTCCAGGGTACCAGAAGACCGAGAAAGAAGAGTGGCACTCTGGGAAAAGATAGAACAGTTACTAAAACTGAAGGCGATCGAAAGGGGTACCAGAAACCCAACACAAAGAAGGTTTTTACTCAAACCTCTTCTTGGTGGAGAAAGCCAAGGGAGGGTTCAGGACCATCCTGGATTTGAGAGAGCTAAATTACTTCATAAGGAAGATAAAGTTTTGGATGGAGTGTCTGACTTCCATAATATCAGGAATAAGAAGAAACGAGTATCTAGCTTCAGTAGATCTGAGGGACGCATACTGTACTACCACATTCCAGTATGCGTGAATCACAGAAAGTTCCTGAGGTTCTATGTGGCAAGACAGCACTTTCAGTTCACGTGCCTACCGTTTGGGCTGAAAAGCTCTCCAAGAGTGTTCACAAAGGTACTGATCACGTTAATGGCGGAGCTGAGAAAGAAGACAGTCCAGATATGGCCATACTTAGACGATTTACTGATTGCTGGGGACTCAGCAGAAGAAGTAAGACTGAGTGTGGCTCTAACACTAAAAACATTGCGAAGACACAGGTGGATCATAAACGACGAGAAAAGTCAATTATGTCTGACCAGGAAGATACAGTTTCTGGGGGTCAGAATAGACACCAGAGAATACTCAGTGGCCTTGTCAGTAGAAAGATGTCTGAGAATAAAAGAACTGACGGAGTGGATCCTACAAAGGAGAAGAATTCCATTGATAAAGGCAGTGCAATTGTTAGGAATGATGGTATCATGCATAAAGATTATACCCTGGGCGCAGTGGAACTCAAGACAGCTGCAGTGGTATCTACTCCCACTGTTAAAGAGAGGTTACAAAGATCATCATTGCATAGAGTTACCGCAACCAGTGATAAAATCCCTGAAGTGGTGGACGGAAGAACTAGAGAGCAGAACCTCAAGTTTGGAAAATTCACACTTTCAAATACTGACAACAGACGCCAGTTTGTCAGGGTGGGGAGCTCATCTCGGAAACTCATCAGTCCAAGGGATGTGGTTTCGTGAAGAGGCAAAGAACTCCTCAAATGCAAGAGAACTGCAGGCGGTCTGGGTGGCGATGAGTATGCTCAGAATGAAGATTCGAAACTCCCATCTCCGAGTTATGTCCAACAATGTAACAGTGGTGTCCCACATAAACCATCAAGGGGGGACCAGAAGTCGGAAGTTGATGATATTATCGGAGACGATCATGAACTGGGCGGAATTTAATCTATTATCAATTTCGGCGGTTTACATACCAGGCAAGAAGAACATTGTGGCAGACTTCCTGAGTCGCAAGACAATACTGCCTGGAGAGTGGGAGCTGAACAAAGAGGTGTTCCAGGAGATTGTGAAGAGGTTTGGCGTGCCGGAAGTGGACCTGATGTCCACAGTTACCAACAGAAAGGTGAGCAAATTTTGCTCAAAGTTCTGGCATCCTCAGGCAGCGGCATTGGACATGTTTGCAATCAAATGGACATTCAACCCGGGTTATGTTTTTCCCCCCTTTCCAGTAATATCCAAGATACTGAAGAAGATATGGGAAGACCAGGTGCAAGTAATAGTAATACTACCACATTGGCCGAGAAGGGCCTGGTATACCAATGTCCTAAGGATGTCGATACAACAGCCTTGGAAACTGCCAAACAGACCAGACCTGTTGAGTCAAGGACCTATGCTGTACCAATACCCAGCAGCATTGTGTCTAGAGGCATGGAAATTGAGCGGCAGATATTGAAGAAACACAATCTATCGCCGCAAGTCACAGAAATGATGATGGAGGCTAGAAAGAAGATATCTTCAGCGGCCTATTATAAAACCTGGAACAAGTTTATTACTTGGGGAGGATTTAAAGGTGACTTTGCATGTATTCCCACAGACAAGGTGCTACAGTTCCTTTTTGAAGGTTTTCAAATGGGTCTAGCTACAGTTACTATTAAAGCACAGACGTCAGCTCTGAGTGTTTTATTAGACAGACCACTAGCGGAAGACAAAATGGTCAAGAGATTTGGAAGGGCGATGAAAAGAATCAGACCACCAATTAAGGCCATTGTAGCACCATGGGACTTGAACCTGTTATTGACTGTTCTAACTAAAGATCCGTTTGAACCTTTAGCTGAGAGCTCGCTAAAATTCCTTACCTGAAAGGTGGTGTTTCTGGTGGCTTTAACATCTGCTAGGAGGGTTAGTGAGCTGCAAGCCCTCTGGATAGAGGAACCGTACCTAGTGGTACTACGAACACACCCAGAGTTTGTTTCTAAAGTCGTGTCCTCCTTCCACCTGAACCAGGAGATAACACTACCTGAGTTCTGTACGAATCCACTAAACAAAGAGGAAGAAGCTTGGCATTCTCTAGATTTGGTCAGAGCTATATCCATGTACCTTGAAAGAACTAAACCTTTCAGAACTTTGAATCATTTGTTTGTCATTCCGGAAGGAATGAAGAAAGGAAAGGAAAGGCACCAGTAAAGCAGACGATATCTAGATGGATCAGGGAGACCATCCTGTTTGCATATAAGAAGGCTGGTAGAGCAGCTCCTCCTATTGTTCAGGCACACTCTACCCGGGCAGTATCCACTTCCTGGGCGAATAGGGCGAAGGCGTCGGTGTCTGAGATCTGCAGAGCAGCTACATGGTCGTCGGTTCATACCTTTGCAAATCACTATGCACTCATTGTGTCTACTGCCCACTTTGGGAAGCATGTGCTACAAGAGGCTACTTTGGCTGTCTAAAGCCTATACAAATAAAAATATTACATGCATTATTTAGCCCTCCTGTGTGTTTACTTGGGTATGTCCCAGTGTTAAGGCTGCCATGGGGATCGTAGAAGAAAGAGGCGAATTATACTTACTGATAATTCCTTTTTCTTCATAGAGATCCCATGGCAGCCATTGGTTACCCTCCCTTTGTATTATGCTGTGTTGTGTTTTTCTCCAGGACCAGTGTTACGGAGACATTAAAAGACACAGAGGAGAGAGAGGAGGGGGCTATTATACCCAAGGTGGGCGGTCCTAGAGAAAAATATCCTGTCTGAATCTATGGGGGATGGGGAATATCCCAGTGTTAAGGCTGCCATGGGATCTCTATGAAGAAAAAGGAATTATCGGTAAGTATAATTCGCCTCTTTACTATGTTATATTGTAACATGTATGCTCTGTTCTCTTCTTCTTTTTTCTACAGACGACCGTATCTAGGTAACCAGCTGACGCCTATGAAGTCACCGGTGAGGCAACGGAGCGCTCGGCTGAACGAGGGCGGAAGCGGGAGCCTGGACTCGGCGTCTGCACGTAATATGACGGTGTGGATGAAGGTATTTAAATCTTGTATTATTTGTTATATGGTGCTTCTGATGAAAATTCCTGTGAGAATTGAAACGTTAAGCTAAAAACTTGCGTTCTGCATTTATTTCCATGAGTGCCGCCCGCAGTGCAGCTATCTACAATTGATTTATCTAGGAGGGCACCCGGAGCAAGCAAACACATTGGAGTACGAGTGCCGATCCCTGTGGAGATATATATATGTAACAATAGTGGAGTCATCTGCGTTTTGTCCAGTCATTTCGTCAAGTCCCAGGGAGTGCCACTTTTGTTACTTCTATGTTACCCCTCTGAGTGTAGCACCCGGGCAGCTGCCGGGGTGCTTGCTCCAGTAAATCAATGCAGTAGCAGAATAGAGAAAGCACTCCCCCGAACTTCCACAGCAAAAGAAACAGCCAGACACACAATCGTAGTGCTGACATTTCGGGTTTTACCCCCTTTATCAAAGCAAAATCCGTGCATAATTAGAAGGCTAACAATCTTACCTATATAGTGTAGTCAGAGGTCCTCCCTATTAAGGATCGCGCCGTGGACTGGCCGCCAGCGCCGCCACATCGATGGTACCCGGAAGTTCGGGCCGGTCAGAACGGCGCCCTGTGCTCTTCACAGATGAAAGCAGGTTTACACTGAGCACATGTGACAGACATGACAGAGTCTGGAGATACCAAGGAGAACGTTCTGCTGCCTGCAACATCCTCCAGCATGACCGGTTCGGCAGTGGGTCAGTAATGGTGTGGGGTGTCATTTCTTTGGGGGGGGGGGGGGGTTGCACAGCCCTCCATGTGCTTGCCAGAGGTAGCCTGTCTGCCATTAGGTACCGAGATCCTCAGACCCTTTGTGAGACCATATGCTGGTGTGGTTGGCCCTGTGTTCCTCCTAATGTAAGACAATTACATTAGGAGGAACATGATGTAGTTTCTTTATTTACAGTGGCAGTCTCTAGAGTGCCAGCCTGGTCTAGTCTTTGACCCATGTGTGTATAATGATTGTTTGGTAAGGCCATCGGGAGCAGCTGCTATTTATCCAGAGTGCTGGACGCGATGGACGAAATATATATTAAGGCTGAATGGAACAAATGGAATTTTCTCATAGGGAACTTTTGAGATGGGGTCATGGTATTTGAGGGGTTACACCTCAAAAGTGACTGGACTTACTGAGCTGAGATTACCGGGGTTTTTACCGCATTTTGGGATGCTAAAACGCGATCCCCCGCCGCCCTGCACGGAACCCCCACCGCACAGACCACCCACCCCCCTGTGTCCGGGCAGCACAGAGCTGTGCTGCCTGGACCTGTGACCTCCTCCTCCCTGCACTATGATCCTCCGGGTGCAGGGAGGAGGAGAGCCAGCCACCCCCCCGCCGCAGCAGCAGCACACTGAGCACAGTGCCGGGTGAGGGAGGGACGGGGTAGCTGCCAGGTCCCTATGGGGCCTGCTGACTCACCACAGAAGGACAGCTCTTAACGCAAGAACTGTCCTTTGAGATAATTATGTATGCGAAGGGCGGCAATGTACAGTGGAGCTGGGCTGTGGATGTAAGAACATCCCGCCCTTGGAATCGGTACATCTGTCAGAATGAACTTAGGTCTACAGTCATTAGGTCGACCCCACTAGGTCGAATGGCAGGAAGGTCAACCTGATTTAAGGTCGACATGGGCCAAGGTCGACATGACTTAAGGTCGAATTTGCATAAAGGTCGACATGAGGAAGGTCGACTGGTCATAAGGTCGACATGGGTTTTCACTGTTTTTTTTTATCCGAATGTCGACACAGTCAACATGGACACAGTTGGCAATGAGAATCGAACTGCATAGGTGGTGACATCCAGGGTGCAGGGGGCTGTAGGGGTTGACGTACAGGGTTCACTACACTGTATAGGTGGTGAAACATAGAGTCTGTGGAGGGGGGGTGACACACAGGGTGCAGGGGACTGTAGGGGGGTAACACATAGGGTGCAGGGGACTGTGTATAGGTGGTAACCCCAGAGCAGTAGGGGTACCTGAGGTCTGCGGAGTACCGTGGAACACGGAGGATGGTGCTGCGAACAGGCGTGGAAGGAACGCGGGCGTCCTCTGGCAGCGAGGAAACGCGGAAGTGATTAAACGGTAACGTGTCATCAGGCGGCGCGGGATACGGGGCACGTCACAGAGGCGCGTCCGGATAGGACGCAGGCGACTCAGCGTGGGATACAAAAAGGCGCTAGAAGGTCTGGACTGTCTGGTACACCAGAGTCTGATGACTAAAGGAGACCAGAGATCCTTGTGGGGGAATCCCAGCATTCAAAACGAGCTCAGCAGACCGGGTAAGACTCCGTGCAGTAGTACTGCTGGAGCAAATCTTATGAGCTGCATATTTATTGTATTATTCGTGTTATTGCTTATAGCTGAAAGCTGTTAAAGCAAGTAGCAGCCATACTGGAGGAAGATAGGAAGCAGCAAAGGAAATCAGGGTAAGCCTGGATGGAACAAGGATGTTAATGTAATTGTGAATATACAGTGGGGTGACAGTGCTATAAGTATTTTTATACTGTCTAGGTCTGATACCAGTAAGGATAAGCCTGACTCTAAGGCCAAACATAAGAAGCACCATGCTGCTACTGTAAGTGCACTATGTGTGATAAATGTACGGGAACCATATGTGACAAGTGCAAAACCATACAACATGGAGGAACCCAGCATATGTCAGAATTAGTAACCATGCTAAAAGCTGCGTTAGCTGACACATTTGTTACTAAAGAAGATATGACTAAATTATCGGCTAAAAGAAGCAGAGCAGTCTTATCAGATGACTCTGGGGACTCCAAGGAAAGGCCTTCAGTGAGAGAGGCAGATGTGGAAGAAGTAGAAATTAGCCAGGATAAAAGTGAAACAGATTTTAATCCAGTTTTGCTTGAAAATTTATTGGAACTCATACATAAATCCCTTAATATAGAGGAATCTCGGGAAGAGAAACTCCAAGATATCCTTTTCCGGGATAAGAAAAAAAAGGGCAAAGGTGTTTCTTCTTTCAAAAACCCTTAAAGAGGTAGTGGAAGAGGAGTGGAAACATCCAGACAAAAAAGTAGCTGTTCCACTTAGAGTTTCAAAGATGTATCCCTTTTGAGGCGGATCAAGTCTGTAATTGGGAAGAGGCCCCTAAGGTGGATGCGGCAATAGCCCGAATTTCTAAGAAAACTACTTTGCCATTAGAGGATGCTAACATCTTTAAAGATGCAATGGAGTGGAAAATAGAGGTCAGCCTTAGAAAACAATATATCACCTCAGGGGCCACTATTAAAACGTCTTCAGCCATGGCAGTTACTGCCCAGGTATTAAGATCTTGGTGTCAAGACCTAGAGTCAGACACCTTAGATGGTATAAAAAGGTCAGAACTTATCAAGGTCAGGCAAAATAACCAGATTGCAGTTGAATTCCTTTGCAATGCCTCCTTAGATGTCGTCAAACTAGCAACCAGATCAAACGCAACTACGGCAGTAGCCAGGCGAGCCCTATGGCTGAAACCATGGGCAGCTGATACGCAATCCAAGCAGAAGCTGATTTCACTACCCTTTCAGGGGCAATACCTATTTGGGAGCAAGCTAGGCGACATCCTTTCAAAGATTTCAGGGGGGAAGTCGGTCTGGTTACCGCAAGAAAAGGCAAAGAGAGGTACATTCAACAGCTCTTTTCGCTACCCGTCATCTGAGTTCAAGGAAGCAAGAGCTTACAGGCCGGGCAGAAGCTTCAGAAGGTCTTGGCCGGAGCTTTTTTCGTGGCCAAAGGGGCCGAGAGGGGAGGTACTACTCTAAACAGACATACCAATTACGCCAAACAAACAGTCGAGGGCAGACTGCTACAGTACAGGCATGTCTAGTCCCGCTCTGTCAAAGACGAGTGGATAATGGAAATATTAACATCAGGATACAAGATCGAGTTTATAAATCATCCAGGAGCATGGGAGGTCGATACCCCTATTCCCCAGAACCTTGCGGAAAGAACAGCACTATTCGCCAGTCTGAAAAAAATGATTGCCCAGAAGGTAGTGGTCATGGTAACAAAAGACCAAGAGGGGGAAGGATGGCTCTCAAGGTTTTTTGTAGTAGAAAAGGCATCTGGAGGATTCCGGACGATTCTGGATCTAAGGAGACTAAACTCATACGTCCATGTAAGTCACTAAGATCAATACTTCCCGACATCAAACCGGGGGCATTCCTGTCAACAATAGACTCACAATTGCGTACCTACATATACCCATGTATATTGCCAAGTTTTGTCTCCCTGTATTGTTTCTTTGTACGGCGCTGCGAAACACTTGTGGCGCCTTAGAAATAAAATAATAATACCCATATTTCCCGGTCACCACAAGTTTTTAAGGTTCAGAATAAAAAATGTCACACATCAGTTTACAAAGGTGCTGATAGTGTTGGTTGCCAACCTGAGAATGCAAGGGATCACTCTATGGCCATATTTGGACGATCTTCTTATTATGGCAAGAACAAGGTCAGAGGCAACAAATCACACAGAAAGAGTAAGAGAATACTTGGAAGAACACGGGTGGATTATAAATGTGGCAAAGAGCCACTTGGAACCAACATGCTCAGTAAAATACCTAGGGGTGGTTATAGACACCAGGTCAATGAAGATAAAACTGACAGAAGAAAGACAAAGGAAATTAAGGAAGGAAGTCTTGAGCTTGAGGAACAAGAGTGACCTCCTCGGGGACTTACATGATGGTGATAGGATTACTGTCAGCAGCCCTGGACGCAGTACCTTGGGGAAGATTCCATATGAGGACACTGCAAAATTGTTTCCATCCAATGGGATGGAAACGGAAAAAAATAAAATCAAATGTTCAAACTATCAAAGGGGGCACTTCAGGACCTCAAATGGTGGGCTCAAGAAGAGAGACTGAAACAAGGAAGAAAGTTCCTAGTATCCAGTCAAGTGTTAATAACGACCAATGCCAGCCAGGTGGGCAGGAGTCATTCAAACATCAGGCGAATGAGAGCGGTTCTGATGTCATGTATCCACCTTCAGGACTGCCTGTTAGGAAAAGATGTCATCGTGAGGTCCGACAATCAGACGGTTGTGGTATACGTGAACAAACAAGGGGGGACACGGAGTCGTGCTCTTATGGCAGAAGTTATCAAGTGGGCGGAACACAGAGTAAACATTATATCGGCAGTATTTGTAGCCGGAAGCCAGAATCTGCAGGCAGACAGTCTCAGCAGGTATCAGATACTACCAGGGGAATGGGAGTTATCGGCAGAAACGTTCCAAACCTTGGTAAACATGTGGGGCATGCCTCAGATAGACCTGATGGCCACATCAAAGAATGCAAAGGTCAAAAGGTTCTTCTCCAGACACTGGGAGCCGACGGCGGAACAATCAGATGCACTGACAGCGGAGTGGAACGCAGAACTTGTTTACGTGTTCCCGCCATTTCTGATAATAGCCAGACTCCTCAGGAAGGTGCAAAAAGAACAGGCGATGGTCATTGCAGTTCTACCATATTGGCCAAGAAGACCATGGTTCATGAACCTGATGAGAATGTCCATAAAAGAACCTTGGACAATACCAAATCACAACAACCTAATAGGTCAGAACAATCTGTGGCGAGCACAGCCACCAGACTGGAAGTTGACGGCATGGTTACTGAAACCCGAACACTAAGAAACAAAGGGTCAAGTAAAGTGATTAAAACATTACTTAAAGCCAGGAAAAGGTCTACCTCAAAGACGTACCATCAAGTGTGGAGGAAATATGTAAATTTCTGCAAGACGACAGGGAAGGTGGTTTCCCAGACGGCTACCATACTAGACTTTCTTCAGACAGGATTGGATAGGAACTTATCCACAAGTTCTATCAAGGTACAAATCTCGACACTTTCAGCCATGCTAGATGCTAAACTAGCAGAGGACAAATATATTCAGAGATTCGTACAAGCAGACAGAAGAATCAGGCCAGTTTTTCACTCTCCGCTGTCTCCTTGGGACCTAAATCTAGTGCTTAACGCATTAGTAGGATCTCCCTTTGAGCCACTAAAAGAAGTATCGATAAAATGGTTAACCATTAAAGTTGTATTCTTAGTAGCGATTACATCAGCCAGGAGGGTGTCAGAACTACAAGCGCTGTTGGCGGAGCAACCTTTTATGAACTTCTTCAAAGACATAGTTGTGTTAAGAACTAATCCTCAGTTTCTGCTTAAGGTAGTCTCGACCTTCCACATAAATCAAGAGATTGCTTTACCATCATTTTGCGCAAACCCAACTAACCGTAAATAAGAGCGGCTGCATAAGTTAGACGTGGTGAGGGCACTGAGGATATACGTAGACAGAACTTCGACATATAGAAATTCGGAGAGACTTTTCATCTTAACAGAAGGAAAGAATAAGGGCCAAGGAGCCAGTAAAATGACCATTTCCATATGGATAAAAACATACATAGTGGAGGCATATAAGATAAGAGGTCAACAACCTCCAGTAGGGCTCAAAGCCCATTCAACAAGGGCAGTATCAGCCTCCTGGGCAGAAAAAAAACCCACATCGGTGGAAGAGCTCAGGAAGGCCGCATGTTGGTCATCGGCGCACACATTTACCAAGCACTATAGAGCGGACGTTGCTTCTTCAGCTGATGCTAAGTTTGGCAGAAAAGTTTGAAGTGCTGTGGTGTGAAAAAAAAAAAAAGAATCTTCACGTTTAAAAAACAAGGTGAGTTAACCTGTATT
The DNA here is from genome assembly GCF_055691185.1 of Crinia signifera. Classification (NCBI taxonomy): domain Eukaryota; kingdom Metazoa; phylum Chordata; class Amphibia; order Anura; family Myobatrachidae; genus Crinia; species Crinia signifera. The sequence goes on along the minus strand of NC_139219.1, from coordinate 114,124,239 downwards.
CTATTTTGTTATCCCTCCCATTCATACTGCTGGGGTATAACCCATTGGTAGCTGCCATGGGGAGGTAGAGGAAAGAACAGATTTCTACTTTGTAATATGCTTTCCTCTACTCCACCATGGCAGCATTTTTTCACTTCCCATGTGTAATTGGTGTTTGTATATATGATAAGCTGTATAACAAGACACTGAGGCCAATTGGGGAGGGGCTTATATAGGGCAGAGTGTTCTCTTTGTTTCCTTTCCAGAATACTACCCTGCAGGACTTAACCCATTTGTAGCTGCCATGGTGTAGTAGAGGAAAGCACATTAACAGGTAGGAATCTGTTCTTTTACATGGTGCGATTCTGGCTCATGGGCAATTTTGACTCCACAATGTTGACATCTTCATTTGTGATTTTGAATGTGCATTTTGGCCTATAGCCAAACCCACTGTATACATAGACATAGTCAAATTTGTGTGTACACCGCTTAAGAAATGGAAACTGTTTATTTAAAGTAGGATGACCGAGAATCTTTGTCATTGACAAATTTGGAAAAATCCATTTTAAGAATCAAAAGGTGCCCACACACTAGAAAGATCTGCAATCGTAAGATGCGTGCATAAATTAGCCTTTAAATATTTTGTCTTTCCTGGACAAAAGATTTCAGGCAAGTGCACATTTTTTTTTATTGAGTATTTTTTATTCGATTTTGCATGAACATACATAGTGTAAGATAGACATAACATACCAATTGGTGCAAAGCCATCCATCATAATATGCAACTACATGAAGTGAAAGGAAAATACAAATATGGATACGTATAATGCCTCTACAACAGGACAGTAACAAACCATCCACCACCTGAGGGTGCCATCCAGGTTGGGCAGGTCATGTATATAACGAGGTATAGGAGTAAGGATCATCTGTGTATTGAAGAGTAGTTAAGCTACTAATAGTACAGATAGATAAAATAACACTGCACCGAATCATAAATCAAGAAGTACTGCAGTCTATCAAAAAAGAAAACCAAAACCATATCCCAAAGCAAATCAACCCCCCAAAAATCACCCAAAGTAAACCACCACATAACCCCCCACCCTGTATAACCTAACCCCAATTTAGGAAATACCTGGATCCCCTAAACTTTAATCCCACTAAAGCTATATCTATTGAAGGGAGTAGATTAGTGGCCTTTAGCTAAAACCAATTTGAATCTGCATCAGAAAAAGGATATAACATTACTATATTAGCTAAACTATACCTAGGAACCTAACTTACCCACTCCCACCCATCAAACATCCATGTGCGGATAACAGAAGAATGGACTATGTGGGGCAATAACCCAGTGGCCAATAAATACGTATAACCAGGATATGTCACCAAAATTACAATGTAGAGTTTGATCACATTAGAGAAAGCCACAGTAAGGAAAATAACATAAGGTACAGTCAGAGAAGGCGGTCGACTGCGCTAAATAAAGGGGGTGATTGAACAATAATAAAATTATTTAGAGGTCAGGTGTATGGTGAAAATATTATTACAATTTATTAAAATTAGACATGAATTAAAATGAAACAATAAAAACAAAAATGACGGGGGCGTGGCCTAACGGCGAAGGTGACAGGACGTCTCTTTGCAGAGCTCCTGCCAAACTGCCCACAAAAACGGCATTTTATGCCCAAATCTGAGCACCTTGTGCTACCTGCCTGCCTGTGGTGGCCCTCCGACTCGGGGTTCGCCGCACTACGGAGCCGGGGGTGGAAGATTCCTGCCCTGCGAGGTGAGGCCTAGCGCCTCGAGTGAAGCCGCGGCCTAAAGTTGAAGCCCGCATCCAGAAGCGGAGCTCCGGGACCCGTCCGCGGCACAAAGCGGCAGCGAGGAGTGTGCTGAGCGGCACTAGGAGGTAGGAGGGGACCCCCCCTGTCGCTGTGGGCTGTACTCACCGGCCTGAGAGTCCCCGACGTGCTGTTAGAAGCCGGGAGCTCATATCTCCCCCTGGTCGCGGCGGCCATCTTGGAAACGGCCGGCCGCAGAGAAACAGCCCAGGGCTGTCCTAAAAAGAAGTGCGCTGTAAATATCCCTAAGATCGGGGAGGGCACAGAGGGAGGGCTGCCACTGGAGCCTGGGTCACCATCACTGGGCTCCCTTCAGCTAACCGCAGCTGCTGCCATCCTGCCTCAGCAGGAGCTGCACTGTGTTCTGGTCCAGCACACAAGCAGGGGACCCTGCTTGCTGATATATACCCTCTCCCCTGGAGCCCCCTCAGATTAAGAGGACACCCTGTGCCAAACTCCAAACATCTCCCCTGGCTGGCACCACCCCTGTATCACTATATGCTCCACATGTGTCACACATATAGACTTCCCTGGATATACTGAGGTGCTTAACGAAAGGTGCCTCTGAGCCCCCCTACACTGCTGTTTTTCATATTACAAGACTGCACAAGCTCTGTGGGCTCGAGGTGCCCACCGTTCCTGCCCCCTTAGCAGCACACCAGCAGCTCTTCAGCAGAGGCTCCACCGGGTGGCCAGCTGTGTCAGTGCAACCACCTGCTCCAGACAGATATGCCAGATAGACCGCTAACTGCGCTCAGATTCACCACCATCATGACCGACTAAGTCCCTATTCTCCTACCTCCCATGGTTATTACGGTATAACCTGCATGTAATTCGCATTGTGGAACCATCCCTATTCCCTGTGTAATTTCTCATCCAGCACCTCATCTGGGCTCCTCAATATGCCTCCTAAACGCAGCAAACCGCCCCAGCCTATTTCCCAGATTCCTTTCTTTAAGGCTTCACCCAGCACGTCCTGCCCCAAGAGCAAGGATAAGCCTACAGCCGTGTCTGACTCCCTGGGCACGCACGCTTTGTCGACGTCCTCCCCTGGTACATCTGATACGCTACAGTCTATTCCAGCGGGAGACACAGACGCCCTCACAGTGGGTACTCTGAAACTTCTCTTTAAAGAATTCAAGAATGATGTCACAGCGGAAATTAGGGCTGCGGTGCAAAACTGCCAACACGCTGTAGATGAGCTGGGGGGGGCGCACCGACCACCTTGAGACCAAGATGGAGGAGGTTGTGTGTTCCCACAATGGGCTAATCAACTCACATGATGCACTTGAAGCAGAAGTCAAATTACTACGGGACAAAGTTGCTGACTTAGAGGACAGGTCCCGAAGATCTAACCTTAAACTGCGGGGCATCCCGGAAAACATCTCGAATAGCAGCTTGCATGATTACACTATGGATCTATTCAGGAAACTTCTACCCCAAGCCTCCTCTGCTGATCTCCTTATTGACAGAATACATAGACTACCTAAAGCTAGATCTGCTCCTGAAAATGCCCCTAGAGATGTACTCATGAAAATGCACTACTATCATATCAAGGAAGCCTTACTCAAAGCAGCTAGACCATCTGCCGCAACGCCTGACCTGCTTGGGGATCTTCAGCTTTTTGGGGACCTATCTGCAGCTACATTAATGAAAAGACGCTCATTCCAACCAATCACCTCAGCAGAGTAGCATATCCACTTGAGGGTTATCCTCTTGTAAGTCAGCCTGAATAGCCTCAGCCCATTTGCTAATGACCCATCTATACCCCATTGTCTACCTGAGCCCAGTATACCCTACGGACTACGAGAAAAGGATTTACCGGTAGGTAATCAAAATCCCCTTATTGCCGTGCTACCGTTTGCACTCTATCCAGTGGGCCTGCTGCTGCCGCCGTCGCCTCACGGCCCAACTTTCATGCTTTTGGCTCTAGGTTTGTTCCATATCAGGGCGCAGTTCTGGCTTCTGGATAGACATGCATAAGTTGGTATGAGCTTTATCTATATACATACATGTTCTGCATTATCTGTCTACTAACTTTTCTACAGTTTCTATTTTTACAATTACCACGGGTTTTAGTTTCTGCCCTCTATCTGGGAATGGTACACTAGTACAAGTTAATTCCGTAGAATGTTACAAGCTCACCTTTACGTTTATATAGTTGAACTTAAAATTATAGTAGGTAGTTTCAGGTTAGCTTGCCTGGTTTGAAGGGAAATTCTCTTCTTTTTTCTCCCTACTGTATGGGAGGTGGGAGATTGGCCGCTACCCCCCACACCTTCATTACACCCAGCCACCTGTTAGTGTAAGCTGGTTTAGATCCCAAGTGGGATCTTTTCTCCCCGTTCAGTTATGTCTTGTCATTTTGTATATATTTTATGTTTTTGTTTATGTCTATATTTTTTAAACACCACTCATATGTCAGGTTACTACCACCCTCGCTTCAACTCGCTCTATATTAGCTGTCCTCAAGTCCTAGATTATGGTTAAGGTAGTGTCTTTAAATGTTAAGGGGTTGAATTCCCCCCAGAAGCGAAAATTGGCACTGAATTATTTTCATAAAATCAAAGCCCAGATAGTCGCACTGCAGGAGACGCACTTCCAAAAAAATAACCCTCCCCTGTTTACAGACCATAGATACCCTCATTGCTTTACTGCCAATGGTCCAAACAAAAAAGCTGGATTGGCTCTCCTCTTAGCTCGGCAGTGTCCTTTTGTTATGTCCTCCCAATATGCAGACCCTAACGGGAGATTCCTGATATTAACGGGCCACCTGGACAATGTTGAAGTGACTCTGGCATCCTGCTACGCTCCTAATACTAAGCAAGTGTCCTTCTGCAGGAAGTTTCTTTGTACCCTACAGAAAAGAGCAAAGGGGGCCCTCCTTATCCTGGGGGACTTTAATATGGTTCTTGACCCCACTATAGATAAGTCAAAACCACTACACTCTACTAGCTATATCAGACAACGAGACTGCTCGGCTAGCTTCCGCAAGGTTCTTGCAGAGTATGACCTCTTCGACTTATGGAGAGCGAAACACCCCTCTGAGAGGGATTACACATTCTTTTCACATGTCCATCACTCATACTCACGCATAGATTTAGCTCTGGTTGACAAATGGTCCCTGCCCACAGTCCGTAAAGCTGAAATTTTACCAATTACCTGGTCTGATCACTCCCCGTTAGCGATCCTCTGGGAAGTGGCTGAGCGTAGAGTCACCCCGGGCCCTTGGAGGCTGAGCGCCTTTCTGTTGACCCAGCCAGAGGCCCAAAAAGCTATTCTAACTTCCCTAGATCTCTACATTGACACTAATCACAAGGAAGACACGTCCGGCTTTGTATACTGGTGTGCTTTAAAGGCCGTTTTGCGAGGCACAGCAATACAAACAGCTGCTAGACTTAAAAGACAACACAAACAGAGGTTTGCTGATGCAGAACTTGAGGCGACCAAACTGGAAACGGCCCATAAGGCCGATCCCTCAAATAAAGCTGTTTACAATAAACTACTAGCAGCTAGAGACAAAGTTAACTCCTCTCTTGCTGAGGTACAGCGTAACTTGCACCGACTCAATCAAAAATACTATATGCTTGGTAACAGAGCGGGCCGTCTCCTGGCCCGTAAACTTCGAGGCCGCAGAGCGACTGAATGCATCCAGGCCATACATACCGCTAGAGGTGCCAAGGTTACAGACCCCACAGCAATAGCAGAAGCTTTCGCTGAGTACTACGCTCAACTTTATAATTTAAAAAATGACCTCAACACGCCCCAACCCTCTCTTTCCGACATTAATGAGTTCCTGCAAAACCAGTCCCTTCCCTCTTTAGACTCGGCTGCATGCGACCTCCTAAACTCACCTTGGTCTCTAGGGGAAGTGGAATCAGCTATAGACTCAATGCCGCTAGATAAGGCTCCTGGCCCAGACGGCTACCCTTCTAATTTTTATAGGACGTTTAAAGCTAAGGTAACCCCTATATTAGTTTCGGTCTTCAATGAAGCCTCGTCTACCACTACTTTTCCCAAAGAAATGCTTGAGGCTCGCATTATTACTATTCCTAAACCAGGTAAAGCTCCTACCAATGTACAAAACTATCGCCCCATTGCCCTCCTTAACGTCGATATTAAACTATATGCCAAGATGATAGCCAATAGAATATCCCCCCTATTACCTAAATTAATTAATCCCGACCAAGTAGGCTTCGTAGTGGGTAGACAAGCCTCGGATAATACGCGTAGGATTATTGACATTATAGAATACTGCCAGACACATAGACAGCCTCTCTTAGTCTTGTCGCTTGATGCTGAAAAAGCATTTGACAGACTACACTGGGTTTACTTGAGCTCCACCTTACAACGCTTTGGCTTTTGTGGAAGGATGCTTAGCTCCATCTTGGCCCTATACTCAGCCCCGGGTGCAAGGGTGTTTGCGAATGGGTGTTTTTCTTCACACTTTAACATCACAAACGGCACTCGTCAGGGCTGCCCGCTTTCCCCGTTGATTTTTGCACTGGCGATGGAACCCCTGGCTGAGTCCATTCGCTCTCAGGAGCATATCCTCGGTCCGGTTATTGGGGGTATTTCACACAAGATCAGCCTATTTGCAGATGATGTCCTATTGTGTCTGGCAGATCCGATATCTTCTCTCCCCCATTTACATAAAACTCTGGAGGCTTATTCTAAGGTCTCGTACTACAAGCTAAACACCACTAAAACAGAGGCTCTCCCACTAGATTTACCAGATAATATGGTAGCAAGCCTGAAAGTAGAGTATAAATACGCGTGGAAAACTAAGTCGCTTAAATACCTAGGTATCAATCTGGCTAGGGACTGCGATATCCTAGATGCTAACTATGATCCCTTACTACGTGCTTTCGATATTCTCACTAAAGATTGGATGATGCAGGAAGTATCCTGGGTAGGACGGATCGCTGCAGCAAAAATGGTTCTTCTGCCCAAACTGATGTACATTTTTCGTACAATCCCTAGACCTTTCCCACCTCTTATCTGCAACAAATTTAATAAGCTGCTGTCCTCCTATATTTGGAAGGGGGCAAGACCCAGAATAGCGAAATCCACACTGTCTTTCGCTAAAGACGAAGGGGGCGTAGCTTACCCCAACCTAGAGAATTACCACTCAGCATGTAACCTGAGCCAAGCTAAAGATTGGTATTCGACAGATAGCATCAAACATTGGGTTGCAATTGAACAAGCTCTAATGGCACCCCTTCTCCTACCAGACCTATTGAGATTACCGGCAGCTGTCACTATACCTCAGATCAATTCCTGTAGAGCGATCCGCACAACTATCTCGGTATGGCACAAGTTAGTCTCTATTGATACAGACATCTGCCTACCCTCCCCACAACTATCGTTAACGTCCTTGGCGGCCCTGATCCCTGACTTAAATGTAAGTTCCTGGGTCCCCTTAGGTTTATTGTCAGTTAAAGACTTCCTCTGGGAAGGGAGAGTAGTGCCCTTTTCCCAGCTGCAACAGCAATTCCAAGTCTCGAAACGAGACTTCTACAAATACTTACAGATAAGGCATTGGCTTGGTAGTTTCCTGCCTAAAGCCCTGATTAAGCTCTGTATACCAAAGATTTTGGTGTCTTTCTTCGAGCCTACAACCGCTAAGGGGGGTATTTCTCGCTGGTACAGACACATGATCTCTATAGGTCCAAATAAGAAGTTCCCTTCTCAGTATCAGTGGGAAAAAGATCTGCCAAACACATTCTCTGAAGAGGTGTGGAAATCCATTTTCCGCTCATGTTTCAAAGTGTCAAAGTGTGTTAATCACTCGGAGATGTATTATAAGCTGGTACATAGAGTTTATCTTACCCCAGACAGACTCCATAAGTTTTGGCCTTCTGTCTCCCCTCTGTGCTGGAGGCAATGTGGGGGGGTGGGGAACATTCTACACATCTTCTGGTCCTGTCCGGCCCTAAGCTCACTATGGAGAGAAATTTTTCACCTTATTGCGAAAGTTCTCAACCAATCTATCCCTATGAACCCCCTAGTCGCACTCTTTCACTACTACCCAGGGATGTTGCCGGCTGGCGACCGATACCTCCTGGGACACATTCTGATAGCAGCCAAGGCTTCTATCGCCCAACTCTGGAAGTCCTCAGCTCTCCCTAGTATACAAATGATTGAAAATAAAATACATAAGCACTTCCTATTCGAAACCTCAGATGTAGCTTATTCCTCTAAGGCGTCTTCTATTCACATTAAATGGTTCAGATGGACGGAGTACAGGATACAGCATGGCATGACATGCGCACACAGCGCCCATACTGATCTATCAGTGCTGCACTAGTTTAGAAGTTACACAAGTCTGACACTCCCTAACAATACACTATTTTAATAGGTCGCTCAGATTTGTGGCTTCACCCAGCAGCTTCTGCTTTTGTTCATCATGAGACAAAATGTTATATTGCTTTAACCTGATAAACCTGACATATTTCTCGCATGTGATGTATGCACATTTACCTTATTTCTTTAATTTTATTTTACTTCTTGCCGTACTGTATTGTAATTTATTTCATTTTCTTACCCTTATGTCTTTTATTTTTTCTCCCCCGTTGTATGTCTGTAATGTTTGTATTTATGTACTCAATTAAAAATTCAATAAAAATTTAATTATAAAAAAAAAAAAAATTACACTAGTTTGTATAGTCACCCTTCGATTTGCAAATGTCCGGTCCAATGGGTTATTCTGATAAGTCCTGGAATTGTAATCCGTTTTGGAATTAGGTGGGGATGGGTCCACACCTCAATATTCATTCCTGGGTGGGGAATGTTTCCAGGAGGAGCAGTTAGTCTCAGAAAAGTGAGGGGCCAATTCACTTAGTCTGGGAAATGGGGTTCTCAGAGAATAGTGGGTGGGTGTGCCAGATGTGATGGTGGCATCCACTGGTAGGGAGCGTTGGAAACCTTCGCTATTGGTGCCGGGCTGTCTTTAGGGGGTGGCGTACCTCCAGATGTAATTGGGCCTCGGATGGGTGGAAGGACCAGAGTGCTTCTACTGATGGTGAAGGTGGTGTCTATGCGAGACAGGAATCCCACTGAGGATGGAGTTCTCCTTGCTGGGATGGTGTGGAGTCCAAGTAGGGTTCAGGAACCGTTGGTGGCAAATCTGTAGGGTGGTTAGGGTCACTTATGTGCAACTACGCGTTTCGCTGCCCTCAGCAGCTTTTTCAAGACCTTGAAAAAGCTGCTGGTACAATATCTGGTATCCGAGATGACCAGGGCGTGCTAGGAGGACTCCTCCTCCACCACCGCCGGTGGCCAGGTACCGCTGGGCGATCTCAGGATGGGCAGACAGGATATTTTGAGCGAGGAGCAGTGGTGGATTGCGTCCGCTCACATCTCCGCCGTGGCCACGCCCCAAAAGCGCACATCTTTACCAAAGATTTCTCTTTAGATACAATATGCGTTCCTATGGATCTTTTGTTAAGTCTTCTGATCTTTTATGCAGCATGTAAGATCAGAAGATTTTTCAAAAGATCCATGGGAGCGCGCATCCGACCGATATTGACTGGTTTTCACCCGATAATCGGTAAACTTCGGCCGATATCGGAAATCTGCAAAAAAATCATTCTAGTGTATGGGCACCTTTAGTCCTGATTTAGGTGGGATATTGGCCTACACTTACAGGCTGGCTGACAACATCTTTCAGCCTGGGTGGGCAAACACAAACAAGTGGCCCTGGCTTCTCTGGTATCTGGTTGGCTGACAATGTCTACGTCGACACCAAAAGGTCGACTGCACTAGATCGACAATGACAAAATCCCAACACGTGTAATAGATTCACATGGCAATAGTCAACAAATGAAAAGGTTTTTCATGATTTTTTTACTTTGCCATCCATATGGATTAAAAACAGAAATGTGTGACGAGCACAATGGTACCTGAGTGAGTGAGGCACCCAGTTTGAAGCATTGCAACCGAAGCGAGGCAACCCAGTACACTAATTGGGTGTCCACGTGTTCAGGTGTCAACATTGACACCAACAAAAGTGAAAAACTCATGCAGACCTTTTCCATGTCAACATTGTGCTTGTCAACCTTTTGTTAATGTCGACCTTATGCTTTTACCCTAATAACTGTCGACCTAGACATCTGTGAGCTATACCATACCTGGTTTTTGTACTAGGAGGCACATCCTACCGATATGTGAAAACTAAGCAGCAAAAATGCAACCAATTTATACAGTCCTCATTAATGGCGCAAAATGCTGCCCAAGTAATATAAATCCCAAGGTGTTACCAACACCTCAAACATACGAAAAAAGAAGCGGAGGAAAATACTTCTCAAAGGCGCATAGGACTAAAGTCAATGAAGAATTCCTTATTGTGGAGTGTTCTTGCTTTAGTATGTGTTCATATATACATTGGAGGTCATAGAATGACAGTATCTCAAAGGAAATAGATAAAGAACCGTATTAGTGTCTTATCACATAAAGGTATCAATGATATGGAGAAAGGTGATGGGCGTACCCCTACTCACGGTATGTAAAGATACCTTCAAACTTTTAAAGTTTTCTTTTTGGTGTTGCAGCTGTTTTCGGTCATCCAGTATAAGATTTAATTGTTGGTGGTGGAACTCCCAAGAGTGATGAAGTGTGAAGAAAGTGAAAAAAAAAACACAACAGGAATCCAATATCAAAAACGTTTGTCAAGTATTATAAGACTTGAGATTTGAGGTAAGTTGATGAATACTCCAATCCACAGCATGCCTCACTCACCACAAAATCTGCTGTGTAAAACATATAAAGTTATCTTTAAATAACAGTGGGCGTAACCCCAACTCACATGCTCAAAGCATAGTACTTTTCATATAGAGGTTTCTTTTTGAAGACCCGTGAGAAAGGCTTAGTGTTCAGTCCCATTTGATGATGGAAAGGATTCTCAAAGTCATATCATATGTTAATTTGTTAAAAAAACACTTACACTGGATACTTGTGTTTTTTTACAAATTCACATATGACTTGACTTTTAGAATCCTTTCCATCATCAAACGGGACTGAACACTAAGCCTCCCTCATGGGTCTTCAAAAAGAAACCTCTATATGAAAGTACTATACTTCTGGCATGTGAGTTGGGGTACGCCCACTGTTATTTAAAGATACCTTTATACGTCGTACACCACAGATTATGTGGTGAGTGAGGTATACTGTGGATTTGGAGTATTCATCAAGTTACCTCAAATCTCAAGTCTTCTAATACTTGACAAATGTTTTTGATATTGGATTCCTGTTGTGTTTTTTCCACTTTCTTTATACTTCATCACTTTTGGGAGTTCCACCACCAACAATTAAATCTTATACTGGATGAGCGAATACACCAAAAAGAAACCTTTACAAGATTGAATATATCTTTACAGTACCTACCGTGAGTAGAGGTACGCCCATCTTCTTTGTCCGTATCATTGATATTGATACCTTTATGTGATAAGACACTAATACGGTTCCTTAAGCCGCAAAACGTTGCTTTATTGTTTAAAAATCTGAATGATTTTCCTTCACCATAAAATAGTATGGTGATGGCGAAATAAGTAGAAGTTTGCAGATACCATAGAGAAAGTGATTTACCTGCTTTCATACATGACTAGGATCATTGTAAGTGCCAAATAGTGCTGGTTATAGCTGGAAGGGATCTACGATATATTTTTATCCATGTAATGTCGAGATCTATAGCCAAGTTGTACGTCAAGATATCAGGCCCGAAGGAACGATTATATTTTGTGATAGGCAGACTTTGTGCCCCCACACATGAAACTATGGGCCTTAATCTAGTTCACTATTTCTGACAAAATCCTTCTTAGATGGACAAAACCATGTGCACTGCAGGGGGCAGATGGAAAATGTGCAGAGATAATTAGATTTGGGTGAGTTATTTTGTTTCTGTGCAGGGTAAATAATGGCTGCTTTATTTTTACACTGCAATATAGATCTCACGTTGAAGTAAAACCCCACCCAAATCTAATTCTCTCTTCACAAGTAACATCTGCCCCACCTGCAGTGCACATGGTTTTGTCCATCTAAGAAGGATTTTGTCAGAAAGAGTGAACTAGAATAAGGCCCTATGTCAAGATCCGCAGAGCACACTCATTCCGGCCCTGACCTTTCTGAATATTCACATTGGAGGCATGTGCTCCCTAAAATACTTCTGACAGGGCATGCAATGAATCGGGGTACTGCAAAATTGTACTGGCCTGGGGTGGCACTAGGGACTAATGCATGAAGATGTCCTTCCTTTTAGTGCCAAGTGATTTTGTCAAAATAGGTGTGAAAATTGGCAAGCAAACCTATTCATCGTAATGACCTTTGATGTTTACCTTATATATGAAATATATATGAAATATAATCCTTTTTTACAAAACTTTTTTTAATTTGAGTTTTTATAACGAATGTGAGTGATGCTGGCATTTTTAGGGAATATTTTGCATATATCTCAGATGTTGTCACTCAAAGGGTTAAGCAACTGATCATCCAAAAGTAGTGGTGATTGTAATGCAGTGTCCCAAATTATTATGCAGTTTAGGTGTCATAGGCATCAATAGCAGATATGGGTGAGCATGATGATGAACAATTAAGTCCAGTATACATCTCACTTACATCAGGGTATTACATAAATGTCCCATCACACTGTCATAGTTGAATAAGTAATCAGTGTGTGGATATAGGACTTAGACCCTATTCTATTATTTTTAGAACGCTTTAGAATTCTAGTTTTTGTATGTTCTATAATAGTATATCATGTCACAACATATCTTGCTCTATTCTGAATAGAATTGTGTGCATTTAACCGCATGAAGGTTTTTATGTAAAGTGGAGTTCTACCATGTTTATTGAATTCCATCTCCAGTGATCTATTATTAACTGTGCAAGCGTGAAGTAAATAATTTTTTTTTTTTTTTAGGCCTGACAAGTCACAAATGTGCAACAATTCCTGGCATTTTGATTTCTCTGAAATACAGGTATGCACTGAGCTCTAGAATAAATTCACTGTAACAGTTAAGCATATTTGTATGCTTAGCATTGGATGGATGAGTATTGCTTATTATGTAAGATAAAAGTGTAACTACAAGTTTTAATGACTAATAATTGTTTAACAAGTATTAATATAACTGAAAGCATATATGAAGTTTTGCATGTGGAGATTGTTATGCTAGGGGCAGACTGCACAGAAAATAAGAATGAAGGAAGGAACAATGTACAGGGAAAGCTTTACTTGAATGTGTGCTAATTGGACAACAAAATATCCTACCAGCACAGTTGTTTTACATGTACTGGGTCGGTCCTGTTAAAAGCTATATACACAAGTGTAATCATGCATTTATATTCCCATTCATGTTTAAAACTTCCATTACATTCTCATCTGTACGTGTGCTGTCTTGTCTGTTGTGGAGTTATCTGTTGTGTATAGTCCATTGAATATTGGGTGGTTCTGGAAATATTCGGAAAATATGATTTGATAAATAGGCTCATTTTCCAGACATGCCTAAACATAATACTTTCATACTGCAATCAGAGGCATAGCGAGGGCGTAGCCGGTGGAGCACACGCTCCAGGCGTCGGAAAATAGCCTGGCGCCGGAGCTGTACCGGCACCGCCAGCCCGCTCCCCCGCCCGCTGTGTACGGACTCCAGGAGATAGACGTGCTGCTGTAACATTTATGTCTCACGCTGGACCGCTAGCCAATGCACGATTGCGGTCCAGCAGCCAATCAACTGGTGGCTGCTGGACTGCGAGTGCCTATTGGCTAGCGGTCCAGCGGGAGATATGAATTTTACATAGCACTGCAGCACATCTCTCTCCTGGAGTCCAGACACAGCGGGCAGGGGAGCGGGAACAGCACAGCCCAGGCAGGGGGGGGGGGGGGACTCAGACGCACACTGGCAGGGGGGAGGTGTCCCTGCTGCACATCACTGCACCCACCCTTACACCCTACTGCACCCACCCACCCTGCTGCACACTACTGCAACCCACCCAGCTGCACACTACTGCAACCCACCCTGCTGCACCCACCCTCCCGCACCCTACTGCCATCACCCTTCCACAATGCTGCACCCTTCTACCCCCACCCTGCTGCACCCTACTTCACCCACCCTCCCTGCTGCACCTACTGAACCCACCCACCCTACTGCAATACCTACCCTGCTGCACACTACCGCTCCCACCCTCTCTCCCTGCTGCACCTACTGAACCCACCCACCCTACTGCACCACCTACCCTGCTGCACACTACCGCTCCCACCCTCTCTCCCTGTTGCACACTACCGCTTCCACCCTCTCTCCCTGCTGCACACTACCGCTCCCACCCTCCCTCCCTGCTGCACACTACTGGCGGTGCATTGTTTTGAAAATAGCGGCGGGGAGCCGGAAGCTCCCCGCCACTGCACAGCTCTGTCCCCCTTGGCATCGAGCATGAAACCCCTTTGCATCGACCATGAAGCCCGTTGGCATTGAGCATGAAGCCCCTGGCATTGAGCATGTAGGTAAGTGGCACTTATGTGTCAAATGTGTAATGGGCATTATGGTGTGTTGTATGTAATGGGCATTGCGGAGTGTTATATAGTATGTCATGGGCATTGCGGAGTGTTATATAGTATGTCATGGACATCGTGTGGGTTTATGTGTAATTGGAATTACAAAGTTCACTAAAATGTGCAATGGGCATTACGGTGTGTGGTATAATTTTGGTCCGCGCCCACTTTTCACTGCGCAGGAGCCTCACCTACTACAAATGGGGGGGGGTGCGAAACATGCCCTTGCTCCGGGATGGTGGCACCTAGCTGCACCACTGACTGCAACTGCATGCAAGTTGCATTAAGAAAACTAATTGCAGTGTATTAAAAAGCCACAGTCCCCTGCAAGCCGTATTGGTATATTGGTAGACCGTTTTACAGGCTGGAATAGTGACCCCCCCCCCCCAAATGAGCGGCTTCACACTACACTAATGAATACATAGTCTGGCATTTAGGATCTGCTTATAAAATGGTTTTCTCCATTGTGTTCATATGAATGGTGCACTTGAATGAAACCAGCTAGTCTACTTTGACCAACATATACGTACTGCAATGCTGTTTAATTCTGCGTTCTCATTGCCACCCCTGCAAAATCCCAGGTTTTTGTTCCCATGTTTTTGGCGGGGCGCAGAGCATCTCAGCTCTACAGACCCCATTCATACTGCACCTTAGACATGGGAAATTCCTGTCTCTGCCCTGTTCACACTGCTTCCCCTGGTATGCCTGCCATCAAGTGTGTGGCATCTAAGAGCTGCTTTGATTGGATGTTTAAAAAGTATCTTTGATTGGCTGTTTAAAAAGCAGCTTTGAGCAATGCAATGAACTTGCTTTTTTTGCATTTTGTGAGAAAAACCCGGGTCTAACCTGTTCACACTGCCACACACCCGTGTATTACCCCGGAAAAACCCTGCAAAAAAACTGTGTGTAATTCACGGGGCATAAAACCCGGGAATTTCACAAAGACCCTTTCACACAGAGACGCAACACAGGAATTTACTGCTTGCCCTGGAAAATACCCGGGTTTTTGCGGCAGTAAGAATGGGGTATGAGACAGGACACAGGAAATTACTGCTTGCCCTGACAAAAACCCGGGGTTTTGCAGGAGTGAGAACGGGGTATAACTGTATAATGCAGGTTTGTATGACATCATGATCCTACTGTTCTCTGTAGAAATGATCTTCTCAAATGCTATACTTTGTGTTCCTTATTGCTCAGCCACATAACTTGAGACAGTTAACAGTTGTTATACAGCGCTTTTAAGATGAAGCTACTGCACTATGTATCACCTGTTGCTGCTTATAGATATTGGTAAAATAAAAGTTGCGCTTCCTTCCGGTGAGCTGCTAATGAAATAATGTAAATAATGGTTCATGCATTGTTTTCATTCTGCGGGTTTTAACGGACAAAGCTGCGCCTCCTCAAACACCTTTTTTCTAAGCAAGTTTGTGTTAAACATTCTGTACATTTATTTATGTGTGTAACTTTGTTATTGTTAAGAAGAACAAAAGGTTTAAGAGGTGGGGAACTTAATTGTATTTTGGACACCCTCCGCCTGACAGAGCTTATAAAATGATTGTCCTGTAATGCTTCATTTGTCCATTGCTTTTGCTCACACCAGAAATGTGAAAAAAAGGTTCAACTTTTGGTCGCATTTTGGCAGCATGTACAATAGTTTAGACACTTTTTTTTTTTTACACATCTAAGCCAGGCCCTTTTGGTTGTGATGTGCAAAATGTAATATGGTCCCTGTTACTTGTGCCCACTTGCTTAATGAATTGATTATCACCCCATCTAAACAATAGTTGGCCGCCAGAGAGATGAAACATTTCCCTGCTATGCTCTATATAATAGTTTGATGATTTTTTTCCTAAAGTGAAGAAATAACACTTTTTTTAGATGTTCTGTGAAATTGCTGCAACATTTTAGTCCTTACGTTGTTATTATGTTCAATTTAATGTGACGTTGATGGACTTAGGCCCTCATTCAGATTCACACGCTCGCATGGGAATTCGCATTTATCTACAGAATGAAACCTTTGCGCATGCGCAACATACGCAATGCGCATGTGCAAGGAGCCACCAACCTATTCGCAAGCACCCTACCAAGCAGCTTTACCCTTGCGAACGATTGTATGGAAAGTAGGCGTGATGTGGGCGTTTGTATGGGCACATTCAGTATAATGAGCAAAACTGGGCATATATCTGGGCGTACACATGGGCATTGATTACAAGTGCTGGGGTTTGACTTTGCATGTGTGCAAGAGTGCTTGTACGCCTCAGCCTTAAAAACATTTGCAAGGAAAAAGCAGGTTTTAAGTTTCGCATCCCATCCTTTTTCCCGGCTCAACATTACCCCAATTAACATGCACTAAATGGCTAAATCAATCTCACCTGCACACTATCTACAACCATACATCCCTCAATTTGTTAGGCAATTAACTCACAACAACAACTCAATGCATACCCACGACAAATACAGTGCAGTCCACTCCCCTTTTGTTGTATTTGCGAGCAAATGATTTTGCAACCACAATAGGCGTGATTATGCCGGATGTGTGTGTGTTTATTAGTCTTGTAAGGCTGCTTGCGATTGTGCATGCGAGTGATTGAATCTGAATAAGGCCCTTAATACTGCATAAATACAGAAGTTTGGGCCCCCTGGGCATCCCACTACCTTTTTATCCTAAGCCAGCATCTGTGTTCCAGTTTCTATAAAAACATCTCATCCAGGAGTTAGAATTGTCTCACCAACCGGAGTGAAGTTAGCCGCTGCAACATCACAAGAGCTGTATCATAAAGACTCCCACCATCAGAGAGCCCTGGCGGCCAGCACTAAAGCCAGAAGCAGTAGAATATGAAAAAGGACAGAACAAACCTTTTAAAGGCTGTAAACAATTGTTTTTAACTGGGTCACTTGCTGAGTAGAATCCTTTTTTAATTCAATAGTTTAAAAAATATATATTTCTTATTTCATTGGACAGATCAATTTAACCATCTTTCCCTAGAGCTCTGGTTTCAAATTACACCATTTTCTTATTTATTTATTTTTTTTTAAACATCTTTTATTGTGCATTGCAAAACATTTCCATATCAATAGCAACAAATGTTGTTTTCGAGACATTATGAAATTTTCCATTAGTATAACAAACCGTTACATTTGAAAAACATTGATCTTGTTATCTGACATAACTTGAACATTGCTTGTATACTTTTCATCCAAATAAAATTATACACATGTATCTAGAATCTCCTTTGGGTGGTTATTTATGAGAGATCTTTACTGAGAATATTCAGATTATTACCACCTCAGTAGTATACCATCATTGACAGTAAATGCTATTATGGTGACCGGGAGCCCGGAGTTCATGAGCCCCTCAAAAATATCCGAAACAACTAGGCCACAACTATAGATGTCATCCACAGCCTCCTTGTTTCATACCATTCTGTATAGGAAGGGTCACAATGTAACTTTCCCAGGTTTCAAAAAACGTAGGAGTTCGTTTTTCTTTATCCAAAGTTGTTTCAAGCCAGTCCATCTGGAAAATATGGCATCCCTGCCAAAAATTGTCTGTGAGGTGAATAATATGCCCTATGAAATAGGTTTAAGAATAGTTCTTGGTATTGTGCCGCAGGGAGCAAACGGCAAGAATTCACTAAAGTCTTTAGCAGTATTTCACATGTTAAGTCAGGGAAGTCCCGTAACCACAGTTTCATTCCTGAGCGAGTGTTATCATGTACTATCAGTGGTCTAAGGTAGTTATAATGTATTGAGACAGCTTTTTCAGTGGCTGGGTTAGCTCTTAATATACCATCGAGATCATTATACCAATCTTTTTCAGATACATTTTTGGTTGCTGTACTTGCAAAGTGACTCATTTGAAAATAAGCGAGGGGAAATTTTTGGCATGCCTGTTGGAAAGACAGCACTTTACCCATAGAAGTGTCACATATGTCATATAAATTAGTGACACCTTCGCGGTTGAACAGTGTGAACGGATAGGCGGCCTCCCCATGCTGGAAATCCCCGTTACCTATAAATGCAAAAAATAAAGAGTGATGGGCATTTAGATTTTTTATGCGTCTCAATCTGTGCCATAATTTATAAGTGGACCACAGCAATGTATTATCCTTAATAGACTGTGGTATCTCAGCTTCAAACTTATGGAGAAAGGATATTAAATTACCATTTAACATAAATTGTTTTTCGATGATTGTATTAGCGTATGTCTCCCCATTATGCAACCAATTTCGTAAGAAGCGCAACAGGGCCGCGTAATTATACGATTGTATATGTGTGAAATTAAATCCACCGTTGAATTTTGGTTGCTGAAGCTTTATAAGTGCTATTCGGGGTTTATTTCCCCGCCATATGAAGTTCCTAAACATAACATTAATCTTGCTGGGGAAGGGACATAATGGGAAGGGACTGCAAAATGTATAAAAGACGTGGGAATGTTGTCATTTTAATTAAGTTCGCTCTACCCATATACGAGAGAGATAACGATTTCCATTTATCCAATTCCGCAGTGATATCTTTTAAGGCGTCTGTGACATTGATCCTATATAGTTCAGTCGGGTTTTTGGGGAGTTTTATACCCAGATAGACTACATAAGACTTTGCCCATTTCAGGGACAGGTGGACACTCCAGCTAGGCTGAGTAATTCCAGGACTTAGACACATACCCATTGACTTTGTTAAATTTACCTTGAAGCCTGATATGGTCCCGAAGTCTTTCAGCAGTTTCAAAATATTTTGTAGGGATATACTAGGTTTATCGATATATAACATTAATTCATCTGCAAATGCAGAGATTTTGACTTCCGCATTGCCAATATCGATCCCTTTAAATATAGAAGATGACGGTAGAATTCTTAAGAGGGGGACTATTGATAAATTAAAAAGAAGGGGAGACAAGGGACACCCCTGTCGTGTACCTCTCAACATTTGCACTGGTTCACTTTTCATCCCAATAACCAAAAAAATTGTAATTGGGATTTGGTAAAAATATTTGATTATATTGATGAAATCTGCATCGAAGCCTCTAGTCCCCAAAACCTGGAATAGGTGTGGCCAAGCTACAGTGTCAAAAGCCTTTTGAGTGTCCAAGCTCAATAACATGTGCTCTGAGCCTGGAGATTGTGTCGAGGCTATCGTTGACGCGATGGCTGTCCAAATAGCTTTCACCGAGTGGCGTCCTCGTACAAAACCTATTTGATGAGGGGTTAATAGTTCAGGCAATATATTTTGCACTCTATTTGCTATAATCTTAGAGAGAACTTTAAAGTCTATGTTCAACAGGGTTATAAGTCTATATGAGTAGACCAGAAGCGGGTCTCTATTTGGTTTTGGGATTAATGTGGTGTAGGCATTAGTAAGAGAGGAGTAATTAGGTCTAGTTTGATATATATTATTATATAACTCCAAAAGAATAGGGGTTAGTTCGGTTCGGAGTAATTTGTAGTAGGTCCCTGTGAACCCGTCCATCTGGACGGCTTTATTAGATTTAAGAGTTTTCAGAACCGCCGTTATTTCCTCTTCCGTTACTTTCCCGGTCAGACAGTCATTTTGTTCTAGTGTGAGCTTGGGAAGATTCGCGTTTTGCAACATTTTTTGGCTTAACAGATGATATGGGGGTATGGGGCTATATAAATCCTGATAAAATCTGTGAAAGCATGACAAAATATCTTTAGTTTGAGTTAATATTCTATTTGTTGAATCATCTTTTATTGCACTAATAAATTATCGTTTTTTCCAAGGTTTTGACAATTGCAGCAAGGAGCTTTCCCCCTTATTACCCCATCTGTAATAAACATTGTTTGTGTAGTCTATTTCTGTTGAGCCTGTGCCGTTAAAAAGGATTTCCTGTCTCTCAGAAAGGTTTCCATATTTTCAGCTGTAGGTGTATTTTTGTATCCCTCAAAACTTCTACTAGCAGCGCTTCGTAAGGAGTTGTATTTTAGTTTGTTTTCGTTACGTATTTTGGATACATAGCTTAATATATGTCCACGTACCACCGCCTTTGACGTCTCCCAGAGCAACACTGGATTATCCCAGTGTTCGATATTATCATCCAGGAAATTGGACCACGTATATTTTAAAAATTCTTGAAGTCTTCAGATTTAGCAAGATACTCTGTGAAATGCCAAGCAGGGCTAGTAGCTTCCATTGACCACCTCTCCAGCGTAACCGGAGTGTGGTCTGAAATGACAATTTATTTTAAATAAGCAGATTTAATATTGCACAGCAGAGAATTAGATATCATAACATAGCCTATCCTTGACAAAGAGCCATGGGCCCAGGATAAATGTGTATAAGAATGATCCGTTTGATTCAGGAGACGCCACGGATCACTAAGCTACAGGGTGTCCTTGAATTCTTGATAATCTTTCCAGCATGGGGAGGATGACCCAGATGTTGGGGGGGACTTATCAATTGTTGGGCCTGACACCGCATTAAAATCCCCACCTATTATGAGTGGGTATGAAGATCTGGCCGCCAGAGTGTGTAAAAGCTTACATAGAAAAGCGCCCGTCGCTACATTGGGGGCATATACATTTACTAGAATGTAGTTCGTACCTTCTAGGTTTATATCCAGTATGATATATCGGCCCTCAGGGTCCAATATTGTGTGTAAGATAGTGTATTTTAAATTCTTATGGAGTAAAATTGCAACCCCTCTAAATTTTGAGGTATGCGAAGCCGATAAACATTCGGCTATCCATGGTGCACGTAATGTGGAGGTGTCACCAGGCACCCAATGCATTTCTTGAAGAAAAGTAACCGCCGGGTGGTGTTTACGTAGGTGTTACCACCTTTTTCCTTTTAATGGGCGTATTTAGGCCACCTACATTCCAAGAAATAAGAGATAAACTAGGCCTTTTTTGAGGAGGATGTCTCTCAGGTGTAGGTATAGACATGGTTATGGTGGTTTGTGAGGAATGTAAGGTAGCAGGGAGATATAAACCAAGAAAGAGGCTTGTCCTCTATAAGCACATCTCCCTTCCAACGTAAAGTTATGGAATTTCCTAACCCTGGGCTCCCAGTCGGAATGTTTCCACAAAAAACTATGTAGCAAACATAGGGCCTTATTCTATTTAACTCTCTGACAAAATCCTTCTTAGATGGACAAAACCATGTGCACTGCAGGTGGGGCAGATGTAACATGTGCAGAGAGAATTAGATTTGGGTGAGTTATTTTGTTTCTGTGCAGGGTAAATACTGGCTGCTTTATTTCTACACTGCAATATAGATCTCACTTTGAAGTAAAACCCCACCCAAATCTAATTCTCTCTGCACAAGTTACATCTGCCCCCCTGCAGTGCACATGGTTTTGTCCATCTAAGAAGGATTTTGTCAGAAAGAGTGAACTAGAATAACCCCCATAGTGTACAGACAATTTTAACAATACAATACGCAATGCAATGCAAAACATTTTTTTTATCTAAATTTAGGGCAGGGAACCAGACTGTGTTCCACCCGAACTTTCGGAGGAACCCCCATTAATACATGGGGCATGCTCCCGTACTTAAACAAATTAGTAATTGACATAACAGAACATGTAAATCATTGTGGGTCTGGTGTGCCATACGTTGTTTACCCCTAAAAAATAACATCTATTAATCATCTCTAACAATGATCAGAATTGGTTAGGTCATAATTGTGAAGGAAAATAATTACACAAATTATAGTCAGGTAAGGTGGACTAGATGCTACGTTATGGGTAGGGCAGAATATGCACACGATTGACATGCCGAATCCCCCAAAGGAGGGGGCCCACCGTGCCAAGATATACTTTCATCCGTCCATAGCTATTAGGTGTTCACTTGAGTTGGACATTTTGGTTGTTAATAATGTCTAATATTGTGTTACTAATATTCAATCTTAAATAAAACACTTGACCTCTTCATGTAGATTTAATTGTATCAGTAACAGAGGTATCACTCATCTCTAGAATTATCATTAGATCTGGGTGGGGAAGGAGGCGGGATTGTCGCGAAATGCAATTTAGCCTGAGCTGGGTCTGAGAATATGATTGGGCGTCCATTCTCGATCACTCTAAGCTTTGCCGGGTAAAGGAGGGCAAATCTGATGTTTTTGGTCACAAGCATTTTACATACTTCTGAAAAGGCTCTACGTTTTTGTGACACCAAGACTGAAAAATCTTGGAAAATTAACACGCTCTGTCCTTCCACTCTCAAATCTGATTTAGAGCGATAAGCCTGTAGCACTTTTTTTCTTTTTCTCTGTAATTTAAAAACTTTGCTATGGCAGGTCTAGGACGTTCATCCCTTCCCCTTCATCCCATTCATATTCTGTGAACTTTCTCTATTTGGATGGGTGACTCATCTATATTTAGGCCCAAGGACCTCGGAATCAATATGCTGACGTAGTCAGATAGTTGGGAATCGGATATCGATTCTGATATTCTGATGAATCGCAAATTGCATCTTCTATTGCGATTTTCGAGTTCATCAAGTTTTCATGACATAGTCTGAATCATCGCAGACTTCGTATCTAGCTCCTGTCTTAACACATGAACTAAATCCTCAGTATCACTTGTGCGTTGTTCAAGGTGAACAATTCTGGCAGTGTTATCTATTTTAGCTAGTGATGCATCTAACCTTGCATGTAAATCCTCAAAGTGTTTATCAATTAAAGGCAATAACATATTAATGTCCTCCCTAGCATTATCCGCAGAGGAGGGTATATTAACGTGTGCCGATCATGATCTATCATCTTGCCCTTGGGAGCCAGAAGGGGAAGGGGGCTGGTAAGAGGAGTTTGATTTCTGGAAAGATTGATGTTTAGGCATGGTTGAATTTGATTGGTTAATATTACCCAAATATTTGTCCATACCAGGATATAGCTAAACTATAGAGAGAGTTACTGATTTGTGCTCGGATGATATATATGCACCCTGACCCACTAATTACATAGTGAAGTTTACATCGGTTCTAATGGACTCGTTCAGTTGTTAAGTAATAGCTGGGTTCTGGCGTTTCAATTTTTCACGCTAGGATATTGTGTCCCGTATATATGTGTTAACAACTAAACCACAAGTACTCAATAATAATATTGAGTACTCCAGGACTCCATACATTCTCCCACTGCTACATTACTTTAGCAGGCTATAAAATACAAAGGGACCTCAAACTTAAACTAAATCTTACCCAACACCATAACAAAAAAAGCAAACAGACAAGACCAATTGCGATTACTAACAAGACTAACAGAAAGACTCTGATACACACAACATCAGGCCCACCGACAGGACAAACACACCAGATTTACATCCTCAACAAACCATCTTATAAAACAACAGGCCTAACTTATCAACAATACATGACTAAACTACACTTGATTCAACAGACAAAACAAATTCTAGAAACCACGCAACATAACAGTCAATACAGTACATATAAACGATAGTGAATCATCTTCCTCCTCAGAAGACTCATACTCTGACACTTCCTTCTCAGTCCATGACATTGAAGAAGACACAGAATATGACACACTTGCCAGACTGTCCTTTGACCAAGGCTGGGTCACCACCCTCAGGGACTACAACTCCACTGACAATAACAGAGATCAAGGCGTGACTCTGACAGACCACCCCCAAAATATAGAGACCACTACTGACTCATGGGGCGACAATTGTTTAGACTCAGAGAAAGACCGCAAGGCCTGTCTCCCACCATCACAACCACTGACAACCAAAAAAAGACATATAGAACAAGACAAGGATGTAGAGGGGGCGCACACCTCCACAGAGACACCCATCTCACAACACCTCAGAAGAAAGTCCTCATCAAAGGACTCAAATTCGCACCCACAACAAAACCCAATAAGTGCAATACATACTGTGACCTACACTCATTCACCAGAAAATTATGCCTTAAAAAATACTTTAACTCAAATCCCATCATCCGGAATCATGAAGACACTACAGATAAATACAAGCACAAACTACTAAGACCACCCTCGACTTTCAATCCAACTCACCTTAACTCCCATCACATAAAAACTTTGAGACATTAGTGACAAGGGACATCGACCGTCTCACAGACAACACCAAAAACAATCATCATCACAACAGAAGTAATAACATGACCAAAAAAGAAAGAGCCGCATTACGTGAACTGGAACATAACAAACAAATCATTATCAAACCTGCAGACAAGGGGGGGGGGATTGTTATTCTCAACAAGGAAGATTACATCATAGAGGCATCACGATTACTACATGATCAAACTACTTATAAAACTCTACCGGGCAATCCGAAACAGGACTACAAAAAGGCACTTGACACATTACTCGCCTCAGGCAGAGACACAGGACTACTTAACAAACATGAACACACATTCCTACGACAAGATCACCCCATCATTCCAGTCTTTTACTATTTACCAAAAATACCCAAGGACATACACAATCCACCTGGACGCCTCATCATTTCCGGTATAAGGTCACTTAGCTCCAATCTAGCACAATACGCAGACTCCTTCCTTCAAGACATTGTACAGACACTTCCTTCATACATCAGGGACACCACAGACATACTCAACACACTACACAACATAGAATGGGCACCTGATCTCTGGCTAGCAATGAGCGACGTCACCTCACTGTACACAGTAATTAGACATGGACAAGGATTAGACAGCACCAAACACTTTCTGGACCTACAACCTGACCTACAACCCGAACAAACCAAATTCATACTTGACGCACTAAATTACATACTTCACCATAAATTACATACTTCATCATGGTTCAATAACACATTCTTTTTACAAACCACAGGGACCGCCATGGGATCTCGGGTGGCGCCCAGTTATGCAAACCTTTTCATGGGGAAATGGGAAGAAGATTACATCTGGGGTTTGCATGACTGGAGCGCCAGCCTGGTCCTATGGCGGCGATACATAGATGATATAATTTTCATATGGAAGGGCACACAGTCGTCACTTAACGAATTTACCACATACCTCAACCAAAATGACAGAAATCTCACATTTACCTCCAACATCAGCCAAGACAGAGTAGAATTCCTTGATTTGGAAGTATTTATCGATAATGGACAGTTACACACCAAAACTTACAAAAAAAATGTCGACGTCAACAGTTACATTCTGTACAACAGTGGCCACCACAGACCGTGGATAGAAAATATCCCAAAAGGACAGTTCAGATGCATTAGGTGTAATTGTACAAAACTTGAGGATTACATACAACAGGAACAAGACCTCAAACAGCAATTCCTTGAAAAAAACTATGACAATGAATTAGTAGAACAGGCATATCAAAACACTATTCAACTTGACAGAACCGAAACTTTACAACAAAAAGACAACAACAAAAAAACAGATAACAAATGACATCACATTCATCACACAATATAGTCAATCGGCACACAAGATCAAACAAATCATAACAAAACACTGGCACATACTCAAAGAAGATACTGACCTAGGACCGATATTGAAAGATAAACCCACCGTCATCTATAGAAAAGCACCAGACATCCGCAAAAAACTAGTTCAGAATCCCATCAAACCGGTCACCATGACACAAACTACAAAGAAAAAAGGCTTCTACCATTGTGGTAGATGTGCGGGCTGCAGGAAACAATCAATCAACACAACCAAAGCAATACAAACATGGACTTCCACCACCACGGGTCAATCATTCCACATACCTCAGACCATGACATGCAATAACCAGGGGGTTATCTTCATTCTATGATGCCCCTGTGGCAAGGAATATATAGGTAGAACCACTCGCCCACTCAAGACACGCATATACGAGCATATCATAAATATACGGATAGGATATGAGGCACATAGTGTATCACTACACTACAAGGAATGCCATGGATCAGACCCTAAGGCACATGTCTTCAACCTGTGGCCCTCCAGATGTTGTAGAACTACATGTCCCAGCATGCACTGACAGTTTTGGTATGCTCTCATAGGAAAAAAATGTGGCAATGCATGTTGGAACATGTAGTTTCACAACATCTGGGGGGCCACAGGTTGAAGGGTTTAGTCTTCATGGCCATAGAATCACCTGATAGGAACTGGAGAGGGGGCAACCATATATAAACACTCAATAGGAGAGAGCTATACTGGATTTTCCACTTAAAAACACTAACACCTAATGGCCTCAATATTGAGTTTAATAACAGCACCATTAACAAGTGAACATATATATTTTTGACACCATAAACCAATACCTGTCATACTAGACTTTAGTCTCATTTACACTACCATATTATGATGAATCATCTAGACCAACTCTACCACACCTTATCTCTCTCGATACTTTGTCTCTCTCCTCAACTTTATCCATATCCACTCCCATCTTCATACTGCCTCTTATTAGTCTACAGCCCCTCTTCTCTCCCCTTCTTCTCTCTCTCTCCCTTCTTTCCCTTTTTTATCCTCCACCCACATTCCCTTGCCTCATATATCATCTATCAACACATTCAACTCTTTTTTTCATCGATTAATTTATCTAATCTATCCATTTAATCTATCTACTTATTCTACTTATTCCCAACTACCATGTTGCAACAACTGATTATTATAGTGGTTCACTGGCCACACACATAATATAAAACACACCTTAATTGGATCATTAATACAAAAACATCAGCTATTATAACTGATGATTATTCATAACCATCAAGTTCACACATATCACTTTCCTAATTAACTAATCCTGCGCACAACATGAACAGCTCTAAGAATATATCCATCCACTGCTTTGGCACAAAGCTTCCCCACCGATGTCAATCAAGCAATCATGCTTCAATTATCATCAATTACCGCCCAGCCCACAAACCAATAAATACTGCCCGCCACAGACCATCATTATTCCTTGACGAAGGCCCTAGTGGCTGAAACACGTTGGGACACCTAATCCACATCCAGGACGTCAGCAACACATCTCCCATCATCACCCCCCTCTGCCGCAGCCTCCTCCCAGCCAGGGGTCAGAGCACGCAGCACACTGTAAGCCTGACCAAGGGAGCCACGATCTCGAGAGAGCGGAACCCGGAAGTCACGGCAGACAGAGACTGTGGAGCCGGGTGACAGCGCACGGCTGTGTGTTCACCTGTGCACCAAGCAGCAACATCACAGAGGCAGCACCTGAACTTCATCCAGTAAGAGTACATAGCGGGACACCGCTCACTGCCCTCCACGTCGGCAACATTTGTTTCAGAACATGCTACTGGACATTCATTCATTCCTGTACAGTTCCGCAATACGTGACTATTACAGAGATCCACAGAATTCACTCACCTTTTTACCTCACCCTGTTGTGGTTATTAACTATATAACATTGCAGTCCATTCCCCGACCCCTTTGCCCACTACAGACCGCTGCGGTCACCCACGCAGTGACATAGGTTCCTATAAGGGACCTATGGTTATAAAGGGACCTACATAGGTCAGACTCATACCTCAACAATAGGCCTCGTGGAGTGATACCCCGCTGGCCTATTCCTGTTTAATCAGGACTCCATACATTCTCCCACTGCTACATTACTTGTACTTTTACACCATCTCTCTATCTTCATTTATTCATTAATTCACTTGTCTATAGACTGCTAGTCTCACACACACCACAAGTGCCTCACAGGTGAGCGCAGTATATTCCATCTTTTTTCTATACTGTACTACATAGGGTGGTCAGGACCCACCCGATATACCGCAGCTCCCTACACATTCCAATTAGACCTCCATATAGTCATATCCGTAGGACGCACACATACTGTAACTTGAGCGCTTCCTACCTACTGTACCATCCATTACAATAATAATACCTTACAAAACAGTTGTTGAATTACCTCCTTGGGAGTTGAGTCACCAATATCTGAACCCAAGCAATTTAGTTTAGGAAGTCTTCAGTACCTTGATAAAATAAAGTTACAATTTGTATGAAACAAAACAAAGTAATGTTCAACCACTTTTTGCCAGAAGGTGGCGATATGTCCTTGTAGAACAGTTGGAGACACAATAGAATTATTGATTCTCCCCGACCCAAGCTTTGGTTGTCGCACGGGGTCCCCCTAGGGAAGGTGACTCCCGCATCCCACCAGGTAATGGCCCAGCCGCAGCAGGAGATCAATGAGGGTGGGTATAGCAGAGTGCGCAGTGCGGGGCCCAGCACCCGTAATCCTCTCAGTGTGCCGTATATGCGGCACCACTCACCCCCTCCACGTCAAGTGTCGTGCCGTCCGGAGGGCTCCCCCGGCATTCTCCTCACCAGCAGGCAGGAGCGGCGGCTGCTTCCCGCAAGTGCCTCACCACGATGTTCTCCTCTCGCGCAGGGCAGCCGGAGAAGGTTTCCCCCGACGAACGGTGGAGGCTGGATTCCGGGGTCACAAAGTTGCGCTCCTCCACAAAAGTGGTCTCAGCTTGCTCCTCAGACGCTGGGGGATGAGGATGTGCCTCCAAATTTTGGAAATAGAGAGGGTAGCAGTCTGGATTGTTTTAGATTCGGCCCTTGTGATGCGGAGCAGGTTTAAAACGCGGCCATGCTGGTTGGCCCGCCCACCGGAAATCCCATTTTTTTATTTTATACTGTGACCCTGGCCCTTATTCAGATGTGATTGCAGAACAAATTTATTCTCAAAATGGGCAAAACAGTGTGCACTGCAGGTGGGGCAGATGTAACATGTACAGAGAGAGTTAGATTTGTGTGAGTTATTTTGTTTCTGTGCAGGGTAAATATTGGCTGTATTATTTTTACCCAGCAATTTAGATTTCATTTTCAACACACCCCACCCAAATGTAACTCTCTTTGCACATGTTACATCTGCCCCACCTGCAGTGCACATGGTTTTGCCCATTTTGAGAACAAATTTGTACTGCAATCAGATCTGAATAAGGGCCCCTATTTCAAAGCAATTGAGTTTCATCACACAAAATGGTCAAGTTGTATTTCTACACATACTGTACACCAATTCTCATCTGTACAGCACATACGGATTTTCTCTTAAAACATCAGAGGACAGTCATAATGGTTTTTTTCTTTTACTTTGTTCCTGTCTTCTGCCAGACTGTCTGTTCTTTCCAGCTCTTCTCATACAATCTTTATTTCCCCACTTCCTCTTATTTCTTGCACCTTCTTCCTCCCATCTGTCTTCCTCTTGTTCCTCCTATCTCTTCACTTTCTTCTGCTTATCTTTTTTGGTACTTATGTAGTATCTGGGCGTCCGATTTAGAAATCGGATCGGATCGCATCGCATCGCATGCAACCAAATCGTATGCGATGCGATGGTCAAGATTTTTCCATAGGATTCAATGTTAAAATGGTCTGAGTCCATTTTAACATAGAATTCAATGGGAAAAAGGGGTCCTTTTCCTTTCCCCACTATCCAAGTGGGCATGGAGTTGGATATAAACCTGTGGCGAGCATAGCGAGCCACCGAGCCCGAAGCGTGGCGAGCGGACACAGAATACTTTTTAAGAAATATGCGTCCCCTCGCGGGGCGCGCTTCGCTCGCCACGCTTCGGGCTCGGTGGCTCGCTGCGCTCGCCAGGCTATATAAAATCAACTCTATGCCCACTTGGATAGTGGGGAAAGGAACAGGACCTTCTTAATATTGAATCCTATGCAGCATCGCATCGCATCTGATTGTATGCCTTAAGGTAAGGCATACAATCACAAAATCGGCAGCCCAGATACTACATAAGTACCTCTTTTTTCCCTCTTCTCCACTTCCTCCCAATTATTTCTCTCTTCCTCCAACCTCTCTCCTTCTCCTGTCTCTTGCTCTCACCCCTCTGCCTCCCATTTACTGCTTTCTTTCTCTCTTCATCCCATGTCTTCTCTCATGTTTCTTCCCCCCATCTTTCTCTTAGCTGTCTTCCTCTGTCCTCTCTGCCTCCTATCTCTCTATCTCCTTTCCTCCACTTAATTTTTTTTATGTTCCTCCATTTTTTCTCTTTCCACCCGCTTTCCTCCACACACCTCTTGGGCTATCTCTTCTTCCCGCCTCTTTCTTGCAACTTTTGATCCTCTCATTTGTCGTTCTTCCTCCCATCTCCCAACACTTTTCTTCATCCCCTCCTTCTGCCTCCTCTCTACCACCCATCTCTCTAGCTTTCTTCCTTGCTCTCTTTTGCCCACCTCTCTTCCTCACACTGCTTGAACTTCCTCTTGTCTGTCTTTCTCTCCCTCTCTGTGGTTTGTTGGTGGAGTTGAGAGCAGTTGCATATTTATAATGGATGCAGTGTGTGCAGTACACACGGGCCCCTGAGTCCACTTATCACTCAGGAGTCCTGTGAAGCGGACATCGCCAGATAAATCCCTACTGATTAATTTTTCCAGATGCGCATTAGAGTGAGTCCTCTAGTGCTCAGACACTATAGCACTGCTGGCTGCACACAGGTTTCCTTCTCTCTTAAAATGCCCATGGATGAGAGACTGTGTCAGTTGGGCAGCAAATGAGAGCTTTGAGGGGAAGGGGTGGGGTTCTCACTTCAGCTTTCACTACTAAACTGCAAGTCATGTACAATTGATAACAATGGGGGATATGTATTAAAATGCCATTTACGTTTGTAAAATAGTGGGTCCTGCATAATGAGGAAATCTCTTAAAGTGCCTCTGCTCCTGATGCAGGCAGTCATCAGACGCAACAACTCCTGAAAGGTGCCATCATCCATGCGCAGGAAATTCCTGTAATTATCTGGATTGTTCTCTAGAGTCTCCATAAGCAGTGGCATGTGAGTAGCAGCCACTCCTTTGCCCAGCTGGACCTCATAGCTCTCCTATTTTGAGCACTTTCCCTAACTGCTAACACCATACTGACTGTGAATGATGCCTTAACTTGATAGCCATAATGGTCCATCTGGCGCAAGTATAGAAAATAAACACTTTTTAAGTTAAGCAGAACAGAGCAGTAAAGCAATGTATAGCGTTCAGCAGGTGCACACCCAGCTTCGGAGCAGAGCTGCAAAGACCTAAAATGCTTTTTGTCCCCTCTACAAAGTACAGCCCATTGCAGTATCTTTCATATTTTGGAAATATTTAAGATTGTTGTCAGGTGTCATTAGACGCGATTTATATATTTTTAATGACCTAGTGATTCACAATATATTATTTTTTCATTTGTAAGATTGCACAGAGTTTGCTCTATATCATTTGTTCAGGAATAAAAGGGAAACTTTGTCAATCACATTGTTTATAAATGTTATTGTCTAGTGTATACCAGCTTTAGATTTTGAATGGTTATTGTATTTTTGAACTGTAAACATATAATTTAATTGGTATAAACAATGTTTCAATGATAAATTCCAGTGTCCTTTTTTTTCTTCAATAAATGCTTCTTATTAGACCCGATTTTCTGTCAATCACCTGCTAATTTGCCGGTGAAAGAGAAAATCGCGTTGATCGTGTCCAGGGAAGCCAATCCCGGGGCATTTTTTCAATCCCGGGATTCGGGATTGAAAAATGCTCAATCCCGGGATTCCCGGGATCCTGGGATTGGCTTCCCTAATTTGAAAAAAAAAACGCCCCGGCCACCCTGCACATTCACAGAACTTACATTTGCGGGTGCTGGGTGGGTGGGCTGCAGGTATGTCCGCTGGGCGGGTGGGCAGCTTCGGGTGGGCAGCTTCAGCTGGGCGGGTGGGTGGGCAGCTTCAGCTGGGCGGCTGGGTAGCTGTTCGGGTGGTCGCGTAGCTTGGCGGGTGGGCGGGCGTGTGCTGTGTGCTGATAAGCCGGGTTGCTGGGTGTGTGGGCGGCTCCGCAGTGTGGCCTGCGCAGCGTGACAGCTGACCTCATCACGCTGCGCAGGCCGCACGCCGGGTATGGGAGAAGCCGGGCAGCGTCTGAGCGGGTGCTCAGACGCTGCCCGGCATTAGACTGCACATGTGCAGTCTAATCCCGAAATCCCGGGATTGGAATCTCCAATCCCGGGATTGAAATCCCGGCATTTTGGAGGCCAAATCCCGGGATCCCGCCGATCCCGGGATTGGCCACCCTAATCGCCGCCCATTATAATGAACCACGATGCGACCAACGTGATCAACGCAATTTTCCTATAGAGAATAATGTTAAATTATTTTTCAAGTCAAAATCGGGTTGATCGCGTCGGTCGCGGCCCATTATAATGGGCTGCGATACGATCAACGCAATTTTACATAGGGGACAGTGGGAAATGGGCCAATATGGCCAATTTCTCATTGAGTATGGTTATAAAGTATGGTTAATGCCCCCCCATAAAGTGTGGCGAGCGCAGCGAGCCACCGAACCCGAAGGGTGGCGAGCGTAGCGTGCCCCGCGAGAGGACGCGTATACTTGTGAAGTTATGCGCGTCCCCTCGCGGGGCTTGCTGCGCTCGCCACGCTTGTGGCTTGCTGCACTTGCCACACTTTATAAAATCAACTCCACACCGACGTGGATAGTGGGGGTATGAAAAGGTCGAAGGACGTGTACCGCCGCCCCTTGCGGGCTCGCTGCGCTCGCCACACTTTGGGTTGGCGTCAATAGTGGGGTGGCGTTAACATTGGGGGGGGGGGCATTTAAAACATGAGGGGGGTTTTCTATTAAAATGGGGGGTTTGGGGGCTTTTTACATTGAAATCAGTGTAAAATCGGGTCGATCGCATCGCATGCGATTTGGTTGGCATGCGATGGGCGCGATTTTTCCGACCCGATCAATACAATCAAAATCGCAGGCGCCGTGCTAGGAAAAAAGTACCATTTATTGTTTGCAAATAAGATGCTTATTGGAAAAGTCACACACAAGAACCGCCAGCGCCAAGAACCGCCATGTGCTGCACATACTTTTTGTACTAGGTACACATCGTATCGGATCGCAGTGCATGCACAAGGCATGCGATCTGATACGAGGGGTACTTTAAAAGTACAAAACGGACCGTGTATGGGGGGCTTAATGTGTATGGGCACCTTAACACCTTGTAATCATTTGTTAGTTCTAGTTACATTCATTGCCTTATCTATATTGTTTGTTTCTTCTAGGACATTTTGGAAGAAATGAACAAGTGTTGGCCTGACCTTCTTCATCAAAATCGCACTCAGTTTTGGTAAATAATTTTTGGTGAAAATGAAGGAGAGGAATGCCTTAAGAAGTTTTACACATTCATCATTTTAAAGATGTTTAGGGGGATTTTCACATACAGTACAATCACTGGGGCAGATGTATTATAGCAGCGCTTATCGCACCGCTATAATACTTCCTGCTTCGCCTCATTAACGAGGCGAAGCAGGAAGGGACATCGACAAGATGTATTAACATCTTGTCTGCCGAAGCGGGGGAGCGCTAACTCCCCCCTCCGGCGATGTCCCCTCCTGGAGATGGAGTTTACACTGATGTGCTGTCTCCTGTCCCCCAGCCGGCTGCACTGGGCATGCGCGGGATCTCGCTACTCACGTGCGATCCCCAGCGCAGCCCAGACCTAACAGCAGGGACAGCGCTGTCCCTGCTGTTTAGATAGGGCTTCGCTAGCCTGATGCTGTCGAAGCCAAAACCAGCAGCGGGCGTAACGTTCAGCGATGCTGACCATTCATACATTCGGCCTGCTATCATTTAGATAGCAGCGCCGATATGGATAGGGGCGCTATCTCGGCTCCATCATACATGGGGGAGAAGCGGTATCAGTGCACATAACGTGCGCTGATACCCCTTCTCCCCCATAACGCCCAGTCATACATCTGCCGTTTTCTTTTTTTTCTTTTTTTATTGTCACATTTTGTCTAAGTGAATGTAGACTTCACAGAGAATATGGGTGTACACACATGGACAGTTTACTTTTGTATGTATCTGTATATATTAAGGAACTGATGCAGTTATTGTGTTTTGCAGCATTAAGGGTGTTAAAAGCTATTTATGCTTCCATAGGCAGAGCGGATCTGGGTGGCTGTGCATATATATATAGATATAGATATATATCTATATATATATATATATTACCAGTTATTTATTTAGCTCTCACAAATTCCACAGTGCTTTTTACAGAGAATATTTGGCCATTCAGATCCATGTTTGCTGCAGTTAAGCTTTCAATCTGTTTCCTAAAACATTTGTACACACATTTATGCTAGGGTTAAGCTTATTGGAATCCAATTAACCCACCAGTATAATGTATTTCTGGATTGTGGGAGGAAACCACATAGGCAGGTGGAGAATATACAAACTCGACACAGTTCGGGCCATTGTGGAAATTTTAAATCCATGACCTCAGTGCTGTGAATCAATATCGCTAACCATTATGACATCCGCTCTGCCCATATAAGATTCAATGGCATGTATTCAATGCGGCCGGCGAGGGGGTTAAACAGCGAGGATTGCAGAAAACCAGCGATCCTCGCTGTTTAACCCCCGCGCTGTTTAACCCCCTGTCCCCCGGATAACAGGGGACCCACTAATTCTGACCCCCCCCCCAAACCGGTTCCAACAGCTGCCAGTTCCCCCTCCTGCATCACAGAAGCTTGAGATTGATCTCATTTAAACCCCAAACCCCGGCCTTCAATCATCTGATAACAGTCTGGTCTATATGGGTTAATTGGCTCCGGAGATATTGCGGGTAAACCAATTTGTTCATTTCTGATATATAATTTCATGGCTGTTCATGTTGTTTGAGGGCAGATTTTTCTGGAACCAAGTGGGTGGTCCAGTTTCACGGGACAAAAATCATTCAAAGCCCACTCAAAAGATCATTCAATATGATACAGGTCTCATGTAAATGGTTCAGTTGGTTTCCGAAGATATAGCCAGCTGATGAATGGGGGGAGGGTGTTTTCTCTCCCCTCACACCAGAAAATGTAGAGAGACTAGGATGGTGTAAGAGGGGCCAGCCCGGGAATGTCCCTGCATGATCCTGGGACCATATTCCTGGGTAAGTCCCTGCATGTTCTGTTGTGAAAAGGGTATTTTTTCAAATAGCCGGGAACTGCAGCCCCCTGCTCTATGCCCGGCTGTCAATGGATGTCACTTCTGCCCAGCGGCTCTCCCCCGGTTACCGTGAGCATGTATTCCCCCTTGGCAATGAGTATGTAATCCCACATGGCAACGAGCATGGAACCCCTGGCAATGAACATGGAACCCCTGGCAATGAGTATGTAGGTAAGCAGCACTTATGTAGCATAATTTTTAATATGGATTATGGTGTTTGGCATTATACTTAATGGACATTATGGTGTGTGTGGCTTAACATGTAATGGGCATTTCGGGTGTAAATTTTTTATGCGCGCCTTTTGCGCACAATGTCCCTGTTTAGGAAGCATATTGTGAATTTTTTTGCTCAATCCATGTGGCAAAATGTGAATTTTGCCTTAATCTGTGTGGCATAAGGTGAATTTTGGCTCATTCCATGTGGCATTGTGTAAGAGGCAAGTACAGTATAAAGTGGTCACTATTGTGTTGCATGATTTGTATAAGGGTTATACAGTATGGTGTGGTAAACTTAGGTAACCACATAAAAGGTGCTGAAATGTTGTCTACCAAGTTTTGGCTTTCAGCATTTTTTTTTTTATGACTGGAGTGCCGCCTCACCCCGCAAGATTTTTAGGACATTGGAGTTCTGAGGGTGCACCTTTAGAGTGCACCTGGCAATATATGGTGCCATGTGCCCTCCGGTATATCTGCAGCTTCTATTTTCCCTCTTTTCTGTGCCAGGCCCTTGCATATGCCAGTCTCTTTGTCATTTTCCACCCTATACTAAACCCTTTGCATTTTTCCTATGCCAGCCCCCTGACTTTTCCAGGCATATATAATTATTTGAAAGTATTTACACAAATAGAGACACACCCATGAGCAGACCACCCAAACAGAGGTCACGCCCCCACATTATTAGGTGCTGGCCACAACTCCTATTATTGCGTATAAGAGGCCCTTGATAATTTTCAGCTTCAGGGCCATTTAGACCTTAATCTGTCACTGGCTATATGGCAATCCTAAAACTGTTGCAGGGCATGCTGGGATGTGTAGTTCAACAACAGCTAGAGGGCCAAAGGTTCCCATCCCTAGCGTAGGCAGTCGATTTCTGATGGATTTAAATAATCAGGAAACAAACTAAATAGGGGTTTCCTGGATTTTTTAAAATCAGCACCAAGCTCAAGGGGCGGTCCAGTTCCAAAAATATGGGGGACAAATTGAGTAGGAGTCCCCCGTATTTTCAAAACTAGCACCAGGTCCAACCAGCCAGGAGGGTAATGCCACAGCCGGGGAATACTTTTTGTACAAGTCTCCCCGGCTAAAGCATTTACACCCTGACCGGTCAGCATGGGCAGGGATACTGGGGAAGTGGGGTCCCCCCTCCGGAATTTACTTGCGCAGGCTGAAGCCTGAGGCTTTCCCCGGTGCTCCTGGATGGCGGTCACCGGGCTGATGATATTGTAAAAAAATAGAATAAACTATTTGTATATTGTATATTGCTGTAGAACTATTGCTAGGCGGCCAATAGCGTTATTCGGGGTTGGAGCCGCAGAAAGTAAACAAAGCTTTCTGCAGCTCTCCTCAGTTAATTAAGGGATCGGCAACTGTCAGTTTTTTGTTTTGCCAAGTTCCCGGGATGCCTTCATGGAACGAAAAGGACGTGATCTACCCTGAAGGACCCTGGTGAGTATGGTCTCCTTCCACAAGTACCTTCCTATGTGTCACTGTAGGGAAGTATCTGTATTTACAGGCTGTGTTTGTAATAACGTTTTACTTTCATTGTGTCAGTGTGTGTTTATTTCAATATTTGTACTGTTGTGGAACTACAAGTTCCAGCGGGCCCTTTAATGCCTTGCATGCTGGGACTTGTGGTTCTCCAAGTCCCTGCATGTGGTGCAGGCATGCTTGGACTTAAAGTTCTACAGCAATACACACTAGTTTGTTCTATTTTTTCACTACTATCAGCCCCATGCCGACCGCTCAAGGGCACCGGGACAGCCCCAGGTTTAAGACTGGCAATACAATTCTGGAGGGGGGGACACCCCTTTATTGGGGGGGTCGCAACTTCCCCAGGATCCCTGCCCAGGCTGACTTCTCAGGGGGTAAATGATTTGGCTGGGGGGACTTGTGTAAAAAGTCTCCCCCAAGCAGGGGCGTGCTTGGCCCGGGGGGCAGGGGGCCACATGCCCCCCAGGCCGGTCTGACTATTTACTGGCTGGGCCGGCTATGTGCATCTTGCACACGCTGCCGCAGCCGCCGGCCACCTCCCTGTCCAGCAAACCCCGGCCGCATGAATGTAGAGTAGCCTAAGGTGACGGCCTCTCCAAAAATGGCCGCTGCCTTAGAGGAGACAGACACTAGAGGTACTGCCATACCTCTAGTGTCTGTCAGAAGAGAACAGCGCTGCCAGCGCTACCCAGAAGTGCAGATTCGGGTAGCGCTGGCGCGCTATTTAAATGAACCCTTTGGCGACGTGCATGTACCCTGGCTCCCCCCTGCAAGAAATATCACTCCCCATGGCAGAAATGAAACCCCTGGCAACAAGTGACGTTCCTCTGATAATGAGCATGTAGGTAAGCAGAAGTTATATAGTATAATATGTAATAGGCATTATTATATTTAATGGGCATTATGGTATTGGCCATTA
The DNA here is from genome assembly GCF_055691185.1 of Crinia signifera. Classification (NCBI taxonomy): domain Eukaryota; kingdom Metazoa; phylum Chordata; class Amphibia; order Anura; family Myobatrachidae; genus Crinia; species Crinia signifera. The sequence continues at coordinate 114,086,341 of NC_139219.1, read as the reverse complement.
TGTGTACTGGGCATTACGGCGTGTGGCATTATGTTTTATGGGCATTATGTTGTTGGAATTATGTCTAGTGGGCATTACGGTGTGTGGCATTATATTTAATTGGAATTGCAGTGTTGGCATTATGTGTAATGGGCATTACGACATTGGCATTATGTGTAATGGGCATTACGTGTGTGGCATTATATTTAATTGGCATTACGGTGTGGCATTATGTTTAATGGGCATTACGATGTTGGCATTATGTGTAATGGCCATTACAGTGTGTGACATTATATTTAATTGGTATTACGGTGTGTGACATTATGTGTAATGGGCATTATGGTGTTGGCAATGTGTGATGGGCATTACGGTGTTGGCATTATGTGTGATGGGCATTACGGTGTTGCTATTATGTGTGATGGGCATTACAGTGTTGGCATTATGTGTAATGAGCATTATGGTGTGTGACATTATGTGTAATGGGCATTTTAGTGTAAATTTTTGCAATGCACCTTCGGCGCGCACTGTCCCCATTTCTGGTGTATGTGTGTGGTGGGGAAGGATTGTTTAATCCTTGCTGCATACTAGAGGGGAGAGGGTAGGATGGTGAAACGATGGCGATGGTGATGGGCCACTTGCTTGTGTTGCCCCCCAGGCTGAAAGTTGCCAGCCAGCCCCTGCCCCCAAGTCTGTGGCATTTCCCTGGTGGCTGGTTTGGTCTCGTGCTGGTTTTGAAAATACGGGGGACCCCTACTCCTTTTGACCTCTGTATTTTGAGTCTGGTGCTGGTTTTATCCAGATGCCAACCCGACTGCAGAGACATTTTGGTGTCCCTCCTATAGGCCCCCATAAAACTGCACGAGAGCAGGTTTGCAACAACTTTGCTTGGATTATGGGGTCAACCCTGCACCCTTTCCCTCTGGTTTATCTTTGACCTGTTAAAGGTGATACGTATTTTAGTGTTTAAAAATATGCGTGAAAAAAAAAAAAAAAGTTATTTGATGGCTGGGGCGAGCCTTGTGTTGCCGCGCTTATGCTGCTTTTCCCAGGGACCACGGCACCCAGAGGCCTATTCTGCCAATGGGAGCTCCTCTTGTATGTTTGTTTTTGTGTTGTTTGATTGGGGCGTCAGGGACCCCGGGTGTGATGCTCACTGCAATTATCCACACTTGTACAGCAATGCTACTGAATACTAAGCTGGCCGACCCGTGCCCCTGGTTTCCCCCATATGTACTAACCCTTCCCTCCTTTTCCTCCATGTTTTTCCCTCCTATGTATTGTTTTGTCTCTGTCGAGGATGGCAAGCAGGATGTATTCTATAGATATACGATATACGGTCTCACATACAAAACTAGACTTGATGCTAACATTACTGTTCACTCGCCTTTCTTTATATTGTTAAATGTCTGATTTGAAAATAGTGACGCTGAATGTTGGTGGTTTCCACATCCCCTCCAAACGAAAGAAGACTCTCTACCTGCATAAGTTGGGGGCGGAGATTGTTTTCTTACAGGAGACCCACTTGACCCTCCCGGAAATGCTTAAATTAAATTCTATGGGATGGACGGTGCTGGCATCGTCCCCCTATAACTCTAAATCTAGGGGAGTGGTGATTTTAGCCAGGAAGCAAACTCCTGTTACTATACACTCTTCCACCACCGATCCGGAGGGCAGATTCATACTTGTGGAGGCCACCATACACTAACTCCGGTACACGCTCTGTAATGTATATGCTCCTAATGTTTTTTCCAAATTGTTTTTTCGCAGTTTAGTCACCCTACTCACCCCTTACCTAGATTCCACAATCATTTTGGCAGGAGATTTTAACGTTGTCTCATCCAATGTGTTAGACAGGGAAACCTCATGAGTACGTAGGAGGGTCCCCCCTAGACATGGTATACAATATTTAATGGCCAGTTTACACCTCACTGACATATGGCGGGCTTGCCACCCCACAGAGAGGGAATTCTCATGCCTGTCTGCTGCCCACAATATGCTCTCCCGCATAGATTACATTCTTGTTTCAACTAGAGCCTTCCCATCGGTGCATGACTCTGGAATAGAAACAATATCGGTCTCTGACCACGCTGCATGTTGGATATCATTGCTTCCCTCTCAAGATAGTGGCTCATATATTCACTGGCGCTTCCCCAGCCACCTGGAAAACTCCAACAAGTTTAAATCTCTACTGGAGACAACTTGGATGGATTACATCCACAGAAAGTGATTCACCACTCCTCTTTTGGCAGGCATCTAAGCCGGTACTCCGTGGCACTATCATTTCATATAACTCCCACATACGCAGAGAAAAAGCAAAACTTTATCTAGAAGCCCAGACGACCCTAACCAATGCTTACCAAACCTTTAAAACCACACCCACCACAACCAACAAGACAGCATTTAATCAGGCCAAAACAGTGTTTGATGCCCTACTGTCAAAAATGGAAACACGTATGACATTCCAGACACAGAGCAAGTACCACAAATTTGGAGGTAAATCTAACCGGTTAATGACCAATTTACTCAAAGGACAACACCCTCCCACCATTATCACAGCACTATCAGACAGTGGTACATAAGGGCCAGGACATTTCTAATATACTGCATACGTTTTATTCACGATTATACACTCCTTCCCCTGTCGATGAATCTAGAAAGGCATCCTTCTGGGCCTCGGTCTCCTTGCCGACCCTGACGTCGGATAAGACCAGCTCCTTAATGTCAGACTTAACTGAGGAGGACATATTGCGAGCTAAAGGTCAACTTAAAACTGGTAAAGCCCCAGGCCCAGACAGTCTGACCAGTGAGTACTACAAATTGCTGGCGCCTAAACTGACAGCTCCACTAACAGCCTTCTTTAATGCCCTCCTAAAGGGTGCCCCCCCAACCTGCCTATTTTAATTCTGCCCTGCTCAAAGTCATATTGAAACCGGGACGCGACCCCACACTGCCCTCCTCCTATCGACTTCTCTTCTCAACACAGACTATAAACTTTACACCAAATTACTAGCAGACAGACTCAAATTTATTTTACCCTCAGTAATCAACAAAGACCAAACTGGGTTTATCTGGGGTAGGCACTCTGTATTAAACGTTAGAAAACTCATTTCGGCTCTGCAGTGGTTACAGGCCTCGGGGACCAAGCAACCCCATGCTGTGCTGTCTCTGGAGGCCGAAAAGGCCTTTGACATGATATTTTGGGACCACCTTTTCACCACCTTCCGAGAATTTGGAATCCCGGAGGCCTTTTCCGATGCAGTCAGAAATTTGTATGCAGATGCACGATCACAGGTTCTGGCCAATAGTTATTTATCCCCCCCTTTCCCAATACTTAGAGGCACCCGACAGGGCTGCCCCCTTTCCCCGCTGCTATTTGCCCTTGCCCTTGAAACCCTAGCGGTTAGACTATGCAACACACCCTCCTTTACAGGTATCAAAATAGGGACAGCAGAAGTCAAACTCAGCATGTTTGATGACGACATGCTCTTATTCTTTTCAAACCCACATCTTGCTATCCCAGCAGCCATGTCCACTATAGACTCCTTTGGCACTTTTTCAGGCTTCAAGATTAATTACTCCAAGTCTCAACTGTTCCCCATAGCCTTACCCTCTTCAGTAGTGGAGACATGTCTGTCCTTACAACAATTTAGCATATGTACACGACACCTCAAATATCTGGGGGTCCTGATACCACTACAGATAGATGCGTTGTATGTGACTAATTTTAAACCGGCACTACAGGCAATGTCCAAACTGATAGACAGATGGATGACACTTCCTCTCTCCCCATATGGCCGCGTTATTGTGGTAAAAAGTGTCTTATTCCCGAAATTATCTTACTTGCTACAAATGCTTCCTCTCTCTTTATCTAAAAAAGATATCTCAATATAATTCCATGATATAAAAATTTATATGGGCATCTAAAAAACCCAGAATGTCAATGGCTAGGCTGTTCCTCCCAAAATCGGAAGGAGGTTTTGGTCTTCCCCAGGCTCAGGCGTTTTCACATGCAGCACTCTTCAGATACGCAACTGACTGGTTCTTTCAAAAATCTAATTACACTAATAATAACCTAGAAATAGCCCTCTTTCATCCCTACTCTCCGGCAGCTCTCCTACATTCATCATTGGGAAAAATCCCGGTACTTGTGTAGTTTCACGGCGCCAGCATGGCGCCGTGCATCTGAGTCCCCTTACGGGGCTCGCTTCGCTCGCCCACGCTGCGGGCTCGGTGGCTCGCTACGCTCACCACGCTATTTAAAATCAACTCCATGCCAACATGGATAGTGGAGGTATGAACTATCCATGTTGGCATGGAGTTAAGTTACTTTTTTTGACATATTTAGTGGCGAGCGTACATTCGGAAGTAGCACAGCGCCATGCTCGTGCCGTGAAACTACACAAGTACCAAAATCCCTGACCAGATAAAAGATAATGTCCTTTTTAAAGACACATATAGAATGTGGATAGTAATCAATGGGCAGTTTGGCAGAAATTTTGTGAGTTCACCTTTTCCCACCTTCTGGGGCAACCCTTGTTTCCCCCCGGGATTAGACAACAACATATACCTGGAGTGGAGACAGAAAGGCATCTCCTTTATACGTAACATATTTGATCCAGGTGGCTCCACCATCCACCCCTTCTCCCACTTGACCTCGGAAAACAATATACCCCATTCCCAGTTCTTCATGTACTTGCAGCCTCGACACTATGCGCAATCCCAGCCAAAACCGTTCACCACTCCCACTACCTCAGACCCGATCCTCTCCCTGTTAGTCCCACACAACATATTAGGGTATAGGATAGGGTATCTCTATCAACATCTGGTAATAACTCCACAAGAAAAATTAATGCACCAGCTAACCCTTAGATGGAAAATAGATATCCCTTCACTTCCAGCCTATAAAGCTCTTCTAAAAAAACTCCCATATTCATTGAAATACCTTCAGTCTGCTTCCCTTCAGGAAACCCACTTAAAATTCATCAACAGAGCCTATATCTCCCAACAGCAGAGAAGCCACTTCATACCTGGCGACCTAGGCCTATGCCCTATGTGTAAGATGAGAGGCGCCACTTTTTTCCACAATTTTTGGGAATGTTGGCCTGGTAAAAATATTCTGGAGAAGGCTACTGGGTTTCCTCAATGCACTGTTTAAATTGAAGCTGACATATAACCCGCTCCCCTTTCTGTTCTTTTATTACGCGGAATGGGATTTGGGTTCAAACAAGAAAGCTATTACTCCACTACTCACACTAATATTGGGTTTGGCGAAGAAGCTGATATTGACTCACTGGATACATAGAAACCCCCACACTCTCACCGAACTGAAAAACTCTATCCTTAAAATTCTCTTCTTTGAACGGCAGGCTGCATTGTCCGACATAGAAAAAGGGGTGGCTCGTTTTTACGCTAAGTGGGACATATATATTTTGACACTAGATGTTTCAATACAAACTGCTATACAGAAAATTTTCGAGAATACGACCTGGTTCATGACTCGTCAACTGGCCCTTCCGTTAGCCACCACTTAATCTGGGGAAGTTCTGGATACTCAATGCATCATAGGCACAGTCACTTTTTTTTATTTATTTTTTTAGGTTGCCAAGGTGAGGCCTTTTCTTTCTATCTGTAAAACTGTCCCCGGCAAAGTTTATTCGTCATGTCTCCCCCACTTTTCCTCCCCTCCCCCCCTCCCCTTTTCTTCTTGTTGTTTGAGTGATGTGGAGGCGATATATTGCCCAGATATTTTTCAACTCCTTGTCATATAATAATGCTAGTGTATTTTATCCACTTTACTGTGACGGAGACAGACGGACAAAACAAGATCTGGGTGGTGTATTGTCTCTTTATTTGTTATTTGCAATGTCACATTTACTTGTTGTATTGTATGATGATTCTTCTTTTTCTGAAAAAAATAGAATAAAAATGTCTTTAAAAAAAAAAAAAAATCCAAGCCATTTTTTTTTTACTTTGCTGAAGAAGACCTCTGCCAAATACGCCTGGAAAATGAAATGTATTTTCCTGGCGCATTTTAACTGCATTTAACAGCCATATCCCGCTAATTAGCGACCGTATATTGCATACGACCGCTTAGTAAATTAGGAATCACCATTGGAATGATTGGTGATTCCTAGTTGTATTTTTTTTTCTATGGCGTATGCATTGAGAAATATGAATAGGAATGTGCCATGAATAAGAATAGGCGTATTTAGCTTATACGAATACACCTATTTTAGGCGTATTTCGCTTAGTAAATTTCCCCCATATCCTCTAATAATATCACTTCTAGTTGATTGTGGGGTATCCATCCAGAATGAAATGTCATGAATCTTCTTATTGCAAAGGTGGCATTCTATAACTGACCCACTTTAAGTCACTGATGGGTAAATGTTTGAAGTAGTGATAAGGGAGAAGTGATAAAGTGCTTGGTACTTTATCAACGGCCAATCAGCTCCTTACTGTTAAATTAGAGGTTGGGCTCAAAAAGGGACAGTTAGGAGCTGACTGGCCAGTGATAAATTACCAGGCACTTTATCACTTCTTCTCCCTTATCACTGCTTCCTACATCTACCCCTGAACTCTTTAGTATCTGATATGTATGCAAATGGAGACGTCATAGCTAGGTGCTTGATTTTATATACCTGTGGCAATGAGCTAAATTCAATATTGGCATGTGTGACCAAATACTTTTGTCCATATAGTGTGTCACACCAGCTGATCTGCATCAGCCCCTATGTACTTTCACCTTCAGAATACTTTTATATAAATAAACATAATTGACCCCCTGAAATATTAAAACCTCATTTTATCTTCCTTATCATCTCCTCAGCCGTGAACTCCTAGACTATGTAGACAAGTAAATGAACAATGATGGCAAATAAATCTACATGATTTTATTGATGTCAGTAGTTTGTAGGTCCACCATGTGCAGTGATTACTGCAGACACCCTGCTTGGCAAACTGTTCACAAGTTCCTGGACAACAGATGTTGGTATGTTTTGCCATTCCGCTTTAAGTACAATAAAAACAATCATGGTTTCTTTAGAACTGCCACAATGTAGGTAGGAGAGAGTTATCTAGAACATCTCTATACTTCAAACTCTGGCGATTGTCAGTTGAATGTCTAAAGCCAAAAATTGAATCTGAAAAATGTTAATCCTGATTAATCACATCACTCACTTCCATTGTTTCACTGTACAGTTTTTTGTGCTATTTACACCATTGTGAGCATTCTTTGTTATTAAAGGTTTATTAGCAGCTGTTTACCCATAATATCCAAGTGTATGGGAATCCCTACACCTATGGGTGTTCTTATCGAAACTAACGCATTAGTGGCCGTTGTCCTTGTGTTGCAGTTTCAGGGGGTCTTTCAGTGCGTGGTACATTCCTGCAATGATTGTTCTATCTCGCATTAATCACAAGACACAGTGAATTTTTGGGACCTTTATAACATCTGAGCATCCACCATGCTTCTGCAAAGCATCCTTCCGACCTTCCACCGCATCCTAACATCTGCATTGCATATACCTCCAACTGAGCAGCCTTTGATGCTTCCCTTTTCTTATTTGGTTAGCGCCTTCCAGCAAGCCATTTTGTTATCAAATGATTTGGTGCCCCCTGTAATCCATTTTACACCTTCACAAAGACATGTGTGCTGCAATAGCAGAACATTTCATGGCTGTCCAGTCACTTTTGTCTACATAGTGTATGACCAGATGCTACTGCATTTGAGTGTCGCAGGTATTGAATAAACATTTTAGCAGCAAAATTTGGTGGAGTACAAGTACAGATGTAGCTGGGTTAAATCATGCCTCAATGCGTATGCATAGGAATAAGCATTGCTGCGTGCCGCACCGGGCTGTAAATAGACCCAACCGGCGATCATTCTAATGGTGTGTACACACGGCAGGATATGCTGTGAGATGCGAGTCCCGATGCGATCAAATCGCATCGGGACTCGCATCTTATGGCATGCTAGAGGGGCACAATGTACACTATATAGCGCAGATCTGCACTATATAGTGTTGCCTGCCCTCTCTATCTGGCTGCCGATTTGCGCTCACACGGGAGCGCGCATCTGGCTCGCAAGCCCTAAAAAAGCATGCGATTTAGCTCCTGATGTTCCCTATATCGGGAACATCGGTAGCCAAATCTTACCGTGTGTACACACCATAAGGCTTATTTCACAGTACCCGGGATTGACCCAGGAGTTTGCTGTGGCCGGTCAATCCCAGCTAGTGTGAATGTAGCTTTATGAATGACTGGCATATGAAGGTGGGCTGCTCATTCGCAAGCACAGTAACCATGTAATTCTGACTGTATTCATAGATTTCTGCTGTTTACATATGTATTTCACAACGTATACCGAAAAGCAGATTTCTTTTTTTTATAACCTTGTTATTCTAAATTATTCACTTTCTAGGAAGCATGAATGGCAAAAGCACGGAACCTGTGCAGCATCCTTACCATGTCTAAACTCCCAACACAAATACTTCAGCAAGGGTCTTGAATTGTACAGCAGTGTGGATCTTAACAGGTAGTGTCATTACAAACTGTTCTTATGTTATGCTTTGTGTGTACTGTAACTAACCTGTTTCCTTAAACTGCTACACTAGCAATGGTTTATTCTCCTTTATAATCAGGCTGCCAAGTGAACTTGCTTCTGTCTTTTTGAACAGAAGGAAAAGAGCTCACTGCTTTCTTTTTTTTCTTTTTTAATTCTTATTTTATTGTTTTCAATTATACGAAACATTACATTCATCGCTGTCTGTGGTGTACAGAAATCACAAGAGATGATCAAGCTTACATACAAATCCTTCACATGTAGGGGTAGGCGTATGGACCAAGGAGCGCGTTGTTCTTTCCGATCTGCTTATTCTTATTCACTCCTCAATGTCTTAACTGGCTATTATTCTCGATTAGCCTAATTTCTTATCTCATATATTTTATCACAGTTATCCGCTTGATCTCTTTATACCGCAGTCCTTGGTCAGCCTCGCCTCCCCTGTACATTCCAAAACTGTAATAGTGCCCATTACTTTTTCTTTTTACACCTCTTGGATGCATTTACATATCATTTTTCTTTATTTCATGTTTCCTTACAGTGTATTTCTTATCTTCTATTTGTGGATTCTATGCTTCTATTTAAAGGTTGATTGGCCTCTTTAGATTTCCTTTTCTGAAATTTTACACTAAACATACAAGACAAAACGGGGGGAGACAAGGGGAAGATTGGGGGGGGGGGGGGTTAGGGTGCTGTCATGCTGCTCTGCACCTCTTATCTTAATGTTTTCTAAAGATATGTTAGTTTCCATGTCGTATTGTGAGGCTTGTCCATCTATAGGCCCTCGCGTCCTTTGCTTTTCTTTGCTATCAGGGATTTATTAATTCGAAATATTATGATATTCTAACCATGGGGTCCAGATTTCTTTAAACTTGTCTGTTTTCTCTTCTACTATACTTGCCAAGAGTTCCATCTGGTATATATGCCAGATGGATTATTTTATGGCATTAATAGATGGAGGGGCCTTTGTTTTCCAGTTAGTGGCTATTTTTATCTTTACTCCCCCCAGCACAAACCATATAAATTTTTGTACTGCATTGTCTACCCCTGGTATTTTTAGGGGGAATATAAAATACTCCGGTGCCATGGGGATATCTGCCCCTGTTATCTGCTGGATTAGTTTCCCCGCTTTCATCCAAGTCTCGTGAATTCTGGGGCATCCCCAAAAAATGTGGCTTAATGTGCCCCGATCCCCAGACTCCTGCCAGCAACAGTCACTGGCATCTGGGTATATATGTTTCAATCTACTCAGGGTTAAATACCAGCGTGTGTATATCTTAAAGGTATTTTCTCTAAATCGGATCGATTGAGAGACTGTTATTAAGTTTTGTTTAATTCTATTCCATACCTACCGCTAATTCAGTATTTTAGGAGTATCTGATTCATATAGGGCCAGGAAACTCTATCAAAGGCCATTTCTGCATCTAGGCTCATTAGTAGGACGGGAGTCTCGGAGTTATGTATGGCCTGAATTGTGTCAATTTCTCTCGTGATATTTTCAAAGGCCTGTCTCGCTGGGATAAACCCTACCTGGTCCGGGTGGACTATGGAGGGTGCGACCTTTGATAAGCGGTTTGCCAAGATTTCCGCAAATAATTTAAGGTCTGAATTTAATAATGAAATCAGCCGATAGTTACTGCAAAGGGTGTGATCTCGATTTGGCTTTGGAATCCTTATTATCTCAGCTGTTGTCGCTTGAGCTAATGGATGTCCATCCAAAATGGAGTCGAACAGAATTTTTAAATTAGGGGTTAAGATTTGACTGAACTTTTTATAATATATGGCCGAGAGGCCATCTGGGCCGGGTGCTGAAGAATTTTTAAAAGATTTAATAGTGAGCTCTATCTCTTCCAAATAAATAGGGGCTTCTAACACTAAAATTTGGGGCTCTGACATCCTTGGAAGGTTACATGATGAAATAAATTCTTCGAATCTAATTTTGTGTTCCTCCTCCTCCATTTAGATTGGAAGATTATATAGTACATTATAGAACTCTCTGAACTGCTGCGACATAGGGCGGTATTCAATGTGAATACCGGTGACGTGCAGCGAATCCTGTTTAGGATTCGCTTCACATTCGCCACTGGTCGCCGCGTTCCGGAGCCTCGCCGGCTCCGGTATTCAACGAGTCAGGGGCTCGCTGCCCCTGACCGGCGAATATGAGCTCCTGCGGCGAACGACGCAGGGAGCCTGAGGACGGTGGCAGGCAGGGAGATGGAAGTCTCCCTGCCTGCCCCAGAACGTTTGGGGGGGGAGGTGGGCTCCCTGGGTGCCAGGCAGCACAGGCTGCCCCCCTGGGGTGCCAGCAGGGGACCAGGTATATTAACTACACCCGATCATGAATATGTAATGATCGGGTGAAGTGAATATATGAATATCTAATGAGCGGCTCGGCTCCGGCCCCCTGCTGGCTGGTCTGTGTAAAAAAAAAAATATATTTTTAAATTAAATATATATTCATGTGCTTACAGCACATGAATAAAAATAGCATGCCCCTCCTCAGAATAAAATTCCAGATTTTTTTACACCAATTGTAAAAAACAAAACACTTTATTTTAAAAGTTCACCTTCCACTTCACCATAAAAAGATATCGATTGCTACTCGGTGAATCATGGCGAAAAAAACCTTGAAATGTATTCGCCATCTGGTCATTGAATAGGGTGATTCACCATTTTAGTCAGAAATTCGCCTTACAGCACAAAATCTCCATAAAAACCTGGCGAATCAGCCTAATTGAATACCGCCCATAGCCCTCGGGTCGTATATTAGATTGTTATTAAAATCCTTAATTGAAAAGATTTGATCTCTCTGTCTTCTCTTCCGTATTCGATGGGCCAATAGGGCATCGGCTTTATCTCCTTTAGAATAGAGTTTGTATTGGAGCCATTTCATCGTATTAGCAGTTTTTTTTGTATAATTGAAAGAGTTGACTTTTTAATGCAAGTAGTTTGCTATATATAGTCCGATTGTTTTTTTATTTGATGATTAAATGTTAACGTACTAATCTGTTGCTCTAATTCTTTTGCTAATTTTTCATCTTTTATTTTTTGGGTTTTAGTTAATTTTATTATCTGGCCTCTAATTGCCGCTTTATGGGCTTCCCATATTATGCCGGGCTTTACTTCCTCCGTATTGTTTAGCTCAAAAAATTCTATTAGAGATTTTTCTATCTCTATCCTGTCCTTCTGTTTGGACAGAATTGAGGAGTTTAATCTCCACCTATATCCCTCTGGGTCCAGGTTATTAAGTTGGAGCCTTATTGTAATCGCTAACTGATCTGAACAGACTACTGGGGAAACCCATGCCTTAGTCAAATCTTTAGTTATTTGTGCGTTTACAAAAAGTAATCCAGTCAGGAGTGCACTTTATGAGGAATTGAGAAGTGAGTGAATATGCGTTCCTTTGGATAGAGAACCCGCCAGGCATCATACAAATTGTTTGATGTAATGTTTTCATATAACCTTTTTGCTTCTTTTCTAACCACTATACTCCGGGGGGGTTTCGGCTTCCCTATCCATATTGGGGTTGGCTATAGCATTAAAGTCACCTCCTATAATTATTTTGCCCTTTGATATCTTGTCTAGTTGTTTAAAGAAATCTGTATAAAACTTATTTTGTTTTAGATTTGGGATATATACTGAAGCTACTGTTAATACGTTGTTTGCAATAGAGATGATTACAATGTTAAATGGGTCTGAATATTGCTGATTTATTTTATACGCTAGAGAGTTGTGTATTAAAATTGCCGTCCCTTTTTTTTTTAGCGAAGGTAGAGTAATATAAATCTGGGAATGCTCGTGACGCCAGGGAGGGATGCTCGTTCTTAAAAAACATAAACGGTACTTGTGAGTTATCCGGGCTGCCGATTTCTAAATCGGGTCGGATCGGGCACATCGCATCGCATCGCATGCGACCATCGGATGCGATGCGATGCGATGACCCGATTTTTCCATAGGAATCAATGTTAAAATGGACTGAGTCCATTTTAACATGGAATTCAATGGGAAAAAGGGGTCCTTTTCATACCCCTACTATCCAAGTGGGCATGGAGTTGGATATAAAACTGTGGCGAGCGTAGCGAGCCACCGAGCCCGAAGCGTGGCGAGCGGACACAGAATACCGTCCCCTCGCGGGGCTCGCTTCGTTCGCCACGCTTCGGGCTCGGTGGCTCGCTACGCTCGCCACAGGTTGATATCCAACTCCATGCCCACTTGGATAGTAGGGGTATGAAAAGGACCCCTTTTTCCCATTGAATTCCATGTTAAAATGGACTCAGTCCATTTTAACATTGATTCCTATGGAAAAATCGGGTCATCGCATCCGATGATCGCATGCGATGCGATGCGATGCGATATCGCATCGCATCGCATCTGATTGTATGCCTTAACTTAAGGCATACAATCAAAAAATCGGCAGCCCAGATAACTCACAAGTACCACATAAACTATTTGATGCATCTAAGCACATCATTCAGACCGTTAAATTTTAGTAAACGGTAGCCCAAACCCTCTTTTTTTGAGAAACGAGTCCCTTATTGAGGGGGTTCCTCCAGGGGTGGGGTGTCACAGTGGGGAGGGAGAAGAACAAGAGGATCCGAAAAAAGGAGCGAAAAAGAATGATCAGCCGTATAGTTAAACTACCTCTCTTTTTGCCACCTGCTGGTGGACTATTATAGGGGGGGGGGATGTTTCCTTACTTTATAATAAATATGTGGGAGAATGGATTAGGGAGAAGGGAATATGTTGTTGCGTTTTTTTTTTTCATATTTGGTCCGGCATATCCTCTCTCTTGCACCCCGTCACCCAATTTTTTGGGTGTCCGAGGGGGGCATCAATCTTTTTTTTATGATGTCTTGACCTATTGGGCTTTAATCCCTGATATACTACCCACAATCTCTCCAATAGACGAATTCGTCGTGGGGCTGTTTGTACATAAACCCTGACTACTGCCGTAAAAAAAAAAAAAAATAAGGAAACCCATGACACACTTTTAAAATATTTTAGAAATATGCTTCCCCAATTATCTGAATTAACGAAGTGCCTTATTTTCTATTATGGGCGGTCCTTTTGAGCTGCCCTATGTGGGTATTTACCCCTATAAGTGCCTAGTATACAAAAAAGGGGGAAAAGAAGAAAAAAGAAATACGGGGAGGGAGAGAAAAAAATGGGCAAAAAGAGCAAAAAGTTTCTACACAATAATTTCACAAATCATATTACTTAACTAAACAAAAATTACGTGTCTGTTTATTTTACTGTACCTAACCAAGGTGACCTTTTCTAAGACCCCAGGCCGGGGATTTATGAAGGGTATGTGCCCTTTCCCATTTTTGCATGCCCAAAGTGCATAAATGCCTTAGAGCTTTTCCTTATTACCTCTACTGTGCTTAAATATCATATCGCTTACATATGTATCGGGGGTTTATAAAGGGTATCTCCCTTTTCTTATTTTTGTGAACCCTAAGTGCCTCAGGCTAATACTTTAAAACTTTTCCTTAAGTGCCTCTACTGTGCTTAAATATCGTACCGCTTACACGTATACTCATCAAATTCTATACAAAGGAAAAAAAGATACAGTTTTGTACATTACAAAAAAAAAAAAACCACGAACAAAGAAGTTTTATACGTTGCTGAGGAGAACATATAATGTTTAACGATGATGGGGGTGGCAGTATAAGACGCAGAGTTTATTTCTGGGACCATTCCGCGCTCGGCGGTTTCCTTGGTTCTGGAGTCCCTCTAGTGTCTTTTGAGGTCATATTTCGGGGGTCCGGGTCTATGCCTAGGCCCTTTAGCATTGTTATCCCGGATACAGGATCTTTAATCATATACCGTATATACTCGAGTATAAGTCGACCCAAATATAAGCCGAGGCACCTAATTTTACAACAAAAAAATGGGAAAACTTACTGACTCAAGTGGGACCCTCCCTCGAGTATAAGCCTAGGGGGGCTTTTTCAGCATAACAAATGTTCTGAAAAAGTAGGCTTATACTCGAGTATATATGGTACTTCTTTCCATCGTAGGAGAAAAATAGGGAAAATGGGAAGCCCCATCTATACAGGATCTTCTGATCTCGTAGAGCTTTGGTAATGGTCCCCATCTCTCTCCTCTTCCTCAGGGTAGATGGGGCCAGATCTTGGAAGATTAACAAGGTTGATTCTTTATTTTGAATAGATGGGGTAGCCCTGCTGTAGTCCAGGATTTTTGTCTTTATGTAATCATAATGGACTCGGATAATTATGTCTCTGGGGGGCTCCGCTACAGGTTTTGCTCTTAGGGCTCTATGTGCTCTGTCCAAAATGAGCTGATCCTCTTTGCTGTCTGGCAGCATATGCTGAAGGAGCCCTTTTAAGTACGTAGGTAGAGTTTGGTTGTCAATAGATTCAGGCACGTTGCGGATGCGTAGATTCTGCCTTCTTGACCTATTTTCAAGGTCTTCTATTTGATCTTTTAGAAGGCAGATTTCTGTTTTCATCTCTGTAACGTCCTGGCATAGATCTGCCTGAAATTTACATATTTCATCCGAATTATGCTCCAAGGTGTCTATCCGGACCCCCAGAGACAGTATCTCAGATCTCAATTCTGTCACTGCGGCTTTTAATTCTGTCTTAAAGGAATTGGTGATTCTTTGAATGAGTGAGTCATACGGGTCTGGATCTGTCAGCTGAGATGAGTCTGACCTGGAAATAGAGCTGGAGGGGCTCATGGCAAGTGCCGCTGCCGCCACCTGTTGGCTTGCTTGTTTACTTTTTTTTAGTGCCAAAAAAGACCGCTGGTTCCTGGGGATTGTTCTTACGACCTTTGCCCGCCATTTTTTTTTTCTCCCCTTTTATGACCATTTTTTTTTCTATTCTTTTTCCTCTATTCTTTTTCCTTCCTCTCTCCCTTCTCTCTTATATATACTTTTTTTTCTTTCTTTTTTTCCCCTTCTTAATCTTTTATTCTTTCCCCCCTTTGTCCACTCTCTAGTGTCGTGAGGGGGAGACCGAGAGGTACTGGTCATCCCATGTGCTGCCGCCCAGAAATCACTATGCGCTCTGAATAATTACAGTGCGGCTTCGCTGCTGAGATTGATCCCCCGCTGACGCCGGCTGGAAATCTATCTCAGCGCCCGGGTGCTGACAAGCCACAGTGCCGCCCTGATATCTCCTAGCGCCGGTACACACCAGGAGACATCTGTACGGCGTCACTACCGAGAGCACTCACAGCCAACGCCGGCTAGACGTATAACTCGGCGCACTGGGACTGGCACTCTCAAACGCACACAACTACTCTAAGCATACAGTTTCAGCAATAAATTACAGGTCAGACAAGTGCTCCTGCTCATGTGACAATGTGACATCCCTCTTTGTTTGTCCTGCAGAAGGACCTTATCTTTGTCTCGGTGCAAATCTGCCTAATTATTGTAGGCAGCTTGCAGTTGTCTAGAAATAGCTGATATTTTTGCTAGCTTTAGAACCCTATAATATGTCCAGGGCACCTCCCTGGTAATTTGGATAATTAATTGCATTAAAATATTCTATGAACAATTGTAGGCATTCAGAATGTTTATCATTACAATTGACCAAGGTCCATTACTGCAATGATGCAGTAAATTACGTTTCTGATGTACGAATGTGGCTTGTAGTCATTGGCATAACCCCCTGACGGCATTGCGACCATAGTAAAGTGGAAAGCTGTGTTGTCGGGACTGCAAAAGAAGGGGGTCAGCTTTAGCATGGATTGTAGCTGCAAGCAGAACAGTGTTCGAAACAGAAAGGAGCTGGTAGTTTATAGGCAGGTATGGATGCAATAAGCCCTACTGCATGTTCTATTCATAACCTGTGGTCGATTCCCTATGAATTGTGGTTTGTGTAGAGTCTGCTTTACTCCAGTTTGTATGTTTTTGTTGTAGGGTAAGCAGATCCATCCTCATGATCTGTGAAAATCTGCATATAGTTGTAAATGCATTCTATGAGTAATCTTATTTGCTAAACAGATTATAAAAGGATATGCAGTGTGTGACTGTTGCTGTCTATGCATTTTCTTGGAAAACACTGTCACATAACCTTTCATATGCAGATACAGCTACACATGCAGACTCCATTTTTGCAAATAAGATCCATTTTAATAGAAGCGTCACAAAGATGATGCTGGGCGCTGCTGAATCGTGCCATGAAAGTTTGTGTAATGCAAAAAAGTGGCTAAATGTTTGTGGACACACCTGTAAGTGACACAATAAATAGACTTTCATGCTAATACGTCAGCCCTAAATAAATAAATTAGTGTTGGAAGGTGACACCTATATGCAACTGATTGTAACTTAGCCAGGTACACCCCATACGCTATATGTATGTATACTCAGTGTAATTGGCGGTGGTGGGAACTTGGCGGAGTGCTAGCATCATTAAGTTACACACACTTGCCTATGTTAGTGGGGAGAGCAGGGGCATGGCTCTCATTTATGGAGGGGCTTCATTGTCTGTACATGCAGGGTGACGGAGGGCATCCTTAACGACCCTCCTGGCCGATATTTAAAATATGCAATATTTTAAACGATATTGCTCCAAAGGGGAAAAAATAGCAATATCATTTAAATATTGCTTAGTGTGTTTCTTTTCTAGAAAACTACTTCCTTTGGAACACCTGTTGTAGCTTCATAGAATTCATTGGCCACCTTTGTCAAAGGTTGTAGCGAGTTGGTCCAATGGAGCGTTCTTTACATTATGGGGGAAATTTACTAAAATAAATTTGTAAAAAATAGGTGTATTTGTATCCAGAAATACACTTATTTATGACATTTACTATCCCGAAAATACGGCAATTCGTATTCATATTGATGTGCTATCAATACGAATACGAATTGCCGTATTTTCGGGATAGTAAATGTCAAAAATAAGTGTATTTCTGGATACAAATACACCTATTTTTTACAAATTTCCTTTAGTAAATTTCCCCATATATGTTGAGTTGTACACATCTCTAGATCTGGCTTGACAATATTAGTAGTGAATTCATAAATCCTATTAAGCCATTTGTACACAAAATAGTCACATATTTTCTTTAATTATTAATGTCTTGATCATTATTAATAAATGTACAGAAAAAGTCACATTTGCAGTACAAATTAAATAGAAAAAAAAATGTTTTTCGCCTTGAAAATCTGTACTTGAGGTTCTTACCTGCTGACTAACAGGTGAGGTTCTTCCATAACATTCAGACTGTGCACATTACAAAACGAAGTTCTATGTGGAAAATATGATGGGTGTGGTATGATGGCCCGACAGTTGGGATTCTGACAGTCAGCATACCGACATCGGAATTCTGATTGCTGCTACTCCAAACGGGGGTCAGTGCAAAGAAGCCACTTATGGGATCCCCACAGGTTATATCCTCCCTCTATGGGGGTCATGGACCCCTACGAGTGAGCGATAAGCCCCTGTCATTCCGGCCGTCATCCAGCACCCATTCAGTGTTTGTGGATTCTTTGTTAAAGGAAACTCTTATTTTATGTCTCCTTTTTTTTTAGCGTTCTTGTGAAATCTGGAATCAAACCATCAAATACTTACCAGGTAAATGCTGATGTGGATTTATAAAGGCAACAGACCCGCTTAATTTGTCCTGGAGATTTAGAGTTGCTATTGTGACCCTCTATCTGTCACATTTCTATCTTTCCTGAACCTCCCCAGTTTGGGGATTTGAAGATTTAGCTCTTGTGAGAATATTTTGGTGGATTACATAGTGAAGGGACTCATCTAGCCTCAAAAATTAGAATCCTTGGTCTTGCTGATGCTACTGTAAATTCAGTATCAAAATAATCAGAATGTCTACTGCATATAAAGTTTTACCTTTTGGCCACTCAGACATATGGGCCAGATGCACTAAGCTGTACATGTGATCAAATGGAGTGATAAACAACCAACTAGTCAGCTCCTGCCTGAAATTTTTCAAACAGTCTGTGACATGGCTGATTGGCTGGCTGTTAATCACTATCCATTTTATTACTTTTGAAGCTTAGTGCATCTGGCCCTTGGGTGCCGGACGCGGTCCCGACAGTCGGGATCCCGACAGTCATTTACCCGACGTCGGGATCCCGACTGTCAAAACTCTGACAGACGGTTGCCGTCAGCCACCGGCTATTCTCCCCTGTGGGGGTCCACGACCCCCATAGAGGGAGAATAGAATAGGTGGCGAGCGTAGCGAGCCACCGTGCCTGCAGCGTGGCGAGCACAGCGAGCCCGCAAGGGGCTTTGTTGACCTCATCATGCTGTCTGAGTCTGGGCAGTGGGGATCCCGACATCGGGCTAATGACTGTCGGGATCCCGACTGTCGGTACCCTATACCACACCCCTGGCCCTTAGTCTATTTGATCCCAGCACTTAAATGAGAGATGTTCAAAATATGATGTATTTTTGTATTTTACTCAAGACTGTAGGCTGTTTTTGCATTGACATCCATTCTTTGTTAATAAATAAATCCAAGTGTATGCTAACCAGCTGTTGTGTAGTGGTTACACTGGGTAGCTGGTGACCCATCATTTTATAAAAAATAGGCCTCAGCATAATTTACCTTTACATACAATATGCTCCTAGGACTTCCCCATATGTACCTATAACATGTCCTGAAACCCGTGTCAGATGCTAGATATGCACCAATAGTTACTATTTGCCTCCCATGTTTCAATCAAAAGCAGGTACTCCAGATGGAAAATCATTATATCATCCTTCAGACATGTACCTGCTGATCCTGCAGCCTCTTGGCACTTGCACATTAAGGTGGCCCAGATATAGAGGAGGACTTTGTCTTCAAAGTTATTTTCGTTGCACCACACTGTAACATCAGGTGCATGATAGAGGTCAAGGCAGAATTACATGCAAATCCATTTTGAACGGGATATTTTTTTTTAACACTGATATACCCTAAGTAACCCCCCTAAAAATATACTTTGGTTATTTTAGTTTATAGTACATACATAAAGCATTGTCTTCCATTTTTATAGTTTTTTACAGTATTTTCGTACATTTAAATGTACATTGGGTTTTAAATGGCAACAGTCATCTCAATATGGTGTATGCAATACATTTTTCATGAAGTCCATTTAAATGGATAAGGGGTCATAAAGTGTTAAAAGCTTGTGAAAAGTGCTAAAGCATAGAAAAAAGTTTCAGCAAAAGCTGAGCACTGCCAATATTCACAAACAAAATGTATACAAAATTGTCTGAATTTTTTGTTCCCCCAAAGTAGTATACTATTAATGTAAAATAAGCTCTTTACATTCATAATATACAGACACAGTTTTGTATACATTTTTTGTGTGAATAGTTTTAAAAAAAAATTAAAAAAATATTTCTTCAGCGCTTCATTATATTTTCACATGCTTTTAACACTTTTCCTATTTGATGACTAAAGCCGTAAATAGGGCTATTGGAGCATTCTATGAAGACATCAATAGAAAATATTGGTGCTGACACCAATTTTAATACATACATAATAACATTTGATTTTTTTTTGTGCTAGGAATTTATATTGTACAGCATATAGGTATGTCACCCATAGATTGAATAAATTCCTAAAAATTGGTTTTCTCTCATATAAGAGGTCCATTAGCAATTTTGTTTTCTCTAAATAAGGGTGAGATTTAGATTTCTGAATTTGTGGATAGGTTGGAGTGGAGAGAGGTCAGGGATGCCACATAGAAGAACATTACGGTAGTCCAGTCTGGAGGTGACAGTTAGTGGATAAGGGTCTTGATGATATAGAGTCTGATCCTGTAAAAACGTTTGAGATGAAAACAACAGGTACTGAATGTGTGGTTTGAAGGATGGAAGTAGTCAAGGATTACTCCAAAACAGAGCACTTGTGGAATAGAGGAAATAGTAGTGTCATCAATAGATAATGAAATAGTGGGAGGCGAGGTAGTATGGGAAGAAGATCAGCTCGATCTTAAGCTGCCCATACATGGTCCGTTTAACGGATCCGTTCGGGACTTAAATAGTACACATCGCATCGCATGCCTTGTGCATGCGATGCGATGTGATGAACAGCTAGTACAAAAAGTATGTGAAGCACATATTTTTTGTACCGTACGATGAGATGCGCGGGAGCGCGCATCTCATAGTACAGAACGGACCGTCTATGGGCAGCTTTAGACATGTTAATATTATAAAAGTGCTGTGACATTCAAGAAGGGATAGCGGAGAGACAGTTGGAGTTACGAGGGAGGAGAGCAGGTGAGAGTGGTCATGGGAGGAAATGTAGTCTTGAGTATAATCAGCATAGAGATTATATCAGGGTTGCCTACCCTCCCGGAATGGCCGGGAGTCTCCCGAAAATCAGGTCCCCCTCCTGGCTCCCGGAAACAGGGGGACCCCAATCCCGGCCGTCTTCCCCAGACGTCAGCATTTAAATGCCGAAATCAGCGGGTCTCAGAGAAGGGGGCTGAGCTAAAATGTCACAATCGCATAAATATGCTGGCAATAATAATGATGCCACGCTCAAGCCCCGCCCCCAGAACTGCTGCTGAAAGTCACCTCTCTGGGCTTCTCCCGGAGAGGAGATTCTTAAAGTCGGCAACCCTGGATTATATTTGAAGTCAAAAGAGCTAATGAGAACACCAAAAGAGCATATATAGAGCGAGAAAAGCAGAGGACCAAGAACAGAACCTTAAGCGACACCTAATGTTCTTAGAAGTGGGGGAACGTGGAAACAGGAGAGGAGACAGAAGGAACAGTTAGATAGATATGAAGACAGCCAGGGGAGGGCATTATTATGCAGACCAAGGGAGTGAAGGAGAGTAGGTGCCTTTTGGCTTTAGCAGCAAGGAGGTCATTGCAGACTTGTAGTGAGGGCAGTTTCAGTGTAGTAGACAGAAGACAGACTGGACAATACGCTCAATGGTGCTTTCTGCAAGCTTAATAAAATGCCATTTTGTGCAGTTACTTCATGCATCTGATTTTGCTTTCCCACTGCGGAAACGGGTCATTACCCGTTTTTTTTTCAACGGGTTTTTAAACAGCAAGAGCCATAAAGACCCTTTCCCACTGCAGCTTTTAAACGGTAAATTACCGTTTAAAAGCCGTTTTTGGCACATTCACACTGCCGTTTAAAAACCTGTTTAACCCATAAAAAATATGAGGGGGGGATTAAAATAAAAACAACAGTGTGGGGTCCCCCCCACAGCTGTAACCAGCACCAGGCTGAAAGAGTCGGGCCGGTAATTAAAAATCAGGGAACCCGACAAATAGGGGTTCCCCGATTTTTAACAACCAGCCCCAGGCTCCAGGTCCGGGGCTGGTTCCCAAAATACGGGGGAAAAAATTAGTAGGGGTCCCCCGTATTTTAAGAACCAGCCCCAGGCCAAACCAGCCAGCAGGGTAATGCCACAGCCGGGGGGGAGACTTTTTATACAAGTCCCCCTGGCCAAAGCATTCATCCCTACTGACCAGTCAGCCTGGCCAGGGGCCCTGGGGGAGTGGGGACCCCCCCAATAAAGGGGTCCCCCCCCTCCAGGACTTGCCTGACCAGGCTGAAGCCTGGTGCTGTCCCCGGTGGCCCTGTGCGGTTGCCACCGGGCTGATCGTTGTGTAAAAAAATAGATGAAAAACCTATTGTTTTAAACTGTGGAACTATGAGTCCCAGCAAGCCTCCCCCGCAAGCTGGGACTTGGAGAACCACAAGTCCCAGCCTGCGGGGCATTAAAGGGCCCGCTGGGTCTTGTAGTTCCACAGTAAAACAAATAGTTAAATAAATACACACTGACACATTAAAAAAATAAAAGTTTAATACATACATTACACAAACACACTGATACTTATCTATCTTGAGCCCGTCGGTAGGTCCCAGGGTCCGGTCTGGTGGCTTGGTTCCGGGGCTGGTCCGGGTCCTGGGCTCCAGGGCTGAAGAGTCCGGGGTCCTGGATCCGTAGTAATATAAAGGGGTACCTGGGGAAGGAAATCCTACTCACCTGCTCCTGTGGCGACCACCCCGGCATCTGCTGTTGAAGTCGCGCTGCTCCCGGCTGCAGTGGTACCCGTTCCGCCTCCGCTGTACACTAGAGACGCAGAGATCCTTCTTCCTCGGCATCTCTACTCAGAATGATTTCTGGCCAATCAGGAGCCAAGAAAGTCGGCTCCTGATTGGCCAGAAATCATTCTGAGTAGAGACGCAGAGGAAGAAGGATCTCTGCGTCTCTAGTGTACAGCGGAGGCGGAGCGGGTACCACTGCAGCCGGGAGCAGCGTGACTTCAACAGCAGATGCCAGGGTGGTCGCCACAGGAGCAGGTGAGTAGGATTTCCTTCCCCAGGTACCCCTTTGGATTATTACGGATCCAGGACCCCGGACTCTTCAGCCCTGGAGCCCCGGACCAGCCCCGGAACCAAGCCACCGGACCAGACCCTGGGACCTACCGACGGGCTCAAGATAGGTAAGTATCAGTGTGTTTGTGTAATGTATGTATTAAACTTTTATTTTTCTAATGTGTCAGTGTGTATTTATTTAACTATTTTTTTACTGTGGAACTACAAGACCCAGCGGGCCCTTTAATGCCCCGCAGGCTGGGACTTGTGGTTCTCCAAGTCCCAGCTTGCGGGGGAGGCTTGCTGGGACTCAGTTCCACAGTTTAAAACAATAGGTTTTTCATCTATTTTTTTACACAATGATCATCCCAGGGGCCACCGCACAGGGCCACCGGGGACAGCACCAGGCTTCAGCCTGGTCAGGTAAGTTCTGGAGGGGGGGGGGACCCCTTTATTGGGGGGGTCCCCACTCCCCCAGGGCCCCTGGCCAGACTGACTGGTCGGTAGGGATGAATGCTTTGGCCGGGGGGACTTGTATAAAAAGTCTCCCCCCGACTGTGGCATTACCCTGCTGGCTGGTTGTGCCTGGGGCTGGTTCTTAAAATACGGGGGACCCCTACTCATTTTGTCCCCCGTATTTTGGGAACCAGCCCCGGTCTGGTTTTAAAAAATCAGCGAAGCCCTATTTGTCGGGTTTCCTGATTTTTTTAATGCCAGCCCCGGCTCTTCAGCCTGGTGCTGGTTACGGCAGTGGGGGGGAACCCACGTCGATTTTTTTTTTTTTACTAAATACCGTTTCAGAGGCATTCCCACTGCCTCAAAAACGGTATTTTACCGTGTAGGACTCTGCTTTTTAAACGTGTTGAAATACCGGTTAACTTTAACCAGTAAATCAACTCTGGCGCTTTCCAACTGCAGCCTTAAACGTTTAGAAAGGGGAAAAAAACGTCAATATACCGTTTAAGACCTGCAGTGGGAAAGGGGCATAAATAAGATCTTATCTTATTTATGTTACCTACAGTATATACTCACTAAATTGATGATCTGCAAATCTGTTTTTTAAACAAATGCAGAAAGTACATTACTGTAAGTATGAAACCGTTATCATTGATACATCAAAGCGAGCATAGGACTACACAAATTAATTCAATGACATACTGCAGTGGTTCCCAAACTGTGTGCTGTGGCTCCCTGGGGTGCCTCGGGACACATGCAGGGGTGCCCTGGGTTGGTGATCTAGGACCAGTTCATGGTAATTATTTATGGGTAAAACCAGTGCTGGTGGCTGCCAATCATAAAATGTGTACGAACAGAAGCAAATCCTACCCTTTACCACATAACTGAACCTAAGAAGCACATATAAACGGGATGCAGTTAAAATCCCGGCGGTCGGGATCCCGGCGTTCAGAATCCCGACGCCGGAATCCCGACCGCCGAAATGCCGACACATTCTCCCTCCTGGGGTGTCCACGACACCCCTGGAGGGAGAATAAATTAGCGTGCCGAGCGTAGCGAGGCACCGGGCCCGCTGCGTGGCGAGCGCAGCGAGCCCGCAAGGGGGGGCGATCCACGTCCCCCCCCTTGTCGGCATTTCGGCTGTCGGGATTCCGGCGTCGGGATTCTGAACGCCGGGATCCCGACCGCCGGGATTCAATACTGAATCCCATATAAACACTATCTACTTAATGTTAAATGTATTCTGTTTTTGTTTGTTTTTTGGCCTAGGGGTGCCGTAAAAAAATTCTGATACTGTAGGATGCCGTGATTCAAAAAAGATTGGAAACCCCTGACATACTGTAATGGTTTAATGTTTTTGATCTATTTTAGATGAAAGAGATAGAAGATGCAGTTGTGAATGCATATGGCGTAATACCAAAAATCCAGTGTCTTCCTCCACAGCAGGTAACCTTTTTGTAATAAATTAGCAAGAATTGTATGTCCTTGTTTCAAGGGTTTTGCAATGTTTTTCCTGGAAAGCAGCAGTGATAGCACTATATGGTAATGCTCCAGGAAGCTTCTATTACAAGCATATCCCACTTGCTGCATTCTAGAATGCAGCATCGGATCAAAGCACCCACCATTGCACGGCTTGCCTGTCTGCATCCTGTGCTGCATTCATGCACATGCAAAATAGGCTTTGTGCATACTCAAAGTACCGAAAATCCTTTGTAAGAAGGTGCCTAAGGGGTTGAAAGCTGAATCACCGCCCTGCCGATAATTTGCTATACCAGAGAGGTGAGTAGCAGTTGCCCTACTGATAAATGCCTCCTTTTGGGCTTCTGTGATTTGCTGGTGAATTTGAAGACACATCATCAGAGGCAGTAATGCTGTTGGACTGTTCAGACTACTGAGGCCAGAAGATTAGTGCCAGGTTGCAGCTTGTCACTCAGAGGCAGAACTCTGGGAGGCAATGGAGTCATCTGCCGCTGGGCTCCTGCTCTCAAGGGGGCACCTCTTCACCTCTGCCAGTTTAAATCCATTAATTGAAAGCCATCAAAATCGCTTCTGTGGCTGAGTTCTGAAATATATATGTGTTCTCTCTCTCTTTCTCTCTGTATATACAGTATATACAGTATATAATGTATATCTCATAACAGACTATATATATTTTGATTAACATTGTGTGAGTGTGTGTGTGTGTGGAGGGCACCAATATTCATCTTGCCTCCGGGCAACTACCAAACTAATACCACTGTTGTCACTTATGCTGTGTCTTTGGAGGTGCAGTGTGAAACTATGCAGGGCCTATTCTTCCCCTGCTCATAATGTGTACTACACATACGCAGTCCCCCCACAGTCTTAGTTGTATGAAAACTCCTGGGTTTGCGTACAATTATGAGTTATACACTTAAACCCAGTCACTTTCTTATTTCCTTTCTACTATAGGTAAACCAAAGCTCTCTGTGCTTCTGCTTATATACACTATATGAAAGAAAATACAGGAATACTGTGCCAACAAATGTCTTGCATACAGTATGTCAATTTTCCAAAGTTATTCTGAACTTCCATAGATGTGAAATCAATTAGGTTTCCGATTATTCAGTTTTCCACAGACACAAAAAAAAACAGAACAGTGAAAGTCCTTTATATTAAACGTTGGAAAGAAACCCTTGTGAGGTGTATAAACATTGATTTCACCAACTGAGGATCAGATGGATTCACCCAGGTGTTAAGACAAGCTTACATGAACAAAGGTTAGGTAACTCCTATCAGGGTATCTTTTACATGTGTACATCAAGACCGGCAATACGAAGTGATGCTCACACTCTGGCTTACTTAATTATATTGGGTATATGTATATAATGGTTTATTTATGTTCATCTCAGCAGGATGTTCAGAATATGTGAATAAAGCAAAAACCTTCTCAGGGTGCAGATAACCTAAAAAGGGATTTTATTTAAACAATATAATAAAATAAGAGCGACCTCGTACCATGAACAGATGGCTTTAAGATGGTATAAGAAAAAGCAGATGGATCAAACTCGGGTGTTCTTTCTGCATCACCCAACGGATCATGATGCAAGGGGCGCTTAAATGAAACACTGCTCGTGCCTGAGGAGATTTTTGCTCCCAAGTTAAGGAGCTTCTGTGTAACTCTTTTAGAATAATCTGTTCTGTTGGATTACCATACATCCACATATTAAATGACACCTGTCTGCCAGGGATTTTAATAAACTTAATTGGAACTGTATGTTGTTTATCTTTGCCTGATTCACACCATACAGCTCCTGTTGACCCGCCATGTTTCTTGAGAATCTGCATTTTTTATATTTTTGCCAAAAATTGTTTTAGTCGCAACTAGTGAGCACAAAGAGATTGTGTTGATTAATTTCATATGTGACACTTCTATATCAAGCTACAAGTGTCTACAGCCCCCGCCACATAGTCAGCACTTAGCTGCCTGCAACCCCCCTTCCCCCGGCCGGACAGTGCCCACAGTCCCCCCTTCCCTCCCGACTGGACAGCGCTCGCAGTCCCCCCTCCCCCCGGCTGGACAGCGCTCGCATTCCCCCCTCCTCTCCCCCCAGCTGGACAGCGCTCTCTGTCCAGCCGCTCCCCCCCGGCTGGACAGAACCCGCAGTCCCCCCTCCCCTGTAGTGGCCACAAACCACCTACCCCCCTCCCCCGGAGCTAGTCTAGCAGCAATCCGCTGCCCTCCCCCAGGCGATCAGTGCCCGTTGGGGAGAGGGGGGGGGGGTCGCCTTGGGCTTGCACCGGCCCTGAGAAGCATACATGGATCCATGTGATCTGTGCAGTTCTTCTGAATAGATGGGGGAGTTTGAATTCCACACTGTTTGGGATTAGGTTACTGTAGATTTTGATTTATAAAAGCGCTATCAATTGTGCTATATTGCACAATTGATAGCGCTTTTATAAATCAAAATCTCCAGTTCTTCTGAATGAAAAAGAAAGTTCAAAGTAAATTTAGAAAATTAAGTAGGGTGCTGGTCCAAAAATACATGGCAATAATTGTGTATTTAAATAGCCAATACAGGGCTCTTGGACTATTCCTGGTTCTAAAAATACAATGGAAAAACACATTTTTAAAGCCAGCACCAGCCTCCACTAGTCAGTAAGGTAATGCCAAAGCCTTTTGACATGCATTAACCCCCAACTAGTCCGCCCTGGCCGGGTTCCATGAGTAAGTGGAAACCCTCCCAATAAAGCACCCCCTTCCAAGGGCCGGGGCTATCACCAGCACCCCTGGATGGTGGATGCCGAATTGGTTAGCTTTCAGTGTAAAAATAGATTTTACCTGTGGAATTGTAAGTCTCAGCAAACCTCCGCCTACATTCTGGTACTTTGAGAACCACAAATACCCCAGACATGCTTACACACTCACATAGGTACCTAAATTCCCACTTCTGTCCTCTTGTCCAGTAGATCCATAGTTTACCTGCAAAAATAAAAAATAAATTCTGTCACCTTTTTCCAATGTAAATCAGTCCTCTTCTTTCCATGTACTGTATGCACATGATTTAATATAAAAAAAACACAAGTTATATGATCCAAACAGACTGAAGAGTGAGATCACATACACATGGGTTCTCTTCAGTCTGCATGGATCAAGTAACATTTTTTTTTAACCCTCTGGGTGCCTGCATGGAAAGGAAGAGGACTGATCTGCAATGGATATAGGTAAGTATACTTTTTTTTTTTACAAAGGTACAGATGGAGCCCCTCTCATTCAGCTGGGGGCTGGCGATAGACTCGCCAGCCGCCGGAAGGGGACGCGCGCACACTATTCCCGGGGTCCCCACTCCCTTAGGGCAGGGCAGGGCAGGGCTTGACATTTAAAAAAAAATCTAGGAGCCAGGATGAAAGTGTAGGAGCCAGACAAATTAAAAATAGGGGCAGTGCGCGCCGAAGGCATGGAAAATTTTTACAACGCAATGCCTATTACACATGTCACACACCCATTACGTTATTCCACATTCCACATGCCATAATGCCCATTACACGTTATGCCACATGCCATAATGCCCATTACAAATTATGCCACACACTATAATGCCCATTGCATCATCATACACTGAGGCTGCAGTTGCTCCAAACAGCCCTCTTGGCATATCAGGTCTTGTACTACTCGTCCAGACATCTTATTCACTCAAAATATACGTATTCCCACAGTAATAAAATTATCAGTAGTAACAAAATGAATTGGCTACAGCACATTGATCAGTTTGATGTGCGCCATATGTACATTTGTGTCAGAGTCTATGGCCGGGCGGAGGGGGGGCTCTCACGGAGCTCACATGGCCTGGCGGAGGGGGGGCTATCACGGACAGAGCTCCTGCAACAGCGCGGAAGGGGGACAGAGATGGAGCTCCAGTGCTGGGCCACGGTGGGGGGGGAGGGGCGGTCACGGAGCTCCCGCAGCCGGGTGTAAGGGGACGTAACTCCGGCGGCCGGGCAGAGGCAGGGACGGAGCTGCTGGCGGTAAGCAGTCTCTCCCTGATGGGACCCGCGGCGGCCGCGCTTAAACATTTTGACACGGGCAGCTGAGAGAGTGCATCTTATACCAGCCTGTGTCTGACACAGGCTGGCCTAGGGGTCAGGGACTGCGCTGCGCTGGCCTGACAGGACAGGGGAGACGGGTGGTCGGGCTGCTGATGACCAGATTCTGCTTCCTTCCTCCCTGCAAAATATCTGGTCGCCAGGAAGCAGAATCTGGTCGCCTTGGGGACCTGGCCCCCGGTATTTGTCGAGCCCTGCCTTAGGGCAGCAGTGGCATTACCTTATGGACTAGAGTAGCCCAGTGCTGGTTTTAAAAATTCTATGGACCCCTAAAGTTTTGTATCCCATATTTTTGGAACCAGGACCGGTCCAAGAGCCCAGTGCTAGGAGGGAGTAACATGTTTGAAAGCATGAGAATTTTATACCTGGATTTTTCTGGACTGCCAGCTTATGCGAAAAAGGATAAAATGTGTTGCATAAGAAGTATCACAGTAGATTTTGCAGCAGGTTATAGTTTAAGCAATCCCTGTGTTAGCCTTATTAATATTCACATAAGCTATGTAAAATTCTTCAAATCTATTCTATAAATCATGAAATGTTATTAAAACACGTCAGAGGCAACTTAAAAAAATTGAAATCTAAATTAATTACGGTTAGTTTTTCATTACTAAAAAACAAAATTTTTGTTTTACGCTGATTCCGATTACCAAGATCACCGATCACACCCACTGCTGCAAGCCCATCATATGCTCAGTGCGACTCACACCGATGCACTGATTGCCAATAAATCTCTTAACTGAGCAAAATTCCCCCCCCTGCACTCGCAGTTTACACTTCTTCTCTGGGTTTTTAAGCGAGGTGGAAACGTAGAGTGCGGCCATCCAAAACGATGAGGGTCACCTCTATATGCAGCAGTACAGGAAAAAGAAGAGGATGTGCCAGCGCTGGCTGTATCAATGATAAGTCAAGACGGTTCTCAAAAAATTATACAAATTTTATAAAATTACATACAATAATACACAATAAAATATCTAATAGAAGATAAAAGCTGTATCATGGAGCATGTGCATGATATATTTTGGGGTAATTTTTCATGGAAAGTTCCCATAAATAGGCTGAGAAATGTTATATTACCATCCTGATTGGTGTTACGTCCAAGAACAGATGACTCTGTAGTCCTAGGTATGCACTATGTTTTCAAGGGCTCAGGCTTCCCACTGGTATAATCTTCCTCTTTAGCTGGAGTGTTAGGAACAAAGCAGATATCCCATAAATGAGTCCAGGTATTGGAGGAGCGTGGGTGGGAGATGGACAGGTCACTGGTGGACTGGATGGTGTCAGCAGATAGAAATAGGGTAACTAAACGGATGACACATCCACGGAAACGCGTTGAGCTACCCCATTTCTATCTGCTGACACCATCGAGTTCAGTATTCAACTGACACCCCCCCTCCCCCCCACCCCCCACCCCCCCCCCCGTTCTCGCAGGTTACTCTTCTCTGGGTTTTTAAGCGAGGTGGAAACGTAGAGTGTGGTCATCCAAAATGATGAGGGTCACTTCTATATGCTGCAGTATAGGAAAAAGAAGAGGATGTGCCAGCGCTGGCTGTACCAATGAGTCCAGGTATTGGAGGAGCGTGGGTGGGAGATGGACCGGTCACTGGTGGACTGGATGGTCAACTGAACTCGATGGCGTCAGCAGATAGAAATAGGGTAACTCAACGCATAATAGTTAATATCAGTGTTTCAGAATTTAATCTTTTGTTAGGATACAATATCCTGACGAAAGTTAAGCTCTGAAATGTTTATATATAGTAAACAGTAAACTAACGTCTAGAGTGTTCCCTATTTATATTACTTGAGTAACTACCACTTCAAGAGGGCACTGGTTGCTTAATTTCTGTTCTATATTAAGAGTGCTTGATCATATTATCATACACAGTATACATTTATATACATATACTAATTCCAAAAGGCGGCACTCCATGGACTTAACCTATGCCTGATAATAGATTTGGGTTAATGACAATGACCCATTGTCAGGTAGAAAGTATTCTTACTGACCAATGATGGATCATTAAATCCAAAAGGTTACCATTAGACATGGGGGCATATATAATAGTGTCCGAGTACACCAGAATAACTTGATTTTTTTTAAAGCAAAGCCATGCCTTGTAAATTATTGCCGCTTTTAAGTGAATGTTAAGTTCAACTGGCAACCAACCCCTTTGGTGAACTTGGAGGCTATTACATATCCCGCATGGGCAGCCTCCCCACCAAGTGTCTCTGGATTGCAGTCCTGATTTCTCCATCTGGACCACGAATTTCCCCTTTCCAAATTGGATACAAATGGTTTGCCCATCCATTGAAGGTCGAGATACTTCTTTACCATCTACAAGAAACCTTGCAGCAGGAGTTGATTATTTGTGCCACTCTGGGCCACTCCAAGCACAAGACCTGCAACAGGTGATTCTCCCTCTGGATGACCATTTGGGGAACTTTTAAACACCGTTATGGGCCCATAATACAGGACTCTCAAGGACACTCCAATTCTGGTACTTATGTATTATCTGGGCTCCCATGTTAAATGCACCCGATTTTTTCATACCCCTACTATCCAACTACGCATGGAGTTGATTTTATATAGTGTGGCGAGCACAGCGAGCCACCATGCCCGAAGCGTGGCGAGTGGACACCGCGTCTCATAAGAAAAATGGGAGCCCAGATATTACATAAGTACTCCAATTACCAAATACCACACAATTATATACAGCTGTGATTTATTATCATTGTTTTTAGTCATGTTTGCTGGCCCCAAAACAACCATTTTAGTAGTGTAATAACATATTAATAAAATTATTGTGATAGTTCAACCAATCCTCAATTTATTTTTTAAGCGCTGCTACATTCTTCTTTCTTTTTGGTACATTATACAGGACTGACAATCCTGTTCTAAGCAGCAGCTGGGTTAAAACCACCCCTGGTAAGCGCCCCTGGCCCAGTCTCTCCTTGTGAGAACTGGTCCTTACATTTTTTCCTTTTCCGCATGGGCTAAGTATATGTTTTATTTAATAAAGTATAAGTTTAGGCACTTATCTCCTGGGAATATCCACTAACCACTGTTGAACTTGATGAGGGAAGGCTACCCTCTAAAGGGGCATACACATGGGTCGATTTCAGCCCCATTTCTAAGGGATCTGACATGATCCCTTAGAAATGGAGCACTGATCGGTTCTTGTGTAAAGCGCTGGGAGATGCCTTTTATTTTAAAAATAGGCAAATGCCCATTCAGCACACAGCATCACGGGGTGCACCAGGATGTGTGCTGAGTGATCCTGTTTAAGCACATCGCTCGGCTAAAAGCCTGGTTGCCATATCTGTATGCCCCTTAACTGTGCACGTGAAATAGAAAAAACCTTTGCTATGTTTTATTTAGGCAATGAGAAGTCTGTAGCGTGCTGCAATTTGGTATTCCTATATGAATATTTTGCATGCAAACCTTGTGGTCAGCAGTCACTCCGCCCAGAGCCATCCCCTGCTGATTGCTCCTTTCTTCAGCTTGCCCTGACCCCTTCTTGTGTTCACAAGTGAGAACATAAACATAGTAATTAAGGCTGAAAAAAGACGTTTCTCCATAAAGTTCAACCTATCTAACTTGTAACTATTGACTTTAGTAAGTCACATCTATAGGATTCCCTTAGTGGCCAAAATGTATGCAGTTTTTATTTAAATTCATTAACAGTAGTTGCTGTAATCAACCCCACCGGCAATGAGTTCCAGAGTTTTACTGCTCTAATGGTGAGGATTCCTCTTCTTAATTCATTACAGAATTTCTTTTCTTTGAGTCTCAGTACATGCCCGCGTGTCCTAAGTATAGCTTTTAATGAGAGAAAGAAAAAGGATTGTCATATGGTGGTGCACTATAATGGTGCACCACCATATGACAATCCTTTTTCTGTCTCTCATTAAAAGCATTGCATTATAATTGTCGGTGGTAGCACACCCCTAGATTTACCACAATCTGTGATTATCCCTACAAGAGGGGGCCAATTTCTAATAAACTGCATATCCATCTCCCTTCCTGTGCAATTGATCAAAAAAAGCCCTGACATACCTGTCCTAAGTATAGGCCTGTTAGTGAACAAATCATCTCCCAGTTCCATATAATTCCCGATCCTGTATTCTGTTTCTCCAGTGAAAACCTGGTTAACCTATCTTGTATTCTAGTGATTTGAGACCTTTTACTAGCTTAGTCGCTTTTTTCTGTACCTTTTCCAGTTCATTTATGTCCTTTTTAAGGTGCGATGCCCAGAATAGAACAGTATTCCAAGTGTGGTCTCACCAATGCCTTGTAAAGAGGCACTATCACATTGGCATCCCTTGAATCCATTCCCCATTTAATGCATGCCAGTGTCTGGTTTGCTTTTGCTGCTGCACTTGAGAAGTGTGCACTATTAGCCAATTTTTCAACTACAGTATGATGCCACCCAAGTCCTTCTCTAAAGCAGAATTCCCTATAATAACTCCATTTAGCCTATAAGTAGCTTGATCATTTTGGTTCCCATAATGAATTACTCTACGTTTATTAACGTTAAACTGCGTTTTTCACCTTTCCGCCCACCTTTCCAGTTTCATTAAGTCACTTTGTACTGTATTTATAGCCTCTCCTGAGTTAATTTCCTTACTCAATTTTGTGTCGTCTGCAAATATTGCAATTGTATTCACTATGTCACTTCCTATATCATTAATGAATATATTAAACAAGGTAAGTTCCAATATTGAACCTTGCGGAACTCCACTTTGGACCTTACTCCAGCTGGAATGTATGCCATTTACCACCACACTCTGTCCCCGATTGTGCAAACCGTTTTTAATCCAATTACAAATTTTATCTCCTAACCCTAAATTACCTAGTATCATTAATAACCTTTTATGAGGCACCGTGTCAAAAGCTTTAGGGATATTCTGTTCATGTAATACTGCTTGATTTTGTTAAGTCCAGCCCCCTACTGACTTCCTCATCGAAGCTAATTAAATCAGTCTGACATGATCTATTTTTGATGAACCCAAGGGAAGCCTTACTCCTGTTCTAAGAAATTTTTGATACGATCTCTTATTATTCCTTCTAATATTTTCCCCACAAAGGATGTAAGGTTGACCAGTCTATAGTTTTCAGGGTTAGTTTTGCTACCTTTCTTCCATATTGATACTGTTAGCTATGTGAAGTTGCCGGTGCTGCTGCCTGTCACACAGTGTGACAGGCGCAGCAGCAGCTGGAGGTGCCTCCCTGCTTTGCATCCTCTGCTGAGCAGGTTCCCCCGGTCCTGGGGTTAACACACACCTCTGGCATCCTTGTAATTCAAATCTAATTCTCTCTGCACAATTTACATCTGTCCCACCTGCAGTGCACGTGGTTTTGTCCATTTGAGAAGGAATTTGCCTTTGGAAGTGAACCAGAATAAGGGCCCATATCTGTTCTCAGTGATGAGTGTGTCGTAGGGCAATAGCGATCCTGTATATGCAGGATGACAGAGGGCATCATCAACAACGGGAGCGTGCATCATTAACAGCATGGTGCATACACACTAACCAATATAGTTAAAGAAAATAGGCTAATGTGTTCTAAGCTTTAGGGTACCTTCAATATGGTTTTTTACGAGTCTGCAAAGCACCCCTCCACCTCTCCCCATGTTGTATCTGTTCACAATAGTTCACCTTGCAGTTACCTACTTTGCAAATTACCTGAGATCATGTGATGGTGTGCTGTTTCAGTAGGTGGAGATTTAGCAAACGCTTTAACTATTTCTACACAAGGCAAATATTTTATACTACTATAACGTGCATTGTTCTATTATCAAACAATGGGAACTGTAAGGAAAGCTAAGCATTGCTATACATTTAAAAAAATTTAATATATTTAATTTACCTTAAACCATTATCCATTTAGTGATGAAGCTAATTTTTATTTAAATTCCATTACATATTTAATACAGAAGGATTTGCTCTTTTCAGAGCTCCCATTGTGCCACCTGACACCCTGCGCCAGAATGGGCAAGCGCACGTCGAGACGCACGCCTACCTCATTCTCGGCAATGGACACTCGCGTGTCCCTGTCCCGTCTCCCAGATCGCCATCTAACAGAAACCCATGGATGGAGGTCTGAGAGCGGCCCCATCCGTATAAATGACTAATCTAACTTGACAAGTTAATTCATTGTAGCTAGTGTGTATGTGTATCCTTAATTAGATTACATTTTAAGTACACTGTTCTAATTCAAAAATGTGTTTCTTTCCCAGGGCGAAGATGTACAAATTCTTGGACAAATCGAAATTTGTTTTTCAAAAGATTTTAAGCCGGTAAACTGTACAGAATCCTCACGTGATGTTTTGATGACCAAAGATGAGCCACAGATAAAGTGGAAAACCTATTATGAGGAGTTACATGTTTGTGACAATCACATGAACACTTTTTATCCACCTGTACAATAATTATTTGGTTGTCCAGGTAGCAATACAAAATGTAAGGCATATTTTAACATTGATTTAATCTACTTGGCAAAATAAAAATGAAATACTAGTATAAAATCATTTATCCAGAGAGCTGGACATAATCACAGACTGTCTTTTATTTTTAGGAAAATGATGTATTCTTTATCCCTATATAGTTTTCTTGGTACTTGTTTATTATCAATTAGCATACGTATGGCACCATAGGCAAATCGCATCGCATGTGGTTTTTGCATGCGATGTGATTCCTATGTAATTTATTCACTGCTCTTTTTTGCCTCCGGGTGGTGCGATCGCATTGCACCGCAAAATCGCATGCGATTTTATAGGGTGCGATGCAATTTACTTTACTATACACTTATATGACATGCAATGAGATTAAGGTATCCCCCCACCCGAAGCGTGGCGAGGGGTGGCGGAACGCGTCCTCCTGACCTCTTCATACACCCACTATCCACGTCGGCGTGGAGTTGATTTTATATAGTGTATGGGAGTGCAGCGAGCCACGAGCCCGAAGCGTGGCGAGTATATATATATATATATGTGCAAAGTGGTATGGTATGTATAACATAATACCATTAGAAGGACTGTCACATCACCAACTGTCTTTTTAAAAGAAACACTGAAGGCGCAGAGGCCATACCACTTTGCACATGTACTTTTCTGTCCTACGGAAATTAGGACAACCTTGATGACCTCTGGCGACACAGCACAAATTCTGGAGTGTTTTTTTTTTCAGTTTTATTACATCATTGTTTGTCACGAATTTACGTGTTTCACTACTGTCACACCTTACTGGTAATACACGAAGTGAGTGTTAGGGCTAACTGTGCACCACAGACCACACACACACACACATATATATATATATATATATATATATATATATATATATATATATATATATATATATATATATATAAGGGATAGTGCGCCGGCACTCGACTCCTGATTTTATCTTTGCTGCCCGGTGCCTTCGTAGCTGGAGCCGCCGCAGCGATTCCAGATTACATATTGTGGGGGGGACGCGGCACTCTGGACTAGAATAAATAATCACACATAGCCGAAATCCTCGGTTAACGTTTTAGCCTTTTAATAGGCTTTTGTCAAAACAGCTTACATAAAAAATGTAAACTGTTTTGACAAAAACCCATTAAAAGGCTGAAACGTTAACCGAGGATTTCGGCTACATGTGATTATTTATTCTAGTCCCGAGTGCCGCGCCCCCCCCCACACTATATATATATATATATACACGGAGAGAAAGACCTGTCACTCAGGGCTTAGATAAGCTGCGTTACAGGGTAGCTTGCTCTGTTGCCATATGTCGATCATCTGTGTCAACACACAGACATCCATACACAAATCCACAAGGACAAAGGCACTCGGAGGCTTGAAGCAGGTGAAGAACTGGAGGAATTTTATTCCAAAGCCTGTCTACGTTTCGGGGGTCGTGCCCCCGTCGTCAGGACATGAAGGCAAAAGTAACAACCTACTCAGTGTACATACTGTGAATAAATAGTGTGAGATACAGTGCATACTCACCCCCTGGTCTCCCACGTCCCGCCCATGACCTCCGGTGCGAGTTCCGGGTACCTGGCGCACTGCTATGACGTCACTGTCTCAGATCACATCCAACAACAGGCGCTTCTGTCCAGCTCGGCCGGCCGAGCTGGACAGAAGCGCCTGTTGTTGGATGTGATCTGAGACAGTGACGTCATAGCAGTGCGCCAGGTACCCGGAACTCGCACCGGAGGTCATGGGCGGGACGTGGGAGACCAGGGGGTGAGTATGCACTGTATCTCACACTATTTATTCACAGTATGTACACTGAGTAGGTTGTTACTTTTGCCTTCATGTCCTGACGACGGGGGCACGACCCCCGAAACGTAGACAGGCTTTGGAATAAAATTCCTCCAGTTCTTCACCTGCTTCAAGCCTCCGAGTGCCTTTGTCCTTGTGGATTTGTATATATATATATATATCAAACAAACAAACAGGCGTCACTCCAGGACTTGCGTGAAAGATATTTAATGTGAGGCGGTCAACGCCGTTTCGGGTGTTACCCCGTCCCCCGTCATCAGAACCAAAGCTCAAACAATGTGACAAACCAAAGTGCAGTGCTTAAATAATAAACTTACAGTTGGATGACCTTCTGGGCTGCTCCATCACCCGGCCGGGGCTGCCGTCATCTACTTCCGGCTGCTAGCAGGAAGTGACCCTTTGGGACTCCGGGCGGGGAGGTCACAGGCACTAAGGGAAAAAGTGCAATGTGCATATTAGTGCAAAACAAGCAATGAATAAGACAGTGTAAGCATGATATACTCACTGATTACATGACATAATAATAATGATGTAATAAAGTGTTAAAAAAGATAAAAAAAAAAACGTTTTTCCCACAGCTATAATCCTGCATGGCCACTCGATGGCACTGTGGCCAATTCCATCACATATGTAAACATAGAATAATAATTTAAAAACTGCAATAACGATAATAGTGTGCCATGGTGGAATAATCTGCCGCGGTGATGATTCACAGACCCAATAATTAAGATACTCCTAATGAAGATCATATAATACAATACATCATTAATTATGAAAACATGAGAAAGATGAAAAAAATCATATAATAATAATGAGCTGTGGTGATATTGCCATGACATACTGGTCCAGCATATGAACAATTCTTCACTGTTATACCAATGATCAGGGCCCGGATAAAAGGGTATTTCAGAAATTTATAAAAAACTGCCCAGGTTCAGGGTCTCATTCAGACCTCCTGGGGCAAGAGTCCTCAGCCTATGTATCCAGCGGCTCTCGACCTGTAATAAACGTTTGTCCAGGTCCGGTACTAGTGTGTCTGGCGCCCTCCTGCAAACCATACATTTTGGGCCCTTTCACATTGCTATTGCAACAAGCTGCAGCCCGATTGTGGGAGCGTATGCAACATGCAATCCTATGGAGGATCTCTGGTGCATGTACATGTATGCATACACCATCTCAGTGCTGTGTCCGCAAAATGTTGCAGGTACTAAAGGTGCCCATACACACTGCAGGAATCGCATACGTTATGTGCTAGATCGCATCGCACGGCATGCATGCAATGTCTGTGCGATGCGATCCGAAAGCAGTACAAAAAGTATGTGCAGCATATACTTTTTGGTCTGTATGATGCCCGCAAAAGCGCATATTGCATCGCACGCTGCTATTGCAGCGTGTAAACGTTTAATTAAGGAAAACATAGGCCCACTAACTGATACTAGTGGAAAAAGTGTTACTGAGGACAAGGGAAAAGCAAAACTGTTAAATGAGTTCTTCTCATCAGTATTTACTAAGGGAGAGCAGACTGTGGAACGAACATTTACCACAAACGGGACAAATAAGCCAGATCTCATTGTGGATTTCACGCCAAAGGAAATAATACTGAGGCTAAGCAAACTCAAAACAAATAAGTCACCACGGCCAGATGGGATTCATCCGAGGGTATTAATGGAATTAAGGGATGAACTAGCTACCCCCCTACATTATATCTTTAGCAAGTCACTATCGTCAGGTATAGTACCAAAAGATTGGAGAATAGCAGAGGTAGTGCCAATATTCAAAAAAGAAAAAAAAAGGAAGATCCCGCTAATTACAGACCCGTTAGTTTAACATCAATTGTGGGTAAACTATTTGAAGGATTTTTAAGGGATGGTATCCAGGAATATTTAGATCATCACCGTCTACTCAGTACTAACCAACATGGGTTCGTGAAAAATCGTTCATGCCAAACTAATCTACTAGGGTTCTATGAAGAGGTTAGCAAAAACCTCGATAATGGAAATGCTGTAGATGTGATTTTCCTAGATTTCGCTAAAGCATTTGATACTGTCCCACACAAGAGATTGATTAATAAAATGGAGAACCTAGGATTGGGTGAAAATATCTGCAGATGGGTAGGGAATTGGCTATGTAATAGAGAACAAAGAGTGGTTGTGAATGGTGCCGTATCAGATATGATACCGGTACTAAGTGGAGTGCCCCAGGGTTCGGTTTTGGGGCCCATTTTGTTTAACATTTTTATTAACGATATTGGGATAGGGTTACTCAGCAATGTATCCATCTTTGCGGACGATACAAAACTTAGCAAAGTCATCAAATCACCAGAAGATGTCACCATGCTTCAAAATGATCTTGCAATTCTAGATGAGTGGGCAAAAAAATGGAAGATGAGGTTCAATGTAGATAAATGTAAGGTTATGCACCTTGGGAGACACAACCAGTGTGCAAGTTACAACCTTAGCGGAGAGGAACTGGGTAATTCCATACTTGAAAAGGATCTAGGAGTCCAAATAGACAGCAATCTAGGATGTAGTTCCCATTGTAATGTAGCTACAAAAAAGGCCAACAAAATTCTGGCATGTATTAAGAGGGGAATGGAAACTAGGGACTCAAGGGTTATTATGCCACTATATAAAGCATTGGTGAGACCTCACCTAGAGTAGGGAGTACAGTTCTAGGCCCCACACTGTAAAAAGGACATCATAGAATTAGAAAAAGTCCAAAGGCGAGCAACAAAGCTTATTAGGGGAATGGAGAATTTAAGCTACGGGGAGAGATTAAGCAATTTGGGACTATTTACATTAGAAAAGAGACGTTTAAGGGGGGACATGCTCAACATGTACAAGTATATCAAGGGCCAATATAAGGAACTGTCACACACCCTATTTTCTACTAGAAAGGAATCTAGGACGCGAGGGCATGAGTATAGATTAGAAGAAAAAAGATTTCATTCAGCTAGTAGAAAGAATTTCTTTACAGTCAGAACAGTCAAACTCTGGAACTCTCTTCCCAGAGAGGTGGTAACGGCTGGCTCATTAAATGCGTTCAAGGCAAAGTTGGACAAACATTTACTGGAGAAAAACATCCATGGGTACAAATAAGAAATATAATATAATTTGTCTGTAAAATACCAGAACCTACCAAATCAGCAATGGATATCTATACCAGGTTGAACTAGATGGACGCAAGTCTTTTTTCAGCCTTACCTACTATGTAACTATGTAACCTTAGCCCGCCCCCCTTTAATCATGTGGTGCCGGCGCCCGGTGTGCTCCCCCGACGTCGCGCATAATATTTCAAATGTCCACACGGCTAGAGGGGACACCAGGAGGGGAGTGGGAGCGTGCTCTGCGCTGCGCTCTGCTCCTCTCCCCATAGAAGCAGCTGCACCGCTCTCCAACTCTCCCTGCAGCAGCAGCGAAGGCTCATATAAAAATTTACAGTAAGTGGCACTTTTGGGGGCATTGCTTAAGGGATGCTACAAGTGGCAGTATGTGGGGGCATTACGCATAATGTGTGGCTTAATGTGTAAGGGGCATTACGGAGTGCAGCATCATGTGTAAGCGGCATTATGTGTACAGCATCATGTGTAATGGGTACTATGGTGCACGGCATCATGTGTAATGGGTTCTATGGTGTGTGGCATCATGTGTAATGGGTACTATGGTGCGCGGCATCATGTGTAATGGGTACTATGGTGTGCGGCATCATGTGTAATGGGTACTATGGTGTGCGGCATCATATGTAATGGGTACTATGGTGCCATCAAGCAAGAACCCCCTAGCAATGAGCACGTAGGTAAGCAGCACTTATGTGGCAAATATGTAATGGGCATTACGGTTTGTTATATAGTATGTAATGGGCATCATGATGTGTGGCACAATGTGTAATGGGCATTATGGTGTGTGGCCTAATGTGTAATTGGCATTACGGCGTGTGGCATTATGTGTAGTGGGTATTACGGAGTTTGCTAAAATGTGTAATGGGCATTACCGTGTATGGTCTAAAGTGTAATACCACACCCCTTTTTGTGATGCCACACCTCCTTTCCATGGGGCCATGCCCCCTTTTTGCCATGCGGCTACGCCGCGCAAAGGTCCCCCTACTGTTATGTCTAGTTCTGGGACCACCCATTACCATAATTCTGGATTCGCCTATGATGCTTACTGTATATACAGTCACACGTGTACACATACGGTCATACACATGCATACCTACACTTATGCATACATATACAAATACATACAACATACCCTCCAACACGGTTGGAGAGAAAATCGGAATGAATTAGGCACATGGCCACAGCTAAAGGGGGCGTGGCCTCATGGCGCTCCCTTAGGTATAGAGCTGAACACTGAAAACCGGTAGGTGTGCAGTATGGGCACATGTACTCTGCACTCCGTATAGATACAGCCATGGAAAACGGGGTAATTTTTGCTTACCTGCTTTATTTTGGTGGTGCTGCTCGCTGC
Organism: Crinia signifera; assembly: GCF_055691185.1. Lineage (NCBI taxonomy): Eukaryota > Metazoa > Chordata > Amphibia > Anura > Myobatrachidae > Crinia > Crinia signifera. The sequence continues at coordinate 114,044,768 of NC_139219.1, read as the reverse complement.
TGGTACAGAGTTGGAATGTAATTAAATGGCCACCTTCACCTTTTTACGTTCTTTAAACATTGTGGGCAGTCAGTGCTGGCTGCTTGGCTCAGTGCTATTTGAACTTTATACATCTCATTAATCACTGGGGCTGGAAGGCTGGGGACCTGCTTGCACTGGCTAAATACTGTTACCTAACAGCGTAAGTAACCAGCCAACGTTGGCTGGCACCTGGCCCCCAGTGATTTAAGACTGGGCGACACTTGTGGTATGTGTATAAATAGCTGCCAGCTCCCCCTGTGCTTCTCTGTCCCTCTTCATTCTCCTCTCTGTCTGCATGTCAGTGCCAGTGGCGCACGCAGGGGGGGGGGGGGGGGGTTCTGAGTACCCCGAACCCCCTCAGGAGTCTAAGGGCCCTAGGCTGAAAGCTGAGGTTCCCCTCTTTCTATGGGTACAATAATTTAAAAAATCGGCCCTTGGGAACCAGAGATATCTGACTTTAAAGCAGTGGTCCCTATCCAAGCCTGTTCATTGCTCTTCCCAGTCAGATATTTCAGGTTCTAACTTATATTCCAAAAGCTGGGACTCACTAGTAGCTTGAGATATCAGCCTTCCAGCAGCTGGTTACTGCTCCAGCTCCACACACCTGAAATGTAGTTTTATAAACTTGTTGGCAGATTGCTCTGCCTCCTGAAATCTGATCCCCTTGTCCCCAATACCATTTGGTAGGTGGGATTCTCTAGTTTTTAATTCCATTAAAATTTAAGAAATCTATTTCCGAGAACTATAGATATCTGCAGTCAAGCAAGCTGTCCTCCCACCAGAAAATTATGAATAATAAGCACACTCCACTATACACCCCTCCTCTACATATTAAACATCCTCTACCACCCTGGAAGTTATGTATCAGGGCCCCTTCATTGAGCCCAATGCCCCATTCTCTCACCCCATCTCCCACCATTTGTGCAGTAAAGGGGTAATTAGTGGAAATTACTGATCCAGGCCATACATGCTGAGCAGTTGATTTTATACCCCCTACCACACGCGGGACATCAAAGCTTCCCCCACCCGTACCGCTGGAGGATTGGTAGGGGCCCCAATACATTGCTATGCCCAGGGGTCTACACTGCTGTTGATGCCACTGTAATATATATATAATTGTGTGTGTGTATAATATATATATATATATATATATATATATATATATATGCAAAGTGGTATGGTATGTATAACATAATACCATTAGAAGGACTGTCACATCACCAACTGTCTTTTTAAAAGAAACACTGAAGGCGCAGAGGCCATACCACTTTGCACATGTACTTTTCTGTCCTACGGAAATTAGGACAACCTTGATGACCTCTGGCGACACAGCACAAATTCTGGAGTATTTTTTTTTTTTCAGTTTTATTACATCATTGTTTATGTCACAAATTTACGTGTTTCACTACTGTCACACCTCACTGGTAATACACGAAGTGAGTGTAAGGGCTAACTGTGCACCACAGACCACACATATATATATATATATATATAAAGGGATAGTGCGCCGGCACTCGACTCCTGATTTTATCTTTGGTGCCTTCGTAGCTGGAGCCGCCGCAGCGATTCCAGATTACATAGTGTGGGGGGGACGCGGCACTCTGGACTAGAATAAATAATCACACATAGCCGAAATCCTCGGTTAACGTTTCAGCCTTTTAATAGGCTTTTGTCAAAACAGCTTACATAAAAAATGTAAACTGGACTTCCGCTTCCGGCTGCATGGGAGAAGCTGCCTGACACCGCAGCTCCGAGTTGATCCCGTCCACCGCGCATATAGGGGACACCCTTCGTCCCCGAACACAACAATCCCCTGCCCGACGATCCCCAGAATACTCTGACTCCCCGGGAGATCCGCCACCTTCTCCCCCAAAAGAACAGGACGAGCGAAGAGACCTGTGACGTCACCCGCTACCTGGCGCCATTACACGGAGGCGCACGACGATCCCCAAAAGCACAGGTACTCAGCCTCCTGCCCGACGGACCCCCCTAGAACCCCTGGAGCCCCACGTGTACCTGCTAACTTCTCCCTCAGAGACGCAGGAGTAAGAGGGAAGCCGGTGACGTCACCCGCCAACCGGCGCCATTAAGCGGAGGTACGCGACGGGACCCAAAAGCGCTGTTACAGGGAAGCGCACTATACAAGCCTCACCTGACTCTGCTCCCTAACTGCTTTGACACACAGACCCAGTCCACAACAGCCGCAGCTCTCAGGGAAGGCATCCCTCGTGCGCTCAGGCGCCATATTGACTCTGCTTCCACAGAAAAAGGCTGACATCCCACAAAGGTACAGGGATAAAGGGAGTTACCCAAACAGTAACGCTACTCCCTCCCAGGAGATAGGGGACAAAAGCCCCAGATATAACATATCCTCTCCTAGTACTGACTACACACTTCAGCTTAAAGAAGGAAAACTTCATCTCTCCCTTACTCCCCCCCCCTACAGATAAGTCTCAGATCTGTATTGCTGATCACTTCCCCCCCCCACCTCCACAATACCAACCGTAGGCTATTATTGCCTTTACCCACTGAGGCTCTCTCAGTTATACCTATTATAGATGGAGCAACCCTCCCCTGCAGGGAAACAGAACAGGCACACTCCGACCAGAAACGAAAAACGTAGGGTTGACCACACCATGTCACCAGAAGGAGAAGAACACATCTCCCCCCTCTCCCCTGCTTCTAAGAAGACAGTGACAACAGCAGGCAACCCGGATATCCCGCAAAATCGCAGAGATCTTGACTCCCCAGTCACCTATAGGGACATTGTCGAAGCCATAAAGTCCACTATGGCCCCTCTCTTATCCAATGCAGTCCAAGAAATATCCCAACAATTACAGCAGCTCACCACCAGAGTTTCCACAAACGAAAACACGCTGGGAGCTATCTCACATGACCTGCATATAGTGCAAAACGATATCATCAGATTACAAAAAGATAACTTCCAATTATGGAATAAAGTCGATGAGATGGAAAATCGATCGCGGAGGAATAACATCAGAGTAGTCGGCCTCCCAGAAGAAATCAAAGGCCCCGCTCTAGAGGACTTTGTCTCTAAAAAACTACCTGAACTATTAGGAATCACAGCAGAGTGTAAAGATCTAGTGGTAGAGAGGGTCCATCGACTAGGATACATACCCAAGCACAACGACCCCAGACCAAGACCTGTTTTGTTTCGCTGCCTTAATTATCTCCATAAAGTAGCCTTCTGGAGGGCCTCCCGCAAAGCCCAGACCCTAATGTGGGAAGGCAAGAGACTGCGTTTATTCCAAGATTTTTCTGTCGAACTGTCCAAACAAAGGAAAGCATTCTCACCTATTTGCACTCATTTAGTGGAGAAAAAAGTCAAGTTCGCACTAATGTATCCTGCACGCCTGAGGATCTTTGTAGAAGACACCCACTATGACTTTTCCGACCCAGATGACGCTAAAGGTTTCCTCAGAGAAAAGCTTTCTACAATGACTGTAGATATTTCTGATAAATGAGTTGAGTCAATAAGGAGGAATTTAGAGTCTCTGAGCTCTCCTTACTTATGAAAAGTTTAAACGAGAAATACTATTTGTTAGTAGTAGTACTAAGACCTTGCAGTAACTCCCCACTTAACCCAGACCTCTCCGCTCTCTTATATATCTCCCCCCCCCTCTCCCCCCCCCCCATTTTCTCTCTCCTCTCCCTCCCCCTCCCCTCCCCTCCCCCCCCACCTATTTGTCCGTCATAATCGAACCTTGGGGCATCACATTTTTCTCTTTCTTTTTTCTTAATATAGGGAGCATACGCCTCTTTACTGTTATAGGAAATAGGGCTGAGAGAGTTTAAAAAAAAAAAAAAAAAAAAAAAAAAAGGGAATATACTTAGAGTAACTTCCCCCATGCTCCGTAATCGTATGGTTATCGTGAACCAGGTTATTGGGTTCACTAATTTGTTAATTAAAATTTACTGTTTTCAGCGGAAAGTCCATGTTCCAGACTGCTTCCTAAGTGCGTGGATCGCACTACTCTGTGTTCATTGTTCTTTTTCACCCCTGTCTTGTGCTTATTTGTTTTCCCCTATGTATCTCTCCCCAATGTTTCTACAGGATTCCAGAGGCAGCACAGCAGAGAGAGGGCTCCTCGTTAGGCTGATGTCTTACACTCCCGTCCACTCAGACAGCCATGACTGAAATTAAAATCGGCTCCCTTAACGTGGGAGGCCTCCACTCACCGGCCAAAAGACGTAAGGTATTAGTATACTTGCAAAAACACGCATTAGACATAGCATGTCTTCAAGAAACACACCTAACACCCCCAGAAGTATTGAAACTTCAAATGTTGAAGTGGAGAGTTTTAGCTTCAGCCCCATATAATTCCAAATCAAGAGGCATTGTGATATTGGTTTCTAGATCCCTACCGGTTGAGGTCACCTCGGTACAAGCTGATATAGAAGGCAGATTTCTTATAGTAGAAGTTAAAATCAATGGCAAGCCACACGTCATAAGTTCTACATATGCACCTAACACATATTCAAAAGTTTTCTTCAAAAAAATTATTAGAATGCTTACCCCGCACATAACCTCACCCCTAATTTTATGTGGAGACTTTAACCTCACGGCACACCCAATTCTGGATCGTTCTAATATTCACAGCAAAATTAGAAACCCCCCTAGAATAAATATACCCTTTTTAGCACAAAGTCTGCAGCTCACAGACGTATGGAGAGAACTCCACCCAACACATAGAGAATACTCCTGTTTGTCGGCAGCGCATCATACCTTTTCACGTATAGACTTTATACTAGTCTCTACTAATCTAATTCCCCAAATCACAGAAGCGAAGATACACCCAATCATCTTATCAGACCATGCCCTATTACATGTCTCCCTACAAACCTCCAAAGAATTCTCTCCCCATAGAACTTGGAAGTTTCCTGCTCACCTCACCAAATCCCTCCCTTTCCGTGAACAGGTAACAAAAACGTGGGATGAATTCAAATCCACAAATGAGGAGTGCTTAGCATCCAATCCCTCCCTTTATTGGATGACTGCTAAAACGGTCATGAGAGGTACAATTATGAAATTTGAAAAAGATCAGAGAAAACGTCTGTCCCAAGCATACAAAACAGCTCAGAAGGATCTGGAAGATTCTTATTCCACATATCTTAAAAACCAGACACATACACATAAATCCAAATATTTACAAGCAAAATCATCAGTAGAAGACATTCTACAAAAAATGACAGATAAAAGCCAGTTCATTGCCAATTACAAATATCATAAACTAGGTAACAAAACAGGTAAACTCCTTTCCACTATTTTAAATTCCACACGCCCTCCCATGATAGTCCACCACCTAAAAAACCCAAATGGAGAACTTACTACCTCCAATGCACAGATAACTCAAGTTATGATGGATTTTTATAAAACCATATATACCAATCAAACACCGGTGCCTAACATCCCTAACATAGACCACAGTAATACTTCCTACCCACAGACCCCAGACCTATGGGAAAACTTACAGTATCCACAGCTACCAGACGAAATAGCACAAAATCTAACAAACCCTATCACAGAAACTGAAGTACTCAAGGCAATAAAAGCCTTGAAGTCAGCCAAAGCGCCAGGCCCAGATGGGTTCTCAGGTGACTTTTATAAAATGCACCCAGAAAAAGTAGCCCCCATCCTCACATCAGTTTTTAACTCTATACTAGAAAACAGACAAATCCCCCAATACTTCAATTCTGCGATCATCAAACTAATCCCTAAACCAGGAAGAGATTTAACTCTTCCAGGGTCCTACCGCCCGATCTCGTTGCTGAACTGCGACTACAAGTTGCTGACTAAGATACTGGCGGACAGACTAAACCCTATTCTTCCTCATATAATCCACCGAGATCAGACCGGTTTCATTTCAGGCCGCCACTCAGTCAGAAACGTGAGAAAAGTGTTAGCAGTGACACAGCAATCCATATCACAAAACGTAGATAACAATCCCAAACTTTTATTGACAGTAGATGCTGAAAAAGCATTTGACATGGTGAAATGGTCACACCTCTATCACACCATGTCAAAATTTGGAATCCCACACCAATTTACCACCTATCTTCAAACACTATATAAGAACCCTACTTCCCAAATAGCCTGTAATGGCTTCTTATCTCCACCATTTGAAATTCAAAGAGGAACGAGGCAGGGCTGTCCCATGTCCCCGCTCCTTTTTGCAATAGCCATAGAGCCCCTCACCATAGCTTTAAGAGCTTCTCAGGAATACAAAGGTATAAAGATCCGACAAGAAGAGCTAAAACTAGCTCTGTTCGCTGATGATCTACTCTTATTTATATCAGACCCATTATCTTCCATTCCAGCTGTAATGTCCTTAATAAACTCCTTTGGTCCTATATCGGGATACAAAATAAATGTAGACAAAACGGAAATCATGCCTCTCACTCCACTTACCTCGGAACTAGCCTCCCACCCCATCATCACACAATTCAAAACCCAACCTGACAGCATCAAATACCTAGGTATAACTGTAACCAAGAACCCAAACTCTATGTACAAAGCAAATTTCACACCGCTAATTAATAAAATATCCTCACAACTGGAATTATGGACGAAGCTCCCGATCTCATTACTAGGCAGAGCAGCAACCCTTAAAAGCATTATCTTCCCAAAAATGTTTTATAAACTACAAATGATCCCAATCATCATCCCAAATGCAGACATACGGCTCCTGGAGAAACTAATGTCTAAATTTCTGTGGTCAGGGAAAAAACCCAGAATGTCCCTTAACAAGCTAATGCGCCCCAAATCTCAAGGGGGTCTAAAAATCCCAAATTTTCTATATTACTCCTGCTCGATCCACTTCCGATATATTGCAGACTGGATGTATAATAGTACCACATACACAGATCTTAGTTTAGACGAGAATATCTTCCACCCTTACTCCCCCAACGCTTTATTACACTCGCCAATATCCAAAATACCCCAACATATACAACATCACATTTTGTTTAGAGGTACATATAATGCATGGTCCCTGATCAATCGGAAACTCCAAAGAGACCCTCATATCTCTCCCTTTATCCCAATATGGGGGAACCCATGTTTTCCACCCTCCCTGACCAATTCTCAGTACAGAGAATGGCAACGCAAAGGCCTAGAAATTGCTACCAAACTTTTTGATCCAGGGGGAACCCTTTTCACATACCAGACTCTTATGGAGAAGTATGAACTACGAAAGACCCAATTCTATATGTATCTACAAACACGCCACTTTGTAACTTCAATATCCACTCTTATTCTAACTCCGAGAAACCCAGATCCTTTAGAACAAACGTTCATGAAACTACACCATACCAGATTTAAAACATCCTTCATATATGACGTGCTGCTTGCCAACATATCAGATGCTTCACTAGACTCACTATGCCTTTCATGGAGTAAAGACATACCTGAGGTGACCTCACCAGAGGTATTATTCAAGCCATATCCGAAGGCCTTACAAATTCTACAATCATCCTACCTACAAGAGGTGCACTTTAAAACTATACACCGCCTCTATATTGCACCAGCTCAATGCAAATATATGACTGCCGAAGCCACGGGCCAATGCTGTAAATGCAGAATGAGCAATGCAAAATTTCTGCACTGCATCTGGGCATGTACGAAAATACTGAGGTTTTGGCGAAAAACTCTCCACTACATAAATACACTCTTGAACATTCAACTAAAACCAGACAAACTCGCTTGCCTTTGTCTTAACTTCCAAAATTGGAATATAAATCCTCCAGCCTCAAAATACACACCTCTTATCACTATAATTCTGACAGTAGCAAAAAAAATTATCCTTTCACATTGGATAGCCCCCACGTCCCCAACACTAAGTGAACTTAAAAGTAAACTCTTTCAGATTCTTTTGTTTGACAAACGATCACTAATGCTTAATTTATATGAAAGTGTAGAAGCTTTTATCAATAAATGGAGACCGCTAATAGAATCCCTAGAAACAACCCAAAGAACACAGGTTTTGACATATATAGAAGAAATCCACTAAACACACTAAGAAATACCGGCCCGTGGAGCTCAACCTCAATCCTCGTAGAAGATGAAAGCCGCGGAAGATCTGCCTAACTCCTCTCCCCCTACCCTTCCCCCCCCCCTCCCTACCATGTCTGTCTTGTGTCTTTGAATCGATCAAGAGTTATCAGCTTGTTTGTTTTTCTTCTCCTTGATCTTATACACCCGATGCTATATTTCTAAAAATGATATGTAAGAAAGTTTCTTAGTAGACCAATGTTATATCTAGTTCAATAATTAACCGCAATATGAAAAGAGAATACCCTTCATAGAAGTATATTGTTTTGTTTTCTTGGTATCTAGCTCGAAATATTTTAAAATATACTCAGTGGCTTAATACTATCATAATCAGTTATGTATAACTTATTTACATTGAACCTGATTCCTGATTGTTATCCTAACACAGATTTGTACCATCTTGTATTATATCTACATATACATATATGCGAATGTTCTATTTGTACTTAAATTTTCTTGAGAAAATAAAAAATTCTTCAAAAAAAAAAAAAAAATGTAAACTGTTTTGACAAAAACCCATTAAAAGGCTGAAACGTTAACCGAGGATTTCGGCTACATGTGATTATTTATTCTAGTCCCGAGTGCCGCGTCCCCCCCCCCACTATATATATATATATATTATGCAAACAAACAGGCGTCACTCCAGGACTTGCGTGAAAGATATTTAATGTGAGGCGGTCAACGCCGTTTCGGGTGTTACCCCGTCCCCCGTCATCAGAACCAAAGCTCAAACAATGTGACAAACCAAAGTGCAGTGCTTAAATAATAAACTTACAGTTGGATGACCTTCTGGGCTGCTCCATCACCCGGCCGGGGCTGCCGTCATCTACTTCCGGCTGCTAGCAGGAAGTGACCCTTTGGGACTCCGGGCGGGGAGGTCACAGGCACTAAGGGAAAAAGTGCAATGTGCATATTAGTGCAAAACAAGCAATGAATAAGACAGTGTAAGCATGATATACTCACTGATTACATGACATAATAATAATGATGTAATAAAGTGTTAAAAAAGATAAAAAAAAAAAACGTTTTTCCCACAGCTATAATCCTGCTATAAACACTGTGGCCAATTCCATCACATATGTAAACATAGAATAATAATTTAAAAACTGCAATAACGATAATAGTGTGCCATGGTGGAATAATCTGCCGCGGTGATGATTCACAGACCCAATAATTAAGATACTCCTAATGAAGATCATATAATACAATACATCATTAATTATGAAAACATGAGAAAGATGAAAAAAATCATATAATAATAATGAGCTGTGGTGATATTGCCATGACATACTGGTCCAGCATATGAACAATTCTTCACTGTTATACCAATGATCAGGGCCCGGATAAAAGGGTATTTCAGAAATTTATAAAAAACTGCCCAGGTTCAGGGTCTCATTCAGACCTCCTGGGGCAAGAGTCCTCAGCCTATGTATACAGCGGCTCTCGACCTGTAATAAACGTTTGTCCAGGTCCGGTACTAGTGTGTCTGGCGCCCTCCTGCAAACCATACATTTTGGGCCCTTTCACATTGCTATTGCAACAAGCTGCAGCCCGATTTTGCTGTATCCGCAAAATGTTGCAGGTACTAAAGGTGCCCATACACACTGCAAGAATCGCATACGTTATGTGCTAGATCGCATCGCACGGCATGCATGCAATGTCTGTGCGATGCGATCCGAAAGCAGTACAAAAAGTATGTGCAGCATATACTTTTTGGTCTGTATGATGCCCGCAAAAGCGCATATTGCATCGCACGCTGCTATTGCAGCGTGTATGGCCACCTTTAGGCACATAAACCAGCCCATTATTTAAAAAGTGTCTAAATTAATGTTAAAAAAATCTACAATTATTAAAAAAATTGTTATAAACATGTATAATAAAAGACTCAATGTTCTTTTGCTGTTTAACTCTTGTGTAATCCCTCCTGTTCTATCTGCGTAGGCAGGACGCCTTTCAGGACTGGCAAAAGAAATCTTGGGGCCCGGTACACTGATATATCTGGGGGCCCAATACCCTGCCCCCTTGTGCAGAATATTTTAGTACACTGCATACTGAATGTGTTTTTTTGTTACAAAATAAACAATTCATATTCAGTAATACCGGAGGAAAGTACTCTTACGGATTCCTGGCAGGTGCCTTTATAAACCATTTCTAGTTACTGCACTGCCACAGCCATGCTTACAACCCCTGAGCCCCTCAGAACCTTCGGGCCCCTCACAAGCTTGGGGCCCAGTACAGGTGTCCCATTTGACCCCCACTGTCGCCTGCCCTGACGCCATTGCACCCCTCTCGTGACTGAGGGGAAAGGAGGGGAGAGAAGGAGGAGATGGAAGGAGAGGAGATAGAGGGGGCGGAGTGTTGAGGACTGGCAGTGGCACTGGCACAGCACACTGAGAAGAGGGAAGGAAGGGCGGCGCTGCTGCCTGTTCATCATTTGATTGACAGCTGACAGGCGCAGGGAGCAATGGGTAGGGGGCAGATCCAGACATGATATGTCATCCAGGCATTCACAGACAGTGCTTCATGCCTCAGCGCAAGTGTCCGTGAGGAAGAGGGGGCAGGTCGCAGGAGGAGGACAGTTTGTGCGCGGTGCAGGGAGCAGCTCATTATACTGCCGCCCGCTGTCAGACAGGCGTGCGGGCGACATGCAGGAGACAGTGACAATGAGGGTTGAGGCAGCTTTAGCAGAGCAGGGAGGGAGGCAGCGCCTTTTCAGCATGGCGCCTCCCTGCTTTGCAGGAGCTGCTGAGTGGGTAGCGCCAGCCCTGCGTTTGTCCCTGTCTCCACCTCTGCGAGTGTCAGGAACCTGATCTATTATGCGGTATCTTAATGTGGCAATATTATGCTTGGCTTCCAAAAAATGTCTTGCCACTGTCTGCTCACTATGCCCCTTGGCCACCGCAGCTCTTATAGCGGCTCTGTGGTTGGCCATACGCTCCTCAAAGGTGTATATGGTTTTACCCACATAATTTAGTCCACAGGGACAAGTGAGCAGATATACCACATACTTAGATGTGCATGTAAGCACCTGTTTAATGTGATATGTTTTACCAGAATGTGGATGTCGGAATGTGCTACCTGCTACCATGTAGCTGCAGGTCACACACCCCGTACATTTGTAACATCCTCCTTTCTTAGTCAAAAAATGTTGTGGGGTGTCATGCATTGTTGAAATGTCGGTTTTCACCAGACGATCCCCAATGCTGCGCCCCCTGATGTATCCTGCTTGTAGTCTGGCACCCTGAAGGCTAGGCAAATCAGGATCCGTGTTAACCATGGTCCACAATTCCTTAGACTTTTTGTTGACAACGCTACTCTTATGCTTATAATGGTTCACCCAAGTTACTACTTTTTTTTCTCAACATTAGGTGTGTTTTTGGACGAAGCGCCTGCTAACAAACTAGTTCTAGTATGAGCACAAGCTTTACTCTTAGCTCATTGTAACATGCCCCATGTGTAACCCCTTTGCAGGAACTTATCCACCATTTGTTCTAGTTGTTGATCCTGTTACTGTTAATCCTGCATACCCGCAAAAATTGCGAGTAAGGTAAACTGGTCATGGTGGAAGTGGGGTGAGAACTGTTGAACTGCAAAAGCATGTTCCTGTCAGTATCTTTAGTGTATAACTGGGTGCTAAGAGTATTACCCTCTTTAGAAATACGTACATCCAGAAAGTCCAATTGGCTATCACTGATTTTGAAGGTAAATTTAACCGGACTGTCTGATGCGTTATGATTATCAAGCAATGTGACCAGATCCTCCTCCGTGCCTGACCAAAGCAACAGGAGGTCATCAATGTACGTAATGTAGAAAATGGCATATTGCTGAAATATTGCATTATTTAAAAAGATCTCTTTCTCAACAGCATGCATAAAAGAATTAGCATAGGATGGCGCTGCTGGAGATCCCATTGTGCATCCTGATGCCTGGCTATAGTACTTGCCATCAAACATAAAGGTATTATGGGTGAGAGTAAAGTGTAACAATTGAAGTAAAAATTCTGGATTGGGACCCGAATACCTGGCATTGTCAGCGATAAGATTGCTGACAGCTGCTAGACCCTGGTTATGCGGAATACAAGTATACAAACTGGTTACATGGATACCTGACAATAAGGTACCCTCTGGAATATTCCCTAAATTTTGTAACTTAACCAACAGGTCTTTGGTGTCCTTCAAATAAGTGCTAGTGCTTTGCACACAATCCTGCAGAAAAACATCAACATATTTCACTAGAGGTTCTCACAGAGAACCCCGTGCAGCAATTATTGGCCTACCAGGGGGTCTCTGGGCGTCCTTGTGCAACTTGGGAATTATATAGAAGGCCGGGACCGTGGGTTTGTCCCTAAGTAAACTCTTTTTGGCATTAGATGTTACAAAACCATGCAAAATAGCCTCATCCAGGATTTTCTCCAGTTCCTGGATATGTGCCTTAGAGGGGTCCTGGTCAAGCCTTGCATATGTAACTGTATCGTTCAAAAGTCTGTTGCACTCTTCCAAATAATATGAAAAGTCCATCACCACCACCGCACCCCCTTTGTCCGCCGAGCGGATTATTATATCTTTTCTTTCACTAAGCAGTTTTAATGCACAACGTTCTTCATTAGTGAGATTAGGGAGTGGGTGGGGTGGTGACCGTTTTATCACTGTCTTCCAACACTCGAGCGAAAGTACAAATTATTTGAAAGGGGATCAAATGTACTTTGTGGTTTCAACTTGCGAAGAATACTTTCCTCTTTGGTAGGTGCTGACACTGTGGCAGTGGTTTTATCAAAATATTTGCGTAGCCTTAATTTTCTCTGCAGTCGATAATTGTCAGTCTTCCAATCAAAGGTGTATGACCATAGGCACAAAATTTAAGCCCTTGTTCAGCAATGAAACCTCTGCAGGAGTTAAGATGGTTTATGACAAATTAAAGACTACGTTCTGCGCGCTCTATCGCTCTCTCTCTCTCTCTCTATATATATATATATATATATATATATATATATATATATATATATATATATATATAGAAATAGGGATAGTGCGCCGGCACTCGACTCCTGATTTTATCTTTGCTGCCCGGTGCCTTCGTAGCTGGAGCCGCCACAGCGAGTCCAGATTACATAGTGTGGGGGGGACGCAGCACTCGGGACTAGAATAAATAATCACACATAGCCGAAATCCTTGGTTAACGTTTCAGCCTTTAAATAGGCTTTTGGCAAAACAGCTTACATAAAAAATGTAAGCTGTTTTGACAAAAGCCTATTAAAAGGCTGAAACGTTAACCGAGGATTCCGGCTACATGTGATTATTTATTCTAGTCCCGAGTGCCGTGTCCCCCCCACACTATATATATATTTGGGACTCCAGGGTCCAAAGCCGGCACCGGAGCAGTTCACGGAAATTAACTTCCAGAGGAGTGCCGGGTTTCCCTCTCTTATATATATATATATATATATATATATATATATATATATAGATACACACACAACTACAGGGCCCAGCACTCACTACAACAAACTAACTCACCTTAACCTTCAAAGAATCAATTTACAGTAATAAATAATGTGATTTTAGTTCATGAATTGATCAATGCATTTAAGCTTGCAGCCCATCGCCAAGGGACCCAATTTCAGTGCATGTCCTGCACTGACAACTGGTTTTCTTAGGAACCTGGCAACTGCTTACACATCATAGCTCAAATGAACATGTGTTTTTTTTCTTGGGTTAAAGCTCACCTGCCAAGTACCTTATGGCTTTTAAAGGTGAGACAATTCCAAACACAGCACCTGAATTAGTATTAAAGGGGCAGCTGCCACAGGTTTATTGAATGTTAAGGTGAGTTAGTTTGTTGTAGTGAGTGCTAGGCCCCCTGTATTTGTATTTACTAGAGTGTGTGGTCACAGGCCACTGCACCCCAACCTGGGTAGTGTGGGTGCCCTTTGCACCCCATTTGTAGGAATGGCGAGTGTGTTGGTACTTCTGTATCTATCTATATATATATATATATATATATATGAAGCAGTATAGGAATCATACAGCGGCACTCCACAGACAAATTTCAAAGGTGCTTTATAGGTGTCCCAACGTTTCGGGAGTGGATACCCCTTTATCAAGGTTTTTCTTGTACTTGTACACCTTGATAAAGGGGTATCCACTCCCCGAAACGTTGGGACACCTATAAAGCACCTTTGAAATTTGTCTGTGGAGTGCCGCTGTATGATTCCTATACTGCTTCATATCCTACGGGTCATATGACCCTTGATGAAGTCCCAAACAAAGAAAAGGGGATGAAACACGTTGGTCACACTGGATACCTACCTCCACTCTCCAATGTGCTTTGATGCACACTCCAGATTTTTTAACATTGTTAAATTGTATGAGTCCATTACCTATGTTTTTTTATTTTTCCATTAAAATCCCTTTTATAAAACGTTATCACACTATCTAGTTTCTTTACCCCCTCCTTTTGGTGGGAGGTTTTGTCTATTTAAGGTACCCAAACTTTGAAAGGCTACAGGGGTCCTTATCAACATTGGACCCCTGCCAAATGTGAGTCAATAATTTTATTATTTAAGCACTTTTCACTGTGTGTAATTCAAATTTTGACCACACGGTGGCAGCAAACCACCACTTACTACCAGTCACTTTTATAGCAATTGCTGCTTTTAATATAAAATACCCTCTCCTTTGGATCCTATACCTCATCCGAGTCTCGTGACTGTGGACAAGAAGGACCGAATAGGAGACGGATACAAGAAAGACCTTTCTTCACGTGATTTTCTCAATATTTCCGGTACGCACATCACTTTATTATTTAAGTATTGTCACTTTTAGACTGAAGGCGCAGCTGTCTATTGCAAAATACCATTTAAGGCTGCAGTGGGAAAGCGCCAGAGTTGAAATACCGTTTAAAGTTAAACGGTATTTCAACCCATTTTCCAAGCAGGGTTTTAGCCGGTAATCTACCGTTTAAGAGGCAATGGGAATGCATCTTAAATGGTTTTACCAGCAGATGCAGCGAGGATGGCTCATATTTGTGTATGTGTATACAGCAGCCGGGCTGAAAGATGCGCGGCTTTCAGTCCAGCTGTCTGCTCCCTCCCTTGCCACCCCCCTCCCTGCCCGCAGCGTCATATACTCACCGCTGCTCACCGGCGCCGTCCCGCTGTCGCTCACCGGCGCCGTCCCGCTGTCACTCACCGCCCGGCAGTCCTGCTTCCCCGCCCGGCCACACAAGCTGGGCGCTCCGCCCCTCCTGGCCTGCTCGCCCCGCCCCCCGCCTGCTGAACACGGAGACCTGCTCGCCCCGCCCCCCCGCTGAACACGGAGACCTGCTGAACACGGAGATTATTTATCAGCCAGTAATATATACATTGCTGGCACAGGCCAGCAATGTATATATTATTGGTACCACTGCACACCAATGATTATTTATCAGCCAGTAATATATACATTGCTGGCACAGGCCAGCAATGTATATATTATTGGTACCACTGCACACCAATGATTATTTATCAGCCAGTAATATATACATTGCTGGCACAGGCCAGCAATGTATATATTATTGGTACCACTGCACACCAATGATTAATTATCAGCCAGTAATATATACATTGCTGGCACAGGCCAGCAATGTATATATTACTAGCACCACTGTACACCAATGCTGTAAAAACGTTTTGAAGAGCTAAAACGTTTTACCTGCAATGGGAATGGTACTTAAATGGCATTTAAAACTGTAATCTGCTGCAGTGGGAATGCTAAATACCGTTTAAGATTACCTGTAACTTAAAACGGGTCTGCAGTGGGAAAGCAGCATAACATTGACTATACCTACAAACCGGTCACGTCGGAAAAACGTGACCACCAGAGACTTTTTGCAGCCCCTTGTACCTTCTTGGAGTGTATTATACATTATATATTATCATATTTCTTGTCACATCACAACTATCACTAAATCAATGCCTTGTAGCCCCACCCCTTTTTGACTGCCTG
Organism: Crinia signifera; assembly: GCF_055691185.1. Taxonomy (NCBI): domain Eukaryota; kingdom Metazoa; phylum Chordata; class Amphibia; order Anura; family Myobatrachidae; genus Crinia; species Crinia signifera. The sequence goes on along the minus strand of NC_139219.1, from coordinate 114,028,694 downwards.
CTCCTCTGGAGCCACTAGCTCCCTCTAGGTCTCGCTGCAGGGTGCACTAACTGTACCACATTGAAAAGACTGAAAGTAAACTTAAGCTCCCAGCAGCCCTGTGCTTTCAGCAGCAAGGGCTGCTAGTAACTACCATAGTTTATTTTCATTTTCTTTACTGCGGTGTACCCGGTTATAGATGTATTTATCTATAACCTCAGAGGATTGACACCGGTTCACCTATTCCCCTCCCTGGCTGACCAAGGCTTATTATCATCTATTGCTCTCAGCTGCAATACAATACATGGATTTAATCATCTGCTAATCCCCTACTGTATTGTTATAACAACACTGGCTCACTTAATCCTATTAAAGGGCTAGATGAGGTTGGATCTACCTGTATGTTGCATATCTGGATGTTTAAAAGTCCAAGCATCCACCCAACCGGTTTATATAGTTTGCAAACCCCGACCGAGTATCATCTGATTTCAGGCCACTTATCCACAGAGGGATCCATCAAATTATTGAAGTCCCCTAAGCATATGACAGGTCTACCAGGAGATTGGGCCTCAAACTCAGCAGCGCGTTTAAGTACTTCATAGGAAAAGGGAGGGGGTATATACACAGCTAGGAGAAAGAAAGGCATAGAGAGTATTTTGCAATCAATAAACACATATAGACCATATGGATCCGTCAGAACTGAATTTAACACAAAAGACACCGATTTTTTTAATGATAAATGAAACCCCTCGTGATGAGGAAGTGTGCAAGGCATGATATGCTCAGCCCACCCATGGTCGACAAAGAGAAAGAAGCCTAGTACTAACTAAATTAGATTTCGTTAGACAAGTAACATCAGAGTTATATTGTTTGAGCAATTTTAACACTAAAGAGCATTTCATTTTGTCATTCACTACGCGGACATTCCACGTATCAAAAAATGAAAATGTCCTGATAAAGGCCAGAGAGATATACAAGCTACAGTACATATGTAGCAAGACTATGAGATTGACAAAGTAATCTTGCCACTCAAATAGGTCTAGAGTGCCCAGGGAAAGCAATCTAATACAAATAGAAGCAGCCATAATCCAGCTGTACTGTCTCAGAAAAAAAGATCCAAAGGGATGTCCTGGGATCAATCCACCTCAATTTGTCTGACCCGTGTTATATCGATCCAGCCAAGCCCTGCCTCTCGTGTGGTCACAAAAAACAGAGTGTCACTATTAGCTACTACTGGAAGCCTTGATGGGAACAGCACGACATATGGCAGGCCCAACTCACGAGACATAATTTCATAGGAAGGAATTGGGCCCTCTACTTCTGAACCTCCATCACAAAATCAGGAAAGATGGATATATCGATCCCATTGCGTTCCAATGGTGAGGGCTCAGCGGAGCACTGTGTCATGATCATGGAAGTGTAAGAACTTTGCAAAAAAATGTGTGTGGGGGAGCACCAGGTGGAAGAGGCCTGGTGGGTATGCAGTGCACTTTCTCCACGGCAAATTGATGTGTAAAAGATAGGCACTACAGCAGGGGTGGGCAACTATTTTGGCTGGGGGGCCGCTTAACACTTCCAGTAAATGTTCGAGGGCCGCACTCAAACTATCTTGTATATACAAAACAAATCAAGAAAAATGCTTTCATATTTTTTATCAGGAATATTTGTAGTGAACATGTTACAAGACATACAGAATAATACATTTAAACAATGAACACACTCTTAGGCACGTAAAACCATAATTTATTGAAGCAAATAAATTATGGTCTTACCTGCCTAAGCAAAGTACTTTTGGATTGCAGCACATATTTCAGGTATATATATATATATATATATATATATATATATATATATATATATACACACACACACACACAAACATATATATAGTACAGGTTTGTACCGAAGTTCTGCGGCGGCACTCACGGGACTTAATTCTTTAATAGAAAATGCAGACCATACCAATTATTGTTGGTATGGTCTGCATTTGTTTTTAAAGAATTAAGTCCTGTGAGTGCCGCTGCAGAACTTCAGTACAAACCTGTACTATACTTTATCTCAGGAAGGCACCGGGGTCATTGCCATTTGGTGTGGAGTTCCGAATCACACAATTATTTATATATATATATATATATATATATATATATATAACACATGGTCCGGCACTCGCAGGGGCAAAGCAAACAACTGCTCACGGTGCTCACTTATCCCAAATGTGTGGGAAAAATACAGGAGATCAAACAGCGGCACTCTTGAGACTGTATTAACAAAGATAAATGATGTACTGGACTCGGCAGAGTTCAAGTCAACGTTTCGAGAATTTAATCTCTTTATCAAGACACGTCTCTATTGGTCTCCCTGAAAAAAAGGAGCCGAGCCTTCTTCTTTTTTTTTCAGGGAGACCAATAAAGCACACATTATTTTGCCTCTGGTGACCCTCCATATCGGATATTTTACCTTGTATAGTAGACACCTTTGTTGTCCAATAAAGCACACATTATTTTGCCTCTGGTGACCCTCCATATCGGATATTTTACCTTGTATAGTAGACACCTTTGTTGTCAGGGAGGTGACCTGTGCCTTCAAGGGCGAGTGAGAATCCTCCTCACTTTTGCGAGTGAATCAGAATCAGGCCCCACATCCCATAGAGGAACTAAACCCTGTAGAGAATTGGGGTACCTCTCTGACAGCAAACATCAAATAAGGTCTAATTTTTCTTGAGACACTGCCCTCTTTAACATTTGTTTAAGGGTTTGAATAAACCTTTCTACTATGCCATCTGTTTGTGGGTGGTACACTGAGGTGGTAAGCCTATCTGCCTTTAACAACCAGCATAAATCCTTCATAAGTTTGGAAACAAAAGGGGTACCTTGGTCCGTTAAGACCTCCTTCAGTATTCCCGTGTAGGTATACAGGGTTAGTGACTCCCTGGCAATAGTGACGGCATGGGTATAGCCTCCGGGTATCTGGTGGCATAATCCACTATCACTAATATGTATTAGTGCTCTCAAACAGATTTTTCAAATGGCCCTATCAGATCCATACCAATTCACTCAAAGGATTAGAAATTATAGGGAGGGGTACCAGTGGAGCCCTAAACTCTGGACATGGGGCCATCTTCTGGCACACCGGGTATTCCTGACATTACCTCTTGACTGAGGCATAGATGTCTGGCCAAAAAACCTTAACTGTATATATTGGAGTGTTTTCTACTCCCCTAAATGGCAACTCCACAAATGCATATGTGCAGTTTCCAATACGAATTCCAAACCACAAACAACTAACAACTAACAACTGATCTACTCTTTTCTCCTGTAAAGTAGTAACACTATATAGCAAATCCTTTTTCAAAACAACATACAGTATGGCACACTCTATGATATAAAGCAGCAATCACCCTACCATTAACCACTTTTACAGTCTCAAAGGCATGTACCAGATTGCTGTTATCGTGTTGATCTTGCCCTAAATCCTGCAATGATTTCTTCTCAGTCACAGGGTTCCATGGGGTCTCAGAAGTGGTTTCACGGGGTGGATCAGTAGTTGCAGTAGCTCTCCTGGATGCCAAGCTTTGGTAGTCTCTAGCCCCTGAGACGCCTCAATGGCTGACTTGTTTGTTAGTGTCATGCTATGTCACCAGCTCATGCAGCAACAGGAAGTCATGGCCCAGGATTAATGGATAATGTGGTCTGGACTTCACCACAGCTACCACCTTTAATGGCTGGCCTTGTATGGTCATTGGTAAGTATAAACATGGGCACTCCTTAACATTGCCATCGATACGCAACACCCTGACAGGAGGCAGGACCTTGTCAAAACTCCTGGAGCAACCACCTTGAACAGCGACAATGGTGAGCTCACTACCAATATCCACCAATACCGAGATCTCCTAGCCTTCCAACTGTACCAGCATCTGGAACAGGGTAGTCTCTGTTTGGGATACACCTGCAGCCGCCATGCTGACCATCTGCCAAGCCACTTTTTCTGCACTACGATCCATCGGCTCTCCCTGTTTTGGGGGATTCCCACTGCACATGACAAGGCTCGCCGCATTCAAAGCACACCATGGGAGCTATATCCTTTGGCTTAACCACAAGGACCTCCGTTCTGGTCTTTGGTACTGGCATGAATCCTGACCTGGCTTTACTCAATTTTTCCAGGGTCAGGTGCTGCTCAATAACCAATGCCAGCTCCCCACATGTCTGGGGGTCAGCCTAAAGGGCCCCCCAATGCACTGAGCAGTCTAAGACCCAAATAGCCTGGTCCAGTGTGACTATCTCCACAATTTTCACTGCAGAGTTTTTAATCAATCAGGCCTTGGCCAGCCAGGCTAGTGTGTCCAGCTGAAACCTGGAAGACTCAGAACCCTCCAGCCGCCTGTCATGGTATTCTTGGGCTTTGCTGGGGCCTGTCACTTCAATCCTGTGAAGCATAGTTTTCTTAAAATCATGGTAGGAATTTGACTTCACAGCCATATCACCATAGTCTCTTTGTGTAGCCCCTGTTAAACATGGAGCCAGCCTGTCAGACCATTCTTCTTCAGATCATTTCAGGCGTGTGCCCATGCGCTCAAATACGCAAGGAACGCCTTAATGTCATCAGCTGGAAGGAGCTTTTGTAGCCTCTTCCGCTAATGCCCACCTTTTCTCAGCTCTTTTAACTCCTCATGCAGCATCTGAATTTGAGCTTATTGGCCCTCATATATAATGTGGACCTGAGCTCACAGCTCGGCTGCCAGTTCAGTAATTTTTTTCAGTAATTCCTCCATATTACCCTGCATATCTTCTTTAGGTTTAGGAGGCTTAATATAATATGCCAGACTCACAAAACAGTGTTACTCTAGCTGAAACCTGCCTGCTTAACTGGCCACTTTTAACACAAAACTGCAGTCTGTTAATGACACAGTGGCCCTTTAAGGCTGGCTGCCTCTCACACCACAAGTGAAACCTTTTCTGGCTAACAAGCTAGCTGCACAATGTGTAACCAGAAAACAAACTTGCCAGTTTTAAACACAGGTAGCTGTCTTACCCAGGGTTCTCTGCTATGTAGGGCACCAAATGTGACAAGGAATCACATACACTGGATCAAAATTAAGTCTTGGTCTTTATTTTTGTTGCAAGTCACAGCAAACCAGGTACACAGCATAGGCAAGTATATTTACAGCAAGAAGCATACAAGTAGTCACAGCATAGTTCAAATTCTTGAGAATGCTCCAGTGGTCGCGCACCCTGGCCTATCACTTGGGTAGCTATTCCACCATCAAGAGCAATGACCTCCTGCCCTGGAAACACACAGCTGCTGATAATCAGCCAACCCTTGATCAATTCAGTTTTCTTGCTGCTGCTGCCCTAAAATCTGGACTGGATCTTCTCCGTTACTTCTATGTGTAAAGATGCTGTCCCTGCCACAAAAGAGCATTACATAGTGGCTAAACTGTGTTATCCTGTACAAAAAGTGTTCAAATAAGTTCACAAATAAAAAAAGCCATGGAGGCATAACTTTTCAATCCAGACATATATATATATATATATATATATATAATCGTTTGCGATCCGGCACTCCCAGTATAACAGTCGATGGCCTGGGTGCCCCCGCAACAGTATACAAACACAGGTGGGTGATAATGACTCCTCGGAAGGACAATCACCAACGTGGCACTCCAGGACTTGTGATGAAAAGCAATTTAATGTGCAACAGTTTCGGGGAAACAACTCCCCTTCCTCAGGCAGACAGCAATACAAAGAGTACAATCATAGGGTCCTACCTTATAACAGTGTGTGCAGTATGAGGGCACCTCCTGCCGCCGTGCGTGGCCGGTGGGCTGGGTCAGAGCGGGAGACGCCGTCAGCCGGGTGCAGGGCAGACGCTGCTTCCGGGTTCTGACGTCATCCCGTCACGGCTGACTCGCTGACGTCCGTTGCCAGGCATACAGAGTAGCGTAGATGTTTACAAGCCGTCTCCAGGTAACCAGGCTCACTGTCACGGCGGATGTAAGGGATGGTGCTGCAGTGAATACAAACAGTGCTGTGTAAAAAAAGAAAGATACGTACATACACTATTATAAAAACACTAAGCTGGTGTACAGTGATATAAATATAAATATATGTAGCGCGCTGTATATTACTCTAGCACGCTGGTTAAATATATATAATACAAATATGCTGATGTAGCATGGGGCAGTTTTACACCCAAATTTCTGGGATTTCAGGGTCCATTCACAATACAGGGAACAGAGATCACGGAGCATTATCCATTAGGATAGGCTGGCGTGATGTTCATAAATGTAGAAGTGTTTGCTTTCAGCGGTGGATAACGAGTCCGTGAATGAAAGGTTTGTATCCATCTGTTGTTCAAGGAAAGTTCTGGTATAGATGGAGTATTACAAAAGTGGAGCTAGGTCAGTGTATTCCACATGATGCGTTCATTAAGACCATTTGTTGAGACGGTATTAAGTCTAAAAATCTACTTTACTTCTAATCTTAGGAGGGCTTTCTGTCGATCACCTCCTCTGGGCATTGGTGGAACGTGGTCTATAATGAAATACCTTAGTGATGCAAGAGTGTGGCCCTGTGTTTTGAAGTGGGCTGCCACTGGTTGATCCATCGGTTTATTTTCCAACGCTGTCTTGATGGCTGAGCGGTGGGCGGCCATTCTCTCTTTAAATTGTGGAGTGGACATTCCAACATAGTATAGTCCGCATGGACATACTATGATGTAGACGATATATCGATATATATTTAAATCACTGTACACCAGCTTAGTGTTTTTATAATAGTGTATGTACGTATCTTTCTTTTTTTACACAGCACTGTTTGTATTCACTGCAGCACCATCCCTTACATCCGCCGTGACAGTGAGCCTGGTTTCCTGGAGACGGCTTGTAAACATCTACGCTACTCTGTATGCCTGGCAACGGACATCAGCGAGTCAGCCGTGACGGGATGACGTCAGAACCCGGAAGCAACGTCCGCCCTGCACCCGGCTGATGACGTCTCCCGCTCTGACCCAGCCCACCGGCCACGCATGGCGGCAGGAGGTGCCCTCATACTGCACACACTGTTATAAGGTAGGACCCTATGATTGTATTCTTTGTATTGCTGTCTGCCTGAGGAAGGGGAGTTGATTCCCCGAAACTGTTGCACATTAAATTGCTTTTCATCACAAGTCCTGGAGTGCCACGTTGGTGATTGTCCTTCCGAGGAGTCATTATCACCCACCTGTGTTTGTATACTATTGCGGGGGCACCCAGGCCATCGACTGTTATACCGGGAGGGCCGGATCGCAAAAGGTGTGTATTTGCTAGCCAGCCTGGTTAGCTAAGGATCACGGCACCCACCTCTTACCTGTACCTAGGAAATCCAGCCTACACTCAGCTGAGTCTCCTCCAGCCTCTGAATCCAACATAATGGAGGCATCCCAACATCCAACTGGAACCAAGGGGATAGTTGTAACCCAGCCCGGAGAAATTCTGAATTTTTCAGAGGATGAGGTATCCCACATCTTATTTGCAGAGGAGCCTAACCCTGATATTGAAGCTGAAGATGTATACAATATGCTTTTCAAACTAAGACGTCGGGAAACTGACTACCTCCTTCATGGCCAATCACTGTCGGACTATTACCGAAAAAAAATTATTCCGTGGGGGTTCCGTGTCCGGAATATCCCCACCATCGGCAGATCGAGTCCAGAGTTCTGCAGGCGTTGGGTAGCCGTGCTCAACAAATGCAGCCTGGACTTTATGGTGCTGGTGGTGGAGGAGACCGGTAAGGAACTCAGAGCCACCCGCAGCAAGATCGATGACCTTAAAACTGCCAATGCAGACCTCCTGGCCTCCCCTGAGTTTGACTCCTGGGCAGCTAAACTTAAAAGCCAATGCGATAACTATCGCCGGGACCTGGTACGCTTCAAAAGAACTAAGTTAACTACAGTGGAGGCGGACTACGAGACCAATCAGGTCTATAGGTGGCTCACGGGAAGTGAACCACAGCCCCGCAGCTTTCGTGGACCAGCTAGACGAGGCTGGAGATCATGTAAATCTCCCACAACTCAACAACCAGGGTCCTCACAGTCGGACAGTGACTTTGCCCCAGTTGAGTCCGATGATGGCACCATTACCAGACGTCCCCCTTTAGGGGTTACGACCAGGAGGGATCCTGCCACAAAAGAACCTGCCGTGGTGGCCAGAGGGAGAGGATCTTCAAAGCGAGCAGGCCCAAAATAAAAGCTATATTCAATCTCTCAGATAGGCCTCTCACCACTGATGAATAAAATGTATTGACTAAAGGCCTATCTTTCATACCAACCACCCGACACGACCCGTTTGAATGGCAACTTGATATTCACAAAATGAACCACAAGCTTAGACTACGGGAGCATTTCCAACACCATGAAGCTTCAATCCAGCCTACACCCATCATGCAATTTATCAGGTCACACAGCAAATCTGTCTTCAACCCTATGTCTCATAACCCCTTAATAAAAACATACACACGACTACTGGACTCATCCATGGAGAGATTTAAAGCAGCATCTATACCTTTTTCATGCTAATTTATCCAGAGGAGAAACCCAAGCATTGAAAACTTTACAGGATGACCACAGCATCATCATCCGCCCCGCCGACAAAGGCGGGGGCATCGTCATCCAGAACCTCAGCACGTACCGAGCAGAAATTATGCGGCAGTTATCGGATGGTAACACTTACAAGAAATTGCTCAGCGACCCCACAGAGAAATACCAGAAAGAGCTAACTGTATTACTCAAAGAAGCGGTCGACCTCCATAAAATCGACATCAAATTGAAGGACGCACTACATACTCCTCATCCCATCATGCCGATCTTGTATAGTGTACCAAAAATTCACAAGCACTCCACCTCTCCACCAGGTCGCCCAATAATCTCTGCTCAAGGTAGCCTATTTCAATCCGTTTCCCAACTATTGGATGTCTTGATTCAACCACATTCAAGCCACACACCTCCTGGACACTACCAGCTTCCTCAATCGTTTAAAACAACTTCCAAAATTACCTTTGACAGCTATGTTGTGTACTATGGATGTTTCATCCTTATACACTTCAATACCACATGACCAGGGGCTCCTGGCCATGAAAGAATTTTTGGACTTTCTAGGTGAAGGGTTCACCTTCGATAAGATGCTCTATCTACAACTTCTAGAATTAGTCCTACGGCGCAATTTCTTCAGATTCGATGGTCAAATCTTTTTACAACTGGCTGGGTGTGCCATGGGATCTGCCGTGGCACCGGCATATGCCAACGTCTTTATGATCGCCCAGGAACGGATATTCTTCACAGAGCAAATTAACAACAACAACATCATACTTCTTTGTCGATACATCGACGATCTGTTCATGCTGTGGCAGGGCATGGCAGAGGAATTCGTCGACTTAATGACCACCATCAACTCGATGCCGGGACCAATTAAATTCACCTACACACACAGCTGTCAAACCATTAATTTTCTAGACGTGACTGTCACACTAAACGAGGGGACCATCAGTACCTCAATCTACTATAAAGAGACGGATCGCAATACCTTACTGCTGTCTAGCAGCCACCATCCTCCGCCATTGAAAAAAGGTCTTGCTTATTCCCAGATGCTCCGAGCGGCACGGATCTGCAGCAATGCAGAAACGCTCCCTGTACAAATCGACACCATCATTCACAAATTCCACGAATGGGGTTACCATCTGTCAGCATTACTCAAGGCTAAACAGAAAGTTCTCTCTCTTGACCGAGATGAGTTACTTAAACCCAAAAGCTCACGGAGTGATGACACCAAAGTATTCCCATGGTCCACCAAATTTGATACCAACAGCAGCTTGATACCCATTGCGAGCAAAGCCCTGTGGCCAATCTTGGCAACTGATCCCAAACTGCCGTGCTTTTCCAAAATTAGACCAATGACGTGCTACAAAAGAGGTCGCAATCTAAAAGACCTATTGGTCCACACGGACATAACAGGTTTTGACGATAACAGAGCATCCACTAGACAAACAAAAACGCCAGGATGCTACAAATGCATAAAATGCACAACATGCAATTATTTAATCCAAGGCCCCACCTTCAAACATCCGCATGAAGACAAAACATTCAAAATACGTCAGATCCTCACATGTAGCACCCGATATATCGTCTACATCATAGTATGTCCATGCGGACTATACTATGTTGGAATGTCCACTCGACAATTTAAAGAGAGAATGGCCGCCCACCACTCAGCCATCAAGACAGCGTTGGAAAATAAACCGATGGATCAACCAGTGGCAGCCCACTTCAAAACACAGGGCCACACTCTTGCATCACTAAGGTATTTCATTATAGACCACGTTCCACCAATGCCCAGAGGAGGTGATCGACAGAAAGCCCTCCTAAGATTAGAAGCAAAGTGGATTTTTAGACTTAATACCGTCTCAACAAATGGTCTTAATGAACACATCATGTGGAATACACTGACCTAGCTCCACTTTTGTAATACTCCATCTATACCAGAACTTTCCTTCAACAACAGATGGATACAAACCTTTCATTCACGGACTCGTTATCCACCGCTGAAAGCAAACACTTCTACGTTTATGAACATCACGCCAGCCTATCCTAATGGATAATGTTCCGTGATTTCTGTTCCCTGTATTGTGAATGGACCCTGAAATCCCAGAAATTTGGGTGTAAAACTGCCCCATGCTACATCAGCATATTTGTATTATATATATTTAACCAGCGTGCTAGAGTAATATACAGCGCGCTACATATATTTATATTTATATCACTGTACACCAGCTTAGTGCTTTTATAATAGTGTATGTACGTATCTTTCTTTTTTTACACAGCACTGTTTGTATTCACTGCAGCACCATCCCTTACATCCGCCGTGACAGTGAGCCTGGTTACCTGGAGACGGCTTGTAAACATCTACGCTACTCTGTATGCCTGGCAACGGACGTCAGCGAGTCAGCCGTGACGGGGTGACGTCAGAACCCGGAAGCAGCGTCCGCCCTGCACCCGGCTGACGGCGTCTCCCGCTCTGACCCAGCCCACCGGCCACGCACGGCGGCAGGAGGTGCCCTCATACTGCACACACTGTTATAAGGTAGGACCCTATGATTGTATTCTTTGTATTGCTGTCTGCCTGAGGAAGGGGAGTCCTGGAGTGCCACGTTGGTGATTGTCCTTCCGAGGAGTCCTTATCACCCACCTGTGTTTATATATATATATATATATATATATATATATATATATATAAAATAAATAAAATAAAACTGTGGTATAAAATAAATATTGCAATACCAATTATGTTTACAACTTTTAGCGGAGATGGAAATATTCCGTTCTATAGTGACTGTTTGCTTCACAGACAGTTTGCTGTAGGGTACTTTGCTGTAGTTTACTAGATTGTAAGCTCCTCCGAGTAGGGCCCTCTTCCCTCCTGTTGTCAAAGCCCACTTCTCTTCACATTTCACTCACAGCTCTCCTATACTCCAACACTCAGTGACCATCTTCGTCTGCATACTCATCTCCATCATTGGCCTCAAGCCTCTAGTTATATGTTGATTGAGTCCTCACTACTTACATTTAAGCTGTAATGTGTATTGATCTGTGGCGCTCTTTATTTGTACTGTATTTTTGTTATTTATTCAATGTTATGCCAAGCTTTGTCTCCCTGTATTGTTCCTTTGTACGGCGCTGCGAAACACTTGTGGCGCCTTATAAATAAAATAATAATAATAATAATAATAATAATAGTGCAGTGGGAAGAACCTGATTAACCCTAGCTATACTTGCGGGTAGTTGCTGGTCCTCTATCTGGTGTAGCCGCGGCTTCAGCGGCTCCCATGGCTTGCAAACAAGGGAGGAGGCCTGTGATTTTGTAATAACAGCCCTGCTCTCTCCGGCAGCCTTCCAGGAGGCGAGGTTTCAGCAGGGTCTCCCGCATCGCATTCACCTGGACTCACCTGGGACTGGTGCTTCACCTCATGCTCTGCATCACTATGACTTTCCTCTTCGTCTGGCAATATAAACTCATGGTGTGGACAGGCGGAATCTGTGTACAGCCAGGACCAGCTCAGCGCTCTGTGCTGTGCAGTTGTACACCTGGACACTTCAGTCCTATGCAACATGGGATTTATTGTCCCATCTATACAAACAAACAGTGCACTAATTACAAGTTACCTTAAAATACCTGCACAGTCCATGACTGGCGTTCGGGAACCTCCCTCTGCCTCCATCTCTGGACTTCTGTGAAGTGCTCTCACTTCTCCCCCACCCGTGGCTGGTGATGTCGGGGGGAACCCGATGCCAGTCCTGGGTTGTGTTACAATAAATTAACACGAAACACAAACAAACAAAAAATAGTTAAATGACAGTGACAGATACAAGCATCACCTTAAAGTTAAAATCTATTCTGCTCTTATAAGAGCCCTTTCTTGGCTAAGTCTGCTGCACTATATATTAATTAAAGCAATCAATTAACAATTGTTGATTACCTTTTTTTGGTCAATTTAAACAAGTATATAATTAGTATATAGTTACTACACCAGATATTCATTCTGTAGCCAACTCATAGGCAACCTCAGATGCCTATCCCCTCCCCAACCATCTTCAGGGATATGATCGATAATCATGTGTCTGAAATTTGCTAAATTATGTTTGGCTTCCACATAATGCTTCACTATCGGCTGACCCACTGTTTTATCATTGATTGCAGCTCTCTCTCAGGGTACTTAACCAAATACACAACAAAAAAGGTAGAGCACGTCAGACTGTGGTTAATAGTATATTTGTGACCTTTATAGGTATGAAAAAAAAAAATGTTTCCCACTATGATGTGGCTACCCAAGCATTGTTTTTGTTATTTTTGTCTGCTTAGAAGTTGTTTAGTCACATCCGTATGGACCACCCAGTTTTTAATGCTCTTACCTATCTGATCACCGTGCCTAATCTTAGTATGTTTTAAACTCTAACATTCATTCTGTATAACGGGCCAATTATTTTTTGTTACCTGTCTCACAGATTTAGATTAACAAGAGATAAATGCAAGTGTGATAAGGAGAGATAAATGTCCAGCCAATCACCTGCCAACTGCCATGTTACAGGCTGTGTTTGAAAAAAGTCAGTAAGGAGCTGATTGGCTGGACGTTTATCTCTCCTTATCACACTTGAATTTATCTCTTGTTAAGGCTTAATACATCTGCCCCCAATGTAAAATTTTTGCACCCAATTAATTGTGGAATCCTCTGATAGAATAGAATCAGAATCAACTTTATTGGCCATGTATGCTTGCACAAAATAGGACTTTTTTGTGGATTACAGTGCAGCATCAAGCAGGGATGAAGGGGGGGCGGGGGGCATTACATACATTACATTAAGACTTTACATACTGGGGGCACATGCCCGCCGAGCTGCGCAGCGCCTAGGCAGCCAATCAGCGGTGCCACTGTTCATTGCAGCAGCCAGGTGGGTAACAATATGAGCAGGAGCAGTACAGTTATCACACGGGAACATATACCCGCCGAGCTGCACAGCACCTAGGCAGCCATCAGCAGCGCCACTGGTCATTGCAGCAGCCAGGTGGGTAACAGGACAAATTTATGATGTTTTTAAAAAATTTCTTGGTGCCAATATGATTTGGAATTCGCCTCAAATAAAATAAAGGCAGTGGTATATGGAATATATGGAATTGAAGAATACTCCCCTTTAATGTATTGTTGGAATCTCCTTTATCTGTTTTCAACAAGTGGTTCCTCTTTCTCTCCAAACAGATGTACCGATATAAAATGGGAGATATAAGAGGAGTCAATGTGTAAATCAAAATAAATTGCAGCAACTTCAGTTATGTTCTTTGATAATGGTGTACTTTAGGCGTACCTTAACTTACTCTTATAGCATGAATACAAGCATATCAAGGTTTCTTTAAGACTGGGTAGCATACCCGTACTCACGATCAGGTCGATGGTTGGACACATATAATGGTATCTTTTCGATTGCTTGAAGTAAAAAGATTTTATTCACAATACTCTAAAACTTTTTTCATTTCATAAATACTTTGCATAAAACACAGAGGGCAGTATTCAATGAGCATGTTGGCGATGTGCAGCAAATCCTGTTTAGGATTCGCTGCACATTCGCCACTGCTCGCTGCGTTCCGGAGCCTCGCCGGCTCCAGTATTCAACTAGTCAGGGGCTCGCTGCCCCTGACTGGCGAATTTTAACTCCTGCGGCGATGCCGCAGGGAGCCTAAGGACGGCGGCAGGCAGGGAGATGGAAGTCTCCCTGCCTGCCCCAGAATGTTTGTAGGGGGGAGGTGGGCTCCCCGGGTGCCAGGCAGCACAGGCTGCCCCCCCAGGGGTGCCAGCAGGGGACCGGGTATATTCACTACACCCGATCATGCATATGTAATGATCGGGTGAAGTGAATATATGAATATCTAATGAGCGGCTCGGCTCCGGCCCCCTGCTGGCTGGTCTGTGTAAAAAAATATATATATTTTTTAAATTAAATATATATTCATGTGCTTACAGCACATGAATAAAAATAGCATGCCCCTCCTCAGAATAAAATTCCTGATTTTTTGACACCAAATGTAAAAAACAAAACACTTTATTTTAAAAGTTCACATTCCACTTCACCATAAAAAGATAGCGATTGCTACTCGGTGAATCATGGCGAAAAAAACCTTGAAATGTATTCGCCATCTGGTCATTGAATAAGGTGATTCACCGTTTTAGTCAAAAATTCGCCTTACAGCACAAAATCGCCATAAAAACATGGCAAATCAGCCTCATTGAATACCGCCCAGAGTGAAGGCAGTGTCAATAATAGAGTCAACACACAGGTTTCTAAGGATCTGGACCTAGAGCCTGTGTGGACTTCTACTCTCACACTTACCTCCTTCTCTGAATAATGGATCACTAGTCCAGGAACAACATGTTTCGAGACTTCCGTCTCTTCTTCAGGCTCCTGACTAGTGCAGTGTCTTTCCTCCTGTTTATATATCCTATCTGTAATGGACTTCCGGTTCCGGGACTCCATGACCGGAAGTTCCTCCCTTTCGTATATATACATGAATATCAGCTATCAGGCCACCTTCAGGATGATTCTCCACTGATGCTCTCCCTCGCAGCTTACACCCCTCAGATATCCCCAATGGCGTGTATCACCACTGGCTCTACTTCCGGTAACGGACAGACGTCACTTCCGGTTTTAGCGTCCAATGCCGCTGATTGTATTCTTCCGGTCCATGCGGTCTGTCTTTTCAACTTCCGTTGGCGTCCTCCTCACTCCCGCTTTTTAGATGGTTCCTGATTTCATGTTTGTGTTTTGGTCACATGACCCGGTTTTTATTTCTCAAATTTTTATCCACGGAAGTGAATGATTAGATGACTCTAGTGAGAGAAATATATACAGTGGAGTCTGACAATGGTTTTGTGAAATGGGATCATTAAAAGAGAATAAAATAATGAAACAAATAAAAATGATCATTTTAAAGAAACCACTTAAGTTCGAAATCATGATTTAAGCCTAACGGAACTAGGGTTTTTAATCTGTAAATTAACTTAATTTCCGCATTTCGGGCTAAATTCTGTTCTTCCAATTGCTTATAATTTTCTGTATCGCTAGAAATCTTTTTATGGAATTAATTGAGGCCTTATTCTAGTTCACTCTTAGAGGCAAATTCCTTCTTAGCTGGACAAAAGCATGTGCACTGCAGGGGGGCAGATGTAACATGTGCAGAGAGATTTAGCTTTGGGTGAGTTATTTTGTTCCTGTGCAGGGAAAATACTGACTGCTTTATTTTTACAATGCAATATAGATCTCACTTTGAATGAAAACCCCACCCAAATCTAATTCTCTCTGCACATGTTACATCTTTCCCACCTGCAGTGCACATGGTTTTGTCCAGCAAAGAAGGAATTTGCCTCTAAGAGTGAACTAGAATAAGGCCCTAATGTGTCTCTTTAAAATGTTTTGAGAGATGATGTGTGATCAATCCTTTTTTAATATTGCGAAATGTTCAGAAACTCTAGTTTTCAACGGACGGGTAGTTCTCCCGATATATGATAAACCACAACTACATTCAATCAGATAAACTACATTGGATGTATCGCAAGTGATGAAATCCTTGATTTTGAAGGTGATATTGTTGACAGTGATTTCTGATGTCTTCAACGAATCAGCTGGAACATTTCTACATCCAATGCAAGAGCCACATCGGTGGAAGCCTTTGGTGCGCACGAGATTTCTAATTTCTCCTGGCAATGCGCTTTTAACTAGATGATTCTTTACGTTGTTAGATTTCCTGTAGACAAACTTGGGTCTATCAGGAATTAGATCTTACAATATGGGATCTTCTTGCAGGAGATGCCAATGTTTTTTAATGAGGCTCTCTAATTGTCTGTGATTCCTGTCAAACTGAGTAAAAAAGGCAAACTGAAAAATATTTGAGTCTTCTTTATTTCCAACATTCCTTTTCTTATTCTCAAGTAAAGTTGATCTATATTTTCTCCGTATCTCTTCTATTGTTTCTATGATTTCTTTCTCCTGATAACCCTTGATCAAAAACTCGTCTTTTAATTTGAAATTCTGTAATGATAAAACTTCAGGGTCACTACAATTCCTTTTTAAACGTAAATATTGGCTCTTTGGCACACCTTTCAGCCAGGGACGATGATGCTGGCTGTCGATTGGAATAAATGTATTCACGTCGGTGGGTTTGTGGTAGGTCTTTGTATGAACAGTTTCATTGCTGATATATATGGTCAAATCCAAGAAATTGACTTCTTGTTTACTAAAATCGAAAGTAAGCTTGATGTTATGAATATTCTGATCTAATGAATCTGCGAAGTTCCTCAAGTCCACCTCTGTTCCTTCCCATATTAACAATTTGTCGTCAATATAACGACTCCATTTGATGAGCTTATTGCCCCAAACTATGCTATCGTAGATGTAATCTTCCTCCCATCGAGACATGAATAAATTAGCATAGCTTGGGGCAAACTTTGTCCCCATCGCTGTGCCTCTTAGTTGTAGGAAATATTTTCCCTCGAAGTAGAAGTAATTATTGAGCAAAATAAATTAAATGGAATCTAAAATAAATTCTTTCCTTGCTGTGGAGTATTCTGATTTTTCTAGATAAAAGCTAGTAGCTTAGAGGCCGTCTTCATGTGAAATGCACGTATATAAAGAGGTTGCATCTCCAGTTCCGTACCATTTTTCTTCATTCCATGTGATTCCTTGTAGCGATCGTAATATGTCTCCCGTATTTTTCGTATAGGACTTGGTAAGTACTACTAAAGGCTGAAGACAGGAATCGATCAATGCCGATAAATTGGACATCATAGCAGGTCCCGGCAATGATTGGTCTCCCTGGAGGATCAATCAAACTCTTATGTAGCTTTGGGAAAATGTATATAGTGGGTGTTACTTCTTCTTCTATGTTTATATAATCATATTCTATTTGGCTAATTCCATTGTTTTAAAGATGTTTTTCAATGAGTTGATTGAAAGAGTTTTTAATTTTCACAGTAGGGTCTTGATTTAATTTCTTATATGTCACCTGGTCTTCCAATTGTCTGTTGATTTCACCTACATATTAATTCTTATCCAAGATGGCGAATCCTCCACCTATCACAAGGTTTTATGTTTTATGTTCTTGTCTGTCCCAAGTGATGTCAACGCTTCTTTTTCTTTACGAGAGAGATTGTTTGATTTATATTGTTTTTTCGATTTTGTATCGTTAATCTTCTCTAAGTCACTAATGACTAATGTATTGAAGGTCTCAATGAAATTTCCTTATATATGAGTAGGATAAAATTTGGATTTTTTTCGGATTTTCTTATTGTTCTCTGTTTCTGAATCCGATGAAATATTCGTTTCCTGAATAGTTTCATTTTCCTTCATGGCAAAGAATTTCTTTAACCCCTTCCTGACAGAGCCCTTTTTTTCAAATCTGACATGTATCACTTAAGTGGGGATAACTTTTTTTTGCTTTTACTTATCCCAGTGATTTTGAGATTGTTTTCTCGTGACACATTGTACTTCAAATTAGTGGTAAATTTGGGTCGATACAGTCTGTGTTTTTTTGTGAAAAATACCAAAATGTCGTAAAAAAATGGAAAATTTAGCAATTTGCAAAATGTTAAATTTTCTGCTTGTGAGACAAATAATCATACCACTCAAAATAGTTAATAACTAACATAGACCATATGTCTACTTTATGTTTCCATCATTATTTCAACTTCCTTTTAATTTTTTTGGACACTAGGAGGCTTACAATATGAATAGCAAATTCTCAAATTTTCAAGAAAATTTCAAACACTGATTTTTTTAGGGACCAGTTCAGTTCTGATGTGACTTTAAAGGACTTGTATGTGAGACACCCCCATAAATGATGCCATTTCAAAAACTGCACCCACAGTATTCAAAACAGCATTTTGGAAGTTTGTTAACCCTTTAGGTGTTTCACAGGAATTAAGACAAAGTTTAGGTGAAATTTTAAAACTTCATTTTTTTTGCAGATTTTCAATTTTAATAAATTTTTCTAAGGAACACAGTAGATTTTACTAGAGAAATGTGACTAAAAATTGATTCCCCCAATTCTTTTGTTTTCATAAATATCCTATATGTGGCCCTAGTGTGCACGGTGACCAAACCACAGGCTTCATAATAGAAGGAGCACCTACTTGATTTTGGAGCCTCCTTTTTATGAGATTATTTTTTAGGCACCATGTAGGTTTCTAGGCACCATAAGATGCTAAAATTTAGAAAACCCCCCCACAAGTGACCCCATTTTGCAAAATACACCCCTCAGAAAATTCATCTAGGGGTATAGTGTACATTTCAAACCCCCAGGGGTTTCACCAATTGTGGTACAACTGGGCAGTGAAAATGACAAATTAAATTTTTTACACAAAAATGCAGTTCTGGCTCAAAATTTTTCATTTTCACAAGGAATGAAGGAGACAAAGCACCCCAAAATCTGTGCCCCAATTTCTCCCGAGTACGGCAATGCCTCACATGTGACCAAAAAATACCATTTGGGTGCATGGCAGGACTCAGAAGGGAAGGAGTGATTTTTGGATTTTGCAGCTCAGATTCTGGTGGAATGTTGGTGGGTGCTATGTCGCATTAGCAAGACCCCCCCAAGCACCAATACAGTGGAACCCCCCCACAAGTGACCCCATTTTGCAAACTACACCCCTCAGGGAATTCATCTAGGGGTATAGTGTACATTTCAAACACCCAGGGGTTTCACCAATTTTGATACAACTGGGCTGTGCAAATGAAAAATTACATTTTTTACACAAAAATGCAGTTCTGGCTCAAAATTTTTCATTTTCACAAGGAATGAAGGAGAAAAAGCACCCCAAAATCTGTGCCCCAATTTCTCCAGAGTACGGCAATGTCTCACATGTGACAAAAAAATACCATTTGGGTGCATGGCAGGACTCAGAAGGGAAGGAGTGATTTTTGGATTTTGCAGCACAGATTCTGGTGGAATGTTGGTGGGTGCTATGTTGCATTAGCAAGACCCCCAAAGCACCAATACAGTGGAAGCCCCCCACAAGTGACCCCATTTTGCAAACTACACTCCTCAGGGAATTCATCTAGGGGTATAGTGTACATTTCAAACCCCCAGGGGTTTCACCAATTTTGATACAACTGGGCTGTGCAAATGAAAAATTACATTTTTTACACAAAAATGCAGTTCTGGCTCAAAATTTTTCATTTTCACAAGGAATGAAGGAGAAAAAGCACCCCAAAATCTGTGCCCCAGTTTCTCCCGAGTACGGCAATGCCTCACATGTGACCAAAAAATACCATTTGGGTGCATGGCAGGACTCAGAAGGGAAGGAGTGATTTTTGGATTTTGCAGCTCAGATTCTGGTGGAATGTTGGTGGGTGCTATGTCGCATTAGCAAGACCCCCCAAGCACCAATACAGTGGAACCCCCCCACAAGTGACCCCATTTTGCAAACTACACCCCTCAG
The DNA here is from genome assembly GCF_055691185.1 of Crinia signifera. Lineage (NCBI taxonomy): Eukaryota > Metazoa > Chordata > Amphibia > Anura > Myobatrachidae > Crinia > Crinia signifera. Next base: position 114,008,712 of record NC_139219.1, on the reverse strand, counting down.
GGAATTCATCTAGGGGTATAGTGTACATTTCAAACCCCCAGGGGTTTCACCAATTTTGATACAACTGGGCAGTGAAAATGAAAAATTACATTTTTTTACACAAAAATGCAGTTCTGGCTCAAAATTTTTCATTTTCAGAAGGTATGAAGGAGAAAAAGCACCCCAAAATCTGTGCCCCAATTTCTCCCGAGTACGGCAATGCCTCATGTGTGACCAAAAAGTGGCAGGACTCAGAAGGGAATGAGTGATATTTGGATTTTGCAGCACAGATTCTGGTGGAATGTTGGTGGGTGCTATGTCGCATTAGCAAGACCCCCAAAGCACCAATACAGTGGAACCCCCCACAAGTGACCCCATTGTGCAAACTACACCCCTCAGGTAATTCATCTAGGGGTATAGTGTACATTTCAAACCCCCAGGGGTTTCACCAATTTTGATACAACTGGGCTGTGCAAATGAAAAATTACATTTTTTACACAAAAATGCAGTTCTGGCTCAAAATTTTTCATTTTCACAAGGAATGAAGGAGAAAAAGCACCCCAAAATCTGTGCCCCAATTTCTCCCGAGTACGGCAATGTCTCACATGTGACCAAAAAATACCATTTGGGTGCATGGCAGGACTCAGAAGGGAAGGAGTGATTTTTGGATTTTGCAGCACAGATTCTGGTGGAATGTTGGTGGGTGCTATGTCGCATTAGCAAGACCCCCAAAGCACCAATACAGTGGAAGCCCCCCACAAGTGACCCCATTTTGCAAACTACACCCCTCAGGGAATTCATCTAGGGGTATAGTGTACATTTCAAACCCCCAGGGGTTTCACCAATTTTGATACAACTGGGCTGTGCAAATGAAAAATTACATTTTTTACACAAAAATGCAGTTCTGGCTCAAAATTTTTCATTTTCACAAGGAATGAAGGAGAAAAAGCACCCCAAAATCTGTGCCCCAATTTCTCCCGAGTACGGCAATGCCTCACATGTGACCAAAAAATACCATTTGGGTGCATGGCAGGACTCAGAAGGGAAGGAGTGATTTTTGGATTTTGCAGCACAGATTCTGGTGGAATGTTGGTGGGTGCTATGTCGCATTAGCAAGACCCCCAAAGCACCAATACAGTGGAACCCCCCACAAGTGACCCCATTGTGCAAACTACACCCCTCAGGGAATTCATCTAGGGGTATAGTGTACATTTCAAACCCCCAGGGGTTTCACCAATTTTGATACAACTGGGCTGTGCAAATGAAAAATTACATTTTTTACACAAAAATGCAGTTCTGGCTCAAAATTTTTCATTTTCACAAGGAATGAAGGAGAAAAAGCACCCCAAAATCTGTGCCCCAATTTCTCCCGAGTACGGCAATGTCTCACATGTGACCAAAAAATACCATTTGGATGCATGGCAGGACTCAGAAGGGAAGGAGTGATTTTTGGATTTTGCAGCACAGATTCTGGTGGAATGTTGGTGGGTGCTATGTCGCATTAGCAAGACCCCCAAAGCACCAATACAGTGGAAGCCCCCCACAAGTGACCCCATTTTGCAAACTACACCCCTCAGGGAATTCATCTAGGGGTATAGTGTACATTTCAAACCCCCAGGGGTTTCACCAATTTTGATACAACTTGGCAGTGAAAATGAAAAATTACATTTTTTTACACAAAAATGCAGTTCTGGCTCAAAATTTTTCATTTTCAGAAGGTATGAAGGAGAAAAAGCACCCCAAAATCTGTGCCCCAATTTCTCCCGAGTACGGCAATGCCTCATGTGTGACCAAAAAGTGGCAGGACTCAGAAGGGAATGAGTGATATTTGGATTTTGCAGCACAGATTCTGGTGGAATGTTGGTGGGTGCTATGTCGCATTAGCAAGACCCCCAAAGCACCAATACAGTGGAACCCCCCCACAAGTGACCCCATTTTGCAAACTACACCCCTCAGGGAATTCATCTAGGGGTATAGTGTACATTTCAAACACCCAGGGGTTTCACCAATTTTGATACAACTGGGCAGTGAAAATGAAAAATTACATTTTTTTACACAAAAATGCAGTTCTGGCTCAAAATTTTTCATTTTCAGAAGGTATGAAGGAGAAAAAGCACCCCAAAATCTGTGCCCCAATTTCTCCCGAGTACGGCAATGCCTCATGTGTGACCAAAAAGTGGCAGGACTCAGAAGGGAAGGAGTGATATTTGGATTTTGCAGCACAGATTCTGGTGGAATGTTGGTTGGTGCTATGTCGCATTAGCAAGACCCCCAAAGCACCAATACAGTGGAACCCCCCCACAAGTGACCCCATTTTCCAAACTACACCCCTCAGGGAATTCATCTAGGGGTATAGTGTACATTTCAAACCCCCAGGGGTTTCACCAATTTTGATACAACTGGGCAGTGAAAATGAAAAATTACATTTTTTTACACAAAAATGCAGTTCTGGCTCAAAATTTTTCATTTTCAGAAGGTATGAAGGAGAAAAAGCACCCCAAAATCTGTGCCCCAATTTCTCCCGAGTACGGCAATGCCTCATGTGTGACCAAAAAGTGGCAGGACTCAGAAGGGAAGGAGTGATATTTGGATTTTGCAGCACAGATTCTGGTGGAATGTTGGTTGGTGCTATGTCGCATTAGCAAGACCCCCAAAGCACCAATACAGTGGAACCCCCCCACAAGTGACCCCATTTTCCAAACTACACCCCTCAGGGAATTCATCTAGGGGTATAGTGTACATTTCAAACCCCCAGGGGTTTCACCAATTTTGATACAACTGGGCAGTGAAAATGAAAAATTACATTTTTTTACACAAAAATGCAGTTCTGGCTCAAAATTTTTCATTTTCAGAAGGTATGAAGGAGAAAAAGCACCCGAAAATCTGTGCCCCAATTTCTCCCGAGTATGGCAATGCCTCATATGTGACCAAAAAATACCAGTTGGGTGCATGGCAGGACTCAGAAGGGAAGGAGTGATTTTTGGATTTTGCAGCTCAGATTCTGGTGGAATGAATGGTGGGTGCTATGTGGCATTAGCAAGACCCCCGAAGCACGGTGAAATGATGAACCTAATAATCCATAGATGTGTGGTATATTTTAAAACACTCCTTTATACATAGGCCGGGTTTGTCGGGGCAAGTTTCACAGTGGAAAATAGTTTCCTTTCTTATTCCCTTTTTATAGCACACTTTGCACCTTTTTTGTGTCCTGCCCTTTCTTGCAGTGGAGGGGATTTCGTTAGGAAAATGCTGCCCTGGTACAATACGGGGGCCAGTACTAGAAGTACTGGGGCCCTCTGCCTGCTGGTTCCCAAATATTAGGCCCTTTATGACTTCCTCTTGAAAGTGCATAAATGTCCCCCTCTGGCTGGTAGAACGGAATAGCACGTAAGCGTTATACAGTGCCATCTGGATGATATACACGGCCAGCTTCTTGTACCAGATTTTTGTTTTCCGCAGGGCACTGTACGGCTTCAGTACCTGATCTGAAAGATCCACTCCGCCCATGTACCTATTGTAATCTAGGATACAATTAGGTTTTGAGGTGTGGGTACTGGTACCTCGTACAGGGATGGAGGTGGTACTGTCTCCGTGAATTGTTGTCAGTATAAGGACATCCCTCTTGTCCTTATATTTGAACAACAACATATTTTCGGTGCATATTCCCCTGCTTTCACCCCTTCTCATTACTTGGGCAATGTGCGTTTTTGGGAGGCCTCTTTGGTTCTTACGCACAGTACCGCAAGCTGCTGTACCTCTTGAACCAAGGGCCTTAAACAGGGGGATGCTAGTGTAAAAGTTATCCACATAGAGGTGATAACCTTTATCCAGGAAGGGGTGCACTAAATCCCAGACAATTTTTCCACTAACACCTACGAGGGAGGGGGGGCATTCTGGTGGTTCAATTCTTGAATCCTTCCCTTCATATACCCTAAACCTGTGGGTGTACCCTGAGGTGCTTTCACACAGCTTATACATTTTTATGCCATACCTTGCCCTCTTACTGGGAAGGTACTGGCGGAATTTAACCCTTCCTTTAAAATGTATAAGGGACTCGTCAATACAAATAAATTTTTCAGGGATGTACATCTCTGCAAATTTGGCACTGAAATGATCAATAACCGGCCTGACTTTGAATAGCCGGTCAAAGGTGGGATCATCTCTGGGTGGGCACAGTGTATTATCGGTGTAATGTAAAAATTTAAGGATCATCTCAAAACGAGCCCGAGTCATGGCCATACGGTAAAATGGGGTGCTGTACAGAACATCTGTACTCCAATATTGCCTAACTTCTGGCTTTTTTACTATGCCCATATGTAACACCAGACCCCAAAACGTCATCATCTCTACTGCATCTACAGGGGTCCACCTAGCAAATGATGACGTGGGGTTTTGAGCAATAAACTGCTGGGCATATAAATTAGTTTGGTCCACCATTAAATTTATAAAATCATCAGAGAAAAATAATTTGAAAAAGTCAATTTCTCTGAGACCTGCTGAATCAAATTGGATTCCTGGGATGGCCAAAAACTCAGGAACCTGGGGCTCAAAATTGTCTGGTGGTGGGGTCCATACGGGATCAATCATTTGGGGGGGGGTCTCAGCTGCTCTACGGGGGCGTCTTTGAGGGGGTCCCTCATCAGCAGAGGAGGAAGAGGAGCTTAAGGCGAATCCTTCAAATTCCCCGCTTGCATCACTGGCTGTGTCAGAGTCAGTGTCAGAGGCAAGCATGGCATATGCCTCCTCCGCTGAATACATTCTTCTGGATGACTCGGATGACATTTGGGATGACATTTGGGATGACATTTGGGATGCCATTTTTATTTTTGTGTTTCTGTAAGTGTAATGTTTCAACACGTGTATAGTGTAGGGGGGGGTACAAACTTTATTTCAACACGGGGGGTATGTAGTGTGTAGTGTGTATGTAGTGCAGAAAAAAAATACTTTATACAGGAATTTGATCCCAATAAAAAAAAAAAAAATTGAAGGGGTTAAAAAAAAAAAAAAAAGGTCCTGCGCCAAAAATTGAGCACAGATGTTGGTCAGTAACGTCCGTCACTGAACAGCGCTCAAAGGCAACAGGAATTTGATCAAAAAAAAAAAAATAGATCAACCCTGTGCCGAAAAAGCTGATCAGTGATGTATGTCACTGATCAGCGCACAGTGGCCACAGGACACCCACAAAATCACAGTGTGTGTAAAAAAAAAAATTAAAAAAAGACCCCACAGCACCCTCAAAAAAAAAAAAAAAAGGTGATCAGTGATGCGACACTGATTACCAGAGAGGGGCAGCAGGTGCACAACCTTTGGTGCAACTGACAGTGCAACTGGCAGCAACTGACAGGTATATATAAAAAAAAAAACCCCTGCACCCCCAAAAAGTTGCTGATCAGCACAGATATACTGATCAGCACAACAGGGTGGGTTGCAGACACAAAATATAGCACTCTCTATCACTCTCTGTCACTATCTCTCTCTATCTCTCACTCTCTATCACTCTCTATCACTCTCTATCACTCTCTATCACTCTCTGTCACTATCTGTCCCTATCTCTCACGATCTGTGACTCTATGACACTGCTACAGCAGCACACACAGAAGTCACAAGATCCAGGAAGTATCCAGCTGCTGGCAGCACGCTACCAGCGGTGATCAGCGGTGATCAGGTAAGTTTCAGGCAAGGATCAGGTATGTATCACGACAGATTGGCACGGTGACCGCTCTGCATGCAATTCCAGACCGGAATGGCGTCTGCAGCGCAGTCACCGTTAGTTTAAATCACGCGCCTTGGCTGTGATAGGTCCGTGGGTCCCACGGACCAATCACAGCCTTGGGGGCAGGTGGGGTGAGGTGTCGTCGTCACCGATGACCCCCTCATGCCCCCTGATGCCCGGCGGTGATTGACACCTGTGTTACCGAGCGTCTGATTCGCCAGTAACACAGGAAAACGCTGTGAATGGCTGTTCACACTGAACAGCCAATCACAGCGATCGCCGACGGGGGGGGGGGCGGCATCGCAGCCCCCCCTGGGCATGCAGGGACATGTCTGCTGTCAGGGACAGCAGACATCGTCCCTCTGTCACTGCGTCTCGAGACGCAGTGGCACTTTGAAGTCATGACGTATATATACGTCATGTGTCGGGAAGTACATCCCGGCCATGACGTATATATTCGTCAAATGTCGGGAAGGGGTTAAGGTCACTTGTCTTGTGAACTTATGTATATAACTTAATTGTGGAATCCTCTGATAGAATAGAATCAGAATAAACTTATTGGCCATATATGCTTGCGCAAACTAGGACTTTTTTGTGGATTACAGTGCAGCATCAAGCTGAGATGAAGGTGGGGAGGACATTATATACGTTACATTAAGACTTTACATACTGGGGGCACATGCCCGCCGAGCTATGCAGCGCCTAGGTAGCCAATCAGCTGCGCCACTGTTCATTGCAGCAACCAAGTGGGTAACAATATGAACAGGAGTAGTACAGTTATCATACGGGAACATATACCCGCCGAGCTGCACAGCACCTAGGCAGCCATCAGCGGCACCACTGGTCGCTGCAGCAGCGAGGTAGGTGACAATATGAGCCGGGACAGTACAGTTTATCACACAGGGAACACATACTCGCCGAGCTGCACAGCGCCTAGGCTGCCATCAGCTGCACCACTGGTCGTTGCAGCATCCAGGTGGGTAACAGTATGAGCACAGTATGAGGTAACAGTATGAGCAAAGACAGCACAGTTGTAACAGAGACAGTACAGTTATCACACAGGAGACACTGGATACATATGGCTGAGTGCACAGTTCCTAGGCAGCCATTGCGGCGCCATCTTGAATCTTCCTGTAGGGAGAGCCGTGGGTGGTATGGGTGGTGGTGGCGGCAGTGGGGGGTTGGGGAAGAGAGAGTCACTGAAGCCTGGGCAGAGTCATTCAGGGCTGGGGCTTAAGTTGTAGGGGGGGGGGGAGAGAGAGTCTGTGAGGCCTGGGCAAAGTCTGGGGGATGGAGTTGGGCCCTGTGCCGAGACTGGAGTCTCTCTCCTGGGGATGAGAGCTGGAGTGCATGATCCGGCAACCCCAACTGGGTTGGGAGGGGGTGGGGCTACCACTGGAGCCCTCGTGCAGCTTCCCCTCACCTCTCCCTCAGATGGTCGCGGGGAGCCTGGATGCCGCTTGCAGGTGTCTGTGTGGGGCCTCCGATAGGGAGCTCCATGTGCACAGTGCGCGTCCACCGCCAACCCCAACAGGGGGGGGGGGCGCCCGCAGGCTGGTGGGGGGATGGACCACCGCGCTGCTGGGCTCCGGCCATCCTGCTGCTGTCCTGATCCGGATCTCCGCGATCACCGCCGGGGGTTGAGGGGGGGGCGCCCGCAGGCTGATGGTGCTGTGAGGGGGAACCGCCGTGCTGCTGGGATCCGGCCATCCTGCTGCTGTCCTGCTCCGGTTCTCCGCGCTCACCGCCGGGGGTGTACACGCTCACCCTCGGGGGAGCACAGCACTGACTCCTCCTCTCCCCCATTGCCGCCACGCTGCATGCCGCCCACTACTCCGGAGCTCCGCGTATGGGGGACCGGAGCTCCATGTGCATGCAACGTATTTTGGGTTTTAAGGTATCACAACGTGTGTCCACTTTCTCTCTGGCTCTGACAATGGTTTTATCATTGTATCCTCTATTTTTTAATTTGATTGTTACTGTATATCCTCCAAAGTAGAATCCAAAGTGACAGGGTCACTAGTGATATGTTTTGCTCTTAAGAGCTACGAGAATGGCAGGCTTTGAATGGTAGATACAGGGTGAAAACTATCAGCGCTCAATATGGTATTCTTATCCGTGGGCTTAGTGTAGACACTAGTAATGATTTTCTTATTCTCTGTTCCAATTTAAACATCAAGATAGGCTATTATCTCCAGACTCATGTCGAAAGTATATTTTATTGGGCAATTATCCTCATTAATGTTTTGCATCAATGTTTGGAAGCCATCATAACCCCCTCCAAAATAATTACATAATCTATATAGCGCCTGTAAAATAAAATCCTATCTTCTTAGAACAAATTCATGAAAAAGCCAGGGTCTGGTCCCACATATGATGGTTCTACCTTAATAAGATCATTAATTGCCTGTAGCCTTTCCTCATGTGGTATATTGGAATAGAGGCTGGTGATATCCAGTCACCATCCAGGTGTTTTCCAGAACATCTCCCAGCCCCTCCAACAGCAGCAGTAATTCTATTGTATCCCTGAAATATGTTGAACTTGCCTGAACGCATGGTTGAAGATAAAAATCCAAATACTTAGAGATGTTACTAAACAGTGAATCGTGCGGACACAATTGGTCTGCCAGGCGGGTGCAACAGATAATTGTGGACGTTCCGTAACATATACAATAATGGTACTCTGGGTGTTTTCATTATTCAAAACACTATACATCTTGATCAATTGTTTTATTTTTGAATGCTTCCATCAAATCAATTTCATTTTTAAAGCTATTTGTAGGATTACTTTTTAAAACCTTGGGACAATACCAGTGATCCCCGAGAAGGTCCCTCAACTAAGAATAAACCCCCTTTAGGGGTCAAGACCCTGCTGGATGCGGACAAAAATTAGACACATCAGGAGAGGGAACAAAGGTCGGAGGATGAAAAATGTCCCAAGATCGCAAGAACAAGTAGTTTACAACTTATCAAAAAGAAGATTTTCAGCTCACTACAACAAACTAACTCACCTTAACAGTGGGCGCTTTTTCCTAATATTTTTTGTACATGCTTATTTGATTCCAGGAAGGTAACTCCTGGATAGGAAAGCGCTGCCCTTTGGAAGCACCATTGATAGTGTTCCATATTATTTTACTAACTCACCTTAACATTCAAATAATCAATTAAGTAAATAATGGCGTTTTAGTTCATGAATTGATCAATGCATTTAAGCTTGCAGCCAATCGCCAAGGGACCCCATTTCACTGCAAGTCCTACACTAACAACTGGCAGGGGCAAACGCAGGATTTTCAGAAGGGGGTTTCCAGAGGGGCGGAGCAAAGCACTGAGATGACACTTAGGTGACCCAGTTTATGCCACGTCAGTTAAAGAATTATAGATAGACCAAATGCATATAAATAATATATATATATATATATATACATATATACATACAGGGGCGTCAACAGCAGTGTAGACCCCTGGGCGTAGCAATGTATTGGGACCCCTACCGATCCTCCAGCGGTAGGGGTGGGGAAAGCTTTGATGTCCTGCGGGTGGTAGGGGGTATTATATCAGCCACTCAGCATGTAGGGCCTGGACCAGTAATTTCCACTAATTACCCCTTTACTGCACAGATGGTGGGAAATGGGGTGGGAGAGGAGGGCATTGGGCTGAATGAAGGGGCCCTGATACATAACTTCCAGGCTGGTAGAGGATGTTTAATATGCAGAGGAGGGGTGTATAGTGGAGTGGGCTTATTATTCATCATTTTCTGGTGGGAGGACAGCTTGCTTGACTGCAGATATCTATAGTTCTCAGAAATAGATTTCTTAGATTTTAATGGATTTAAAAACTAGATAATCCCCCCTACTAAATGGTATAGGGGAATAGGGGATCAGAGTTCAGGAGGCAGAGCAATCTGCCAAAGAGTATATAAAAGTACATACCAGGTGTGCGGAGCTGGAGCAGCAACCAACTACTGGAAGGCTAATATCTCTGGTTCTGGGAAAAGTAGAGACAAACTGCTAGTGTCCATCAAATGGGGAGAGTTCCAGCTTTTGGAATATATCCTCAGTAAAACTCTACATTAGACAGAACCTGAAATATCTGACTTTGAAGAGCAATTAACAGGCTTGGATGAGGACCACTGCTTTGAAGTCCAATATCTCCGGTTCCCAAGGGCCGGTTTTTAAAATTCTTGTACCTATGGAAAGAGGGGACCCTCAGCTTCGGGTCCTTAGATTCCTGGGGGCACCACTGACAGGTTTTCTTGGGAACCTAGCAACTGCTTGCACATCATAGCTAAAATGAACATGTGTTATTTTCCTGGGTTAAAGCTCAACTGCCAAGTACCTTATGGCTTTTAAAGGTGACACCATACCAAACACAGCACCTGAATTAGTATTAAAGGGGCAGCTGTCACAGGTTTCAGGTAAATGAGCTTATCTAGGGTGCATGAGAAAGCTATGATCACAGTAACAAAGTTTAATTAAAAATCAACCCAAATATATAGATACAGAAGTACCAACACACTCGCCATTTAGAAGAATGGGGTGCAAACAGCACCCACTTCCCAGGAAGGGGTGCAGTGGCAGCGTCCATCCCCACAGCACAGAGCTCAACAGAGGCTAAGGCAGCTTCCGGGTGAGACACCGCTCTCCGATGATGTCACTCGGCGTCGTGCGCTCAACACAATTAAGGCATCAGCGGTGCTACTGCACCGCTGCAGTCTTCACAAAAAATCAGCCCACAAGGCCATCAGCCCTTCTGGCATTTGCCAGAAGTGCCAGATGGCCAGACTGGCCCTGCCTATATGGTGTATATGGTGTATTAGTGGGGTAACCATGTCCCTGTATATGCCCAGCTGCCTGCTATTTGTAGCTTTGCTATACACGTATCTTATGTGTATAGAGTTAGATTGTGGTTGCTAGGCAACCGGATGACACTCTGTTCGGGGTTCCTTACCTGGCACACACTTCCAGCCACTGGTTGGAGGAAGTTGTTGCGACTGGCTGGCACTGGGTCACCTAGCCGGACCTGACACTTCCGGGTGCGGGTCTGTCGGCAATGGAGACATAGTGCCTGGCAGGTGAGCTGCATCTGTGTGTGATTGTGGGAGGGGGAGGGAGAGGAGAGGGTTGTGTGGGTTATTTGAACATTGTAATTACACTGTTTGTATGTGCTGTTGTCCCTGAAGATGGGGGAAACCTCGAAACATGTCGGTGTAATCAAGGACAGTGCTATTGTTGTAGGAAAATAGGTTCAGGAACTGATTGCGGGGCAGAAGTGGGCAGTGATGTGAGTGGAGCTACCAAAGGGGCGGGGTATCAATTCATGCATAACCTTTTTTTTTAGCACATAATGCCCTCAGCAGTGCCATAAATGCACAATGCCACCAGTAATTCCATATATACACATGCCACCAGCAGTGCCAGTTACACAATGCCCCCAAGACCCCCAGTAAGTCCAGATAAACAATGCCCCCCAGCCAGTGGTGCAAGTCTAAAAAAATACCTAGTGGTACTGTGTGCACGCGCCGGGTCCGATACGATTTCCCGGCGGTCGGGATCCCGGCGTTCAGAATCCCGACACCGGAATCCCGACCGCCGAAATCCCGACAAGGGGGGGACATGGATCGCCCCCCCTTGCGGGCTCGCTGCGCTCGCCACGCTATTTTATTCTCCCTCTATGGGTGTCGTGGACACCCACGGAGGGAGAAAGTTTCGGGATTTCCGCGGTCGGGATTCCAGTGTCGGGATTCCGACCGCCGGGATCCCGACCGCCGGGAAATTAACCGCATCCCCACGCGCCACAGGCGCGCCAAAAGAATGGGTGTGGCCACATGCAATATGAGGCTTGGCCAATGAAAATGGGGGCGTGATACACATATGACCCCAATAGTGCAGTCCGGATGCCCATTATACATATGCCACACACTGTGATGCCCATTATACATATGCGGACAAAAAGTGTTCTAACATAAGTGCGCGATTAAAGACACTTGTGCAGCTGTGTACAAAACCACAAATAGGTATACATCCAAAAAGATACCAAGCAATAGATAGGGCAACAGGTGGTAGTGATTTTGACAAATAGCGCTCAGTGTATAACCATAATAAGGAGGAACGATACAGGATTAATTATATCACCAATTGACAGCACTTGTTTTCATATAGGAGGTTTGCAGGATTTTGATGAAACCTATAGGGATAACCACCCTTTCACAGGATATGTGACAAGGGGGCACAGCAAAGGAAAAGCAAATAGTGCAAATTAACCTTTTAAAACAGGGGTGTTTAATAAAAGTCCACACTTACAACAAGTAGACAATAAAAACAGCATTGGATAGATTCCTCCAGGCAAAAACAGCATACAGGTGGAGATGTAGAAATCCTCTTCAATAGTCTGAGACCGACCCGTCCGGAACAGGGGAACCAGAGACCAGGGGATAAAATGTACACCGTCAGCTGTCAGCGCCAGGGGATCCTCCAGGAACACTCAACGCGTTTCGAATTAGGATTCTTCCTCAGGAGTGTATAACGTCCTTGAAGGGAACATGTCCCTATATATAGTCCTTGCGGATAGCGTGCACACTTGTGAACGCTTCCGCATTGATTACCCAGCCGGATTTCCCGTACTCGCGTCACTAGAACCAAGATGGCCGTGCGTGTCACGGACTTGGTATGGAACGCGGAAGTAAAAGAAAGCCGGTTTTGACACGGCGATCGCTGTTCCCTTAGATACTGATGCCGGGGATTAACATTCAAAAGTTGCCATGTTTAAAGAGCTCCGGCCATCTTGTTTCTCAATACACAGTTAAAATTACATGTAATAGATTTATTTCTAAAAAAGAAGAGAAAAAATATCAATACAATATAATGGACAAATAATAACATAAATATAAAGAAATATATAAAATGAAAAATGAAAAAATGGAGGTAATAGTAAAGGAGGACATGAATAGTGGAGCGACCAAATCTACAGCAGAAACGGTTTAAGCTCGAATTCACCGTTGAGGCCCTGTGGAACCAGGGTCCTCAAACGGTGAATCCACTTCATCTCCGTCTTAGATAGCCGCACCTCCATATCGCTATATCTCCAATTGGGGAGAATTTGCTCTATACCCCAAAAACTTTTTAATTTTCCTGGATTAGATCCGTGATGGTCTTTAAAGTGGGCAGATACTGTGTGATTGATAAAACCTTTTTTAATATTATATATATGCTCCGCTAGGCGGACTTTCATCTGTCGGGAAGTTTTCCCGACATATGTCAGTCCACACTCGCACTGCAGAGCATATATAATACCCTTAGAATGACAAGTGATAAAATTATTAATTCTATAGTTTTTGTCATTAATTGTAAAATCGGTTTTCTTTCTTTCATCACTTTTAACAGTTTTGCACATTAGGCATGTGCCGCAACGATGGAAACCGTTTGTCCTGGTACTCTTTCTTATGGCGGTTTCTGATGAACTTTTAACCAGATGGTTGCGTAATGTAGGAGCCCTCCTATAAATAAAATTTGGCTTTTCGGGCAATATTTTGGATAACACCGGATCTCTATGTAACAATTTCCAGTTGTTCCTAAAAACCTTCTCTATCTCTCTATGTCTAGAATTGTATTGACTAATAAATGAAAATTTATGAATACTATCTTCATCTTTATTTTTCGGTTTGATTTTTAGTAAATCGGTTCTATTTATTTCAGACAGTCTTACTAGTGATTTTTGTAAGGACTCCTCTGGATAGCCTTTAGCTACTAGTCTTTCTGTGACTTCATCGAGTTGTTTCTCACGGATCTCTGGGTCTGTACAATTACGTTTGATCCTGGTATATTGGCCATAAGGGATCGCATTAAGCCAATTGCAGTGATGTTCACTATTAATATCGATGAAGCTGTTTGAGTCCGTGGGTTTACGGTATGTTTTAGTCTTAAGAATATTGCCGTCAATATAGATGACCAAATCCAAGAAAGACAATGATTCTTTACTCCAAACAAAACTTAGACTTATAGAGAAAGTATTGGAATTAAGTAAATTAGAAAAAGAAATTAAATCAGATAAATCCCCATGCCAAATAAAGAAAATATCGTCGATGAAACGGTGCCAGGACACCAGATCCGCCACCAGCTCGCCACCTGGCCAGATGTTTTGTTCCTCCCAGAACGCCATGAAAAGATTGGCGTAGCTGGGGGCGAATCTGGTGCCCATCGCCGTTCCAACGCATTGCAAATAATAACTGCCCTCATGAAAAAAATAATTGTTAGTCAAAATAAATAAAATACTTTCTAAAATAAATTCCTTAAGTGGCTCCTTCAAATTGCTTTTATTCAAGAAGAAAGAGACTGCTTCTAGACCCTTTTCATTGGTAATCACTGTATATAAAGTGCTGACGTCAGCAGACCCCAATATACAACCTTCTTCCCATGTTACAGTTGATAATTTCCTTAGCATGTCACTAGTATCCTTTAGGTATGCTTTTGTATCACATACTAATGGCTGAAGGAAATAGTCAATAAAGGCTGATAAATTGCTGGTGATGCTATTACACCCAGAAATTATTGGGCGGCCTGGGGGGTGAAGGGGGTCTTTGTGTACTTTAGGGAGTACATATATACAAGGAGTGGAGGGATTTTTTATATTTATATATTCATGTTCTTTTTCAGTAATGATGTTATTTGTTAAAGCCCTATTTGTGAGCTCCATAAGGGACTTTTTTATCCTTTCAGAAGGGTCAGATTTTAATTTTTTATATGTATTATTTGCAGTTAGTTGTTTATCAATTTCTTTAAGGTATGATTCTCTTGTCATGAGTACGACCCCCCCCCCCTTATCGGCGGGTTTAATCACCAAATCTGTATCAGTTTTAAGGGTTTTTAAAGCCAGAATTTCCTTTTTGTTGAGATTACATTTCTTTTTATTTTTTCTTTCTAGGATTTTTTCTTTTTTTTTTTTTTTTATTTATTTATTTATTTATTTTTTTTTTTTTTTTTTTTGAGATTACATTTCACATATCCTGTGAAAGGGTGGTTATCCCTATAGGTTTCATCAAAATCCTGCAAACCTCCTATATGAAAACAAGTGCTGTCAATTGGTGATATAATTAATCCTGTATCGTTCCTCCTTATTATGGTTGTAAGAAATCAGAATATCCCCAGTTTTTACTGTTCAATTAGCGTTAATATGTGCAGCACCATCTTATTATATATATCCACGATCCCCCCTTTTTTTATACCTTTAAGTTTAGTGTATCTCTGATTAAATGCCTCTACAAAGATGGCCGCCGCATTATAATACATTATGAATCAGAAGCACGCTAGCACTTTATTAACGTCTGAAACATCCCTTATTAAGTATACTTTACAAGCGCAGAATGTACAGTTATGAAAGTATGTTATATATATTTACGATGTCCTCCTCTGTTTACTTCTATATATTGCGAATCCTAACAAGATGCCTCAACTAAGATGGCCGCCGTACAAAAATGAACATCCTTAACAAGCTACTAAGAATCCACTGAAAAATGGCCGCCGGCACCCAGGGAAACAGACACTACATATTGAGAATGCCTGAGACTCCGTCTGGTCGTTTGACGTTTGGCGCATGCGCAGTGCGCAAAGAAGGTCAAATCAAGCTGTATACAAACCTGGACATGCGCAGTACACACGCCTGGATGCCGGAAACGTGGCGGAAGTGCCGCGATTTACTGTTTTATACGCTATTTGGACTTGTTTAAATGTATATGCACATTTTCTGTTCACTTTTAATATAGCGATTGTCTAAATATATATGGCCAATAATATTGATAGCATATTGATAGGGAAATTAACTGTTTATTAGCCATTTAGCCCTGTACACCAATTAATCACAGGAAGTGATGTCATATAGCCATGAGACAGACATATAGGTATAAATACCGGTCTGGTCTCAGTTGCCTGTTACCCCTTGATGAAGTCACATCGACGAAACGCGTTGGGCAACCTCTGATCTCCATCCTTTTTAAGCTAAGCAAATCTCCTTTATATCTTTATACGCTTTTTATTTGATTTTAGGAAGATTGTGTTTTATTTACCTCCCCCAATTTTTTCCTGTGTATTTACATCTTAAAAATTGTCCTTCCTTTTTTTACGTACCACCCCCCTTTTTTTGTCTTATATTGTTATCTTAATAAATATTTTATCATTATATACCCAACCCAGTAATTAGTCGCCGTTATCTTTATACATTTTTTTCATACTTTTTAAGTGTTATACCGACACTATTTCTTAAAGAATTGGCCGACACCCTCTACACTATAAGGGAAGATTGCTGGGGCTATCTTATTCATTTTAGACAAGCACAAGTGGCGCCGCCCATCCAAAATACATATATATATATATATATATATATATATATAAACAGAGGATTGGTCTGGCACTCGTGTAATGATCCAGGAATATTGCTGTGGTGCCTTCTTAGGTAACAAACAGGGTTGTTCCAATATAGTGGTAGGTAGGAAGCGGCACTCTCCAGACTGTTTTCAGAAGTATAAAAAAGCCTTTATTCCAACGGCGTTTCGGGTGTTACCCCGTTATCAAGGACATACAAGTGCATGTAACAAACAGTCAGACATAAATAGCAGACAAAATCCCGCCCCCACACTAATCAGGCACAGCCTGGACTTACCGGTATCACCTGCGAGCGGCCATGGCGGTCAGCGTGTGTCCACGAGTCCCCTGTGTATGCGTCGCATCAGGATGACGCCATACGCAATTGTAGCGCACGCACGTCCCTCCACTGCTTACTACATCCAAGGCAACTCGTTTCCGCCCTGCTACGCAACGCCCTGCGTCACTCTGCTGCGTCCCGGCTTCACCAGCGTTGCCTAGCAACCTGTTTGACATAAACAAAAGAAGTGAACAATAATTAAAAATACGATCATAGAATAAGATTAATAATAAAAATAGACTATACAACATGCTAGGCCAAGAGACTAAGGAAAAACATGTTAATTGTTATCATAAGTATTTCCTAATGTCACAACATATATGGGTATTTAATTCATAATATGTCCGGGCAGAGTAAGTGGAAACGTAATTAAACACAGCAGATGTTAAACGTAAGAATGTACAGTATAAAGAACCGTATACAAAGATGAAAATACCACATGAAGAATCATATGTATATAAACATTACGTACATATGAAAATTTTTCTATATGTATAACAACCAATATCAATATACCAAAGAGGTGATTGTCTTAAAAAATTATGGTCTCCTATGCTATAAATAACACTGCAAACCCCATTGTTCATTGAGACCCTTAGGGGCTAGTGTTTGCAAAGAGTAAATCCATTTGCATTCCAACTGCATCAACTTCTTGTTTCTATTCCCTCCTCGTAGGCAGGGCGGTATTTGGTCAATGACCATGGATCTCATACTTGCCACACTGTGGCCCATTTTGATGCAGTGGCGTGCAACAGGTTGGTCACTATGTCCGCACGATAATCCCTGATGAATGCCTGACCTATGTAGGGCCATCCGCTCCTTAAAGGTGCGTTGTGTTTTCCCCACATAGTACAGGCCACAGGGACAGGTGAGGACATAAATGACGTATGCAGAATGACAAGACAAGGGATATTTAATTGGAATGCGTTTGCCAGAGTGTGGGTGGTTGAAGGTGGCACCTTCCGTCATGGACCTGCACGTGGTGCAGCCCAGACAGCGGTAGCAGCCATTCTTCCTCCCTAAAAATTTAGGACCCGGAAGTTTGTCCCACCCCGATATGTCCAGCTTGACCACCCGATCTTTAATATTTCTACCTCTGGTGAGGCTGGGTAGCAAGCTGGTGTTGTTCAAAAGGGGTAAATCTTTATCCGTAGACACTGCTGGCCAAAATTGCTTAGCTTTAGCAATGTTTCCCTTGCTGTGGGTAGAGAACTGGTTTACCCATGGTATTTTAGTGGCGTTATTGATCTTTTAAACTGCCTTTCCCTTAAGCAATGTGTTTCGGGGAATATCAAGAACTTTCTTTTTCAGGACAAGTAATTCTTTTTTAGGGTAACCTCTGTCAATGAATCTTGCGACCATGGCATCCAAAGCTGGTTCCACCTCACTCACCTCGGAGGTGATACGCCTTACCCTCAGTAACTGAGAGTAAGGTAGGCCCTTACGGGTAGACACCGGGTGGAAACTTTCATGGCGCAAGACCGTATTGCGGTCAGCGGACTTAATGTACAAACTGGTCTGGATGCGGGTGCCAACGATGTCAATAGTCACATCCAGAAAATGTACTGTGGAGGGATCAATAGTGTGTGTGAACTTAATCACACTGGGAGTAATAGTTACTGAGGGTAAGGCGTATCACCTCCGAGGTGAGTGAGGTGGAACCAGCTTTGGATGCCATGGTCGCAAGATTCATTGAGTCTGCGGCGTGTAGTCAGAGCACTCCCGCGGCTCAGCGTGCTTCCTGGTGACGTCATCACTAGGCGCGTCTCCCTCTGGAACGCACGCCAGCAGCCAGAGCTTCCCTCACTTCCGCGTTGCTGACACGCATGAATTCCCTGGACCAGGATTCACCTAAGGGCATAAAGTAAGATGCCAGTAAAGTGACAGTGCGTACAAAAAAATAAATGTAAACTATATCACATATACAAAATATGAAAAAACAAGTGAAATACAAAAAAAGGAAAGTACAAAAATACATATACGAAAATGTCACATAAAAAAATGTCACATATAAAAATTGACGGACAAGTTAAAAAAGTAACCAGGCTCAGATCAGGACCAATGATAAAAACTATGTAGTTGCAATAAACTAACACATTAACCCTTGAACAGGGTAAAGACCCAAAAAAAAGGGCCGATAATCAATCTAATATTAAACTATTAGTGCCAGTAAAGGTCCAACCTGAGCTTTGTTACATGACAAATTCATAGTGGTGGCAGTAAAGATCATATAATATGTCATATTGATACAAAAAAATCTACAAATACCCATGTTAGGATTTAATCACACTCTGAACAGGTATACAGACCAACCTGTGCTATAAAGCCATAAAGAGTAAAAAATAAAAAATAAAGAGTAAAAACTCACAGACTGCTAAGGACTACAGAAAACTCTGCAAACCGTGTTGTTCATTTAACCCCCTCGGGGCAATGGTGTCCAACAAGTGGATCCACCATGCCTCAGCTTGGAGGAGTTTCTTTACTCTATTACCTCCTCTATAATGAACGGGGACATGATCAATGATTTTCGACCTCAAGCTTGCTACACTATGTTCCTCGCGTGCACAGTGGTGCGCAAAGGGCTGGTCACTGTTACCACTAGCCAGAGCTTGTCTAATGGCATGGCGGTGGTTGGCCATCCTCTCCTTGAATTGACATTCTGTCTTGCCCACGTAGTATAAACCACATGGACAAGACAGAACAAAAACAACAAATTTAGTGGAGCAGGTGACTGCAAACTTAATAGGAATCTTGCGGCCAGTGTAGGGATGATTAATGTATTTACCTGTCAAAAGAGAACCACAGGTGGTACATCCCACACATTTATAACACCCGGCCGGTCGGGTCAAAAAGTGTGAGGGTGTCGCTTTCTTAGTGAGTTCACTAATATCTAGTTTCACCAGGAGATCACTCAGATTTGTCCCTCTTTTATAAGATGGCATGATCTGTAGTTTGTTAAGGCCATGCAGATCTTTATCAGTCGTAATGAGAGACCAATGTTGTTTAACTTTTTTGGTGACCTCTTGGCTATCTCTAGCAAACTCATTAACCCAGGGTATTTTCAATTTATTTTGGTCTGTCCTATCGGGAGGGTTCAAAACTGCATCTCTTGACATCTGCAAAACTTTATTTTTAACCTTTAGCAGGGGGCCCTGTCTATAACCTCTTGCTTCAAATTTGTCTTGCATAATGTCTAATTGTTTACGTTTCTATAGAGTCACTGGTGATACGTCGTACCCGTAACATTTGTGAATAGGGCAGACCATCCCGTAAGGGTAGTGGGTGACAGCTCTCATGACGTAGCAAGGTATTCCTATCAGTGTCCTTGACAAAGATGGAGGTGGACAATTTACCATTATCTAACATGATTTTTACATCCAGAAAGTTAACAACGCTGTTACTAATAGAAAAAGTAAATTTAACTGGACTTTCTGTAGCAAGCTTGAGGTCGAAAATCATTGATCATGTCCCCGTTCATTATAGAGGAGGTAATAGAGGAAAGAAACTCCTCCAAGCTGAGGCACGGTGGATCCACTTGTTGGACACCATTGCCCCGAGGGGGTTAAATGAACAACACGGTTTGCAGAGTTTTCTGTAGTCCTTAGCAGTCTGTGAGTTTTTACTCTTTATTCTTTATTTTTTACTCTTTATTGCTTTATAGCACAGGTTGGTCTGTATACCTGTTCAGAGAGTGATTAAATCCTAACATGGGTATTTGTAGATTTTTTTGTATCAATATGACATATTATATGATCTTTACTGCCACCACTATGAATTTGTCATGTAACAAAGCTCAGGTCGGACCTTTACTGGCACTAATAGTTTAATATTAGATTGATTATCGGCCCTTTTTTGGGGGTCTTTACCCTGTTCAAGGGTTATTGTGTTAGTTTATTGCAACTACATAGTTTTTATCATTAGTCCTGATCTGAGCCTGGTTACTTTTTTAACTTGTCCGTCAATTTTTATATGTGACATTTTTTTATGTGACATTTTCGTATATGTATTTTTGTACTTTCCTTTTTTTTGTATTTCACTTGTTTTTTCATATTTTGTATATGTGATATAGTTTACATTTATTTTTTGTACGCACTGTCACTTTACTGGCATCTTACTTTATGCCCTTAGGTGAATCCTGGTCCAGGGAATTCATGCGTGTCAGCAACGCGGAAGTGAGGGAAGCTCCGGCTGCTGGCGTGCGTTCCAGAGGGAGACGCGCCTAGTGATGACGTCACCAGGAAGCACGCTGAGCCGCGGGAGTGCTCTGACTATACGCCGCAGACTCCGTGGTAACACCTGGTCCAGGTAAGTTTAATTACACATTGGCGGGCGCGGGAATCCGTGCTGGGTATTTAATATGTTCACTTTCAGTTTGTGAGTTGTACCCTGAGGACAAGCTAAGGGCTCGAAACACTGGTGTCGGTCACCACAATAAAGCTTTGAAACCTTCATGCAGCCTCCGAGTGACGCCTTATTGCCATTCTACTATATATATATATATATATATATATATATATATATATTTTTTTTTTTTTATCCCATAATCAGGTATCATTGACCTCAATAACATTTGTTTCCTCTCATTTCCAGTCTATTCTGAACACCTCACAGCTCACGATATTGTTTTAAGGCCAAAAGATTGCACAAGTTAGCTGGATAACTAAAGTAAGCAAAAGAAGTGGGCAGCACAAACAATGGTCTGATATGGCACACTTAGCAACACTACTGGACTACTACCGTATGGCACACTTGGCAGCACCCATGGACAGATACGGCACATTTAGAAGCACCTGTGGACTAATACAGCACACAGGGCAGCACCCCTGGAATTATGCAGCACACATGACAGCATCTCTGGAATTATAAAGCATTAATAGCAGTACCCCTTGAATTATACAGTACACATGGCAGCACCCTTGAAATGACACAGCCTATACAGATAGAGCAATCCATATCTATGCTAATCCCCTACTGTAATGTTCTATGTATTGTATTGCAATTGAGAACAATTGGCCTTCGCTCACCATGGCTATCCAGAGAAGCCTGGCTGTGGAGGGCTCCATCTGTATGGTGGGATCCTTGGAATTATAAAGCACACATATCAGCACCCCTGGACTGATACTGCACACATGGCTACATCCCTGGAATTATATTGCACACATGTCAGCCTCGCTGGACTGATACGTCACACATGGCGGCACTCCTGAAATTATACAGCACACATGACAGAACCCATTGAATTACACAGTATACATGGCAGTTATTCTGGAATTATATAGTGCACATAGCAGCACCCCTGGACTGATACCACACACATGGCAGCATCCCTGGAATTATATGCTACATATGGCAGCACCCCTGGAATTATACAGCACATATGGCAGCACCCCTTGACTGATCTGACTTACTGGGCAGCACCCTTGGACTGATATGGCAAACTGGGCAGCACATCTGGATTGAAATAGCACACATGGCAGTCCTGCAGTAAAAAAAAAGTATGTGTGTGTGTGTATATATATATATATATATATATATATATATACACATACATACATTTTATATATATATATATATATATAAATATTTTTTTTTCAACTACAGAAGCCAGTAGTTCCCACTAACCATCCCCCCCAGCAGACAGGATGGAGACGTTTGCTAACAAAGGCCTAAAATGCTTTTGATGTGTGTTAGTTGTCTTTTCTAATGAGGCCGTATTGTTAACTGCAGACAAAAAAACAGTCATATGGAAAGCGTGGTTTTCAAGATTTTTATGCACAGGAAATCATGTACTTGCTTTGTTTGGTGGTTTGTGGTTTTAATGAGAGGAATGGAAAGATTGCTAGTGCTTAAAGTAGCCACTTTTCAGACAGACATTTACATTTATTTATGGCTAAATTAGAGTTGTTGTATTTTTTACAATAATGTACATCTGGAACCCTTTCTAGTAAAGCCCCTTTCAGACATATCACGAATCCTGGGTTATTGCTAGGACTCCACCAAACTTCCTGGGTCTCGCTTATGTCCAAAGGGCACTAATCCAGCAACATGTTCCCAGGTTGTCTTGCCAAGGTGAATAGGGCACCCCCATTCACCTTGGCAAGACGGGCTGTGAGCCCGGTGCGCAAGCTTTCTGGGGAGTTAGTGGTCCACACTTACCATTTAGACAATTGATAAAATTGATAAAATTGAAGGTGGTTTATACAAAGGTTAAAGTCTGCAATAGTAACATTGCAAACTTTAACCTTTGTATAAACCACCTTCAATTTTATATCTAATATATTATTTTCTTCTCAGTAAAGCATTTGTTACATTGTACCACTGTGTCACACATACTTTATGCCGTATTAGTTACACACCAGGAACGAGCTCAGCACAAACCTTCCTTTTTTCTATAATTACCAATACCCAGTGCCAGATTAAGCCTTCGGGGGGCCCGGGGTACTTTAGCCCCCTCCCACTTGTGATTACTGGCCGCACACTACATGGGAGAATATTACACTGTGAAAACACAGAGTAAAGGCAGTATAAACTTAGTCAATGGGTAACTGCAGGGGAAATATATATATATATATATATATATATATATATACACACACATACATACATACATACATACACACATAAACACATATCATATGAAAAGCCTGTGTTTGTCCCTCTGCAGCTTACTCTGTAGGAGACCTCACAGTCCTAGTGCTGCCTTTGATTAAAAACCCTCCCATGACTAAGCTGTTGCTGCTATTCTCCATGGGCATGTAATGAGCTGCACCAATTAGAGCTCAGCACAAACCTCTCAGCCTCTGCCCTCTGGTTTAAAGTATCATGGGACTTAGTCAACTCCCAGTAATGCACTGCACACTTGTGCAGTCAGTGTGCCTTGGCTACCGATGCTCAGCACCATTAATCATTGTCACATTGGCAGATAGGTGAAGCTGCAGCACTACCCCACTTCCATGCACAAAACCTTTAGCTAAAAAAAAAAAAAATTGTTTTTGAAAAATACATGCCAACCACAGGGGGCCCCTAGCTAATGGGGGGCCCAGGGGCACTGACCCCTTGTGCCTCCATTATAATCTGGCCCTGCCAATACCAGTATAGTTTAGTCAGACTATACTAAGTGCTTTCAGCTAGCCTGACCACAACCACTTAGTGCGCAGGTACACCCCTAGCATTTATGTTCTCAGGTCAGCACCCCTGCTATTGCCCATCACTTTGCCTGGTACTTAGTCCCAGGTAGACAATTGGTAGACAGAGAGAGAGAGATGGTACACAAGCAGTTGTGACAGGGTTGAGGAGAAGATTGCCAGTGGTCAGAGCAGGCAGAGAAGCCACTGTATATTGAAGGCCATGACTGTTTATTGATACATGTTTCAATATTAAACAAACGTTGGCTTGTTAATGATTAGATGCAGGGTAAATGCAAGCATATATATGTTGATAGTGCACATCTTATAATTGTGATGCTTGTATTGCTTTTATTTTTTCTTTTGGTTTTTAGTTTTCATAATCAGTAGTGTAACTAGAACTTTGTGGACCCCATAGTAAAATTTTGAAGGGTCCCCCCAAAGCTTCTAGGGACACCTATCAGAAGCACACCCAGTGCTCAGTGATCACTTCCTACTAGCACACACTTAACCCCCTCTCAGGACTGAATGTAAGTGCTGACACCCTCTCAGTACACTGACTCCATCCCAGAACACACCGATCGCACTAAACCATAACTGATTTAATGAGCCATTTGCATTTTCACTAAGCTCATGATATCATGGCTGCTATATTAAATTATGGGGCACTGGACAGAAAAAATATACAGAGACCTGAACCAACCCGAATTTATTTTAATATTTCTGGAGGTTTTGTAGATACATGATGGAGGAACACAGGACACTTACTCCATACACAGCTCCAAAATGGCCACTGCAGATACAACCCAACTCCACAATCAATAGGAAAGAGCCACCTTGGTTGGACAAAAAAGTATGGATAGCAATAAATAATAAGATAAAGCATTTAAAAGTGACAAGGCTACTGGGCCAGAGGAGGTGTTCAATGAGTACAAAGAATGAAATTAAATTTGTAGGGATAATCAAAGTAGCTAAAAGTGCAAATGAAGAGCACATAGCCACTGAGAACAATACCAATCCCAATAAATCAAAATTTATAAATAGTAAAGAATAATAAAAGAGAACATAGGCCCATTAACCAATACAAATGGAAATATCTTTTCTGAGGATAAGAACAAAGTGGAGCTGTTAAGGTGCCCATACACGTTACAATTATTGTATACAATATAGTTTGTTCTAATGGAATTAAGGAATTAGCAAACCCTCTGTATTACATTTTCAATAACTCATTTTCAACTGGTAAGGTGCCTAAGGACTGGAGGATAGCAGAGGTAGTACCAAAATTCAAAAAAGGAAAAAGGGGATGACCTAGCAAATTATGGACCTGTGAGATTAACATCAATAGTGGGTAAATTATTTGAGGGAATTTTAAGGGATCAAAAAACATTTAGAGATGCTTAGTATAATTAGTAATAACCAACATGGGTTTGTAAAAAATTGCTTGTGCCAAACTAATTTAATAAGCTTTTATGAGGAAATTAGCAACAACCTAGACAATGAAAATGCTATAGACGTGGTCTTCCTGAATTTAGCTAAGGCTTTTAATACTGTGTCACATTAGAGATTGATAAATAAAATGGAGTATTTGAGACTAGGGGTAAAAATTTGTAGATGGGTCGGAAATTGGTTCCGGAATAGAGAACAAAGAGTGGTTGGGAACGGTGCATTATCGGGTTGGACACCAGTAATAATAAGTGTTCGGTGCTAGGTCCTCTTTTATTTAACAAATTCCTTAACATTATAGGGGTGAATATACTCAGAATATACTTCTATCTTTGCTGATGATCCAAAACTGAGCAGAGTAATTAGAACAATCAAGGATGTCTCCATGCTTCAAAGTGATCGAAATAAACTAGAAGACTAGAAGAAGGCAAAAAATTGAAAAATAAGGTCGACTGCCAATAGGTCGAATTAGCAAGGTCGACTGTTAATAAGTCGACTGCTATTAGGATGACAAGTGCAAGGTCGACAGGTAAATAGGTCGACATGTCACCCATCCTGATGGCTAAGTTAATGTTCAGTGATGCCCAGTGACACGTTACCCATCACCTCTTCTCAGAGGAAGAGCAATCTTCATCGCAACAGATTGAAGAATTGGTTTCACCAATGGCCTAAGAAGAAAGAACTAGGTTTTCTCTCTCTTCCAATAATGTCTTAATCATTGGAACAGCTAGCCTGCTGCTATTGATAGCGCACCATCTCACTCCCATCCGCAGAGTGGACAGAAGCTGCACAAGGATTGGGAAAGAAAATGGAAGAGTTCTTGCTCATCCCAGAAGAAAGGCCTGTGTATATATAAGTGTGTGTATATGCCCTGATTGTGGTTGACCTTTGACCTTAGGCCCTTGATGATCTATGTTAGCAATGTTAATTTAAACAAATGTGATATCAATCTGAAATAATTATTACAGTTCACGCACCAGACTCTGGGGACCAGCTTGCCCAGTGAAGGGCTTGCACTCTCTCCCCTGTGAAGGGAAGGGATAACCCTGTAAGAGATAAATTTCCACGCACCACTAACGGGGATTTGATTTGTAATATAATTGCTAGTTAAAGCACCATAAGGTGTATGACCAGTTGCCCACCACTAGGGGTCAGTAAATCACCACAAATCTAAAAGAGTGATTAACCTCTATTGAAAGAAGGGTTTGAAATATAATACTGAACCTATAAAGGCAGAATTTGACCAGTATTTATGAATATTGACTGCATACAGTGAGAGAGTATGCAGTGGATAACATAACCCTACTATACATATATATTTTCTGGCTATAATGGTATCTGGATAAATATCTGATATCCTGAATATAAAGACCTTTCTGGGCCAGAATTCCCACTGGAAGGCTAACTAGCAGATTGTATTATACAACCCCAAGTTGTGTAGGTAATACACTGCCCAACCACCTCTGTAATAAATTCATGACAGTTGTCCCATTGGAAGACTAACCAGCAGGGCGCAGTTAACAATTATAATACGTGCAGATTAAATACTGTCTAATTATATACCATCTATAACACTACGGTTAGGCAGGTTGTGAGAGAACGTGCCTTTCACCTTTTCTGCCTCCTGCAAGAAATTTATGACAGTAGCTGCAAAGTTAATCAACATATACTAGAATCCCGAAGCAGCACTTGTGTCTTTTCAGTGTCAAAACCAATGAGATTCTATTATATGGCCGGGTTCTGCTACATAGCAGAATAAACAAGAAGATATAACTATAAACCCTGATTGAAGGGATTAACAGTCATATTAACGTACAGTACAGTTAACCACAAGTGTGTGGAACATAACTGCAATTGTGTTTAAGAACCACCAGAGGTCAGCAGAGGATCATTAAGACCCTGCATAAAAATATATTATTCATTATAGAATGTGTCCAAAGTAACACCAATTGACAATTGTGATGGAACACACATGAATAATATAAAAGACACAACCGCAGATAAACAGGTGTTTAATTGAAATAATATATCACTCAGAGACTGGGTAAAATCACCAATTTTATTTGGGAGTGCATGAACTTAAATATAAATACATAGAAATCAAGGCCTATGTTTTAAATCTATATACACACTTTTCTAACCTCTTTAAAGTGCCAATTGGCCAATCACAATATATGTTTGTTCGTCATTGTGTGTCAACAATTTTAACTCTTAAACAAATTTCACAACCAATAAGGTGAGATTATCCGTAGACTTATTAATTAAACGAAAACGGATCAATCCTCCCTTATTTTTAAAGAATAAGTTCAATAAAGTATCAATCAATTTTTAAAAAACTATCTTCCTAGGTGTGCATCCATAGCGCAATTTCTTTTTCTCTTTTTGACTGATTGTGGTTGACTCAGAAAGCTTTAAAGTGAGCAGCTTAATGAGTCACAGAGGGCCTGCATCACCAAATTGTAGACACATCCCCTTGCATGTTGCTGGAAAAATCATTCTATAGTCGATGACCATGTAATGATTTCTCCAGGGCATGCAAATATAAGTCAGTGTAGACTACATTAAATTAGATAAGTGTGCAGAAAGATTCCATTATAATAAATGTAATAACAATGACAAATTGATAATGTGTAACATCCATTTTGAGAATTGATCAAAAAAGGATGCAACACAAAAACAGGAGACACAAGATGAAAGTACTCCACTGAAGAAATCAAAAACATCACACACAGGTTAGGAATGTCATTGTTAATTAATGTTGTTCTTAAATTTTATTTTAATAAGGACAATCTGTTAGTTCTTAAATATTAGTGCTTAAATATTTTAATAACAATAACTAATTTATTGTGTTTACAATTTAGTTTTAATAAGGATCAACAAAGGCTTCGATTGCAGAACATCCGAAGACACCAAAGCAAACCACACTGCAGGAAAAATCCAAAACACAACACACAAGTGAGAAATGTCATTGTAAATTATTGTTGTCATTTAAAAATAATTACATAAGTACCATTATTTAATGATTTGAATATTACATATTCTGAGAAAAAGGTCAAGAGAAGGGTTTCATTTGGAGGATTTTTAGAAGAAAGCAGTGGCGTAAGTTCATCCCAGTCGCCCGGAGGCAAGGTAGATGCTGGTGCCCCCCCCCCATGTCCGATTATATATATATATATATATATATATATATATATAGTGTAGCAATAATCCGCGTCACTCCTGGGGTCTTTGATGAAATAGTAGTATTTATATATAATAGTGGTACAAATTCATGTGCAAATAGTTGCCAACGTTTCAGTGCATACAAGCACTTTTATCAAGACAGCACATAATGAAATAACTCGCACGGCGGCGAGAACACATACTCGCTCGGCGGCGAGATAGATACAACATAAGTACTCACCCGTCCTGGATCCTTCCAGCGGCCGGGTGTGTGTCGCGCACCCCCCCCGTGGGTGAGGCGCTTCACACTGACGTCAGTCCCGACTAAGTTGCTAGGCAACAGTGCAGGACGCTGTCCCCGGCCGCCAGTCAGATCATCACGGACCGGGCTCCAACAACATAGAATCACCTCAGTGTGGCACAACTGTATGATGAAAGCATGAAACACAAAAAGCATTACAGAAATGTGTGCCAACTGAATCGTTCATTCAGACCCTGCGGTCTGACAGTTTGCAAGAGAAAAATCCATTTTGACTCCAGTCTGAGAAGCTTCCCATCTCTGTCTCCTCCCCGTATAGAAGCCGGTATATGGTCAATCAATACGAACTTAATGTCATGAATAGAATGTCCCGCCTCCAACCAATGTCTCGCTACAGGTTGATCAGATCTCCTGGTCTGTATGGCCTGGTTGATAGCAGATCTATGCAGGGCCATTCGTGTCCTGGCTGTACGAATGGTTTTCCCTACATAGTGTAGTTTACATGGACAATATAAAAGATAGATCACATGTGTTGTTTGACATGTTAACACATGTTTGATGCGAAATGTCTGTTCTCCATGGGGGTGTTTGAAGGTATTGCATGGGACCAAGTTTTTACAAGTAGTACACTTAATGCATTTATAACATCCAGGCTGTCGTTGCATGAAGTTTGGATTAGGTGCATTGGTCTTGAAGCCTGTAACGTCTGTGTGCATGACCATATCTTTAATGTTACGTCCCCTGGTGTAGCATGATAGAGGCCGTAATGAATGGAGTGCTGTTAGATCGGGATCAGTTTTTACTATGGGCCACAGTGCTCTGGTCGCTCTTTGGACCACTGGGCTCGATGTAGTAAATTGTTGTTTCCATGGGAGTACTCCAGAGGATGATTTGGGCACACTGGACAGTAGCCGGGAGCGAGGCATGGAAAGTACCTCTTGTTGGGTTTGCTTCAAGATTTTTAAATCATAACCCCGTAGATGGAACCTTTCCACCACGGAATCAGTTGCCTTTTTTGCCGCTTGTGGGGTGCTAGAGATCCGCGCCACCCTCATTAATTGGGACTTCGGGAGGCCCCTTTTCAGGGGTTTAGGATGGTGGCTCGAAGATAAAAGTAAGGTGTTGCGGTCAGTGGGTTTTACATACACCTCTGTGTGGATTTTGCCATCAACAATACTAACCAGCACGTCCAAAAAGTTTATACTTTGATGTTGTATATTGTAAGTATATGTAATTGGTGATCCACTGTTGTTAATGAGATTGATGTACTCCTCCAGATAATCGACGGGGCCGTTCCATAAGATGAACAAGTCATCTATGAAGCGTACAAACATATGGACATACTGGCTGAAGTTGCGATTATTAAGGAATTTTTCTTTTTCTTCCTTAAACATAAAGATATTAGCCAGGCTTGGTGCCACCGGGCTGCCCATGGCACACCCGCTTTGCTGTTGGTAGAAGTTGCCGTCGTATAAAAAGTAATTACGCTCAAGTGTGAGTGTCAATAATTGAATGAATAGGCCTTGGTCCAGATCTGTGATGTTGTTTTCACGTAAAAACTGTGCCACTGCTGCTACACCCTCCCGTTGAGGTATGGATGTATACAGACTGTTGACGTCCATAGTGACCAGAACTGTATTAGGTGGAATGTTGTCAAATGCGTTAAGTCTGGACAAAAAGGCTGTGGTATCACGTATAAAGGTGTTTTGGAGTTGGATGAACGGCTGTAAGATAATGTCCAATAATTTTGACACTGGTTGGAATAATGATGAATTAGCACTGATGATGGGTCTTCCCGGTGGCTTACTGATATTTTTATGAATTTTGGGTACTGTATATATGAGAGGGGTGACTGGATGGGATTGTTGAAGAGATGATGCCAGTGTGTCTTCGATGAGTCCATTCAGGACTGCTTGTTGCAAGAGTTTATCCAATTCCAATTTGTACTCTGGAGTGGGGTCCTGTGATAATTTGATATAGGTCGTTACATCAGCTAATTGGGACTCAATTTCCATTTTATAGTCGTGTAGGTTCTGTACGACTATGGCGCCTCCCTTATCTGCAGGTCTTATAATTATGTGTCGATATTCGGACAATTGTTTTAAAGCCTGTTGTTCCATTCGAGACATATTATGATGAATGACAGGTTGCGCTTGATTATATTTCACCACTGCCGCATCGACCAGGCGGGAGAATGTTGGAATGGATTTGTTGGCGGAGAGGGGATCAAAGGTAGACTTGGACCTTGAGCGAATGAAAGACTGGATGCCAGTCACTGTTTCATTGGTGTCCTGATTCTTAAAATGTTCTTTCAGCCGCAGATTTCGTTCAAAACGGTACTTGTCGATTTGCCAGTGTAGCTCATTATGCTTGTTGGTGGGAATGAACGACAATCCTCTGTTAAGTACCGATATTTCAGATGGACTTAGAGTGTGGTTGGAGAGATTGTAAATTAAGTCCTGGTCAGGGCACGAAGTTCGCGCGATCCGCGCGTTTTGCCTCCCACGGCGGGTGGTCGCCCTCTTTGGCGTTTGGGAGCCGCCGGTGGTCCATCTAAAGGGATAGCAGAGCTTTGTGTGGGTTCATCCGATTCCCGTAATCTGAAATCACTGTCAGAGTTAGAAGATGGGGCATCTCGGGGGCGATTCTCCCTGCGACGGCGGTAGTTGTTAGCACCTCCGCGATATTGTTGCTGTCGGGGTTCGCCTCCCATTAGCCAACGGTAAACTTTGTTGTCTTCATAGTCTCTGGTGACAGTTTCCAATTTGCTTGCCTTAAACTTCAGCAAGTCTTTTTTGTAAGTGTCAATTTTCTGTGTCAGATTAAGGGACCAATCAGGATTTTCCGTGCGTATGGTGGGTACAGAATAATTTACTTCCAATGTGGTGATTTTATCCTGAACAACCTTTAGCTCGCGAGCTGATTCTTCGATCACCAGTAGCATTAGATCGTTGCTACATTTATTTAATATTCCTATCCACTTTACACAAAAGTCAGGGTTGTAACGTCCTATGGTAGGAGTATTCCGAACACGGAATCCCCTCGGAATGAGCTGCTGGCGGTAATACTTGGAAAGAGAAGACCCATGCAATTGATAGTCTATTTCTCTTTTCTTAAGCTGGAACAATTGGTGCGCTATGTCGTCCAATGATGTGTCGACTGTGGATTCGTCCTCAGTAGAATCAAACAGGATATTCTGTGCCTGTATGTCGTTATAGCTGTGGGTTATACCTTTAGTAGATGGCATAACCCTATGGCCAGATGCAGCCGGTGGTTCCATGTTGTTTAGAAAGGTCCGCGATATGTGGACCGGTGGTCAAGTAGAAAATGGTACTTGAAAGGGGGTGCCTTGTTCCGGGCGGACACCGCGGCGTCCTGTAACAATAGTTTTGTGAAGAACCGGCACTCCAAATAGAAGATAGCAGCTGCCCCGGGTGCCTTCGGTGGGATGTGGATAGTGTAGCAATAATCCGCGTCACTCCTGGGGTCTTTGATGAAATAGTAGTATTTATATATAATAGTGGTACAAATTCATGTGCAAATAGTTGCCAACGTTTCAGTGCATACAAGCACTTTTATCAAGACAGCACATAATGAAATAACTCGCACGGCGGCGAGAACACATACTCGCTCGGCGGCGAGATAGATACAACATAAGTACTCACCCGTCCTGGATCCTTCCAGCGGCCGGGTGTGTGTCGCGCACCCCCCCCGTGGGTGAGGCGCTTCACACTGACGTCAGTCCCGACTAAGTTGCTAGGCAACAGTGCAGGACGCTGTCCCCGGCCGCCAGTCAGATCATCACGGACCGGGCTCCAACAACATAGAATCACCTCAGTGTGGCACAACTGTATGATGAAAGCATGAAACACAAAAAGCATTACAGAAATGTGTGCCAACTGAATCGTTCATTCAGACCCTGCGGTCTGACAGTTTGCAAGAGAAAAATCCATTTTGACTCCAGTCTGAGAAGCTTCCCATCTCTGTCTCCTCCCCGTATAGAAGCCGGTATATGGTCAATCAATACGAACTTAATGTCATGAATAGAATGTCCCGCCTCCAACCAATGTCTCGCTACAGGTTGATCAGATCTCCTGGTCTGTATGGCCTGGTTGATAGCAGATCTATGCAGGGCCATTCGTGTCCTGGCTGTACGAATGGTTTTCCCTACATAGTGTAGTTTACATGGACAATATAAAAGATAGATCACATGTGTTGTTTGACATGTTAACACATGTTTGATGCGAAATGTCTGTTCTCCATGGGGGTGTTTGAAGGTATTGCATGGGACCAAGTTTTTACAAGTAGTACACTTAATGCATTTATAACATCCAGGCTGTCGTTGCATGAAGTTTGGATTAGGTGCATTGGTCTTGAAGCCTGTAACGTCTGTGTGCATGACCATATCTTTAATGTTACGTCCCCTGGTGTAGCATGATAGAGGCCGTAATGAATGGAGTGCTGTTAGATCGGGATCAGTTTTTACTATGGGCCACAGTGCTCTGGTCGCTCTTTGGACCACTGGGCTCGATGTAGTAAATTGTTGTTTCCATGGGAGTACTCCAGAGGATGATTTGGGCACACTGGACAGTAGCCGGGAGCGAGGCATGGAAAGTACCTCTTGTTGGGTTTGCTTCAAGATTTTTAAATCATAACCCCGTAGATGGAACCTTTCCACCACGGAATCAGTTGCCTTTTTTGCCGCTTGTGGGGTGCTAGAGATCCGCGCCACCCTCATTAATTGGGACTTCGGGAGGCCCCTTTTCAGGGGTTTAGGATGGTGGCTCGAAGATAAAAGTAAGGTGTTGCGGTCAGTGGGTTTTACATACACCTCTGTGTGGATTTTGCCATCAACAATACTAACCAGCACGTCCAAAAAGTTTATACTTTGATGTTGTATATTGTAAGTATATGTAATTGGTGATCCACTGTTGTTAATGAGATTGATGTACTCCTCCAGATAATCGACGGGGCCGTTCCATAAGATGAACAAGTCATCTATGAAGCGTACAAACATATGGACATACTGGCTGAAGTTGCGATTATTAAGGAATTTTTCTTTTTCTTCCTTAAACATAAAGATATTAGCCAGGCTTGGTGCCACCGGGCTGCCCATGGCACACCCGCTTTGCTGTTGGTAGAAGTTGCCGTCGTATAAAAAGTAATTACGCTCAAGTGTGAGTGTCAATAATTGAATGAATAGGCCTTGGTCCAGATCTGTGATGTTGTTTTCACGTAAAAACTGTGCCACTGCTGCTACACCCTCCCGTTGAGGTATGGATGTATACAGACTGTTGACGTCCATAGTGACCAGAACTGTATTAGGTGGAATGTTGTCAAATGCGTTAAGTCTGGACAAAAAGGCTGTGGTATCACGTATAAAGGTGTTTTGGAGTTGGATGAACGGCTGTAAGATAATGTCCAATAATTTTGACACTGGTTGGAATAATGATGAATTAGCACTGATGATGGGTCTTCCCGGTGGCTTACTGATATTTTTATGAATTTTGGGTACTGTATATATGAGAGGGGTGACTGGATGGGATTGTTGAAGAGATGATGCCAGTGTGTCTTCGATGAGTCCATTCAGGACTGCTTGTTGCAAGAGTTTATCCAATTCCAATTTGTACTCTGGAGTGGGGTCCTGTGATAATTTGATATAGGTCGTTACATCAGCTAATTGGGACTCAATTTCCATTTTATAGTCGTGTAGGTTCTGTACGACTATGGCGCCTCCCTTATCTGCAGGTCTTATAATTATGTGTCGATATTCGGACAATTGTTTTAAAGCCTGTTGTTCCATTCGAGACATATTATGATGAATGACAGGTTGCGCTTGATTATATTTCACCACTGCCGCATCGACCAGGCGGGAGAATGTTGGAATGGATTTGTTGGCGGAGAGGGGATCAAAGGTAGACTTGGACCTTGAGCGAATGAAAGACTGGATGCCAGTCACTGTTTCATTGGTGTCCTGATTCTTAAAATGTTCTTTCAGCCGCAGATTTCGTTCAAAACGGTACTTGTCGATTTGCCAGTGTAGCTCATTATGCTTGTTGGTGGGAATGAACGACAATCCTCTGTTAAGTACCGATATTTCAGATGGACTTAGAGTGTGGTTGGAGAGATTGTAAATTAAGTCCTGGTCAGGGCACGAAGTTCGCGCGATCCGCGCGTTTTGCCTCCCACGGCGGGTGGTCGCCCTCTTTGGCGTTTGGGAGCCGCCGGTGGTCCATCTAAAGGGATAGCAGAGCTTTGTGTGGGTTCATCCGATTCCCGTAATCTGAAATCACTGTCAGAGTTAGAAGATGGGGCATCTCGGGGGCGATTCTCCCTGCGACGGCGGTAGTTGTTAGCACCTCCGCGATATTGTTGCTGTCGGGGTTCGCCTCCCATTAGCCAACGGTAAACTTTGTTGTCTTCATAGTCTCTGGTGACAGTTTCCAATTTGCTTGCCTTAAACTTCAGCAAGTCTTTTTTGTAAGTGTCAATTTTCTGTGTCAGATTAAGGGACCAATCAGGATTTTCCGTGCGTATGGTGGGTACAGAATAATTTACTTCCAATGTGGTGATTTTATCCTGAACAACCTTTAGCTCGCGAGCTGATTCTTCGATCACCAGTAGCATTAGATCGTTGCTACATTTATTTAATATTCCTATCCACTTTACACAAAAGTCAGGGTTGTAACGTCCTATGGTAGGAGTATTCCGAACACGGAATCCCCTCGGAATGAGCTGCTGGCGGTAATACTTGGAAAGAGAAGACCCATGCAATTGATAGTCTATTTCTCTTTTCTTAAGCTGGAACAATTGGTGCGCTATGTCGTCCAATGATGTGTCGACTGTGGATTCGTCCTCAGTAGAATCAAACAGGATATTCTGTGCCTGTATGTCGTTATAGCTGTGGGTTATACCTTTAGTAGATGGCATAACCCTATGGCCAGATGCAGCCGGTGGTTCCATGTTGTTTAGAAAGGTCCGCGATATGTGGACCGGTGGTCAAGTAGAAAATGGTACTTGAAAGGGGGTGCCTTGTTCCGGGCGGACACCGCGGCGTCCTGTAACAATAGTTTTGTGAAGAACCGGCACTCCAAATAGAAGATAGCAGCTGCCCCGGGTGCCTTCGGTGGGATGTGGATAGTGTAGCAATAATCCGCGTCACTCCTGGGGTCTTTGATGAAATAGTAGTATTTATATATAATAGTGGTACAAATTCATGTGCAAATAGTTGCCAACGTTTCAGTGCATACAAGCACTTTTATCAAGACAGCACATAATGAAATAACTCGCACGGCGGCGAGAACACATACTCGCTCGGCGGCGAGATAGATACAACATAAGTACTCACCCGTCCTGGATCCTTCCAGCGGCCGGGTGTGTGTCGCGCACCCCCCCCGTGGGTGAGGCGCTTCACACTGACGTCAGTCCCGACTAAGTTGCTAGGCAACAGTGCAGGACGCTGTCCCCGGCCGCCAGTCAGATCATCACGGACCGGGCTCCAACAACATAGAATCACCTCAGTGTGGCACAACTGTATGATGAAAGCATGAAACACAAAAAGCATTACAGAAATGTGTGCCAACTGAATCGTTCATTCAGACCCTGCGGTCTGACAGTTTGCAAGAGAAAAATCCATTTTGACTCCAGTCTGAGAAGCTTCCCATCTCTGTCTCCTCCCCGTATAGAAGCCGGTATATGGTCAATCAATACGAACTTAATGTCATGAATAGAATGTCCCGCCTCCAACCAATGTCTCGCTACAGGTTGATCAGATCTCCTGGTCTGTATGGCCTGGTTGATAGCAGATCTATGCAGGGCCATTCGTGTCCTGGCTGTACGAATGGTTTTCCCTACATAGTGTAGGGAACAAGGCACCCCCTTTCAAGTACCATTTTCTACTTGACCACCGGTCCACATATCGCGGACCTTTCTAAACAACATGGAACCACCGGCTGCATCTGGCCATAGGGTTATGCCATCTACTAAAGGTATAACCCACAGCTATAACGACATACAGGCACAGAATATCCTGTTTGATTCTACTGAGGACGAATCCACAGTCGACACATCATTGGACGACATAGCGCACCAATTGTTCCAGCTTAAGAAAAGAGAAATAGACTATCAATTGCATGGGTCTTCTCTTTCCAAGTATTACCGCCAGCAGCTCATTCCGAGGGGATTCCGTGTTCGGAATACTCCTACCATAGGACGTTACAACCCTGACTTTTGTGTAAAGTGGATAGGAATATTAAATAAATGTAGCAACGATCTAATGCTACTGGTGATCGAAGAATCAGCTCGCGAGCTAAAGGTTGTTCAGGATAAAATCACCACATTGGAAGTAAATTATTCTGTACCCACCATACGCACGGAAAATCCTGATTGGTCCCTTAATCTGACACAGAAAATTGACACTTACAAAAAAGACTTGCTGAAGTTTAAGGCAAGCAAATTGGAAACTGTCACCAGAGACTATGAAGACAACAAAGTTTACCGTTGGCTAATGGGAGGCGAACCCCGACAGCAACAATATCGCGGAGGTGCTAACAACTACCGCCGTCGCAGGGAGAATCGCCCCCGAGATGCCCCATCTTCTAACTCTGACAGTGATTTCAGATTACGGGAATCGGATGAACCCACACAAAGCTCTGCTATCCCTTTAGATGGACCACCGGCGGCTCCCAAACGCCAAAGAGGGCGACCACCCGCCGTGGGAGGCAAAACGCGCGGATCGCGCGAACTTCGTGCCCTGACCAGGACTTAATTTACAATCTCTCCAACCACACTCTAAGTCCATCTGAAATATCGGTACTTAACAGAGGATTGTCGTTCATTCCCACCAACAAGCATAATGAGCTACACTGGCAAATCGACAAGTACCGTTTTGAACGAAATCTGCGGCTGAAAGAACATTTTAAGAATCAGGACACCAATGAAACAGTGACTGGCATCCAGTCTTTCATTCGCTCAAGGTCCAAGTCTACCTTTGATCCCCTCTCCGCCAACAAATCCATTCCAACATTCTCCCGCCTGGTCGATGCGGCAGTGGTGAAATATAATCAAGCGCAACCTGTCATTCATCATAATATGTCTCGAATGGAACAACAGGCTTTAAAACAATTGTCCGAATATCGACACATAATTATAAGACCTGCAGATAAGGGAGGCGCCATAGTCGTACAGAACCTACACGACTATAAAATGGAAATTGAGTCCCAATTAGCTGATGTAACGACCTATATCAAATTATCACGGGACCCCACTCCAGAGTACAAATTGGAATTGGATAAACTCTTGCAACAAGCAGTCCTGAATGGACTCATCGAAGACACACTGGCATCATCTCTTCAACAATCCCATCCAGTCACCCCTCTCATATATACAGTACCCAAAATTCATAAAAATATCAGTAAGCCACCGGGAAGACCCATCATCAGTGCTAATTCATCATTATTCCAACCAGTGTCAAAATTATTGGACATTATCTTACAGCCGTTCATCCAACTCCAAAACACCTTTATACGTGATACCACAGCCTTTTTGTCCAGACTTAACGCATTTGACAACATTCCACCTAATACAGTTCTGGTCACTATGGACGTCAACAGTCTGTATACATCCATACCTCAACGGGAGGGTGTAGCAGCAGTGGCACAGTTTTTACGTGAAAACAACATCACAGATCTGGACCAAGGCCTATTCATTCAATTATTGACACTCACACTTGAGCGTAATTACTTTTTATACGACGGCAACTTCTACCAACAGCAAAGCGGGTGTGCCATGGGCAGCCCGGTGGCACCAAGCCTGGCTAATATCTTTATGTTTAAGGAAGAAAAAGAAAAATTCCTTAATAATCGCAACTTCAGCCAGTATGTCCATATGTTTGTACGCTTCATAGATGACTTGTTCATCTTATGGAACGGCCCCGTCGATTATCTGGAGGAGTACATCAATCTCATTAACAACAGTGGATCACCAATTACATATACTTACAATATACAACATCAAAGTATAAACTTTTTGGACGTGCTGGTTAGTATTGTTGATGGCAAAATCCACACAGAGGTGTATGTAAAACCCACTGACCGCAACACCTTACTTTTATCTTCGAGCCACCATCCTAAACCCCTGAAAAGGGGCCTCCCGAAGTCCCAATTAATGAGGGTGGCGCGGATCTCTAGCACCCCACAAGCGGCAAAAAAGGCAACTGATTCCGTGGTGGAAAGGTTCCATCTACGGGGTTATGATTTAAAAATCTTGAAGCAAACCCAACAAGAGGTACTTTCCATGCCTCGCTCCCGGCTACTGTCCAGTGTGCCCAAATCATCCTCTGGAGTACTCCCATGGAAACAACAATTTACTACATCGAGCCCAGTGGTCCAAAGAGCGACCAGAGCACTGTGGCCCATAGTAAAAACTGATCCCGATCTAACAGCACTCCATTCATTACGGCCTCTATCATGCTACACCAGGGGACGTAACATTAAAGATATGGTCATGCACACAGACGTTACAGGCTTCAAGACCAATGCACCTAATCCAAACTTCATGCAACGACAGCCTGGATGTTATAAATGCATTAAGTGTACTACTTGTAAAAACTTGGTCCCATGCAATACCTTCAAACACCCCCATGGAGAACAGACATTTCGCATCAAACATGTGTTAACATGTCAAACAACACATGTGATCTATCTTTTATATTGTCCATGTAAACTACACTATGTAGGGAAAACCATTCGTACAGCCAGGACACGAATGGCCCTGCATAGATCTGCTATCAACCAGGCCATACAGACCAGGAGATCTGATCAACCTGTAGCGAGACATTGGTTGGAGGCGGGACATTCTATTCATGACATTAAGTTCGTATTGATTGACCATATACCGGCTTCTATACGGGGAGGAGACAGAGATGGGAAGCTTCTCAGACTGGAGTCAAAATGGATTTTTCTCTTGCAAACTGTCAGACCGCAGGGTCTGAATGAACGATTCAGTTGGCACACATTTCTGTAATGCTTTTTGTGTTTCATGCTTTCATCATACAGTTGTGCCACACTGAGGTGATTCTATGTTGTTGGAGCCCGGTCCGTGATGATCTGACTGGCGGCCGGGGACAGCGTCCTGCACTGTTGCCTAGCAACTTAGTCGGGACTGACGTCAGTGTGAAGCGCCTCACCCACGGGGGGGGTGCGCGACACACACCCGGCCGCTGGAAGGATCCAGGACGGGTGAGTACTTATGTTGTATCTATCTCGCCGCCGAGCGAGTATGTGTTCTCGCCGCCGTGCGAGTTATTTCATTATGTGCTGTCTTGATAAAAGTGCTTGTATGCACTGAAACGTTGGCAACTATTTGCACATGAATTTGTACCACTATTATATATAAATACTACTATTTCATCAAAGACCCCAGGAGTGACGCGGATTATTGCTACACTATCCACATCCCACCGAAGGCACCCGGGGCAGCTGCTATCTTCTATTTGGAGTGCCGGTTCTTCACAAAACTACTATATATATATATATATATATATATATAAGCACAATGTTGACCAGCACTCAGACTAAATTGCAGCATTCATAAAAAGGAAAACAAAACCACAGGTTCTGATATCGACGTTTCGGACCTTGGAGTCCTTTATCAAGACATAATGCACACAATACAAAACACTTACATATATAGAAGTGATCAATCACCTACGTGCACCCCATCCCCCGCACGTTGCTTACCCGGTGGCCGAATGACGTCATAGAAGCGCCGGGGCGCCGACAGTATCGAGCCTCACGGGAGCGTGTGCACAAAAGCAGTCAAGTGAAACCGTCACCATGGTGATACATAAACAACTGTGGGAAAAATTAAAAACAACAGTTACGGTACTGCATAGCAGGGTAAATATCACAATAAGGGCAACACATAACCAAGTGTGCCACACTGCAAAAGAATATGCAAAGAAAAGAATGCAATGTGTGATAATCAATTCTAAAGGCAACAAAAGTGTTGGAGCTCACGTAAACCGGGGAATGTCAAATGGAGCAGAGGCAGCCGGCATGTAAAGGCTGCTGGACTAGCGGAACAGCGATAAGTCAATGGAATATGCAAAAATAATGTATACAGTGTAGATATGAAAGGATAACTAATGAGGATCAAATATGAGATGGGACATTATAGAAAACTGGTGTATGTGAGTTGTTCATTGAGACCAAGAGGACTGACTGTCTGTAGTCTGTGAATCCATCTTGCTTCTAACTGTAGAAGGGCACGTCCCCTGTCACCACCTCTCCTGCTGGGGGGGATGCAGTCGATCATTTTATAGCGTATAGTAGGGAGCGGGTGTTGGTGCGCTTTGAAATGCCGGGCTACCAGCTGATCAGAGCCTTTACCTTCTAATGCTGCTCTAATACTGCAATGGTGCATTGCTATCCGCTCTTTGAATTGACGGATAGTCTTACCTATATACAATAAACCGCACGGGCACTTGATGTAATATACCACGTATTTACTGGTACAGGTGAGGACATGCTTAATTAATGCAGCGCCTAAAAACCTAAATAGACCAATACCAAGCTGAACTGGTTGCCTTCAAAAGAGCGAGACTGTTGATAGAGATTACAATGAATTCAAAGTGTACAGCTGGGCATACGGAAGAGGCAATACCCAAGAGTGCCCGTACCGGCACAGGCGCAGATACCAGCATGACACCGACCAATCAAGCAGCGCACACACATCGAGTGAATAAGAATGTGTAAGTTCGCAACCCAGAGGAGGCCGCGGACGTGGACGAGGGAGATTTCAGCACCTACCCCCTTTAGGGGTGAAGACACGGGCACGGGGCCCGCTCATAGAAGCAGAACCCGCCGCGGGGGCGAGTGGGCAAGGCTCCGAAAAAAAGTGTTCAATCTTTTTTCCAAAACTTTGACCAGCACCGAGAACAGCGTCCTACAGAAAGGGCTATCTTTTGTACCCACCACGAAAGCTGACGAGTTCGAAAGCAAGGTGGACCTTTACAAGTTCGGGAGACGGCTGAGGCTCCGAGAGCATTTTGGTATGTCACAAACCCCCCTTTCCTCCACTCCATTGATCCCTAAAAAAACTACCTTCGATCCACAGTCCCATAATCCCACTATCAAAGCGTTTACTAATTTCATGGAAACAACCATTAGAGATACTCGTAAAAAGCATATCTCAGCACCCAATAACTTATCTCGTGAAGAACAAGTGGCACTCAAAGCCTTGAGTGGTTACAAAGATATTGTTGTTCGGGCAGCTGATAAGGTTGGAGGGATTGTGGTCCAAGACCTTAAAACCTATAAGGATAAAGTATACCGACAACTGGGAGACCGTGAGATATATTCTAAACTCCCCAAAGATCCTACCCCATTGTACAAAAATGAATTAGACGCATTGCTTGAAAGTGGTGTTAATAATGGCATTATTCCGAACGATGTTCGCACAGCACTTACGGTTGATTTCCCTAAAGTCCCGGTATTGTACACGATTCCCAAACTACACAAAAATCCCATTAACCCCCCGGGCAGGCCTATTATTTCGGCCAGGGATTCCCTTTTCTATACAGTTGCCAGATTTCTTGACTTATTCCTACAACCTATTGTCCAGAGACAGTCGACCTATCTTAAGGATACGAACACCTTCCTTATTGAACTGCAAAGACTTACACCGCTGCCAGTCAAATGCCTCCTGTGTACAGTGGACGTTGTATCACTATACACTAATATTCCCCACCAGCGAGGGATTCAAGCTGTTAAACGGGCAGTACAAAGCAGTGATATTTACAATGGCCCTGACACTGCATTTTTCATTGAACTCTTAGACTTAGCATTGTCTAGAAATTACTTCATCTTTGACAGCCAGTTTTATATCCAGTGCTCGGGGGTCGCGATGGGTTCTTGCGTCCCCCCGAGCCTGGCAAATATCTTTATGTTTGAAGTTGAAAAAGATATGTTTTTGTCTAAGTTAGATGTGATGGATAAAATTCTTGCCTTTTATCTCTATATAGATGACATGTTTATATTATGGTCTGACACAGAAGAGAGTTTTCATGATTTGATGTCTATCTGCAACACCTCTGACCCCAATATAAAATACACATACTCGTGTAGTTAATCTGAGATAAACTTTCTCGATGTCATGGTTCATCTTACTGAACAAGGAGACATCTATACCACATTGTACAAAAAACCTACAGATCCCAACACAATATTGCAAGGTTCCAGTCACCACCCTCCTTCTCTCAAATGGGGGTTGCCATACTCCCAATTTCTTAGGGCACTAAGAATCTGCAGCAAAAAAGAGGATGCGGTTACAGAAATGTCACGGATGAGAGATGACTTCCTCGTAAGAGGTTATCCTTACAAATTGTTACAAGACACCATAGCCAAAGTCCTTACCTTAGACAGGATGACCATTCTCGAGCGCACAGGCAAAAAAAAAATGCCTGATAAAATTGTGTGGACTCAAAAGTACACCAATGCCAGTGACCCCATCATGCACGCAGCCAGGAGAATGTGGCCACTCGTAACCAGTGACACGGCCTTACCAGCCATCAGATCTTGCAACATCCTTCCCTCCTTCAGAAGAGGCAACAATATCAAGGACATTGTTGTCCACAACGATATTTCCAATCATTTACCACCCAGCCAGACGCATTTCCTCACGCGCAAGAAAGGCAATTTTAAATGCCTTGGTTGCACCACTTGCGCCACCCTAGAAATTGGAGACCATTTATTCCACCCTCGTACAGGGGAGAAGATACCTGCTTAGATTAGATTAGATGGGATTAGATGCTTAATGCATGTCCTCACCTGTACCAGTAAATACGTGGTATATTACATCAAGTGCCCATGCGGTTTATTGTATATAGGTAAGACTATCCGCCAATTCAAAGAGCGGATAGCAATGCACCGTTGCAGTATTAGAGCAGCATTAGAAGAAAAAAGGCTCTGATCAGCCGGTAGCCCGGCATTTCAAAGCGCACCAACACCCGCTCCCTACTATACGCTATAAAATGATCGACTGCACCCCCCCCAGCAGGAGAGGGGGTGACAGGGGACGTGCCCTTCTACAGTTAGAAGCAAGATGGATTCACAGACTACAGACAGTCAGTCCTCTTGGTCTCAATGAACAACTCACATACACAAGTTTTCTATAATGTCCCATCTCATATTTGATCCTCATTAGTTATCCTTTCATATCTACACTGTATACATTATTTTTGCATATTCCATTGACTTAGCGCTGTTCTGCTATTCCAGCAGCCTTTACATGCCGGCTGCCTCTGCTTGATTTGACATTCCCCGGTTTACGTGAGCTCCAACACTTTTGTTGCCTTTAGAATTGATTATCACACATTGCATTCTTTTCTTTGCATATTCTTTTGCAGTGTGGCACACTTGGTTATGTGTTGCCCTTATTGTGATATTTACCCTGCTATGCAGTACCGTAACTATTCTTTTTAATTTTTCCTACAGTTGTTTATGTATCACCATGGTGACTGTTTCACTTGACTGCTTTTGTGCACACGCTCCTGTGAGGCTCGATACTGTCGGCGCCCCGGGGCTTCTATGACGTAATTCGGCCACCGGGTAAGCAACGTGCGGGGGATGGGGTGCCACGTAGGTGATTGATCACTTCTATATATGTAAGTGTTTTGTATTGTGTGCATTATGTATTGATAAAGGACTTCAAGGTCCGAAACGTCGATATCAGAACCTGTGGTTTTGTTTTCCTTTTTATGAATGCTGCAATTTAGTCTGAGTGCTGGTCAACATTGTGCTTATATTTCTCCCTGTTGGGATTTTTAGCACCAGACGTGCTGTTACTTCAGCTTTAGAGTGCGGGACATTGCCTTCCTATATATATATATATATATATATATATATATATATATATATATATATATATATATATATATATATATATATATATATATGCCCTCCTATATATATATATATATATATATATATATATTCC
Organism: Crinia signifera; assembly: GCF_055691185.1. Taxonomy (NCBI): domain Eukaryota; kingdom Metazoa; phylum Chordata; class Amphibia; order Anura; family Myobatrachidae; genus Crinia; species Crinia signifera. The sequence goes on along the minus strand of NC_139219.1, from coordinate 113,964,347 downwards.
GGTGCCCTCGGTTTAGATATTTGTAGCACTGAAAAAAACAGATGGCGGCACTCGGAGAATGATGAATAAATAATGTATTAAAAAAAGATTGCATACAACAAATACAACATAGGACCCACCATGGGTCCTCAAACTGCGGCCCTCCAGATGTGGTGAAACTACAAATCCCAGCATGCCTTGCCACAGTTTTCCTATAAGGGAGTGTTAAAACTGTGGCAAGGTATGCTGGGAATTGTAGTTTCACAACATCTGGAGGGCCGCAGTTTGAGGACCCATGTATACTATCTAGTACTAGTGCCCCTTACACATTGTGCCACATGGTATGAGACTAAATTCAAGGACAAATGGACAGGGAGTGGGAACACAGGTATAGTGACAGTGAGGACATAGAGAGAGACAACGGGGACACAGGGACAGCCACATATGTATATTGGGCATCACTGTGTGGCATATGAATAATGGGTATCACATGGTAGTGGGTGACTGTCTGAGCAGGAATGTGGGGGTAACAGGAGGTGTGGGGTGACAGGAGGTGTGGGCACAATGGATGTGGGGTGACGGACTGTAACTGGTGGGTAGTAGGTGTGGGGTGACAACTTGTGAGTGGTGGGAGTTACGGCGTAACAGACTGTGAGTAGGTAGGATGTGTAATGCGGTCGCAGTGGGGGGGGGGGGGGGTTAGTGTATCTCATATTTGGGGTGGGCAAGCTGCCCCCTTGCCCCATATTCCGACGCGGCACACCTGGTTAAGGATCAGGCAGAGAGGAGGTGAGCTGTGGGACAGACTGCAGAACAGTCTGCCAAAGATTGTCTCCTCCTCCTCTGCCAGGGGACCCTAGCATGAGGGACACATTATTTTTTTTTTACCATCAGACAGATATGGTGCCCAACTTTGGCCACCCTTTAAGGCTGGTGCCCGGAGGCAGATGACTCCATTGCCTCCGGGAGTTCCGCCACTGGAAGAAAGCACTGGACCAACAGTTGACGAGCCAGGTAAGCCATGTAAAAAAAAAGAACCTTTATTTAATCTTTTCAGTTAAAATAAATTTCAAAAGTTTTAAAATTAATTATGTAATGTTTCTAGCAACACCAATGCAGCCAATCTAAACTGTACCTCTGGTTCAGACATCGTTGCAAGTCATTCCAATGCAACAAGAAGAAACTGCAACACGGGGCCATCCTTCTCTTGAGGACCAGCATGTTTCAACTCAGACACCGGAATCTGCACAAAAAGGTTAAAATTAAAATTAGCAGGGCCGGTACTAGGGTGTCCGGCGCCCTCCTGCAAACCATACATTTTGGGCCCTTTCACATTGCCATTGCAACAAGCTGCAGCCCGATTGTGGGAGCGTATGCAACATGCAATCCTATGGAGGATCTCGGGTGCATGTACATGTATGCATACACCATCTCAGTGCTGTGTCCGCAAAATGTTGCAGGTACTAAAGGTGCCCATACACACAGCAAGAATCGCATACGTTATGTGCTAGATCGCATCGCACGGCATGCATGCAATTTCTGTGCGATGCGATCCGAAAGCAGTACAAAAAGTATGTCCAGCATATACTTTTTGGTCTGTATGATGCCTGCAGAAGCGCATATTGCATCGCACGCTGCTATTGCAGCGTGTATGGCCACCTTTAGGTACATAAACCAGCCCATTATTTAAAAAGTGTCTAAATTAATGTTAAAAAAATCTACAATTATTAAAAAAATTGTTATAAACATGTATAATAAAAGACTCAATGTTCTTTTGCTGTTTAAATCTTGTATAATCCCTCCTCTTCTATCTGCATAGGCAGGACGCTGAGGACGCCATTCAGGACTGGCAAAAGAAATCTTGGGGCCCTGTACACTGATATATCTGGGGGCCCAATACCCCGCCCCCTTGTGCAGAATATTTTAGTACACTGCATACTGAACGTGTTTTTTTGTTACAAAATAAACAATTCATATTCAGTAATACCGGAGGGGGGTTCCAGGAAAGTACCCTTACGGATTCCAGGCGGGTGCCTTTATAAACCATTGCTAGTTACTGCACTGCCACAGCCATGCTTACAACCCCTGAGCCCCTCAGAACCTTCGGGCCCCTCACAAGCTTGGGGCCCAGTACAGTTGTCCCCTTTGACCCACACTGTTGCCTGCCCTAATGCCATTACACCCCTCTCCTGACTGAGGGGAAAGGAGGGGAGAGAAGGAGGAGATGGAAGAAGAGGAGAGGAGATAGAGGGGGCGGAGTGTTGAGGACTGGCAGTGGCACTGGCACAGCACACTGAGAAGAGGGAAGGAAGGGCGGCGCTGCTGCCTGTTCATAATTTGATTGACAGCTGACAGGCGCGGGGAGCAATGGGTAGGGGGCAGATCCAGACATGACATGTCATCCAGGCATTCACAGACAGTGCTTCATGCCTCAGCACAAGTGTCCGTGAGGAAGAGGGGGCAGGTCGCAGGAGGAGGACAGTTTGTGCACGGTGCAGGGAGCAGCTCATTATACTGCCGCCCGCTGTCAGACAGGCGTGCGGGCGCCATGCAGGAGACAGTGACAATGAGGGTTGAGGCAGCTTTAGCAGAGCAGGGAGGGAGGCAGCGCCTTTTCAGCATGGCGCCTCCCTGCTTTGCAGGAGCTGCTGAGTGGGTAGCGCCAGCCCTGGAAATTAGGGATGAGCGCGTTTGGATCCTATAGATCTGAACTCACCCGAAATTACCTGATCCGAGGCATATCCGAGCTGATTGCTTCCATCCCGCCATTATTCTGAGACGAAAACGAGCAGAAATTTCATAATTTCGCGTTGGATTATCACACGACCAGATCTCTTTATAAGACTCGGCTCCGGCACCATCTTCTCATTCGGCACATGAAAGTCAGACAGCACAGATGTGTCGTGCTGTCTGCAGAGGGGAAAGCTATGGGGGCTGCAGGGGGGGGGGGGGGAACTAATAACTAATGTGGACAAACTAGTGGGGGACCTTTACAGGGGAGCTAACAGGCTGCCTAACATAATAAGGGCTGCTTTAGAGGGACAACAACTGACAGGGAAAACAGAATGTAACCCTACTTTAGGTTATACATGTATTTTGATATATATATATATGTAAAAATATGAAATTGTAGTGTTAATATATTTATTGAAGTGATGTACATGTATGTACGTATATAGAATATATTTAATGGTGTACATATATTATATGTATGGTATACTGGCATGCTGGCTTAAAAACTGGCCAGGAAGGAGTTACTACTTAGCAGAGCACCCCACTCCCCGTCCAACTAAAACACAAGCTGCATCATCTCTCATCCGGTGCAGGCAGGAGGACTGTGGCCTAGTGCTACAAGTTGGGGAAGACAGAGGAGGCGGAGCGGTGACTGACAGTATTGCTCTGCCAAAGCCCGGAAGGAGTGTCAGGTCGCCGACCCTCTGCTGAGCCACTAAAGCAGGAGGTACTCACATCATCACAGCAGCGGCGCCAGCAAAGGAGGAGCCGCTGAACCACAAATATAAAATATCATCATATCCCACTCAAGTGCAGCAGAGAAAGAGTTAAGGAGCAAGCAGACAGAAGGGTGAGATACTAGTTCACACTTCACTTAAGAGATTTGACTGCAGGAAACTACAGAGCTAGGAGAGTATAATTAGCACAGAGCTAAAAAGTGTCACTCAAAGTCTGGACAGACAGCCAGATTTAAGTAAGTGGAAACATTGTATATAAAGAACTCTCAGAGACAGAGAAAAGGTTTGATTAGATTGGATACATCCATTAGTATCCAATACTAATACTTTTCAACTACTACATTCAGATAGATACACTTTTATTAGTTCAAAGGAAGACTGAACTGTACGCTTACATTTGGGCCCCAACATGCGCATATATTATTCCTTTAATGCTGGCCAGCTAAGGTTTTTTTGTAATGCATGCAAGTATTTCTGTATAGGATTTGGGAGGATTAGAGGGTACTGTAGTGTATTGTATAAAGAGCATGAAAATGTATTGTATGTTATTATTGATATGTTCCTGTATGCTTATGTATTGATAAATAGAAATTGTATTAAACTTACTTATTCTATTGACGGGTTAGCCAAGTTCATTTGGGAGTAACATTATAGGATAGGCATATACTCAATTAGATGAGTTAGATGAGTGTTTCCCAGACGACACTAATTAAATAAAGTTTGGGTGGAGGCACTTAGGGCCTTATTTTGGTTCATTCTTTCTGACAAAATCCTTCTTAGATGGACAAAACCATGTGCACTGCAGGGGGGGGGGGGCAGATGTAACATGTGCAGAGAGAATTAGATTTGGGTGAGTAATTTTGTTTCTGTGCAGGGAAAATACTGACTGCTTTATTTTTACACTGCAATATAGATCTCACTTTGAAGTAAAACCCCACCCAAATCTAATTCTCTCTGCACAAGTAACACCTGCCCCACCTGCAGTGCACATGGTTTTGCCCATCTAAGAAGGATTTTGTCAGAAAGAATGAACCAAAATAAGGCCCTTAGTTACTTAGTTGTAACCTTTACATAGTAAAAGAGTAAAGGGGTTACAAAGTGTAGGCACTGCTGAGATGGAAGGAAACATAGAAGAGGCCTTATCTGGGAAAGATATCTTTGAGTGGTGTTTAAGGAAAGGTAGGGATACTAAGCGATGTCTAGCTGTAGGAGGATAAGATCTGTAGAACAGATAAGCAAGTTGTGTGGAGTATTTAGACCAAAGATAATAGATAGATGGAGAGGTGATTTGTCTAATATTATAGTATATTTACTAGAAACTGATGAGGATTTAGATACCAGTTTAATTCCTGCAATGATAATTGCCAATAGGGAGACTGGGAGGCGATGGCACATCATGTGGCCAATAGCCCCTGTTGAGGAAGCCACCAGCACTCCTATGCCACCCAGGGCCGGCGCCACCACTAGGCAAACCTAGGCATTTGCCTAGGGCGCCGGCCACTGGAGGGCGGAAAATGCCGCCCGGGTACCTGTCCTAGCTACGGCGCTGTCTATTTAAATCTGGCGGCGGAGGCAGCGGGGGTCCCTGCAGTCTATTAAAAATCACGAGCGCTATCCGCCGGGCTATGCGGAAGCGCTTCTAGTGTGAAAACTCTGGCAGCACGGCGCACGCTGATCTCAGCCAATCAGCGTGCTGCCAGTGTTTTAACACTAGAAGCGCTTCCGCATAGCCCGGCGGATAGCTCTCGTGTTTTTTAATAGACTGCAGGGACCCCCGCTGCCTCCGCCGCCAGATTTAAATAGACAGCGCTGAACGACAGGTACCACCCCCCCCCGGCACCGGGGCGCCCCCAGCCCGACTCGCCTGGGGCGCTCCGGTGCCTTGCACCGGCCCTGATGCCACCAGTTCCTGATACAGGTGATGGTGAGAGAGGAGACTCTGGAAAGGGAACAAATGTAGGTGGAGAGCAATTTGAAACCATAATATAAAGAGTGGTGTCGCAATTAGAAAGATGGCACTATGAGAGTAGCTACAGAAGGTTGAGAATTTTTTCAGGGATAACTCCTGTGCCAGTAGGAGAAGAAACATATGAGGCTTGGAAGGAGGCGGCAGTGCAGCAAGCGGAGGAATGGCAGTGCCCAGATAAAATAAAAAGACAGAGGGTAGTAGAAAGTTTACAGGGGCCCGCGTTGGGAGTTATTCAGGCTGCTAGGAGGAGTAATCCCCAAGCTACATTAGAGACCTATTTGGAAGCTTTAGATTATGCTTACGGCACATTAGAAGACTTAGGGGAGCTGTTATCCTGCCTCCATAATACTTTTTAAGAGACGGGTGAAAAGTAGAGCACTTACATAATAAGGCTAGACAAACTACTGTACAAAATAGTTGAAAAGGGAGGTATCCCAAAAGAGGAAGTGGATAAGAGCAGGGTAAAGCAGTTGTTACGGGGAGCTTTGACTACGGATTATGTAGCACAGAAGTTAAGGTGCACCGGGTTAAGAGAACCTTCCCCTACTTTTAATGAGTTGTTAAAGGAAATCAAGCAAGAGGAGGTACTGATAGAAATGAGGGAAAAGATAGTGAAAAAGGTGGTAAAGGTGATCCAACCAACAGTTGAGACCAATGTTTTTGAAGAAAAAATATTATTATTAAAAATGATAGAGGAGCAAAATAAAAAAATAGTCCAAGTTGTAGCTACTCAAAATAGTACTGGGCGACCACCGATTACCAATGCAAGGTTTAATTCCAGTGTAGCAGTTAGAGGCATGGGAAGAGGGGTTGGTAATACCAATAGAGGGTGTTTTAAATGTGGCAGATTAGGACACCGGGCCTTTGAGTGCAGCAACAGTCTGCCTATGAACAGGGCTAACAATGCGAATGCCAATTCCAATAGAGACAATAACCCTGAACAGGGGGCAGGGAAACGACTAAGGGAGGACTGTGGGCCCCTCTCAGTCCCCCTAAAAGTGGAAAATTCAGCAATGGGGAGATTTTGGTGGAATGGTAGGATGATTCCCGATGGACTTATGGGACCCGTTCCCCTGGTATCAGCCACTATAAATGGGCGAGAATGTAATGTGTTGTTAGACAGCGGCTCACAGGTGTCTATTATATTTGAACCATGGTACCGTGAAAACATACCTGATGTACCTATACAGCCTATTAGTGGATTGGTTATATGGGGATTAAGGAGGTTATTCTGATCGGAGCGGCCAAACGTGTGTACGTTCGCCATTACCGCACGCTAGCCGTACGCGGCCGTTAGGGTCAGGTCCACCCACAAATCAGCCGCTTACGTACGGCCAGAAATACCGTAGAAGGGGAGTGGCGTACAAATGAGCGTACGGCAACGTACGCGGACGGGCCAGCCCTTGCACTCCGACAACTGGCGTACAACTGAGCGTACGGCGCCGTTTACGGACGTCTTTCGTCCGTCTTCCCACCGACTCCTTGCGGAGATCTGAGCGTACGCCAGCTTGCACGGATGGGTCCCTATTGTTTTCAATGGAAAACTCAGCTTATGTCACCGCTCGTGAGAGTGAGCGTACGTCCGTGCACGCTGGCATACCCTTCACATATATGGACCTGCAAATCTTGCCTCTCAACTACTAATCTGACAATTGATTAATTAATCTATTTGTTATTCAATTATTGTTTTCTATTAACTCAATTGTCTACCTTAATAAAGACCTAATAAAACTACATTTGAACCCTCATTACATGTATATTTGTTATGTTCTAATGTGGCATTTTAATCACTATCTATGTGTCCCCATATTGCTGTTACTTTTACATCAAGTTATGTTGGTGTTTCTGTATATGTACTAAATTATGTCCATAATTACTTTGTCCACAATGTGTAACATGTATACCTACCCTGATGTTATGTGTGATGTTTTAATCTAACAACATTAAACATGCATGCATTTTCACTATGTGTTATTTTACTCAAAAACACACACATCAATCATTACCCCTCACCTCAAATTACAAGTATAACGTACAGTACACATCTGTATGTACCTACCCTTACAAGCCCTCTAACATATTTATTAGTAAAAACACAGGCAATTTCGAACTGTACATAAACGTTTATTTTGGGCAAAAATAATAAGGGGGGGGGGGATAAAAAAAAATTAAATGAGGTCGTCCAGTTGGGCAAAAAGAATAAATAAATATAGCAGGGTCAGGAATATTTCCCTCCGGATCCGTGCCACCTCCTCCTGCTGCTGTTCAGTGTCTGTAGTGAAGGGATAAAAAAAAAAAAATTAATATATAACATACACAAAAGTTTGTTGGGTACTTATGTAATATCTGGGCTCCCGTTTTTCTTATGAGACCGCGTCCCCTCGCGAGGCTCGCTGCGCTCGCCACGCTTCGGGCACGGTGGCTCGCTGCGCTCGCCACACTATATAACATCAACTCCATGCGGAGTTGGATAGTAGGGGTATGAAAAAATGGGGTGCATTTAACATGGGAGCCCAGATAATACATAAGTACCGTTTGTTGTATTTGTACATAATAAAAAGTTCAGAGTTATGTGTGAAGGCCACATACATTTGTAAACTACATTGAAGATGGGTCTGCTGTAAACACAGTACTAAAAAATAATATGTTAACACACACATACTGTACATAGTAAATAACATTAATTCAATTACTCCTTCATCAATGAATGTATGCTGTATCCCAATTGGTACTTTGGTTTTGGGGGACTGTCCTCTAACCTCACAATTAGCCTGTGCTATTTAAGGGTTATGACATTGTTGTGGCTTAAGCACTCCTTAGTATTTTAAATTTAGGACATTGCTGTACAAATTATAGGCCTACAGCTATGTTTGTAAAGCATGCATCCGCATGGCCTCACACACTATTACCAAAACAATCTCTACATTTAAGTTGCACCAGTGGCAGATTAAGCCTTTGGGGGGCCCGGGGTACTTTAGAGCGGGGGGCCCCCTTGCACTTGTCATTACTGGCCGCACACTGCATGGGCGAATATTATACTGTCAAAACACAGAGTAAAGGCAGAATAAACTTGGTCAATGGTTACCTGCAGGGGATATATATATATATATATATATATATATATATATACACACACCACATGAAAAGCCTGTGTTTGTCCCTCTGCCCCTTACTCTGGAGGAGACCTCACAGTCCTAGTGCTGCCTCTGATTAAAAACCCTCCTATGACTAAGCTGCTGCTGCTGTTCTCCATGGACCTGAGAAGCATGTAATGAGCTCCACCAATCAGAGCTCAGCACAAACTTCTCAGCCTCTGTCCTCTGGTGCAAAGTGTCATGGGACTTAGTCAACTCCCAGAAATGCACTGCACACTTGTGCAATCAGTGTGCCTTGGCTCCCGATGCTCAGCACCATAAATCATTGTCACATTGGCAGATAGGTGAAGCTGCAGCACTACCCCACCCATGCACAAAACATTTAGCTAAAATAAAAAAAACATAACTTAAACATTTTATTTTAAAAAAATACATGACAACCACAGGGGGCCCCTAGCTAGAGGGGGGCCCAGGGGCACTGACCCCTTGCGCCTCCATTATAATCCGGCCCTGTGTTGCACATCATGCTGGGAACTGGAGTTACCCAACACCTGGAGCCACATAACTACCACACCACTAATGTCGGATATCTCATTGGATGTACTGTTATGTCAATTATTCAAGGGGTGAGGCATGGCCACACTCAAAAAAACCACCAAGGGGAGCCTTGTTCCTGGAGAAGGACAGGACACACCTCATGGTCGGCCTGCAGTGATATGTTGCAACTAATGTTGATGTTGGATACACATATGTGGTTGTTGTGATTGTTTATGTGTAGAAATGTGTAGGTCAACATTAGACACATTATTTACTTACGGCTACTTGAGCCATCCTGGTCGCCGCTGGTTGGCTGTGCAGTGGTTGGGGGGGTCAGGAGCAAGGGGGATGGTCCTGGAGTTTGGACCGAGGTAGTGGGTGTGAGTGGGGAGTGGAGAGGTTTGGGGGTGGGTGGTGGAGAGGTGTAGGGGGGTTGGAAATGGGGTGGGGAGGGGGGGGGGTGGGGGTTGTGGAGGTGGTGGGGGTTGTGGAGGGGGAAGGGGATGGGGAAATTGTGTGGGTCCAAGCTGCACCCAGTGTCTCCAGTGTTGGGGAGGGGGAGGGGGTGGGGGTTGGGGAGGGGGTTGTGGAGGGGGTGGGGGTTGTGGAGGGGGTGGGGGTTGTGGAGGGGGAAGGGGATGGGGAAATTGTGTGGGTCCAAGCTGCACCCAGTGTCTCCTCTTCTTCTTCCTCCTCCTCTTCTTCCTCCTCCTCTTCTTCCTCCTCCTCCTCTTCCTCCTCCTCTTTCTTCTCCTCCTCCTCCTCCTCTTCCTCCTCCTCCTCTTCCTCCTCCTCCTCTTCCTCCTCCTCCTCTTCCGGCTGCTCCTGGGCTGCCTGGTCCCGGCGTGCCTGCTCCCGGGCTTCTCTGGCGGCTCTTGCCCGTGCTGAAATGTTCATGTTGATGGCATAGAAATCGAAGATTGGGTTTCATAAAAAAGGGGGAAAGAAAAATTCACATTAGTCATGCTCATAACCTTCAAAATTATCATTGCTGTGATATTTCAGACATTTATCATGCAAACTATTTGATATCCTACACCCAAAAACTGATCAACTACTTAACCCCCCCCTATACACCCATATACACCCATATACCCCCCCTATACACCCATATACACCCCCATATACACCCCCATATACACCCATATACCCCCCATATACACCCATATACACCCCCATATACACCCATATACCCCCCATATACACCCATATACACCCCCCTATACACCCATATACACCCATATACCCCCCATATACACCCATATACACCCCCATATACACCCCCATATACACCCATATACCCCCCATATACCCCCCATATACACCCATATACCCCCCATATACACCCATATACACCCCCATATACACCCATATACCCCCCATATACACCCATATACCCCCCATATACACCCCCATATACACCCATATACACCCATATACCCCCCATATACACCCATATACACCCCCATATACACCCATATACCCCCCATATACACCCATATACACCCCCATATACACCCCCATATACACCCATATACACCCCCATATACACCCCCATACTCAGCAACATATTTATAAAAAGTACACAAAACATTGCTAAAAAACGCTGACATACTAGTAATCAAAACTTACATCGGGCAATATGGCGGCGAAGGCTGCTGAGAAAAACCGGCTGCCGCCGGCGCAGGTCTGACCAGCGCCGCTCAACCTGCCCCAGGCTTCTGCGGACGCCGGTCGTAGAGAAGATCAGGCGGCGGGCAGCAGTATACGCCCGCCGCTTGTCGGCATTGCTAACATATGGGCCCCTGGGCCCCAGGTGACGGTCCATAACGTCGACCAGGGCCAACAGCTCAGGGGTGGAAAAGGGCCTAGCACGATTAGACGTCATAGTGGCAATGGCGCAGTTATTAATTGCAGGTACATATATCACTTTTGGTGCTTGCTGATTGGTCGAAAAAATTGTTTGTTTGGTATTAACTTTATTAATCCCTCTTACAGTAACAAACTGGATGCGAATAGAAACTTACGCGGACCGTTCCGATATTCACACACCACAACCAACAGCATGCATTCAATGTAGAGATGAACTGTATATACAGTGTGCTGAAAATAATACACGCAACCATCAACTTATAACTACGCTGCTTAAAGGGGGCACGATACACCGATATCCATGGAGAGGAGTACTGTATTTACAGTGTGCGGAAAATAATACACGCAACCCTCTACTTATAACTACGCTGCTTAAAGGGGGCACGATACACCGATATCCATGGAGAGGAGTACTGTATTTACAGTGTGCGGAAAATAATACACGCAACCCTCTACTCATAACTACGCTGCTTAAAGGGCCACAATGCGACATGTTGCTGTATGACAATTTCATACACATTACATATGTAAGGAAAGCATTGTAACGTGTAGTTTTGAAATGTGACTCACAAGGCATACACGAACTCCAACAGATACCAGCTGACAACACTCATCATTGGAATGACAGGTGCACACATTTCACGATGTAGCCCACAATGCTCCACAACCTGTGTATATGCATATACAGGTGATTGATCAGGTGGTTGAGACCTGCGTAATTTAAGCGGGAATTATCGGCGGGAAATATCGGCGTAAATTTGCATCTACCTTTGCGGGAAAAAATATACGCCCCCTTGTTCATGGCGGGAGATTAACATATAAATATTCAGTCAGATGCAGCCCACAATTGCTGCAAACATGTCTGACTCAGACGATTCCGCAGCTGAGGACGCTCTGCAGAGAGCTACGGCACAATCCCTGCTTGATGCACTGAACAAGAGGGAACAGGAGCGGAGAAGGAGGGCCCAAGAGAGGAGTAGCCTGCAAGATCAAGCGGGCCCCTCAGTAACAGGCCCTGGTGAACCTCCACCAGCTCCACAAGGGCCAAGCAACCAACAGAACAAGAGGTTGCATCTCTCCAAACAGGTGTGACCCAGCAGGTGCATGGTGAGAGAACTGGGGCCACCAGAAAACAGGCTGCAACATCTAGGGTGAGGACTGAGCAGGATACCACCACCAGAAAGAGAAACCCTGCATTTGTAGAGGCCGAAATGCGAATTCTAGTGCCCAGGGCACGCAAATGGATTGAATTGGCAACCAGGAAGCCGGGTGCCAGTGCAAGGAGAAACCTTTGGGAGAAGATCACAGAGGAAGTGAACCAGGTGGCACCAGTGGTCAGAAATTGGGACGCGGTGAAGAAAAGGTTAGTGTGTTTGTCAGGGCAATTTTTCAGCAGTCTCCAGCAGGAACTGAGGCCCTTATTCTAGTTCACTCTTTCTGCCCAAATATTTCTTAGATGGACAAAACCATGTGCACTGCAGGTGAGGCAGGTGTTACTTGTGCAGAGATAATCAGATTTGGGTGGGGTTTTACACCTGCCTCACCTGCAGTGCACATGGTTTTGTCCATCAAAGAAATATTTGGGCAGAAAGAGTGAACTAGAATAAGGGCCTCAGTTCCTGCTGGAGACTGCTGAAAAATTGCCCTGGTCTTTGTCCCCCTGATGTCATATGTGTGTACATATGTTACATGTATGTTTTGAGACTAATAGAAAGGTGTGTTTGTAGATAGTGCTACACTTCAATGTCACATGTGAACACAACCATGTCTAATAACCCACATTGATATATGAAACATGCACCATTGGTGTGATGTGAGGTTATGGGCACAGTTCTGCTCATGTGAAGTATGTGATGGGACAAGAGAAAGTGTGTTTTTGAAAGAGTTGTTGTAACATGTTCCATATGATGCTACTGAAACAAGAATGAGCAAACTGTGCACATGTAGCTGGTGAGAAACTACACATCCCAGTATGCCATTCCATAGTTAAATTACTCCATAATAACCACATTGTCAAGCTATGGTGGAATGTGTAGTTTCACACCAGGTGGAGGTGCCTAATTTGGCCATGGATGATGTCATTTCTGCATAGTGATGTATGTATGTGCATTTAGTGGCCTAATGAATGAGATGAGACACTGAAATGCCTCCTAATTGAGACATGAATGTGTGTGTGGGACACATATGGCAAAAAAACATAAGATCACCCACACTAGGAAATGTCACGTAGCTAGGGGTACCACATAGTCCCTTTAATTCCGGACACATATTAATTACACAGGTTCTGTGGCTGGCTGACTTCAAGACTCCACTTCACCTAATTTTAAACTGCCACAGAACCTGTGTAATTAACATGTGTCCGGAATTTAAGGGACTAGGTGGTAACCCTACACGTAGCACAGTGGTGCACATATCTCATGGTGATATTTGTATTTTTAAACTTGTAGGTGGACTGACTTCAAAAGTACACTGAAGAGGAAGATGACTGACCGGTACAACCACAGCATGTCCACCGGGAGAGGTCCTATGCCTGACCATTTGGAGTATACCCCCCTGGAGCTGGACTCCATGGACGTGATTGATGTGGGGGAGATCAGGGGGATCTCCAATATGGACATTGAGCTCCCGGCGGAGGTCTTTGATGCTCCTTTTGATGGTAAGTCACAGTAATGCATTGTATTTAGAAAGATATTTTTTATTGCGTATGTGATGGTGACATTGTTTTCAATTCTTATCCTAGCAGAAGCAGAAAGCCAGGATGTACCGGCAGCATCTTCCTCTGCAGAGCCACAGGTGGAGCAAGTGGTCCAGCCTCCACCAAGACGTCGCCCCCAGCCCCAGCCACAGGAGACATGGGATGAGAGCATGATGGTGATACTGGAGAGGATCGAGCAGCAAGGGGTGGATGCTGCGATCCGTCAGCAGCAGGTGGCGGATTTTCTGGCGGAGTGGAAGGCCACAAACAAGCTGCAGGTTGAGGCCTTGAACCGCATTAATGAAACTCTGGCGGCTGGCATAGTAAGCATTGGCCAACACCTCAGCCGCCAGAATGAACTTCTTGCGGAGCAGCTGTCCACCGCCAGGTCCCTAAGGGACAATCCCCCATCTGCTGCCCCACCCCAAGCTGCTCCCCAACCTTCCACCTCTGCTGACCCTCCTGTGTCCACTAGGGGAAGACGCCGCAAGGCAGCTGAGCCAAAGGCCCCTGTCCCCAAGGCCCCATCTAAAAGGGGCAAAAAAGGGCCCAAATGAGACCTGGTTCACTTCCTCTGTGGTTGGAGGCCAAAGGTTTAAATTGCACTGGACATCCGCTTCCTGAGTTGGCCATCGATCCATTTGCGTGCCATGGGCATGAAAGTTCGTATTTTGACCTCTACAAATGCAGGATATTTTTTTTTGGTGGTGTGTATCTTGCTTAGTATTCACCCTGGTTGTTGCAGTACGTATTCTGGTGTCCCCATTTCTTTCACCATTGCATTTGCAGGGTAACACATGTTTGGAGATATGCAACCTCTTGTTCTGGCTGTTTTATTATTTGTGTGTCTATTTTATTTGTTTATTTGATTTCTCACATTAAAGTGTCAAGCTGTGATGCTGAACAGCAAATAAATTTATTTTACAAATTAAATCTAAATTGTGGTATGTGTAATTTCTTGTGTGAAACAAATACTAGATTTATGTGTACTTACTGACCAGGGTATTTTTGAACATTTGTTGAAGTGTGGTCGAAGTTTCCCATGTGTAACCCTCTCCATGGCCATTCCCATGTTCCTATCCAACTTTTCCCTGCTAATTAGTTTGTGTCAGCACATGTGCAGAGCAACTTAATAGGTGAGAAAGCAGTTTGTGTGCAGGTGAGGTAGCTCCTACAGTAGTAGGTAAAAGCAGGTCCAGAACAATGCTTTCCTCATGGAGTGGGTGAGGCAGACAAACAAGGGTGAAAAGGTACATTTGTGTAGGAATGCATATGTGTCCTCCCTAAAAAAAGATGTGTGAATGGGCCAAACATGATAAATTAGCTTGTGAACAAACATGCATAACTTTTTAAATATATATGATTTTACAGTGTCATAAGCAGATGTAGGAATCCTTTGTTAGAGAGATGAGAGTGCAATAATGTGATTGGTGGCATCTTACATCCAGAGTGTAGTCAAATCCAAATCCTAGCAGATGAGATAGTGGTACAGGTCATTATTTTGGGTACTATACAAAGATTGTGTGGAAAATAGTGGTCATGGGCTTCAAACATTGCTGAAACATCCTTTGTAGGTGTTAGATGTGGTTTATGTTATTGTATCCTAAATACAAAACCTATGTTTGTATTAGAGTGAACACGTTGACACATGTCGACTTGTGTAGATTGAGTGTGCTACTGCGTAAAGTCTATGAAAGCACGTAGTGAATGTGTCTGTTTAGCAAATACCTACCTTAGCGTATAAAAAGATTCTTACCTTAAATTAAACAAACCTTTAATTGCGGAGAAGTATAGAAACATAAGCTTCCAATGTGTTTGCGTGCTGTGTGTGTGGCTTGCAGGCAGTGAAATCATGGTTTGGACTTAATAGACTGCAGCATTGCTTATTACATTCAGGTGTATGTGTTTGAGTAGTAATCAGCGTTAATTAGCCAACTCAGCCGCACGCTGGCATGCGGTATCTGTAGGGGTGGTTTGAGCTGGCGGTTGGCGGCCGCCTGTTTGGTGTCCGAAATGAACGGTGCCTTAGTCGATCGTGCGGTAGTAGCACCGCTCATTTTTGGTGCACACCCCCGTGTACGCCCATATTTACGCCCATTTTCCCTCATTATTTCGGCCGCTCCCATCAACACGCCCCTATGCCGCCCCATTACCCGTACACTCGCGTACAGGTTTTTTCGCACGTTGAGACCCCGGCCGTAAGCGTTGTGGAGTGTTCGCGCCGGCGCATTAGCGTATCTGCACATGCACAGATCATGAAAAACCCCGGGACGTACGCGTACGGCCCGGCCGCTCCAACCAGAATAAGGCCCTAAGTGTGGATAAATATCCCTATCTGGGCTATGTGGAGGTAGTTTTAGAGTTCGATAAGGGTGTTATGAACTCATTAAAAGTTCCCTTTGTTGCTTTGGTCTGCCCTGAGATAAAAGGGGAAAAGGAGGAATTACCCATAATTGTAGGGACTAACACCCAATTGTATCAGAGTTTATCAAATTGGTGCCTGAAAGAAAAAGGGAAGATTCCAAACCTTAGTTACTCCTTTAATGTAGATGCAGGAAAAGGGGTGGTTGTTGAGTCAGAGAACAAGTTTGAATTGTGTTTTCAAGGAAGCGATATTTCCAACAAAGAGAAGAGGAATTTAATAGAGGCTTTAGAGTCTAAGGGGCCAGCATTTTCCATTGGGCAATGGGACTTAGGAGTTGCAAAGGGGGTGGAACACCAAATAAATCTTACGGATAATAGTCCTTTCCGAGAACGTTCTCGCAGAATTGCTCCTGCAGATTTCGAAGATGTGAGACTACATTTAAAGGGGTTACTGGAAAATCAGATGATCATAGAATCCCGAAGTCAATATGCGTCACCTATAGTTATTGCTAGGAAAAAGATCGGGAAAATTAGAATGTGTTTGGACTATAGAACCTTAAATGCCCGAACAATATCTGACCAATACACAGTGCCCCGAATAGATGAAGCGTTGGATTGTTTACTGGGGAGCAATTGGTTCTCAGTCCTTGATCTGCGTAATGCAGGGCTGGGCAACACCGGCCCTCCAGATGTTGATGAACTACACATCCCAGCATGCCTTGCATCAGTTTCAGCATGGCCACATAGCAAAACTAATGCAAAGCATCCTGGGATGTGTAGTTCATTAACATCTGGAGGGCCGGTGTTGCCCAGCCCTGGCGTAATGGATTCTATTAAATCCCCATGAGGCGTGCAGATCAAGAAAAGACTGCTTTCATTTGTCCCCTGGGGTTCTTTGAGTTCTTGAAGATGCCACAGGGAATCAAAGGAGCCCCAGCCACATTCCAACAGACCATGGAGAAAACCATTGGGGATATGAATTATAGAGAGGTATTAGTGTACCTTGATGACATAATTGTCTTTGGCACAACACTGGAGGAGCATAACAGGCGCCTACTGAAAGTCTTGGACCGGCTCATTGACGGAGGGTTGAAGCTGTCTCTAGACAAATGTATCCTTTGCAGATCTTCAGTTAAATATCTTGGACATATAGTAAGCAGAGAGGGGATAGCTACAGATCCTGCCAAGGTAGAGGCCGTTAAGACTTGGCCTAGGCCCACAAAACTCAAAGAGCTAAGATTTTGTGGGTATTACAGAAGATTCGTCTCCAACTATTCTCAGATTGCAAAACCACTAACTGATTTGACAAAGGGGTATCCTCCCGCAAACAAAAAGAGAGTTACAGCCAGTGATGCCACTCATAAAAGTTTGTACAAAACAGGGGAGTTATTTGGTGAAAGGTGGGATCATAAATGTGAGAAAGCTTTCCAAATGCTAAAAGAGAAATTGACTGATGCTCCAGTGTTAGCATATGCTGACCCCAGTATTCCGTATATACTTCATATAGACGCTTCTCAAGAGGGGATAGGGGGTGTGCTATATCAGCGTCACCCAGCTACTAAAGAATTGAAGCCAGTGTCTTTCTCAAGTAGAGGCTTGACTGTTAGTGAAAAAAACTATCCCACTCACAAATTGGAATTTCTGGCGTTAAAGTGGTGTGTAGTAGAGAAATTCCATGATTACCTATATGGGGTGAATTTCGAGGTTCACACGGATAACAACCCCTTAACTTATATTCTCACTACAGCTAAACTAGATGCAACAGGACATCGTTGGTTAGTGGCATTATCCTTATATGATTTTTCTCTAAAATACCGCCCAGGGGTAAGCAATATTGATGCAGACTCATTATCTAGGATACCTGGTCAAAAGACTTCTGAAAGAGAAGAAGAATGGATTGAAATTCCTATAGGGGATGTAAAAGGAATGTGCCACCAAGTGCAGATAAGAGAATCTTTATGTGGAGAACGTATAAGTGCTTTGGGGGCAACATCGAATGCTTTACCCCTATCTTATTGCTGGTTGGGCAGATTAGAATTAGAAGGACTGCCTAAACTGAAACCTATGCAGATAAAGAAGGATCAATTATCTGATAAGGACATTAAAGACATTTATTATTTGGTAGGACGAGGAAAGTGGGATGATCAAAAGATATCATTGGTTACTGAAAAGGCAAGAATCTTGGAAAAACAAAGGAAACTGTTACAAGTTCGGAGTGGAATACTATACAGAGTCACACAACAAATAGATGGTAGAGTCCTACATCAAATTGTTTTGCCTGAAAAACACAGGGTGACAGCATTGCAGGCACTACATGATGATCATGGACATCTAGGGTTTGAGAAAATATTAGGTTTGATAGCCCATAGGTTTTACTGGCCTGGGATGAGGCGAGAGATAGAAAGTTGCTGTCAGAATTGTGGGAGTTGTGTGGTGAGAAAGACGGTAGCCAAACAGTGCGCACCTTTAGTGTCCTTTAAAAGTAACGGCCCTATGGATGTGATTTGTATGGACTTCTTAACGCTTGAAGTAAAATATGGTAAAAAATGTCATATACTAGTAGTTACTGATCATTTTACAAGGTATGCGCAGGCATACGTGACCCCGAATCAGAAAGCGTTAACAGTAGCAAATACCCTTTGGAGTAAATTTTTCATTCATTATGGGCTGCCCAATAGGTTACACTCTGATCAGGGAAGGGAATTTGAGAGCAGATTAATTAAAGAGCTCTGTTCCTTATGTGGGATTGTAAAATCTAAAACCACTCCCTACCACCCTCAAGGGGACCCTCAGCCCGAACGATTCAATCGGACCTTACTTAATATGTTGGGAACTTTAAGTCCTCTGGATAAGCAGAACTGGAAAAGACATATTGATCGCTTAATTCACGCTTATAATTGTACTTTTAATGAGTCCACAGGATTTTCTCCTTACTTTTTAATGTTTGGGAGAGAGGCAAGACTCCCGATAGATGTTAGTATGGGAGCCCCAACTAGTCATATCTCTCCAGTATCACATAGCAAATATGTTGAAAAACTAAGAGAAGATCTGCAGGAGGCATACGCAATTGCTACTAAGGCTGCAGAAAAGTTAGGGCTGAAAAACAAGAGAATATTTGATAGGAAAGTCCGGGAACAAGATCTTGCCCCGGGTGATCGAGTACTGTTAAGGAAATTTGGGATACCAAAAAGGTTCAAAATCTCTAATAAATGGAGGGAAGATCCTTTTGTAATAATTGAAAAGTTTCATGACCTGCCTGTGTATAAGATCAAGCCAGAGTCAGGGGAGGGAGTTGTCTTAACATATCATAGACAGCATTTGTTACTGATAGGTCAAGAAATACGGTTGGAAAACCTTACTGAAAGTCCTAGCACTAGTGTAAGTGTGGAAGGAAATAAAGACAGGGTCACTGAAGTTAATAAGCTGCCCGATTTAAATGAATTAGAAGGAGACATTGAAAGTCCAGGGTGTTATTATAAAGATGCCGATATGAATACTCCTAAACTTGAGTGTGGTAGAAGTAACCAGGATAAACAGAGGGAAGATGAAGGGAGTTATGAACCTCTAAATAGAGCAGGAATTGAGATGTCTGACGATTCCAACACAAATAGCACTAATAGCTCTCAAGACGGTAGTGAAATGTGTAATGAGGAGGGTGATGTACAAGATGTTGAAAGGCCAAAAAGAATATGTAGGCCCCCTTCTATTCTCACTTATGATAGAATGGGAGACACTAGTATAGTACCCCAAATAGTCTATCCCACCATGTGTACTTGGCCATATTTTCATTGCTCAGCTATATATATGTAGATATCAGATGATGTCGATCTAAGCTGATGAATTACTGTAGTTAGATCGCCAGGGGAAGAGAATGTAACCCTACTTTTGGTTATACATGTATTTTGATATATATATATGTAAAAATAGGAAATTGTAGTGTTAATATATTTATTGAAGTGATGTACATGTATGTACGTATATAGAATATATTTAATGGTGTACATATATTATATGTATGGTATACTGGCATGCTGGCTTAAAGACTTGTAGAGCAACAAGCAGGGCACTGGAAATTTCCAGAGCCCCATGAGACTCCTTAAGCTGTCAATCAGTGAGAACAAGGACTGTCCTTGTGCCAGTCAGTTGACCAGGCAGTTGACCAGTCAGCTGACTCTGTGAAGGGCTGCCAGAAACGCTGCTGGCTTTAGACTGACAGTCTCCCTTATACAGCGCTTACCTTCTCCGCATAGTTGTGAACATTGAGAGCTGTAGATATTTAGGCGCTATACTATGTGGCTGGGGAAGTGAGCCAGGAAGGAGTTACTACTTAGCAGAGCACCCCACTCCCCGTCCAACTAAAACACAAGCTGCATCATCTCTCATCCGATGCAGGCAGGAGGACTGTGGCCTAGTGCTACAAGTTGGGGAAGACAGAGGAGGCGGAGCGGTGACTGACAGTATTGCTCTGCCAAAGCCCAGAGGGAGTGTCAGGTCGCCGACCCTCTGCTGAGCCACTAAAGCAGGAGGTACTCACATCATCACAGCAGCGGCGCCAGCAAAGGAGGAGCCGCTGAACCACAAATATAAAATATCATCATATCCCACTCAAGTGCAGCAGAGAAAGAGTTAAGGAGCAAGCAGACAGAAGGGTGAGATACTAGTTCACACTTCACTTAAGAGATTTGACTGCAGGAAACTACAGAGCTAGGAGAGTATAATTAGCACAGAGCTAAAAAGTGTCACTCAAAGTCTGGACAGACAGCCAGATTTAAGTAAGTTTTCCACTTACTTAATTGTATATAAAGAACTCTCAGAGACAGAGAAAAGGTTTGATTAGATTGGATACATCCATTAGTATCCAATACTAATACTTTTCAACTACTACATTCAGATAGATACACTTTTATTAGTTCAAAGGAAGACTGAACTGTACGCTTACATTTGGGCCCCAACATGCGCATATATTATTCCTTTAATGCTGGCCAGCTAAGGTTTTTTTGTAATGCATGCAAGTATTTCTGTATAGGATTTGGGAGGATTAGAGGGTACTGTATTGTATTGTATAAAGAGCATGAAAATGTATTGTATGTTATTATTGATATGATCCTGTATGCTTATGTATTGATAAATAGAAATTGTATTAAACTTACTTATTCTATTGACGGGTTAGCCAAGTTCATTAGGGAGTAACATTATAGTATAGGCATATACTCAATTAGATGAGTTAGATGAGTGTTTCCCAGACGACACTAATTAAATAAAGTTTGGGTGGAGGCACTTAGTTACTTAGTTGTAACCTTTACATAGTAAAAGAGTAAAGGGGTTACATATAATTAAGTATTATCTTTTTAATCTCAGCCTTCTTCTTCCCATTAGCCCTTCCATATATGAATGGATCCATAAACATATACTGCAGCATTAACAGAGAATACCGGCAATAAGCATTGTTCCTTTAATAACTCTTATGTACAAACACAATCATTAAGTGCTCCAGTCAGTAACTGCTTCTTTGTATAACACAAACATCAACAACATATATGCGGTTATCACATTATGTAGGGGAGTTTATGAGTAAAAATGAGGACACCGGTGTGAAAATTAACCATTTCTGCACTTGACCAAAGTTGCTTCTGGGTCAGTTCACCCATCAGGACCTGGTCTGAAACATTGGCGATTTTTAGACACTTTAAAAATGCGAATGCTGTTTGCGCATTCCATTAAATAAGCGATTTGTATACTTCTGTATGGGAAAACATCTGGATGCGATAAAAATGCGAATTAAAACCGCCAATTTAGAAAGTGTGAGTTATCGCACAAATTGTGTGAATTAAAGGACTTAGCGCACCCTATTAAGTAAGCGATTTTGGCAAAAAATGCGATAACGCCATTTTGTTCCCTAAAAATCGCATTAAAAAAACACAAATCGCATCCTATTAAATGTCACCCCAGATATCCAAACTTGCTCCTGACTGCCCTGCATTACCCAACACAAGGATTTGACCACAACCACGACAAAGACATTTCTTGGTGGAGGCACACTTTTAACAATTTGATATGATGAAATTAGTTTAAAACTTTTAATTCACTTATGCTGAAATAATGGTGTCAATATAATCAGAGTGTTAATTCATCCTGCCTTTAATAAGGATCAGTAACAAAATGATTTAAATATTTACAGGGTCACTTGAAACATTTGTACCATAAATGCAATAGGGGTGCATACAGTATATCACAGATGATAGTTCAACAATTCGTTGAGGTGCTGACAGTATAATATATTGAAAATCGACGTAATTGATATCATAAGAACATATTGTATATTTATGGGATTACCAACCCCAGAAAAGACAATGTTGACAGGAATTTCAATGAAAATCACACTGTACAATTTGTGAATCATGGGCCTGATTCTGGTTCACTCGCAAATGGGAATTCTCCCTCTAATGGAAAACCATGTGCACTGGAGGTGGGTAAGATATAAAATGTGCAGAGAGTTAGATTTGGGTGGGGTTTATACTTTAAAATGAAATCTATATTGCAGTATAAGAATAAAGCAGCCAGTATTTACTCTGCACAGAAACAAAATCTCTCACCCAAATCTAACTCTCTCTGCACATGTTACATCCGCCCCACCTGCAGTGCATATGTTTTTTTTTCCATTAGAGTGATAATTTGATGTCGTAGCCTGCCTAGGATTGAGTTGGTGTTTGTGAGATGCTGCTACGGACGCCACTGTTGTTGTTGTTGCTTCTGCATAATACCCTCTACCCAGTGGGCTTTCACAGTCATGTAGTCCTTAGTTAAGTGTTCCACTTGTCCACATTTATGTTAACAGTGGATACAATGACATATTTGAGGACACTAAGGACACTTTTCTTAGTGTCCCTGTACAGTCTGGGAATTGCTTGCCTAGTGAAGTGGAATCTAAATGGCATTTGGTACTGGGGACACAGTACATCCATCAACTATCTAAATCCCGCTGTACTGATGGAAGATACTGGGTGTATGTCTAACACCAGCATAGTTTTTTGGCCTCAATAATCCACTTTGCAACAGGGTGACTGCTGTCATACTTCATCTTCCTGACAAAGTAACAGTAAATAGCTTAGTTGCACAGTAAATTGTTACGTTAAAGTAATACAAGTGGTCTTCCGAATCCTTCTCTGGGATGAAGATCAAATCCCAGCAGCAACAACAGCAGCAGCAGTAGGGGTAGCACTCAAGGATCCTCCAGAGGAGTCAGGCATGCATGTGACATGGCCTGCAGGACTACTTTCGATATAGATTGAGGAGGAAATTGATGAGGGAGTTGGTGGTGTGGTTTCCAGGCACTTGGATACAACAAAAAATGGACTTAGGTGTCTCTGGACTGCTTACGTGCTTTAGCCAAAGTTTCTGAACTTGACAATGACTATAATGAATGCACTGCAGGTGACGTATAAGGGAGGATGTTTATAGGTGGTTGCGTCCTTACCCCTACTTATTATGGTTTTACAATGGCTACATAATTCAACACAATTGTCCAGATTTGGATAGAAATAATTCCATCCAGAGAGAAGAGGTGGGTTTTTGGTCTTTTGCTCAGGCATGAAAATGTTTTTTTTTTTTTTATCCCACAGCCTACAACTGTTACCACCATTGCCTAATTCAAACAAACCACATGACCATCAGAAGCCTTATCATCAACTTCCTCCCAGCACTTGCAGAGGGTAAACAAATAGTAGAAGTAGCCTTCTCTTCCCATACAGTGTTGGAAATATGAGGCATAGACATCGCAAACGCAGACACACTTTGACTCTCCTTGGAGATTTTTGGTTTATTTTTTACTTCTTTTGAGAGGTAGGAGGGCTTCCATCTTCACGAGAAGCTGAACCACCAGTCATAAACATAGGCTAAGGCCGTTGCCTTTACTTGCCACTTCATGTTGTGATTGCCATACTGTATTTCTAATTTTACATTTCTCTTCAGCTAAATTAAAATTTTATGTTTATTATTGTAAAATGTAGCTTTTTGGATTCTTTATGAGTTCTGCAACATTTGGCTTTGGCCTTAGCAGATGACGTTGATGGACTTGCATCATCAATGCCATGACTGGTGGCTGCAGATTCAGCACTAGTAGTAGGAAGTGGCTCCTGATCTTTCACTATTTTTCAATCCAAATCTTTATCCTCCAGACAAAATTATAGTGCAGACAGACAGCACAAAAATTATAGGACTAGCCTGAAGTAGGCATCTGGGGATGGTAACCGGCCATTTAGTGGGAGTTTTAAGAATGCTAGGTGTGCCCAAAAAAATGCTGCGAGTGTAAATGAAAATGCAGGAGTGTCCAAGTGTTTTAGAGGAGGGTGTGTGATGTCATCTCCAGCTGTATATGCTTCTATTCATCCCATCGCCAAGAAAGTCGAGGGCTATGCACACAGTGGACAAATCATTTGATGGTAAATGTCTTGCGATGGGATTTGGACATTTTTGCTTGGCTGCAAAGTCTTCACTACACTTAGACATATATTCACACAGTGTACACAGTAATTCGCATGGTGGATTTAGATTTAGCAGGGTGGCATCTACCTGTTCACTGGCCGCTGTGAATTCACTCAGCAGTGATCAGGTCTGAATTAGGTACAATTTGTAGAGCTCTAATGTTGACCAATTTTGCCTCAGGTGGGTAGTTTGCAACCTAGCAATTTAATATTTTTTCATTATATCGACATTTTTAATTGGGACAAATAAGCCATTCCTCAATACATCTCAAAACTATTTCTTTATTTCATATATCAAGTCAAAACAGGTTAAATGTGATGCAGCAATTATTCTCTATAAAAAAAATAAAAATAAAGAGAAATCCTTAGTAGTTTATTCAGTACTTGTTTCCTAACATGGCGCCCGTCGTGGGTGATCGGATACCTTAAGTTAAGGCAACTTAAGGTATGCGATGGACGCGACCGACGCAATATTTGGCTATTTTTAGCCTTTATTGCCGGCACTGAGAAAATCACCTTGATCACTTCCATCGCATGCCATTATAATGGCACGCGATGCGACCGAAGCGATCAACGTGATATTACATAGGAATCAATGGTAAGTTAGCCGGCTATTACAAAATCGCGTTGATCGCATCCATCGCATGCCATTATAATGGCACGCGATGCAACCAACGCGATGAACGCGATATTACATAGGGATCAATGCTAAATTAGCCGGCTATTACAAAATCGCGTTGATCACGTCCATCGCATGCCATTATAATGGCACGCGATGCAACCAACGCGATCAATGCGATATTACATAGGGATCAATGCTAAATTAGCCGGCTATTACAAAATCGCGTTGATCGCGTCCATCGCATGCCATTATAATGGCATGCGATGCGACCGACAAGATTTTACATAGGGAATAATGTTAAATGGGCCAATGGCCCCAATTTTTGATTGTATAGGCACCCTAATGGGTAATTTGTATGTTAAATGCACCCCCGAAGCGTGGCGAGTGTAGCAAGCCCGCGAGGGGCGGCGGTATGCGTCCTATGACCTTTTCATACCCCCATACCCCCACTATTCATACCCCCACTATCCACGTCGGTGTTGATCTTATATAGTGTGGCGAGCGCAGCCACCGAGCCCGAAGCATGGCGAGCGGACGCGTAATACCTGTGAATTAATGCGCGTCCCCTCTCGGGGCATGCTGCGCTCACCACGCTTCGGGCTCGGTGGCTCGCTGCACTTGTCACACTATATAGAATCAACTCTACGCCGACGTGGATAGTGGGGGTATGAAAAGGTCGGAGGACGCGTACCGCCACCCCTCGTGGGCTCGCTGCACTCGCCACGCTTCGAGTTGGCGTTGATCGTGGGGTGCCGTTAACAATGGGGGGGGGGGCATTTCACCCATGAGGGTGGGTATACAATGAAAATTGGGGTCTGGGGGGCATTTTACATTGGGGCCAATGTAAAATCGGGTCTCAGGGACCATTTTACATTGATTCCAATGTAAAAAATTGCGTCGATCGCATGCGATTTGGTTGCATGCGATGCGATCGACGCGGTTTTTTGGGTCCCAATGGATGCAATTAAAATCGCTGGCGTAGTGCTAGGAAACAAGTACCGTTTATTCAATTTCATTTTTTTTTTATATTTTTTAAATTCTTGTGATCATAAAGTTGCAACAAATGTTTTTTATTACATAGTGAATGATGATCCACCTTCACTAGTACAGACTTCACTTGTCATCCTTGATGTGCACATACCTGTATCTGAGGATATTCTAGAAAGACGAGTTCTAGACCTGTTACGTTTTCGCATGCACCATATATCTTGAATTATTTTCACAAAATAATTTCGAAATTTTACACCAATAAAAGCATAGATTACTGGATTAAGGCAGCAGTGAAAAAAGGCTAATGCCTTGGTAATGAATAATGCATATGAATGTTCTATTTGTTTAGAACAATTGCCTTTGCTCATTAAATTTGCAGCGTTTGCCAAAAGCACTCCATTGTATGGGACCTGGCAGAAAATAAATACTGCCACAACTGTGACAATCACTAATGTTGCCTTGTGTCTTTTAGAATTTTTGACCTGCAGCAGAGTTATAACAATAGATATATAGCAAAATAGCATAACAAGAAAAGGAATTATAAACCCTACACCAACTTCAACTATTATAGCTGCAAATTTCCATTTCTGTGCTGTAACACCATCATGGTACCGTGCTTCACAGACCGTCTGTGCTGATCTATCATTTCCTACCTGATAACATGCGCTAAATACGTACGCTATGGAAGACAGACAAGCAGATATGATCCATACGGACAAGCATAAAACTCGTTTATAGGCCAGTGCTATGGTTCTGAGCCTAAATGACTTCGTAGCCTGTACAATGGCAACATAACGGTCAATACCGACACATGCTAACAATAACATGCTGCAATTGAAATTAATTGAATAGATGCCTCTTACCAATTTGCACATAAAATCCTTAAAAATCCATTCTTGTTTATGATAATATACCGCCCAGAATGGAAGAGTTAAAATGAATAATATGTCTGCTATTGCCATATTTAGCAGATATACATCTGTCATATTCTTTTCTTTTTTGTAGTAACTGAAAGTCACAACAACCAACACATTTCCCACAAGACCAAATACAAATATAAAGGAAAATGTAACAGGTGCAAAAAAATTCAAAAATCCTTTAACAGTGTCCATGTTGCAAACTGTTTCTTCAGAATCAAAGTCATTTAAATATGCGTAATCTGGAGTGGAGCTTTCCATATTTCCCAGTTGGATTTTCTTGATCCCTAGAGTAAAAAAAAACAGTAATTCATCATATATACAAAACTGCATGCAATTTATTACAGTATTAATATTACTGTGAATTGAGAAGAGCTAAAATTATATTTTAAATAATCTAGGGTACGACCATGATTGTGGGACACTTGTGAAACTATTTCCTTTGAAATCGCACAATGTTCTCAAGATGGGTTGGAGCAGACAAACACACATGATCTGCCAATGATCTGCACACGCAGGGCCGGCGCTACCCAATCAGCAGCTCCTGCAAAGCAGGGAGGCGCCATGCTGAAAAGGTGCTGTCTCCCTCCCTGCTCTGCTAAAGCTGCCTCAGCCCTCACTGTCTCTGCCTCTTGCACGCCGCCCGCAGCGCCTGTCTGACAGCGGGCGGGCGGCAGTATAAAAAGCTGCACCCTGCACCGCGAGTGCACACAGTCTGCACACCGCCCGCAGTGCCTGTCTGACATCTGGCCACAGTATAGAGAGGCTGAGGAGCTCCCTGCACTGCGCATACACTGTCCTCCTCCTGGGACCTGCCCCCCTCTTCCTCAAGGACACTTGCGCTGAGACATGAAGCATTGTCTGTGAATGCCTGGATGACATGTCCTGTCCGGATACGCCCCCTACCCATTGCTCCCTGCGCCTGTCAGCTATCAGATAGAAGAGGAGGGACACCACAAGAGTTAAACAGCAAAAGAACAGTTAATCTTTTATTGTACATGTATATAACAATTTTTTTAATAGTTGCAGTTTTTTTATATTACTTTAGTCACTTTTTAAATAATGGGCTGGGCTATGTGCCTAAAGGTGGCCATACACGCTGCAATAGCAGCGTGCGATGCGATATGCGCTCCTGTGGGCATCACACTGTACAAACAGTATGTGCTGCACATACTTTTTGTACTGCTTTTGGATTGCATCGCACACACATTGCATGCATGCCGTGCGATGTGATCTAGGCCATAACGTATGCGATTCTCACAGCGTGTATGGGCACCTTTAGTGCCTGCAACATTTTGAGGACACAGCACTGAGATGGTGTATGCATACATGTACATGCACCCGAGATCCTCCATAGGATCGCATGTTGCATAGGCTCCCACAATCGGGCTGCAGCTTGTTGCAATGGCAATGTGAAATTGCGCAAAATTTATGGTTTGCAGGAGGGCGCCGGACACCCTAGTACCGGCCCTGTGCACACGATCGGTACCTGCTCAAATGTAGATTGGATATTTTGCCTGCTTCAATTAAGATTTGTCAATCCGATAGGCGACCGATCAGGATTTGCATTGGGTCAGAATCGTACTGAAAACAGGTAAAATTCTGCTCCTTTTACATCCAATTGGTCATACAAATCATTCTGGTGTGTACCCAGCATAAGTCTATGTGCTAAATCTCAAAAATTGCACATTCTTTAAAAGCTTCCAAAAGAATGGGGACAAAATAAATGTTGAAGGAAATTACTGTATTGTTAAAATTCCCACACAACAACAATGATATTTGGGCCTATGTATTAATAATTGCGGCATTGCTAGGGTTGCTACCGGAGGCTTTTCCAGTCTTCCGGATACGGATTCTCCCGGAATTCGGTGTCTAAAAAAGCCTCCAGGCTCACAATGCCGGCTGCCTCTCTCCCCCCCTGAGTGTGTGCCGCCCACCCGCTACGTGTGTGTACAGTATGTATGTGTATATGTGCGTGTGTCACCTGCCCATCCACAGCACGCATATGTGTGCGTGTCGGGGTCGTGGTGTCTTTTGGTAACTAAGCAGCACTTTTGGCTGCAGCGGCATGTCGCTGCCTCTTCAGAGTGGACAGCAGTCCTCCTGCCACTGCCTGCCAGCTGCCCTGCCCCTGCCCCTGCACAGCCAAACAGCCAGCCTGGCCCTGGCCACCAATGTGATTTTAGGTAAACTGACCTGGAATGATGGAATTATGTATATATATATATGTCTCTTGTCCGTGACCCCACCTGGGGATTCAAGAAAGAGATTGACAGCATCATCCAATTGGGCTTGGCAAACCTATACATCAGCAAAGAAACTGCCGACTTTCTTACCCAAACACATCCAGTAATACCTATTCTGTACACCCTCCCCAAGGTTCATAAATCCCTGGTGGACCCCCCTGGTCGTCCTATCATCTCGGCCAGGGGCTCTCTGTGTCAGCCCCTCTCACAGCTAGTGGACTTTCACCTACAACCTGTGGTGCAACACACCGAAAGCTTCATCCAAGATACATCAGACTTCCTGCGGAGACTGAAAGACATCAGAGACCTACCACAAGACACCCTGCTGGTAATACTAGACGTCTCTAGTTTATACACCAGCATCCCTCATGACTTAGGGATTCAAGCCAACAGAGAAATGATCTCCAACAGTATGCACTACCGTGGCCCACCGGTGGAGTACATCTCCCTCCTGATGGAAATTATTTTGAATAAAAATGTTTTACCTTCAGCGCCAGGGGACAGCGATGGGGTCAAACATGGCCCCATCCTACGCTAACCTATTTATGGCGACATTCGAGAAAATACACATCAGTGGCAATCAACGTTTCAACAAGTACATCAAACTATACGTGAGGTATATTGATGACCTGTTCCTCTTATGGACTGGGGGTGAGGCAGAACTACTACTCTTCATCAATTATCTTAACACAATCCCAGGAGCCATACGATTTACCAGCAACTTCAGTCATTAATCCATCAGTTTTTTGGATGTTACAATCACCTTAAACAACAATGTTTTGTCCACAAATTTTTTTTCCAAAACAACTGACAAAAACTCCTTGCTACATGCGGATAGTTTTCACCCACATGCACTGAAAAAAGGTTTACCATACTCGCAATTATTAAGGGTCTGTGGAGTGAACTCTGATCGAGAGACCCTCCAAGATGCCCTTGCACATATGTGTATTCGCTTCCTGGAAAGGGGCTATGCAAAACATGACGTTGAAGAAGCGATGATTAGAGTGTCCCGACTCGATAGGGAAGATCTGCTCAGAACCAAAGTAACAAGTCCTAAAAGTACTGACAGATTGAATTTATGCAGCACTTATACGGTGGCTTCTAAATTTGTGAAAAAAACAATATTAGAACACTGGCATATCCTCGCCAGTGACCCCATACTACAACCAGTACTCCAAACTCCACCGAGATTTGCATACAGAAGGAGTCCCAACCTCAAGGACATGTTGGTGGTGACCGACCCTTCAGCAAATATTGTGAGACCTACCAGCTAGCTTACCCATAAGAACGGAGTCTACAGATGCTCTGGGTGCGCCAATTGCCAATTTCTTGTAACAGGAGAATCATTCAGCAACCCAGTCAATGGAGATAAATTTTCCCTTAGACACAAACTTGACTGTAACAGCAGGTTTGTGGTCTATGCCCTCTCGTGTCCATGCCAACTGATTTATGTGGGCAAGACGATTAGAACTGTGAAAGAAAGATTAAGCCAACACAGATCATCAATCAAAAAAAGTCTTCTACCCACAACAGATAACCTGGACCTTAAAAATTTACCAGTTGCTCGACATTTCCTCGAGAAAAGACATAACATTGGTCAATTAAAATGTCACCTTATTGACCACATACCCCCATTACGAAGAGGGGGTGACCGAGAAAAACTTCTACTCCAACGAGAACTCAAATGGATCTATCGTTTGAACTCATGTGGGATGCAGGTATATAAGCTTGTCACATCAACAGTGCTTAGTATACCATCCGAAGGTACCGCTGTGAAAGATGATAATGTGGATAACAGAGTGTTTGTATCTTTAAGGTAAGTGGGTTCAGCTTGAACACAAGGCTGCAAAAAAAGTCTAAATAAATGGAAATTTTCTGGTACAGTGACCCACGGGCCGATATAATGGGCCGTCTGGGTGGATTTGTCGGATGCTTGTGGATTTTGGGCAATGAATAAAGTAAAGGGGTAATAGGATGAACAGTGGTCGAAGCCTCTTTGGTGGATGTGTTAATAATTGACACAGAGCACGCTGTATGCAGGATCTTATCTAATTCAGACTTATACTGTACAATGGGATCTTTTGGAAGCAGAGCATAGGTATCAGAATCACTAAGTTGACGATCAAGTTCAGCGACATAGTCACCTGTATTTTGGATGACTATGCCGCCGCCCTTGTCGGCTGGACGTATAACGACATTAAGGTCGTCGCTAAGGCTTTTAACTGCCTTCCACTCCTGAGAACTGAAATTGGAATGTCCAATAACTGGCAAAGTCAATGCCTGGTTTATGTCCTGTTCCAGAAGTCTGGAAAAAGTCCTGATGGAGGGATTTAAAGATATACTGTAGGGTCAAACTTAGATTTAGGTTTTAGGGTAGCAGGAAAGTCATTGGATTGTGGCGGTAACTGGTCCGACCGTTTATCCTGGAATAATTCTTGTCGTTTTAATTGGCGAATCAACTTAAGCTGTTCAGCTTTTACCAGCAGAGGGTCAGGTTTATTTGATGGCATGAAATTCAGTCCCTTTGCTAACACCGACAGTTCTGTGCTATTCAAAGATCGAGAAGACAGATTAAACACTACTGCCTTTGTCGGGAGGGTTGGTAACGGGTTTTGACCCCTTGCCCTCTGGTTCTGGCCCCCCTGCCTCGTATATTTCCTCCGGCGTTTGTAGACTCCCGGTGTTGGGTCCCTAAAGGGGGTCGTTGTGAAGGGCCCTGCTCAGCTTCGCTAAAGATGCTTCTGATGATTCTGTATCCCGGCCGGTTCGATTAAACCTGGTACGTGGACGTCGTCTGAATGTACGTGAACTTGATTGTTCACCCCCAGTAAGCCAGGGGTACACAGCATGTTTTTGATAATCGAGATTCACCCGGTCTTTTTTATTCTTCTTATACGCCACTAGCTCTCTTCTATATTTTTCCCCTTGTAGTGAAAGTTTCTCTAGCCAATTAGTTGTAACATTGGCTGTTAGCGTGGCTTTGTGATGTTGTTCAAAGTCAGAAATTTTGGCACGTATATCAGTAAGCTCCCTGGTGACCTCCTCTATGACGTCCACCATCAGATCGAAGGAGCATTTATTGAGTATGGAGGTCCATACTTTACAAAACGGGATATTAAAACGGCCGATGGTAGGCACGTTTTTCGCCCTGAAGAACAGCAGCACATCGTTCTGCCATAAAGGCAGCTATAATGTCCGGGACCAGTGAACAGCCTGTAGCGAGACACTTCGCTCAGGCTAGATATTCACTTTCATCACTCCGCTACCGCATCATTGATCATATCCCACCTCTTAAAAGAGGTAGTGATAGATCATTACTGTTGCTGCGGGCGGAATGTCGATGGATCTATCTCTTCGACACACTTGCGCCTAAGGGCTTAAATGAAAACCTGGGGTTGTCTTGTTTTTTATGATAATCTTGTTTTTTATGATAATCTGTCCGTGTCAACATTACTCTAGCCAGCAATTTCATTATAACTACCAGTATATTAAACTGTGGTATTTACTGTGGTTGTGCAGTTTTAAGATTATACTGTAGTGTCACCGCTTTTGCAAAGATGTAGCGGTGTTATATTATATTATTGTGACCGCTTAGTATTCATTTTAGTTAGCAGTCACGCAATGTTTAAATCCCAATACTGATGTGTATTTTATACTTTTCTTGCACTTCTGTATCAATGTCACTATGGTTACGGTTTTTGTATTCATTGTTTGTTTGATCATGTGATACAGGTTCCCTTCGCGTCTCCAGCGACGCTCTCAGCCAGTGATGTCATCATTTGGCGCCTGGACGGGACGCAGCGGGAGACGTTAACCGGATCTCTAAGGTATTTATTCTCTGCCTTTTTACACGCACTGTTATCTCTTTGCACCTTGATAAAAAGCCCGCAAGGGTTTGAAACGTCGGCTACAAGCCACTGCCTATGGTGTGGTTATTTATGTGAATCAGTGCCGCCGCCAGGAATCGTATATATATGTATATATATATATATATATATATATATATATGTATATATATATGTATATATTTTTAGCCAATAGTGGTATGGCGCCTAAAACAAAGTCCAAATGCATTCTTGCAAGATCCACATCCAGTGAAATAAACAGGAGGAGTTTTTCCAATAATTATTTATTTTTCTTCACAGGATAGTCAGGTAAAAAACGCTTGTAGAAAACCCAACGCGTTTCCTCTCACAGAGACTTCATCAGTAAAATATAACAGTCTTGTAATAGTGAATTTACAAGATCTGTAGAGTACTTCCTTCTTTATAAAGGTGTTTTCCCGAATTTTTTATATAAGGACATGATGTTCATTGAACCTATACTAGGATTATATACCAGTTGATAGGTTTGAAGTATGCCAATTTGTGTAGCCTATAATGTAACAGGTCTTAGAATTCCTGTCAGCCGAGACTTCCGGTGGGCGGGGCATCGAGCATGGCCGCCTTTTAACAGAGCTCTGGCCAGGACCTTCTAAATCCATTGGCATCCACTGGATTAAAATCCCCCAAAATAAGAATTACCTGCCAATAACACCAGCAGACTATCGAGGGAACTCGATTGGGGGCTTTCTGGACCAGAGAAAGGCACACAGCACCGGGAGTCGGCCACCGACACAGATGGCCAACATGGCTTCCAAACCATCTTGAAGCCACAGATCCCTCCCGCAAGAAAGCCTGAAATAACATACCCCTGCCTGCAGCCTCAGCGGGGTAAATAGTGACCCGATCAAGAGACTCGTGAAGTGTGGATCGGAGGCTTTGGAGGAGTCGAGAGATGAGGAGTCGGCTGGCGGAGAGCAGAGGACCCTACGAGCGCAGGGAGCTGCAGACGGAAGAGGTGGACTCGCAGCCAGACACCCGGGAACAGTGAGGAGCGTGGAGACGGAGCGGCGGGTGACCGGCAGACTGGTGAGAAGGCGCCCCCGCGATCCTTACAGCCGGCGGGTAGAAGAGGAGGTGACCGCCGACGAGGCTCCCAGCGGCGAACGGAGACGGACGGAAAGCCAGCCGGACGGAGCGGAGGTGGAGAGACGCCCCTGACCGACTGACGACAAACGCCCAGAAGCGGAGAAGAGGAAGACCGGCGGGAGAAGACCTGCGAAGGCAAGTGAGACCGAGCCCCTGTAAGCCGGACAGCCAGCGGGAGCGAGCGGAGCAGTCCTCAAAGCAGCAGCAATCACCAGCGCTGATCCCTGCGAGGGCTGGGGACGAGGGAAGAGAGCGCCTGAGGCGACAATAACTGAGAAGCAGCAAACTGATCCCCAAACACCCCGGAGGGCGACACACTAGGCCTGGGGGTTGGAGCCTGGGGCATCCTTCTCTGGCGCAGACCCGATCCCTTGGCTCCAAGAGGAAAAGAGGACACCAGCACCAGACGGTGGTAGGAGGGCTGTGCCCTAATAATATAACCCCTGCACCAACACATTGAGGGGAAACAGTTGCCGACCGTAGAGGGGTATAGTACCCATTATAGCCCCTAAGATAGACCTTTGCTTCCCCCCCCCCGTCACTTCCTGCACCTTTCTTTTCCCTGGACAAACGATACCCCCAGGACTGATTACC
Organism: Crinia signifera; assembly: GCF_055691185.1. NCBI lineage: Eukaryota > Metazoa > Chordata > Amphibia > Anura > Myobatrachidae > Crinia > Crinia signifera. Next base: position 113,929,547 of record NC_139219.1, on the reverse strand, counting down.
CTAGGCGTGAAAAAGTCATCCAGTGTGTGGGGGCATACATAGCTGTGGCCCCACTACACTAGAAGCAGATACACTTCACCATTTGAGGGATAATCACCCAGGTCATACTACCCAGGCTCCGGCCTTACTGATCACTAGACCTGCTCACTTTTAACTGCAGTCTCAGGGACTGAAATCAATTCAGGAGGGCTGAGAGGAGACTTCGAAGACTCTACTACATTGCACCTGCCTATAGGGGGGGTGGGGGAGGAGGGAGAAGGGGGCAGCTTACCAATTTGAAAAGTTTATGCACCTTACGGTTATTCTATTCTCATTTAACACTCTAAGCTAACAAACTTATGGTGTGTTGTGGCTATTATACTGCATGAAGACCTTAAACATCACTGTATAATTTTATGAGCCAATACTGCCACCTAGTGACATTCTTAAGATTTGCTGGCTAGAATTGCTTTTTGTTTCAGAGCTATTGTCTGTGAGGTGAATGTCAAGTTAGGCTACTGCTTCATAGTAACTCTGGTCATTTCAAAAAACTGTATTCGTCTTACAACTGTTTTATATCGTGGGAATCACTACAGGTGAGGGAATCTTAAGATTAGGTCACCACACACAAGTACCAGAATTGCTCTGAAAATCTGATTCAACTCACAAGCATCTTTATTCTTATTTACTGTTTAAGCCAACCGATTCTTAACATTTTCAGACATATTTGACTCAAGTCGGGAGGAGTCAGGCATGCAAGGCTAAGAAGCTAGGACCTAGGGGACCCTGGGATAAGATAAATGTAAGATAATCATATAGCTCCACACCCGGGCATCTGCTAGTGTATCAGCTCTGAATAGGCGACTCTGTAATCCAGCAAATAGAAGAAGGGGGAGAGGGGAGGATCTATTTAGACAGCCTCTGGGAATGGACAAGTACGTAGACAAAGCAATGTCTTCCAAACAGCAGACCTCTAATAAATCTGGGAAAAAGAACACCAACAAAACAGGCCCCTCATCGCCCCGGGCGGCTGATATCGAGATGTCAGATTCTCAGGAATCCCGATCCACGCCCCTTACAGCTAAAGAAATATCCGACTTCATGATGCCATTGCTTGATAAGAGGTTTGAAGACCTTCAAATGAGGTTGGAGGCAGGCTTAGCTAAAATTGACTCCCATGCTTCCCGTTTGGTGGCAGTGGAATCCCGGGTAGGGGACATGGAAGATCAGCTCCATGAATGCCACAATAGGGTCGAATCCCACGAAACTACACTGACACAGTTGCAGGAGAAATTGGAGGATCTTGAAAATAGATCAAGAAGGAATAACCTTCGATTTATCGGAATACCTGAATCCATAACAGGAGGAAATTTGGCCCACTATATCACTAACGATATACTAACAGCATTGGGAGTTAGGCAGGAGATCGAGCTCCCACACATAGAAAGGGCGCACAGAATTGGAGTAGAGAGAGAGAACAATGTCAGGCGCCCGCGCCCAGTAATAGCCCGTTTTCTGGACTACAGAGCAAAAGAGAGAATTCTGTCATCATACCGAAGGGCAAGAGAATTGCTAGTTAACGGTAATAAAATCTTGATATTCCAAGATTTTTCAGTCTCTGTGGCCCAGAAACGTAAAGAGTTCTCTGAGATTTGTACTTACCTCCATAGACAGAATACACGTTTTGCCCTACAATATCCGGCCAAATTAAGGGTCTTTGAGAATGGTACTCCAATTTATTTCACCGACCCAAAAACAGCAAAAAACCACTTTCTACCACAAGAGCCGCCCCACCGTTCCCCAAATAGGTAGATCCGAGAAAAAGTCGCACTTAACACTCTAAACACTGATATGGGGAAATATTCCCGGGTGGAGCTTAACATTGATATGTGTGACCCTTTAGAGGTCCCCTTTTAGTTTAACTTAGTTTAACTTAGTTTAACTTAGTTTCTTTAATCTAAGTTATAGTCTAGTTTCTACGTTGTTTAAGGTATTCTAGTGCACGCCATTGAAGTAAAATGGCGTCCACTTACTTTTTGGAGAGAGAGAAAATTGTTGGAAATGTGAATTTGAGGCATTGTTTAATTATTTTTATGATCGAAATGTTCATTAAGTCTATACTTTACTTCTGTAATAACACAGAAATGTTTACCAATTTTATACACTGTTTATGTCACTCGTTAACACAACCTTGTAGGACTGAAACCCCAGAGCCTGGGAAGAATGGGAATGAACAAAATGTATGTACAGGAAGCATTCAGGTAACGGTTTCTTGCAAGAATACAACCCCGGTTAGATTGGCAGGATGGTGACACCACACACAACCACACCGGTTTTGGAATCCCCACCTAAACCTCTAAAACTTTTATCGTGGAATGTGGGGGGGCTAAATACCCCAATCAAACGTAAGAGAGTAGCCACACATATCAAACGGTATAATCCAGATATAGTATTTCTACAAGAGACGCACTGGATCTCCTCCGAGGACAATCAGCTAAAAGCCCGCTGGATAGGTTCTTGCACATCGGCCTCATATCATCGTAAGGCACGGGGGGTGGCAATACTACTTGGCAAAAATCTACCTATAACAATAATGTCGCAGGAAATTGATCCTGAAGGGAGGTATCTTATAATGGATGTAGAATTATTTAATGTAAAATACACCCTAGTTAATGTATATGCCCCAAATGTCAACACTCCATCCTTCATACAAAAAATAGAACATATTCTCCTTTCTAGACAAAATTACCCCCTTATAATTGGGGGCGACTTCAACTCAGTAGAAGACCCATTATTAGACAGATCAACCCTATCGGAAAGGTCACAGAGGCCTTACACTAGGGCATTTCAATCTTTGAAAACAAATTTAGAGATATCTGATCCATGGAGGATGCTAAACCCGACTGACAAAACACATACACATCTATCCATGGTACATGGTACACTTTCAAGAATAGACAATGTGTTTATCTCCGATAATTTAATGAATAATCTCGCCTCTATAGATATTCATGATATTGTAGTATCAGATCATGCCCCGATTTCAATGGCCCTCACCTATCCTAACATGCACACCACGCATCGTATATGGCGTTTCCCCCACTACCTAAAACAGTCCGAAGACTTCAAAGCTTATTTAGTCTATCACTGGACAAATTATGTAGATGACAACTTAGATGCCTGGGATAGACCAACTTTATTCTGGGAAACTTCCAAGGCAGTCATGCGAGGGCATATAATAAATTATATAGCCAAAAAGAAAAAAGAGGCTAGGGCAGAATACGATACACTACGAGCGGCAGTGCGCGACTCCTTTCAAGCACACGCTGCCCATCCCACAGACGACACCCTGGCTACGTACAAACAATCCCGTCAAATACTAGAGACACATTTAATAACGCAGGCCAAACAGTCCTTACAATTTATTAAACACAAATATTATAAGTGGGGAAATAAAGCAGGCAAGCTCCTAGCTTCTCTATCGAAGCCATTTAAATCTAGGACCATTATCACTGCATTAAAAGATACCACTAAGGGCACAATTGCAACTAGGTCAGAAGAAATTTTAAAGTTGTTCAATACCCATTTCAAAGCACTCTTCCGAGCGCCACCATCTAACCCTGAAAACGGTGAAATTTGCCTGGAAGATGACACGCTCCCAAAACTAACTCTGGAACAGAGAGGAGCCCTGGCGGGACCTATAACTTTAGAGGAAATAAATGAGGCAATTACTGGCCTCCCCTTGGGCAAATCACCGGGCCCAGATGGCTTCTCGGGGGAATACTACAAATTATTGCAATCTCACCTGGCCCCAACACTGTTAGAACTATATAAGGACATACAATACAATGGCACACGGTTTCCATCATTTAATGAAGCACATATTATGCTTCTACCCAAACCAAATAGAGATCCCACACTAATGAACTCATACAGACCAATCAGTTTACTCAATGTGGACTTTAAGCTTTTCACTAAAATCATGGCAACAAGGTTACAATCTATTCTTCCCTCAATACTTACAGACCATCAAGTAGGTTTCGTTAGAGGAAGGCACGCAATAAAAGCTATCCGTACAGCAATAGCAGCAGTAATAATGTCAAGTGCCCCATCAAGCAAAGATAATCTACTATTGAGTCTGGACATAAACAGGGCATTTGACACAGTTTTATGGTCCCATTTGTTTAACATACTAGAGAGAAGAGAATTTGACAGGGAATTCATAGACATGGTTAAATATATATACCAAACGCCATCGGCATCACTGATGGTGAACGGTATAATAGGGGAGAAATTTCAATTGGAAAGGGGGACACGGCAAGGGTGCCCATTATCCCCATTGCTCTTTGATATCTCCTTAGACCCGTTACTAAGGAAATTAAACAATGATACAGCATTTAAGGGAATCAAGTCAAACACACATGAGATAAAAATCTCAGCCTTTGCAGACGACATCCTACTATATGTAGGCAAAGCAAAACAATCGGTACCCCGAATAATGCAAATCCTTTCGGATTTCGGCACACTGTCAGGACTGCAAATCAATTTAGACAAATCAACAGCCATGATACTGGGGGAAACTAGAAACACTCCACGCTGGGCTAGATTATTCCCATTTCATTGGGCAGGTGAACACATCCCATATTTGGGGATACTGCTCCCTCGCAATATACATAATCTCTACAAATTAAATATCAGCAGGGCAATACAAACACTTACTGAAAATATCAAATCATGGGAAAAATTACCACTATCCATTCTGGGCAGGGCTAATTTACTAAAAATGGTGGCTATTCCCCGATTATTATACCTAATACAATCCCTACCAATACTACTAACAAAGACTGATACAATGCAAATTAACACGCTAATAAGACAGTTCATATGGAAGGGAGGGAGAAGTAGAATAGCCTTAAGAAAACTACAACAACCTAAATTTAACGGGGGAATTAACCTACCTGACATCACAATTTGCAGTCATGCAGCAATACTAAGACACCTACGAGATTGGATGCACAAAACCACTACATACACTGACACTAGCCTGGAACAGATATTTCTAACCAACTGTGATTTAATAAGCTTCCTACATTTACATGACCAAGAAATTCCAGACATGATAAAATCGAACCCATTACTGTGGACCACCAGAAAGTTATGGCATATACTGAGGAAAAAATCAGGCCTAAATCCATACTACTCCCTGCACCTGCCCCTAATTAAAAACCCAAACTTCTTGGAAGGAATGGCAGCACACCCTTTCTCTTTATGGAGATTAGCAGGAATATCCACAATACGTGACTTAGTATCAAAAGATAACGAACGTCCACTCACATACTCAGAGCTTTCAAACGAATTCGCAATGATAACCCCGTACCCCCTAGCGTTTATCCAAACACGTTTCTATGTAAAGCATGTGATTAATCATTTGTCCAAATCCGACTGGAATAATACATTAGACACAATACTAACATATAAAGTACCAAATAAAAAAGCGCTATCTATTCACTATAATTTTTTGAGACCCATATTGGAGAACGCAAAAGTGAAGGGAGGAATGTCTAGCTGGCTAAAACACTTCCCTAACTTAACAATCACTGACTTGGAAAAGGCTCTGGAGTATTCCAGAAAGACACTATCTTCCAGCATGTATGTGGAATTATTCTTAAATACTTTCCACTACACCTACCTTTCGCCAATGCGTCGATTCCAACTGGGGACGATTGACAATTCGGCATGCCCAAGATGCCACCAAACAGAAGCAGATATTTTCCACTGCCTCTGGGCATGCCCATTTGTTCAATACTTCTGGCACATGATACGCAGATACACGGAAGCTAGATTAATAAATTACGTACCATTCACGCCAGACTGGGCGATCTTAGGTATACTTCCCCCTCAACAGCGCGCGACTAGGCACGTTAAAAAAATGCTATTGGTCCTTAGTGCTGCAGGACGTAAAACAATTTTGCAGGGGTGGCTGGACAGCTCACCACCGCAATTTCCTTTATTCCTAAGCAAAGTTAACCATATTTTTAGAATGGAATGGACGGAAGCATTACTGTTAAAAGAAAAGAAGGTGGAAAATTTCCTGTCCTCATGGGAACCCTATATAGATAATCTACCAGTGGCCACTAGGAAACAACTGCACAATAGTTTTAAAAACACAACCTGGTATATGACACAACTTGCATGTAACAACACCCCAATAAACCTAAGTTGATAGAAAGGTTCAGAGTTGGAAACCCCAGGCTCTGGAAAATGATATCTGCTCCAACACTATGGAACATAGTAATGACTACGTCCGCAAGATTATAGATAATCCAATTTAAAACAAATCATAAACCATGTCCTGTGTTTGAAAGAAACAGAAACCACTCAGAAACGACTTAATGTTAAAATGATATTGTTTTATTAATCATTGTTATGTAACAGCTATCAAATGTTGCAATGTATGTTCTTGATATAATGGTAAACTGTATTGTGAAATAATATGCCTCAATAAAAAAAAAAAAAAAAAAATAATTCCTGTCAGCCTCCTCTGTATCAGAGTTACAAAAGTTTACCTAAAACGTGGATGACAATCCTTCATCCAAATAAAAAGAGCAAATGAATCTCCAATGAGACTTCTGATTGCTTCAGAGAGGCTAGCAGAAATTGACATGGAATGATGAAATTATGTATATACATGTATATGTATGTATACATATATATATATATATATATATATATATATATATATATATCCAATAGGAGACTTGCACTCACTGCATACAAACAGATACAATCCTAGTGCCTTCCGTGTGGTGTCCTTGAAGCAGACCAAAAACACCAATGTATAACGTGGATGCAGCAGCACTCAGTCAAATAAAGTCACACGCAGACGCCTGTAGACGCCAATGTTTCAATACTTTTTATAGTATTTTCGTCAAGGCAGCAATACATAATAAAACAACTCACCTCCTCTTGTAGTGCTCCACTTCACCAAACATCCTCCTGGCGCCGGAAATGGAGCCCCGTCACTCTCGCGCTCAGGAGGCACACCCTGTGCATGATAGAAGAAACCATTTTGCTTTAGGGAAAACATACATATCATACATTAGTAAAGTACTGGCAAACATACATATCATACCTTAGTCAAGTACTAGCAAACAGGTTAAAGCTGCATAAGAACACTTCACAAGAAACATTGTAACCCCATAGTTTCATTAAGGCCAGCTGGACTTAACGCATTTAATAAAAAGATCCACTTTGCCTCTTTCTGTAACAATATTTTAGATCTGTTGCCTCCACAGCGTAGTGGGGGGACATGATCCACTACCATATGTTTTAATGCTGTGGGTGAATGCCCCATCTCAGCATAGTGCCTGGCTACTGGCTAATTGCTAGTCCCAGCCAGGATGGCAGCCCATATCGCCATCCTGTGCTGTGCCATCCTGACCTTGAACTGGCAATCAGTCTTGCCCACGTATGGTTTTCCACACGGGCAAAAGAGCACATATATAACGAACATGGAGGCACAGCCCAGACGGTGCTGAATCTTAAATGTTTTGGCTTCAGTGGGGTGTTTGATGGCACTGCCTGTCATCATATACCCACAGGTTACACACCCTGTACATTTAAAGCAGCCGAGCTTAGCAGACCCCCAGAAAGAAGTGGACTGTTGTTTTCCCAGATTAGTAACATCCGAGTGGACCACATAGTCCCTCAGATTTTTACCATTTGAGTAGCTGGTCATAATCTTTTTATTTTTAAGGGAGGTAAGGGAAGAGTCTGTGGTCACAATTAGCCAATAATTCCTAAGGGCGTCTCTTAGATGCTGGATGTATTAAATCTGTTAGGCCACACAATAGTGTTGGTCATGTTCTTTTTTTTTTTTTTTGGATAGAGTACTATCCCTCGTTCTACGCATAACCCTACGTTTAACTTTTTCCAGCTCCTTGCGTTCATACCCTCTATGTATGAATTTTTGAATCATCAGATCTAATTGCAACTCTGTCTCCTCACCACTATTACAGATTCATCTAACCCGTAAAAATTGTGAGAACGGTAACCCTTTGTGTACCGATGCAGGATGAAAGCTAAATGGGGGTAGTAAAACATTTCTATCAGTGGGTTTAACAAATAGAGTGGTCCTAATGACAGACCCTTAAAGCTTAAATCTCACGTCCAGAAAATCTACAGTTGACTCCGATATATTGCTGGTCAGCTTGACAGGATTATTGATTACTTCATCTAGCAGACATTTATCACCCCTTCACAGCAGGATCATATCATCAATGTAACGGGAGTAGTATACAATATTATCCTGTACATTGCATGATGTGAAGAAAATCTCTTGTTCCACTGCTATCATGTATGCGTTAGCATACGCGGGGGCCACTGACGCCCCCATAGCACACCCAGACAATTGGAGGTAGTAGCCCCCATCATAGTAAAAATAATTGTGGGTTAACACTAGCTCCAAAAGCCCGCAAAAGAAATCTATGTCTGGACCAACATATTTATTGCTGTTAGAGATCAATCGTCGTGTTGCCACAATACCCTGGTCGTGCGGTATACAAGTATACAAAGATGTTACATCTATGCTAGCTAAAAAGCGAATATCCTCAATACCTTTTAAATCACGCAATGCTAGTAATAATGCAACACATATGACGACTTCTGTACACACGGTTGTAGATAAGTATCAAGGTACATAGAGATAGGGATATAGGTTTGATACATCAAATGAATCGGAGACTTAATCTAGTGATGGAGAGAAAAGTACCCACAGAGCTAAGAAGGCACCCATCCCTTTAGCCATTCGGACCAGAGCCCAACTAAAATTGCCCGACGGTACAACAGGAGAGGGGGCCAGTGGCGCCGTTCCCAGGGGCCAAAAACCTCCAGTCCGGGGCAAAAGGACTTAATTTTTAATCTTTCTTCTACTGCATTGACCGATGATGAAACCCGTGTGTTGAGTAAAGGTATAACCTTTATTCCTACGACCAAATATGATCCTTTCCGATGGAAGACTGAAATCTACAAATTAAACAGACAACTAAAACTGCAGGAACACTTTAAGGAACGGACTTTCCCCATAAAACCTCCTACTATTCCCTCTGAGTTACTGAAATTAAAGGACCGGTCACAATTTGACCCACCTATAAACAATCCATCCATAAAGTCCTTTACACGGATGATGGAAAATAGTCTGAACACTCCAGAGGCTCTAGTACAAAAACGTCATTCTAATCTGTCCAGAGGTGAATGGATTGCACTTAAGAACCTAGAGAAACGAGAGGACATTATTATCCATACATCGGACAAGGGGGGTTCGATAGTGATCCAAGACGTACTGGATTACAAAAGGGAAATTGAGAGACAATTATCGGACACGTCTGTATATTGTAAATTGAGTGGGGATCCAACTACCTCATTCAAGCGTGAACTTGACAAATTCCTGTATGAAGCAACTCAGGCAGGCATCATTAACACAGATATATGCAATTTACTTATGACTGATCATCCCATTAAGCCGCATCTGTACACACTTCCCAAGGTGCATAAGAGTCTTGTGGATCCCCCTGGTAGACCTATCATCTCGGCCAGGGGGTCTATCTTCTACAAGATCTCTATGTACCTTGATACTTATCTACAACCGTGTGTACAGAAGTCGTCATATGTGTTGCAAGATACTACTGCATTATTACTAGCATTGCGTGATTTAGAAGGTATTGAGGATATTCGCTTTTTAGCTAGCATAGATGTAACATCTTTGTATACTTGTATACAGCACGACCAGGGTATCGCGGCAACACGACGATTGATCTCTAACAGCAATGAATATGTTGGTCCAGACATAGATTTCTTTTGCGGGCTTTTGGAGCTAGTGTTAACCCGCAATTATTTTTACTATGATGGGGGCTACTACCTCCAATTGTCTGGGTGTGCTATGGGGGCGTCGGTGGCCCCCGCGTATGCTAACGCATACATGATAGCAGTGGAACAAGAGATTTTCTTCACATCATGCAATGTACGGGATAATATTGTATACTACTCCCGTTACATTGATGATATGATCCTGCTGTGGAGGGGTGATAAATGTCTGCTAGATGAAGGAATCAATAATCAAAATACTAGTGACAGTCCTGTCAAGCTGACCAGCAATATATTGGAGTCAACTGTAGATTTTCTGGATGTGAGAATTAAGCTTGAAGGGTCTGTCATTAGGACCACTCTATTTGTTAAACCCACTGATAGAAATGTTTTACTACCCCATCTAGCTTTCATCCTGCATCGGTACACAAAGGGTTACCGTTCTCACAATTTTTACGGGTGAGAAGAATCTGTAATAGTGATGAGGAGACAGAGTTGCAATTAGATCTGATGATTCAAAAATTCATACAGAAAGGGTATGAACGCAAGGAGCTGGAAAAAGTTAAACGTAGGGTTATGCATAGAACGAGGGATAGTACTCTATCCAAAAAAAAAAAAAAAGAACATGACCAACACTATTGTGTGGCCTAACAGATTTAATACATCCAGCAACCTAGCCAGAGACGCCCTTAGGAATTATTGGCCAATTGTGACCACAGACTCTTCCCTTACCTCCCTTAAAAATAAAATGATTATGACCAGCTACTCAAATGGTAAAAATCTGAGGGACTATGTGGTCCACTCGGATGTTACTAATCTGGGAAAACAACAGTCCACTTCTTTATGGGGGTCTGCTAAGCTCGGCTGCTTTAAATGTACAGGGTGTGTAACCTGTGGGTATATGATGACAGGCAGTGCCATCAAACACCCCACTGAAGCCAAAACATTTAAGATTCAGCACCGTCTGGGCTGTGCCTCCATGGTCGTTATATATGTGCTCTTTTGCCCGTGTGGAAAACCATACGTGGGCAATACTGATTGCCAGTTCAAGGTCAGGATGGCACAGCACAGTATGGCGATACGGGCTGCCATCCTGGCCGGGACTAGCAATCAGCCAGTAGCCAGGCACTATGCTGAGATGGGGCATTCACCCACAGCATTAAAACATATGGTAGTGGATCATGTCCCCCCACTATGCCGTGGAGGCAATAGATCTAAAATATTGTTACAGAAAGAGGCAAAGTGGATCTTTTTATTAAATGCGTTAAGTCCAGCTGGCGTTAATGAAACTATGGGGTTACAATGTTTCTTGTGAAGTGTTCTTATGCAGCTTTAACCTGTTTGCTAGTACTTGACTAAGGTATGATATGTATGTTTGCCAGTACTTTACTAATGTATGATATGTATGTTTCCCTTAAGCAAAGTGGTGTCTTCTGTCATGCACGGGGTGTGCCTCCTGAGCGCCAGAGTGACGGGGCTCTGTTTCCAGCGCCAGGAGGATGTTTGGTGAAGGGGAGCACTACAAGAGGAGGTGAGTTGTTTTATTCTGTATTGCTGCCCTGAAGAAAATACTATAAAAAGTATTGAAATGTTGGTGTTTACAGGCGTCTGCTTGTGACTTTATTTGACTGAGTGCCGCTGCATCCACGATATATATATATATATATATATATATATATATATATATATATATATATATATATATATATATATATAGTAGTCCAGTCTGGAGTAGCACTCCTCTCCCAATAGAGAATGTCCGGTGCTCGCCACAACCCACTCAAAGCGGGTAATAATACATACAGCAGAGAGGTGGCACTCGGGTAAACAGCAGTAAGACACGGATCCACTTGTTAGGTCAACGTTTCGAAGCCTTTAATTAGACGCTTCTTCCTCAGGACCAGAAAGGTCCATATATATATATATATATATATATATATATATATATATATATATATATATATATATGGGGCGATCTGCTGGCACACTTCCAATCTTGTTCAACTGCCCTGGTGCCAGCTCAATAGGAAATCGTATAGGCATGCTTGAGTGGCCGCACTCGTGGGACTTTGCTCACCATACTTAAAATCAACACGCAGGAGCTGTGTTCATTGCGATGTTTCGGGAAGATTTATTATCCTGTCCTCAGGCTTAGACAAACTTTGTCTAAGCCTGAGGACGGGATAATAAATCTTCCCGAAACATCGCAATGAACACGGCTCCTGCGTGTTGATTTTAAGTATGGTGAGCAAAGTCCCACGAGTGCGGCCACTCAAGCATGCCTATATGATTTCCTATTGAGCCTATATATAAAGAAATGAGGAGAGCGAGCGCTCTATAGTGCATTAATCCGTTTTTAAAATAATTTATTGAGGGGAAAATAGGATAAACACAATGAGGGTAATGTATCAAACAAGGCGGTACTCACACCGCAGATGAATCGCAAAGACACGCTGTCCACACAGCAATTTGTTGGAGAGGTTACACTCAGCACGTGGTCTCAGCTGCTAACAGCGGTGGTGATGGGATCCACAAGGTAACTCAGGTCAGAGATGAGGCTAGGCCACGCCCCAACGCGTTTCGTCATCGACTTCGTCAGAGGGCTGGCCTAGCGTCAGTCTCTCACCGTATTTAACAGGCAGCTGAGATTACAATCATGGTGGTAGCTGTTTTTTTAACCATTAATGTTAACAGCACTATGATTTCAAACTGCAGCACTATCAATAGCAGCATGGGGAAGGTTTCTAAAATATTATACAAGTTGTTTTCAGTAAGCCACAAGGATTGTTACAACCCCAAAAATTACATAAATAATACATTTAGCATTTAAAATGCACACAATGAATTAATAACATCCTAAACATAGGACATATCATTTGTATAGCAACACAACTATAAAATACATCAATTATACAGTGAATTTTAAGACAAATGTCTATAATAAAATGGTACACAATTTAATACATATACGGCTTTAAAAAAGCAGATTATATCAATAAAACATTATTAAAATTTTAAGAAGCAGAACCATGGAAAAAATACAATGCAAAACAGTTCATGTAATCTACAAGATTCCGGCAGTAGCTATCGGCATGTTTAACCGATAAATGCCGTTATTTCTAACCCTTCATTAAACCATTCGGGGCTGAGGTTCCTCAGATTATACATCCAGAAGGATTCTCTTTTTAACAGTAATTTTTCTCTATTACCGCCCCTTATATCTGTAGTCACTAATTCTATTCCTACAAATCTCATGCCCCGCGGGTCTCCCCCTTGACAGTTCAAAAAGTGTCGAGGGACGCTATGATTTAACATTTGGTTTTTAATGTTTCTGTAGTGCTCCAAAATTCTAATCATGAGATCCCTTTTTGTTTGTCCTACATAGCGCATACCACAGGCACAAGTAAGGAGGTATACCACATGTGTACTGTTACAGTTGATAAAGTTTTTTATTTTCCATTTTTGTTTTCTTTACCACAAATCTCTTTACACCCTTTGAGGCCATATTGGCCCATTTTACATTTGCCACAGCAATGAAAGCCTGTGACAGATGGTAATGACAAAACTGTAGATCTAACATCAATTTTGGGTTCAATAGGAAGGAGGCTTGGAGCCAATTTGTTCTGTAAAGTAGAGCTCTCTTAAAACTATGTCTGGACGGGGTCCCTGAAATTCTTTTAGGTAAGGATCCATTTTCAGGATGGACCAATGCTTATTCAGCGTTTTATGTATCTCTAGATTCTGGGCATTGTACTGAGTGACAAAAGGACAAAAATTGACAGATTATTTTTTCTTTTCTTTATATTGTAATAGATGTTGTCTGTCAAGACCTCTTGCTTTATTTAGAGCGCAGTCTATAAGATTTTGCGGATACCCTTTCTCCTGGAATCTGGCAATGTATACTTGAGCTTGTGACTCAAACATGTCAATGTTTGTACAGTTTCTACGCAGCCTTAATAGCTGTGAGTAGGGAAGGTTGTCCTTCCATTTCTTATGGTTGCAGCTGTTGTACTGTAAATAATTATTGCTATCCACTTTTTAAAAAAAATTACTGGTTTCAACATTGACATGTTCCTCTTTTTTACACAGAGTAAGGTCAAGGAATTCAAGACTTTCGTTGTTAAAATTAAACATAAAGATAAGATTATAACAGTTTTGATGTCTGTAAATTCAATAAATTCCTTAAACAATTCCTGTGAACCATTCCACACCAACAGGAGGTCATCTATATAGCACTTAAAGAGAATTATATTCTCAAAAAATGTCTTTATAAAGGGCTACCCGCCCGAAACGTCGATTTGCACTACTCATGTTTCTATTGCCTCTTTATTGATTACTGCCGCCGTGCAGTTTAAAAATCTTAGAGTGACTTCTGCTTACTATCCTCGGTATATATATATATATATATATATATATATATATATATATATATATATATATACATACATATACATATATACATACATAATTCCATCATTCCAGATCAGTTTCTGCTAGCCTCTCTGAAGCAATCAGAAGTCTCTACCTCTTGTTACGGGGCCAAGTCCGCACTTGATTATTCTCATAATCCATTTTATCTCTAATTAATTTTTTCTGCTTATTCTCAATAATTACTCTAGACACAACAGTACAAATGGTGTATCATTTGTACGGGTTTTTTGAAAAAATAGGTTGGTTCCAATATTTTTTCGGATCTTTACTCCTAACTGGCCCTTTTTGCCATCTAAACTGTTGTGGTTCATCCCGATACGACTCTCGCCTAGCGGATTTTGGTGAATAATATGCCTCATTGGAATATGGGTTTCGCCTATTTTGCTGTTGGGGTTTATTTCCCCTGTAATCTGAAATATCCTAACCCCGTTTCTCATACCTCTTGTTACGGGGCCAAGTCCGCACTTGATTATTCTCATAATCCATTTTATCTCTAATTAATTTTTTCTGCTTATTCTCAATAATTTTGTTCTCTATGGCTGACACTTTTTTATCTATGTCAACTTTAGCGGAGAGGAGCACTTCTTTGATATAGTTAGCGTCCAAAACCGCCGTAAATTGGGTAAGACTGCTCTCAATCTCACTAAATGTTTTTTTTTTCTTTTCAGAAATAATCAATCGCATCAGTTCCATAGAACAATTATCCAGAATGCGATTCCATTCCTTAGAGAAACTATCACTGTCTTTCCCAATGGATGGATTTTTTATGATTCTAAGGCCACGTGGTATCCGGCCACAGTTTACATAATTATCAAGGGTCTTAATATCCCACCACGTATTAGACTCTTTTATAAGCAGCCTTTCCAAATCAATAAGGTCACCCCTTGGGGTATCAGCTATTTCCATATTTATAGATAAAGTGGCTTTTTCATCAAAAATTCTCGGACACTCCTGTGAGCGTCTAGAGTTCAGGTCACTATTCCTAAACATTTTTTTTTTCAAAACATTTTTTATTGAAGCGTCAAATGCAACAAATACAGAATAAGATAATACAATTAATTATGATTGACAAATGATGTGGAACACATTGGACATTTTCCTGCAATTTAAGAATATGTTGTAGAAGGTCTTATTCAGTTTCAGGATATATTAACAGTATCCATCATGCATACTTTTTATCAAATTTTCTCCTTTTTTTCTTTTTCCTTTTTTTTTTCCCCTTGGTTTGTCGTTTTATTAGCAAAATCATTTGTTAGAAGTAATAAAGTACAATCAAATTTAAGAGTATCAGATGATGTGAAATACAACAGGAATTTTCTTACACTCGAGAAGGTCTTTATATATTATTAACAATATCCAGTATGCATTTTTTTTTTCTTGCAGGTTTTATTAACAAAATCATTTGTCAGGAATCACAGTAAACCAAAGGGATATTAAAGGAGAATTAGGGAAAAATTAAAGAAGAATTAAAGAAAAAATAAAAAATAAAGAAAAAAAATAAAGAAAAACTGTGGCCCCTCCCCCCACGCCCCACCCCTCCCAAGGGGTCCGATACGATTTCCCGGCGGTCGGGATCCCGGCGTTCAGAATCCCGACACCGGAATCCCGACCGCCGAAATCCCGACAAGGGGGGGACATGGATCGCCCCCCCTTGCGGGCTCGCTGCGCTCGCCACGCAGCGGGCCCGGTGCCTCGCTACGCTCGGCACGCTATTTTATTCTCCCTCTATGGGTGTCGTGGACACCCACGGAGGGAGAAAGTTTCGGGATTTCCGCGGTCGGGATTCCAGTGTCGGGATTCCGACCGCCGGGATCCCGACCGCCGGGAAATTAACCGCATCCCCTCCCAAGGGCAGTGCGCCTATGTGTTGTCATTGTCTAATGTTACAGGCGGATCCCCACCTATCAGTCGCAAAAGGTACCATGATGTGTTCTTGAGACCTGAATGGACCTGGTTTCTCATGTCTAAGGAAAGGGTTGCGATATAAGTTTCCCACATGGCAAAGAACTTTTCCACCTTCACTTCCTTCTCCAAACAGACATCCACCCAATCCATACGAAATAAGTTGAAAAGTTTGGATTTAAACAAAGGTAGGGAGGGTATTGTAGTAGAAATCCATTCATGGAGAATAGTTTTTTTTGCAGCAGCGCTTATGGCTGTTAATAGGCGTTTACATCCCTTTGTGATCTTAACTTCTGCAGGGATAATGCCAAAAACCGCCCAGGCAGCATTAAAAGGTAGGTAGTTGACTAAATGGGTTTCAGCGTAATGTTTTATTTGGAGCCAGAAACCCCTGACCACCGGGCATGACCATAAACAGTGATATAGAGTTGCTGATTCCTCACCGCATCTATAGCACGCATGTGAGGTAGATCTTCCCAGCAGGAAGCTTCGGTGAGGTGATAGGTAGGTTCTATGCAGGATATTAAGGAACATCTCTCTATACATAGATGAGGTGATCAACCCACAGGAGACATTATAAGCCCGTAGAAGGTCCTCAACCGTCAGATCGGGGAAGTCTTTTATCCAATGAATATTGGTGGACTCATGATTCAAATGAGTTCTAAAGCAATTGTAGTAGTATGAAATAGCTATTCTAATGACTGGTACAGGGGCAAACGCAGGATTTTGAGAAGGGGATTTCCAGAGGGGCGGAGCAAAGCACGGAGATGGACACTTAGGTGACCCAGTATATGCCGGGTCAGTTAAAGTATTATAGATAGACCAAATTTATATAAATAATAATAAAATATATATATATATACATATATATATACACACACACACACATATATATATATACATATATACATACAGGGGCGTCAACAGCAGTGTAGACCCCTGGGCATAGCAATGTATTGAAGCCCTTACCGATCGTCCAGCGGTAGGGGTGGGGGGTGCTATGAGCAGAAGCTTTGATGTCACGCGGGTGGTAGGGGGTATTATATCAACCGCTCAGCATGTAGGGCCTGGATCAGTAATTTCCACTAATTACCCCTTTACTGCACAGATGGTGGGAGATGAGGTGGGAGAAGGGGGCATTGGGCTGAATTAAGGGGCCCTGATACTTAACTTCCGGGGTGGTAGAGGATGTTTAATACGCAGAGGAGGGGTGTATAGTGGAGTGGGCTTATTATTCATAATTTTCTGGTGGTAGGACAACTTGCTTGACTGCAGATATCTCCAGTTCCCTGAAATAGATTTCTTAGATTTTAATGGAATTAAAAACTAGAGAATCCCACCTACCAAATGATATTGGGGACTAGGGGATCAGAATTCAGGAGGCAGAGCAATCTGCCAACGAGTATATAAAACTACATACCAGGTGTTTGGAACTGGAGCAGTAACCAGCTACTGGAAGGCTGATATCTCTGGTTCTGGGAAAAGTAGAGACAAGCTTCTAGTGTCCATCAAAGGGGGAGAGTCCCATCTTTTGGAATATACCCTCAGAAAAACTCTAAGTCAGACAGAACCTGAAATATCTGACTGAAGAGGAATTAACAGGCTTGGATGGGGACCACTGCTTTGAAGTCAGATATCTCCGGTTCCCAAGGTCCGATTTTAAAAATTCTTGTACTCATGGAAAGAGGGGACCCTCAGCTTTCAGCCTAGGGCCCTTAGACTCCTGAGGGGGTTTCTGGGTACTCGGAAACCCCCCTGCGTGCGCTACTGCTGGTGGCTTTGCTAGTAATGAGTCAATTTGGTTGCTCCAATCCTTCTCTTAGAAGGAGTTGACTACCACCAAAATATAATGTTTTGCTTGCAGGAAAGCCAGAGGGAAACCCGATATGGAGGCATATTTATCTTGAGCTTGCTCAAATGTCAAGGGTGTATTTCTATTTTTATCCACCAGACACCCTATATGTGTGATGCCAGTTGTGCGCCAGATATTGAATGGGTATCTGGCTTTACCATGTTGGTAATTTGGGTTGTTTAAAAACGGTAAAAATAAAGTATTGTGTGGGTTTGCGCCTACTTGTTTTCTAAAGAAAAACAGGGGTAAACTGTAGAATTAGCGCTTGTGGTGTTCACAGATAAACTCAGTCCGTGTGAAAATAATCACAAATAATCGCAAAGAGTTAATGTCACCAATTAGAGGTATCCATGAAATGTAGGAAAATTGCTAGTAGGATCCTCCAAATGTCACGTCCTCAATAATGGTGTATAATATGAAATGACACAATGCAGAAAAACATAGTGCAAACTTTTTTTAAACAAATGAAATTTAATAAAAAGAAGTGCACTCACAATTTTTATGCTTATTACAAGCATATAGGTAAAAACCGCTCACAGGTGGGACTGCGGTCCAACAGCAGGCAGTGGGGTACAGACTGACAAACAGGTCCGGATCCTGGAAGAAAGCTGGAGCCCAATGGTACCGACAGTAAAAGTCCGTTTTGTAGCGATGGTTTAAAATGCGAGACACGCCAAATGCATTTCGGACACAAATGGTCCTTCCTCAGCAGCGTCCCCCTGTTTTTCTTTATGTCATATGTAAGGTGATTTTTGGATGTCACCTTAACTGTAGTCAAGCTGCATGTGTGTTGTGCGCACGTATTCACAAAATACCTTCTAGCCTACTTGTTTTCTGGCAATGTGCCAGATTTTTCTTGTATTCCACAACAGTGGATTATCTTTTATATGATCTGAATGTTCGCAGTCCTGCGAATGAAGAAAATAGATCAAGTCCCCATTATCAAGGAATCCTCGTTCTAATGAGGTGTTGGTGTAGGTTTCGCTGTCGTGTATCCAGTCCGACAGATATCGGAACATCGATGCTTTGTTATATAGTTGTATGTTTGGGAGGCCTAATCCCCCATTCGTCTTAATTTGTTGTAATTTAAGCAAGCTGATTTTGTATCTTTTTTTTCTCCAAATAAATTGTCTGAAAAGTTTATTGATATTTTGCAAGTATTTTGTCGTGATAAATAAGGGGAGGGCCTGAATTAGATACATAAGCCTGGGAAAAGATATCATTTTAATTAGAGCTGTCCTACCTAG
The DNA here is from genome assembly GCF_055691185.1 of Crinia signifera. Taxonomy (NCBI): domain Eukaryota; kingdom Metazoa; phylum Chordata; class Amphibia; order Anura; family Myobatrachidae; genus Crinia; species Crinia signifera. Next base: position 113,910,275 of record NC_139219.1, on the reverse strand, counting down.
ATATGATAGGGGCAGGTTTTTCCAATCTTCTAGTTCGTCTGTAATCTTTTTTATGGCAGGTGTGTAGTTTAATCCATAAAGATTTGTCAATCGGCGTGGAATGTGTACTCCTAAGTATAAGAAGTGCTCCCTTGCCCAGGTCACACTCAGATTTGTTAAAATGTGGGGGAACGTATGTCTAGGACCAAGATAGAGTGCTGTCGATTTAGTTTTATTTACTGTGAATCCTGATATTTCTGCAAATTGATTTAAGATTTTAAAAATATGAGGGAGGGATTCTACAGGGTTAGCTGTATATATTAAAATATCGTCAGCAAATGCAGTTAATTTGATGGAGCTTCTGCCTATTTGGATGCCTTTCAATTTTTCCTAAACATTTTTAACAATACAAACAAATGTTACAACCAGTAAAAGAATATATAGGCTGCTATGGTATTCACAAAAGATCCAGAGAACACTCAGTATACACAACTAGTGAAACCAAGCGCCACATATAACTACTGAATTTCCCAGCTGAAGTGAGCTCTGAGATAATCACAGAGAGTAGAGAAGCACTAGAGTCAATATAAGTCCCAGCTGCAGCCTTTCTTGGGTGGAATACCTCTGGGATCCACAGAGGGAAGATCTAGGCAACAAGAGAAAGAAAGGTGTGCTCCACAGTGCATTAAAAGCGTTTTTTTAATGGGATAAAACACAATCGCCCATGTACATCACAATAAAGCCTCGTACTGAGTGCATTAACGCTGTGCACTGGGTACCACAAGATTTGAAATATACAAGCCACAAGGCAAAGCTGCTCACACTGCTGGAACAGGGTCTGCCCAATATCCCTCAGGTGATCCACCTGGCTGGATTGCCGTGCAGGAAGCCGGGGGGGGGGGGGGGTCCCGGGACACAGAGACTCCTGGAAGCCGAACCAGCTACAAGATCAGACACCGGTGGAGGACGTAGGCCACGCCCTGACACATTTTTTGTCTCTTGGACTTCGTCAGAGGGTGTGGTCTCTACGTCCGGACCCCGTGATCTAAGATAGAGACCTGTCAATCACCTGATGACAGTTGGCGGGATTGGTGTACAGCACAAGGCACATACCGCCCCGGCCCACCCGCTCCATGATTATAAGCCAAGCTTGATAAAATAGTAACAACGTAAAAAGGGCTGTAAACATTTTTTACACAGGTTATTTACATGTTTTTATATATGTTTTATAAAGAATGGCACGCACAAGTCCTTAATCACCCTTAATCACCCCTAATCATTAAACAAATTTTCAAGCGCTCTATTTTTTTTTTATGAAGAAAGGACCTAACATCGAGGGCACAGACTTCAAAGTGTTTAACTTCATCAATTGTAACTCCACACATGTAGTCTACATGATAACTTGTGGCTGTGGTAGTAATTATATCGGTAATACTAAAAGATGTTTAAAAGTGAGAATTCTTGAACATCTTCAGAACATTAAACATGGTGTGTCCCGTCACTTTAAAGAAAAGCATAACTGTGACCAGGGCCGTTTCTAGAGGCGGACAAGCCGTGCAGCAGCCCGGGGCGCCGCACGGCTTGTCCGCCTCTAATAAACAGCCGGGGCGCCCGGCAGCAGCTCCCCCCAGCGCTGCCTCCCTTCCTCCCCCTCTCCGGCTCAGCTCTCACCGCGGCGCACACCGCCGGCGCCGCGCTGATTAATTTCCATGGGGAGGGGAGGGAGCGCATCGTGCGTCCCTCCTTCCCCTCTCTCACTATGTCACTGGGCTGTCAGCCAATCAGGAGACAGCCCGCGATGTATGAATGGCTGACAGCTCAGTGAAGGGGAAGGAGAGACATGCGGTGCGCTCCCCTCCCCTCCCCAAGGAAGTTGAAGAAGACAGAGGCAGCAGCAGTGGCGATGGCAGCAGGGGGAGGCACAGTGAGTTAATGTATATGCTGCTTCTGGCACTGTGGGGCATATTGGCACTGTGGGGCATATTTGGCACTGTGGGGGCATATATCTGTGGCACTGTGGGGGGCATATTTGGCACTGTGGGGGCATATATCTGTGGCACTGTGGGGGGCATATTTGGCACTGTAGGGGAATATATCTGTGGCACTGTGGGGGCATATTTGGCCCTGTGGGGGCATATATCTGTGGCAAAGTGGGGGCATATATCTGTGGCACTGTGGGGGCATATTTGGCACTGTGGGGGCATATATCTGTGGCAATGTGGGGCATATTTGGCACTGTTGGGGCATAGCTGTCACTGGGGGCATATATGTGTGGCGCTGTGGGGGCATATGTGTGGCACTATGTGGGAATAGCTGTCACTGTGGGGGCATATATGTGTGGCGCTGTGGGGGGCATATCCAGCACTGTGGGGGCATATATCTGTGGCACTGTGGGGGCCTATATCTGTGGCACTGTGGGGCATATTTGGCACTGTTGGGGCATATCTGTCTCTGTGGGGGCATATATGTGTGGCGCTGTGGGGGCATATGTGTGGCCTTTGAGGGAATAGCTGTCACTGTGGGGGCATATATGTGTGGCGCTGTGGGGGGCATATCCAGCACTGTGGGGGCATATGTGTGGCACTGTGGGGGCATATGTGTGGCACTGTGGGGGCATATTTGGCACTGTGGGGGCATATCTGTGGGGACATATCTGTGGGGGCATATTTGGCACTGTGGGGGCATATGTGTGTCACTGTGGGGGCATATATGTGTGGCACTGTGGGGGCATATCTGGCACTGTGGGGGCATATTAGTAAATGGCATCAGTTGTGCGGCAGCGGCTCGTGGGGCATAATGTGTAATGGGCATTACGGTGTGGGGAGTATTGCGTAATTGCCATCCCAGTGTGGGGTGTAATGGGCATCACGGTGTGCAACAAAAATGTGTCATTTTTATCACGGTGTGCGGCGTAATATGTAATTGGCATCACAGTGTGCGGCATAATGTGTAATTGTCATCACAGTGTGTGACGTAATGTGTAATTGTCATCACAGTGTGCGGCGTCATGTGTAATTGGCATCATGGATAAATAGTGTATAATGATTTAAGTAGCCTGTCATTGTTTGGCCTTGATCTGTGAGGCGTACTAGGTCACTGTGTGGGCCTTTATGTTTTTTATGTCACTGTGTGGCCTTCAGCCCGCCAACTTAAGTGCAGGAGGACAATGACAACTCCTGCGGTAACCAATGTCTGGTCACGCAGGTCGCAAAAGTGTGATGTAAGATAATTGTTTTCCGGCTAGGCCACGCCCTTATATTAAGCCACACCCCTTTTAAATTAAGCCACACCCCTATTTCGCCGCGCGCCTCCGGCGCGCTCAATTTCTTCTGTGCCATGTTATGTATTGGGGGGGGGGCGCATTTTTTTTTTTTTGCCCTGGGAGCTAAATTGTCTAGAAACGGCCCTGACTGTGACCCCAGTAGCTTGTCCTTCAAAGGTATCAAATTGCTTACTAAACACAAGAAAGGTGGTGATCATGATTTTTTTTTTATTAAAACGTGACACAATGTGGATACTTAGAATGAATACATTGGCCCCTGCTGGCCTCAGTGAGAAAGAGTTTTTACATTTTTTTTTTAATGAGGCTATGTCTTAGAACTAAGCTGCTATATGTAAACTCATAAATAAGATAGATGTTTTCAGGAATCGGTGATGGGTGTGGTGGCAACCCTAGGCATTGCTGTAATTATTGATGTGGCGAATATTTTATTTCTTAATGAAAATATCACTGTTACTAACTTGTAGGAGCACATAGCATTATTGGTGTTCCTTGGGAGTTAAACCCACCATACAATAAGGCGAGGTATAGCATGCAAAGGAAAAAGAATTGTGTCTATGGCGCTTAAGTGTGGAGGGGTCACAAATGTTTGTAAGTCAGCAGCCACTTGGATGGAGGGATGCAAACCTCCAATGTATAGACAAAAAAACAAGAAGGTCAAATGGCGCTTAAAGTACAAACCAACAACAAAAATAAAAATAAATACATTTATTTTAAGTAGCATAAATAGCATACATAAACCTCCCAGGGGTATCAAAATAACATGTAATAATGTAAAACATGTAGGGGGAAATTTACTAATATGGATTCGTAAAAAATAGGTGTATTCGTAGGCAGAAATACACCTATTTTTTACACATTTGTATTTTCGGGATTTACTATCCCGAAAATACAACAATTCGTATTCCTAAAGATTGCACATTCGTATTTGTATTTGCAAATACTAATGTCTACACCATCGATAGGATACGACAGGAATCACCATTCAAAAGAATGGTGGTTCCTGATTTACTAAGCAGCCGTATTGATAATAAGGCTGCTAATTGGTGTAAAACAGGCACGAAAATACGACAGGAAAGTACACCTTGATTTCCCTGTCGTATTTGCAGAGGAGGAAGGATCTCTGCGTCTCTGACAGTCCGCAGCGGGGAGTTGCCGGAGTCGCCGGCAGCTTGAAGAAGAAGCAAGAAGATGGAAGAAGAAGGAAGAAGCCCTGACTAACTACACACCTAGTGTGTCTAATACCCCACTTTCCCCTCCCCACTTACAAACTGTATATATATTTGTTGTTGGCTACATTGGGGTTTCCGTTGGACACGGTCCCCAATCAGTACACTGACACGGTCTCTGGTGCCAGAGCCGTGTGTGTCCCTGCCTGTTCTAGATCCACATGAGCGAGGGAGTGCACACAGGCACACCTCAGACTCAGCTCTGCGGTTGGAACGCAGGTTGTGGAACTACTGGCTCCAGCAAGCCTAACAGCAGCACTGAAACGGCATCACATCCGTGTTCAAGCGCGTGCTGGTGGCTGCACTAAGTGAGCCTCAGGACTATTGTGATACATTGTATATGATAAAGTTACAAACCTGACTTATCCACATTACATGACTTTGGTAATATAAACAAGTCTTCCGTGCCACACTATATGTATTATAAATAATAACGGTGATAACGGGTAGTGGGGTCCCGCTAGGTGAGGATTCTTATCCTTTTTAAAAATCACTATTTGTTGTCTTACGTGTTGTCCAGTCCTTTTTATATCTTCGCAACTATTTTAAATGAACTCAATAAAAGTGATGTTTTACTAAGTATTATTTCTCTAGGTGCACCAAGAAAAGGCACTCTTTTCTGTCCTCCTTAAAAGAAGCCCTGGACTACATCGGATCAAGCCTGAAGAACTTCCATGGAGGACCTGGGTGAGTTGGATTTCCTTCCACAGGTCCACCATGGATTTCTTCGGACTCGGACGCCCAGACGCTGTTGCCAACATGGATAATCAACATGCAGAAGAATGCCGACATGGATCCGGAACCAGGACAAGGCACTGGATCAAGACTCTGGGACCTACCTATGGGATCAAGATAGGTAAGTATCAGTGTGTGTATGTATTAAACTTTTATTTTTCAGGTGTCAGTGTGTATTTATTTAACATTTTATTTTACTGTGGAACTACAAGACCCAGCGGGCCCTTTAATGCCCCGCAGGCTGGGACTTGTGGTTCTCCGAGTCCCAGCTTGCGGGGGAGGCTTGCTGGGACTCATAGTTCCACAGTTTAAAACAATAGTTTATTCTTCTATTTTTTTACACCAAGATCAGTCCGGTGGCCACCGCACAGGGCCACCAGGGACAGCACCAGGCTTCAGCCTGGTCAGGTAAGTCCTGGAGGGGGGGGACCCAGGGCCCCTGGCCAGGCTGACTGATCGGTAGGGTTAATGCTTTGGCCGGGGGGACTTGTATAAAAAGTCTCCCCCCCGGCTGTGGCATTACCCTGCTGGCTGGTTTGGCCTGGGGCTGGTTCTTAAAATACGGGGGACCCCTAGTCATTTTGTTCCCCGTATTTTGGGAACCAGCCCCAGACCTGGAGCCTGGGGCTGGTTGTTAAAAATCGGGGAACCCCTATTTGTCGGGTTCCCTGATTTTTAATTACCGGCCCCGGCTCTTTCAGCCTGGTGCTGGTTACAGCTGTGGGGGAGACCCCACCCTGTTTTTTTTTTTTTTATATTTATTTATTTTTTCAATTTTTTTTACACACTTCCGCCTGCACGGATCTGACTGATCCGTGCAGACTGCCTGAAAAATTTGTATTAGCGCCCGTATATATGGCCAGCTAATACGAATTCCAACAACATCGGAGGGTTACAAAGCGGAACACGACTTTGCATTCGACTGAAACAGTCGTATGCAGTCGTAGGGAAAATACTAATACGAAAAACAAGGTTTTTCATATTAGTAAATTTTCCCCGTAATAACAAAAATTAAGCATACACACAATCGCTGATTGAACAGCTATAACTCTGGTATATGTCACCCATACCTGACTATTTGCAATGCTGAGATGGAAATGAGTAAAGCAGAGTAAAGGTGTTCTTCAAATGTGGATCCACATATCCAATTGGATTTAAATTCTGTGGGTAAATTATAGTTACTAGGTTCAACATTAAAAAATCTTTAAAAAATATAGTTTTTATGCTTCATTTTTATTATCACATTATATATTATTACATTAAATTTTGATACCCGCAGGAGGTTTATGTACAGTATGTTCTTTATTTATGCTGCTTAAAATTTACTTTAAGCACCATCTGTCTTTTGTGTTTTTTGTCGAGGTATTGCATGCAGCCTTGCATTGAGTCAACAAACTTTAGGTCGACATGTATTGGGTTGACCACTGAAGGTCGACATGGCTTAGATTGACACCTGAAATAGGTTGACATGCTTAAAGTCCACATTGAGATCTTGGAGATTGGGACGCTTGCGCGGCAGAGCAGTGCGTGCATGCAAAAAAGGTGTGGTTGATGTTGAAAGGGGCATGACCTCATGGAGATGCTGCAGCCACAAGTCACACCCCTATTTTTCGGCATTATGGGGGCATGGCCAGAGCTGTGTAAGCTGCTGGCCATACACCTAGCCCCTGTGCCTCACTGAATAGACATGGGACAGTCTTGCAAAAAACATGACAGTTGGGAGGTATGGATTGTATAGGTAACATCTATAAGTGTAGACATATGTAAATAAGCCCCAAACAGTCAGTTAATGTACTATACTTGCTGAAGAATAGATACTAATATGTGTCAGGGCTGTTTATAGTATTACTATATTTTATTTCCATGGTACCAAAAGTGATCCACAACGCTCAATTACAGAGTACATAAACTAACAAGCAACACAGGATGACAAGTACAGGGTACATCAAATAGCTGCATCAGCAAACAACAGTGAAATAAGTATCAATGTGGCACAAAACCACAGGATTTGGTGCAATTGAAGGAGGTTTAAGTAAAAGAAGGTAAAGCAAAGCTAAAGGTTCCATATAAGTAGTTACAAGAAAACTTATTTAAAATGGATGTAGCCATAGGCATAATTGTGCTTTATCACTAATGCAAGGAAAATGACAATGAATGTCATTTCTTCCCCCCACCAACAGGCAGTGGCGGATTCAGGGGGGGGGCACCCGGGCACGTGCCCCCTCTGTCATTTATTTTGTAGCTGAGGACCAGGGCTTTCCAACGAGCCCAGCCCCGTGTCTCTAGGCCCCCGGGAACCGGAGATATCGCCTGGCAAACCTGTAACGTTTTTTCCCCATAGGATAATATGGGACCCGTCAATTCCGACCCCCACCCATTTCCGATGGCTGCCAATTCCCGCCCTGGCATCACAGAAGCTTGTGGTTGATATCATTCAATTCCAAATCGCTGGGCCTTCAATATGATACCAGGCTGGTCCAAATCGGTCAATCAGTTCCAGAGATATTGCGTGTAAACCGATTTTTTTATTTTTGAAATGTAATTTCATGGCTGTTCATGATTTTGAGGGCAGATTACTCTGGAACCAAATGTTCCAGTTTCACTGGACCAAAATCATTCAAAGCCCACTCAAAAGTTCTTCAATATAATACTTGTCTCATGTAAATGGGTCAGTTGGTTCCGAAGATATAGCCGGTTAAATTAGATAACTGGTTAAAGGGGGGAGGGGTGGTTTTCTCTCCCCCTCACACCAGAAAATGCAGGGACTAGGCTGGTGTAAAAGGGGCCAACCTGGGAATGCATTTTCTGGTGTGAAAGGGGTATTATTTCAAATAGCCGGGACCTGCAGTGCTCTGAATACAGCCAGGCTCTGCCACTGTCAGTGGCTATCACTTCTGCCTGGCGGCGGCTGTCCCCCATTTACCACGAGCATGTATTCCCCTTTGGCAATGAGCATGTAATCCCACATGGCAACGAGCATGGAACCTCTGGCAATGAGCATGGAACCCTTGGCAATGAGCATGTAGAGAAGCAGCACTTATGTAGCATAATTTTTAATAGGCATTATGGTGTTTGGCATAACACATAATGGACATAATGGCGTGTAACTTAACGTGTAATGGACATTATGGTGTAAATGTTTAATGCGCGCCTTTGGTGGACAATGTCCCTGTTTATGAATTGTATTGTGAATTTTGGCTTAATCTGTGTGGCATTATGTGAATTCTGGCTCAATCCATGTGGAATTATGTGAATTTTGTCTCAATCCGTGTGGCATTATGTGAATTTTGGCTCAATCCATGTGGCATTATGAGAATTTTGGCTCAATCCGTGTGGCATTATGAGAATTTTTTCCCAATCCGTGTAGCATTATGTAAATTTTGGCTCAATCCGTGTGGCATTATGTGAATTTTGGCTCAATCCATGTGGCATTATGTGAATTTTGGCTCAATCCATATGGCATTTTATGCATTTGGCTCAATCCGTGTGGCATTATGTGAATTTTGACACAATCCATGTGGCATTATTTGAATTTTGGCTCAATCCATGTGGCATTATGTCAATTTTGGCTCATTCCATTTGGCATCATGTGTAAGGGGCAAGTATAATGGGGTCTAGTATTTTGTTGCATAATGTGTAGAAGTTGTATATGGTGTTGACATGCCCCCTGTTGAGTGGCCACGCACCTTTTGGCGCGCACACAACTACATCATTCACTTTTGTCGCCATGGTGGGCCTGCGTACTTTAAATGCCAGGGCCTATTTTTAATTCCATTCCCACCCTCTCCTGCCGCTCTCTTAGCATGTACACTGGCACCACTAACACCGCCACTCCCCCACCCAAACCCTTTTTTATCGTGGTGCCCCCCCTGTCATTTTATCCTGGATCCGCCCCTGTCAACAGGGAGATTGATGGACTCTTCAGGGAGATTGATGATATTTCGGGGAGTCTCCAGCAGAATGCAAGAGGGTAGGCAACTATGTTGTGGTTACCCATGTGCTTGCTGATATAGAGGGGTATTCAATGTTGTGCGCTATTCAATAGCAATATTCAATAGCATTTCCGATAGCATTGAAGGTGTATTTAGACAAAACACATCCAACTTTAAAACAATTACGATCTGTTTTGTCGGAAACGGCCGTGGATTGTCGTATTCACAACCGTTTCTCGACAATCCATGGCCATTTTTGTCAACATACCCCCTTTTTGCCACTCGACAGGTGGAAAATTGAATTCTGCCTGTTGTGTCGAACAGTGCGAAAATGGGGCTTCTGCTTGTTGAAATGTTCTGACAGATTCAGAAGACCACCCCTTAAACCTGCTCCGCAAGTAATATACTATGTTGTATGCTGCGCCTGGAACTGTCTTCTACAGTGACTCCCTTGTGTAAGCTTCTGGAACATTGTCACTACTCATTCTGTCAGCATTATATTCATTTATCAGCTTCCCCCATGTAGTGTTGTTCCCAAAAGTTGTTTATTCACTACAATCAGGACTTTGTTATAAATTACTTCGGTACTTGTTTCCTAACACGGTGCCCGTCGGGTCCCATCGCATACCATTAGTTAAGGTATGCGATGGAACCCGATCAGACCCGATATTCGGGTTTTAAGAGCTTCTAATACAGCTTTAAAATAGCGTAAATTGTAATGGCATGCGTTGCGATGCGAATCAATTTCATATTGGACAGACACCCTGATGGCTGATTAATATGTTAAATTCACCCAAACACCCAAATTTTAATTGTACACCCATCTTGATGGGTAATTATTATGTCAAATGCCCCCCATTGTTAACGCCACCCCACTATCAACGCCAACCCGAAGCGTGGCGAGGCAGTGAGGGACGGCGGTACGCATCCTCCGACCTTTTCATACCCCCACTATCCACGTCGGCGCGGAGTTGATATTATATAGTGTGGCGAGCGCAGCGAGCCACCGAGCCTGAAGCGTGGTGACCGGACGCGCAATACATGTACCATTACTTCATCTGCTTCTCATCCAGTCCGGCTTGTATAATTCCACCTGTGTTCAAGCATTGCTTTATGCCCCTGTTTGGCTCCTGTACACAGCCAAGTGAACAGGTCTGAATCAGGCCCTTGTTGTCATTTTTGTGGGTTAGCAGAATATTTTAGTGCTGTAAGGCAGAGGTATTAAACCTGGTAAGTGATAAAGTTGAAGGTGATAACAGACCAGTCAATAAGCTCCTCACGGCAAATTACAGTCTGGGTTTGAAAAATTACAGTTATGACCTGATTCCACTGTGTTACTTCACCAGGCTTAGTGTAACCCTGAGTTTATTGTCTTCCATGGCTGAATGTATTTTTTGTCACCATAGAGGGCAGGGCAATGGGTGTCCTTTTATGCATACCTGAGTCCTAACATTTGGAAATCATGACACAGGACTCCTGTTTGTGGCACCACCACATGCTCATGAAAAGGGCATGGCTTCATTGCATGCCACAAATGCGATCCCCAACCCTGTTTTTCAACAATTTGTGGGCATGGCTGCTCTGTGAGCTGTTAGCATGCCACAAGCCACTCTGTCTCTGTGATTAGACACTGTGCACTAGCTTCTAATCACCACTGTTCTTCTAAACAGAGCAGCCGGGGGTGTCTCAACTGCCCACCCCCTCCCCCACATGCACACACTGCAGGACAGTACTCATAACCCTCCAACATCTGTAGGGCAGAAATCGGTACACATTCGGGGAAGGGGGTGTGGCCACTGGTTAAAGTGGGCGTGGTAACAGGTTAAAGTGAGCGTGGTCACACCCCCTTTCCGAATGTGCATTGTGCTTCTTTTTTTTAAGCCAGCCATTCCCAGAGTCATAGAGTCTTTACTTGTAAGTCAAACAAAAGCTGCAGCCTTCATATATACCACAGCGCGTAGTTTACACAGCCTGCCCAGGAACTACTGCTGCCGCCTACCTTATCTTACCTTCCCCCAGTCCAGCACAGCATCAGTCCCCGGCTCCCTGGCGATGTGCAGTAGCGGGAGGGCTGAGTGCTCGTATCTCGGCTCATTCTTGGCTCACAGCAAGAGGGAGCAGGGCTGGCATACCCTCACTGTTAAAGCAGCGCCTGTCATTCCCGGCACCTTCACACGTGTGTGTGGACTCAGAACCCCCGGGAGGCAGCAGGGCCACCCACAGCCATGTTAGCAAGGGGGAGGCAGGCACGCTGAGACTGCTGAGTCCCCCCACAGGGAACCTCGGGAGACGTAGTTTCCCCCCTCATGGCTCACGCTGCCTGAATTAGAGCAGCCAGCGTTGAAGCAAGCACTTGGAACTACAACTCCCAGAGAAGGAAGAGCTGGCTTTAAAAAATCGGTACATTCGGTACAGTTCGATTTAGCCGGTACAGACCATTAAAAAAATGGTACTGTACTGGCTAAATCGGTACAGTTGGAGGGTATGCAGTACTGTCTGCAGGAGGGAGGCAAGACAGGCCAAAAATATCGGAACAGTTGGGAGGTGTGTTTTATGCAATGTGAGCTATTATATCTCACTAACTAATGCTAATTTTCATACAACAAGACCTCCTGTTGCTATGGTCCTATTGATCGCATGTGTTAGAAGACCTAAAATATTTAACAGAGAAACTAAATCTTTCAGTATAGAAATGTATCTCACTTTCATGTTATAACAATACTACACCAGTGGGTGGGAAACATTACCTTGAAAGTAAGACTTCTGCTATCAGATGATTCCTCTCAAAATCAATGGTAAAATAGCTTCAACTCATCCAAAGTTCGATATCAGTATCCGCAGTGATCACAATAAACTTTTGAGGTACCTGGAAGACAAAGACAATATTAAAAAAGAAACTAGTGCCCCCCCATCAGTGCCACTATTTTGTACCCATCTGTGTCACCTTATCTCCACCATCAGTGCTGTTAAGTTCGGCTCAAAGTCATGCAGTGTGTATGGGCCTTAAGTCTCAATGGGACATGTGAAATTTTAATGTTTTTCGTCTATGTAATCTTCATTGCTTATTTAAAGTTAATATATTTATGCTGTTATATTTACAAGCAAGGATATTGTCCAACAACTTTTCCCCAAAGGTGGCCATACACTACTGTGATGTATTGCAGCAGTGTATGGCCATGTTATCCCCAATGAGCCATCCGGGATACATCGCATGCTGTGCTTCTTCATGTGATGTATCGCGCCGGGATGGGGGTCCAAATCCGAGGTCAGGTCCGATCTCTGACTCAGGGAAGATGTGCACGGGACTGCGCATCAGACCCGAGAGGACATCAAAAGCACATGATTTGGGCAGATTTCTTGGCCCCGATCTGACATGAACAGGTGAAATCAGTCCTAAAAGTCTCAGATCCTGTGATTTTTTCCCCCCAGATAAATTATATCCATAATCTATCTGACTTGCACACACATGTAAGGGTCCGGAGGCAACCTTGCCTACCCTACCTCTGTTGCCTCAGACTAGGGTTTGCGGGCGCATGCAGAACTAGGTTTTGCCAATAATAGCCGCGTTCGAAGGAGCCAGTTGGTCTAGCTCCAACCCCGATGCCACCTGGTCTTAAGAGTGACAACGCGCCCACCAAGGCCAGGAGAGAGCAAGGGGACCACACGCATCCGTGGCAGCCGCTGCACTGTTCCTCCGTCTCTGCCGTCACCCGGAAGTTGCCGGAAGTTCTCACGGCGGGTTGTTCGGAGTTAATGTAAGTAAACAGTAATCTGCTTGCCAGAGTAAACCCCCGCATCACGCCAACAGCTTCGGACCGGGACCAGCCTTAAAGCTCCTGTGGAGCTTCAGTGGGTCAGGAACACGATAGCACAGCGTTGTAGATCAGCGTTTCGTCATATATAGACTTTTGCTTGACTGCATGAAATTCGAAAATAATCTTTTCCCGGAGTCTGGAGGGTACAAACAATCTCCCGGAAGGAGTGAGCTCGGTTGCCTCTGATTGCGCCAGCAAGACTTTGTCTAAGAGGGTTTGAGTAAGTCCTACGCAAATCCGGGAGGAAGGAATAATGGGCTCTTGAACGAATTCCCTCTCCTGGAGGCCTAGAAAACTTCTAGACTAGGCATCAGCCTTGGTGTTTTTGGACCCTGGCCTGAAGGTAATGAGAAAATAAAACGTGCAAAGAATAACGCCCACCTAGCCTGTCGGGCATTAAGTCTCTTGGCACCCTGTAAATAAGAGAGGTTTTTGTGATCTGTAAAAATGGTCACCTGAAATTTGGCTCTCTCCAACCAGTGCCTCCATTCCTCCAGAGCACACTTAATGGCAAGGAGCTCCCTGTTCCCCACATCATAATTACACTCTGCGGATGAGAATTTCAGAGAGTGGAAGGCGCAGGGGGGAAAAAGACCATCCTTGGGATCTACCTGCAAAAGTACGGCCCCTAGTCCAATCTCAGATGCATCCACTTCCAAAATAAAAGGAAGGCCAGGAGTGGGATGATGTAGGATGCGGGCAGACACAAATGCCTCTTTGAGATTGCAAAAGGACTTATGAGCCTCTATCGACCACACAGCAGGATCCGCCCCATTCTTAGTGAGAGCTACAATGGGAGCAACAATATCTGAGAACGCAGGGATAAACCTGCAATAGTAATTTGCAAAACCCAGAAACCTCTGGATTGCTTTCAGAGTAGTGGGTTGAACCCAATCAATGATAGCCTGAACCTTGGCTGGGTCCATACAAAATCGCTCCGGAGATATAACATAACCAAGAAAGGAAATGCTGCGGACTTCAAACTCGCACTTCTCAAGCTTGGCATAAAGACAGTTTTCCCTCAGTTTCTGCAGCACCGCTTTGACATGCCCCCTATGTTGTTCTAATGTAGAGGAAAAGATCAAAATATCATCGAGGTAGACAACCACAAAAATTAATAAAAACTCACGAAGGACATCATTGATAAAGTCTTGAAAGACCGCAGGGGCATTGGCTAACCCAAAGGGCATGACAAGATATTCATAATGACCCGTGTGGGTATTAAAAGCGGTCTTCCATTCATCCCCTGCCTTGATTCTTATCAAATTTTAATCTCCCCGGAGATCGATTTTAGAAAATATCGTGGCGGAGCGAAGCTGGTCAAATAAGACAGAAGTCAAAGGCAGAGGATAAGAGTTTTTTTTACAGAAATGAGGTTAAGCTGTCTATAGTCAATACACGGACGCAAAGTCCCATCCTTCTTGGCAAAAAAGAAAAAACCCACCCCAACCGGAGACTTAGAGGGTCGAATAAAGCCCTTTTTAAAATTCTCTTCTATGTAGTCTTCCATAACTTTCGCCTCGGGTAAGGATAGGGAGTATAAGCGACCCTTGGGTAGCTTAGCCTGAGGCAGCAGGCTTATGGCACAGTCGTAGGGCCTATGGTGCGGTAATGAGTCGGCCTCCTTTTTGGAAAATACATCAGTGAAAGAAGCATAAGGAACAGGGAGCAGAGGATTAACAAGGTTGGAGACCCGGACAGGTAGGTGAAGACATGAGGTGGTACAAGACTTTCCCCACTGCAACAGTTCTCCAGTCTGCCAGTCAAAGCGAGGGTTATGCAGACTTAACCAGGGCAAGCCGAGCACCACAGGAGCCAAGGGACTATGAATTACTTAAAATTCTAATTTTTCAGAGTGGGTCAAGCCTATGTTTAGGTCCAGAGGCACGGTACCCTGGGGATGGGAGATCAGTCCCTTCAGGAGAAGACTAACATCTAAACCAAAAACAGATAATTCGGATTGTAACGGGACTAGTGGAATCGTCAGATAGCGGAAGAGTTCAGGACTATCTACACCTAATCCAAAGGCCCAGGTCTGTGGATCTCCGTGGAGCAGCGAGACCACCAGACCAACCCTCTGGGTCTCAGAGCCAGAGGAAACAGGGCGGAGCCGGAAATACAGCTTACAGCTTTCCTTAAAATTAAAAAAACTGCTTCCGATCGCCAGTGAAACGTTTGGGTAAATTCATCTTCGGCTCTTTCACTGATTGGGGCATAGCGGGCGCTACTCTTCTAACCTCCTCCTGTGTCTCAACCCACAGGGATAATTACACCATTTTCTGGGTGAGGAGACGGACCTGGTCAGAGAGCAACCTGAGCGGGATTTCCTGAAGCGGAGTTCATGACAGAAAAAATCTAAAGAACCCGACGGATACTACAGCAAAAGAATGAGCCTTAACTAGACTCAATAATTTTTTTCGGCCACTATAATGTAAGGGTCTGGAGGCAACCTTGCCTGCACTACCTCCGTTGCCTCAGACTAGGGCTGGCGGGCGCGTGCAGAACTAGGCTTTGCCAATAATAGCCACATTCGAAGGAGTCTAGCTCCAACCCCGATGCCACCTTGTCTTAAGAGTGACAACACGCCCACCAAGGCCAGGAGAGAGCAAGGGGACCAGCTACCTATTGCCCACACGAGGAAAGGGACCCCCGGACCCCCAAGGGGGTGACTACACAGGGAGATTGGGAATGCTCCCACAGGTGATGAGACAAAGTAGTCTATGGCTGGATGCAACAATGCGTGACAGTGGTAAATATGCACAATGGCAACAATGCTCAGAAAATGGTATGAATAAACAATGGCAACAATGTTCAGAAGATGGTAGGTAATAATAAACAATGGCAACAATGCTCAGAAGATGGAATGCAATAATAACAATGGCAACAATGCGCAGAAGGTGGAATATAAAAGGTAAATGGAAAACAGAAGATACTGCAGGGTAACCCCTGACTTATCTGGGAGATGACCAGTGCCACAGATAAGGACCTCCAACTTCCAGGTATACAGGAATCAAGTGAAACAGGACTTCCGCAGATACCAGGAACAACCACAACAAGGAACCAGTAGGATAGTGAGATCGCCCAACAGACTCCAGAACCAGGCACACAAACTCAGCACTAGCAATGCTTAGACCAGGGCTGGGCAACACCGGCCCTCCAGATGCTAGTGAACTACACATCCCAGGATGCTTTGCATTAGTTTTGCTATGTGGCCATGCTGAAACTGATGCAAGGCATGCTGGCATGTGTAGTTCATCAACATCTGGAGGGCCGGTGTTTCCCAGCCCTGGCTTAGACGCTATAACCGCCGGCTTTTATTCAAATCTGCCACCCCCTGGTGCTGTGACGTCAGGTACGTCCGGCAAAGTCTTCCCCCTGCTAAGACGCCTGCGGTAGAAGCTCGGGGAGTTGCCTAGCAACGTCCCAGACGCTTCAGTGCGGAGTGCGCCGGAAGAAGATGGCCCCGGTCCCGGCAGCGCAAAAGCTGCAGAGGGACCCAGGCGGCGGCGGTGCCCAGGACAGCGCCTAACAACACATTATGCATTACTGACTTCTCAGTGATTGTCAGATTATTCCCATCCTAAGATTCTATAATTACATCTTGAAAGGGCCAATACATAACCTCAATCGATTGTAATTGTACTAGAAAAGTGTCAATTTTGAATAAACAGGAAGCGGGAGAAAAAACTGACAGTTGAAACTTTAGATTGCTCCCAGTTGCTCGTTTCTATTTTTTTTTTGCCTTCAAATTTCTAATGTTCTATGCATCCCTGCCAATTTTCATATCAGTATGTTCAATAGCTTTTGAAGTGTAACCCCTCCAACACCATGTTCCCATCTCATGAATTACCTATGGGAGAATTTGGTTTATACAATTCAGCCTTAATATAAGGGCTCGGCTGTGACTATAATATGAGATGTGTGCCGGACCATTTTTGCTGGTTTCGGTTCTAGTTTGTTATCCAATTTTTGTTTCTGTGGCATTGTTCCTTGTGCGATAGGGGCTGCCATCTTACATGTGTCTGCTTCATTGAAGTCTAGGGAGAAATAAATTATTGGCAAAGAGCTGTGGCAGATATGTCTCTCAGTAAATCTGATTAGCCCATTCATTTAAATGGGACTTTTGAAATTGGTGTTTGAGGCAAAACCATGGCATCTGAGAATTGTGGATTTGCCTCATATAGGGGGTTATTTTGGTTCACTCTTTCTGACAAAATCCTTCTTAGATGGACAAAACCATGTGCACTGCAGGGGGGCAGATGTAACAACTGCAGAGAGAATTAGATTTGGGTGAGTTAATTTGTTTCTGTGCAGGGAAAATACTGGCTGCTTTATTTTTACACTGCAATATAGATCTCACTTTGAAGTAAAACCCCACCCAAATCTAATTCTCTCTGCACATGTTACATCTGCCCCCCTGCAGTGCACATGGTTTTGTCCATCTAAGAAGGATTTTGTCAGAAAGAGTGAACCAGAATAACCCCCATAGTGATCTGGGGCAGATAAGATCTAGGGTGATATTTATTAGGGATCGATGTTGGGTTTTTGGCGATTTTTTTTCGCAAAAACGTCAGTTTTCACATTTTTTCCAAATCGACTACTTAATGGGAGGCGATTTGCGGCATAAATCACACTTTTTGCTGCTAATTCACACTTTCTGAAGTGGCGATTTCCAACATCACATCCAGATGTTTTCCCATTGAAAAAGATACAAATAGCTGATTTAATGGGTAGCGAATTTGGAAATCGCACGCAAAATGTGATTTTTTTCCACAAAAAAAAAAGACCAAGTAGGGGAAGGCGATTTCAGCAAAATCGCCAGCGTTTGAACGTGTAAATGGTTAAATTTGTCACAGGTGACCCACATAGCAATTCCTAAGTCCCCTACATATACCCCAACATGATTATGGACACCTGTGAGGGTGTTTCAGATGGAGATTTTGCAGAGTGGACTGGAGCTGCTAGTGTGTGAGCTGGCCCGTTTGGAGGATCTACGCAGGAGGGATGATGCTGCCCACCAGATCCAGGTACCCCGACCACTCCGTGCTTCTGGTCGGTACCGTGCGAGGGTGTACCTGGACTCCCTCTCTGATCAACAGGTGGTGGACATGTTTATGTTGAACTGACAGAACCTGTTGAACTTATATGAGCAGATGAGAGATGATTTGGACCCTTGTGGGGGGGCCAACTATGCAGTGTCTGGGCTGTAGAAATTAATGTGTGCCCTCCACTTGTTTGCCACAGGCTCCACTCAGTCTGTGAGCTCATGGGCCTTGGGGGTGTCACAAGCCACTTTCTGTGGTACTTGTGTATTTTGGTGGCGCCCATGGCATCGCATACCATAAGGCATACGATGGTATGCGATGCGACACGATATCGCGCAATATTGTACAATGCCATACAATTTTAAAATTGTATGACATTGTATATGGCATACAATGCCATACAATGCGATGCGATTAAACATTGTATAAGCACCCTAATGGGTGCTTACAATGTTAAATGCACCCCCTGCCACCCCCCCACTATAAACGTGAACCCGAAGCGTGGCGAGCGCAGCGAGCCCGCGAGGGGCGGCGGTACGCGTCCTCCGACCTTTTCATACCCCCACTATCCACGTCGGCGTGGAGTTGAGAATAGAAAGTGTGCCGAGCGTAGCGAGCCACCGAGCCCGAAGCGTGGCGAGCGGACGCGGATACCTGTGAAGGCCGCGAGGGGACTCCGATACCTGTGAAGGTATCCGCGTCCCCTCGCGGGGCTCGCTGCGCTCGTCACGCTTCTGGCTCGGTGGCTCGCTGCGCTCGCCACACTTTCTATTCTCAACTCCACGCCGACATGGATAGTGGGGGTATGAAAAGGTCGGAGGACGCGTACCGCCGCCCCTCGCGGGCTCGCTGCGCTCACCACGCTTCGGGTTCACGTTTATAGTGGGGGGGGGGGGGGGGTGGCGTGGGGGTGCATTTAACATTGTAAGCACCCATTAGGGTGCTTAAAAGCACCGTTAAGGATGCTTATACAATCTTTCATCATATAGGGGGCAAAAATCGCGTTGCATCGCATGCCATCGGGTGCATGGCATGCGATGTGATTAAAACATCGCGCAATGGAAATCGGGGGCGCCGCTATAATACACAAGTACCCTTTCTGTAAACATTTATCTCAGGTGTTAAATGCATTAAAGAAGCTGTGGCACACATATATCACATTCCCACGTTGTGAGTCCGAGTGGCAGGACCTGAAGGTGGCATTCTATCGGCTCTCAGCATTTCCAAATGTGCTGGGAGCCATAGACTGCACCCACATTGGGATTCTGGCCCCGCACGTGAGGGAGCATGTCTATGTGAATCGCAGGGGCAGACATTCTCTCAATGTGCAGGTGGTCTGCGATGCCAACCTCAGAATTCTCAGTGTGGTTGCAGGCTACCCCGGGAACTGCCACGATGCCTATATCCTGCGGCACTCAGCTCTCTGGGACCGTTTCCACAACAACACCATGCCAGAGGGCTGGCTACTTGGTAAGTCACTTAGCACTGTTTACATAATGTTTGCTAACCTATGTCTTGCCCTTTAAGATCCTTGTGTGCAACCTTATATTAAAGAGTCATTTTTGTTTTAATTGTTTATACCAGCCCTAACAATATAGTCTGGCCTGCTACTATTATGTGCAAATTACCCACATGATATGTGACCACACATATCCCTTTACATGTTAGGTGACTCAGGATATGAGTGTCATTTGTGGCTCATGACACCTCTGCGGAACCCATAAAGCCCTGCACAGCACCGCTACAATGCTGCACATATTGCTACCCGCAATGTAGTGGAACGCACCTTTGGGGTGCTGAAAAGCCGATTTTGGTGTTTGGACAGGTCAGCAGGTACACTGCTATACCACCCATCCAAATACATTGTTTTGGTTGTCCAGGCTTGCTGTATGCTGCATAACATAGCTTTGAGTCAACCAAATTATGCAGATGTGGCCAATGCAGCAGTCGTGCAGGAAGCTCAAACTACAGATGTTGTAGTGCAAAGTATGCAGAGGGGGGATGTGGTTCGTACATGATACTTCAGCATTTCACAGGTAATTGTGGTGTGTAAAATGGATAGGAAAGGGGAACCTTTACAACACATACATTGTTTACCTTAAATATTTTATTTGTATATGTACATTGGCCAGAAGCAGTCCAGCAATAATGCCCAACACCTGCAAGCTGCCACAACCCAGCATAGTTTATGCCTGGCAACATGATGACACCTGTGACTCTGTAATGTAAGTAGTTCTTACTTGGTGGAAATGATTGAAAATGCTAATTAACATAGGGGTAATGGATGGAGCTGACATGGATCATTGATCTGAGGTGGTTGGAATTCACCAAAACAACTGGCGGCTACCTACAGTATGCACTGGCCAATGCTGATCCCCCTCAAATGTCATTATTTACTACAATTAATATGACAATTAAGCACACACAACCAAATGACCCGTCTGTGCTAAAATGACACTATTTCAAAAGACCTCAAAGTACTGTCTGGGTAAACATTTCTAAATAATGACAACAAGGTTGCTGGCTGCAAATAATTTTTACTTGCGGAAAAATTTAGGTTTTGCCCATTGCATAGAAACATTACAGAATAACAATCCCAGCATGACTGTAGAAGGATTGAACAGCACATGTTAAATGTAAATGCACACAACATTACTCATTTTTCCCTTGAGCATGGGTATTAGCACCCTTAACACTAGTGCCACATCCACCCCTAGTACGGATACTACTACGTGGGGGAGTAGTGGAGGACCCACTCATGGGTGTGGAGCAGACACTACTACTTTGCGTAGATGTGGTTTGTTGCTGACCTAACAAACTAGTAGCACTGAGGCTGAGTTGAGTTTGTAGGGACATCAACGCAGTTGTTAGCCCATTAATAACTTGGGTCTGTTCCACCATATTAGCATTTTGTGATCGGAAATTAGTGGTTTGGCCCTGAATAGCTTGTCCAATCTCGGCTAAGTGTGTGTCTAATGTGGAAACAAGACGAATTTGTGTCCCTACACGCACACTTTGGGAAATGCGTCTCATTTGTTGAACTATGTTACGCACATACCCCTTAATGGTTTCTAGTTGGATGGTCTGCATCTCCATAAAAGAGATTTGTTTCCCTTTAAAGACATGGATGGATTGATCCAACTCCTCCGCATTAGTGGGGGTGTTGGTGGCTGGAATGATTGGGGGCTGCTGGCTATGTGACTGCGTATAGGGGGCCACATTGACTGGGTGTGCTTGTGTTGTGCAGGATCCAACGATGTCACCGGCTCCAGGATGATTTCACTCATGTCGTCCATTGCTTGAATGGGATCAGTGGGTTCTGGCATCGGTTGTGAAGGTCCTACAAATGATATAACAGTGGTAAGTATGCTATGCAGAATGCTGTTTGGTGGGTCGTGGTAACTTAGTTGGAATGTTGAGGTCTCGCTCATGCATTGTGCATCCAGGGGGTGGTTTACTACTTATATCCCTCAACAATTATTGCTGTTGTGGTTTCTGAGTCCTTTGTATGGTGTTCATGTATCCAAACAATCATCATGTGGAGTCAGGTCATTTTTGAAGGCAAACATTGTTAACTCTATCATCGGCCACTGCAATGTAATGTGATGTGACATCACATGATAGGCATAGTAGTCATATGCATGTGTTAGGCACTTTACATGGCTGACTACATATTATTTTTCCTTTGGATTTGGATCCTTGTAGACCTGGTTGTGTTTTGGTACAGGCTAGTGTGTAGGCGGCAGGCGTGTGTGAAATGTGCAATATCTTTGTGTAACAGTATGATATCTCACCTGCAGACTGGACATTGTGAACAATTGGATATGGCTGATGGCGCACAACAGCTGGCTGGGACTCCATAGATACTGCTGTTTGAAAGAGGAAGACATTGTGCATTGTTAACATTGGCACCTAACTGGCACTATTACAAAAATGTGGATAAACAATTAAAACCAAGCCAAAGTTCTCTTTTGATAGGCTCAAATAAGGGCTTTGAAGTATTGGAACTTAAGAGCTCATTTAGAGACACCGAATGCTGGATAAGCAATGAGGCTGACATAAACCACACAGGGTTCCAGCAGGCTACACTTGCTAGATGTCACATGTTATGCTGATGAGGATGGGCACAAGGCCTATCAAAGCCAAGGGGGATGGATTAGCAGGCTTAGGACTGATCAAGAGTTAGTGTGATCCTCCTCTGTCTCAGGAAGCTGCTGCCCAGATAGGATCTCTGCCAAGAATTCCCAAGTAATTTATCTTGTGCATTTGCCCGATTGTCCAGCCCCAGCGTGCCCACAACAAACCCCTCTGACGCTCCCAGGCTTACCTCTGTGCTGTGCCCCCGCTGCCCGCGCCATGTCTCACCCCAGCAGGGTCTCCAGGCCTCCCGCCCGTCTGCGTGATGCCCCCTACCCCCCGGGGGTGCTGCGGGTCCTGTAGCTGCCTCCCCTCCAGGTGCTGTCACCAGAGGGGGTGCGCGGCGCAGGGCTGCGGCTCCCAGTTCGCGGGAGGGACGCGCGGCGAAAGGATGCGGCGCCTGATGATGACGCACCAGGCCGTGTGATGGCGCGTCGGCGTGGGGTAGGCCGTGGTGGCGGCAGTGTGCCCCGGGGGTCCTCGGGGGGGTCGGGCGGTAGTAGAGCCTGTGGTGCAGCTAGCCGGGCGCGCGGCAGAGGCCGCGGCCCGCAGGTGCCAGATGCAGCCCAGAATCAGGCCCCCTCCATAAGGCCCAGTAGGCGCAGCGGGAGGGGGGCCTCGCAGTCTGGCAGGGGGGTGCTCAGTCCACAGCAGCCAAGGGGTCCCGCAGGGGGCTCCGGGGGCAGCAGCAGCAGTCAGGTGTCACCAGGAGGAGGGGTGCCCAGTCACTTGGTTCTCCCAGAACCTCCAGCATCCCAGTACTGGCCAGCAGATTGGCACAGTCAACCCCTATAGCAGTGTCTGGGGGCGGGGGGCGCACACCACCTGGGAGGGGGGTTCCCTCTCAAACACCCACTCGCCCTACAGGGTGTGGGCCTGCTCGACCACCTGGGGTTACCAGGCGCCAGTGGCTGCGGAGGCGCAGACTCATTCCGCGCCGCAGGGCTGGTCTAGGGGCGGGGGTAGCTGAGGGGAGTACCCCCTCTAGTCAGGCTACGGAAAACCAGGGCCCGCAGTCCACCCCTTCGGGGGATGGGGTGCAGCAGTTTATGGCCCTACTGACATCATTCATGAGCCGATCCCAAGGGGCCTCCCAGGGGGGCGGGGTGACTACTCCCACACAAGCTGCCTTATCGGCCGCTGTCGGTGGGCCCCTGGCTACCCCGGCACCAAGTGCAGCAGCTCCGGAGCTGGGCACGGGACCGGTGCCCTTGAGCGTAGCGGCCCCTTCCTTGGCGGTCGCCTCTGGACCCTCGACGGCAGGGTCCCCTGCAGTACCCGTGGAGATGAGCCTCGTGCCGGCGGCTGGCACATCGGGTGGGTCAACGAAAAGAGACAAGCGGCGCAGGCGTAGACGCTCTCGCTCCACGTCCTCCTCCCGCCGTTCGGATTCAGAGACTTCCGAGGAGGATGGTGGGCGAAAATCACGCAGGCGACGGCGTCGCCACAGGCGACGCCGTCGGCATTCCAGCTCCAGCGGCAGCTCGGGGTCTCCATTATTCCCCAGGGGGGAGGTGGTACATTGTGAAACACCGCGGTGCTTAGGGGGCTGAGGCGCAGTGTGCAAGAGAGGATCAATGAAGGGAAATATGTCAGTTTCTTCACCATAACAGCCCAAGCCGAGAAAGAATATAAGGAAGCCAAACGTAAAAGGGGGATTGGCGAGGAGGCCTACTGCACCTACCACCGATGGCAGACGGGGGCTTTTCATGTTCGCGGCCTGTTATTTAGAGACCAGGCCCGAGGAGCATATGAATGTGGTAATCTACATGCATATGATCCACGCGATGTACCTTTCTGATGGCGATTCGGTTTGGCGCTCTTATGATGAAAATTTCAGGCGTAAGCAATCAGGCCTTGCGGTCATGAAATTGGGCTGTAAGGACATGGAGATTTGGATGGGCCCTAAGCCCTCTACTTCAACGGCTGTCGCTCCAAAACCAACTAAGGGTCCTGCTCCCTTTCGTGGAGGGGCGGGGGGCTCCTCCGCCGGACGTTGCTATGCGTTCACCGGAGTCGGCTGCTCCTTGGGAGCTAGGTGCAAATACAAGCATTCTTGCTCAAAATGCTGGGGCCCTCACCCAGTCAAAGACTGCAAGAAAGGAAAGCAGGGTGGCCCCCAGGCGGCTCAGGGCGCCGGAGGTCCACCTCAGTAAGGCCCTGTGCCCGGTTTGGGTTGGCAGCCTGGCCGGCTGGCTGGGTGCATACCCTAACAGGGAGGAGGCAGAGTTTTTGGAGTCCGGTTTCCATCATGGCTTCCATCTTCCCATCCATGGGGAGGTGGGTGCCGTGGCCCCCCGGAACCTGAAGTCAGCCATTCAGATGCCCCATATAGTCCTAGAGAAAGTCACCAAAGAGGTGAGCCTAGGCAGAATGGTGGGCCCCTTCCCGGTTCCCCCAATCGTCGATTTGGGGATTTCCTTTATTGGGGTGGTCCCCAAAAAGGTGCAAGGCAAGTTTAGGCTCATTCAGCACCTGTCGCACCCGGTGGGAGGGTCGGTCAACGATGCTATTCCTGAGGAATTGTGTCGGGTACGCTACCAGTCCTTCGAACAGGCCCTGTCCATGGTGCGGGGCTTTGGCCCAGGGGCTTTGCTGGCAAAGATCGACGTTGAGTCGGCCTTTCGCTTGCTGCCTTTGCATCCGGACTCGTTTCGGTACATGGGTTTTCGCCTGCCCACGGGCTTCTACATGGACAGGTGCTTACCCATGGGCTGCTCCATCTCCTGCGCCTATTTTGAATGTTTCAGTAGTTTCCTACACTGGTGCGTGGAGAAGGGCTCAGGAGAGGCCGGCATTGCCCACTACTTGGACGACTTCCTGTGCGTGGGCCCCGCGGGTTCCTCCCGCTGTGGGCACCTGCTGTTCCACCACTTCGGTGTTCCCATCGCGACGGACAAGACAGAGGGGCCGGTGACGTGCCTCTCCTTCTTGGGCATCGAGATTGACACAGTGGCAGGATGCTGCAGATTGCCCCTGGACAAGCTGAATAGGCTGGGGGGGGGGGGGGGGGGGCAATCTCACTCACACTGTCTAAGGGCAAGCTCTGCCTGCAGCAGCTCCAGGCGTTGCTGGGACTTCTGCATTTTGCAGTCCGGGTAATCCCTATGGGCAGGGTTTTCTGCAGGAAACTGGAGAGGGCCATGGCCGGGATTAAGAACCCCCTCCATTTCATCCGGCTGGCGGCGGAGCTGAAGCGGGACCTTAGGGTCTGGCTTACCTTCCTTAATCAGTTCAATGGGGTCCTAATTTGGCCATCACCCCCTCGCAGCAACGTACAGTTGCAGTTGTTCACTGATGCGGTGGGTGGGGTCGGTTTTGGTGCCTTCTTGCACGGGTCATGGTGTGCAGCCCCATGGCCCTTGGATTGGGTGACGAAGGGCCTTACAAAAAGCCTGCTCTTGCTGGAGCTTTTCCCCATCATAGTGTCACTGGAGATCTGGGGAGATAGGCTGGAACATTCCAGCATAGTTTTCTGGTGTGACAATTTGGGTGTGGTCCATGCTATTAACCGGCAGAGTTCTTTCTCTCTGCCAGTGGTGCGCCTGCTGGCAAGGCTCGTTTTGCGGTTCCTACAGCTCAATGTACAATTTGTGGGGAAGCATGTTCCCGGAGTGGAAAATTCTGTGGCGAATGCACTGTCCAGGGCAGATTGGGCTAACTTCCGATCTTTAGCTCCTGAGGCCTCTCTAACTGGCGAATGTTGTCCTCCTTATGTTTGGCAGGTGATCTGGCCGGAATGGAGGGGCTAGCCATGAGGGCCGTCGCCCCCAGGACTCTCCGTTGCTATCAGGAGGGGCTGTCTGCCCCTGAAACAGGTAAGACACCAGCTGAGGCCATGGTGGCTTTTGTATGGAGTCTATACTACTTGGGCCATTTGGTCGCCTCAGTGCGCAGGATTTTGTCAGGGGTATCCTTTTTCTCGCGGTTGGCGGCGAGCATCACCGGCCCTCCCAGACTGCAGGCGCCCTATTGATTTGTCATTGCTAACAGCCTTGCTGGGTGCCCTGAGGGACATTTGCTGGCCTGATTATGAGGTCCTGCTGTTCCGCACGGCGTATGCCATGGCTTATCATGGGGCCTTCAGAATAGGAGAGCTGGTAGCCCCGTCTAAGCGGCTGCCCTCACCATTGGCCGTGGATGACCTGGCGGTCCAGCCAGATGCGGTGCTCTGTCACCTGCGACGCTCCAAGACAGATCAGACTGGCAGGGGGCGGTGGCTGTCTTTGCTCCCGTGCGCGGTAGACGGGGTGTGCCCGGGTGAGTTGGCTACGGCCTTCGCACGGGTCCGCCCTGATCTACCAGGTGCGTGGTTGATGCATCAAGATGGGTCTCCCCTCACCAAATACCAGTTTGTTCACGTATTGGAGCGGGCGCTGCAGGCCATTGGTCTCGATCCAAAGGAATTTGGGTCGCATTCCTTTAGGATCGGGGCTGCTACCTCGGCGGCTGCTGAGGGCCGCTCGGACGCAGCGATTCAGTCTCTGGGTCGATGGCGCTCGGCAGCATTCCGCAGGTATATTCGGCCATCTTTATCTGTCTCCTTTTACCATGGTCAACTGGACGCATAAGCGCTCGCCAACTTCCAGTGGGGGCCTTGAGGTGTTTTTTCACATCCGCCTGGGGGCACAATTTGACTTCCAATTTCAATCTGGCATGGCGTACTTGTTAGTTTACTCCAGGCGGTGTGTTTTGTGCCTCAAGAGCTGGTCGGCCAAGGTTTTTCCTTCTCCTTATACTCCTAACCGTGCTGTGTGAATGGGAATGTGCAACATGTCGACAAAAGTTACTAACCTCTCTGTAAATATTGCAGGTCGACAGGAAAATATCTGCAGATGGGTAGGGAATTGGCTATGTAATAGAGAACAAAGAGTGTTTGTGAATGGTGCCGTATCAGATATGATACCGGTACTAAGTGGAGTGCCCCAGGGTTCGGTTTTGGGGCCCATTTTGTTTAACATTTTTATTAACGATATTGGGATAGGGTTACTCAGCAATGTATCCATCTTTGCGGACGATACAAAACTTAGCAAAGTCATCAAATCACCAGAAGATGTCACCATGCTTCAAAATGATCTTGCAATTCTAGATGAGTGGGCAAAAAAATGCAAGATGAGGTTCAATGTAGATAAATGTAAGGTTATGCACCTTGGGAGACACAACCAGTGTGCAAGTTACAACCTTAGCGGAGAGGAACTGGGTAATTCCATACTTGAAAAGGATCTAGGAGTCCAAATAGACAGCAATCTAGGATGTAGTGCCCATTGTAATGTAGCTTCAAAAAAGGCCAACAAAATTCTGGCATGTATTAAGAGGGGAATGGAAACTAGGGACTCAAGGGTAATTATGCCACTATATAAAGCATTGGTGAGAACTCACCTAGAGTACGGAGTACAGTTCTGGGCCCCACACTATAAAAAGGACATCATAGAATTAGAAAAAGTCCAAAGGCGAGCAACAAAGCTTATTAGGGGAATGGAGAATTTAAGCTACGGGGAGAGATTAAGCAATTTGGGACTATTTACATTAGAAAAGAGACGTTTAAGGGGGGACATGCTCAACATGTACAAGTATATCAAGGGCCAATATAAGGAACTGTCACATACCCTATTTTCTACTAGAAAGGAATCTAGGACGCGAGGGCATGAGTATAGATTAGAAGAAAAAAGATTTCATTCAGCTAGTAGAAAGAATTTCTTTACGGTCAGAACAGTCAAACTCTGGAACTCTCTTCCCAGAGAGGTGGTAACGGCTGGCTCATTAAATGCGTTCAAGGCAAAGTTGGACAAACATTTACTGGAGAAAAACATCCATGGGTACAAATAAGAAATATAATTTGTCTGTAAAATACCAGAACCTACCAAATCAGCAATGGATATCTATACCAGGTTGAACTAGATGGACGCAAGTCTTTTTTCAGCCTTACCTACTATGTAACTATGTAAGGATGAAAAATCGGTGTGGTTGCTCGGCCACTCCTTTGTATTTTGGGCCTCGCAAGCTAATATCGCACACGATGTATGCATGTTCCCTGTAGCTGGGTCGGTTAGGTGGTTGGGTGTACGAGGCATGCGATGGGTCGGATTGCAGGCCCATATGTTGAGGGCCTTGCGTGATTATGGGGTCCCTGAAGTTATCGTATTCCACCTGGGTGGCAACGATTTGGGCCAAGGGTCCGCTTTAGAGCTGCGCTCCGTGATAATCAGGGACCTCCACATTATCTCCCAAGCATTGCCTCGTTGCCGATTGGTTTGGTCCTCCATGATCTCAAGGAGAGTATGGAGGGCGGCCAGGTCTTGCCCCCGCCTTGAGCGTTCTCGAAAGAAGGTGAACGCAGCAGTGGAGAGGTACTTGCTAGCAAATGGCGGGGGTGTGGTTCGCCATGACGCCATCACTTTTCAGCGTGAAGAGCTGTACAGGAGTGATGGTGTTCATTTGAGCTCTGAAGGTATGTCTCTGTTTTTGGGCGACATATTTGAATGGTTGAGTTCCCAGTGCTGAGTGTTTTTAGCAGAGTGGTGGCAGTGACTACGGCTTGGAGCCTAGCTTTTGGCGGTAAAGAACGGTCATCTCTAATAGATCTGTGTGTATGTAGATAGTGGGGTGCGTTCTCCCTTGACAACGATTGTCATGGGCCACGCTTCTGCACGGGGGATGGCCATTTACCATCTGCGGCGATGGTTCTGCAGGGAGAGTAAACCCAGCGATGGAATGCATGAACATCTTTAAACCCCACTTTTCTATAATGACCGTTCTTTGGTGCCGCCACCATTTTATAGTTATCCTAGTTGCTTGTCAAAATAAATTTTGACAGTCTGTTTGAAACGCCAGCACTTGTGTCCGTGTTTTTATTTTAGATAAGTGTATAGATAAGTTAAGCTAAGTTATGGTTTTATGTGATGATCTTGGGGTGTGGCCTGTGGGGATACCCGCTAGAGAGTTTAAGAGACACCGAATGCTGGATAAGCAATGAGGCTGACATAAACCACGCAGGGTTCTAGCAGGCTACACTTGCTAGATGTCACATGTTATGCTGATGAGGATGGGCACAAGGCCTATCAGAGCCAGGGGGGGGGATTAGCAGACTTAGAACTGATCACGAGTTAGTGTGATCCTCCTCTGTCTCAGGAAGCCCCGCCCACCCGTCCCTATTTCTTTTCTTCGGCGGCGGTAAAGAACAGTCATCTCTAATAGATCTGTGTGTATGTAGATAGTGGGGTCCGCTCTCCCTTGACAACGATTGTCATGGGCCACGCTTCAGCACGGGGGATGGCCATTTACCATCTGCCACGATGGTTGTGCAGGGAGAGTAAACCCAGCGATGGTATGCATGAACATCTTTAAACCCCACTTTCCTATAATGACTGTTCTTTGGTGCCGCCACCATTTTATAGTTATCCTAGTTGCTTGTCAAAATAAATTTTGACAGTCTGTTTGAAACGCCAGC
This sequence comes from Crinia signifera, assembly GCF_055691185.1. NCBI lineage: Eukaryota > Metazoa > Chordata > Amphibia > Anura > Myobatrachidae > Crinia > Crinia signifera. The sequence goes on along the minus strand of NC_139219.1, from coordinate 113,880,676 downwards.
ACTTGTGTCCGTGTTTTTATTTTAGATAAGTGTATAGATAAGTTAAGCTAAGTTATGGTTTTATGTGATGATCTCAGGGTGTGGCCTGTGGGGATACCCACTAGTGAGTTTAAAGTATTAGGACAGTGCAGGATCTTTGTCCTCCATTTGGTACAAACAGGAAAGAGCATCAGGTTACACATGTAAAAGTGACTGTAAAGTGCTTGTCCAACTACAGATGGGTCTTTTCCCATCTTGGCAGGGGATGGCGCTGGCGTCGCCAGCCGCCATCCCCCGCCAGCGCCATGGCGATCGTGAGAAGGGGACGCGCGTGCACGAGAGGCGCGCGCGTCTCCTTCCGACGGCGCTTCCATACGTTTCCCCGGGTAACCCGGGGTCCCCGCCACCTGCCCGCACCCCCCCTAACCCCCCCCTAACCCTGTCCGTCTCCCTGAGGCGGAGACGGACAGGGTTTCCGTCGCGCTAGCGACGGATACTGAGACGCGCGTGCGCGTGAGACGCACGCGCGTCTCAGTCTCCTCGCTGGCGTGGCTGCTGGCGGGTCGCCAGCGCGTACGTTCTGGCGACCCGCCAGCAAGGATGGGACCTGCCCCATCTGTACCCAGAGGATTGATGTGGATTAACAATCATCTACACTGCAGGTCTACAGTGATAAGGGCAGCACACATTAATTGGTTTTGTGGAACTACATAACCCAGCAAAATGCCCAGTGCATTAATTAGCAACCCAAGCTAGAAACATGTGTTTTTGCTGGGATATGTAGTTCCACAGACACAAATCAATTGGACACATAAACCATTCCACCATAATTGCATGCGCACATGACATAGCAAAATGTGTAGTTGACATGTGTGGACACTTACCAGTTGGCGGTGGAGTGGGGGGCCTGTCTGTGTCGGCAATGTGAATGCCGGGAAGCACATCCGGTGGGATAATTCTGTGAAGCAGCCTCTCATAGGCCTTAAAGCGGACTTCCTGCCTAGGTCCACCTCCTGTGCGACAGGCCTCTTTCTTCTCCAGGGCAAGCTTGGCTTTGAGGAGGTGCTTGATGTCATTATATCGCTTCTGTCACGTTCTTAGAAGCACCAGCTGTAGTGTAACGGAGGCTGGATGCTTTAATATAAGGATGTTGCATCCACGATAGAAGGGAGTGAAATGATAGAATAAAATGAAATTGGTTTAATAAAGATATTGCAAACAAGTGATACTGATGGCACAAATGATATACAAATATATGTAATTATGCAAATTATGCAAATATATAAATCAATTGTCCAATAAGTTATTGCAGAATATGATGATGCTTGATACTTGAAAGAGTATTGTAATATTGCTTGAAGAATTAAAGAATAAATGAAGAAGGGAGTTGATCGGATGCTTGAAAGATTGGATGTTGGAATGAAGATTGAAGAAACAATTGGAAGATTGAATGGTTGATTGGAAGGTTGGAAGATTGGTTGAACGATTGGATGATTGGTTGAAACATTGGATGATTGGTTGAAGGATTGGAAGATTGAATGATTGGTTGAAAGATTGGATGATTGGTTGAAGGTTTGGAAGATTGATTGGAGGATTGAAGGATTGAATGATTGGTTGAAAGATTGGATGGTTGGTTGAAGGATTGGAAAATTGATTTGGAGGATTGGAGGATTGAATGATTGGTTTGAAAGATTGGATGATGAATATGAATGAAGAATATAAATTAAGAAGACTGTCCTTGCTGGATTGGATCGTGGCTGCAATCAGAGGTAACCTTTGGATATAACCGTCGGGAATGATAAGCAAGATAATACCCCTTTGGGGGGCTAACCTTGCTGAATCCGCATTGGCGGCAGTGGAGTCCGTGGTACTTGACAAGAGCAGTGGACGATCAGCAGGAGAGACTTCCTTTAAAGACATGCAGTAATGTAGTGGGAACTACAGAGTTAGAGCGGAGCAATGATGCATAGGGTTAGACATCATTGTACTGACTGCCGGTCTAACCCGGCCAGTCAGTACTTAACAGGTGGACTGTGCGGCGATTGGTCAGCCCAATACCAGGGGGGGTGGAGCCACACAGGAGAGGCTGAGGGAACCAGAAAGATGGCGGACGCCAGAGGGGGCGACAGGTTACAGCCGGCTGTGATTGTGCGCAGCTGCGCAAACGCCGGCATCCAGACCCTGGCCTAACCAGGCACAAACACACATGGCGACTCAGGACCCACATCGCTTATGCCCCGCATGGCACCAGGGCACACAGCACCAGCGTCACCACGCAGTGACAGCATGGACACATGTACCCCACCAGGACCAGGGACATAAGCAGAGGTGAGTGTCATGGTGTTACATATGCGATTAGAGAGCCTAGGGCTGGGCACAGCACAGGGTATTTGGGTGAGAGCCATGGTGGATGTGACAGCTTCTTGACGTTGGGCACACTCCTCTTGTGTGTGCTGACTGCATTGACCGCAGAGGTTATATTGTCCCACATCCCCTTCTTCCTCGCCACACTTGTGCGGTGATGGTGAGGACCAAGCAGGCGGTCATACAGGGGCAAGAGTGCACGCACCAGGGCCATATTCTCCTCATATGAGAACCTGACTTTCCTCCCACTAGCAGTACGAGCAGCATCATCCTCCTCCTCCACATTTTCAGTGTCACCCTCCTCCTCCTCCTGTCCTGCTTCTTCCCCCAGCACCTCCAAGTCTGCTTCATCTTCCTCCTGCAGAGGCCAGTCCACCTCAGAATAATCTCCCTCCTGCAGCTCCTCCTCTGTGTGCAGTGGCAGAACTCTGGGAGGCAATGGAGTCATCTGCCGCCGGGCTCCTGCTCTCAGGGGGGCACCTCTACACCACTGCCAGTCTAAATCCATTAATTGAAAGCCATCAAAATTGCTTCTGTGGCTGAGTTCTGAAATATATGTGTTCTCTCTCTCTCCCTCTCCCCTATAGAGAGGCTATATATATTTTGAATAATGTGTGTGTGAGGAGGGGGGGCACCAATTTTCATCTTGCCTCCGGGCAACTGGGACGAACTTACGCCACTGTCTGTGTGCCTGGCACTCTGTTCCTCCTGTGAGGACACATGTCTTGTGCCTGCTTCCTCCTCCTCCTCCATAGCCACCTGCTCAGCTTCCACCATGTGGCCTCTCCCTGGCGCAGCTCTTCCTGGGAGCATGCTGGCTCTCCCTGTCCTGCCTCTGACAGTACTGCCTCTAACTCCCCTACCTCTCCCAGTGGTAGGGGTATCTGGGCCCAAGCTGGCTGTCCCTCTGCCTCATCTGCACCTTAGCACTCCTCCTCTCCTCTCCATGTCAAACGCCTTACTCCCTTTCAAAAGGTAAAATGGCGCCTGCCCCCCTTTATATAGGGGGTGTGATGCGTATTGCAAGGGACTAAGGTGGGCCAATAGGTTAGCATGTTGTATGGGCTGATCAGGTGTATTCGTGTAAATCGCATTCCGGTTGGCCGCAAATACGCACATGACCTAACCCAGAAATTGCACTTTTATGGTGTATTACATCGGCTTAATTCGCACCATATCGCGGTATATCGCCATATATCGCACTTTTCGTGCGGCATTAAGCCAGCCATTAAATAAGCGATTTCTGACACAAAATTCGATTTAAAAAAAACGGCGATATAGGGCGATTTGAGAAAAAAATCGCATTTTGCCAAAAACGGTAAACACAATAAATCTCGCCCCTAATATGTGGTGCGGATTACATCTGATCCTGGAAGTTCGTTCAGGTTCTAATTTTAGGACATTCAAACTATTCAGAGTTTTGGGAGTGTAGTGATCTGTCCAGTGTTAGACCTCACAATAACCATGGGTACTTATGTACTAACTGGGCTGCCAATTTTGAAATCGGGTCCATGCGATGCGATGCGAAGCGATGCGATGCGATGGACCCGATTTTTCCATAGGATTCAATGTTAAAATGGACTGAGTCCATTTTAACATGGAATTCAATGGGAAAAAGGGTCCTTTTCATACCCCTACTATCCAATGGAGTTGGATATAAACCTGTGGCGAGCGTAGCGAGCCACCGAGCCCGAAGCGTGGCGAGCGTAGCGAGCCCCACGAGGGGACACAGAATACCGTCCCCTCGTGAGGCTCGCTTCGCTCGCCACGCTTCGCTCGCCACGCTTCGGGCCCGGTGGCTCGCTACGCTCGCCACAGGTTTATATCCAACTCCATGCCCACTTGGATAGTAGGGGTATGAAAAGGACCCCCTTTTCCCATTGAATTCCATGTTAAAATGGACTCAGTCCATTGGCCGCACCAACCAGAATAAGGGCCCATGTACCACAGCTAAATTTTGGGTAATGGTGGGCTTTACTGGTGATATCTCTGTACTTGTGACTTTGGAGGTTATTCTGGTTGGTGCGATCCGTTCCGAATTCTTTCGGAGCTGACCGAACGCCACGCTGTGCAGACATTGTCAGAACAAACGCCCACAGGTCCTCCGCATTCGGACAGACTCATTCTCTAAGAAGAGGGTGTGTTTTCGGACAACATCCAAACCGTGCGTGTGCGGTGGGAACACAAAGATTCTGCATGGTCTTACAGCGTCAGAACGGACGGGAAGCTGCCCGTACGCACCGATGCGGGGTATGTCCGCAAAACTCACGACTGTTATCTGAACTCATACATCTGCCACATGACACACTTATGCAATTAGCCAAACTCATAAAAAATGGATTGTTTGTAATTGTAATCAATTAAATCCTAATTGATACTTAAACACATTACTACCACTTTACATTAACCCTTACATCATGTGAAGTGCTATTCATTCATTGTTACCCTTTTACCTATGTTTTATATATGCATATTATATAATAATTGCACGTCAAATGCAATATTCTTCAATGTGCTAATTATTACTAACACATACTAAAGCAAACGTACCATCAGTTATAAACACAGTGTGTGTGTGTGTATTATGTTTTTTGCTTAATGTTATTTGGACTACAATTATATTACATTTGTGTCTTGCATGGATGTGCACACTACAATAACACACATCTATATACAGTATATACCTTTTGCACATTATAAATATATTAAACTATTGACACATGCACTGTAAAACTAAAAAAAAAACACACAGACAACTTCTAACTGGTATGAACTTTTTATTATTAACAAAGAAATTTTTTTTTCACAGGAGCAGGTCGGTGAGGTCCTGCAGATCTGCTTGCAAAAGCTGAAGGTGGAGGGCCCCGCGGACACCTTCATTATGTTGCCTCTGGTTATCTGTGCGCATGTTAAAGGGGGGTATTTAATAATACTAAGGTAGACATTTTACATTGTGATGAAAAAATTCAATACAAACTACCTACAGCATTATAAATCATACATGCACAAATTTACATAGGCTTCAGTTTCACAAATGAAAATAAATACTATGATGGTGACATACACACAGTGGTTTACACTATACAATATGTTACTTATACCATTGTCAATGTATGTTTTCAAAGCACACCAACACTTGAGCCTCATTCAGACTTGTCATGGCTTACCACTCACCAATGTACTATAAAGCTACATCCACTATAACTTTTCACATTTCTGCATAAATATAATCCTTCATGTCACTGCTCAATGGTTAACTGCAGGTATATATGTATATATATATATATATATATATATATATATATATATATATATATATATATACATATACATATACATATATATATATATCACACACATACATACATATGTCTGTTGTTACCCACTTAGTTTTCATACTTTTTACAATAGTTAATCACAAATAATTCAGCATTGCGACATAATAAACAGTAGTCAAAAAATTCAATAATGATGCATTATGTATACCTACCACTTTCCACCACCTCCACCTCCTGAGGGGACTCCTCCATTACATAGCCCCAGGCCTCCTCCTCCTGCGCACAGCTATGTTATGAAAGAATACACATAATCCCACAATCCTTGACACCATTTCAGGCGCATACTGTAAGTCACCACCAGTGCGGTGGAGCACTCTAAATCGACCCTTTAACAGGCCAATTGAGCGCTCCACCACTTGCCTGGTGGCAACATGCACCCTATTGAATGCCTCCTGTGGGCCCGGTGTTGGGGAGCTGTACGGCGTAAGCAGCCAGGGCGTACATGGTTAACCGGAGTCACCCAGAACCCACGCATCACAGCCTTCAAGCTCTTGGAGTCTATGCCAAACCCCGGTTTGTCGGATAACATGAGAGTCATGGGCACTTCCGGGAAACTTCGAATTGAAGGCGAGAATTTCCATGGATGGTCCACATACCACCATCACGTTGAGTGAGTGGAACATTTTTCGGTTCCTATACATCTTCTCACTGCGTGATGGAGGCACGAATGGTACATGGGGGCCATCCACAGCTCCTATCACATTAGGGATGCCAGCAATTTGATGGAATGCGTGCTGGCTTCTGTGAAGGGTCTCTTGTGCAAAAGACATGGCCATGAAGTGCCCCTTGCGCCTAAACATGGCTGACATCACACGCCTCAGGATTCTGCTGAAAGCAGGCTGGGATATTCCAGCAAGTACTGCCACTACTTGTTGGAATGATCCTGAGGCGCAGAAATGCAACACCGCCAGCAGCTGAGTGTGAGGCGGAATTGCCGTCGTGAGCCGATGAAGAGGTTCTAGATCACTCTCAATTAAAGAGAGTATATCTAGAATGACATGTGGGGTTAACCGGTACCTAGTAAGTACCTCATCATCGGGCATCCCAAAGAGTGTCACCCGTGTGCGAAAGATTCTTGCACGTCCTGGCCTCCTTTGGCGACAAGGGGGTGGAGCCGCAAGTGCCCTCAGCCCATGGGCCACAAATTGCATCACTGCTTCTGCAACCTACAATAAAATTACCACAATAAAAGGTACACCTAAGCAAAGAATGGGCCACAATAAACTATAGTAGAAACATATGGATCCATACGTGCAACTGAAGGCCGCCCGCTCAGGTCCCGAATATCCATAATGATCTACAATTATGCAAAAATAATATAACCTCACACAACAATTGTCATATAAATATGTTTCTTACATGTAAAACTGTAACAATAATTAAGTTATATATTGAAAACATGAAGTTAGTCAAATCATGTATTCAGACACATGGAGGATGAATATTGTAAAAACTTAAAGATGTTAAAGCATGGGTCCTCAACCTGTGCGCCTCCAGATGTTGTGAAACTACATGTTCTAACATGCATAGCCACATTGTTAACTATAACAGCATGCCAAAACTGTCAGGTCATGCTGGGACATGTAGTTCCACAACATATGGAGGGCCACAGGTTGAACACCTGTGTGTTAAAGGGTGGCCAGGTAACATGAATCATTTATGCAAACAACGATTGACTGCAAAAATAGAGTGTGATATGTTAACAACTTGTGCCTATATGAGTACACTAACATAGTAAATGTATCTCATCTCTACAATAAACATGTCAAACCTTACCTTAGACCAGGCCACAATAGAGATCTGGATTAAAATGTACCTAGCATCAAGCCAGTATTTATAGGCCTATCACATGTGATTTGGATGCGATAAGTGATTACTATAGCATGAGTTGTGGACTGGATTTAAATATGGAATGGGTTAATTTACATTTGTTGTACATACAATACAAGTGCACAGTACAAATGAACATTCACATCTACATACCTCCCAACTTCGGCAGTTCAGCAGTCGGGAAATTTTCGTGGGGGGGGGGGCTAATTTGGGGGCGTGGCCTATACTCGCGGCTCCCCCGCGAGGCCACGCCCCCATTTTGCCGCTATAGGGGCATGACCCAGAGGCTCTGTGAGCCTCTAGCCATGCCCCCAGCCCCCTGGCTGCGGGAATAGACGCTGTGCACAAGCGCACAGCGTTTATTCCCCGCTGCTTAGCAGCTGACAGGGGGGACTCCCAACAGCCCCCCCCACACCGCGGGACACTGCCGCCCGCGGGTGGGACAGCGGGACAGGCCCTGACAATCGGGACTGTCCCGATAAAATCGGGACTGTTGGGAGGTATGCATCTAGCATTTATGTCTAGCAAAAGTTGTAGCTGGTCATTTTTGAAAAATTCAGACAATGAGTACAAAATCAGACTTGGAATGGACGCCTGGTTTTGTACACTTTTTTTTCCGCTGGTATGGGCGTGGCGTTTGTGCCGCACAAACACCATGGTGTACGCAACTGTACGGTACGCTGATGCACAGAACGCAGGGTGGGGCTAATGTACGCCAATTACATAATTGGGTATATATGGGTGTGCAACACAAACTGGAGTGTGCTGCAACATGTCTGGGTCACACTCAGAGGGAGAACAGGAGCATCAGCTCCTCCTAGCTCAGCTGGACTCCATCACCTCCAATGTTCACCTGACCAGAAACCAGGCATTGGGAGGTGAACAGGCTGCAGGCCCATCTTCAGCTGGGCCATCTTCAGCAGGGCCATCTTCAGCTGGGCCATCTTCTGCCTCAGCAGAATCATTGGGAACACAGCAGGTGGCTTCACAAGAGAGTAGCCTGGCCAGCACTTCAAGTACAGCAACAGGTAGCCGTGGCCGTGGGCATGGGCGTGGCCGGAAGAGGCCAACAGAGGAACCAACCGCCAAGAACAAGGCATTCCAACCGGAGGAACTGGAAATTCTTGTACCCCGTGCACAGGATTTGATCGAGTTGACACAGCTGAGGTTGACACCCACAATGAAATGGAAGATTTGGGAAGACATAACTGTGGATATTAATGCGGTGGCTCCACAAGTTCGTGAGGCAGAGCAGGTGAAGAAAAGGCAAGTTCAAGTGTTTGAAATTAGAGTTCAGAAATACCAGTAATGTGTGTATTAGAAGCTAGATGCAATTGTTAAATGGCAGGTCACATTGCTAGGAGCAACAGACATGATTGCCATGTCACTTATTCTATATATATTATACGGTGAGTGTGAATGTATGTTCAAGGTGATTATTTTAAACTTTAAACTAATGTCTGTTATGTTGAATGAAGCAGACTTAAAAAACTGTCGCAGATAACAAGGAATGCTAATTCAAATGTCGTGGGTGACATGTAATAATATATACACTTTGGTTGCAGGTGGCATGACTTCAAATCCAACCTCAAGAAGAAAATGACCACACATTGGAACCACAGCCACACCACTGGGGCTGGCCCCATGTGCAGCAGCAGCAGCCAACGGCCACACAGTATGTGGACAGGTGGTTGCAGATGCTTACCCACATTCACCAGCAGGGAGAGTTAGCATCAGAGCGGCTGATTAGGACCGAGGAGGTCATGCAGGTTATTGTCAGCACCCAGCAGGCAATAGCTGGGAGCCAGCAGACAATCGCTGGCACCCAGCAGGCCATAGCTGGCAGCCTGCAGGTGTTGGCAGATCAAGCCGTGCGCCAAAATGACCTCCTCCTCCGCCATAATGAGTTTGTGGCAGAGCTACTTAACACCAATAGGGCCCTATTGTCAGCCGTTTCTGGTGCATTCCTAACATCAGTACTCCCTGCTGGCAGAAGCGGAAGACCATCCCCCCCTTCCACCTCATCTGCTCCACCTGACCCACCATCACAACGTGGCGGTGACCGAGGAGCTGCTGCGCGTGGCAAGGCCCCTATCAGGGACCAAACGGTCACGAAAGTGAAGTGGCCGCCGCATTAATCTCCACCCTTATGTCGTCCCAAATCTTTCATTTTGCTGTGTGTGTCAACCTCATGTGTGCAACCCAATCCCATGCAAAGGGTACACTAATTTGTGGTGCCTTCGGTTGGAATGTTTTGGTTGGTTCCCCTGTTGCCCTCTTTCTGCTACCATTACTGTCTGCTGTTCTTGAAGTGTTGGTCATATACATTTGTTGTGAAGCCATCTGATGTGTTCCTAATGATTCTGCTGTGGCTATGTATGAAATGGCAACATTTTTATACATGTTTGTTTTGTTTTCTGATTATTTGTATGTTACCTTTCTTTTTTGGCATGTGGCAAATAACATGCTATGAAATTCGTATGTTTTCCACCAATTTAATAAATGTTATTTTTACCCCCAAATGTGAGCTGTTATTGCTGAATGTGAAAGTGACATGTAAAATTATATTATTGGTACCAATTTCTGACCATTGCTTGCAGTGTAAATGTGGGTAACATAGCAAACATGCAGTGGTGTTTTCAGCTTATATTTGTGTATTTAGTAATGGTCCTTTTAGGCAGCAATGCTTCCAATTGAAGCAATGAAAATAGTATAATTAATGACTAATGAGTAGAGGAGTGAATTGTATTGTGTTCAGCTGAGAGTGCTTCAGGTGCGGCCATACTAATTGGGCGAACCGAATGCCTAGCACATGACCAAGTGGTCTCCGCAAAGTGAAAGTTGCTTATGAAGACCGCATATTTCATGCGTGTTGGTTCGTTTGCAGTCGGTGTGCTGTCCGAATGCACGCCTACCAGAGTTCGTGCACTCCCTCGTGTACGCCCATATTTAGGCCCAGTTTTTCCCACTTTGAAACCACGCCCTTGTGTAGGTCCGAATGACGCCCATATTACGCCCATATTTCCCGAGTCAATGCCATTTGTGGACGGTATTAGTGAGAACGAGTACGGAGACCATGCGTGGCACATGCGCATTGCGTTGCCTACGCATGCGCAGACGGCTAAAAAGCGCACTCCGAAAGAATTTGGAACGGACCGCACCGAACAGAATAAGGCCCTTTGTTACGAAGGGAAGGACTATTTACAGTATGAAGAGGCAGTGTCACCCAGTGCCATAACTAGACATTTTGTTACACTGGGAAATTGGTGCCCCTCTCCACACAAAATTTAAACAGGGACAGTGAGAGCCAAGGGCACATGGCAAAATTATAGGGGTGTGGTTTTATGGAGAAGAGGCATTATCACAGAATAGTACCATTTTAAATTTCACCACCCAGTATTGACCGTTGTTCACATTATACCACACAGTGGTACCCCCTTATACATATAACACCACAGTAGAGCATGTTACAACATAGAAGAGCCCCTCAGAGGCAGAACTCTGGGAGGCAATGGAGTCATCTGCCGCCGGGCTCCTGCTCTCAAGGGGGCACCTCTCCACCACTGCCAGTTTAAATCCATTAATTGAAAGCCATCAAAATCACTTCTGTGGCTGAGTTCTGAAATATATATGTGTTCTCTCTCTCTCTCTCTGTGTATATGTATATACAGTATATAATATATATTTCATAACAGACTACATATATTTTGAATAACGGTGTGTGTAGGGGGGCACCAATATTCATCTTGCCTCCGGGCAACTGGGACAAACTTACGCCACTGGAGCCCCTTATACACATTTTGCCAGGTCAGCCCCTATACAGTACCTGTAACTCATTCCATATTATTCTTCTACCCCCTACATCTACACAATCCCCCCCCCCACCACCACCACTACCACTACCACTACCACTTGCCTGTCAGCTAATGTTATTACAGATATGGAGCCCCATAGCAGATTTCCCTTTCCTTTTTTCAAGTATGTTATGCACGGCCAGCAGAGACAAGTCAGAGAATTAAGGCCCCCATACACTTGTCTAAGATTGGGCAAAGAAATCAGGTGAAATCTTCCAAAATTAGATGCGCTTGATATCCGATCAATGCACTGTCCCATGGGTATCTGAGTCAGAGGTCGGACAGGCAAAGCATAAGATGACTCCGAATTTGACCCATCAATGGGACATCGCCGGTGATTTTTAGCACCCGCAATGTATCGCATCCGATCTGGTTAGTAAGAGTGTGCCAGAGTCGCCACTTCTGGCACACATCTTCAGTCTGAAGAGCGAGGAAATGCCAGGCAGGAGATGCACTCTCCCCATTCTGCCTCCTCCGGGGATAGCGGCGGGCAGGCAGGAGATTTCAAAACTCCCATTCAAATTAATCAGTGGCCACCCACTCATTTGACTGGGAGTTTTGAAATTAACTGCCTGTCTGCCACTTCCAAAACTCCCATTAAAATGAACAGGTGTCGCTTGATTGGCTTAGAGAGGACTTTCAGCCAATCAGAGACCACCCATTCATTTGAACATTCAACTTTCAATATCGACCAAGTTCCCATTGATCCTTCATTTGCGTCAATCTAGCGTCACTGTCTACCTAAACGCAGTTGACCAAGTTGAGACATCTAACTAGACGCCGTTGACCTAAACATGGTCGATTCTTTATCACAGAACCTCTTATATCCTGGGTATTCTTAATATTTATAGGTACCCCAATATTTCTACATCTTGAAAATATACTTTAATAAATATGCCCCACTATAAATACCAAATGAGACATTTGTACCAAATTTAATTTATGAAATTAGTTACAACTGTCTTCTATTTCTTATTTGTGATGCCACTGTACGCAAATGGGTACATTAGAGGCCAGTTCCACACTGATATACATCACTTTTTAACCCTTTATTATCTAGCGAGTGGAGGATGAAAACTTTATGTAATAGTGATGTGTGGCAGTTAGAAAACCCCTAAATTGCCTGGCCTAATTTCAAGAATTAATGGGCCCCCCTGGCACTTCTTGCATGTGGGCATCAGTGAAAGTAAAAACGTTCCCATGTAGATAATCTAGTTATAAGTAGTGCCTTTTATTCATTTCTGGAACTAAATATTATGTCTTACAAATGAATTGGACGTCTACATATGCCAGGTGACTTTTTTTGTGACTGTATACAATAAAATATGTATTATTTGCAAAACGGAGCAAATAACTGTAATGTTCCATTTCTTAAGCAGACGCTGCAGCAGTCACACACTGAATAAAAGCATGATGCATATCAGTTTAATCACCAGATGCTGCTTATATGTCCTCTCCATTTTTGCAAATAAGATGCTATTTAACAAAAGAAGTTGCAAAATAGATGCCCGGCACTACAGTCACACAGTGCACACATCTTGTGTATAACACAATTTGAATGGAGGGTCGATGTATATGAACACACCTGTATATAGTTATAAATAGTGGTGGCTCCAGAGGGGAGATGCACCAACTGCCACTGAGTCAGTTTGAAGAGGCAGTTGGTGAATCTTCCCTATTTAACTGTGCTGCAGCCCCTACTCTGGAGCCTCTCCTGGTTATAAATAATAGGGATAATACTGTAGAGCCAGTGCTTGTTATAACTAATATTGCCGCATTATTTAATGGTGTATAGTGCCCCAAAACAGTTTTTTAGATTACTCTTTTGTTTTTATTTGCAATAGTTTTTTATCACACATTACCAGGAGAAAATTGTTTAAAAAAAATCATCTAGTAAATGAACTATTAGTTAACAAGCACATATTTTGCGCATACATTAGCTATTACAAGTCTGAGAAAGAACTACATAATGATTTCTAATCATTCAGGAGCAGGTTTTGAATTTATTTGTTATCCATAATCAAGTGATACACAGAAATTTTCCCTTGAAATGTTTACATAAATGCAACAGTGCTAATTCATTACAGTGAAAATATACTAGACAAAATTGATTGTAAATGACAACAATACAAATGCAAAACAATTAAAACAGTAAATTCAATTACTAAAAAAAGTGAATGTTACAATCATCTCGTAATAAATATATAAATAGCATAATAGTAATCCTGAAGGATAGCACTCGCAATTTTAATCACATAGTATGCTGGGGTGCCAGGGAACTCAGGCTTGCATCTGCACCGATGTGCCAAACATATGTATATATGAATAGAGTGCACTCATCAGACTTTCTTTTTAAGACAATTAAATCATTTCTTTAATCCATCATCATTAAAACATCCAGTCGAAGTTTCGGATCTCTCTGGACCCTTTGTCAAGACAGCAGCAAATAGCAGGTCCAGAGAGTTCCGAAACGTTGACTGGATGATTTATTGATGATTAATTAGATAAATGATTTTATTGCCTTAAAAAGAAAGTCTGGTGAGTGCACTCTATTCATATATACATAAATAACATCATAGAAATCAGATTCATACATACATAAATAACATCATAGAAATCAGATTCATACAAGTACCACATAAATAAATATGTATAAATTATATTAGTACCTGATAAGAAGAAGTTATGCCTCTTAATGCCTGATAATTGTTGTTTGTATTAAGTAGGACAGGAAACCACCTGTCAATTTACTGAAATATCATTTCCTTAGAGCAAGAATGATGAGTCTTATCAAACCATAACCATTTATGGCAGTGCATTAAACACAATATAGTAGATTTACAGGTGTACACATCAAATGTGTTTTAGTAATACAGTAAAATAGTTTCAGACCTGAAAGCAATTTGCTATTCTTCAAATTCACAAATTGAAAGCTTATCAAACTATATATATTTTAGAGGAAACTTGTTAATTATGGCTTTATACATTTTTACACCATTTCACAAAAGTGACCAAAATGCATACAGAACCTTACAGTTTAATCTCCATAATGCATGTAATACCCCTTTCACACATACATCAAAATCCTGGGTGTATGAATTTGCATCAACAGAGGATTTTGGTAAGTGTGAATGCAAACAAGTCCTGGGTTCCCGATCCTGCAGGAAGCTAGGGTGCATGGTCAAGCGAGAAAGTGAGTTTGCCATGTGCATGGTTCCATGATTGCATCATCATTGTGGCTATGTTCCCGCTAGTCAGTGCCGAATACCAGGCATTGTATAGCAGTGGGGAGCAGTGGTGTAGCTAGGTGCCACGGCGCCCGGAGCAAGGGCATGTTTTGCGCCCCCTCCCCCCTCAATTTGTAGTAAGTGAGGCTCCTGCGCAGTAAAAAGGGGGCATGGCCTAACATTACACCACACGCCGTAATGCCCATTACACGTTATACCAAACACTGTAATGCCCATTATATATAATACCACACGTGGTGATGCCCATTACATATAATACCACATACTCTAATGCCACACATCGTAATGCTTATTACATATTATACCACACACCATCATGCCCATTATACATTATGCCACACACACTGTAATGCCTATTATATATTATGCCACACAAATGCGGCTTACCTAAATGCATGTTGCCAGGGGTTTCATGCTCGTTGCCATGGGAAATTCATGCTCATTGCCATTGGGGATCACATGCTCCTTGCACAGAGGGTTATATGTGAAATACCACCATAGTAGATACTCCTTTTACAGACTTGTGGGGGTATCACTGCTGTAATAACCCCATTATAGTTGTGGTTAAGTTACCCCCATTTCCCCCTTGGCAGCAGCAGGGCAGACATGTGTACACTCATATTCACCTAATTATAATCGGGCCAGCAGAAGAAGGGGAGCCCACCCCCTAAGTTTGCCGAGCTCTTTTATTAAACTAACAGCGGGGCAGGGAGGATAAAGAGGGGAGCCCAGTCCCTATAATGTGTCCTGAATTTGCAGAGTGGTGCAGCAGAAGGGCTTGTGGAGTCTTACCCTCTGACCGTCTGAGGTCAGGTGGGGGGCACTGGGGGAGATCACCCAGTCACTTGGCATACATGCATGTGGGAATGTAGCTCATCCATACAGACTAGTATAAGTGAAGCTACGCGGCAGAGTTAGTGGGCAGGGAACGCTGGGACTTGTCGTTCTGCACATTTGGCGGCACAAGGGGAACCATCAGAGGGCAGAATGAGGGAGACCCCCACGTGAGCCATTCCGCCCGGCAGCCCGGCTACCCACCACACACATAACCCCTCCGGTTCCCGGGCCCCGCTCTCACCATAGGGCAGCTCCAGGTTGCTGTTCTCGTCGCTGCAGTGCTCAGCTTCTGCTTCTTAGCCGGCATCTCGTTTCCCACCGCACGGCCGGGCGGAAGCCTCAGACATCTTCCGCTCACCGTGACGTCGGCGGTTTCACTTTCTTCACTGGCTGGCGGTGCAGGGAAGTACAGGGCTGGCGGTGCCCTGCATGTCACCCGGGCCCCAGCACTGTGGTAAATGTTTAGCGGGCGGGAGAGCAGGCAGGGCTGGTGGCGCCCTGCTTGTCACCCGACACAGTGGTGACTGAGCGCGGAGGCGGGAGCGGCAGGGGGAGAAAGCAGGGCTGGCGGTGCAGGGCTGGGAGGCGATGCGGGCATGGCTCCGGCGCCATTTGATCTTCCTGCGCCCGGAGCTGGTGCTCCGCCAGAGCCACCCTCGCTACGCCTCTGGTGGGGAGGGGAGCAGGGCTACAATGATGTGCTTTCAAATCTCTTTTGTACTCTGTTGTGAGTCTCCAAGGAGTGCCTCTGGGGAAAGAGGAGGAATTAACTACCTTTCAACTACTGTTTCACCTGAAACAGCGATATATTTTGTTAAAGAGTGCCTGGCTCTTTGTATGTTGAACTCTATACCTGCACCACCAAAATGCAATGATGTAGTGGTAGAATCTTGTGGTTTAGTGGTAGAATTCTCACCTGCCATGAGGGAGGCATGGATCTGAAAAGGGAATTAACACCACCCAATGTTGTGCTCAAAGCAAATGACTCTTAGATTTGGAGTCTTATTCGCTATTGACTCAGCTAGCTAGGCTTTTTTACAGTGTTATGGCATCATGGCAAGGCAAGGATTGCCCTTCAATCTATAAAACCAAAGCAAGGTTTCCACATTCATTAGATCCTGAGTTCCTGCTTGGTTTCACACACTGATGTACACCTCTTTTAAGTTTCTAATAAAACACGTTTGGTTGTGTAGTGACAGAGATCTCCCTGTAGAATTCCGGGAAAAGACGCCGCCCAACGTGGGGCTCGAACCCACGACCCTGAGATTAAGAATCTCATGCTCTACCGACTGAGCTAGCCAGGCATGGTTACTATGGTGTAACAAAAAGGCCACTCAAGCCAAAGAGAGCCATACAAGCTATTAAAGTAGATCTAGGCTAACACATTCAGTACACTGAGATTCATGCTTGGTTTCACACATTGATGAAAATGGGTACGTAACAATGAAATTATAAGTGAAGCATTGGTTGTTCAGTGGTAGTATTCTCGCCTGCCATGCAGGAGGCCTGTGTTCGATTCCCGGCCAATGCAGTACTCAAGTTTTACTGAAATTATTGTATATTTTGTTAAAGAGTGGCTGGCTCTTTGCATTTTGGTGGTGCAGTTATAGAATTCCACATACAATGATTTAGAGGTAGAATCTTGTGGTTTAGTGGTAGAATTCCCACCTGCCAAGAGAGAGGTCTGGATCTGAAAAGGGAATAAACACCAAACTAATGTACTGAAAGCACATGACTCTTAGCTTAGGAGTTTTATTTCTATTGACTAAGCTGGCCAGGCTTTGTTACAGTGTTGTGGCATCAAGGCAAGGCAAGGATTGCCCTTCAATCAATAAAACCAAAGCAAGGTTTCCACATTCAGTAGATATTGAGATTCCTGCTTGGTTTCACACACTGATGTACACATCTTTTAAGTTTCAAATAAAACACATTTTGTTGTGTAGTGACAGAGATCTCGCCTGTAGAATTCTGGGAAAAAACAACGCCCAACTTGGGTCTCGAACCCACGACCCTGAGACTAAGAGTCTCATGCTCTACCGACTAAGCTAGCCAGGCTTGGTTACTGTAGTGTGACAAAAAGGCCACTCAAGCCAAGGAGTGCCCTACAAGCTATTAAAGTAGATCTAGGCTATCACATTCAGCACTCTGAGATTCATGCTTGGTTTCACACATTGATGAAAATGGGTAAGTAACTATGAAGCAAAATGTAAAGCATTGGTTGTTCAGTTGTAGAATTCTTGCCAGCCATGCGGGAGGCCTGTGTTCGATTCCCGGCCAATGCAGTACTCAAGTTTTACTGAAATTATGGTATATTTTGTTAAAGAGTGGCTGGCTCTTTGCATTTTGGTGGTGCAGATATAGAATTCCACATACAATGATTTAGAGGTAGAATCTTGTGGTTTAGTGGTAGAATTCCCACCTGCCAAGAGAGAGGTCTGGATCTGAAAAGGGTATAAACACCGAACAAATGTTGTACTGAATGCATATGACTCTTAACTTGGGAGTTTTATTTCTATTGACTAAGCTGGCCAGGATTTGTTACCGTGTTGTGGCATCAAGGGAAGGCAAGGCAAGGCTTGCCCTTCAATCTACAGTATTAAACCAAAGCAAAGTTTCCACATTCAGTAGATCCTGATATTCCTGCATGGTTTTATCCACTGATGTACACCTGAAACAGCGATATATTTTGTTAAAGAGTGCCTGGCTCTTTGCATTTTGGTGGTGCAGGTATAGAATTCAACATACAATGATTTAAGTGGTAGAATCTTGTGGTTTAGTGGTAGAATTCTCACCTGCCATGAGAGAGGCATGGATCTGAAAAGGGAATAAACACCACCCAATGTTGTGCTCAAAGCAAATGACTCTTAGATTTGGAGTCTTATTCGCTATTGACTCAGCTAGCTAGGCTTTTTTACAGTGTTATGGCATCATGGCAAGGCAAGGATTGCCCTTCAATCTATAAAACCAAAGCAAGGTTTCCACATTCAGTAGATCCTGAGATTCCTGGTTGGTTTCACACACTGATGTACACCTCTTTTAAGTTTCAAATAAAACACGTTTGGTTGTGTAGTGACAGAGATCTCGCCTGTAGAATTCTGGGAAAAAACAACCCCCAACTTGGGTCTCGAACCCACGACCATGAGACTAAAAGTCTCATGCTCTACCGACTGAGCTAGCCAGGCTTGGTTACTGTGGTGTGACAAAAAGGCCACTCAAGCCAAGGAGTGCCCTACAAGCTATTAAAGTAGATCTAGGCTAGCACATTCAGTACACTGAGATTCATGCTTGGTTTCACACATTGATGAAAATGGGTAAGTAACAACGAAGTAAAATGTGAAGCATTGGTTGTTCGGTGGTAGAATTCTCGCCTGCCACGCGGGAGGCCCGGGTTCGATTCCTGGCCGATGCAGTACTCAAGTTTTACTGAAATTATGGTATATTTTGTTAAATAGTGGCTGGCTCTTTGCATTTTGATGGTGCAGGTATATAATTCAACATACAATGATTTAGAGGTAGAATCTTGTGGTTTAGTGGTAGAATTCTTGCCTGCCATGAGGGAGGCATGGATCTGAAAAGAGAATAAACACCACCCAATGTTGTACTCAAAGCAAATGACTCTTAGATTTGGAGTCTTATTCGCTATTGACTCAGCTAACTAGGCTTTTTTACCGTGTTATGGCATCATGGCAAGGCAAGGATTGCCCTTCAATCTATAAAACCAAAGCAAGGTTTCCACATTCAGTAGATCCTGAGATTCCTGGTTGGTTTCACACACTGATGTACACCTCTTTTAAGTTTCAAATAAAACATGTTTGGTTGTGTAGTGACAGAGATCTCGCCTGTAGTATTCTGGGAAAAAACACTGCCCAACGTGGGGCTCGAACCCATGACTAAGAGATTAAGTGCAGTATTCAATTCCGGTGCGAGCTGCCGGCGAGGGGGTTAAACTGCGAGGATCACAGAAAACCAGTGATCCTTGCAGTTTAACCCCCGCGCCGACCGCTTGCACTTTGCAACGTTCCGGGGGAATCCTCGCAGTCACAGAACGGCGAGGATTCCCCTAAACTGCGAGAGCCACGGCTAGTGCCGCAAACTCGCTGTAATTAGCCTCGGCTCTCGCAGCTTTTGGACGCACATTTGCAAATTCCCCCTCGCTCAAAAAACGGAGCGAGGGGGAATTTGCGAATGAGGGGGGGCAGTTGAATACTGACAGGGTGAGCGGTGACTGCGAGCAAAACGTCCTGCTCGCAGTCACCGCTCGCCCACGGCATTGAATATATGCCTAAGAGTCTCATGCTCTACCAACTGAGCTAGCCAGGCATGGTTACTGTGGTGTGACAAAAAGGCCACTCAAGCCAAAGAGTGCCCTACAAGCTTCTAAAGTAGATCTAGGCTACCACATTTAGTACACTGAGATTCATGCTTGGTTTCACACATTGATGAAAATGGGTAAGTAACAATGAAGTAACATGTGAAGCATTGGTTGTTCAGTGGTAGAATTCTCGTCTGCCACATGGGAGGCCCGTGTTCAATTCCCGGCCAATGCAGCACTCAAGTTTTACTGAAATTATGGTATATTTTGTTAAAGAGTGGCTGGCTCTTTTCATTTTGGTGGTGCAGGTAAAGAATTCCACATACAATGATTTAGAGGTAGAATCTTGTGGTTTAGTGGTAGAATTCCCACCTGCCAAGAGAGAGGTCTGGATCTGAAAAGGGAATAAACACCAAACAAATGTTGTACTCAAAGCATATGACTCTTAGCTTGAGAGTTTTATTTCTATTGACTAAGCTGGCAAGGCTTTGTTACAGTGTTGTGGCATCAAGACAAGGCAAGGCTTGCCCTTCAATCTACAGTATTAAACCAAAGCAAGATTTCCACATTCAGTAGATCCTGATATTCCTGCATGGTTTCACCCACAGATGTACTCCTGAAACAGCGATATATTTTGTTAAAGAGTGCATGGCTCTTTCCATTTTGGTGGTGCAGATATAGAATTCAACATACAATGATTTAGTGGTAGAATCTTGTGGTTTAGTGGTAGAATTCTTGCCTGCCATGAGGGAGGCATGGATCTGAAAAGGGAATAAACACCACCCAATGTTGTGCTCAAAGCAAATTACTCTTAGATTTGGAGTTCTGTTCGCTATTGACTCAGCTAGCTAGGCTTTTTTACAGTGTTATGGCATCATGGCAAGGAAAGGATTGCCCTTCAATCTATAAAACCAAAGCAAGGTTTCCACATTCAGTAGATCCTGAGATTCCTGCTTGGTTTCACACACTGATGTACACCTCTTTTAAGTTTCAAATAAAACAGGTTTGGTTGTGTAGTGACAGAGATCTCGCCTGTAGAATTCTGGGATAAAACAGCGGCCAACATGGGGCTCGAACCCACGACCCTGAGATTAAGAGTCTCATGTTCTACCGACTAAGCTAGCCAGGCTTGGATACTGTAGCGTGACAAAAAGGCCACTCAAGCCAAGGAGTGCCCTACAAGCTATTAAAGTAGATCTAGGCTACCACATTCAGTACACTGAGATTCATGCTTGGTTTCACACATTGATGAAAATGGGTAAGTATCTATGAAGTAAAACGTGAAGCATTGGTTGTTCAGTTCTAGAATTCTTGCCTGCCCTGCGGGAGGCCTGTGTTCGATTCCCGGCCAATGCAGTACTCAAGTTTTACTGAAATTATGATATATTTTGTTAAGGAGTGGCTGGCTCTTTGCATTTTGGTGGTGCAGGTATAGAATTCCACATACAATGATTTAGAGGTAGAATCTTGTGGTTTAGAGGTAGAATTCCCATCTGCCAAGAGAGAAGTCTGGATCTGAAAAGGGAATAAACACCAAACATATGTTGTACTGAAAGCATATGACTCTTAGCTTGGGAGTTTTATTTCTATTGACTAAGCTGGCCAGGCTTTGTTACAGTGTTGTGGCATCAAGGCAAGGCATGGCTTGCCCTTCAATCTACAGTATTAAACCAAAGCAAGGTTTCCACATTCAGTAGATCCTGATATTCCTGCATGGTTTCACCCACTGATGTACTCCTGAAACAGCGATATATTTTGTTAAAGAGTGCATGGCTCTTTGCATTTTGGTGTTGCAGGTATAGAATTCAGCATACAATGATTTAGTGGTAGAATCTTGTGGTTTAGTGGTAGAATTCTCACTTGCCATGAGGGAGGCATGGATCTGAAAAGGGAATAAACACCACCCAATGTTGTGCTCAAAGCAAATGACTCTTATATTTGGAGTCTTATTCGCTATTGACTCAGCTAGCTAGGCTTTTACAGTGTTATGGCATCATGGCAAGGCAAGGATTGCCCTTCAATCTATAAAACCAAAGCAAGGTTTCCACATTCAGTAGATCCTGAGAGTCCTGGTTGGTTTCACATAGTGATGTACACCTCTTTTAAGTTTCAGTGTAGTGACAGAGATCTCGCCTGTAGAATTTCTTGGAAAAAACACCACACAACTTGGGTCTCAAACCCACGACCCTGAGACTAAGAGTCTCATGCTCTACCGACTGAGCTAGCCAGGCTTGGTTACTGTGGTGTGACAAAAAGGCCACTCAAGCCAAGGAGTGCTATACAAGCTATTAAAGTAGATCTAGGCTACCACATTCAGTACACTGAGATTCATGCTTGGTTTCACACATTGATGAAAATGGGTAAGTAACAACGAAGTAAAATGTGAAGCATTGGTTGTTCAGTGGTAGAATTCTCGCCTGCCACGAGGGGGTCCCGGGTTAGATTCCCGGCCGATACAGTATTCAAGTTTTACTGAAATGATGGTATATTTTGTTAAATAGGGGCTTGCTCTTTGCATTTTGGTGGTGCAGGTATAGAATTCCACATACAATGATTTAGAGGTAGAATCTTGTGGTTTAGTGGTAGAATTCTTGCCTGCCATGAGGGAGACATGGATCTGAAAAGGGAATAAACACCACCCAATGTTGTGCTCAAAGCAAATGACTCTTAGATTTGGAGTCTTATTCGCTATTGACTCAGCTAGCTAGGCTTTTTTACAGTGTTATGGCATCATGGCAAGGCAAGGATTGCCCTTCAATTTATAAAACCAAAGCAAGGTTTCCACATTCAGTAGATCCTGAGATTCCTACTTGGTTTCACACACTGATGTACACCTCTTTTAAGTTTCAAATAAAACACGTTTGGTTGTGTAGTGACAGAGATCTCGCCTGTAGAATTCTTGGAAAAAACACCGCCAAACGTGGGTCTCGAACCCACGACCCTGAGATTAAGAGGCTCATGCTCTACCAACTGAGCTAGCCAGGCTTGGTTACTGTGGTGTGACAAAAAGGCCACTCAAGCCACATTCCACATACAATGATTTAGAGGTAGAATCGTGTGGTTTAGTGGTAGAATTCCCACCTGCCAAGAGAGAGGTCTGGATCTGAAAAGGGAATAAACACTAAACAAATATTGTACTGAAAGCATATGACTCTTAGCTTGGGAGTTTTATTTCTATTGACTAAGCTGGCCAGGCTTTGATACAGTGTTGTGGCATCAAGACAAGGCAAGGCTTGCCCTTCAATCTACAGTATTAAACCAAAGCAAGGTTTCCACATTCAGTAGATCCTGATATTCCTGCATGGTTTCACCCACAGATGTACTCCTGAAACAGCGATATATTTTGTTAAAGAGTGCATGGCTCTTTGCATTTTGGTGGTGCAGATTTAGAATTCAACATACAATGATTTAGTGGTAGAATCTTGTGGTTTAGTGGTAGAATTCTTGCCTGCCATGAGGGAGGCATGGATCTGAAAAGGGAATAAACACCACCCAATGTTGTGCTCAAAGCAAATGACTCTTAGATTTGGAGTTCTGTTCGCTATTGACTCAGCTAGCTAGGCTTTTTTACAGTGTTATGGCATCATGGCAAGGAAAGGATTGCCCTTCAATCTATAAAACCAAAGCAAGGTTTCCACATTCAGTAGATCCTGAGATTCCTGCTTGGTTTCACACACTGATGTACACCTCTTTTAAGTTTCAAATAAAACAGGTTTGGTTGTGTAGTGACAGAGATCTCACCTGTAGAATTCTGGGATAAAATAGCGGCCAACATGGGGCTCGAACCCACGACCCTGAGATTAAGAGTCTCATGCTCTACCGACTAAGCTAGCCAGGCTTGGATACTGTAGCGTGACAAAAAGGCCACTCAAGCCAAGGAGTGCCCTACAAGCTATTAAAGTAGATCTAGGCTACCACATTCAGTACACTGAGATTCATGCTTGGTTTCACATATTGATGAAAATGGGTAAGTATCTATGAAGTAAAACGTGAAGCATTGGTTGTTCAGTTCTAGAATTCTTGCCTGCCCTGCGGGAGGCCTGTGTTCGATTCCCGGCCAATGCAGTACTCAAGTTTTACTGAAATTATGATATATTTTGTTAAGGAGTGGCTGGCTCTTTGCATTTTGGTGGTGCAGGTATAGAATTCCACATACAATGATTTAGAGGTAGAATCTTGTGGTTTAGTGGTAGAATTCCCATCTGCCAAGAGAGAGGTCTGGATCTGAAAAGGGAATAAACACCAAACAAATGTTGTACTGAAAGCATATGACTCTTAGCTTGGGAGTTTTATTTCTATTGACTAAGCTGGCCAGGATTTTTTACAGTGTTGTGGCATCAAGGCAAGGCAATGCTTGCCCTTCAATCTACAGTATTAAACCAAAGCAAAGTTTCCACATTCAGTAGATCCTGATATTCCTGCATGGTTTCACCCACTGATGTTCACCTGAAACAGCGATATATTTTGTTAAAGAGTGCCTGGCTCTTTGCATTTTGTTGGTGCAGGTATAGAATTCAACATACAATGATTTAGTGGTAGAATCTTGTGGTTTAGTGGTAGAATTCTCGCCTGCCATGAGGGAGGCATGGATCTGAAAAGGGAATAAACACCACCCAATGTTGTGCTCAAAGCAAATGACTCTTAGATTTGGAGTCTTATTCGCTATTGACTCAGCTAGCTAGGCTTTTTACAGTGTTATGGCATCATGGCAAGGCAAGGATTGCCCTTCAATCTTTTTTTTTTTTTTAATTGTTTTTTTATTTGCTTTTACAGATTAACATACATATCATACAGCAATTCATAAAATCGGTCATAACAATACATTAAGCTCTGATACAAGTACTTTACATTGTCCTAGTGTAGCTAGTTTCTTCCCTTTTCCCATCCCTTCCCTTACTTTCCCTTCCCTTTTCCTTCTTCTTTGGCCCCCTGTCTGCCCTTTTCCGACCCTCCACCTTTTTCCCCTTTTTCCCTGAGCTCTATCCTCTGCGTGTTTTTTTTCCCTCGTTACACCGTACCAAACAGAAGCCCTTCTTCCTTAAGTATGTTAATACTATGTTCTCTAGATCTGTGCGACTTAATCCGGCCAGCAGCCATTTATTTATTTCGGCCTCTAGAGTTCGTGTAGGGTTGGTAACCTCATGTGTAAATAAGGGGGGGCAGTATAGGTAAAGAACGAAGGAGAGGGATAGCAAGTTAAGGTTGATTGCAAAACCAAGGCGCACTATAAACGTTAGATCACCGTTCACATAGCCTGATCTAGATATCTCTATATAGAGTTGGCTAAAAGCGTGCACCTGAGCATGGTCCAGTTTGCGTCGCCCTCTCCACTCCAGGTAAGGCAAATAGCCAAATATATCCATAAGGGGGGACAATATAGTTAAAAAGGATGGGCAGGGGGCGACGAGATACAATGGAGATAAAAGAAAAAGCACACTGTAGTCCTTGAATCATTATTCCCGTGGCGTGAACTGGATTTCTGTTTGTGTATTTCACTAACCCCATGCCACTGGGTATCTGCTGAATTGCCCCGACCTATCGGATTTATATCTTGTAGGTAACTGCATTTATCAACAAGGCGGGGCAGCTCAATCCAATAGGATGGGTAAAGGACTACAAGACAAGACCAAAAATTAACAGAAGTACTCTATTAGACTTTAAATCCTCATTTCTATGGCCTGATCTAAGTGTTTCGATATAGAGTTATCTAGTAACCCATAGCTGGGCGTCTACTAGGTCACGTCTGCCTCTCCGGTTCATATACAGCGGATAACTAAATATTTCAATAAGGGGGGACAACATAATTAAAGAGAATGGGTAAAGGATAGCGAGATAAGGTTAAGAAGAAGAAAAAGCACACATTAATCTTTAAAACTGTACTCTCATCGTATGACCTAGATCTCTCTCTAAAGGGTTATCTAATAACGCCCCAGAGGGAGCCTGCTGAGTTGCATCAACCTTTCACATTCATCTGAAAAGGATAACTAATTTTCAATAAGGAGGGACAACTTAATTAAAGAGAATGGGTAAAGGATAGAAAGACAAGATCAAGAAGAAACAAAAGCACACTGTAATCGCTAGTTAAGTACTCCTATAATATGAGCTAAGTATTACACCAAGGTTATGATAAGTACTGTCGCTTTTTTCTTTGATACCAGTTTTGTTACCTCGGTATTTAGTCTTACTGTATATTTTAATATTTTATTTTATTTAAGGGTTCTAGGTGACTATTTATTAGTTCCCTAGACCCTTAATTTTTTTTCCTTTTCTGCTGTTTTACATCGGACATACAGGACAAACAGGGGGAGACAAGGGAAAAAGTTTGGGGAAAGGGGGTACGAGGAAGGTAGGGGTGCTGTCAAACTATTGTATACCTTTTATCTTAATATTCTCTGTATGTTAGTCTCCCTGCCTTGTTGTAGGTTAGAGCAACCATAAATCTCCCCCCTTTTTTTTTTTTTTTTCTCCTTTTCCTTTTTTTTTTTTTTTTTTACTCGTTCGATATATTATGATATTCTACCTATGGATTCCAGATTTCATTGAATTTTGCTGTTTTTTCGTCTACTATGCTTGCCAGAAGTTCCATCTGGTAAGTATACCAAATGGCTTCTTTTATAGCATTGATGGAAGGGGTTATCTTAGTTTTCCAATTACTGGCTATTTTTGCCTTGACTGCACCCACCACAAACCATATAAATTTTTGTGCTGCATTTTCTATCCCTGGTGTTTTTAGGGGGAATAATATGTACTCCGGGGACATGGGAATATCTACTCCAGTTATCTGGAGAATTAATTTCCCCACTTTCTTCCAAGTCTCCTGTATACTGGGGCATCCCCAGAAGATGTGGCTAAGTGTTCCCTGTCCCCCGCATTCTCGCCAACAGCGATCGCTGGCGTCTGGGAATATATGTTTCAGTCTACTAGGAGTCAGGTACCATCGTGTATATATCTTATAGGTATTTTCTCTATGTCTTATTGATTGGGAGACTGATATTAAATTTTGTTTAATTTTATTCCATGTCTCGGGGGTCTTTTGTTTCCCCAATTCCTCTTCCCAGGCAATTTTGTGCGATAATTTACTCTGTTTTTTATAGTTCAATAGTAATTTATAAATAATTGAGATTAAGCCTCTAGATGTTGCCCTCTTCTGGCAAAGACCTTCTATTATGTTTTTACTCTGTTCCTTTCTGGTTTTCCCAAAAAAGCTACGTATTTGTAAGTATTGAAAGTAGGCTTTGGGTATTATATCATATTTTACTTTGAGGTCCACAAAAGAAGGGGAAGCCTCCCGCAGTGTTTAATTCGTTGATAAATAATATTCCAGTTTTCGCCCAATTTTTTTTTAAATTTGTTTCTTTGCTGACTGGTAGTTTCGGATTGTCCCACATTGGGGTCAAAGTAGATGGGTGGGGGGTCAGGTTATAATCCTTGTTTAATTTATCCCATATTGACAATGTATGCCTAATAATTGGAAAATTTTTAACTTCCTCTGGTCTCTCTTTTTTGGTCTGCCATAGGAGTGTTGAGATGGAGTACAGCTGGAGTGATTCCGACTCCAGCTGCACCCATCTCCGAGTCTCGGGATCCGCGTGCCACATAATCATTTGTGCACATTGTGCCGCATAGTAATAATTTTTTTAAATTTGGGACCCCGAGTCCCCCCTCTTTTGTGCCGAATTGTAAGGTTTTGAGGCGCACCCTAGCTTTTTTCCCTGCCCACAAGAATCGGATGAAGATACTGTGTAAATTTTTAAATATCCCCGCTGGGATTCTTATGGCCAGTGCTTGAAATAGATACAGCATTCTCGGTAATATATTCATTTTTTTTTTTTTTTTTTAAATATATATTTATTGAAATTTTTGCAGTAAGGACTTCATTACATACATTTGATAATGAATAAAAAGGGAAGAGTATACATCGATTTCTCCAACATAACAACAATTTGTTTTACACCAATATTAACATTTCCAACCCAGAAGGGGGGTGGGGGAGGAAGGTTTACCCATAAGAATGGAATGTGGGTTATCGTAGTTGTGTGTCATATTGGTGTTTTCGTTTAAATAAGTTTTGTCGGTGGTTGGGTATTTGAGAACCTTCATGGTCTTAAGATTCTGAAGTGAGACGAATCACCTCTATGGTAATTTATTTTAGTTTGCTGTCAGAGGAGGGAGGGTCGATGAGTTTGTGGAAGTCTTTAGGGGAGGGTGGAGGGAGTAGGGAAGGGAAAAGGGATAGGACTAACTATGTACAGTGTTGGGATAGGTGGGAAAGAAAAGAAGGGGGGGAGGGGGGGTGGAGTTTGCATACATCTCTTATTCATTCTAAAATGCTGTCTTCTAGTGGGCTGGTGTTTATAGATTAATGTTTGTATGGTTGGTTGGTCTCTATTTTTCTCAGTAAGGAAGAGGAGAGAAGAGGGGGGGGGGGTAGGAGAACTTTAGGATGGAGGTGATATTGGTTGTCTTGGAGGTTGCCCGTTTGCATAGTTTTTTACATGTCCTGTCTGGTTATGTCTCTTGGTCACATCTCATATACATACATTAGAGGTGCATTAGGCAATATTTACTGAGCAATCAACAATATACAGGTTTTCAGGTTACATTTCGCGTAGTGCAATTTCATCAAAGATCAAGAGCCGCGAGGATGCGTGCTTGAAATTCTAGGGGTTTCGATCGTATAAATGGTTCCCATTTTCTCATAAAACTTGTGGATAAAGTTTTTGTTGCACATAATGAGTTGTACCTTTCACATGACATATACTTCAATAAAAGGCTTTCTAGGTCCATTAAATTGGGGGTATGTTTATCTATCCAGGATGTCAGAATCACCTTTTTTGCTGCGGTGAATAAAACAGTTAAAAAGGGAATCAGATGGGATTGTGTCCCGTCTAATTGCCACATCGTGAAGTCTAGGAACAACATGGGTATTGGATGTAGTGATATGTTTATTTTGAATGTGGAATTCACATAACATCTTATTTTGTTCCAATACTTTTTTATATTTCCGCAGGTCCAAAAGTTGTGATAATAACATGCCGAATGGTACCCACATTTGAGGCATCGGCCTGACTCATCTGGGTCGAAGTAGCTGCGTTGTTTCTGCGACATATACGCTCTGTGGATGAATCTAAAATGAACCTCCTGTAATGCTGAAGCTTGGAGTATGCGCATTGAAGATTCATATTTGTCATATATGTTGCCTGTGTCTAATAAAGGAACGTCTTGTAACCATGAAAGTCTTGATTTGTCCCATATATTCTGAGTATCTTGGAGTAGCAATACTTCATATATAATCTTATGTTTAAAGGTACCTTTCATTATTCTGTCTACCCAGATGTTTATTGCTGTATGTGAGTGTGATATAATTCGGGACGGGGATAGAGATTGGACATAGTGGTGTAACTGCATAATCGGGAATAGGCTGCTGTGTGGCAATTCAAATTTTTCTCTGAGAGCTGAGAAAGGGATTAGTTTACCTCCAGGGTCGAATACTTGTGAGATCATTTTCAGGCCTTTGGCCTGGATACGGTTGAATGTGGGGTTGTTCACCGCTGGGGGGAACATGGGGTTGCCACAAATAGGTATCCATTCAGTGTGTGTATTGGTAGTCCCTATTTTTTTGCATATCTGCTTCCATGTTAGGTAGATATCTTTAAAAAGAGGGTTATTCATTATGTTTTTAGGTATATGTTTGGGGTCGGAGTGTAATAGGGCTTTTGGGGAGTAGGGGAAGAACATTGCGCTGTCAAGGGCGTATATTGAGAAGGTGTCAGTTTCCGCGAGCCAA
This sequence comes from Crinia signifera, assembly GCF_055691185.1. Classification (NCBI taxonomy): domain Eukaryota; kingdom Metazoa; phylum Chordata; class Amphibia; order Anura; family Myobatrachidae; genus Crinia; species Crinia signifera. The sequence continues at coordinate 113,851,127 of NC_139219.1, read as the reverse complement.
CCCACTGCAAATCTTGCTAGTAGGGAGCTGGAATATTTTGCCAAGTCTGGTAGTCCTAATCCGCCTCCTTTTTTTGGGAGTTGTAGTTTAGGTAGGGATATTCTCGCTTTTTTGTGGTTCCATATGAATTTGGCACATGCTTGGTTTATTATTTTTACTTCCTGAGGTTTTATTTTTATTGGGAGCATTTGCAATGCATACATTAGTTTAGGCATTAACACAGTTTTTACCACTTCTACTCTGCCCAGGAGTGAGAGTGGGAGGTTTTTCCAATCTTGTAATTTTTTGAGGAGTTTCTTGACTATTGGGGGGAAATTGACTTTGTTTAAGTTTAGTAGCTTATTGGGAATTTGTACTCCAAGGTATTTAATTTGATTGGAGTTTAGTTTTATTGAATTAAGATTTAGGTTATCTCCTGAGGAGAAGTTTGGGGTGGGTCCCTGTATAGTTAGGAGTTCAGATTTATCGGTGTTCACTTTATATCCTGCAAATTCTCCGAAGGAGTGCAGGGTCTGGAATACAATCGGCACGGCATACTGCGGATAAGAGAGAAATAGCAACATGTCGTCCGCGAATAATGAGACCCGCAGGTCGACATGTCTCAGCATGATACCCTGGAATTTGGGGGAATCTCTAAGGGTGATCGCCAGAGGTTCAAGAGCTAGCACAAACAGCAGAGGGGACAGGGGACACCCCTGCCTCGTGCCTCTTAGTATGGGGAATGGGTCAGACAGCATGCCGTTACAGATGATATTAGATGAGGATTCCTTGTATAGTGTCATTAATAATTCAATAAATTGTTCAGGGAAGGCAAAGCTCCTCAGTGTGTGATAGAGATGGTCCCAGTGCACCATGTCGAACGCCTTCTCGGCATCCAATGAGAGGATGGCCTTCGGGCAATCCGACACAGCGCACTGGGTTCCTGCCATCGCCGCTAGGACTCTTCTGATGTTGATGGAGGAGTTGCGGTTTTTAACAAACCCAGTTTGGTCGCTGTGTATGAGGGAGGGGAGCATTTCCTTTAGGCGTTCTGCCATAATCTTGGTTAAAATCTTATAATCTAAATTCAATAGCGAAATGGGTCTGTAGGAACTGGGTGAGGAGGGATCTCTACCAGGTTTGGGTATTACTCGTATGTTTGCTGAGTTGAAGTATGTGGGTATAGTTTTGGAGTGTAGTATTGTGTTAAACACTTTTGTTAAAACTGGGGTGATTTTTGTAATTAATAATTTGTAATAATCTGATGAAAGGCCGTCTGGCCCTGGTGCTTTTCCTGTTTTTAGTCCAGAGATTGTTCTGGATACTTCTTCTAGTGTAATATCCTTTATTAAGGCTTCTGAATTTTCTGGAGATAACTGGGGGGTCGTCAAGCCCTCCCAAAATTGTTTCTCAGAGTCTGGGTTGGAAAGTGGCTGTGAATAAAGATTTGTGTAATAATCGCAGAGTGTCTGCGCTATTTGAGAGTTTGATGTGGCTAGTGTGCCTTTGGGGGTTTTAAGGGGGTGTATCGTTGCGGGAGTCCTTTGGCCTTGTAATAGGGAGGATAATAATTTACTCGATTTGTTCCCAAATCGATGAAATCGGGATGCTTTTGTGAATGAGTAAATGGATTCTGATTTCTCAATTTGTTGTTCGAAGAGAGCTTTGGATTCTAGGTATTTTTGTTTGTTGGTTAGTGTGGGGGTGGCGTTGTAGAGCTGGAAGGAGTCTGTTAGGGTTGCTTGTGCTTTTATATAATCTGCTTTTATAGTTTGTTTGAATGAGGACATTCGGGATATTATTTCCCCTCTGATTGTGGCCTTTGAGGCCTGCCAAAACAGCAGGGGATCGGATTGCAGGGTGGGGGCATTGTCTATGGCATAGTTGTCCCAAGCCTTCAGCACAGCATTTCTTATTTGTGTGGAAGTAGCCAGTGCTTGTGGACATCTCCACATTGTCGATGAGTTTTGTGGTGAATTTAGACATAACTTAATGTGTACTACACCATGATCCGAGATGACAATTGGGGCCATGTCTGCGTGTTCGATCCGTGGTAACATAAAATGTGATAATAATATATAATCTATACGAGACATATGTCCCGTAGCTGCCGAAAGGCATGAGTAACTTTTTTCAGTGGGGTGGAGTACTCTCCAGGTATCTAAAAGTTGTAATGATTTACATAGTGCTGGGACTCCAAATTTTGGGAGCTTCCTGGGTTGTTTTGGGGGGCATTGTTTGTCTAGCTGGGTTAAGGATACTAGATTTAAATCTCCACATAATATAATAGAGTCGTTTGGATATGGTGATAGAAGTGATACAAGTTTTCTCAGGAAAGATTCTGAATATTGGTTGGGAGCATATACATTTAAACAAATCAGATTTTGTTGCCCTGTTTTTAGGTGGCACATCACATAACGGCCATTTGGATCTGCGACAGTTTTAATTACATTCACGTCTAGGTGATTTTTGGCTAGTATCACAACTCCTCTTGCTTTTGAATTATAAGATGCTGAGGCTACCAGTTTCCATTTTAAGATGTTTAGTTTTACTACCTCTGAGGGGATTAGGTGGGACTCCTGCAGAAATACCAGATCTAAATTCAGTTTATTAAGGTAGATTAATATCTTCTTCCTTTTTATGGGGGAGTTAATACCCCCCACATTCCAACTTCCTATGTGTAGAGCCATCTGGGATCATGTTTTTCATTTCTTACGCTGACTGAAGTATGCAAATTGGGGGGGGAGGAAAAATTACAGGGGGGGGAATAAAACATAACAAAACTAGAATATAACATCTTTGTGAGACTTCCTTGTCTCGCTCCGGGGAGACTGGTTATCTCTCTCGTGTGTTATCTTTTCCTAATACTCCTAAGCCCTAACGGCTCCTTATCAGATTTCTTAAACTAAACACTGTAATCAAAACATATATGTAAACATTTTCAACAGTTTGACAGTTCCATACGACCTGTAACTTGGATATCGTGGTGGTTGAATTGCCTTAATAAGGTTATAGGCTGTTATTAGCTTAGTCCTTTATAGTTCTTAATCTGTCCGTGGTATTGGGTATGTCCTTCTCTTGTCGGGTGATGGAATTTCTGTTTTTACCAATTCTTCATGATGAAGCTCAGAGTTTTTCACTGGTTTTTGCATGTTTCTGGTTGGGACTGTTGTAAGAAGGTCTGGTCCTGTAAAGGAATTTATCGTCGGTAGTTTTCTAGTCAGGAAGCTGGACATTCTTCTGGGTCTGTGAAGGCTGTTCAATCGCAGTCAGACGCTCCTCCTTGATCCTCAGGTGAGGGGGTTTCTTCATTAATGTAGCATTCTGCATCTGCTGCATTCATAAAGTCCTTGAATGATGTGCCATTATAAATCCTCAATTTAGCTGGATATAATAGAGCGAATTTGCGCTCCATTTTGATAAGCCTTGAGCATATTGGAGAAAACTCCTTTCTTTGCTTTGTCAGTTCGGCTGAATAATCCTGGAAGATCAGTATAGAGTGATCCTTCCACTTGATATTTCTGTGCTTTCTGGATGCCACCCAAAAAAGTTCTTTGTGCAAATAATTGAGTGTTTTAAAAATCACTGTTCTTGGTCTGGATTCGTTCTGTGGGCGCTGGGGGCCAAGTCTGTGCGCCCGTTCAATCACCATGTCGGTGCATCTATCTTGAATTCCCAGTAAATCTGGTAGGGTGTTTTTAATGAAGTGAAACAGTTCTGGACCTTTTATGGTCTCTGGAATTCCCACCAGACGGAGATTATTCCGTCTGGATCTGTTCTCCAGATCTTGGATTTTATTGTGCAGGGCCATGATTTCTCTGGAGTGCTGGGACACTGCTGGTTTGATCTCTGCCATATCCTGAAAGCATTCTCCCAGTCTGCATTCAGTATCTAGCACCCTCTTTTGCATTTGGGATAGTTGGATATTTATCTTTTCTGTCTGCTCCAGAAATAAGGGTAGTATCGCAGCTCTAATAGCCCCCACCATCTCCCCATAAGTGACCGGCGCGTGTAGATCCGGTATTACCTTGTCTTGTGGAAGTGGTGCTGGGATTTGGGGTTCTTCCTCGGTGGGCTTTGCTGGGGAGGCAGCCTGTGAATTGGCTGGGGATCCCCTTGTACCTTGTACTGGCGGCGTTGTTTGGAGCTGCTGGCGCGAGGGCTCCGTGAACGGCGCCATCTTGGATGTGGCAGACATCGTCGTTCTTTGGCGCTGTGTGCGGGGCTTGGCTCCTGGCATGTCCGCCAGGAATTTCTCCATGCGCTGTTCAGCGGGTGCTGGGGGGCGTCTGGTGCTGTCGGGTGTTCGTGTTTTGGAGGCTCCGGGAGCCGTTAGAAGGTGCTTTAGAAGCCGATGGGCAGCGGAGCTGAGGCGCACGCTGCCTCACATCAAGCCACCGGAACCGGAAGTCCAATATATTCATTTTTAGTGCATTGGCTCTTCCCGTCCAAGAAATGAAAAGCTTTGACCACCCCTTAATATCATTTGTGATCTCATTTATTATTTTTGGGAAGTTTGCATTATATAGTTGATTATAATTTTTGGTGATATTTATTCCTAAATATTTAAGCTGTGTTTTCTTCCATTTTAATGGATACGCCAGTGGTATGCTCCCTTTCTCGTCCGGTGAGAGGTAAAAATCTAGGACCTCCGTTTTTTCTGCATTGATTTTAAAATTTGATATTCTACTAAATTCTTGAATTGTCTCAAACAGCCTTCGCGTCGAGACTACCGGATCAGATATCGTTAGGAGAATATCATCGGCATACATAGCTGTTTTATATGTATCCTTCCCAATTGTGATTCCTCTTATTTCGCTCTCGTTCCTTATCCTGGCCGCCAGGGGCTCCACCATGAGGGCGAAAACAAGGGGCGAGAGCGGACATCCCTGTCTGGTCCCATTATTTATCATTATTGGGGTCGATTTGGTCCCGTTGAGACTAACTACTGCCGATGGTGTTTTGTATAGTGCCTGGATGCCTGTCAAAAATCTTCCGCCAATACCATATTTCTGGAGGATCTGAAACATATACGGCCATGAGACCCTATCAAAGGCCTTTTCTGCATCTAGGCTCATTTATAGGGCCGGGGTCTTGGAGTTATGGATGATCTGTATTGTATCAATAACTCTCCTAATATTTTCAAAGGCCTGTCTCGCTGGAATGAACCCGACTTGGTCCGGATGGACCATGAAGGGTGCGACCTTAGACAGGCGATTTGCCAAAATTTTCGCATATAGTTTAAGATCCGAGTTTAACAATGATATTGGCCGATAGTTACTACAGAGGGTATGGTCTCTATTTGGTTTTGGGATCACTATTATCTCAGCTGCAGTTGTAGCCTGATCTAAGGGTTGTCCGTCCCAAATGGAATCGAACAGAATTTTTAGGTTAGGGGCTAAAATCTTGCTAAACGTTTTATAATATATGGCCGAAAAGCCATCCGGGCTGGGTGCTGATGAATTTTTTAAAGATTTGATAGTGAGCTCTATCTCTTCCACCGAAATGGGAGCTTCTAATGTTAGAATTTGTGATGCTGATAACCTCGGCAGGTTACATGTTTTGATAAACTCTTCAGTTTTAGTTTTACGTTCATCCTCTATCATTTCATTTGGGAGGTTATATAATGCATTATAGAACTCTTTGAACTGTTGTGACATTGCCCTTGGGTCGTATATTAGATTATTATTATTGTCCCTAATCGAAAAGATTCGATCTCTCTGTCTTTTTTTTCGGATTCGATGGGCTAGTAAAGCGTCCGCCTTGTCCCCTTTGGAGTAAAATTTGTATTGAAGCCATTTCATCGTATTTGCAGCTTTTTTTGAGTGTAATTGAAATAGTTGGCTTTTTAAAGCTAGGAGTTTGCTATAAACAGTCCGATTAGGTTTTTTTTTATGCCTAAATGTGAGCATACTAATCTGTTGTTCTAGTTCTTTTATTAATTTTTCGTCTTTTATTTTTTGGATTTTTGTTCGTTTTATGATATGGCCTCTGATTACCGCTTTATGGGCTTCCCAAATTGTGGCGGGCTTTACTTCCTCCGTGTTATTTAGCTCAAAAAATTCTATTAACGAATTTTCTATCTCCTTCCTGTCCTTCTGTCTGGACAGAATTGAGGAGTTTAGTCTCCATCTATATCCTGTTGGGTCCAAATTATTAAGTTGGATACTTATTGTAATCGCTAAATGATCCGACCAGACCACTGGGATAACCCCAGCCTTAGTCAGGTCCCTAGTTAGTTGTGCGTTTACAAAAAAATAATCTAATCGGGAATGCACTTTATGCGGACTAGAGAAATGCGTGAATATACATTCCTTTGGATAAAGCGCCCGCCAGGCATCATAGAGGTTATTTGACGTTATATTTTCATATAGTCTTTTTGTTTCTTTTCTTACTGCCTGGCTCGGGGGGGTTTCAGCTTTCCTGTCCATGTCAGGGTTGACTATAGCATTGAAATCGCCTCCTATGATTATTTTGCCCTGTGATATCTTGTCTAATTGTTTAAAGAAGTCTGCATAAAACTTATTTTGTTCTAAATTTGGAATATATACTGAGGCAATTGTAAATAGGTTGTTTGCAATATAAATAGTTATGATGTTAAATCGGCCATTTGGATCTGAGTATTGTTTGATTGTTTTATGCGCCAAAGAGTTATGTATTAAAATAGCCGTCCCTTTTTTTTTTTTAACAAAATATACGTCTGGAAATGCTCGTGACTCAAGGGAGGGGTGTTCAGTTTTGAAATGCGTTTCTTGAAGTAATAAAATTTTTACCTTTTGTTTTTTAAAGAACTGAAGCGCCATAGTCCTTTTTCGCGGTGAATTTAGACCGTTGACATTCAACGACATTATACTTATTGTCATGGGAGTTTTAAGGTGAGTTTTTTTTCCGAGAACTGCGTATTGCTATTTCGATATACCGTCTGGCTGCACCCTTGGGAAAGACATACTGGACATGACACAACATATACTGGAACTAACAACACGTAACATATAAAACAAAAATGTTTTGATGCGTCTATGCGCATCTGGAAAAAAACGTTACATTTTAGTAAACGGTAACACAACCCTTTAGGGGTCCCTTGTTGGGGGGATTCCTCTCGGGGTGGAGTATCTCAGTGGGGGAGGGAAAAGGGCCACTAGAACAGCCCACCGAAGGAAGGGGAGAGATTGATAAGCGGTAAAGTTAAGCTACCTCTCTTTTTTGTCACCTACTGGTGAACAGCTCTAGGGGGAGGGAATTATGGGTATATGGGGGAGTAGGTCTGGAGAGGGGGGGAGGGACCGGTTATTATGTTGATCCCTAATCTCTTTTCTTTTCTATCCCTTTCTCTTTCCTTCCTTTTATTTCCCTTTTTTTCTCTTTCTTTCTCTCCCTACCTTTCATCTGACCACCTGTCCCCTTCCCCTCCCTCTCCCCTTTTAGTCAGCTATTTTGGAGCCTTTTAAATCCCGCGCCTATGCCCGGACCCTCCATTCTTTAAGATGCCGTTAGTTTCTATTTAGGGCTGTCCTGAGCGGGAGTTTATCCCGATGTTGTCCTGATGAACTACGCACACACAACCACCAACATAATCAAAAGAGAGAAAAAAAAAAAAAAATTTCAATACCATATATTATGGGGTGGGTGGGGAGTTCTATAAAAGACTATTTCTATCGTTCATTTGCCCCATTCGGATTGCTTACCCTCTAAAAGAATTAATATATTTGTCGGTAATTATGCACTATAATACAAGCAACCCCTCCGCCCGCCCCAAGTATGATTTGAGCAATTTATACATTAGCAAGATTAGGGTCCCTAAACACAGTTTTCTATAGTATTACAGTGTGCCCACCCTAACTCTTGGGTGTGACCTGGTTAATTTCATGCGCACTTTTCCATCTCATAATTGGAATTAATTAATATACTTTATAAAGGGACATGGCCCACATTTATCAAAGCGCTAGGGTCCCCCAAAAATGGGGGGTAAATACAACGTATTGCCTAAGCGCAAGGAGGGCTAGAGATCTAAAATATATAGAAGCAGGAAGGAAATAAGTCAATCATTATATATATATATATATAGGAAAAAAAAAAAGTGCAGTGAAATTTCTATGTTAATTAATGTGCCAATATCTGAGACCCCATATTGGGGATTTATGTGAGGTGTGAAGTGTGTGAGCCTGGCCCCTCTTTTTCTATCCCTTTTCCCCTCCCACCACCCCTTCTCCCCTTTTAACCCTCCCCTCTCCCTTCCCCCCTATTCCCCCCCCCCCTACTCCCCTTTTTCCCCCACCCCTTCCCCCCTCCCCCCTTTGTGTAATCTGTGCCGCTGTATTTCCTGCCTTGGAACATAATGCGATTAAACAAAACATCTCTGAATATATGTGACTACTTATCATAATGTGCCATTTCTAAGTGTCTTTCTGGGACCTCTAATCGTGGTTCCAAAAAAATGATTAATACGTGTCCTAAATATCTACAATAATTTATGAACATTTCCTTTCGGCCTCTAATATGCCTTTATATCAAGTCCTTTGCGCGTCAGACTTAATTACTGTAAAAAAAAAAAAAAAAACATAAAAGGGAGAAAAAGAAAAATAGAATTAAAAAAAAATTCATCATACATCGGGTTTATTTCTGCGACCATTCCGCACTCGGCGGCTTCCTTAATTCAAGAGTCCCTCGGGCGTCCATTGGGATGTTTCGGGGGTCAGGGTCTATGCCGATGCCTTTTAGTGTTGTTGTACCGGAGGCAGGTTCTTTAATCATATATTTCTTTCCGTCATAGGAGAAGTTAAGAGAGAAGGGGAATCCCCATCTGTACAATATCTTCTGATCTCGTAGGGCTTTGGTGATTGCTCCCATCTCTCTTCTCTTCCTCAGTGTGGATGGGGCGAGGTCTTGAAAGATTAACAGGGAAGAATCTTTATATTGAATAGCCGGAGTTGCTCTGCTATAGTCCAGGATTTTTGTTTTTATGTAATCGTAATGGACTCGAATGATTATATCTATGGGGGGTTGGTCTGCTGAGGGTTTCGCTCTTAATGCTCTGTGTGCTCTATCCAGAATAAGCAGATCTTCTTTGCAGTTCGGCAGCATGTGTTGCAAGAGCCCCTTTAAATATATAGGCAGGGTTTGATTATCGATGGATTCAGGCACGTTTCGTATACGTAAATTCTGCCTTCTAGACCTATTTTCAAGATCTTCTACTTGTTCTTTTAAAAGACAGATTTCTGTTTTCATCTCTGTGACGTCCCGGCAGAGATCTGTCTGAAAGTGACATATTTCGTCGGACTTGTGCTCCAAAGTATCTATCCGAGCCCCTAGAGATGATATCTCCGATTTTAGTTCTGTCACTGCGGCTTTTAATTCTGTCTTAAAAGAATTAGTGATTCTTTGAATCAATACATCATAGGGATCTGGGTCTACCAACTGGGATGAGTCTGATCTGGAAATTGAGCTTGAGGGGCTCATAGTAGGTGTTGACATGACCTGTTGATTAGCTTGTTTGCTCTTTTTGGTGCCAAAAATGGCCGCTGGTTCCTGGGCATTGCCCTTGCGGCCTTTACAGGTCATCTTTATTTATATCTCTGGTCTATTTTTATGTGTATTTTTTTTTTCCTTTTTTTTTTTTTTCTTTCCTTTCCTTTCCTTCCCTTTTTTTTCCACCTTTATTCTCCCCCCTTTTCTTTTTTCCTTTGCTCAGCCTTTCCCTTTGATTGGTAGATAAAGATTGTAAGATTTTATTCAAACTCTGCCTTTTGTATTTTTACTCTTCAGCTCTGTTTCTCTGTCCTCTCCTCCTCCCCTCTCCTTCTGTTATGATTCTCCTCTCCCTCCTATTCCCTTCTTCTTGCTTCTTGTCCGGCTTACCCTCCCTTTACATAATGTCTATATATTTGGTAGTTTACCACTTATCATTCTACTTTTTGGCTGACATTCTTTGCTTCTGGGGCCGGTGTGGCACTGTGCTCTAATTTGCCCGGCCTGCTTTATTACATCGTCTCTGTAGGACTGTTGTGAGTAAAAAGCGCTGGGTGGCCAGTCTCTTCTGAGGATTTGAAAGTTTGTTTAAACTTTTTTTAGTTTCAGAGTGGGCCTGGACTTGAGCCTTGATATGCAATTGTGGGGGATTTTAAGTGTATAGTTTTATGATGAGAAATAGTTTCAGCCAAAAGTTTGGCACTAACCCCTGCAGTCTGCTCGTGTATCTGTCCGGTCTCCCACTCCGGGGTCTGTTATGGTGTGGTCACCTGCGTGCCCCGCTAGCTTGTCTGGCTCGCCCTGCTTGAACTGGCATCAGGCGGGTACTCTTCCTGCTGTTTACCATTTTTTCTGGCTGTACCTCCTCCACCTGCAGCGTCAGGACCAAGCCGGGCCCCCGGCTCCGAGGTGAGGGACTGTGAGCACTTCACACTACAGCGGGGTTCCTGGAGTCTGCGCCCACCGTGAGCGCGATCCCGCTCCGATCTCTCTGTCAGGCCTCTAATGCGGCACTGCACCCTTCCAGGCTCCACTCTCCTCTGGCGGCGGCTGCGTTCGTCACGTTGCTGCTCCTCACCGGTCTACAGTACCTCAGCCTGCAGCTCCGTCCTGAGCCCTGCTCCGAGGCAGTGACCGCTCGAGGGGTTTTGATGCTCCTAGAGACTTCGGCCGCCGTGAGCACAATCCCGCTGCGGGCTTTCTGCCAGTCCTCTGACGCGCCGCTGCGCCCTTCCGGCTTCCACTCTGCCGGCACCTGCGTTCGTCACGTCACTGGTCCTCTCCGGTCTACAATACCTCAGCCTGCAGCTCCGACCCGGGCCCGGCTCCGAGGTAGTGACCGCTCGAGAGTTTTTGGTAATAGTGTCTGGGGTCTAGCTTCCACCGATACCGTGTTCTGCAGCACTTGTCTCCGGTTAGAGGATCATGCACGAGACACTCCAGTACGCGTCTGTGCGGCTTCCTCTTCCGGCCACTCCCCCCGCGGATTGCCCTTCAATCTATAAAACCAAAGCAAGGTTTCCACATTCAGTAGATCCTGAGATTCCTGGTTGGTTTCACACACTGATGTACACCTCTTTTAAGTTTCAAATAAAACACGTTTTGTTGTGAAGTGACAGAGATCTCGCCTGTAGAATTCTGGGAAAAAACACCACCCAACGTGGGGCTCGAACCCACAACCCTGAGATTAAGAGTCTCATGCTCTACCGACTGAGCTAGCCAGGCTTGGTTACTGGTGGGTGACAAAAAGGCCACTCAAGCCAAGGAGTGCCCTACAAGCTATTAAAGTAGATCTAGGCTACCACATTCAGTACACTGATATTCATGCTTGGTTTCACACATTGATGAAAATGGGTAAGTAACAATCAAGTAACATGTGAAGCATTGGTTGTTCAGTGGTAGAATTCTCACCTACTACGCGGTAGGCCCAGGTTCGATTCCCGGCCTATTCATTACTCAAGTTTTACTGAAATTATGGTATAATTTGTTAAAGAGTGGCTGGCTCTTTGCATTTTGGTGGTGCAGGTATAGAATTCCACATACAATGATTTAGTGGTAGAATCTTGTGGTTTAGTGGTAGAATTCTTGCCTGCCATGAGGGAGGCATGGATCTGAAAAGGGAATAAACACCACCCAATGTTGTGCTCAAAGCAAATTACTCTTAGATTTGGAGTTCTGTTCGCTATTGACTCAGCTAGCTAGGCTTTTTTACAGTGTTATGGCATCATGGCAAGGAAAGGATTGCCCTTCAATCTATAAAACCAAAGCAAGGTTTCCACATTCAGTAGATCCTGAGATTCCTGCTTGGTTTCACACACTGATGTACACCTCTTTTAAGTTTCAAATAAAACAGGTTTGGTTGTGTAGTGACAGAGATCTCGCCTGTAGAATTCTGGGATAAAACAGCAGCCAACATGGGGCTCGAACCCACGATCCTGAGATTAAGAATCTTGTGGTTTAGTGGTAGAATTCCCACCTGCCAAGAGAGAGGTCTGGATCTGAAAATGGAATAAACACCAAACAAATGTACTGAAAGCACATGACTCTTAGCTTGGGAGTTTTATTTCTATTGACTAAGCTGGCCAGGCTTTGTTACAGTGTTGTGGCATCAAGGCAAGGCATGGCTTGCCCTTCAATCTACAGTATTAAACCAAAGCAAGGTTTCCACATTCAGTAGATCCTGATATTCCTGCATGGTTTCACCCACTGATGTACTCCTGAAACAGCGATATATTTTGTTAAAGAGTGCATGGCTCTTTGCATTTTGGTGGTGCAGGTATAGAATTCAACATACAATGATTTAGTGGTAGAATCTTGTGGTTTAGTGGTAGAATTCTCACTTGCCATGATGGAGGCATGGATCTGAAAAGGGAATAAACACCACCCAATGTTGTGCTCAAAGCAAATGACTCTTAGATTTGGAGTCTTATTCGCTATTGACTCAGCTAGCTAGGCTTTTTTACAGTGTTATGGCAGTGTTAGATCTCGCCTGTAGATTTCTGGGAAAAAACACCGCCCAATGTGGGGCTCGAACCCACGACCCTGAGATTAAGAGTCTCATGCTCGACTTCCGGTGGGCGGGGCATCAAGTATGATTGCATTTTAGCTTAGCTCCTGAGATGGCGATCTGAACATCAGCGTCCATCAGCCTTTCCTGATACCTATTAGTGGGTGAAACTACCCCACAGCAAAGCCTGAGAGCCGCTGAACTGATTTATATCAGTATCAGCCAAGGAGCACTTTTGGCCACCGTAGTCCGGCCGCACATGTTGGCAGCCTGTATGACCGCCTCACCATTGGCGCGAAATCTGGCTTGAAGGCACCAGGGACCCACTCAATCCCCTCTGATTCTGCCCCTTACCTACATTCGCCGCAAGTTCACAGGTCCTCATATCGGCGTGTCAACCAGCCGGGAGAAGAGGATCAGCTGCAAGACCGCAGGGAGGACCGACTGACCGGAAGAGAGACGGATTCTTGGTGCACGGCGGCCTGTCGTGCCCGAAACACCTGCTACACATATCCCCAATGTGAGGAGGCTAGAGCGTGCTCAGCGCTACCTCCATCTGCACTGCTGGAGGCGACGGGCAGAAGACAAAAAGAGAACCTGCTTCCTCTGCCACATTGCCGAGGCAACAGGGATCCGCGGCTTCGGGCAACGGAGGTGAGTCACTACTATTAGAGACTCCCGACCTGACTGCCAGAAGCGGCTGCTGGACCTGCCTGCTAAACATTGCTGCTGGCAAGGGAATTGAGCGGCACACCAGCTACACAGCGGCTGACTGTAAGTAAATTGGTCCACTGGACTTGTATGTACAGTCTGGAATATCCACCTGAAGTGGTGGCAGGACTCTGTATTAGTTATATCACAATTGATTTTTGCCATTGCACGGACTACCGCTAATTGAGAAGCCTGGCTGGTTAGAGCTAGATTCCCTTTCAGCACGAATAAACAATTCACGTGCATGTGATTATCAGGAAACATCATCTGTGACAAAAACTACACATTCCCTCTAATCTGGATCCTATTCTGCTTTCCTGAGAAAAGTCGGGATATTACCTTTCAGTGGTGAAGATACTTTATTTTACTCTGATGGACTGTTGCTATACGAGAGAGATTGTTTACCTTCAGTACTGTCATTATATCTGGACTTCACTGTGATCATCTTCATATTTCGCTGAAGCTTCACGAGTCACTTAATTAATTACAGTGTATTGTTCAGACAACGTATTCTGTCAGTAATGCAACATTGCCACCTAGTGGCAGCCTCTATTAATGAGCTATAAGGGACCAGAGACTTTAACTGCACTAATACCAGACACAGTGGGGAAAGCCCCTCTTCATACCCCTTCACAATTTTTTTTTTTCTCTTTCTGTTTTTTTTTTCTCTTTTTTTTAAATTATTTTTTATTTATTTATTTTTGGCTGAGATATCGTGACTGACTTGAACCAGAGTGTGGAGAACATATACAGTGCACTGTTGGGATTGGTCAGAGAACTCTCTACCAGCAAGGCAATAAACTGCCCAGACTTGGGGCTGTAAACCCTGCCACGGCTCTGTCGCGTGGGAAGTTGTGCGCCACGACACTTCGCCAGGGAAAAGTGGAGAACATCAGACACCCAAAACACATTTAGCTTCTGAGGACACCGGCAGACATTGAACTGATTTTCATCACCTCAGATTGGATGGTATGGGTGTTGTGTGTGATCATTTATGTCTATAATGCATTCTCTCACTTGAAAAACTGCTATACTAATACTGCTGTTTGTTAAATTCTAAGTAACTGCTCGTAATACTGGCTTGATAAGAACTTAAAAGTTGCTAGTGCAAGAACAGACCCACCTATATATAACTAGACAGAGGAATACTTGATCCTGCAGTGCCCTCTTGTGGGGTATTGCTGAATTACATTTATCCTTACAAATATCAATAGCTTGGAAGAAGGTGTTATCTCTTCCTATATAGTTGCAATCCTTCGATAACCAACACTGCAAAATCATACCTAGGTATACATATACTGATTTTAGGAACTAACTGTACTTATTTCGATATAAGGGTTAAGATATCCAAATACCTTTGCCAAGTTCCAACAGGAAAGTACATCAAAATGATGCATGATGCTGTCCATTTGGGCACCATGACATTTTGAGGGTGCGTGGGGTCGTCACTCCTAAAGTAGTCCCTGCTTCAGCAGTCCCTCACTCTAGCGCTATCTGTTCAAATATTTCACTGTGAAGCATAATTATCAAGACCACTTGTAGAAATTGACAACTAAGGGGAGCCCCCGGGGTATGGAAAAATACCTCCGACGGGCTACACCTGTTAAGACCAATTTTGGCTCCAAGAACAATAAAATGGTAAAAAAGAATCCACCAGGGAAACAGGCTCCCCCCTCTCCGTCAACTAGTGATGTAGTGGAAGGTGACAACGAGGGGCCCCCGCTTATGGCCTCGGCCAGGCGGGAACCCTCCACAATAGCAGAGATGGCCCATGAGATCTCAAAAATTTTAATGCCCCTACTGGATAGGAAACCCAGAGAAATATAACTTCCCACTCAGATACGGTGGCCTCATTGAGGGCTAAGGTAGATGATCTGGAGAATCGAAATAGAAGAGGGAATTTGAGGTTTATAGGTGTCCTGGAACAGGTCACGGGCCAACTCTTGACTGATCTTGTCTCAGTTACCATACCGGGGATCCTGGGGATCACAGACACCTCTCTGCTGCCCCACGTGGAGAGGGTACACAGGGTTGGACCAGAAAGGGCAGCCAACAATGCACGGTCAAGACCAGTTATTGCAAAATATCTAGATTATAGAATGAAGGAAAGGATCCTGCTGGCATACCGTAAAAAGTCATCTCTGGAGGTTGACGGAAATAGAATCTTGATTTTTCAGGACTTTTCCGCAACTGTCACCCAAAAAAGACGGGAGTTCTCTGAGGTCTGCAAATGGCTTTATGATCATAATTTATAATTTGCGTTGCTATATCCGGCCAAATTGAGGGTAGAGGATAATGGTCAAACCAGATTTTTCATTGATCCGCAACAAGCCAAAACACATTTTGGTATCGGAGCTAATGAAGCACGATCTCCTAACAGGTGAAACAAAGGTTATATAAGTGGTCACTGTATCTGATTGAGGAAGAGGGGGAAGGGAAAAAAAGAAAGGAAAAAAAGGAGTGGTGACTACCACTGTTTATTCAATATTACTATACCCTTAATTTTATTTTATTTATTTTTTTATTGTTTTGAGGATTTTGTTAAAAAATCTGTCCGGCGTCATCAAACATGACGCACGCCAGGAGATACCGGTTCATGAGAACTATAGTTCAAAAATGTTTAAAGCACTGTCAATTTTTTGGTTTGGTTAACATTATGTATGTGTTTGTATGCTCTCCCCCATTGACCCGCATCGGTACATATGAGACACCCCATATGGTTCACTGCACGCATGCCCTGCTGGCTCAGACAGGGGCAGGCGTGCATCAATCTCAGTTAGATCTAACTAGACACCACTGGAGGAAGGGCATTGGTTAAAAATGTTAGGAACGAATACACCCATACCTGGGAATACTGGGATTGACTCCTTGAAATTATTATCCTGGAATGTGGGGGGTCTTAATTCCGTGGCTAAGAGAAAGCGAGTAGTGACACACATTGAAAGGTTTGCACCAGCCATCACGTTTCTACAGGAAACTCATTGGAGGGAGGGTGATGTCACCACATTAAGGGCTCCATGGATAGGGCAGTGTATTACAGCAAACTTCTGCAGAAAGGCTAGAGGAGTAGCCATAGTGTTTCATAGGGATCTACAATACACAATTCTGTCTAATGTGACAGACCCAAATGGAAGATTTATAATAGTGGATGTGGAACTGTGGGGGTCAAAATACACTTTAGTGAACATCTACGCCCCTAATGTTGCACCACAAGATTTCTTAGGAGAAATTACAGCAATACTTGCACAACGAACCAATTTCCCCTATATGTCTGAAACGCGTTGGGGGAGGGGACTTGTGGACTTTGGACATCACACCAGGACTTGAACATCTACAAAAAACATCCAGGGACGCCTGTGGTTTTTCCACCTATGCTCTGTATGTCTGCTTTTGCACAGTAGACCCATTGATCTGGTGAGAGTCCATTGTTTACACCCAATTTTTTATTGTATGATATTTTAAACCATTAAAACGTTATTTCACCATTTGGGCACCTATTTTCTGTCACGTGAGCCATTATCAGGAATATCTGAGACGAAGTGACATCGGGCTACATGAATAAATTAATCAAACAGTCTGGAGCCAGTTCCAATCATTTAAAGTAACCCTACAACTTACAGACGCGTGGAGATTATTGAATACTACGGGTAAGCAATATACATTTTACTCCACTGTACATCAATCCTGGTCACGCATTGACGCAATTTATTTATCTGATCCTCTGATAGCTAGAGTACTTAAAACTGAGATTCACCCAATATTAATATTGGATCATGCACCGATAACAGTTTCCCTCACTCTCCCCAGTAACTATAAAGGCCCTGCGCACTGGCGGTTCCCCGCATATCTCTATAACTCAGGAAAATTTAAAGATTTTGTAATGGCCAACTGGATGAATTACCAGGATGACAATATAGACGCATGGGACACACCCACTATCTTCTAGGGGGCGTCAAAGGCAGTTTTGAGGGGCGCTATAATAGAATATGTGGCACGACACCGCAAGGCAGTCAAGGCGACCTATGACAGATTGCTTAGCAAACTGACTGATGCCCTCAACAGTTACATCAACCAACCTGACTCGCTCACTCGTGACACCTATTTGCAAGCCAAACAATTGCTTGATGCGCATTTGTTAGAGCAGGCTAAGAAGGACGTGATATATACGAAGCACAAATTCTATAGATGGGGTAATAAAGCTGGAAAGCTTTTGGCCACCATATCTAAGCCCCGCCACAAAAAAAGTTATATCACAGCCATACGAGACCCTGTATCGGGAAACTTGCTGACCAATACAACCGATATTACCTCTGGGTTTGAAAGTTACTTCACAAAGCTTTATATGGAATCTACTATAGACCCCATTAGGCAGGATTTTCTATTTAAAGATCTTAATTTACCGGAATTATCTCAAACGCAGGCAGATTCACTCACCACTCCCATAACAATCATTGAGGTCACTGCAGCTATCTCCACATTTCATTTGGGTAAATCACCTGGCCCCGATGGCCTGTTTAACGAATATTTTAAGATGCTACAGCATGGCGTATTGTGGCTTCACTAGGAAGCTGGTTTGCACACCTGCACACCAAATTTGTATACAAATTTTTCAGAAAAGACACCCCAATTTTCATATAAGTATAAGAGGGGGTGCTGTTCCCAGCAGTCAGGTTTACAGTATTTTAAACAGGAAGAGAAAAATGAAACTGCTATTGGGGGAACGCACTGAAAAAGGAATCATAAAACGTAACTTTTAATTTTTAAACATTAGTAATTCCACAATGTATTTATTAGGGAATACAGCGAAAAGATAGAGGTTAAAATCAAACATACAGAACATATACACACTATGTGCTCAAAAGATAGGAAAATGTGTGTTTTAAAATTACACTTGAATCCTATCTGATAAAGACTTGTTAAATTATAGCCGGTGATGTAATGTTTTATACATGAGGATTTATACCCTTATTATTTGGGTCTTAGCTGCTCTTTAATGTAGGGGTTTCTTATGCTCTCCCTCCTGTCGACCAATCCTTAGTAGTTCATTTTGACACCGCAATTGGGGTCACAAAAAATATATATATACACCTTTATTAATGGACAGGTAGTAAGATACTTATATGTGATCTTTTCAGTATTTATCCTTTAGTGCCACCTAGTGGTGGTCTGGACGGAAATAAATAGAATTTTTATTGGGGGTCACAGGGGGATTTTGCAAACAAGAAAAAGAAAAATATTCCTATTAATTTACTTTATATAGCAGCAGAACCAAATCCAAAGGTCTTAAAAGGGCAATGGTTGTCTGGGGTTACTCAATGTACTTTAGGAGCGCCAAAATGGGTAGATTGGGTTATGAAATGGGGTTTGAATTACCCCTTATTAAATCAAGGCAATAGCCCAAACACACCTGTGAGGTGGTTTAACCTTGCTTCACCTCTGGTGTTGTCTATAGACACCTGGGTGAGCTAATGGCGCCCCAATACATTAACATCACAAATATAACAGTATTAGGCTAACAAGCATATCAGATGGTATTTTAGCCAACGCAAGCGTTTCGCTGGTTTCAGCTTTTTCAAGGCCAACCAGTTTGTCCCAGCTGATGGGTATTTATCTATGTCTCCCACCAATGCGATATCGGCGTTGGTGTCACGTGCAAGCGTGAACCAACCGCTGTTCTGTACTCATAGTAGTGACCCTCCTCTTTCGGGTGACGTGTACCTCATTCTTACTACCCTATTGGGTCACGTGATCGGGTAGCCGCGTCACGTGGTCGGCGTTGCCGCACCAGGTGATCTGCGTCCCGCAGCACGTGATCCGTGAGGTCGGGCGTCTCACTGACGTCCGCGTCATGTACGTCCTCACGCTGTCTCTCATGTGGTCTCGTTTGACCAATCATGGGAGTTCTAGTTCCGTACCCGGAAGTGGTACTGGAATTCTTATCCATAGCCCCAGCCCTGGAACCAGCATGGGGTATATCCTACTTTATGAATATGGTTATTAACCCTGCGTTTTTTATCAGCGCCGCTAGTACAGTAATCCCTTGTCTCCATACTCTCACAAGCAATATACAGATTAATTTCATACATTGATCATTAGAGATTTTAGGACTGATTCATTGATCAATTTTATTATTCATCCATGGCTCTACATAGGGAGTATGTTATATTTCTTCAGTGATACACTAATCATATTAAAATAATAATAAGGGATAATTCAGTGATGTGAGTCTGTTTGACCAATTATCAAATGAAATATGTGTTCTATGGATAATATGTGATGCATGTGCAATATGTGTGTATGTGCTGTATAATAAAAATAATAATAAATAATTTGTTCAGATGCAATAATTTGGAAAGGGAAAAAGTTGTGAGTGATCAACAAAAAATCATTAAAAAGTGATACACACTGTGTTACTGAAAATTGTGTGAAACTGTGCTGGAAAGGGAAGGGAAGGAGGAGGGAAGGGGGTGGGGGAAAGGGATCTTGAGGAGGAAAATTATTTATGAATGGATATTTTGTGAGTGGATAATAAATATGCTCTTTAGTATGAATAATAAGGTGTGTAGTGAACGGAAAGAATGAATAGGGGGCATAAAATATTACACCTTGATATAAATAATATGGTGTTTCATATATGAAAAAAGAGGGGGGGGAGGGGGAAAGGGGCTGTTAACCTCATTATAATATGAGTTCAGTCCCATTATCATAATTGATCTTATGATCTCAAGACACCTCCCTGTTGAACCACTTGGTAATGGTGGATGTTATAACATACAGGAGAGATGCGGAATAGTTTCTCATTAAATTGACAAATATGTAAATCCTGCTAATAATCTCTCTACATCTTTTCCTTTCAGGGTTTCCAGGGTACGAGGCTCGAGGTTCGCCATTCAACGGTAAGTGCATCATGTTTGTTATACCGATGTAATAAAAATTTTTTTTGAGAAGAGGATTTGTTATTGTTTACATTTTTTTAAAAATGTTCATTTTTCTTATGTTGATAGAGTGTCCGAAGAGGATTATTTTAAACTGATATAGTCAGTCATGTGGCAGATCGTTTGGTCACATTATCTGTTTGCTATGCAAATATGGTGGGAATCATAAAAGAAAAGTTTTTTGTTATATTCTTTGTGTTTATGAAGTAAAGAGTTCTTTTTGAAGTTGGTAGATCATGCCTCAGATCATCTCATCAGAGAAAGGGCACATAGCTGTTTGCCTCATTGAGTCCCTTTGGAAAGAGACTATCCAGAAGATAAATCATTTTGGTCTCGAAGCGTAAAAGTTGTTTATCCAAATCACCGCCTCGTATGCCCAATTGAATGTGCCTCATTCCGAAAGCCATAAGGCCCTTGGGATCTCCATTATGTTCATGTAGGAAATGCCTGGCGACAGAGGTAAGATTTTTGAACTTTTGAGAGTCTTTGGAGACTAAAGAGCATATTTATTATCCACTCACAAAATATCCATTCATAAATAATTTTCCTCCTCAAGATCCCTTTCCCCCACCCCCTTCCCTCCTCCTTCCCTTCCCTTTCCAGCACAGTTTCACATAATTTTCAGTAACACAGTGTGTATCACTTTTTAATGATTTTTTGTTGATCACTCACAACTTTTTCCCTTTCCAAATTATTGCATCTGAACAAATTATTTATTATTATTTTTATTATACAGCACATACACACATATTGCACATGCATCACATATTATCCATAGAACACATATTTCATTTGATAATTGGTCAAACAGACTCACATCACTGAATTATCCCTTATTATTATTTTAATATGATTAGTGTATCACTGAAGAAATATAACATACTCCCTATGTAGAGCCATGGATGAATAATAAAATTGATCAATGAATCAGTCCTAAAATCTCTAATGATCAATGTATGAAATTAATCTGTATATTGCTTGTGAGAGTATGGAGACAAGGGATTACTGTACTAGCGGCGCTGATAAAAAACGCAGGGTTAATAACCATATTCATACAGTAGGATATATCCCATGCTGGTTCCAGGGCTGGGGCTATGGATAAGAATTCCAGTACCACTTCCGGGTACGGAACTAGAACTCCCATGATTGGTCAAACGAGACCACATGAGAGACAGCGTGAGGACGTACATGACGCGGACGTCAGTGAGACGCCCGACCTCACGGATCACGTGCTGCGGGACGCAGATCACCTGGTGCGGCAACGCCGACCACGTGACGCGGCTACCCGATCACGTGACCCAATAGGGTAGTAAGAATGAGGTACACGTCACCCGAAAGAGGAGGGTCACTACTATGAGTACAGAACAGCGGTTGGTTCACGCTTGCACGTGACACCAACGCCGATATCGCATTGGTGGGAGACATAGATAAATACCCATCAGCTGGGACAAACTGGTTGGCCTTGAAAAAGCTGAAACCAGCGAAACGCTTGCGTTGGCTAAAATACCATCTGATATGCTTGTTAGCTATGCTTGTTAGCCTAATACTGTTATATTTGTGATGTTAATGTATTGGGGCGCCATTAGCTCACCCAGGTGTCTATAGACAACACCAGAGGTGAAGCAAGGTTAAACCACCTCACAGGTGTGTTTGGGCTATTGCCTTGATTTAATAAGGGGTAATTCAAACCCCATTTCATAACCCAATCTACCCATTTTGGCGCTCCTAAAGTACATTGAGTAACCCCAGACAACCATTGCCCTTTTAAGACCTTTGGATTTGGTTCTGCTGCTATATAAAGTAAATTAATAGGAATATTTTTCTTTTTCTTGTTTGCAAAATCCCCCTGTGACCCCCAATAAAAATTCTATTTATTTCCGTCCAGACCACCACTAGGTGGCACTAAAGGATAAATACTGAAAAGATCACATATAAGTATCTTACTACCTGTCCATTAATAAAGGTGTATATATATATTTTTTGTGACCCCAATTGCGGTGTCAAAATGAACTACTAAGGATTGGTCGACAGGAGGGAGAGCATAAGAAACCCCTACATTAAAGAGCAGCTAAGACCCAAATAATAAGGGTATAAATCCTCATGTATAAAACATTACATCACCGGCTATAATTTAACAAGTCATTATCAGATAGGATTCAAGTGTAATTTTAAAACACACATTTTCCTATCTTTTGAGCACATAGTGTGTATATGTTCTGTATGTTTGATTTTAACCTCTATCTTTTCGCTGTATTCCCTAATAAATACATTGTGGAATTACTAATGTTTAAAAATTAAAAGTTACGTTTTATGATTCCTTTTTCAGTGCGTTCCCCCAATAGCAGTTTCCTTTTTCTCTTCCTGTTTAAAGATGCTACAGCATCAAGTGGCCCCAGCCCTTGTAGAGCTATTCAACGACCTCCTTCAAAACTGTACCCCATTCCCACACCTCACGAATACCAACACAGTTCTAATACCCAAGCCGCTTAGAGATCCCCAGCTAATAGAATCATACAGGCCGATCAGCTTAATCAACACTGATGTCAAGCTTTTAGCCAAAATATTGGCGAACAGAATGCAGAGTGTACTCCCAAACCTGATTTCATATAACCAACTAGGATTTATCTGTGGCAGGCACTCTGTAAGGGGTATAAGGACAGCAATTGCTGCAGTGGCAGCATCATCTTTAACAAAGACACATAACAACATTCTACTAAGCCTAGACACAGTCAAGGCTTTTGACACGGTTCTTTGGCCTCATCTTATCATGACCCTTGAGAAGAGGTTTTAACGAAATTTTTATCAACTTTATTAAATATTTATACACATCCCCCATGACTAGAATCATAGTTAATGGTACATGCAGTGCGCCTGTGGAAATGCATAGGGGGACCCGACAGGGCTGCCCCCTATCGCCGTTACTATTCAACTTAGCACTAGATCCCTTTCTGCGCCTCTTGGATTCTGATACAACCTTTAAAGGCATATCTGTTGGTAATAAGGTAGTCAAATTGGATTACTAGACAGCAAGGGGGGAGGTTATGGTCACAATATGGAATTGGTTCACTGGACCAGCTGTTCCAGGACAATAATTTTAAATCTTTTGCCCAGCTTCAGGTAGAGCATGCTCTCCCAATGTCTATGTTTTATAGATTCCTTCAGTTAAGGAGTGCGATCTCTGGGTATGGAAGGGATAGGGAACAATGGCTTACAGATACCCCTATAAAGGTCTTTCTGAGAAAACTTACTCCGCGTAAAGGTGTCTCAAAGCTACATAAATACCTAACAGCCTCTGCCCCAGACGAAGGATTAAATCAACTCATGCAGAAGTGGGCAGTAGATATCCCCGGAGTTACTGAGAGTAACTGGCAGGCGGCCCTAGCAATCCCAAAAAAGGCAACAAATTCTATACGCATACAGCAAGTCCAGTTTAATATTTTACACCGTACATATTTGACCCCAGTACGATTAAGAAAAATGAGGGGCTCAGGGCTAGACAATTGTCCTAAATGTGGTCGTAATGGGGCAACATTCTGGCACTTAATGAGGACCTGTGGCAAAGTCGATCAATTTTGGAACAGGGTCTGCCAGGTACTCTCAGGACTGGGAGCGACGCAGGTCAACTTAACCGATAGTAATCTGGTAATGGGGATATGGGAGGGGGCGGGAATGACTGGGGAGTTAAGTCTCCTTTTACTACAGCTTACATCTATTGCTAAAGTAGTTATTGCCCGTTATTGGATGGCAAAAAATGGGCCGCCATTCAACGAATGGCTCAATCTGGTGAATACAACATACGAACATGAGAAATTCCATTACGCTTCTACGGGGTGCAGCACGAAATTTTTTTCGATTTGGCACCCTTGGCATAGTTCTACCTACTACCAGTTTAAGGGCTAGACTAGGGTAAATGAATGGCGGCAAGTTTCCTAATGCCCCAAATGTTTTTTCTTCGGATAGATGTACCAATGGTGTTATGTTCCATGCTGCTCACTAGTAAATTTTTAAATATATCACGTTATGAATATTTTCGAATGAATTCACTCAAATGAAATATAAATGATTATACTCACATTTAAATGTATGGATTAATTGGATCAATTGGGTTAAGGCTCTTTCTCCTGGATCTCTCCGACCTTCTCAATTTGATAGTTTGCACTAAATAGGTCCCAAATGGATTTCGGACCTTGGTCACCGCGCACTCTAAACTACAACACGATTCTATCTTCTTAGATAGTTCCTCTCAACCTTGGTCGATCAATAAGATATATGATAGCCGGATCGGAACCCTAGTTAAAATAGCACATTGCACTTTTGGCACAATTGCACCTTTCTTTCGATTACAATTGTCTTTTTGGTGACAAAGAAAAAAAAAAAAAAAAAAATAGGTATATGGACTCGTAGTCTCAAATCTTCCCACTTTACCACTAACCTTCACTGTTATCCATATCCTCTCCTGAAACACCACGGTAATCCTTCAATCGTCCGCACTTTACACTAGCCATAGTCTAAAGCCCAACAGGCAGGCTATAGGGCAACCCAGCAACTTATATGCCGTTGTGATCCGCCCCTAAAAATTCTTAGTTATCTCCTCAATTTCGGGGCCCGCCCCAGTACTAGTATAGGTATTTTCCATTTGGTGTCCCCAGCCATGTACTGGATGTAACTACCTTCTCAGACTCACTTCCTCTGTACAATATTTGTATATTGACTGCCGTGTTTTGTACTGTTTTGTATTGTTATTGTCGAATTTTTTAAGTATGTTGAAAAATGAAAAATAAAGACTTAATTAAAAAAAAAAAAAAAAAAAGGTAGTCAAATTGACCGCATTCGCGGATGATGTACTTCTATATATTTCAAACCCATTAGAATCCCTTGCCCATATTTTTTACCTATTCAGGATCTTTGAGGAGGTATCAGGTTTTGCAATCAATATGAATAAATCAATCGCCCTTTCTTTAACTGCCAGACCTTTACCTCGTGAATTTTTGGAAAGTGTCTCCATAAAATGGGCAACGGACTCGCTTACATACCTGGGTACTCAGATACCCCGTCAGCTATCAAATTTATATAGACTAATTTATACACCCCTGTTCCAGCAAACATATAGGGAGTTGGAAAGCTGGAAGAATTTACCAATCTCTTACCTGGGCCGAATAAACCTAATTAAAATGGTATCGTTCCCAAGAATAATGTATCCCCTGCAGGCATTGCCATTATTTATCTCCCCAAAAGATATAAAAGCCCTTAATAAAATTTTAGAAACTTTATATGGAAAGGGGGAAGGCCCAAACTGAGTATGGTGAAACTTCAACAACCTAAGTGGAACGGGGGAATCAACTTCACAGATATAAGGCAGTATAACAAGGCAGCAATGTTTCGATACGTTTCCGATTGGGTGTTGGGGTGTGAGGGCTACACATGTACTACGCTGGAGAGGGAACTGGTAGAGGGGAGGTGTCTCCTGTCGTTCCTGCATCTCCACGATCAGGAGGTCCCTTCACATGTAAAAGAAAATCCATTATTGTGGAACACTAAGAAAACATGGCATTGGGTGAGACACCAAAAGGGCCTCAACTCACACAAGTCATTACACCTCCCACTCTTGAATAATCCAGACTTTCAAGTTGGTAAGGCCGCATATCCCTTCAATATCTGGTGAGCGGGTGGGATCACCACACTTAATGCCTTGGCAGATAGATCAACACATAAAATACTGACATACACGGAGGCGATGGAAAAATATCCGTGTCTGGTGGGATATCCCATGGCCTTTCTACAGAAAAAATACTACCTTAGCTCGGTTGTCCGTCAGTTCTCAAATGGAGATTGGAGTAATCCAATAGATACTATGTTGCTCCAAGGACCTTTGGAAAAAAAGGCCATAACTTGATATTACCAGCACTTCAGGACTATATTGGATTACTCCAAGTCGGGGACGGGAGTGATGCAGTGGACCTCGAAATTTCCAGAGTACGAAGTAGAGGATCTTGTTAAGGCGTTAATCAAATCCTGTACAACAATATCTTCAACTACGTATGTAGAAATGTTTCTCAATATCTATCACAGGGCGTATATATCTCCAAATAGGAGCTATCTTATGGGTAATAAGGAAACCAGTGCATGTTACAGGTGTGGGGAGCTGGAGGCTGATCTTTATCACTGCTTTTGGGCATGCCCGGTGGTAAGGGGATTCTGGAATCAAATAAGGAGATATGTGGAATCACAATTAATGAATTATGTACCATTGACTGCTGAATGGGCAATAATAGGATATAATCCCACCAAACCTCAGAGCAAGCAAAGGAGGTAGAAGGTTACTCTTGGCTATTAGTGCAGCAGCTCGAAAAACAATCCTGCAAGAGTGGACGTCCCCATCCGCTCCGTCTTTACCATTATTTAAATGTAAATTATTCCATCTATTTAGAATGGATTGGGTGGAGGCGTCCCTAAGCAAGGAGTCTAGGGTGGAAAAGTTTTTTCAAATGTGGGAAAGTTACATCAACACACTCTCTATAGGTATCAGAAAACAGATTCAGGAAAGCATGAAACATACATCCTGGTTTCTACTGCGGTCCTTGGCAGATGATCCTCCAATAGATCTTGGGCAATAATGCCGACACAGATGCGGGGATGTGGGGGTGATGGGGGAGAGAGAGCATTATTGTTTTGTCATTTTCCATTATGTTATTACTTGGATGTATGTAAGAGATACATATACAATTGAATATTTGATATGTCATATGTACATGATATACAAAAAACAGACATGAGACGAGTTACATCAAGAAGTTTGAAATAAGAAATCTTTATTATTGTAAATCCAAAAATGTTACTGATGTATCACAAATTGTATGGAAATTCTGTATTATCTAATGTACAAACTACATGCATGTTCAAATTTGTATTATATATTGACTGTGCTGAATAAAAAGATTATAAAAAAAGAGTCTCATGCTCTACCGACTGAGCTAGCCAGGCTTAGTTACTGTGGTGTGACAAAAAGGCCACTCAAGCCAAGGAGTGCCCTACAAGCTATTAAAGTAGATCTAGGCTACCACATTCAGTACACTGAGATTCATGCTTGGTGTCACACATTGATGAAAATGGGTAAGTAACAATGAAGTAACATGTGAAGCATTGGTTGTTCAGTGGTAGAATTCTCGCCTGCCATGCGGGAGGCCCGGGTTTGATTCCCGGCCGATGCAGTACTCAAGTTTTACTGAAATGATGGTATATTTTGTTAAAGAGTAACTGGCTCTTTGCATTTTGGTGGTGCAGGTATAGAATTCCACATACAATGATTTAGAGTTAGAATCTTGTGGTTTAGTGGTAGAATTCCCACCTGCCAAGAGAGAGGTCTGGATCTGAAAAGGGAATAAACACCGAACAAATGTTGTACTGAAAGCATATGACTCTTAGCTTGGGAGTTTTATTTCTATTGACTAATACCCCTTTTACACCGCCAAAAAATCCGGGTCAGCGGCGGGTCAGACCCGGATCCTCGGCGGTGTAAATGGGGGGTTTCCATGTCCATTTACACAGGTCCTCTACCCGGTCCTGACCTGGGTAGAACCCGGATGGGACCCGTGTAAATGGCGGTGTAAATGGTCCCGCTGCGGGTCCAGGCACCCGCAGCGGGTCCACAGCGTGCAGCGCTGCGGAAGCTGTCCCCAGGTGCTGCAAGAGGAGGGGGGTCCCTGCGGCTACTGAGGGGAGATGGGGTACCTGTCAGCGGCCAGCCTGACACGGCGCTGCCACTGCTGTATCTTCCCCCGGCGGCCGGTCCTTGCGGCGGATGGACAGTCAGTGTCGGCGTCCCTCTGGCGCAGGGGGAATTGTACTATTTTCCCTGCGCCAGAGGGACCGCCGACACTGACTGTCCATCCGCCGCAAGGACCGGCCACCGGGGGGAGATACAGCAGCGGCAGCGCCGGCAATCATAGTGTCAGGCTGACAGGTACCCCCTCTCCCCTCAGCAGCGGCAGGGACCCCCCTCCTCCTCACAGCACCTGGGGACAGCTTCCCCCCTCTACCCCCACAGCACCCGGGGACAGCTTCCCCCCTCTACCCTCACAGCACCCGGGGACAGCTTCCCCCCTCTACCCTCACAGCACCGGGGACAGCTTCCCCCCTCTACCCCCTCCAAGCTATATAGATAGATCTATATAGATCTATATATCTATATATATATATATATATATATATATATATATATATATAGATCTATCTATATAGATATATAGATAGATCTACATATTTTTATATATATATATATATATATATATATATATATCTGAACATCGAAATAATATCGTTCTACTAAAACGCTACATAGACGATATCATTCTGGTGTGGAGAGGTGACCAGAAGTTTTCAGTACTCAACACCAGATCCAGAAATTCAAGTCTGGATTTATGAAACACAGATGTAAATTTTAGATTGAACGTATTATTATTAAGACCTGAGACAAACAGATCAAAGGAAGATCTGTTTGTCTCAGGTCTTAATAATAATACGTTCAATCTAAAATTTACATCTGTGTTTCATAAATCCAGACTTGAATTTCTGGATCTGGTGCTGAGTACTGAAAACTTCCCTGTAACATCTCAGATTGAAACATCCACCTTTTTCAAGAAAGTGGATGCAAATAGTTATCTCGATTTTTCCAGCTGTCATTACGATCCTTGGAAGAATAACATCCCTTTCTCACAACTCCTCCGGTTAAAACGTAACTGTTCTAGTTCTACATCCTTTGAGGAGCAGGCTCTGGTTTATAAGAACAGGTTTGAGGAAAGGGGGTACCCTGATAAGATTGTGGAAGGGGCCCTTACACGTGCAAGAAACACTGACAGGAGACTTCTCCTGGCAGAGAAAGACACCTCCACCCAACAGAGTCATAAAGGTGATGTTATGTTCATAACACAGTATAACACCCATGAAAGTGACCTTAGGAGAATAATGAAAAAACATAGGAGTGTATTAAAATTGGACCCAGTTCTATCGGGTCATCTACCTGAGGTGCCTAGGATTGTGTATAGAAAGGCAAAAACTATAAAGTCCCTTGTCTCTAAAAGCCAGCTCAGTTCTATCCCCGAAAAACCTTTAAGTGACACGTTTCTAAATCTGAAAGGAAGTTTTCCCTGCAATCGATGTAAAGTTTGCCCACAAATGAAGAAGGGTAATTCCATCCCGGGTTCAGACCTAAAAGTGTCTAGCTTTATTAACTGTAACTCGACCTTCGTAGTGTACCTTTTGTCCTGTGGTTGCGGGCTTAACTACGTTGGAAAAACTAAAAGGTGTCTGAAGGTGAGAATTCTTGAACATATCAGGAATATAAGGCATGGGATCCTTAATCATAGTGTCTCCCGACACTTCAAGGATGTCCATGGATGTGACCCCACCAGCCTTTCCTTTAAAGGGATTGAACTTGTTCAGAAGGGAAGTAGAGGGGGAGACCATGAAAAACTTCTTCTAAAAAGGGAAACCATGTGGATCTTGAGATTGAATGCACTGGTGCCGAACGGTCTAAACGAGGGGTACGAGATAACCCCGTTTATAAATTGATTCATCCTTGATAGTGCTTGGATCCTTATGTGTGTCTCTATGTCTCCCTTGTCCTACATTCTCAGTTCTCGTCTTTTTACTGCTTTTTCATTCTATTTATGCTACTGGTGGTTCTGCATATATCATATAACGTACCTTATTTATAGTTTTTATTACTTTGAGTTGTGGCGCATTAGATAACCTGTGGATATGTACTACAATATGATAGAACTCATATGTCTATGCGCACACTTCTATATGCGTTTTACTCTTACCCATATGTGTATGAAAAGTCTTTTTACACATATGGTCATAATTCCGGGCATCTAATATATTTATGTTGGTGTCCCGGGCCTCATGCTTACTACATCTGGCATAAATGTAAGAGATTGTGTGCAACTGCTATGGGTGGAGGTTTTAAAAATAAAATTTATATCCCCCCGTCAGTTTGTGTGTTGTGCTGTACAGTTCTCATGTTGAGACGCGCTAATTGTTACAGGTTGGATGTAATTAAGGACGCACTCCACAGTTGTGGGTGGCTGTCAGTGCTAAGAAAGATTTTTTACTCTTTTTTCCATTGTTTTAAATATTTTCGCTAGGTGTATGCATAACCACCTGCTAATATGAATATTATCTATTTTTTTGCACTTACGATATGTCTCATAATGTGCTTTAGCGGGCTTAGTTGTGTTTCGCATAGCTCCTTTGTATTTTTATTTATATGTACTATTACCCATATGTATTAATTACACTGGTTTGTCATACTGTATTTTATTGTGCTTTTGTACAGGAAAAACTGCCCACGAGTACTCCGGATTTTTTATGAATGGTCCCGCTCTAGATTGTATAGTCTGTATGAGACTCTTTCCATCTAATATTGGAGGGTTATACGCTCCCCTTGTGCTCCCTCCCCCTAAGGGGCGGTTAGCTCTGTGTCATTCGGTTTGAGTGACACGTCAGGTGGTATAAGAAGCCTGAGAGCGTATGTAGTAGCCACGCCCTCTGACGAAGTCTTATGACGAAACGCTCGATTGGCTGACACGAGGACCGGTGTAACATCCATCTACCTGATCCTGCTGCCGTGCAGCACTCCAGCTGCCCGGCGTCCATAGAATCGGCTGATGACCCCCGGCGCACCGTGAGCAGTCTTGCCTTTGGTTTTATTGTTATATTCCGTGTGGTATCCAGCCCACAGCGTTTTACCTTTTGGTACGAGTCCCTGCTTGTGTATCTGTGGACCTCCAAATATTAAAGTGTGTTTATCCGTACATACTGCACCATGAAGCGCATTTCTTCTATTCCCCTATAGATATATATATATATATATATATATCTATGGATATCTATAGATATATGTATATATATATATATATATATATATATATATATATATATATATATATATCAACAAGGAAAGGCAGGGCTGACCCAATTTCAGTGTAAATGGTGCAGACCCAGGTCCGACCCAGGTCGAAGTGCTGTGTAAATGCAGTATAAAGCAGGGTCAGACCCTGGAAACTCCAGCGTTCAAAGACCAGGGTCGGACCAGGGTTTTTGGTGTAAAAGGGGTATAAGCTGGCCAGGATTTGTTACAGTGTTGTGGCATCAAGGCAAGGCAAGGCAAGGCTTGCCCGTCAATCTACAGTATTAAACCAAAGCAAAGTTTCCACATTCAGTAGATCCTGATATTCCTGCATGGTTTCACCCACTGATGTACACCTGAAACAGCGATATATTTTGTTAAAGAGTGCCTGGCTCTTTGCATTTTGGTGGTGCAGGTATAGAATTCAACATACAATGATTTAGAGGTAGAATCTTGTGGTTTAGTGTTAGAATTCCCACCTGCCAAGAGAGAGGTCTGGATCTGAAAGAGCAATAAACACCAAACAAATGTACTGAAAGCACATGACTCTTAGCTTGGGAGTTTTATTTCTATTGACTAAGCTGGCCAGGCTTTGTTACAGTGTTGTGGCATCAAGGCAAGGCAAGGCAGTACTCAAGTTTTACTGAAATTATGGTATATTTTATTAAAGAGTGGCTGGCTCTTTGCATTTTGGTGGTGCAGGTATAGAATTCCACATACAATGATTTAGAGTTAGAATCTTGTGGTTTAGTGGTAGAATTCCCACCTGCCAAGAGAGAGGTCTGGATCTGAAAAGGGAATAAACACCAAACAAATGTTGTACTGAAAGCATATGACTCTTAGCTTGGGAGTTTTATTTCTATTGACTAATACCCCTTTTACACCGCCGAAAAATCCGGGTCCGCGGCGGGTCAGACCCGGATCCTCGGCGGTGTAAATGGGGGGTTTCCATGTCCATTTACACACGTCCTCTACCCGGTCCTGACCTGGGTAGAACCCGGATGGGACCCGTTTAAATGGCGGTGTAAATGGTCCCGATGCGGGTCCAGGCACCCGCAGCGGGTCCACAGCGTGCAGCGCTGCGGAAGCTGTCCCCAGGTGCTGCAAGAGGAAAGGGGTCCCTGCGGCTACTGAGGGGAGATGGGGTACCTGTCAGCGGCCAGCCTGACACGGCGCTGCCACTGCTGTATCTTCCCCCGGCGGCCGGTCCTTGCAGCGGATGGACAGTCAGTGTCGGCGTCCCTCTTGCACAGGGGAAATTGTACTATTTCCCCTGCGCCAGAGGGACCGCCGACACTGACTGTCCATTCGCCGCAAGGACCGGCCGCCGGGGGGAGATACAGCAGCGGCAGCGCCGGCAATCATAGTGTCAGGCTGACAGGTACCCCCTCTCCCCTCAGCAGCGGCAGGGACCCCCCTCCTCCTCACAGCACCCGGGGACAGCTTCCCCCCTCTACCCCCACAGCACCCGGGGTCAGCTTCCACCCTCTACCCTCACAGCACCGGGGACAGATTCCCCCCTCTACCCCCTCCAAGCTATATAGATAGATCTATATAGATCTATATAGATCTATATATCTATATAGATATATAGATCTATCTATATAGATATATAGATAGATCTATATATTTATATATATATATATATATATATATATATCTATAGATATATGTATATATATATAGATATATATAGATATATATATATATATATATATATCAACAAGGAAAGGCAGGGCTGACCCAATTTCAGTGTAAATGGTGCAGAACCAGGTCCGACCCAGGTCGGAGGGCTGTGTAAATGCAGTATAAAGCAGGGTCAGACCCTGGAAAGTCCAGCGTTCAAAGACCAGGGTCGGACCAGGGTTTTTGGCGTAAAAGGGGTATAAGCTGGCCAGGATTTATTACAGTGTTGTGGCATCAAGGCAAGGCAAGGCTTGCCCGTCAATCTACAGTATTAAACCAAAGCAAAGTTTCAACATTCCGTAGATCCTGATATTCCTGCATGGTTTCACCCACTGATGTACACATGAAACAACGATATATTTTGTTAAAGAGTGCCTGGCTCTTTGTATTTTGGTGGTGCAGGTATAGAATTCAACATACAATGATTTAGTGGTAGACTCTTGTGGTTTAGTGGTAGAATTTTCGCCTGCCATGAGGGAGGCATGGATCTGAAAAGGGAATAAACACCACCCAATGTTGTGCTCAAAGCAAATGACTCTTAGATTTGGAGTCTTATTCGCTATTGACTCAGCTAGCTAGGCTTTTTTACAGTGTTATGGCATCATGGGAAGGCAAGGATTGCCCTTCAATCTATAAAACCAAAGCAAGGTTTCCACATTCAGTAGATCCTGAGATTCCTGCTTGGTTTCACACACTGATGTACACCTCTTTAAAGTTTCAAATAAAACACGTTTGGTTGTGTAGTGACAGAGATCTTGCATGTAGAATTCTGGGAAAAAACACTTCCCAACGTGGGGATCGAACCCATGACCCTGAGATTAAGAGTCTCATGCTCTAACGACTGAGCTAGCCAGGCTTTGTTACTGTGCTGTGACAAAAAGGCCACTCAAGCCAAGGAGTGCCCTACAAGCTATTAAAGTAGATCTATGCTACCACATTCAGTACACTGAGATTCATGCTTGGTTTCATACATTGATGAAAATGGGTAAGTAACAATGACGTGACATCTGAAGCATTGGTTGTTCAGTGGTAGAATTATCGCCTGCCATGCGGGAGGCCCGGGTTCGGTTCCCGGCCAATGCAGTACTCAAGTTTTACTGAAATTATGGTATATTTTGTTCAAGAGTGGCTGGCTCTTTGCATTTTGGTGGTACAGGTATAGAATTCCACATACAATGATTTAGAGGTAGAATCTTTTGGTTTAGTGGTAGAATTCCCACCTGCCAAGAGAGAGGTCTGGATCTGAAAAGGGAATAAACACCAAACAAATGTTGTACTGAAAGCATATAACTCTTAGCTTGGGAGTTTTATTTCTATTGACTAAGCTGGCCAGGCTTTGTTACAGTGTTGTGGCATAAAGGCAAGGCAAGGCTTGCCCTTCAATCTACAGTATTAAACCAAAGCAAGGTTTCCACATTCAGTAGATCCTGATATTCCTGCATGGTTTCACCCACTGATGTACTCCTGAAACAGCGATATATTTTGTTAAAGAGTGCCTGGCTCTTTGCATTTTGGTGGTGCAGGTATAGAATTCAACCTACAATGATTTAGTGGTAGAATCTTGTAGTTAAGTGGTAGAATTCTCGGCTGCCATGAGGGAGGCATGGATCTGAAAACGGAATAAACACCAAACAAATGTTGTACTGAAAGCATATGACTCTTAGCTTGGGAGTTTTATTTCTATTGATTAAGCTGGCCAGGCTTTGTTACAGTGTTGTGGCATCAAGGCAAGGCTTGCCCTTCAATCTACAGTATTAAACCAAAGGAAGGTTTCCACATTCAGTAGATCCTGATATTCCTGCATGGTTTCACCCACTGATGTACACCTGAAACAGCGATATATTTTGTTAAAGAGTGCCTGGCTCTTTGCATTTTGGTGGTGCAGGTATAGAATTCCACATACAATGATTTAGAGGTAGAAACTTGAGGTTTAGTGGTAGAATTCTCGCCTGCCATGAGGGAGGCATGGATCTGAAAATGGAATAAACACCACCCAATGTTGTTCTCAAAGCAAATGACTCTTAGATTTTGAGTCTTATATGCTATTGACTCAGCTAGCTAGGATTTTTTACAGTGTTATGGCATCATGGCAAGGCAAGGATTACCCTTCAATCTATAAAACCTAAGCAAGGTTTCCACATTAAGTAGATCCTGAGATTCCTGCTTGTTTTCACACACTGATGTACACCTCTTTTAAGTTTCAAATAAAACACGTTTTGTTGTTTAGTGACAGAGATCTCGCCTGTAGAATTCTGGGATAAAACACAGCCCAACGTGGGGCTCGAACCCACGACCCTGAGATTAAGAGTCTCATGCTCTACCGACTGAGCTAGCCAGGCTTGGTTACTGTGGTGTGACAAAAAGGCCACTCAAGCCAAGGAGTGCCCTAAAAGCTATTAAAGTAGATCTAGGCTACCACATTCAGTACACTGAGATTCATGCTTGGTTTCACACATTGATGAAAATGGGTAAGTAACACCGAAGTAATATGTGAAGCATTGGTTGTTCCGTGGTAAAATACTTGCCTGCCGCGCAGGAGGCCTGGGTTTGATTCCCGGCCAATGCAGTACTCAAGTTTTACTGAAATTATGGTATATTTTGTTAAAGAGTGGCTAGCTCTTTGCATTTTGGTGGTGCAGGTATAGAATTCCACATACAATGATTTAGAGGTAGAATCTTGTGGTTTAGTGGTAGAATTCCCACCTGCCAAGATAGAGGTCTGGATCTGAAAAGGGAATAAATACCAAACAAATGTTGAACTGAAAGCATATGACTCTTAGCTTGGGAGTTTTATTTCTATTGACTAAGCTGGCCATGCTTTGTTACAGTGTTGTGGCATCAAGGCAAGGCAAGGCTTGCCCTTCAATCTACAGTATTAAACCAAAGCAAGGTTTCCACATTCAGTAGATCCTGATACTCCTGCATGGTTTCCCCCACTGATGTACACCTGAAACAGCGATATATTTTGTTAAAGAGTGCCTGGCTCTTTACATTTTGGTGGTGCAGGTATAGAATTCAACATACAATGATTTAGTGGTAAAATCTTGTGGTTTAGTGGTAGAATTCTCGCCTGCCATGAGGGAGGCATGGATCTGAAAAGGGAATAAACACCACTCAATGTTGTTCTCAAAGCAAATGACTCTTAGATTTTGAGTCTTATATGCTATTGACTCAGCTAGCTAGGCTTTTTTACAGTGTTATGGCATCATGGCAAGGCAAGAATTACCCTTCAATCTATAAAACCAAAGCAAGTTTTCCACATTCAGTAGATCCTGAGATTCCTGCTTGGTTTCACACACTGATGTACACCTCTTTTAAGTTTCAAATAAAACACGTTTGGTTGTGTAGTGACAGAGATCTCGCCTGTAGAATTCTGGGGAAAAATCACCGCCCAACGTGGGGCTCGAACCCACGACCCTGAGATTAAGAGTCTCATGCTCTAACGACTGAGCTAGCCAGGCTTGGTTACTGTGACAAAAAGGCCACTCAAGCCAAGGAGTGCGCTACAAGCCATTAAAGTAGATCTAGGCTACCACATTCAGTACACTGAGATTCATGCTTGGTTTCACACATTGATGAAAATGGGTAAGTAACACAGAAATAATATGTGAAGCATTGGTTGTTCAGTGGTAAAATGCTTGCCTGCCACGCGGGAGGCCCGGGTTTGATTCCCGGCCAATGCAGTACTCAAGTTTTACTGAAATTATGGTATATTTTGTTAAAGAGTGGCTGGCTCTTTGCATTTTGGTGGTGCAGGTATAGAATTCCACATACAATGATTTAGAGGTAGAATCTTGTGGTTTAGTGGTAGAATTCTCACCTGCCATGACGAAGGCATGGATCTGAAAAGGGAATAAACACCACCCAATGTTGTGCTCAAAGCAAACGACTCTTAGATTTGGAGTCTTATTCGCTATTGACTCAGCTAGCTAGGCTTTTTTACAGTGTTATGGCATCATGGCAAGGCAAGGATTGCCCTTCAATCTATAAAACCAAAGCAAGGTTTCCACATTCAGTAGATCCTGAGATTCCTGCTTGGTTTCACACACTGATGTACACCTCTTTAAAGTTTCAAATAAAACACGTTTGGTTAAGTAGTGACAGAGATCTCGTCTGTAGAATTCTGGGAAATAACACCACCCAATGTTGTTCTCAAAGCAAATGACTCTTAGATTTTGAGTCTTATATGCTATTAACTCAGCTAGCTAGGCTTTTTTACAGTGTTATGGCTTCATGGCAAGGCAAGGATTACCCTTCAATCTATAAAACCTAAGCAAGGTTTCCACATTCAGTAGATCCTAAGATTCCTGCTTGTTTTCACACACTGATGTACACCTCTTTTAAGTTTAAAATAAAACACGTTTGGTTGTGTAGTGACAGAGATCTCGCCTGTAGAATTCTGGGATAAAACACCACCCAACGTGGGGCTCGAACCCACAACCCTGAGATTAAGAGTCTCATGCTCTACCAACTGAGCTAGCCAGGCTTGGTTACTGAATTGTGACATAAAGGTCACTCAAGCCAAGGAGTGCCCTACAAGCTATTAAAGTAGATCTAGGCTACAACATTCAGTACACTGAGATTCATGCTTGGTTTCACACATTGATGAAAATGGGTAAGTAACAATGAAGTGACGTGTGAAGCATTGGTTGTTCAGTGGTAGAATTCTCGCCTGCCACGCGGGAGGCCTGGGTTCGATTCCCGGCCAATGCAGTACTCAAGTTTTACTGAAATTATGGTATATTTTGTTAAAGAATGGCTGGCTCTTTGCATTTTGGTGGTGCAGGTATAGAATTCCACATACAATGATTTAGAGGTAAAATCTTGTGGTTTAGTGGTAGAATTCTCGCCTGCCATGAGGGAGGCATGGATCTGAAAAGGGAATAAACACCACCCAATGTTGTGCTCAAAGCAAACGACTCTTAGATTTGGAGTCTTATTCGCTATTGACTCAGCTAGCTAGGCTTTTTTACAGTCTTATGGCATCATGGCAAGGCAAGGATTGCCCTTCAATCTATAAAACCAAAGCAAGGTTTCCACATTCAGTAGATCCTGA
Organism: Crinia signifera; assembly: GCF_055691185.1. Lineage (NCBI taxonomy): Eukaryota > Metazoa > Chordata > Amphibia > Anura > Myobatrachidae > Crinia > Crinia signifera. The sequence goes on along the minus strand of NC_139219.1, from coordinate 113,813,379 downwards.
GATTCCTGCTTGGTTTCACACACTGATGTACACCTCTTTAAAGTTTCAAATAAAACACGTTTGGTTAAGTAGTGACAGAGATCTCGTCTGTAGAATTCTGGGAAATAACACCACCCAATGTTGTTCTCAAAGCAAATGACTCTTAGATTTTGAGTCTTATATGCTATTAACTCAGCTAGCTAGGCTTTTTTACAGTGTTATGGCATCATGGCAAGGCAAGGATTACCCTTCAATCTATAAAACCTAAGCAAGGTTTCCACATTCAGTAGATCCTGAGATTCCTGCTTGGTTTCACACACTGATGTACACCTCTTTAAAGTTTCAAATAAAACACGTTTGGTTAAGTAGTGACAGAGATCTCGTCTGTAGAATTCTGGGAAATAACACTGCCCAATGTGGGGCTCGAACCCACAACCCTGAGGTTAAGTGTCTCATGCTCTACCGACTGAGCTAGCCAGGATTGGTTACTGTGGTGTGACAACAAGGCCACTCAAGCCAAGGAGTGCCCTACAAGCTATTAAAGTAGATCTAGGCTACCACATTCAGTACACTAAGATTCATGCTTGGTTTCAAACAGTGATGAAAATGGGTAAGTAACCATAAAGTAAAATGGAAAGCATTGGTTGTTCAGTGGTAGAATTCTCAACTGCAAAGTGGGGGGCCCGGGTTCGATCCCTGCCAATGCAGTTGTCAAGTTTTTCTGAAATGATGGTATATTTTGTTAAAGAGTGGCTGGCTCTTTGCATTTTGGTGGTGCAGTTATAGAATTCCACATACAATGATTTAGAGATAGAATCTTGTGGTTTAGTGGTAGAATTCCCACCTGCCAAGAGAGAGGTCTGGATCTGAAAAGGGAATAAACACCAAACAAATGTTGTACTGAAAGCATATGACTCTTAACTTCGGAGTTTTATTTCTATTGACTAAGCTGGCCAGGCTTTGTTACAGTGTTGTGGCTTGAAGGCAAGGCAAGGCTTGCCCTTCAATCTACAGTATTAAACCAAAGCAAGGTTTCCACATTCAGTAGATCCCAATACTCCTGCATGGTTTCCCACACTGATGTGCATCTGAAACAGCGATATATGTTGTTAAAGAGTGGCTGGCTCTTTGCATTTTGGTGGTGCAGGTATAGAATTCAACCTACAATGATTTAGTGGTAGAAACTTGAGGTTTAGTGGTAGAATTCTCGCCTGCCATGAGGGAGGCATGGATCTGAAAAGGGAATAAACACCACCCAATGTTGTGCTCAAAGCAAATGACTCTTAGATTTGGAGTCTTATTCGCTATTGATTTAGCTAGCTAGGCTTTTTTACAATGTTATGGCATCATGGCAAGGCAAGGATTGCCCTTCAAGCTATAAAACCAAAGCAAGGTTTCCACATTCAGTAGATCCTAAGATTCCTGCTTGGTTTCACACACTGATGTACACCTCTTTTAAGTTTCAAATAAAACACGTTTGGTTGTGTAGTGACAGAGATCTCGCCTGTAGAATTCTGGGATAAAACACCGCCCAACATGGGGCTCGAACCCACGACCCTGAGATTAAGAGTCTCATGTTTTACCGACTGAGCTAGCCAGGCTTGGTTACTGAATTGTGACATAAAGGTCACTCAAGCCAAGGAGTGCCCTACAAGCTATTAAAGTAGATCTAGGCTACAACATTCAGTACACTGAGATTCATGCTTGGTTTCACACATTGATGAAAATGGGTAAGTAGAATCAGGTGACGTGTGAAGCATTGGTTGTTCAGTGGTAGAATTCTCGCCTGCCACGCGGGAGGCCTGTGTTCGATTCCCGGCCAATGCAGTACTCAAGTTTTACTGAAATTATGGTATATTTTGTTAAAGAGTGGCTGGCTCTTTGCATTTTGGTGGTGCAGGTATAGAATTCCACATACAATGATTTAGAGGTAAAATCTTGTGGTTTAGTGGTAGAATTCTCGCCTGCCATGAGGGAGGCATGGATCTGAAATGGGAATAAACACCAAACAAATGTTGTACTGAAAGCATATGACTCTTAGCTTGGGAGTTTTATTTCTATTGACTAAGCTGGCCAGGATTTGTTACAGTGTTGTGGCATCAAGGCAAGGCAAGCCATGCCCTTCAATCTGCAGTATTAAACCAAAGCAAAGTTTCCACATTCAGTAGATCCTGATATTCCTGCTTGGTTTCACCCACTGATGTACACCTGAAACAGCTATATATTTTGTTAAAGAGTGCCTGGCTCTTTGCATTTTGGTGGTGCAGGTATAGAATTCAACATACAATGATTTAGTGGTAGACTCTTGGGGTTTAGTGGTAGAATTCTCGCCTGCCATGAGGGAGGCATGGATCTGAAAAGGGAATAAACACCACCCAATGTTGTGCTCAAAGCAAATGACTCTTAGATTTGGAGTCTTATTCGCTATTGACTCAGCTAGCTGGGCTTTTTTAGTGTTATGGCATCATGGCAAGGGTTCGATTCCCGGCCAATGCAGTACTCAAGTTTTACTGAAATTATGGTATATTTTGTTAAAGAGTGGCTGGCTCTTTGCATTTTGGTGGTGCAGGTGTAGAATTCCACATACAATGATTTAGAGGTAGAATCTTGTGGTTTAGTGCTAGAATTCCCACCTGCCAAGAGAGAGGTCTGGATCTGAAAAGGGAATAAACACCAAACAAATGTTGTACTCAAAGCATATGACTCTTAGCTTGGGAGTTTTATTTCTATTGACTAAGCTGGCCAGGCTTTGTTACAGTGTTATGGCATCATGGCAAGGCAAGGATTGCCCTTCAATCTATAAAACCAAAGCAAGGTTTCCACTTTCAGTAGATCCTGAAATTCCTGCTTGGTTTCACACACTGATGTACACCTCTTTTAAGTAGAATTCTGGGAAAAAACACCGCCCAATGTGGGGCTCGAACCCACGACCCTGAGATTAAGAGTCTCATGCTCGACTTCCGGTGGGCGGGGCATCAAGTATGACCGCATTTTAGCTTAGCTCCTAAAATGGCGATCTGAACATCAGCATCCATCAGCCTTTCCTGATACCTATTAGTGGGTGAAACTACCCCACAGTAAAGCCTGAGAGCCGCTGAACTGATTTATATCAGTATCAGCCAAGGAGCACTTTTGGCCACCGGAGTCCGGCCGCACATGTTGGCGGCTTGTATGACCGCCTCACCATTAGCGCGAAATCTGGCTTGAAGGCGCCAGGGACCCACTCGATCCCCTCTGATTCTGCCCCTTACCTACATTCGCCGCAAGTTCACAGGTCCTCAAGGTCGGAGATATCTGCGTGTCAACCAGCCGGGAGAAGAGGATCAGCTGCAAGACCGCAGGGAGGACCGACTGACCGGAAGAGAGACAGCACCAGCCGGATTCTTGGTGCACGGCGGCCTGTCGTGCCCGAAACACCTGCTACACATATCCCTAATGTGAGGAGGCTAGAGCGTGCTCAGCGCTACTTCCTTCTGCACTGCTGGAGGCGACGGGCAGAAGACAAAAAGAGAACCTGCTTCCTCTGCCACATTGCCGAGGCAACAGGGATCCGCGGCTTCGGGCAACGGAGGTGAGTCACTACTATTAGAGACTCCCGACCCGACTGCCAGAAGCGGCTGCTGGACCTGCCTGCTAAACATTGCTGCTGGCAAGGGAACTGAGCGGCACACCAGCTACACAGCGGCTGACTGTAAGTAAATTGGTCCACTGGACTTGTATGTACAGTCTGGAATATCCACCTGAAGTGGTGGCAGGACTCTGTATTAGTTCCATCACAATTGATTTTTGCCATTGCACGGACTACCGCTAATTGAGAAGCCTGGCTGGTTAGAGCTAGATTCCCTTTCGGCACGAATAAACAATTCACGTGCATGTGATTATCAGGAAACATCATCTGTGACAAAAACTACACATTCCCTCTAATCTGGATCCTATTCTGCTTTCCTGAGAAAATTCGGGATATTACCTTTCAGTGGTGGAGATACTTTATTTTACTCTGAGGGACTGTTGCTATACGAGAGAGATTGTTTACCTTCAGTACTGTCATTATATCTGGTCTTCACTGTGATCATCTTCATATTTCGCTGAAGCTTCACTAGTCACTTAACTAATTACAGTGTATTGTTCAGACAACGTATTCTGTCAGTAATGCAACATTGCCACCTAGTGGCAGCCTCTATTAATGAGCTATAAGGGACCAGAGACTTTTACTGCACTAATACCAGACACAGTGGGAAAAGCCCCTCTACATACCCCTTCACAATTTTTTTTTTTCTCTTTCTGTTTTTTTTTCCTCTTTTTTTTAAATTATTTTTTATTTATTTATTTTTGGCTGAGATATCGTGACTGACTTGAACCAGAGTGTGGAGAACATATACAGTGCACTGTTGGGATTGGTCAGAGAACTCTCTACCAGCAAGGCAATAAACTGCCCAGACTTGGGGCTGTAAACCCTGCCACGGCTCTGTCGCGTGGGAAGTTGTGCGCCACGACACTTCGCCAGGGAAAAGTGGAGAACATCAGACACCCAAAACACATTTAGCTTCTGAGGACACCGGCAGACATTGAACTGATTTTCATCACCTCAGATTGGATGGTATGGGTGTTGTGTGTGATCATTTATGTCTATAATGCATTCTCTCACTTGAAAAACTGCTATACTAATACCGCTGTTTGTTAAATTCTAAGTAACTGCTCGTAATACTGGCTTGATAAGAACTTAAAAGTTGCTAGTGCAAGAACAGACCCACCTATATAGAACTAGACAGAGGAATTACATGCAGAATTACATTTATCCTTACAAATATCAATAGCTTGGAAGAAGGTGTTATCTCTTCCTATATAGTTGCAATCCTTCGATAACCAACACTGCAAAATCATACCTAGGTATACATATACTGATTTTAGGAACTAACTGTACTTATTTCTATATAAGGGTTAAGATATCCAAATACCTTTGCCAAGTTCCAACAGGAAAGTACATCAAAATGATGCATGATGCTGTCCATTTGGGCACCATGACATTTTGATAGGGTGCGTGGGGTCGTCACTAGTAAAGTAGTCCCTGCTTTAGCAGTCCCTCACTCTAGCGCTATCTGTTCAAATATTTCACTCTGAAGCATAATTATCAAGACCACTTGTAGAAATTGACTACTAAGGGGAGCCCCCGGGGTATGGAAAAATACCTCCAATGGGCTACACCTGTTAAGACCAATTTTGGCTCCAAGAACAATAAAATGGTAAAAAAGAATCCACCAGGGAAACAGGCTCCCCCCTCTCCGTCAACTAGTGATGTAGTGGAAGGTGACAACGAGGGGCCCCCGCTTATGGCCTCGGCCAGGCGGGAACCCTCCACAATAGCAGAGATGGCCCATGAGATCTCAAAAATTTTAATGCCCCTACTGGATAAAAAACTGGACACTCTCCAGACTTCATTTGACGCAGCACTAGCAAAAATAGATTCTAACACCACTAGAATCACTACCCTGGAGTCCAGGGTCAGTGACATAGAAGACCAAGCACAGGAAACCCAGAGAAATATAACTTCCCACTCAGATACGGTGGCCTCATTGATGGCTAAGGTAGATGATCTGGAGAATCGAAATAGAAGAGGGAATTTGAGGTTTATAGGTGTCCCGGAACAGGTCACGGGCCAACTCTTGACTGATCTTGTCTCAGTTACCATACCGGGGATCCTGGGGATCACGGACACCTCCCTGCTGCCCACGTGGAGAGGGTACACAGGGTTGGACCAGAAAGGGCAGCCAACAATGCACGGTCAAGACCAGTTATTGCAAAATATCTAGATTATAGAATGAAGGAAAGGATCCTGCTGGCATACCGTAAAAAGTCATCTCTGGAGGTTGACGGAAATAGAATCTTGATTTTTCAGGACTTTTCCGCAACTGTCACCCAAAAAAGACGGGAGTTCTCTGAGGTCTGCAAATGGCTTTATGATCATAATTTAACATTTGCGTTGCTATATCCGGCCAAATTGAGGGTAGAGGATAATGGTCAAACCAGATTTTTCATTGATCCGCAACAAGCCAAAACACATTTTGGTATCGGAGCTAATGAAGCACAATCTCCTAACAGGTGAAACAAATGTTATATAAGTGGTCACTGTAACTGATTGAGGAAGAGGGGGAAGGGAAAAAAAGAAAGGAAAAAAAGGAGTGGTGACTACCACTGTTTATTCAATATTACTATACCCTTAATTTTATTTTATTTATTTTTTTATTGTTTTGAAGATTTTGTTAAAAAATCTGTCCGGCGTCATCAAACATGACGCACGCCAGGAGATACCGGTTCATGAGAACTATAGTTCAAAAATGTTTAAAGCACTGTCAATTTTTTGGTTTGGTTAACATTATGTATGTGTTTGTATGCTCTCCCCCATTGACCCGCATCGGTACTTATGAGACACCCCATATGGTTCACTGCACACATGCCCTGCTGGCTCAGACAGGGGCAGGCGTGCATCAATCTCAGTTAGATCTAACTAGACACCACTGGAGGAAGGGCATTGGTTAAAAATGTTAGGAACCTGGGAATACTGGGATTGACTCCTTGAAATTATTATCCTGGAATGTGGGGGGTCTTAATTCCGTGGCTAAGAGAAAGCGAGTAGTGACACACATTAAAAGGTTTGCACCAGCCATCACGTTTCTACAGGAAGGGCTCCATGGATAGGGCAGTGTATTACAGCAAACTTCTGCAGAAAGGCTAGAGAAGTAGCCATAGTGTTTCATAGGGATCTACAATACACAATTCTGTCTAATGTGACAGACCCAAATGGAAGATTTATAATAGTGGATGTGGAACTGTGGGGGTCAAAATACACTTTAGTGAACATCTACGCCCCTAATGTTGCACCACAAGATTTCTTAGGAGAAATTACAGCAATACTTGCGCAATGAACCAATTTCCCCTATATGTCTGAAACGCGTTGGCAGAGGGGACTTGTGGACTTTGGACATCACACCAGGACTTGAACATCTACAGAAATCATCCAGGGACGCCTGTGGTTTTTCCACCTATGCTCTGTATGTCTGCTTTTGCACAGTAGACCCATTGATCTGGTGAGAGTCCATTGTTTACACCCAATTTTTATTGTATGATATTTTAAACCATTAAAACGTTATTTCACCATTTGGGCACCTATTTTCTGGTTTTTCTATGTAGAACAACTCGGAGAATATTGGAGTATCAATTGGAGGTGCACTACTCCCTCAAACTTGAGCGTGATCTGTCCACCATTCATTTAGTGGACCACCATACAGGGTACGGTTCTCGGCATTTAGAATTTTTCTGTGCTAGAAGTCATACCTAAGGGTATTACACTATATGGTTTTCTTTTCCATGTCACGTGAGCCATTATCAGGAATATCTGAGACGGAGTGACATCGGGCTACATGAATAAATTAATCAAACAGTCTGGAGCCAGTTCCAATCAATTAAAGTAACCCTACAATTTACAGACGCGTGGAGATTATTGAATACTACGGGTAAGCAATATACATTTTACTCCACTGTACATCAATCCTGGTCACGCATTGACGCAATTTATTTATCTGATCCTCTGATAGCTAGAGTACTTAAAACTGAGATTCACCCAATATTAATATTGGATCATGCACCGATAACAGTTTCCCTCACTCTCCCCAGTAACTATAGAGGCCCTGCGCACTGGCGGTTCCCCGCATATCTCTATAATTCAGGAAAATTTAAAGATTTTGTAATGGCCAACTGGATGAATTACCAGGATGACAATATAGACGCATAGGACACACCCACTATCTTCTGGGGGGCGTCAAAGGCAGTTTTGAGGGGCGCTATAATAGAATATGTGGCACGACACCGCAAGGCAGTCAAGGCGACCTATGACAGATTGCTTAGCAAACTGACTGATGCCCTCAACAGTTACATCAACCAACCTGACTCGCTCACTCGTGACACCTATTTGCAAGCCAAACAATTGCTTGATGCGCATTTGTTAGAGCAGGCTAAGAAGGACGTGATATATACGAAGCACAAATTCTATAGATGGGGTAATAAAGCTGGAAAGCTTTTGGCCACCATATCTAAGCCCCGCCACAAAAAAAGTTATATCACAGCCATACGAGACCCTGTATCGGGAAACTTGCTGACCAATACAACCGATATTACCTCTGGGTTTGAAAGTTACTTCACAAAGCTTTATATGGAATCTACTATAGACCCCATTAGGCAGGATTTTCTATTTAAAGATCTTAATTTACCGGAATTATCTCAAACGCAGGCAGATTCACTCACCACTCCCATAACAATCATTGAGGTCACTGCAGCTATCTCCACGTTACATTTGGGTAAATCACCTGGCCCCGATGGCCTGTTTAATGAATATTTTAAGATGCTACAGCATCAAGTGGCCCCAGCCCTTGTAGAGCTATTCAACGACCTCCTTCAAAACTGTACCCCATTCCCACACCTCACGAATACCAACACAGTTCTAATACCCAAGCCGCTTAGAGATCCCCAGCTAATAGAATCATACAGGCCGATCAGCTTAATCAACACTGATGTCAAGCTTTTAGCCAAAATATTGGCGAACAGAATGCAGAGTGTACTCCCAAACCTGATTTCATATAACCAACTAGGATTTATCTGTGGCAGGCACTCTGTAAGGGGTATAAGGACAGCAATTGCTGCAGTGGCAGCATCATCTTTAACAAAGACACATAACAACATTCTACTAAGCCTAGACACAGTCAAGGCTTTTGACACGGTTCTTTGGCCTCATCTTATCATGACCCTTGAGAAGAGAGGTTTTAACGAAATTTTTATCAACTTTATTAAATATTTATACACATCCCCCATGACTAGAATCATAGTTAATGGTACATGCAGTGCGCCTGTGGAAATGCATAGGGGGACCCGACAGGGCTGCCCTCTATCGCCGTTACTATTCAACTTAGCACTAGATCCCTTTCTGCGCCTCTTGGATTCTGATACAACCTTTAAAGGCATATCTGTGGGTAATAAGGTAGTCAAATTGACCGCATTCGCGGATGATGTACTTCTATATATTTCAAACCCATTAGAATCCCTTGCCCATATTTTTTACCTATTCAGGATCTTTGAGGAGGTATCAGGTTTTGCAATCAATATGAATAAATCAATCGCCCTTTCTTTAACTGCCAGACCTTTACCTTGTGAATTTTTGGAAAGTGTCTCCATAAAATGGGCAACGGACTAGCTTACATACCTGGGTACTCAGATACCCCGTCAGCTATCAAATTTATATAGACTAATTTATACACCCCTGTTTCAGCAAACATATAGGGAGTTGGAAAGCTGGAAGAATTTACCAATCTCTTACCTGGGCCGAATAAACCTAATTAAAATGGTATCGTTCCCAGAATAATGTATCCCCTGCAGGCATTGCCATTATTTATCTCCCCAAAAGATATAAAAGCCCTTAATAAAATTTTAGAAACTTTATATGGAAAGGGGGAAGGCCCAAACTGAATATGGTGAAACTTCAACAACCTAAGTGGAACGGGGGAATCAACTTCACAGATATAAGGCAGTATAACAAGGCAGCAATGTTTCGATACGTTTCCGATTGGGTGTTGGGGTGTGAGGGCTACACATGTACTACGCTGGAGAGGGAACTGGTAGAGGGGAGGTGTCTCCTGTCGTTCCTGCATCTCCACGATCAGGAGGTCCCTTCACATGTAAAAGAAAATCCATTATTGTGGAACACTAAGAAAACATGGCATTGGGTGAGACACCAAAAGGGCCTCAACTCACACAAGTCATTACACCTCCCACTCTTGAATAATCCAGACTTTCAAGTTGGTAAGGACGCATATCCCTTCAATATCTGGTGAGTGGGTGGGATCACCACACTTAATGCCTTGGCAGATAGATCAACACATAAAATACTGACATACTGTACACGGAGGCGATGGAAAAATATCCGTGTCTGGTGGGATATCCCATGGCCTTTCTACAGGTTAAATACTACCTTAGCTCGGTTGTCCGTCAGTTCTCAAATGGAGATTGGAGTAATCCAATAGATACTATGTTGCTCCAAGGACCTTTGGAAAAAAAGGCCATAACTTGTTATTACCAGCACTTCAGGACTATATTGGATTACTCCAAGTCGGGGACGGGAGTGATGCAGTGGACCTCGAAATTTCCAGAGTACGAAGTAGAGGATCTTGTTAAGGCGTTAATCAAATCCTGTACAACAATATCTTCAACTACGTATGTAGAAATGTTTCTCAATATCTATCACAGGGCGTATATATCTCCAAATAGGAGCTATCTTATGGGTAATAAGGAAACCAGTGCATGTTACAGGTGTGGGGAGCTGGAGGCTGATCTTTATCACTGCTTTTGGGCATACCCGGTGGTAAGGGGATTCTGGAATCAAATAAGGAGATATGTGGAATCACAATTAATGAATTATGTACCATTGACTGCTGAATGGGCAATAATAGGATATAATCCCACCAAACCTCAGAGCAAGCAAAGGAGGTAGAAGGTTACTCTTGGCTATTAGTGCAGCAGCTCGAAAAACAATCCTGCAAGAGTGGACGTCCCCATCCGCTCCGTCTTTACCATTATTTAAATGTAAATTATTCCATCTATTTAGAATGGATTGGGTGGAGGCGTCCCTAAGCAAGGAGTCTAGGGTGGAAAAGTTTTTTCAAATGTGGGAAAGTTACATCAACACACTCTCTATAGGTATCAGAAAACAGATTCAGGAAAGCATGAAACATACATCCTGGTTTCTACTGCGGTCCTTGGCAGATGATCCTCCAATAGATCTTGGGCAATAATGCCGACACAGATGCGGGGATGTGGGGGTGATGGGGGAGAGAGAGTATTATTGTTTTGTCATTTTCCATTATGTTATAATTACTTGGATGTATGTAAGAGATACATATACAATTGAATATTTGTTATGTCATATGTACATGATATACAAAAAACAGACATGAGACGAGTTACATCAAGAAGTTTGAAATAAGAAATCTTTATTATTGTAAATCCAAAAATGTTACTGATGTATCACAAATTGTATGGAAATTCTGTATTATCTAATGTACAAACTACATGCATGTTCAAATTTGTATTATATATTGACTGTGCTGAATAAAAAGATTATAAAAAAAGAGTCTCATGCTCTACCGACTGAGCTAGCCAGGCTTAGTTACTGTGGTGTGACAAAAAGGCCACTCAAGCCAAGGAGTGCCCTACAAGCTATTAAAGTAGATCTAGGCTACCACATTCAGTACACTGAGATTCATGCTTGGTGTCACACATTGAGGAAAATGGGTAAGTAACAATGAAGTAACATGTGAAGCATTGGTTGTTCAGTGGTAGAATTCTCGCCTGCCATGCGGGAGGCCCGGGTTTGATTCCCGGCCGATGCAGTACTCAAATTTTACTGAAATGATGGTATATTTTGTTAAAGAGTAATTGGCTCTTTGCATTTTGGTGGTGCAGGTATAGAATTCCACATACAATGATTTAGAGGTAAAATCTTGTGGTTTAGTGGTAGAATTCTCGCCTGCCATGAGGGAGGCATGGATCTGAAAAGGGAATAAACACCACCCAATGTTGTGCTCAAAGCAAATGACTCTTAGATTTAGAGTCTTATATGCTATTGACTCAGCTAGCTAGGCTTTTTTACAGTGTTATGGCATCATGGCAAGGCAAGGATTACCCTTCAATCTATAAAACCAAAGCAAGGTTTCCACATTCAGTAGATCCTGCGATTCCTGCTTGGTTTCACACACTGATGTACACCTCTTTTAAGTTTCAAATAAAACACGTTTGGTTGTGTAGTGACTGAGATCTTGCCTGTAGAATTCTGGGATAAAACACAGCCCAACGTCGGGCTCGAACCCACGACCCTGAGATTAAGAGTCTCATGCTCTACCGACTGAGCTTGGCAGGCTTGGTTACTGTATTGTGACAAAAAGGCCACTCAAGCCAAGGAGTGCCCTACAAGCTATTAAAGTAGATCTAGGCTACCACATTCAGTACACTGAGATTCATGCTTGGATTCACACATTGATGAAAATGGGTAAGTAACACGGAACTAATATGTGAAGCATTGGTTGTTCAGTGGTAGAATACTTGCCTGCCACGCGGGAGGCCCGGGTTTGATTCCCGGCCAATGCAGTACTCAAGTTTTACTGAAATTATGGTATATTTTGTTAAAGAGTAGCTGGCTCTTTGCATTTTGGTGGTGAAGGTATAGAATTCCACATACAATGATTTAGAGGTAGAATCTTGTGGTTTAGTGGTAGAATTCTCACCTGCCATGACGAAGGCATGGATCTGAAAAGGGAATAAACACCACTCAATGTTGTGCTCAAAGCAAACGACTCTTAGATTTGGAGTCTTATTCGCTATTGACTCAGCTAGCTAGGCTTTTTTACAGTGTTATGGCATCATGGCAAGGCAAGGATTGCCCTTCAATCTATTAAACCAAAGCTAGGTTTCCACATTCAGTAGATCCTGAGATTCCTGCTTGGTTTCACACACTGATGTACACCTCTTTAAAGTTTCAAATAAAACACGTTTGGTTAAGTAGTGACAGAGATCTCGTCTGTAGAATTCTGGGAAATAACACCACCCAATGTTGTTCTCAAAGCAAATGACTCTTAGATTTTGAGTCTTATATGCTATTAACTCAGCTAGCTAGGCTTTTTTACAGTGTTATGGCATCATGGCAAGGCAAGGATTACCCTTCAATCTATAAAACCTAAGCAAGGTTTCCACATTCAGTAGATCCTGAGATTCCTGCTTGGTTTCACACACTGATGTACACCTCTTTAAAGTTTCAAATAAAACACGTTTGGTTAAGTAGTGACAGAGATCTCGTATGTAGAATTCTATGAAATAACACTGCCCAATATGGGGCTCGAACCCACGACCCTGAGGTTAAGTGTCTCATGCTCTACCGACTGAGCTAGCCAGGATTGGTTACTGTGGTGTGACAAAAAGGCCACTCAAGCCAAGGAGTGCCCTACAAGCTATTAAAGTAGATCTAGGCTACCACATTCAGTACACTAAGATTCATGCTTGGTTTCAAACAGTGATGAAAAAGGGTAAGTAACCATGTAGTAAAATGGAAAGCATTGGTTGTTCAGTGGTAGAATTCTCACCTGCAAAGTGGGGGGCCAGGGTTCGATCCCGGCCAATGCAGTTGTCAAGTTTTTCTGAAATGATGGTATATTTTGTTAAAGAGTGGCTGGCTCTTTTCATTTTGGTGGTGCAGTTATAGAATTCCACATACAATGATTTAGAGATAGAATCTTGTGGTTTAGTGGTAGAATTCCCACCTGCCAAGAGAGAGGTCTGGATCTGAAAAGGGAATAAACACCAAACAAATGTTGTACTGAAAGCATATGACTCTTAACTTCGGAGTTTTATTTCTATTGACTAAGCTGGCCAGGCTTTGTTACAGTGTTGTGGCTTGAAGGCAAGGCAAGGCTTGCCCTTCAATCTACAGTATTAAACCAAAGCAAGGTTTCCACATTCAGTAGATCCCAATACTCCTGCATGGTTTCCCACACTGATGTACATCTGAAACAGCGATATATGTTGTTAAAGAGTAGCTGGCTCTTTGCATTTTGGTGGTGCAGGTATAGAATTCCACATACAATGATTTAGAGGTAGAAACTTGAGGTTTAGTGGTAGAATTCTCGCCTGCCATGAGGGAGGCATGGATCTGAAAAGGGAATAAACACCACCCAATGTTGTGCTCAAAGCAAATGACTCTTAGATTTGGAGTCTTATTCGCTATTGATTTAGCTAGCTAGGCTTTTTTACAATGTTATGGCATCATGGCAAGGCAAGGATTGCCCTTCAATCTATAAAACCAAAGCAAGTTTTCCACATTCAGTAGATCCTGAGATTCCTGCTTGGTTTCACACACTGATGTACACCTCTTTAAAGTTTCAAATAAAACACGTTTGGTTAAGTAGTGACAGAGATCTCGTCTGTAGAATTCTGGGAAATAACACCACCCAAAGTAGGGCTCGAACCCACGACCCTGAGATTAAGTGTCTCATGCTCTACCGACTGAGCTAGCCAGGATTGGTTACTGTGTTGTGACAAAAAGGCCACTCAAGCCAAGCTATTAAAGTAGATCTAGGCTACCACATTCAGTACACTAAGAGACAAGGGGGGCGTGGCCACGGCAGTGAGGGAGTAAGGAGGTTGTGGGAGCTCTCCGGCGAGACATCCGTCTGCTAACTGGTTAGCCGTGCTGTGCGTGCCCGGGTTTGATTAATCCCTTCCGGGTTACCTGCCGCGTGCTGAGCCGAGTGTTTGAGGTGAAGGAGCCTGGAGTCCCTGGCAGCGGTGAAGAAGCGGCAGCCATACAGACAGCAGTGAAGACGCGGCTGCTACACAGCCATACCCTCTGCCCTGGGACACCGGTGAGAGTGGAGTCTACGGAGTAGAGGTCAGACCCAGCGAGGACGCGGCAGCCTTACAGCGATACCCGCTGTCTCGAGACGCCGGTGAGAGCGGCGGTAACGGAGCGGTGGGGGCTGCACAGTTGTACCCGGTGAAGAAACGGCTGCTCCATTGCGATACCCGCTGCCACTAGACGCCGGTGAGAGTGGTGCTAGCGGAGCGGTGGGGGCTGCATAGTCGTACCCAGTGAAGACGCGACTGCTTTACAGTGATACCTGCTGCCTTTGGCGCCGGTGAGAGCGGTGCCAACGGAGCGGCGGTGGCTGCACAGATATATCCAGAGAATACGAGGCTGCTTTGCAGCGATACCCCCTGCACGTGGATACCGGTGAGAGCGGGACTAACGGAGCGGAGGGGACTGCACGGACATACCTGGTTTTGGATCACAGAAAGACGGTGAGGAGAGAGAGTCCAGGTTGATTAAGGATCTATTGTGGAGTGGTTATATCGGTGGGAAAGGGGCGAGTATGCAGGCCCATATGGTGTGAAGGGAGTGCGGCAAGGAAAGTATCATTCAGATTGCTGGCTGATCTGCTGAGCAGGAGGCTAGAGGTGTCCTAGCGCTCTGTGAACATTGTATTGCTCCTCTGCTATTTTGACTGAATAACATGGGGAAAACCGGTAACGCAACTGCTGCAGCCGCAAAATTAGAAAGGTTTGCCCGCTCACAAAGTAATGCAGTACAGACCCCGAACACTACTCCACATACTACACCATCAAAATCTACAGCCCCCCCAGCAACCCCAGAAATATCACTGCAGCAGGTTTTGGAGGCAATAGCCAGTAGTGAGCATCGTATCACTGATAAAATAGATGCAATCCAGTCACAGATTTCAGGTCTACAAACCGATCTTAAATGCACTAATGAGAGAATCCAGGATACGGAGAATCGTATCTCGACCCTGGAAGATGAGAATACTAAAACTGGTGTTAAGTTAAAAAATCTCTCACTCCAGGTGTCAGAAATGAGGGCTAAATTGGTGGATGTAGAAGGAAGGTTGCGGAGGAATAATCTGCGATTTATTGGCCTACCTGAGCGTGTGGAGGGGTCTGACGCAGCGAAATTCTTTGAGAAATGGTTGATGGATGAACTGGGTAAAACATCCTTTTCTGCACAGTTCGTGGTTGAAAGGGCACACCGTATCCCTTTCAGACCCCTACCACCTGGTGCCCCCCCACGTACAACTATCATTAAAATCTTGAATTTCCAGGATAGAGATGCAATTCTCCGCCTGGTTCGTGAAAAGGGTCAGTTGTTGTATGACGGTCATAAAGTTTCAGTTTTTCCAGACTTTGCTTTGGATGTTCAACGTGACCGAGCCAAGTTTGTGGACATTAAAAGAAGGCTACGTGATTGCAAATTGAAGTATTCGATGATTTATCCTTCAAAACTCAGAGTAGTTAATGATGGTGACTCTGTTTTCTTTTCCACGCCAGACGAAGCCGCAAAATGGCTTGATAAATGGCTACCGGGCCGGCATCAGCAGGCTTCTAGTTAGAATAATATGACTGTGTTTATCCTGTATAGCGCCGGAGAGCCTCCCTACACTTTGGTGGCTAGGGGTTCTTATTTCATTGCCCCAAGCGATTGTTGAAGTTTTGTATTGTTTTTTGTAATTTTTTTTTTTTTTTTTTGTGTGATCGTATTGGGCTGTAGTGGTTTAAAAAGTATGCCAAGTAGTGGGTGGTATACGGGGAGGGGGGTGGGATTGGGTTCTTCATGGGTCAATATTTTTTTATATGTATTGTGTTGTCATTTTTGTGTGTATATTGAAATTTTGTATCTCTCAGTCAAGTTATTGTATTGGAGTATGAAGAGTTGGTGCATTCGCAACTTTCTTCGATCATACTGGTGTGATACGCTCGGAGAGGAGGAAGTAGCCCTGCCCTTTATCCAACCTTTGCTATGGTTAAACTAATATCTTGGAATGTGCGTGGTCTCAATAATAAAATTAAACGTTCCTTAGTTATGGACCACCTTAGAAAATCTAAGGCGGATATAATGTGTATGGTTGAGACTCACCTTGTGGGGGGGAAGCTATTGGCATTGAGTAGACCTTGGATTGGGAAGCTATTCCATGCCCCATTTACCTCCTCCTCCCGGGGTGTCTCAGTACTGATTAGGAAATCGTTAGCTTTTACATGTAATAATTCTCTGATAGACCCGTCAGGTCGCTACATCTTTCTTAATTGTATAATCAATACTCAGCAATTATTATTACTCTTTGTTTATATTCCCCCTCCCTTCAGTTTCGATGTATTACTGAAGGCCGCCGAATTTGTTGCAAAGCATCCACTAATCCCAGTCATATGTGCAGGGGACTTCAATAATGTAATGAACCCCCAAGGGGATAGATGGAGATCCATCCCAGCTGATAAAACTAAGAATACAAAAGCTTTTTGCAATTTTGTGTATGATATGGGTTGGGTGGATATTTGGAGATTACGAAATCCAACCAGCCGGCAATATTCCTGCTACTCTGCTACTCACCAGGTATTTTCGAGAATTGATTTTGTTTTCGTATCTAGAGATATAACCTCGTGGGTGGAGAGAGTTGGATATCTGGCTAGGGGGATTTCTGACCATTCCCCCATAGAATTGGTCCTCTCCGAATCAGAGGAGCTTGGTCCAAGGTTCTGGAAATTTAATCCTAGCTGGTTGCAATCCTTTGATCAGGGAGATGGGATTCTTCTTCAGTGGGAGGAATTTTGGGATTTAAACTCTGGGTCTGCCTCTGACTCCATTACCTGGGATGCTTTTAAGGCGTTTGTAAGGGGAACCTTAAAAAAGCGAATAGCCTAGATTAAAAAAAACGTTAGAGAGGATATCCTTCGGTTGGAAAGGGAAACAATTGTCAGGGAAACCAAATTTCTAAGTGATGGTACTGATACCTCCAGACTACAGTGGCTAGAGTCCCAAGAAAAATGGTTACAGGCATTAAAATCTCAAAACCAGAGAGTTATGGCAGCTAGATCCTATAAAAACTATCAATTTTCTGATAAACCTGGGAAATACCTGGCCTTTCTGGCTCAGGCCGAAACCTCCCTAAATAAAATAGTTTGTATCCAACAAGAGGATGGAACTAGGATTTATGCCACTCCTGATATAGGTCAAGAATTTATAGGCTATTTTACCTCTATATATACCTCACAATTGAGGATTACCCAGTTGGATATAGAGGCATTTCTTGCCAAAATCCCTATTCCGTCATTGGAACAACAAGAGACGTTAGATCTAGAAGCCCCATTTACCCTTGAAGAGGTGAGGGGAGCAATAATAGAGCTGCCTAATAATAAATCCCCGGGATTAGACGGTATACCAGCCGAATTCTATAAAAAATATATCGATTACTTTGCCCCACTTATGTTACATACCTTTTCTTCATGTTTTGAGGAGAACAAACTTCCCCCATCCATTGTAGAGGCAAAAATAAGCCTTATCCTAAAACAGGAGAAAGATGGGACTAAGGTCGAGTCATATCGGCCTATATCGGTGTTAAACGTGGAGGCAAAGGTATTGGCTAAAATATTAGCAACTCGCCTTAATAAATATATTTTAAAAATTATTCATCCCGACCAGACCGGATTCATGCCGGGTAAATCTACCGAGCTGAATCTTCGGAAACTACATAGCCACCTACAGAACCCTGGGGCTGCAGATATCCAGCCTGCTGTGGTATCACTGGACGCCACTAAGGCTTTTGATGTCATCGAGTGGCAGTACTTATGGTCGGTTCTTAGGGCCATGGGTTTTGGCCCAAGATATATCAAATGGATACAGTTATTGTATACGAATCCCCTGGCTCGAATTTCAATTAATGGATGGACGTCGACTCCATTTCTATTGACCAGGGGAACAAGGCAGGGGTGCCCGTTGTCCCCTGCCTTGTTTGCCCTGGCAATAGAACCATTGGCATGCTTACTGAGGGCATCCCTATTCAATCAGGGATTTAAGGTGGGTGAGGGTACTGACGTGGTGTCCCTCTACGCGGATGACCTTTTGATCTATTTGTCTAATTTTAGCACCGATATACCCAAAGTCCTTGCATTGATTGATAAATTTGGGGACTACTCTGGAGTAAGAATTAATTGGTCTAAATCCCATATCTTACCTATTAAACCTGAACCTATATCCCTATCCTCCCAATTACTCCCATTAAAGTTTGTTTCTAAATTTCGATACCTTGGGATATGGGTGACAGTAGATCCAAAAGAATTTATTCCCTTAAATGTAGCACCCCTATTGGAATTTTTTGAGTCAAAATGTAAAACATGGAGAAGACTCCCCTTGACAATGATGGGCCGTGCAAATTTAGTAAAAATGACTATACTACCAAAAATATTATATGTACTAAGACAGTCCCCAATTTACATCCCCAGTATAATATTTCGCAAGCTTAATTCTATTATGATTTCATTTATTTGGAACAACTCTAGGTCAAAGGTTAGACTTAAGGCATTGGCTAGAGAAAAAGAGCTGGGAGGGATCGGCCTACCAGATTTCAAAATGTACTATCTTGCCTCTCAACTAGCACAAATGAATCAATGGTTTGACGAGAGCCCTGAAGTTGGATTGTTAGACGAATTGGTGAAGGTATCCACACCTGAGATTAAACCAGTCTCTAGGCTGCTTCTTGGTTACATACTTGCTTCGGACACACCCCTAGTGGTTCAGTCTATTAGGATATGGAACGAAGCAAATAAAATTGTAGGGTATACTGGTATCGATCCCCAATACCCACTAGAGGATAAACGGATGCTTAATAACTCCGAAGAATTACAACTTACCCGAGTCTGGGGTCTTTATCAGATAAACTGTCTGAGTCAACTTTTTATAAATGAGCAGATTAAGTCATTTGCCCAGCTTAGTAGTGAGTTTAGTTTACCAAAATCTTATTTTTTTCGTTATTTACAATTAAGAAGCTGTCTGGAGCATCAGTATCCCAACCTAAGATTGAGCTTTAGTGTGTCACCCTTAAAAAAGCATGTAAAAACTGAGGTAAAAAAAAAGGTATCTAAAATCTATAGAATAGTAACTGCAGATGCAGATAGAGACGACTTAGAAAAGTTAAAAATTAAATGGGAAGAGAACCTGGGCCCCCTAAATGAAGAAGACTGGCGAGTTGCGCTGTCAACATATGCTAAGGCCCTATCATCCATAAAAGTGCAACAAATACAACTATATGTATTGCATCGTGCTTATATGTCTACTTCTAGATTGATTAAATTTGGTTCTGTATCTTCAATAATATGTAAAAGATGTAAGTCTTCCCCTGGTACGTATTTCCATCTCCTATGGGAATGTCAACCTGTGCTGGAATTTTGGGGGAGGGTTAAGAATATTATTATTTGCACCGGGGTGGAACGGGATCTCTTGACTAGTAAATGCTGCATACTGAATATCCTGCATCGTGATGGAGTTGAGTCGACGTTAAAAATATACATTGGAAGCTTGTGTTCCCTGGCAAAGGTCTTGGTTTCTAGATATTGGATGGCAAACTCGGGCCCCCCAATAAACGAATGGGTAGCACTAGTAAATTTCACAATTGAACAGGAATATTACTTGTCGGTTAATCAAGGTTCACTTAGTAGGCACAATGCAATATGGGCTAAATGGAGAGCCTCGAAATACTGCACATATAAAAAATAACACATATTATCTCAATGGAGTTAAATGTGGTGATTATGATTTCATGCACTATTGATGATTAGAAGGAAAGAGCAATTCTGTAAAACGCTCTCTCCCTTGTATAACACGTAGGCGCCCTTCCTTTTTTTTTTTTTTTTTTTTTTTTAGCAAACTACACGATTGAGCAGGAATATTTCTTGTCGGTTAAATTAAGGATTAAGGGACACTTAGTAGGCACCAAGGAAGAAAAGAAAGGAAATAATAATAACACATGTTTTTTTTAATAGATTTAAATATGGTGATTGTGATCTATGTGAATTATTAAGTACACTATGGATAATTAGATGGAAAGACACTAATGATAATTAGAAGGAAAGAGCAATTTTGATAGTATGCTCTCTCCCTTATATAACACTTATACACCCTTGGTTTTTTTTTTTTTTTTTTTTTTTTTTTTTTATTAGGGGCTGGCCTATTTGTTAGATATGCAGCCTGCATAGATATAGATATATACATGCCTGCATAGATAGCCACCAATAGCATAATTAAAATCACATTTATGGTTATTCCTCCACCCTTGTAGATGCGA
Organism: Crinia signifera; assembly: GCF_055691185.1. Classification (NCBI taxonomy): domain Eukaryota; kingdom Metazoa; phylum Chordata; class Amphibia; order Anura; family Myobatrachidae; genus Crinia; species Crinia signifera. Next base: position 113,792,692 of record NC_139219.1, on the reverse strand, counting down.
GTAACCACAAATTAACTCTATCCATGCTCCAATCTAATAACGTTTAACCTTACCATCTTACTTGACTGAGTGTACATGTATACTATGTAACTATTGCTTGACGATATATCTTTATGCAATTTTTTTTTCTTTTGTGTATGTATGTTTTATTCTTCTTTAATAAAAAAAAAAAAAAAAAAAAAAAAAAGATTCATGCTTGGTTTCAAACAGTGATGAAAATGGGTAAGTAACCATGAAGTAAAATGGAAAGCATTGGTTGTTCAGTGGTAGAATTCTCACCTGCAAAGTGGGGGGCCAGGGTTCGATTCCTGGCCAATGCAGTTGTCAAGTTTTTCTGAAATGATGGTATATTTTGTTAACGAGTGGCTGGCTCTTTGCATTTTGGTGGTGCAGGTATAGAATTCCACATACAATGATTTAGAGATAGAATCTTGTGGTTTAGTGGTAGAATTCCCACCTGCCAAGAGAGAGGTCTGGATCTGAAAAGGGAATAAACACCAAACAAATGTTGTACTGAAAGCATATGACTCTTAACTTCGGAGTTTTATTTCTATTGACTAAGCTGGCCAGGCTTTGTTACAGTGTTGTGGCTTGAAGGCAAGGCAAGGCTTGCCCTTCAATCTACAGTATTAAACCAAAGCAAGGTTTCCACATTCAGTAGATCCCAATACTCCTGCATGGTTTCCCACACTGATGTACATCTGAAACAGCGATATATGTTGTTAAAGAGTAGCTGGCTCTTTGCATTTTGGTGGTGCAGGTATAGAATTCCACATACAATGATTTAGAGGTAGAAACTTGAGGTTTAGTGGTAGAATTCTCGCCTGCCATGAGGGAGGCATGGATCTGAAAAGGGAATAAACACCACCCAATGTTGTGCTCAAAGCAAATGACTCTTAGATTTGGAGTCTTATTCGCTATTGATTTAGCTAGCTAGGCTTTTTTACAATGTTATGGCATCATGGCAAGGCAAGGATTGCCCTTCAATCTATAAAACCTAAGCAAGGTTTCCACATTAAGTAGATCCTGAGATTCCTGCTTGTTTTCACACACTGATGTACACCTCTTTTAAGTTTCAAATAAAACACGTTTGGTTGTGTAGTGACAGAGATCTCGTCTGTAGAATTCTGGGATAAAACACGGCCCAACGTGGGGCTCGAACCCACGACCCTGAGATTAAGAGTCTCATGCTCTACCGACTGAGCTAGCCAGGCTTGGTTACTGTGGTGTGACAAAAAGGCCACTCAAGCCAAGGAGTGCCCTAAAAGCTATTAAAGTAGATCTAGGCTACCACATTCAGTACACTGAGATTCATGCTTGGTTTCACACATTGATGAAAATGGGTAAGTAACACTGAAGTAATATGTGAAGCATTGGTTGTTCAGTGGTAAAATACTTGCCTGCCGCGCAGGAGGCCTGGGTTTGATTCCCGGCCAATGCAGTACTCAAGTTTTACTGAAATTATGGTATATTTTGTTAAAGAGTGGCTGGCTCTTTGCATTTTGGTGGTGCAGGTATAGAATTCCACATACAATGATTTAGAGGTAGAATCTTGTGGTTTAGTGGTAGAATTCCCACCTGCCAAGATAGAGGTCTGGATCTGAAAAGGGAATAAATACCAAACAAATGTTGAACTGAAAGCATATGACTCTTAGCTTGGGAGTTTTATTTCTATTGACTAAGCTGGCCATGCTTTGTTACAGTGTTGTGGCATCAAGGCAAGGCAAGGCTTGCCCTTCAATCTACAGTATTAAACCAAAGCAAGGTTTCCACATTCAGTAGATCCTGATACTCCTGCATGGTTTCCCCCACTGATGTACACCTGAAACAGCGATATATTTTGTTAAAGAGTGCCTGGCTCTTTACATTTTGGTGGTGCAGGTATAGAATTCAACATACAATGATTTAGTGGTAAAATCTTGTGGTTTAGTGGTAGAATTCTCGCCTGCCATGAGGGAGGCATGGATCTGAAAAGGGAATAAACACCACTCAATGTTGTTCTCAAAGCAAATGACTCTTAGATTTTGAGTCTTATATGCTATTGACTCAGCTAGCTAGGCTTTTTTACAGTGTTATGGCATCATGGCAAGGCAAGAATTACCCTTCAATCTATAAAACCAAAGCAAGTTTTCCACATTCAGTAGATCCTGAGATTCCTGCTTGGTTTCACACACTGATGTACACCTCTTTTAAGTTTCAAATAAAACACGTTTGGTTGTGTAGTGACAGAGATCTCGCCTGTAGAATTCTGGGGAAAAATCACCGCCCAACGTGGGGCTCGAACCCACGACCCTGAGATTAAGAGTCTCATGCTCTAACGACTGAGCTAGCCTGGCTTGATTACTGTGACAAAAAGGCCACTCAAGCCAAGGAGTGCCCTACAAGCTATTAAAGTAGATCTAGGCTACCACATTCAGTACACTGAGATTCATGCTTGGTTTCACACATTGATGAAAATGGGTAAGTAACACAGAAATAATATGTGAAGCATTGGTTGTTCAGTGGTAAAATACTTGCCTGCCACGCGGGAGGCCCGGGTTTGATTCCTGGCCAATGCAGTACTCAAGTTTTACTGAAATTATGGTATATTTTGTTAAAGAGTGGCTGGCTCTTTGCATTTTGGTGGTGCAGGTATAGAATTCCACATACAATGATTTAGAGGTAGAATCTTGTGGTTTAGTGGTAGAATTCTCACCTGCCATGACGAAGACATGGATCTGAAAAGGGAATAAACACCACCCAATGTTGTTCTCAAAGCAAACGACTCTTAGATTTGGAGTCTTATTCGCTATTGACTCAGCTAGCTAGGCTTTTTTACAGTGTTATGGCATCATGGCAAGGCAAGGATTGCCCTTCAATCTATAAAACCAAAGCAAGGTTTCCACATTCAGTAGATCCTGAGATTCCTGCTTGGTTTCACACACTGATGTACACCTCTTTAAAGTTTCAAATAAAACACGTTTGGTTAAGTAGTGACGGAGATCTCGTCTGTAGAATTCTGGGAAATAACACCACCCAATGTTGTTCTCAAAGCAAATGACTCTTAGATTTTGAGTCTTATATGCTATTAACTCAGCTAGCTAGGCTTTTTTACAGTGTTATGGCATCATGGCAAGGCAAGGATTACCCTTCAATCTATAAAACCTAAGCAAGGTTTCCACATTCAGTAGATCCTAAGATTCCTGCTTGTTTTCACACACTGATGTACACCTCTTTTAAGTTTAAAGTAAAACACGTTTGGTTGTGTAGTGACAGAGATCTCGCCTGTAGAATTCTGGGATAAAACACCGCCCAACGTGGGGCTCGAACCCACAACCCTGAGATTAAGAGTCTCATGCTCTACCGACTGAGCTAGCCAGGCTTGGTTACTGAATTGTGACATAAAGTTCACTCAAGCCAAGGAGTGCCCTACAAGCTATTAAAGTAGATCTAGGCTACAACATTCAGTACACTGAGATTCATGCTTGGTTTCACACATTGATGAAAATGGGTAAGTAACAATGAGGTGACGTGTGAAGCATTGGTTGTTCAGTGGTAGAATTCTCGCCTGCCACGCGGGAGGCCTGGGTTCGATTCTCGGCCAATGCAGTACTCAAGTTTTACTGAAATTATGGTATATTTTGTTAAAGAGTGGCTGGCTCTTTGCATTTTGGTGGTGCAGGTATAGAATTCCACATACAATGATTTAGAGGTAAAATCTTGTGGTTTAGTGGTAGAATTCTCGCCTGCCATGAGGGAGGCATGGATCTGAAAAGGGAATAAACACCACTCAATGTTGTTCTCAAAGCAAATGACTCTTAGATTTTGAGTCTTATATGCTATTGACTCAGCTAGCTAGGCTTTTTTACAGTGTTATGGCATCATTGCAAGGCAAGGATTACCCTTAATCTATAAAACCAAAGCAAGTTTTCCACATTCAGTAGATCCTTAGATTCCTGCTTGGTTTCACACACTGATGTACACCTCTTTTAAGTTTCAAATAAAACACGTTTGGTTGTGTAGTGACAGAGATCACGCCTGTAGAATTCTGGGAAAAATCACCGCCCAACGTGGGGCTCGAACCCACGACCCTGAGATTAAGAGTCTCATGCTCTAACGACTGAGCTAGCCAGGCTTGGTTACTGTGACAAAAAGGCCACTCAAGCCAAGGAGTGTCCTACAAGCTATTAAAGTAGATCTAGGCTACCACATTCAGTACACTGAGATTCATGCTTGGTTTCACACATTGATGAAAATGGGTAAGTAACACGGAACTAATATGTGAAGCATTGGTTGTTCAGTTCTAAAGTTCTTGCCTGCCCTGCGGGAGGCCTGTGTTCGATTCCCGGCCAATGCAGTACTCAAGTTTTACTGAAATTATGGTATATTTTGTTAAAGAGTGGCTGGCTCTTTGCATTTTGGTGGTGCAGGTATAGAATTCCACATACAATGATTTAGAGGTAGAATCTTGTGGTTTAGTGGTAGAATTCTCACCTGCCATGACGAAGGCATGGATCTGAAAAGGGAATAAACACCAACCAATGTTGTGCTCAAAGCAAACGACTCTTAGATTTGGAGTTATATTCGCTATTGACTCAGCTAGCTAGGCTTTTTTACAGTGTTATGGCATCATGGCAAGGCAAGGATTGCCCTACAATCTATAAAACCAAAGCAAGGTTTCCACATTCAGTAGATCCTGAGATTCCTGCTTGGTTTCACACACTGATGTACACCTCTTTAAAGTTTCAAATAAAACACGTTTGGTTAAGTAGTGACAGAGATCTCGTCTGTAGAATTCTGGGAAATAACACCACCCAATGTTGTTCTCAAAGCAAATGACTCTTAGATTTTGAGCCTTATATGCTATTAACTCAGCTAGCTAGGCTTTTTTACAGTGTTATGGCATCATGGCAAGGCAAGGATTACCCTTCAATCTATAAAACCTAAGCAAGGTTTCCACATTCAGTAGATCCTGAGATTCCTGCTTGGTTTCACACACTGATGTACACCTCTTTAAAGTTTCAAATAAAACATTTTTGGTTAAGTAGTGACAGAGATCTCGTCTGTAGAATTCTGGGAAATAACACTGCCCAATGTGGGGCTCGAACCCACGACCCTGAGGTTAAGTGTCTCATGCTCTACCGACTGAGCTAGTCAGGATTGGTTACTGTGGTGTGACAACATGGCCACTCAAACCAAGGAGTGCCCTACAAGCTATTAAAGTAGATCTAGGCTACCACATTCAGTACACTAAGATTCATGCTTGGTTTCAAACAGTGATGAAAATGGGTAAGTAACCATGAAGCAAAATGGAAAGCATTGGTTGTTCAGTGGTAGAATTCTCACCTGCAAAGTGGGGGGCCAGGGTTCGATTCCTGGCCAATGCAGTTGTCAAGATTTTCTGAAATGATGGTATATTTTGTTAAAGAGTGGCTGGCTCTTTGCATTTTGGTGGTGCAGTTATAGAATTCCACATACAATGATTTAGAGATAGAATCTTGTGGTTTAGTGGTAGAATTCCCACCTGCCAAGAGAGAGGTCTGGATCTGAAAAGGGAATAAACACCAAACAAATGTTGTACTGAAAGCATATGACTCTTAACTTCGGAGTTTTATTTCTATTGACTAAGCTGGCCAGGCTTTGTTACAGTGTTGTGGCTTGAAGGCAAGGCAAGGCTTGCCCTTCAATCTACAGTATTAAACCAAAGCAAGGTTTCCACATTCAGTAGATCCCAATACTCCTGCATGGTTTCCCACACTGATGTACATCTGAAACAGCGATATATGTTGTTAAAGAGTGGTTGGCTCTTTGCATTTTGGTGGTGCAGGTATAGAATTCCACATACAATGATTTAGAGGTAGAAACTTGAGGTTTAGTGGTAGAATTCTCGCCTGCCATGAGGGAGGCATGGATCTGAAAAGGGAATAAACACCACCAAATGTTGTGCTCAAAGCAAATGACTCTTAGATTTGGAGTCTTATTCGCTATTGATTTAGCTAGCTAGGCTTTTTTACAATGTTATGGCATCATGGCAAGGAAAGGATTGCCCTTCAATCTATAAAACCAAAGCAAGTTTTCCACATTCAGTAGATCCTGAGATTCCTGCTTGGTTTCACACACTGATGTACACCTCTTTTAAGTTTCAAATAAAACACGTTTGGTTGTGTAGTGACAGAGATCTCGCCTGTAGAATTCTGGTATAAAACACGGCCCAACGTGGGGCTCGAACCCACGACCCTGAGATTAAGAGTCTCATGCTCTACCGACTGAGCTAGCCAGGCTTGGTTACTGTGATGTGACAAAAAGGCCACTCAAGCCAAGGAGTGCCCTAAAAGCTATTAAAGTAGATCTGGGCTACCACATTCAGTACACTGAGATTCATGCTTGGTTTCACACATTGATGAAAATGGGTAAGTAACACGGAAGTAATATGTGAAGCATTGGTTGTTCAGTGGTAAAATACTTGCCTGCCACGCAGGAGGCCCGGGCTTGATTCCCGGCCAATGCAGTACTCAAGTTTTACTGAAATTATGGTATATTTTGTTAAAGAGTGGCTGGCTCTTTGCATTTTGGTGGTGCAGGTATAGAATTCCACATACAATGATTTAGAGGTAGAATCTTGTGGTTTAGTGGTAGAATTCCCACCTGCCAAGATAGAGGTCTGGATCTGAAAAGGGAATAAATACCAAACAAATGTTCTACTGAAAGCATATGACTCTTAGCTTGGGAGTTTTATTTCTATTGACTAAGCTGGCCATGCTTTGTTACAGTGTTGTGGCATCAAGGCAAGGCAAGGCTTGCCCTTCAATCTACAGTATTAAACCAAAGCAAGGTTTCCACATTCAGTAGATCCTGATACTCCTGCATGGTTTCCCCCACTGATGTACACCTGAAACAGCGATATATTTTGTTAAAGAGTGCCTGGCTCTTTACATTTTGGTGGTGCAGGTATAGAATTCAACATACAATGATTTAGTGGTAAAATCTTGTGGTTTAGTGGTAGAATTCTCGCCTGCCATGAGTAAGGCATGGATCTGAAAAGGGAATAAACACCACTCAATGTTGTTCTCAAAGCAAATGACTCTTAGATTTTGAGTCTTATATACTATTGACTCAGCTAGCTAGGCTTTTTTACAGTGTTATGGCATCATGGCAAGGCAAGGATTACCCTTTAATCTATAAAACCAAAGCAAGGTTTCCACATTCAGTAGATCCTGAGATTCCTGCTTGTTTTCACACACTGATGTATACCTCTTTTAAGTTTCAAATAAATCACGTTTGGTTGTGTAGTGACAGAGACCTCGCCTGTAGAATTCTGGGATAAAACACGGCCCAACGTGGGGCTCGAACCCACGACCCTGAGATTAAGAGTCTCATGCTCTACCGACTGAGCTAGCCAGGCTTGGTTACTGTGGTGTGACAAAAAGGCCACTCAACCCAAGGAGTGCCCTACAAGCTATTAAAGTAGATCTAGGCTACCACATTCAGTACACTGAGATTCATGCTTGGTTTCACACATTGATGAAAATGGGTAAGTCACACTTAACTAATATGTGAAGCATTGGTTGTTCAGTGGTAAAATCCGTGCCTGCCACGCGGGAGGCCTGGCTTTGATTCCCGGCCAATGCAGTACTCAAGTTTTACTGAAATTATAGTATATTTTGTTAAAGAGTGGCTGGCTCTTTGCATTTTGGTGGTGCAGGTATAGAATTCCACATACAATGATTTAGAGGTAGAATCTTGTGGTTTAGTGGTAGAATTCTCACCTGCCATGACGAATGCATGGATCTGAAAAGGGAATAAACACCACCCAATGTTGTGCTCAAAGCAAACGACTCTTAGATTTGGAGTCTTATTCGCTATTGACTCAGCTAGCTAGGCTTTTTTACAGTGTTATGGCATCATGGCAAGGCAAGGATTGCCCTTCAATCTATAAAACCAAAGCAAGGTTTCCACATTCAGTAGATCCTGAGATTCCTGCTTGGTTTCATACACTGATGTACACCTCTTTAAAGTTTCAAATAAAACACGTTTGGTTAAGTAGTGACAGAGATCTCGTCTGTAGAATTCTGGGAAATAACACCACCAAATGTTGTTCTCAAAGCAAATGACTCTTAGATTTTGAGTCTTATATGCTATTGACTCAGCTAGCTAGGCTTTTTTACAGTGTTATGGCATCATGGCAAGGCAAGGATTACCCTTCAATCTATAAAACCAAAGCAAGGTTTCCACATTCAGCAGATCCTGAGATTCCTGCTTCTTTTCACACACTGATGTACACCTCTTTTAAGTTTCAAATAAAACACGGTTGGTTGTGTAGTGACAGAGATCTCGCCTGTAGAATTCTGGGATAAAACACCACCCAACGTGGGGCTCGAACCCACGACCCTGAGATTAAGAGTCTCATGCTCTACCGACTGAGCTAGCCAGGCTTGGTTCCTGTGGTGTGACAAAAAGGCCACTCAAGCCAAGGAGTGCCCTAACAGCTATTAAAGTAGATCTGGGCTACCACATTCAGTACATTGAGATTCATGCTTGGTTTCACACATTGATGAAAATGGGTAAGTAACACTGAAGTAATATGTGAAGCATTGGATATTCAGTGGTAAAATACTTGCCTGCCACGCGGGAGGCCCGGGTTTGATTCCCGGCCAATGCAGTACTCAAGTTTTACTGAAATTATGGTATATTTTGTTAAAGAGTGGCTGGCTCTTTGCATTTTGGTGGTGCAGGTATAGAATTCCACATACAATGATTTAGAGGTAGAATCTTGTGGTTTAGTGGTAGAATTCCCACCTGCCAAGAGAGAGGTCTGGATCTGAAAAGGGAATAAATACCAAACAAATGTTGTACTGAAAGCATATGACTCTTAGCTTGGGAGTTTTATTTCTATTGGCAAAGCTGGCCAGGCTTTGTAACAGTGTTGTGGCATCAAGGCAAGGCACGGCTTGCCCTTCAATCTACAGTATTAAACCAAAGCAAGGTTTCCACATTCAGTAGATCCTGATACTCCTGCATGGTTTCCCCCACTGATGTACACCTGAAACAGCGATATATTTTGTTAAAGAGTGCCTGGCTCTTTACATTTTGGTGGTGCAGGTATAGAATTCAACATACAATGATTTAGTGGTAAAATCTTGTGGTTTAGTGGTAGAATTCTCGCCTGCCATGAGGGAGGCATGGATCTGAAAATTGAATAAACACCACCCAATGTTGTGCTCGAAGCAAATGACTCTTAGATTTTGAGTCTTATATGCTATTGACTCAGCTAGCTAGGCTTTTTTACAGTGTTATGGCATCATGGCAAGGCAAGGATTACCCTTCAATCTATAAAACCAAAGCAAGGTTTCCACATTCAGTAGATCCTGAGAATCCTGCTTGTTTTCACATACTGATGTACACCTCTTTTAAGTTTCAAATAAAACACGTTTGGTTGTGTAGTGACAGAGATCTCGCCGGTAGAATTCTGGGGAAAAACACCGCCTAACGTGGGGCTCGGACCCAGGACACTGAGATTAAGAGTCTCATGCTCTACCAACTGAGCTAGCCAGGCTTGGTTACTGTGGTTTGACAAAAAGGCCACTCAAGCCAAGGAGTGCCCTACAAGCTATTAAAGTAGATCTAGGCTATCACATTCAGTACACTGAGATTCATGCTTGGTTTCACACATTGATGAAAATGGGTAAGTAACAATAAAGTAACATGTGAAGCATTGGTTGTTCAGTGGTAGAATTCTCGCATGCCACGCGGGAGGCCCGGGTTCGATTCCCGGCCAATGCAGTACTCAAGTTTTACTGAAATTATGGTATATTTTGTTAAAGAGTGGCTGGCTCTTTGCATTTTGGTGGTGCAGGTATAGAATTCCACATACAATGATTTAGAGGTAGAATATTGTGGTTTAGTGGTAGAATTCCCACCTGCCAAGAGAGAGGTCTGGATCTAAAAAGGGAATAAATACCAAACAAATGTTGTACTGAAAGCATATGACTTAACTTCGGAGTTTTATTTCTATTGACTAAGCTGGCCAGGCTTTGTTACAGTGTTGTGGCTTGAAGGCAAGGCAAGGCTTGCCCTTCAATCTACAGTATTAAACCAAAGCAAGGTTTCCACATTCAGTAGATCCCAATACTCCTGCATGGTTTCCCACACTGATGTACATCTGAAACAGCGATATATGTTGTTAAAGAGTGGCTGGCTCTTTGCATTTTGGTGGTGCAGGTATAGAATTCCACATACAATGATTTAGAGGTAGAAACTTGAGGTTTAGTGGTAGAATTCTCGCCTGCCATGAGGGAGGCATGGATCTGAAAAGGGAATAAACACCACCAAATGTTGTGCTCAAAGCAAATGACTCTTAGATTTGGAGTCTTATTCACTATTGATTTAGCTAGCTAGGCTTTTTTACAATGTTATGGCATCATGGCAAGGAAAGGATTGCCCTTCAATCTATAAAACCAAAGCAAGTTTTCCACATTCAGGAGATCCTGAGATTCCTGCTTGGTTTCACTCACTGATGTACACCTCTTTTAAGTTTCAAATAAAACACGTTTGGTTGTGTAGTGACAGAGATCTCGCCTGTAGAATTCTGGGATAAAACACTGCTCAACGTGGGGCTCGAACCCACGACCCTGAGATTAAGAGTCTCATTCTCTACCGACTGAGCTAGCCAGGCTTGGTTACTGTGGTGTGACAAAAAGGCCACTCAAGCCAAGGATTGATCTACAAGCTATTAAAGTAGATCTAGGCTACCACATCCAGTACACTGAGCTTCATGCTTGGTTTCACACATTGATGAAAATGGGTAAGTAACAACAAAGTAACAAATGAAGCATTGGTTGTTCAGTGGTAGAATTCTCGCATGCCACGCGGGAGGCCCGTGTTCGATTCCCGGCCAATGCAGTACTCAAGTTTTACTGAAATTATGGTATATTTTGTTAAAGAGTGGCTGGCTCTTTGCATTTTGGTGGTGCAGGTATAGAATTCCACATACAATGATTTAGAGGTAGAATCTTGTGGTTTAGTGGTAGAATTCCCACCTGCCAAGAGAGAGGTCTGGATCTAAAAAGGGAATAAATACCAAACAAATGTTGTACTGAAAGCATATGACTCTTAGCTTGGGAGTTTTATTTCTATTGACTAAGCTGGCCAGGCTTTGTAACAGTGTTGTGGCATCAAGGCAAGGCAAGGCTTGCCCTTCAATCTACAGTATTAAACCAAAGCAAGGTTTCCACATTCAGTAGATCCTGATACTCCTGCATGGTTTCCCCCACTGATGTACACTTGAAACAGCGATATATTTTGTTAAAGAGTGCCTGGCTCTTTACATTTTGGTGGTGCAGGTATAGAATTCAACATACAATGATTTAGTGGTAAAATCTTGTGGTTTAGTGGTAGAATTCTCGCCTGCCATGAGGGAGGCATGGATCTGAAAAGGGAATAAACACCACCCAATGTTGTTCTCAAAGCAAATGACTCTTAGATTTTGAGTCTTATATGCTATTGACTCAGCTAGCTAGGCTTTTTTACAGTGTTATGGCATCATGGCAAGGCAAGAATTACCCTTCAATCTATAAAACCAAAGCAAGTTTTCCACATTCAGTAGATCCTGAGATTCCTGCTTGGTTTCACACACTGATGTACACCTCTTTTAAGTTTCAAATAAAACACGTTTGGTTGTGTAGTGACAGAGATCTCGCCTGTAGAATTCTGGGGAAAAATCACCGCCCAACGTGGGGCTCGAACCCACGACCCTGAGATTAAGAGTCTCATGCTCTAACGACTGAGCTAGCCTGGCTTGATTACTGTGACAAAAAGGCCACTCAAGCCAAGGAGTGCCCTACAAGCTATTAAAGTAGATCTAGGCTACCACATTCAGTACACTGAGATTCATGCTTGGTTTCACACATTGATGAAAATGGGTAAGTAACACAGAAATAATATGTGAAGCATTGGTTGTTCAGTGGTAAAATACTTGCCTGCCACGCGGGAGGCCCGGGTTTGATTCCCGGCCAATGCAGTACTCAAGTTTTACTGAAATTATGGTATATTTTGTTAAAGAGTGGCTGGCTCTTTGCATTTTGGTGGTGCAGGTATAGAATTCCACATACAATGATTTAGAGGTAGAATCTTGTGGTTTAGTGGTAGAATTCTCACCTGCCATGACGAAGACATGGATCTGAAAAGGGAATAAACACCACCCAATGTTGTTCTCAAAGCAAACGACTCTTAGATTTGGAGTCTTATTCGCTATTGACTCAGCTAGCTAGGCTTTTTTACAGTGTTATGGCATCATGGCAAGGCAAGGATTGCCCTTCAATCTATAAAACCAAAGCAAGGTTTCCACATTCAGTAGATCCTGAGATTCCTGCTTGGTTTCACACACTGATGTACACCTCTTTAAAGTTTCAAATAAAACACGTTTGGTTAAGTAGTGACGGAGATCTCGTCTGTAGAATTCTGGGAAATAACACCACCCAATGTTGTTCTCAAAGCAAATGACTCTTAGATTTTGAGTCTTATATGCTATTAACTCAGCTAGCTAGGCTTTTTTACAGTGTTATGGCATCATGGCAAGGCAAGGATTACCCTTCAATCTATAAAACCTAAGCAAGGTTTCCACATTCAGTAGATCCTAAGATTCCTGCTTGTTTTCACACACTGATGTACACCTCTTTTAAGTTTAAAGTAAAACACGTTTGGTTGTGTAGTGACAGAGATCTCGCCTGTAGAATTCTGGGATAAAACACCGCCCAACGTGGGGCTCGAACCCACAACCCTGAGATTAAGAGTCTCATGCTCTACCGACTGAGCTAGCCAGGCTTGGTTACTGAATTGTGACATAAAGTTCACTCAAGCCAAGGAGTGCCCTACAAGCTATTAAAGTAGATCTAGGCTACAACATTCAGTACACTGAGATTCATGCTTGGTTTCACACATTGATGAAAATGGGTAAGTAACAATGAGGTGACGTGTGAAGCATTGGTTGTTCAGTGGTAGAATTCTCGCCTGCCACGCGGGAGGCCTGGGTTCGATTCTCGGCCAATGCAGTACTCAAGTTTTACTGAAATTATGGTATATTTTGTTAAAGAGTGGCTGTCTCTTTGCATTTTGGTGGTGCAGGTATAGAATTCCACATACAATGATTTAGAGGTAAAATCTTGTGGTTTAGTGGTAGAATTCTCGCCTGCCATGAGGGAGGCATGGATCTGAAAAGGGAATAAACACCACTCAATGTTGTTCTCAAAGCAAATGACTCTTAGATTTTGAGTCTTATATGCTATTGACTCAGCTAGCTAGGCTTTTTTACAGTGTTATGGCATCATTGCAAGGCAAGGATTACCCTTAATCTATAAAACCAAAGCAAGTTTTCCACATTCAGTAGATCCTTAGATTCCTGCTTGGTTTCACACACTGATGTACACCTCTTTTAAGTTTCAAATAAAACACGTTTGGTTGTGTAGTGACAGAGATCACGCCTGTAGAATTCTGGGAAAAATCACCGCCCAACGTGGGGCTCGAACCCACGACCCTGAGATTAAGAGTCTCATGCTCTAACGACTGAGCTAGCCAGGCTTGGTTACTGTGACAAAAAGGCCACTCAAGCCAAGGAGTGTCCTACAAGCTATTAAAGTAGATCTAGGCTACCACATTCAGTACACTGAGATTCATGCTTGGTTTCACACATTGATGAAAATGGGTAAGTAACACGGAACTAATATGTGAAGCATTGGTTGTTCAGTTCTAAAGTTCTTGCCTGCCCTGCGGGAGGCCTGTGTTCGATTCCCGGCCAATGCAGTACTCAAGTTTTACTGAAATTATGGTATATTTTGTTAAAGAGTGGCTGGCTCTTTGCATTTTGGTGGTGCAGGTATAGAATTCCACATACAATGATTTAGAGGTAGAATCTTGTGGTTTAGTGGTAGAATTCTCACCTGCCATGACGAAGGCATGGATCTGAAAAGGGAATAAACACCAACCAATGTTGTGCTCAAAGCAAACGACTCTTAGATTTGGAGTTATATTCGCTATTGACTCAGCTAGCTAGGCTTTTTTACAGTGTTATGGCATCATGGCAAGGCAAGGATTGCCCTACAATCTATAAAACCAAAGCAAGGTTTCCACATTCAGTAGATCCTGAGATTCCTGCTTGGTTTCACACACTGATGTACACCTCTTTAAAGTTTCAAATAAAACACGTTTGGTTAAGTAGTGACAGAGATCTCGTCTGTAGAATTCTGGGAAATAACACCACCCAATGTTGTTCTCAAAGCAAATGACTCTTAGATTTTGAGCCTTATATGCTATTAACTCAGCTAGCTAGGCTTTTTTACAGTGTTATGGCATCATGGCAAGGCAAGGATTACCCTTCAATCTATAAAACCTAAGCAAGGTTTCCACATTCAGTAGATCCTGAGATTCCTGCTTGGTTTCACACACTGATGTACACCTCTTTAAAGTTTCAAATAAAACATTTTTGGTTAAGTAGTGACAGAGATCTCGTCTGTAGAATTCTGGGAAATAACACTGCCCAATGTGGGGCTCGAACCCACGACCCTGAGGTTAAGTGTCTCATGCTCTACCGACTGAGCTAGTCAGGATTGGTTACTGTGGTGTGACAACATGGCCACTCAAACCAAGGAGTGCCCTACAAGCTATTAAAGTAGATCTAGGCTACCACATTCAGTACACTAAGATTCATGCTTGGTTTCAAACAGTGATGAAAATGGGTAAGTAACCATGAAGCAAAATGGAAAGCATTGGTTGTTCAGTGGTAGAATTCTCACCTGCAAAGTGGGGGGCCAGGGTTCGATTCCTGGCCAATGCAGTTGTCAAGATTTTCTGAAATGATGGTATATTTTGTTAAAGAGTGGCTGGCTCTTTGCATTTTGGTGGTGCAGTTATAGAATTCCACATACAATGATTTAGAGATAGAGGGGGAAATTTACTAAAGGAAATTTGTAAAACATAGGTGTATTTGTATCCAGAAATACACTTATTTTTTACATTTACTATCCCGAAAATACGGCAATTCGTATTCGTATTGATGTGCTATCAATATGAATACGAATTGCCGTATTTTCGGGATAGTAAATGTCAAAAATAAGTGTATTTCTGGATACAAATACACCTATGTTTTACAAATTTCCTTTAGTAAATTTCCCCCAGAATCTTGTGGTTTAGTGGTAGAATTCCCACCTGCCAAGAGAGAGGTCTGGATCTGAAAAGGGAATAAACACCAAACAAATGTTGTACTGAAAGCATATGACTCTTAACTTCGGAGTTTTATTTCTATTGACTAAGCTGGCCAGGCTTTGTTACAGTGTTGTGGCTTGAAGGCAAGGCAAGGCTTGCCCTTCAATCTACAGTATTAAACCAAAGCAAGGTTTCCACATTCAGTAGATCCCAATACTCCTGCATGGTTTCCCACACTGATGTACATCTGAAACAGCGATATATGTTGTTAAAGAGTGGTTGGCTCTTTGCATTTTGGTGGTGCAGGTATAGAATTCCACATACAATGATTTAGAGGTAGAAACTTGAGGTTTAGTGGTAGAATTCTCGCCTGCCATGAGGGAGGCATGGATCTGAAAAGGGAATAAACACCACCAAATGTTGTGCTCAAAGCAAATGACTCTTAGATTTGGAGTCTTATTCGCTATTGATTTAGCTAGCTAGGCTTTTTTACAATGTTATGGCATCATGGCAAGGAAAGGATTGCCCTTCAATCTATAAAACCAAAGCAAGTTTTCCACATTCAGTAGATCCTGAGATTCCTGCTTGGTTTCACACACTGATGTACACCTCTTTTAAGTTTCAAATAAAACACGTTTGGTTGTGTAGTGACAGAGATCTCGCCTGTAGAATTCTGGTATAAAACACGGCCCAACGTGGGGCTCGAACCCACGACCCTGAGATTAAGAGTCTCATGCTCTACCGACTGAGCTAGCCAGGCTTGGTTACTGTGATGTGACAAAAAGGCCACTCAAGCCAAGGAGTGCCCTAAAAGCTATTAAAGTAGATCTGGGCTACCACATTCAGTACACTGAGATTCATGCTTGGTTTCACACATTGATGAAAATGGGTAAGTAACACGGAAGTAATATGTGAAGCATTGGTTGTTCAGTGGTAAAATACTTGCCTGCCACGCAGGAGGCCCGGGCTTGATTCCCGGCCAATGCAGTACTCAAGTTTTACTGAAATTATGGTATATTTTGTTAAAGAGTGGCTGGCTCTTTGCATTTTGGTGGTGCAGGTATAGAATTCCACATACAATGATTTAGAGGTAGAATCTTGTGGTTTAGTGGTAGAATTCCCACCTGCCAAGATAGAGGTCTGGATCTGAAAAGGGAATAAATACCAAACAAATGTTCTACTGAAAGCATATGACTCTTAGCTTGGGAGTTTTATTTCTATTGACTAAGCTGGCCATGCTTTGTTACAGTGTTGTGGCATCAAGGCAAGGCAAGGCTTGCCCTTCAATCTACAGTATTAAACCAAAGCAAGGTTTCCACATTCAGTAGATCCTGATACTCCTGCATGGTTTCCCCCACTGATGTACACCTGAAACAGCGATATATTTTGTTAAAGAGTGCCTGGCTCTTTACATTTTGGTGGTGCAGGTATAGAATTCAACATACAATGATTTAGTGGTAAAATCTTGTGGTTTAGTGGTAGAATTCTCGCCTGCCATGAGTAAGGCATGGATCTGAAAAGGGAATAAACACCACTCAATGTTGTTCTCAAAGCAAATGACTCTTAGATTTTGAGTCTTATATACTATTGACTCAGCTAGCTAGGCTTTTTTACAGTGTTATGGCATCATGGCAAGGCAAGGATTACCCTTTAATCTATAAAACCAAAGCAAGGTTTCCACATTCAGTAGATCCTGAGATTCCTGCTTGTTTTCACACACTGATGTATACCTCTTTTAAGTTTCAAATAAATCACGTTTGGTTGTGTAGTGACAGAGACCTCGCCTGTAGAATTCTGGGATAAAACACGGCCCAACGTGGGGCTCGAACCCACGACCCTGAGATTAAGAGTCTCATGCTCTACCGACTGAGCTAGCCAGGCTTGGTTACTGTGGTGTGACAAAAAGGCCACTCAACCCAAGGAGTGCCCTACAAGCTATTAAAGTAGATCTAGGCTACCACATTCAGTACACTGAGATTCATGCTTGGTTTCACACATTGATGAAAATGGGTAAGTCACACTTAACTAATATGTGAAGCATTGGTTGTTCAGTGGTAAAATCCGTGCCTGCCACGCGGGAGGCCTGGCTTTGATTCCCGGCCAATGCAGTACTCAAGTTTTACTGAAATTATAGTATATTTTGTTAAAGAGTGGCTGGCTCTTTGCATTTTGGTGGTGCAGGTATAGAATTCCACATACAATGATTTAGAGGTAGAATCTTGTGGTTTAGTGGTAGAATTCTCACCTGCCATGACGAATGCATGGATCTGAAAAGGGAATAAACACCACCCAATGTTGTGCTCAAAGCAAACGACTCTTAGATTTGGAGTCTTATTCGCTATTGACTCAGCTAGCTAGGCTTTTTTACAGTGTTATGGCATCATGGCAAGGCAAGGATTGCCCTTCAATCTATAAAACCAAAGCAAGGTTTCCACATTCAGTAGATCCTGAGATTCCTGCTTGGTTTCATACACTGATGTACACCTCTTTAAAGTTTCAAATAAAACACGTTTGGTTAAGTAGTGACAGAGATCTCGTCTGTAGAATTCTGGGAAATAACACCACCAAATGTTGTTCTCAAAGCAAATGACTCTTAGATTTTGAGTCTTATATGCTATTGACTCAGCTAGCTAGGCTTTTTTACAGTGTTATGGCATCATGGCAAGGCAAGGATTACCCTTCAATCTATAAAACCAAAGCAAGGTTTCCACATTCAGCAGATCCTGAGATTCCTGCTTCTTTTCACACACTGATGTACACCTCTTTTAAGTTTCAAATAAAACACGGTTGGTTGTGTAGTGACAGAGATCTCGCCTGTAGAATTCTGGGATAAAACACCACCCAACGTGGGGCTTGAACCCACGACCCTGAGATTAAGAGTCTCATGCTCTACCGACTGAGCTAGCCAGGCTTGGTTCCTGTGGTGTGACAAAAAGGCCACTCAAGCCAAGGAGTGCCCTAACAGCTATTAAAGTAGATCTGGGCTACCACATTCAGTACATTGAGATTCATGCTTGGTTTCACACATTGATGAAAATGGGTAAGTAACACTGAAGTAATATGTGAAGCATTGGATATTCAGTGGTAAAATACTTGCCTGCCACGCGGGAGGCCCGGGTTTGATTCCCGGCCAATGCAGTACTCAAGTTTTACTGAAATTATGGTATATTTTGTTAAAGAGTGGCTGGCTCTTTGCATTTTGGTGGTGCAGGTATAGAATTCCACATACAATGATTTAGAGGTAGAATCTTGTGGTTTAGTGGTAGAATTCCCACCTGCCAAGAGAGAGGTCTGGATCTGAAAAGGGAATAAATACCAAACAAATGTTGTACTGAAAGCATATGACTCTTAGCTTGGGAGTTTTATTTCTATTGGCAAAGCTGGCCAGGCTTTGTAACAGTGTTGTGGCATCAAGGCAAGGCACGGCTTGCCCTTCAATCTACAGTATTAAACCAAAGCAAGGTTTCCACATTCAGTAGATCCTGATACTCCTGCATGGTTTCCCCCACTGATGTACACCTGAAACAGCGATATATTTTGTTAAAGAGTGCCTGGCTCTTTACATTTTGGTGGTGCAGGTATAGAATTCAACATACAATGATTTAGTGGTAAAATCTTGTGGTTTAGTGGTAGAATTCTCGCCTGCCATGAGGGAGGCATGGATCTGAAAATTGAATAAACACCACCCAATGTTGTGCTCGAAGCAAATGACTCTTAGATTTTGAGTCTTATATGCTATTGACTCAGCTAGCTAGGCTTTTTTACAGTGTTATGGCATCATGGCAAGGCAAGGATTACCCTTCAATCTATAAAACCAAAGCAAGGTTTCCACATTCAGTAGATCCTGAGAATCCTGCTTGTTTTCACATACTGATGTACACCTCTTTTAAGTTTCAAATAAAACACGTTTGGTTGTGTAGTGACAGAGATCTCGCCGGTAGAATTCTGGGGAAAAACACCGCCTAACGTGGGGCTCGGACCCAGGACACTGAGATTAAGAGTCTCATGCTCTACCAACTGAGCTAGCCAGGCTTGGTTACTGTGGTTTGACAAAAAGGCCACTCAAGCCAAGGAGTGCCCTACAAGCTATTAAAGTAGATCTAGGCTATCACATTCAGTACACTGAGAGTCATGCTTGGTTTCACACATTGATGAAAATGGGTAAGTAACAATAAAGTAACATGTGAAGCATTGGTTGTTCAGTGGTAGAATTCTCGCATGCCACGCGGGAGGCCCGGGTTCGATTCCCGGCCAATGCAGTACTCAAGTTTTACTGAAATTATGGTATATTTTGTTAAAGAGTGGCTGGCTCTTTGCATTTTGGTGGTGCAGGTATAGAATTCCACATACAATGATTTAGAGGTAGAATATTGTGGTTTAGTGGTAGAATTCCCACCTGCCAAGAGAGAGGTCTGGATCTAAAAAGGGAATAAATACCAAACAAATGTTGTACTGAAAGCATATGACTTAACTTCGGAGTTTTATTTCTATTGACTAAGCTGGCCAGGCTTTGTTACAGTGTTGTGGCTTGAAGGCAAGGCAAGGCTTGCCCTTCAATCTACAGTATTAAACCAAAGCAAGGTTTCCACATTCAGTAGATCCCAATACTCCTGCATGGTTTCCCACACTGATGTACATCTGAAACAGCGATATATGTTGTTAAAGAGTGGCTGGCTCTTTGCATTTTGGTGGTGCAGGTATAGAATTCCACATACAATGATTTAGAGGTAGAAACTTGAGGTTTAGTGGTAGAATTCTCGCCTGCCATGAGGGAGGCATGGATCTGAAAAGGGAATAAACACCACCAAATGTTGTGCTCAAAGCAAATGACTCTTAGATTTGGAGTCTTATTCACTATTGATTTAGCTAGCTAGGCTTTTTTACAATGTTATGGCATCATGGCAAGGAAAGGATTGCCCTTCAATCTATAAAACCAAAGCAAGTTTTCCACATTCAGGAGATCCTGAGATTCCTGCTTGGTTTCACTCACTGATGTACACCTCTTTTAAGTTTCAAATAAAACACGTTTGGTTGTGTAGTGACAGAGATCTCGCCTGTAGAATTCTGGGATAAAACACTGCTCAACGTGGGGCTCGAACCCACGACCCTGAGATTAAGAGTCTCATTCTCTACCGACTGAGCTAGCCAGGCTTGGTTACTGTGGTGTGACAAAAAGGCCACTCAAGCCAAGGATTGATCTACAAGCTATTAAAGTAGATCTAGGCTACCACATCCAGTACACTGAGCTTCATGCTTGGTTTCACACATTGATGAAAATGGGTAAGTAACAACAAAGTAACAAATGAAGCATTGGTTGTTCAGTGGTAGAATTCTCGCATGCCACGCGGGAGGCCCGTGTTCGATTCCCGGCCAATGCAGTACTCAAGTTTTACTGAAATTATGGTATATTTTGTTAAAGAGTGGCTGGCTCTTTGCATTTTGGTGGTGCAGGTATAGAATTCCACATACAATGATTTAGAGGTAGAATCTTGTGGTTTAGTGGTAGAATTCCCACCTGCCAAGAGAGAGGTCTGGATCTAAAAAGGGAATAAATACCAAACAAATGTTGTACTGAAAGCATATGACTCTTAGCTTGGGAGTTTTATTTCTATTGACTAAGCTGGCCAGGCTTTGTAACAGTGTTGTGGCATCAAGGCAAGGCAAGGCTTGCCCTTCAATCTACAGTATTAAACCAAAGCAAGGTTTCCACATTCAGTAGATCCTGATACTCCTGCATGGTTTCCCCCACTGATGTACACTTGAAACAGCGATATATTTTGTTAAAGAGTGCCTGGCTCTTTACATTTTGGTGGTGCAGGTATAGAATTCAACATACAATGATTTAGTGGTAAAATCTTGTGGTTTAGTGGTAGAATTCTCGCCTGCCATGAGGGAGGCATGGATCTGAAAAGGGAATAAACACCACCCAATGTTGTTCTCAAAGCAAATGACTCTTAGATTTTGAGTCTTATATGCTATTGACTCAGCTAGCTAGGCTTTTTTACAGTGTTATGGCATCATGGCAAGGCAAGGATTACCCTTCAATCTATAAAACCAAAGCAGGGTTTCCACATTCAGTAGATCCTGAGATTCCTGCTTGTTTTCACACACTGATGTACACCTCTTTTAAGTTTCAAATAAAACACGTTTGGTTGTGTAGTGACAGAGATCTCGCCTGTAGAATTCTGGGAAAAAACAACGCCCAACATGGGGCTCGAACACACGGCCCTGAGAGTAAGAGTCTCATGCTCTACAAACTGAGCTAGCCAGGCTTGGTTACTGCGGTGTGACAAAAAGGCCACTCAAGCCAAGGAGTGCCCTACAAGCTATTAAAGTAGATCTGGGCTACCACATTCAGTACACTGAGATTCATGCTTGGTTTCACACATTGATGAAAATGGGTAAGTAACACATAAGTGATATGTGAAGCATTGGTTGTCCAGTGGTAAAATACTTGCCTGCCACGCGGTAGGCCTGGGTTTGATTCCCGGCAAATGCAGTACTTAAGTTTTACTGAAATTATGGTATATTTTGTTAAAGAGTGGCTGGCTCTTTGCATTTTGGTGGTGCAGGTATAGAATTCCACATACAATGATTTAGAGGTAGAATCTTGTGGTTTAGTGGTAGAATTCTCGCCTGCCATGACGAAGGCATGGATCTGAAAAGGGAATAAACACCACCCAATGTTGTGCTCAAAGCAAATGACTCTTAGATTTGGAGTCTTATTGACTCAGCTAGCTAGGCTTTTTTACAGTGTTATGGCATCATGGCAAGGCAAGGATTACCCTTCAATCTATAAAACCAAAGCAAGGTTTCCACATTCAGTAGATCCTGAGATTCCTGCTTGGTTTCACACACTGATGTACACCTCTTTAAAGTTTCAAATAAAACACGTTTGGTTAAGTAGTGACAGAGATCTCGTCTGTAGAATTCTGGGAAATAACACCACCCAATGTGGGGCTCGAACCCAAGACCCTGAGATTAAGCATATCATGCTCTACCGACTGAGCTAGCCAGGATTGGTTACTGTAGTGTGACAAAAAGGCCACTCAAGCCAAGGAGTGCCCTACAAGCTATTAAAGTAGATCTAGGCAACCACATTCATTACACTAAGATTCATGCTTGGTTTCAAACAGTGATGAAAATGGGTAAGTAACCATGAAGTAAAATGGAAAGCATTGGTTGTTCAGTGATAGAATTCTCACCTGTAAAGTGGGGGGCCAGGGTTCGATTACCGGCCAATGCAGTACTCAAGTTTTACTGAAATGATGGTATATGTTGTTAAAGAGTGGCTGGCTCTTTGCATTTTGGTGGTGCAGGTATAGAATTCCACATACAATGATTTAGAGGTAGAATCTTGTGGTTTAGTGGTAGAATTCCCACCTGCCAAGAGAGAGGTCTGGATCTGAAAAGGGAATAAATACCAAACAAATGTTGTACTGAAAGCATATGACTCTTAGCTTGGGAGTTTTATTTCTATTGACTAAGCTGGCCAGGCTTTGTTACAGTGTTGTGGCTTGAACGCAAGTCAAGGCTTTCCCTTCAATCTACAGTATTAAACCAAAGCAAGGTTTCCACATTCAGTAGATCCCAATACTCCTGCATGGAACAGCAATATATGTTGTTAAAGAGTGGCTGGCTCTTTGCATTTTGGTGGTGCAGGTATAGAATTCCACATACAATGATTTAGAGGTAGAAACTTGGGGTTTAGTGGTAGAATTCTCACCTGCCATGAGGGAGGCATGGATCTAAAAGGGAATAAACACCACCAAATGTTGTGCTCAAAGCAAATGACTCTTAGATTTGGAGTCTTATTCGCTATTGATTTAGCTAGCTAGGCTTTTTTACAATGTTATGGCATCATGGCAAGGCAAGGATTGCCCTTCAATCTATAAAACCAAAGCAAGTTTTCCACATTCAGTAGATCCTGAGATTCCTGCTTGGTTTCACACACTGATGTACACCTCTTTTAAGTTTCAAATAAAACACGTTTGGTTGTGTAGTGACAGAGATCTCGCCTGTAGAATTCAGGGAAATAACACCACCCAACGTGGGGCTCGAACTCACGACCCTGAGATTAAGAGTCTCATGCTCTACCGACTTAGCTAGCCAGGCTTGGTTACTGTGGTGTGACAAAAAGGCCACTCAAGCCAAGGATTGATCTACAAGCTATTAAAGTAGATCTAGGCTACCACATCCAGTACACTGAGCTTCATGCTTGGTTTCACACATTGAAGAAAATGGGTAAGTAACAATGAAGTAACATGTGAAGCGTTGGTTGTTCAGTGGTAGAATTCTCGCCTGCCAAGCGGGAGGCTGGGTTTTGATTCCCTGCCAATGCAGTACCCAAGTTTTACTGAAATTATGGTATATTTTGTTTTAGAGTAGCTGGCTCTTTGCATTTTGGTAGTGCAGGTATAGAATTCCACATACAATGATTTAGAGGTAGAATCTTGTGGTTTAGTGGTAGAATTCCCACCTGCCAAGAGAGAGGTCCGGATCTGAAAAGGGAATAAACACCAAACAAATGTTGTACTGAAAGCATATGACATAGCTTGGGAGTTTTATTTCTATTGACTAAACTGGCCAGGCTTTGTTACAGTGTTGTGACATCCAGGCAAGGCAAGGCTTGCCCTTCAATCTACAGTATTAAACCAAAGCCAGGTTTCCACATTCAGTAGATCCTGATATTCCTGCATGGTTTCACCCACTGATGTACACCTGAAACAGCGATATATTTTGTTAAAGAGTGGCTAACTCTTTGCATTTTGGTGGTGCAGGTATAGAATTCCACATACAATGATTTAGAGGTAGAATCTTGAGGTTTAGTGGTAGAATTCCCACCTATCATGAGAGAGGTCTGGATCTGAAAAGGGAATAACCACCAAACAAATGTTATACTGAAAGCATATGACTCTTAGCTTGGGAGTTTTATTTCTATTGACTAAGCTGGCCAGGCTTTGTTTCAGTGTTGTGGCATCAAGGCAAGGCAAGGCTTGCCCTTCTATCTACAGTATTAAACCAAAGCAAGGTTTCCACATTCAGTAGATCCTGATACTCCTGCATGGTTTCCCCCACTGATGTACACCTGAAACAGCGATATATTTTGTTAAAGAGTGCCTGGCTCTTTACATTTCGGTGGTGCAGGTATAGAATTCAACATATAATGATTTAGTGGTAAAATCTTGTGGTTTAGTGGTAGAATTCTCACCTGCCATGACGAAGGCATGGATCTGAAAACGGAATAAACACCACCCAATGTTGTGCTCAAAGCAAAAAACTCTTAGATTTGGAGTCTTATTCGCTATTGACTCAGCTAGCTAGGCTTTTTTACAGTGTTATGGCATCATGGCAAGGCAAGGATTACCCTTCAATCTATAAAACCAAAGCAAGGTTTCCACATTCAGTAGATCCTGAGATTCCTGCTTGTTTTCACACACTGATGTACACCTCTTTTAAGTTTCCAATAAAACACGTTTGGTTGTGTAGTGACAGAGATCTCGCCTGTAGAATTCTGGGTAAAAAACACCGCCCAACGTGGGGCTCGAACCCACGGCCCTGAGATTGAGAGTCTCATGCTCTACCGACTGAGCTAGCCAGGCTTGGTTACTGTGGTGTGACAAAAAGGCCACTCAAGCCAAGGAGTGCCCTACAAGCTATTAAAGTAGATCTGGGCTACCACATTCAGTACACTGAGATTCATGCTTGGTTTCACACATTGATGAAAATGGGTAAGTAACACAGAAGTAAAATGTGAAGCATTGGTTGTTCAGTTGTAATATACTTGCCTGCCATGCGGGAAGCCCTGGTGTGATTCCCGGCCAATCCAGTACTCAAGTTTTACTGAAATTATGGTATATTTTCTTAAAGATTGGCTGGCTCTTTGCATTTTGGTGGTGCAGGTATAGAATTCCACATACAATGATTTAGAGGTAGAATCTTGTGGTTTAGTGGTAGAATTCCCACCTGCCAAGATAGAGGTCTGGATCTGAAAAGGGAATAAATACCAAACAAATTTTGTACTGAAAGCATATGACTCATAGCTTGTGAGTTTTATTTCTATTGACTAAGCTGGCCAGGCTTTGTTACAGTGTTGTGGCTTCAAGGCAAGGCAAGGCTTGCCCTTCAATCTACAGTATTAAACCAAAGCAAGGTTTCCACATTCAGCAGATACTGATACTCCTGCATGGTTTCCCCCACTTATGTACACCTGAAACAGCGATATATTTTTTTAAAGAGTGCCTGGCTCTTTACATTTTGGTGGTGCAGGTATAGAATTCAACATACAATGATTTAGTGGTAAAATCTTGTGGTTTATTGGTAGAATTCTCGCCTGCCATGAGGGAGGCATGGATCTGAAAATGGAATAAACACCACCCAATGTTGTTCTCAAAGCAGATGACTCTTAGATTTTGAGTCTTATATGCCAGTGGTTCCCAACCTTTTTACTTTCCCGTACCCCTTGAGTGTGATTTTTTTTTTATAAGTACCCCTCCTCTCAATTTGAAATATGCACAGTACTTATGAGTGGAAGTGAGTGGTAGCCGTGGACTAGTATATGGTCAGGAATCGGGTCCCTCTTTGTCTGGCCGCTAGCTGTGTATTGTCTCCAGAGTTCCCGCTAACGCCTGTAGGATTAATGCTTCTTCCACCCATGTCAGTACAGGGCAGATGTTTGCTGATGTCTGGGGGCAGTGCAGGTAGCTCTCAGTGGATTGCTGGTTGGGCAAAACAAAAGGAGACGCTGATGACACTGCAGATAGAACCGGATGTGACGCAACGTGATTCGTTTCCATGGCAATGGTAGACTTCTTTTGCCATAGGGAGACTTTTTCTTCTTCCACCATTACCAATGTTATTTTCAAGTACCCCCAACTGTTCTGCAGAGTACCCCCAGGGGTACTAGTACCCCAGGTTGGGAACCACTGTTATATGCTATTGACTCAGCTAGCTAGGCTTTTTTACAGTGTTATGGCATCATGGCAAGGCAAGGATTACCCTTCAATCTATAAAACCAAAGCAAGGTTTCCACATTCAGTAGATCCTGAGATTCCTGCTTGTTTTCACACACTGATGTACACCTCTTTTAAGTTTCAAATAAAACACGTTTGGTTGTGTAGTGACAGAGATGTCGCCTTTAGAATTCTGGGATAAAATCCCGCCCAACATGGGGCTCGAACCCACAAGCCTGAGATTAAGATTCTCATGCTCTACCGACTGAGCTAGCCAGGCTTGGTTACTGTAGTGTGACAAAAAGGCCACTCAAGCCAAGGAGTGCCCTACAAGCTATTAAAGTAGATCTAGGCTACCACATTCAGTACACTGAGATTCATGCTTGGTTTCACACATTGATGAAAATGGGTAAGTAACACGGAACTAATATGTGAAGCATTGGTTGTTCAGTGGTAAAATACTTGCCTGCCACGCGGGAGGCCCGGGTTTTATTCCCGGCCAATGCAGTACTCAAGTTTTACTATAATTATGGTATATTTTGTTAAAGAGTGGCTGGCTCTTTGCATTTTAGTGGTGCAGGTATAGAATTCCACATACAATGATTTAGAGGTAGAATCTTGTGGTTTAGTGGTAGAATTCCCACCTGCCAAGAGAGAGGTCTGGATCTGAAAATTGAATAAATACCAAACAAATGTTGTACTGAAAGCATATGACTCTTAGCTTGGGAGTTTTATTTTTATTGACTAAGCTGGCCAGGCTTTGTTACAGTGTTGTGGCATCAAGGCAAGGCAAGGCTTGCCCTTCAATCTACAGTATTAAACCAAAGTAAGGTTTCCACATTCAGTAGATCCTGATATTCCTGCATGGTTTTACCCACTGATGTACACCTGAAACAGCAATATATTTTGTTAAAGAGTGCCTGGCTCTTTGCATTTTGGTGGTGCAGGTATAGAATTCAAAATACAATGATTTAGTGGTAGAATCTTGTGGTTTAGTGGTAGAATTCTCGCCTGCCATGACGAAAGCATGGATCTGAAAAGGGAATAAACACCACCCAATGTTGTGCTCAAAGCAAATGACTCTTAGATTTGGAGTCTTATTCGCTATTGACTCAGCTAGCTAGGCTTTTTTACAGTGTTATGGCATCATGGCAAGGCAAGGATTGCCCTTCAATCTATAAAACTAAAGCAAGGTTTCCACATTCAGTAGATCCTGAGATTCCTGCTTGGTTTCACACACTGATGTACACCTCTTTAAAGTTTTAAATAAAACACGTTTGGTTGTGTAGTGACAGAGATCTCGCCTGTAGAATTCTGGGATAAAACACCACCCAACGTGGGGCTCGAACCAACGACCCTGAGATTAAGAATCTCATGCTCTACCGACTGAGCTAGCCAGGCTTGGTTAGTGTGGTGTGACAAAAAGGCCACTCAAGCCAAGGAGTGCCCTACAAGCTATTAAAGTAGATCTAGGCTACCACATTCAGTACACTGAGATTCATGCTTGGTTTCACACATTGATGAAAATGGGTAAGTAACACAGAACTAATATGTGAAGCATTGGTTGTTCAGTGGTAAAATACTTGCCTGCCATGCGGGAGGCCCGGGTTTGATTCCCGGCCGATGCAGTACTCAAGTTTTTCTGAAATGATGGTATATTTTGTTAAAGAGTGGCTGGCTCTTTGCATTTTGGTGGTGCAGGTATAGAATTCCACATACAATGATTTAGAGATAGAATCTTGTGGTTTAGTGGTAGAATTCCCACCTGCCAAGAGAGAGGTCTGGATCTGAAAAGGGAATGAACACCAAACAAATGTTGTACTGAAAGCATTTGACTCTTAGCTTGGGAGTTTTATTTCTATTGACTAAGCTGGCCAGGCTTTGTTACAGTGAAAAATAGAAAAAAATAGAAAACTGTTGACTGAGAGTACATAAACCAATCAGAAGGGCTTATTTTGAATGAAAATTGCATCAACCAATCAGATGGTCTCAATTCTAAACTAATTTGCATACAGGCTTTATTTGCTCTCCATAACTTACTGAGGTCATTCCTAACCCTAGTTTAATTGAACACCTGCAGAACTAGCCACAGATAGTTGATAACAAGAGCATTCTTGACCAATTGTCTTGCTGGTTGAAGACTATTGCATGATGGTCCCAGCAAAAGTAGTAAAATAGAAAAATGTTGACTACATTCTTGACCAATTGTCTTGCTGGTTGAAGACTATTGCATGATGGTCCCAGCAAAAGTTGTAAAACAGAAAACTGTTGACTGAGAGTACATAAACCAATCAGAATGGATTATTTTGAATGAAAATTGCATCAACCAATCAGATGGTCTCAATTCTAAACTAATTTGCATACAGGCTTTATTTGCTCTCCATAACTTACTGAGGTCCTTCCTAACCCTAGTTTAATTGAACACCAGGCACAGATAGTTGATAACAAGAGCATTCTTGACCAATTGTGTTGCTGGTTGAAGACTATTGCATGATTGTCCCAGCAAAAGTTGTAAAATAGAAAACTGTTGACTGACAGTACATGAACCAATTAGAATGGCTTATTTTGAATGACAGTTGCATCACCCAATCAGATGGTCTCAATTCTAAACTAATTTGCATAATGGCTTTATTTCCTCTCCATAAGTTACTGAGGTCATTCCTAACCATAGTTTAATTGAACACCTGCAGAACCAGCCACAGATAATTGATAACAAGAGCATTCTTGACCAATTGTCTTGCTGGTTGAAGACTATTGCATGATGGTCCCAGCAAAAGATGCAAAATAGAAAAACGTTGACTACATTCTTGACCAATTGTCTTGGTGGTTGAAGACTATTGCATGATGGTCCCAGCAAAAGTTGTAAAATAGAAAACTGTTGATTGAGAGTACATAAACCAATCAGAATGGCTTATTTTGGATGACAATTGCATCAACCAATTAGATGATCTCAATTCGAAACTAATTTGCATAATGGATTTATTTCCTCTCCATAACTTACTGAGGTCATTCCTAACCCTAGTTTAATTGAACACCTGCAGAACCAGCCACAGATAGTTGATAACAAGAACATTCTTGACCAATTGTCTTGCTGTTTGATGGCAATTACGTGATGGTGCCAGCAAAAGTTGTAAAATAGAAAAATGTTGACTACATTCTTGACCAATTGTCTCGCTGGTTGAAGACTATTGCATGATGGTCCCAGCAAATGATGTAAAATAGAAAACTGTTGACTGAGAGTACATAACCCAATCAGAATGGCTTATTTTGAATGAAAATTGCATCAACCAATCAGATGGTCTCAATTCTAAACTAATTTGCATACGGTCTTTATTTGCTCTCCATAACTTACTAAGGTCCTTCCTAACCCTAGTTTAATTGAAAACCAGCAGAACCAGCCACAGATAGTTGATAACAAGAGCAATCTTGACCAATTGTCTTGCTGGTTGAAGACTATTGCATGATTGTCCTAGTAAAAGTTGTAAAATAGAAAACTGTTGACTGACAGTTCATGAACCAATTAGAATGGCTTATTTTGAATGACAGTTGCATCACCCAATCAGATGGTCTCAATTCTAAACTAATGTGCATAATGGCTTTATTTCCTCTCCATAACTTACTGAGGTCCTTCCTAACCCTAGTTTAATTGAACACCTGCAGAACCAGCCAGAGATAGTTGATAACAAGAGCATTCTTGACCAAATGTCTTGCTGGATGAAGACTATTGCATGATTGTCCCAGTAAAAGTTGTAAATAGAAAACTGTTGACTGAGAGTACATAAACCAATCAGTTGGCTTATTTTGAATGACAATTGCATCAACCAATCAGATGGTCTCAATTTTAAAGTAATTTGCACACGGGCTTTATTTGCTCTCCATAACTTACTGAGGTCCTTCCTAACCCTAGTTTAATTGAACACCAGCAGAACCAGCCACAGATAGTTGATAACGAGAGCATTCTTGACCAATTGTCTTGCTGGTTGAAGACTATTGCATGATGGTCAGCAGAAGTTGTAAAATAGAAAACTGTTGACTGACAGTACATAAACCAATCAGAATGGCTTATTTTGAATGACAATTGCATCAACCAATTAGATGATCTCAATTCTAAACTGATTTGCATAATGGCTTTATTTCCTCTCCATAACTTACTGAGGTCCTTCCTCATCCAAGTCTAATTGAACACCTGCAAAACCAATCACAGATAGTTGTTAACAAGGGCATTCTTGACCAATTGTCTTGCTGGTTGAAGACTATTGCATGATGGACCCAGCAAAAGTTGTAAAATAGAAAACTGTTGACTGACAGCACATAAACCAATCAGAATGGCTTATTTTGAATGACAATTGCATCAACCAATTAGATGATCTCAATTCTAAAATAATTTGCATAATGGCTTTATTTCCTCTCCATAACTTACTGAGGTCATTCCTAACCCTAGTTTAATTGAACACCTGCAGAACTAGCCACAGATAGTTGATAACAAGAGCATTCTTGACCAATTGTCTTGCTGGTTGAAGACTATTGCATGATGGTCCCAGCAAAAGTAGTAAAATAGAAAAATGTTGACTACATTCTTGACCAATTGTCTTGGTGGTTGAAGACTATTGCATGATGGTCCCAGCAAAAGTTGTAAAATAGAAAACTGTTGACTGAGAGTACATAAACCAATCAGAAGGGCTTATTTTGAATGAAAATTGCATCAACCAATCAGATGGTCTCAATTCTAAACTAATTTGCATACAGGCTTTATTTGCTCTCCATAACTTACTGAGGTCATTACTAACCCTAGTTTAATTGAACACCTGCAGAACTAGCCACAGATAGTTGATAACAAGAGCATTCTTGACCAATTGTCTTGCTGGTTGAAGACTATTGCATGATGGTCCCAGCAAAAGTAGTAAAATAGAAAAATGTTGACTACGTTCTTGACCAATTGTCTTGGTGGTTGAAGACTATTGCATGATGTGCCCAGCAAA
The DNA here is from genome assembly GCF_055691185.1 of Crinia signifera. Lineage (NCBI taxonomy): Eukaryota > Metazoa > Chordata > Amphibia > Anura > Myobatrachidae > Crinia > Crinia signifera. The sequence continues at coordinate 113,761,590 of NC_139219.1, read as the reverse complement.
AGTTGTAAAATAGAAAACTGTTGACTGAGAGTACATAAACCAATCAGAATGGCTTATTTTGAATGAAAATTGCATCAACCAATCAGATGGTCTCAATTCTAAACTAATTTGCATACAGGCTTTATTTGCTCTCCATAACTTACTGAGGTCCTTCCTAACCCTAGTTTAATTGAACACCAGGGACAGATAGTTGATAACAAGAGCATTCTTGACCAATTGTGTTGCTGGTTGAAGACTATTGCATGATTGTCCCAGCAAAAGTTGTAAAATAGAAAACTGTTGACTGACAGTACATGAACCAATTAGAATGGCTTATTTTGAATGACAGTTGCATCACCCAATCAGATGGTCTTAATTCTAAACTAATTTGCATAATGTCTTTATTTGCTCTCCATAACTTACTGAGGTCATTCCTAACCATAGTTTAATTGAACACCTGCAGAACCAGCCACAGATAGTTGATAACAAGAGCATTCTTGACCAATTGTCTTGCTGGTTGAAGACTATTGCATGATGGTAAATAAATAAATAAATAAATAAATAAATAAATAATAAATAATAATAATAACCCTAGTTTAATTGAACACCTGCAGAACCAGCCACAGATAGTTGATAACAAGAGCATTCTTGCCCAATTGTCTTGCTGGTTGAAGACTATTGCATGATGGTCCCAGCAAAAGATGTAAAATAGAAAAACGTTGACTACATTCTTGACCAATTGTCTTGGTGGTTGAAGACTATTGCATGATGGTCCCAGCAAAAGTTGTAAAATAGAAAACTGTTGATTGAGAGTACATAAACCAATCAGAATGGCTCATTTTGGATGACAATTGCATCAACCAATCAGATGGTCTCAATTCTAAAGTAATTTGCATACAGGCTTTATTTGCTCTCCATAACTTACTGAGGTCCTTCCTAACCCTAGTTTAATTGAACACCAGCAAAACCAGCCACAGATAGTTGATAACAAGAGCATTCTTGACCAATTGTCTTGCTGGTTGAAGACTATTGCATGATGGTCAGCAAAAGTTGTAAAATAGAAAACTGTTGAGTGACAGTACATAAACCAATCAGAATGGCTTATTTTGAATGACAATTGCTTTAACCAATTAGATGATCTCATTTCTAAACTAATTTGCATAATGGCTTTATTTCCTCTCCATAACTTACTGAGGTCCTTCCTCATCCAAGTCTAATTGAACACCTGCAAAACCAATCACAGATAGTTGATAACAAGGGCATTCTTGACCAATTGTTTTGCTGGTTGAAGACTATTGCATGATGGTCCCAGCAAAAGTTGTAAAAGAGAAAACTGTTGACTGACAGCACATAAACCAATCAGAATGGCTTATTTTGAATGACAATTGCATCAACCAATTAGATGATCTCAATTCTAAACTAATTTGCATAATGGCTTTATTTCCTCTCCATAACTTACTGAGGTCATTCCTAACCCTAGTTTAATTGAACACCTGCAGAACTAGCCACAGATAGTTGATAACAAGAGCATTCTTGACCAATTGTCTTGCTGGTTGAAGACTATTGCATGATGGTCCCAGCAAAAGTAGTAAAATAGAAAAATGTTGACTACATTCTTGACCAATTGTCTTGGTGGTTGAAGACTATTGCATGATGGTCCCAGCAAAAGTTGTAAAATAGAAAACTGTTGACTGAGAGTACATAAACCAATCAGAATGGCTTATTTTGAATGAAAATTGCATCAACCATACAGATGGTCTCAATTCTAAACTAATTTGCATACAGGCTTTATTTGCTCTCCATAACTTACTGAGGTCCTTCCTAACCCTAGTTTAATTGAACACCTGCAGAACCAGCCACAGATAGTTGAAAACAATAGCATTATTGACCAATTGTCTTGCTGGTTGAAAACTATTGCATGATGGTCCCAGCAAAAGTTGTAAAATAGAAAACTGTTGACCGACAGTACATAAACCAATAAGAATGGCTTATTTTGAATGAAAGTGGCATCACCCAATCAGATGGTCTCAATTCTGAACTAATTTCCATAATGGCTTTAATTCCTCTCCATAACTTACTGAGGTCCTTCCTAACCGTAGTTTAATTGAACACCTGCAAAACCAGCCACAGTTAGTTGATAACAAGAGCATTCTTGACCAATTGTCTTGCTGGTTGAAGACTATTGAATGATGGTCCCACCAAAAGATGTAAAATAGAAAAATGTTGACTATATTCTTGACCAATTGTCTTGGTGGTTGAAGACTATTGCATGATGGTCCCAGCAAAAGTTGTAAAATAGAAAACTGTTGCCTGAGAGTACATAAATCAATCAAAATGGCTTATTTCGAATGACAATTGCATCAACCAATCAGATGGTCTCAATTCTAAACTAATTTGCATACGGGCTTTATTTGCTCTCCATAACTTACTGAGGTCCTTCCTAACCCTAGTTTAATTGAACACCAGCCACAGATAGTTGATAACAAGAGCATTCTTGACCAATTGTCTTGCTGGTTGAAGACTATTGCTTGATTGTCCCAGCAAAAGTTGTAAAATAGAAAACTGTTGACTGACACCAAGTAGAATGGCTTATTTTGAATGACAATTGCATCAACCAATCAGATGGTCTCAATTCTAAACTAATTTGCATAATGGCTTTATTTCCTCTCCATAACTAACTGAGGTCCTTCCTAACCCTAGTTTAATTGAACACCTGCAGAACCAGCCACAGATAGTTGAAAACAAGAGCATTATTGACCAATTGTCTTGCTGGTTGAAGACTATTGCATGATGGTCCCAGCAAAAGTTGTAAAATAGAAAACTGTTGACTGACAGTACATAAACCAATAAGAATGGCTTATTTTGAATGAAAGTGGCATCACCCAATCAGATGGTCTCAATTCTGAACTAATTTCCATAATGGCTTTAATTCCTCTCCATAACTTACTGAGGTCCTTCCTAACCGTAGTTTAATTGAACACCTGCAGAACCAGCCACAGATAGTTGATAACAAGAGCATTCTTGACCAATTGTCTTGCTGGTTGAAGACTATTGCATGATGGTACCAGCAAAAGATGTAAAATAGAAAAATGTTGACTACATTCTTGACCAATTGTCTTGCTGGTTGAAGACTATTGCATGATGGTCAGCAAAAGTTGTAAAATAGAAAACTGTTGACTGACAGTACATAAACCAATTAGAATGGCTTATTTTGAATGACAGTTGCATCACCCAATCAGATGGTCTCAATTCTGAACTAATTTGCATAAGTACTTAATTTGATCTTCATAACTTACTGAGGTCCTTCCTCATCCAAGTCTAATTGAACACCTGCAAAACCAGCCACAGTTAGTTGATAACAAGAGCATTCTTGACCAATTGTCTTGCTGGTTGAAGACTATTGAATGATGGTCCCACCAAAAGATGTAAAATAGAAAAATGTTGACTATATTCTTGACCAATTGTCTTGGTGGTTGAAGACTATTGCATGATGGTCCCAGCAAAAGTTGTAAAATAGAAAACTGTTGCCTGAGAGTACATAAATCAATCAAAATGGCTTATTTCGAATGACAATTGCATCAACCAATCAGATGGTCTCAATTCTAAACTAATTTCCATACGGGTTTTATTTGCTCTCCATAACTTACTGAGGTCCTTCCTAACCCTAGTTTAATTGAACACCAGCAGAACCAGCCACAGATAGTTGATAACAAGAGCATTCTTGACCAATTGTCTTGCTGGTTGAAGACTATTGCTTGATTGTCCCAGCAAAAGTTGTAAAATAGAAAACTGTTGACTGACACTACATGAACCAAGTAGAATGGCTTATTTTGAATGACAATTGCATCAACCAATCAGATGATCTCAATTCTAAACTAATTTGCATAATGGCTTTATTTCCTCTCCATAACTTACTTAGGTCCTTCCAAACCCTAGTTTAATTGAACACCTGCAGAACCAGCCAGAGATAGTTGATAACAAGAGCATTCTTGACCAATTGTCTTGCTGGTTGAAGACTATCGCATGATGGTTCCAGCAAAAGATGTAAAATAGAAAACTGTTGACTGAGAGTACATAAACCAATCAGATGGTCTCAATTCTAAACTAATTTGCATACGGGCTTTATTTGCTCTCCATAACTAACTGAGGTCCTTCCTAACCCTAGTTTAATTGAACACCAGCCACAGATAGTTGATAACAAGAACATTCTTGACCAATTGTCTTGCTGGTTGAAGACTATTGCTTGATGGTCCCAGCAAAAGTTGTCAAATAGAAAACTGTTGACTGACAGTACATGAACCAATCAGAATGGCTTATTTTGAATGACAATTGCATCAACCAATCAGATGATCTCAATTCTAAATTAATTTGCATAATGGCTTTATTTGCTCTCCATAACTTACTGAGGTCCTTCCTAACCCTAGTTTAATTGAACACCTGCAGAACCAGCCAGAGATAGTTGATAACAAGAGCATTCTTGACCAATTGTCTTGCTGGTTGAAGACTATTGCATGATGGTCCCAGCAAAAGATGTAAAATAGAAAAATGTTGACTACATTCTTGACCAATTGTCTTGCTGGTTGAAGACTATTGCATGATGGTCCCAGCAAAAGTTGTAAAATAGAAAACTGTTGACTGAGAGTACATAAACCAATAAGAATGGCTTGTTTTGAATGACAATTGCATCAACCAATCAGATGGTCTCAATTCTAAACTAATTTGCATACGGGCTTTATTTGCTCTCCATAACTAACTGAGGTCCTTCCTAACCCTAGTTTAATTGAACACCAGCTACAGATAGTTGATAACAAGAGCATTCTTGACCAATTGTCTTGCTGGTTAAAGACTATTGCATGATGGTCCCAGCAAAAGTTGTACAATAGAAAACTGTTGACTGACAGTACATGGACCAATCAGAATGGCTTATTTTGAATGACAATTGCATCAACCAATCAGATGATCTCAATTCTAAATGAATTTGCATAATGGCTTTATTTGCTCTCCATAACTTACTGAGGTCCTTCCTAACCCTAGTTTAATTGAACACCTGCAGAACCAGCCACAGATAGTTGATAACAAGAGCATTCTTGACCAATTGTCTTGCTGGTTGAAGACTATTGCATGATGGTACCAGCAAAAGATGTAAAATAGAAAAATGTTGACTACATTCTTGACCAATTGTCTTGCTGGTTGAAGACTATTGCATGATGGTCAGCAAAAGTTGTAAAATAGAAAACTGTTGACTGACAGTACATAAACCAATTAGAATGGCTTATTTTGAATGACAGTTGCATCACCCAATCAGATGGTCTCAATTCTGAACTAATTTGCATAAGAACTTAATTTGATCTTCATAACTTACTGAGGTCCTTCCTCATCCAAGTCTAATTGAACACCTGCAAAACCAGCCACAGTTAGTTGATAACAAGAGCATTCTTGACCAATTGTCTTGCTGGTTGAAGACTATTGAATGATGGTCCCAGCAAAAGATGTAAAATAGAAAAATGTTGACTATATTCTTTACCAATTGTCTTGGAGGTTTAAGACTATTGCATGATGGTCCCAGCAAAAGTTGTAAAATAGAAAACTGTTGCCTGAGAGTACATAAACCAATCAGAATGGCTTATTTCGAATGACAATTGCATCAACCAATCAGATGGTCTCAATTCTAAACTAATTTGCATACGGGCTTTATTTGCTCTCCATAACTTACTTAGGTCCTTCCTAACCTTAGTTTAATTGAACACCAGCCACAGATAGTTGATAACAAGAGCATTCTTGACCAATTGTCTTGCTGGTTGAAGACTATTACTTGATTGTCCCAGCAAAAGTTGTAAAATAGAAAACGGTTGACTGACACTACATGAACCAAGTAGAATGGCTTATTTTGAATGACAGTTGCATCACCCAATCAGATGGTCTCAATTCTAAACTAATTTGCATAATGGCTTTATTTCCTCTACATAACTTACTTAGGTCCTTCCAAACCCTAGTTTAATTGAACACCTGTAGAACCAGCCAGAGATAGTTGATAACAAGATCATTCTTGACCAATTGTCTTGCTGGTTGAAGACTATTGCATGATGGTCCCAGCAAAAGAAGTAAAATAGAAAAATGTTGACTACATTCTTGACCAATTGTCTTGCTGGTTGAAGACTATTGCATGATGGTCCCAGCAAAAGTTGTAAAATAGAAAACTGTTGACTGAGAGTACATAAACCAATCAGAATGGCTTGTTTTGAATGACAATTGCATCAACCAATCAGATGGTCTCAATTCTAAACTAATTTGCATACGGGCTTTATTTGCTCTCCATAACTAACTGAGGTCCTTCCTAACCCTAGTTTAATTGAACACCAGCAGAACCAGCTACAGATAGTTGATAACAAGAGCATTCTTGACCAATTGTCTTGCTGGTTGAAGACTATTGCATGATGGTCCCAGCAAAAGTTGTAAAATAGAAAACTGTTGACTGACAGTACATGGACCAATCAGAATGGCTTATTTTGAATGACAATTGCATCAACCAATCAGATGATCTCAATTCTAAATGAATTTGCATAATGGCTTTATTTGCACTCCATAACTTACTGAGGTCCTTCCTAACCCTAGTTTAATTGAACACCTGCAGAACCAGCCACAGATAGTTGATAACAAGAGCATTCTTGACCAATTGTCTTGCTGGTTGAAGACTATTGCATGATGGTCCCAGCAAAAGATGTAAAATAGAAAAATGTTGACTACATTCTTGACCAATTTTCTTGCTGGTTGAAGACTATTGCATGATGGTCAGCAAAAGTTGTAAAATAGAAAACTGTTGACTGACAGTACATACACCAATTAGAATGGCTTATTTTGAATGAAAATTGCATCACCGAATCAGATGGTCTCAATTCTGAACTAATTTGCATAAGTACTTAATTTGATCTTCATAACTTACTGAGGTCCTTCCTCATCCAAGTCTAATTGAACACCTGCAAAACCAGCCACAGATAGTTGATAACAAGAGCATTCTTGACCAATTGTCTTGCTGGTTGAAGACTATTGCATGATGGTCCCAGCAAAAGATGTAAAATAGAAAAATGTTGACTACATTCTTGACCAATTGTCTTGCTGGTTGAAGACTATTGCATGATGGTCCCAGCAAAAGTTGTAAAATAGAAAACTGTTGACTGAGAGTACATAAACCAATCAGAATGGCTTATTTTGAATGTCAATTGCATCAACCAATCAGATGGTCTCAATTCTAAACTAATTTGCATACAGGCTTTATTTCCTCGCCATAACTTACTGACGTCCTTCCTCACCGTAGTCTCATTGAACACCTGCAGAACCAGCCACAGATAGTTGATAACAAGAACATTCTTGACCAATTGTCTTGCTGGTTGAAGGCAATTACGTGATGGTGCCAGCAAAAGTTGTAAAATAGAAAAATGTTGACTACATTCTTGATGAATTGTCTCGCTGGTTGAAGACTATTGCATGATGGTCCCAGCAAATGATGTACAGTAGGAGCAAGTTTCATCTTTGCTCCTTTGGGCAGGGCTAGCCATGGCTAATCTATTGTTCTCAACTGCAATACAATACGTATTGCAGCTGAGAACAATAGAATAGCCATGGCTAGCCATGGCTAGCCATGGCCAAATTAGCAAAGATGAAACTTGCTCCTACTGTAAAATAGAAAAATGTTGACTACATACTTGACCAATTGTCTTGGTGGTTGAAGACTATTGCTTGATGGTCCCAGCAAAAGTTGTAAAATAGCAAACTGTTGACTGAGAGTACATAACCCAATCAGAATGGCTTATTTTGAATGAAAATTGCATCAACCAATCAGATGGTCTCAATTCTAAACTAATATGCATACTGGCTTTATTTGCTCTCCATAACTTACTGAGGTCCTTCCTAACCCTCGTTTAATTGAACACCTGCAGAACCAGCCAGAGATACTTGATAACAAGAGCATTCTTGACCAATTGTCTTGCTGGTTGAAGACTATTGCATGATGGTCCCAGCAAAAGATGTAAAATAGAAAAATGTTGACTACATTCTTGACCAATTGTCTTGCTGGTTGAAGACTATTGCATGATGGTCCCAGCAAAAGTTGTAAAATAGAAAACTGTTGACTGACAGTACATAAACCAATCAGAATGGCTTATTTTGAATGTGAATTGCATCAACCAATCAGATGGTCTCAATTCTAAACTCATTTGCATACAGGCTTTATTTGCTCTCCATAACTTACTGAGGTCCTTCCTAACCCTAGTTTAATTGAACACCTGCAGAACAAGCCACAGAGAGTTGATAACAAGAGCATTCTTGACCAACTGTCTTGCTGGTCTTCTCGGCCTTTTGGCTGGCGATCAAGGGTAGTATCTGCTGCCTTGGTCCTAGCCGGAGGCATTCGGGGGTCCTTCTTTTTGGGGGGCCCCTAGGATAACGAGGGGGCGAGGTATCGTCTGTATCCTGTGCAATCATGGTTGGGATTCGAAATACTCTCCGGCTTCAGGTCGATTTACAGAAGAAAGATAGCAACAGCTTGGCGTTTGTTATGAAGGAGATTTTGTTTGGAGCAGCTAATTTGAAGGTGGAGGATATATTTTGTGTTCAAGATTTTCCGACTACTGGGATTTATGATGTGACTTTGGATGATGACCATTTGTGCCTGCCTGTCTATGAGATGCTGCGTGAGTACAAATCTAAACCTGTGATGGATGGAATAGAAGTGATTCCTCTCTTTATGACTAATGAGCGACCAGTAATAGTACATGTGTTCAACCCATACACACCACTGGATCTGGTAAGATCTTTTCTTGCAAGATATTGTGTTTCTGTGAGAGGAGGTATACCGCAGAAAAATGCATTTCAGATTTTTAATGGAAAATACAAATTTTGGGTCAAATTAAGGGCTGATTCAGGAGCAATCGGAGGGGTAACGCACCCTCCAGCAAATTTCTCGGTTGGGGGATACAGAGGCTTTCTGTATTACCCAGGACAGCCGAGATATTGCAGATTATGCCTAATGTATGGACATGTACGAGATGAGTGTCCGAAAGGGAAATGCTGCAGAAACTGCAGACAGGCAGGTCATGAGGCAGGCTACTGTCCTCAGCCAAGGACTTGTGATGTCTGTGGTAAGAGTGGTCATTCGGCTAGAGGGTGCCCAGGTATGGGAGAGGAGGAAGCCCCAAAAGAAAAGGAGAAGGATACTGTAGGTACTACCAGAGCTACAAAAGAAAAGGAGAAGGGAGTAGAAAAGAGTTCAGAAGATGGAGGATTTGGTGGGATTGCGGCAGGACTTCCAGAAGTGGAGGTTATGTCTTTATTTCCAGAAGAAACAGAATCTGAGCTTGATAGTATGGAAACTGTTAGTGGATGTACTTTGTCAGAAATGAGTGAGCAGGAAAGTTCAATAATAGAGGAGGAGAAGGAGAGGAAAAAACCTAAAAGAGAAGATGTTGGAAATAAAGCGGAGGGGAGTGTTAAAGTTAAAAAGCTAAAATAAAGGAGGAGGGAAAAAAGGCAAAGAGGGTTGTGACTGTAATAAAAATTGCTGGGGTTTCAGAAGAGCAGAAAAGGGAGATGTTGAGTGCTGGATTTCTAAGAATTAAGAACCAGACAGATTTTTTTGAGGTTCCAGAATTTTTTTTTAAAGAACCTGGGTCAAAAGAAAAGAATGCTCACCTTTTGGAGACTTTAGAAGTATCAGATTAAAATGGCCACTGATTGCTTTGTTTGGGGTGTGTTTAATGTATTTTGGAGGGAAAATAGTAGGTGGGAGTATGCAAATTTTTCTTTGTGAATCTCTATGAGTTTAATAAAGACCACATTGATGATAATGTATTAGTAACCGTGGAGTCTAGGCCTGGATTTCAAAGTTCCCTTTTGGGAACAGAACGGTTTTAATACACCACTGAGTGGTTTAAAAAAAAAAAAAAAAAAAAAAAAATTGTCTTGCTGGTTGAAGACTATTGCATGATGGTCCCAGCAAAAGTTGTAAAATAGAAAACCGTTGACTGACAGTACATAAACCAATTAGAATGGCTTATTTTGAATGACAGTTGCATCACCCAATCAGATGGTCTCAATTCTAAACTAATTTGCATAATGGCTTTATTTCCTCTCCATAACTTACTGAGTTCCTACCTAACCCTAGTTTAATTGAACACCTGCAGAACCAGCCACAAATAGTTGATAACAAGAGCATTATTGACCAATTGTCTTGCTGGTTGAAGACTATTGCATGATGGTCCCAGCAGAAGATGTAAAATAGAAAAATGTTGACTACATTCTTGACCAATTGTCTTGGTGGTTGAAGACTATTGCATGATGGTCCCAGCAAAAGTTGTAAAATAGAAAACTGTTGACTGGCAGTACATAAACCAATAAGAATATCTTATTTTGAATGACAATTTCATCAACCAATCAGATGGTCTCAATTCTAAACTAATTTGCATAAGGGCTTTATTTGCTCTCCTTAACTTACTGAGGTCCTTTCTAATCCTAGTTTAATTGAACACCTGCAAAACCGGCTACATATAGGTGATAACAAGAGCATATTTGACCAATTGTCTTGCTGGTTGAAGGCAATTACGTGATGGTGCCAGCAAAAGTTGTAAAATAGAAAAATGTTGACTACATTCTTGACGAATTGTCTCGCTGGTTGAAGACTATTGCATGATGGTCCCAGCAAATGATGTAAAATAGAAAAATGTTGACTACATTCTTGACCAATTGTCTTGGTGGTTGAAGACTATTGCTTGATGGTCCCAGCAAAAGTTGTAAAATAGAAAACTGTTGACTGAGAGTACATAACCCAATCAGAATGGCTTATTTTGAATGAAAATTGCATCAACCAATCAGATGGTCTCAATTCTAAACTAATTTGCATACGGGCTTTATTTGCTCTCCATAACTTACTGAGGTCCTTCCTAACCCTAGTTTAATTGAACACCAGCAGAACCAGCCACAGATAGTTGATAACAAGAGCATTCTTGACCAATTGTCTTGCTGGTTGAAGACTATTGCATGATTGTCCCAGTAAAAGTTGTAAAATAGAAAACTGATGACTGACAGTACATGAACCAATTAGAATGGCTTATTTTGAATGACAGTTTCATCACCCAATCAGATGGTCTCAATTCTAAACTAATTTGCATAATGGCTTTATTTGCTCTCCATAACTTACTGAGGTCCTTCCTAACCCTAGTTTAATTGAACACCCGCAGAACCAGCCAAAGATACTTGATAACAAGAGCATTCTTGACCAATTGTCTTGCTGGTTGAAGACTATTGCATGATGGTCCCAGCAAAAGATGTAAAAAAGAAAAATGTTGACTACATTCTTGACCAATTGTCTTGGTGGTTGAAGACTATTGCATGATGGTCCCAGCAAAAGTTGTAAAATAGAAAACTGTTGACTGAGAGTACATAAACCAATCAGTTGGCTTATTTTGAATGACAATTGCATCAACCAATCAGATGGTCTCAATTCTAAAGTAATTTGCATATGGGCTTTATTTGCTCTCCATAACTTACTGAGGTCCTTCCTAACCCTAGTTTAATTGAACACCAGCAGAACCAGCCACAGATAGTTGATAACAAGAGCATTCTTGACCAATTGTCTTGCTGGTTGAAAACTATTGCATGATGGTCCCAGCAAAAGTTGTAAAATAGAAAACTGTTGACTGACAGAATGGCTTATTTTGAATGACAGTTGCATCACCCAATCAGATGGTCTCAATTCTGAACTAATTTGCATAATGGCTTTATTTCCTCTCCATAACTTACTGAGGTCCTTCCTAACCCTAGTTTAATTGAACACCTGCAGAACCAGCCACAGATAGTTGATAACAAGAGCATTCTTGACCAATTGTCTTGCTGGTTGAAGACTATTGAATGATGGTCAGCAAAAGTTGTAAAATAGAAAACTGTTGACTGACTGTACATAAACCAATCAGAATGGCGTTTTTTGAATGACAATTGCTTCAACCAATTAGATGATCTCAATTTTAAACTAATTTGCATAATGGCTTTATTTCCTCTCCATAACTCACTGAGGTCCTTCCTAACCCTAGTTTAATTGAACACCTGCAGAACCAGCCACAAATAGTTGATAACAAGAGCATTCTTGACCAATTGTCTTGCTGGTTGAAGACTATTGCATGATGGTCCCAGCAAAAGATGTAAAATGGAAAAACGTTGACTACATTCTTGACCAATTGTCTTGCTTGTTGAAGACTATTGCATGATGGTCCCAGCAAAAGTTGTAAAATAGAAAACTGTTGACTGACAGTACATAAACCAATTAGAATGGCTTATTTTGAATGACAGTTGCATCACCCAATCAGATGGTCTCAATTCTGAACTAATTTGCATAAGTACTTAATTTGATCTTCATAACTTACTGAGGTCCTTCCTCATCCAAGTCTAATTGAGCACCTGCAAAACCAGCCACAGATAGTTGATAACAAGAGCATTCTTGACCAATTGTCTTGCTGGTTGAAGACTATTGCATGATGGTCCCAGCAAAAGTTGTAAAATAGAAAACTGTTGACTGAGAGTACATAAACCAATCAGAATGGCTTATTTTGAATGACAATTGCATCAACCAATCAGATGGTCTCAATGCTAAACTAATTTGCATACGGGCTTTATTTGCTCTCCATAACTTACTGAGGTCCTTCCTAACCCTAGTTTAATTGAACACCTGCAGAACCAGCCACAGATAGTTGATAACAAGAGCATTCTTGAGCAATTGTCTTGCTGGTTGAAGACTATTGCATGATTGTCCCAGCAAAAGTTGTAAAATAGAAAACTGTTGACTGACAGTACATGAACCAATTAGAATGGCTTATTTTGAATGACAGTTGCATCACACAATCAGATGGTCTCAATTCTAAAGTAATTTACATACGGGCTGTATTTGCTCTCCATAACTTACTGAGGTCCTTCCTAACCCTAGTTTAATTGAACACCAGCCACAGATAGTTGATAACAAGAGCATTCTTGACCAATTGTCTTGCTGGTTGAAGACTATTGCATGATGGTCCTAGCAAAAGATGTAAAATAGAAAAATGTTGACTACATTCTTGACCAATTGTCTTGCTGGTTGAAGACTATTGCATGATGGTCCCAGCAAAAGTTGTGAAATAGAAAACTGTTGACTGAGAGTACATAAACCAATCAGAATGGCTTATTTTGAATGACAATTGCATCAACCAATCAGATGGTCTCAATTCTAAACTAATTTGCATACAGGCTTTATTTGCTCTCCATAACTTACTGAGGTCATTCCTAACCCTAGTTTAATTGAACACCAGCAGAACCAGCCACAGATAGTTGATAGCAAGAGCATTCTTGACCAATTGTCTTGCTGGTTGAAGACTATTGCATGATGGTCCCAGCAAAAGTTGTAAAATAGAAAACTGTTGACTGAGAGTACATAAACCAATCAGTTGGCTTATTTTGAATGACAATTGCATCAACCAATCAGATGGTCTCAATTCTAAAGTAATTTGCATATGGGCTTTGTTTGCTCTCCATAACTTACTGAGGTCCTTCCTAACCCTAGTTTAATTGAACACCGGCAGAACCAGCCACAGATAGTTGATAACAAGAGCATTCTTGACCAATTGTCTTGCTGGTTGAAAACTATTGCATGATGGTCCCAGCAAAAGTTGTAAAATAGAAAACTGTTGACTGACAGAATGGCTTATTTTGAATGACAGTTGCATCACCCAATCAGATGGTCTCAATTCTGAACTAATTTGCATAATGGCTTTATTTCCTCTCCATAACTTACTGAGGTCCTTCCTAACCCTAGTTTAATTGAACACCTGCAGAACCAGCCACAGATAGTTGATAACAAGAGCATTCTTGACCAATTGTCTTGCTGGTTGAAGACTATTGAATGATGGTCAGCAAAAGTTGTAAAATAGAAAACTGTTGACTGACAGTACATAAACCAATCAGAATGGCGTTTTTTGAATGACAATTGCTTCAACCAATTAGATGATCTCAATTTTAAACTAATTTGCATAATGGCTTTATTTCCTCTCCATAACTCACTGAGGTCCTTCCTAACCCTAGTTTAATTGAACACCTGCAGAACCAGCCACAAATAGTTGATAACAAGAGCATTCTTGACCAATTGTCTTGCTGGTTGAAGACTATTGCATGATGGTCCCAGCAAAAGATGTAAAATAGAAAAACGTTGACTACATTCTTGACCAATTGTCTTGCTTGTTGAAGACTATTGCATGATGGTCCCAGCAAAAGTTGTAAAATAGAAAACTGTTGACTGACAGTACATAAACCAATTAGAATGGCTTATTTTGAATGACAGTTGCATCACCCAATCAGATGGTCTCAATTCTAAAGTAATTTACATACGGGCTGTATTTGCTCTCCATAACTTACTGAGGTCCTTCCTAACCCTAGTTTAATTGAACACCAGCCACAGATAGTTGATAACAAGAGCATTCTTGACCAATTGTCTTGCTGGTTGAAGACTATTGCATGATGGTCCTAGCAAAAGATGTAAAATAGAAAACTGTTGACTGACAGTACATAAACCAATTAGAATGGCTTATTTTGAATGACAATTGCATCAACCAATTAAATGATCTCAATTCTAAACTAATTTGTATAATGGCTTTATTTCCTCTCCATAACTTACTTAGGTCATTCCTAACCCTGGTTTAATTGAACACCTGCAGAACCAGCCACAGATAGTTGATAACAAGAGCATTCTTGACCAATTGTATTGCTGGTTGAAGACTATTGCATGAAGGTCCCAGCAAAAGATGTAAAATAGAAAAATGTTGACTACATTCTTGACCAATTGTCTTGGTGGTTGAAGACTATTGCATGATGGTCCCAGCAAAAGTTGTAAAATAGAAAACTGTTGACTGGCAGTACATAAACCAATAAGAATATCTTATTTTGAATGACAATTTCATCAACCAATCAGATGGTCTCAATTCTAAACTAATTTGCATAAGGGCTTTATTTGCTCTCCTTAACTTACTGAGGTCCTTTCTAATCCTAGTTTAATTGAACACCTGCAAAACCGGCTACATATAGGTGATAACAAGAGCATACTTGACCAATTGTCTTGCTGGTTGAAGGCAATTACGTGATGGTGCCAGCAAAAGTTGTAAAATAGAAAAATGTTGACTACATTCTTGACGAATTGTCTCGCTGGTTGAAGACTATTGCATGATGGTCCCAGCAAATGATGTAAAATAGAAAAATGTTGACTACATTCTTGACCAATTGTCTTGGTGGTTGAAGACTATTGCTTGATGGTCCCAGCAAAAGTTGTAAAATAGAAAACTGTTGACTGAGAGTACATAACCCAATCAGAATGGCTTATTTTGAATGAAAATTGCATCAACCAATCAGATGGTCTCAATTCTAAACTAATTTGCATACGGGCTTTATTTGCTCTCCATAACTTACTGAGGTCCTTCCTAACCCTAGTTTAATTGAACACCAGCAGAACCAGCCACAGATAGTTGATAACAAGAGCATTCTTGACCAATTGTCTTGCTGGTTGAAGACTATTGCATGATTGTCCCAGTAAAAGTTGTAAAATAAAAAACTGATGACTGACAGTACATGAACCAATTAGAATGGCTTATTTTGAATGACAGTTTCATCACCCAATCAGATGGTCTCAATTCTAAACTAATTTGCATAATGGCTTTATTTCCTCTCCATAACTTACTGAGGTCCTTCCTAACCCTAGTTTAATTGAACACCCGCAGAACCAGCCAAAGATACTTGATAACAAGAGCATTCTTGACCAATTGTCTTGCTGGTTGAAGACTATTGCATGATGGTCCCAGCAAAAGATGTAAAAAAGAAAAATGTTGACTACATTCTTGACCAATTGTCTTGGTGGTTGAAGACTATTGCATGATGGTCCCAGCAAAAGTTGTAAAATAGAAAACTGTTGACTGAGAGTACATAAACCAATCAGTTGGCTTATTTTGAATGACAATTGCATCAACCAATCAGATGGTCTCAATTCTAAAGTAATTTGCATATGGGCTTTATTTGCTCTCCATAACTTACTGAGGTCCTTCCTAACCCTAGTTTAATTGAACACCAGCAGAACCAGCCACAGATAGTTGATAACAAGAGCATTCTTGACCAATTGTCTTGCTGGTTGAAAACTATTGCATGATGGTCCCAGCAAAAGTTGTAAAATAGAAAACTGTTGACTGACAGAATGGCTTATTTTGAATGACAGTTGCATCACCCAATCAGATGGTCTCAATTCTGAACTAATTTGCATAATGGCTTTATTTCCTCTCCATAACTTACTGAGGTCCTTCCTAACCCTAGTTTAATTGAACACCTGCAGAACCAGCCACAGATAGTTTATAACAAGAGCATTCTTGACCAATTGTCTTGCTGGTTGAAGACTATTGAATGATGGTCAGCAAAAGTTGTAAAATAGAAAACTGTTGACTGACAGTACATAAACCAATCAGAATGGCGTTTTTTGAATGACAATTGCTTCAACCAATTAGATGATCTCAATTTTAAACTAATTTGCATAATGGCTTTATTTCCTCTCCATAACTCACTGAGGTCCTTCCTAACCCTAGTTTAATTGAACACCTGCAGAACCAGCCACAAATAGTTGATAACAAGAGCATTCTTGACCAATTGTCTTGCTGGTTGAAGACTATTGCATGATGGTCCCAGCAAAAGATGTAAAATAGAAAAACGTTGACTACATTCTTGACCAATTGTCTTGCTTGTTGAAGACTATTGCATGATGGTCCCAGCAAAAGTTGTAAAATAGAAAACTGTTGACTGACAGTACATAAACCAATTAGAATGGCTTATTTTGAATGACAGTTAAATCACCCAATCAGATGGTCTCAATTCTGAACTAATTTGCATAAGTACTTAATTTGATCTTCATAACTTACTGAGGTCCTTCCTCATCCAAGTCTAATTGAGCACCTGCAAAACCAGCCACAGATAGTTGATAACAAGAGCATTCTTGACCAATTGTCTTGCTGGTTGAAGACTATTGCATGATGGTCCCAGCAAAAGTTGTAAAATAGAAAACTGTTGACTGAGAGTACATAAACCAATCAGAATGGCTTATTTTGAATGACAATTGCATCAACCAATCAGATGGTCTCAATGCTAAACTAATTTGCATACGGGCTTTATTTGCTCTCCATAACTTACTGAGGTCCTTCCTAACCCTAGTTTAATTGAACACCTGCAGAACCAGCCACAGATAGTTGATAACAAGAGCATTCTTGAGCAATTGTCTTGCTGGTTGAAGACTATTGCATGATTGTCCCAGCAAAAGTTGTAAAATAGAAAACTGTTGACTGACAGTACATGAACCAATTAGAATGGCTTATTTTGAATGACAGTTGCATCACCCAATCAGATGGTCTCAATTCTAAAGTAATTTACATACGGGCTGTATTTGCTCTCCATAACTTACTGAGGTCCTTCCTAACCCTAGTTTAATTGAACACCAGCCACAGATAGTTGATAACAAGAGCATTCTTGACCAATTGTCTTGCTGGTTAAAGACTATTGCATGATGGTCCTAGCAAAAGATGTAAAATAGAAAAATGTTGACTACATTCTTGACCAATTGTCTTGCTGGTTGAAGACTATTGCATGATGGTCCCAGCAAAAGTTGTAAAATAGAAAACTGTTGACTGAGAGTACATAAACCAATCAGAATGGCTTATTTTGAATGACAATTGCATCAACCAATCAGATGGTCTCAATTCTAAACTAATTTGCATACAGGCTTTATTTGCTCTCCATAACTTACTGAGGTCCTTCCTAACCCTAGTTTAATTGAACACCAGCAGAACCAGCCACAGATAGTTGATAGCAAGAGCATTCTTGACCAATTGTCTTGCTGGTTGAAGACTATTGCATGATGGTCCCAGCAAAAGTTGTAAAATAGAAAACTGTTGACTGACAGTACATAAACCAATAAGAATGGCTTATTTTGAATGACAGTTGCATCACCCAATCAGATGGTCTCAATTCTGAACTAATTTGCATAATGGCTTTAATTCCTCTCCATAACTTACTGAGGTCCTTCCTAACCCTAGTTTAATTGAACACCTGCAGAACCAGCCACAGATAGTTGATAACAAGAGCATTCTTGACCAATTGTCTTGCTGGTTGAAGACTATTGCATGATGGTCCCAGCAAAAGTTGTAAAATAGAAAACTGTTGACTGACACTACATGAACCAAGTAGAATGGCTTATTTTGAATGACAGTTGCATCACCCAATCAGATGGTCTCAATTCTAAACTAATTTGCATAATGGCTTTATTTCCTCTCCATAACTTACTTAGGTCCTTCCAAACCCTAGTTTAATTGAACACCTGCAGAACCAGCCAGAGATAGTTGATAACAAGAGCATTCTTGACCAATTGTCTTGCTGGTTGAAGACTATTGCATGATGGTCTCAGCAAAAGATGTAAAATAGAAAAATGTTGACTACATTCTTGACCAATTGTCTTGCTGGTTGAAGACTATTGCATGATGGTCCCAGCAAAAGTTGTAAAATAGAAAACTGTTGACTGAGAGTACATAAACCAATCAGAATGGCTTGTTTTGAATGACAATTGCATCAACCAATCAGATGGTCTCAATTCTAAACTAATTTACATACATGCTTTATTTGCTCTCCATAACTAACTGAGGTCCTTCCTAACCCTAGTTTAATTGAACACCAGCAGAACCAGCTACAGATAGTTGATAACAAGAGCATTCTTGACCAATTGTCTTGCTGGTTGAAGACTATTGCATGATGGTCCCAGCAAAAGTTGTAAAATAGAAAACTGTTGACTGACAGTACATGGACCAATCAGAATGGCTTATTTTGAATGACAATTGCATCAACCAATCAGATGATCTCAATTCTAAATGAATTTGAATAATGGCTTTATTTGCTCTCCATAACTTACTGAGGTCCTTCCTAACCCCAGTTTAATTGAACACCTGCAGAACCAGCCACAGATAGTTGATAACAAGAGCATTCTTGACCAATTGTCTTGCTGGTTGAAGACTATTGCATGATGGTCCCAGCAAAACATGTAAAATAGAAAAATGTTGACTACATTCTTGACCAATTGTCTTGCTGGTTGAAGACTATTGCATGATTGTCCCAGCAAAAGTTGTAAAATAGAAAACTGTTGACTGACAGTACATGAACCAATTAGAATGGCTTATTTTGAATGACAGTTGCATCACCCAATCAGATGGTCTCAATTCTAAAGTAATTTACATACGGGCTGTATTTGCTCTCCATAACTTACTGAGGTCCTTCCTAACCCTAGTTTAATTGAACACCAGCCACAGATAGTTGATAACAAGAGCATTCTTGACCAATTGTCTTGCTGGTTGAAGACTATTGCATGATGGTCCTAGCAAAAGATGTAAAATAGAAAAATGTTGACTACATTCTTGACCAATTGTCTTGCTGGTTGAAGACTATTGCATGATGGTCCCAGCAAAAGTTGTAAAATAGAAAACTGTTGACTGAGAGTACATAAACCAATCAGAATGGCTTATTTTGAATGACAATTGCATCAACCAATCAGATGGTCTCAATTCTAAACTAATTTGCATACAGGCTTTATTTGCTCTCCATAACTTACTGAGGTCATTCCTAACCCTAGTTTAATTGAACACCAGCAGAACCAGCCACAGATAGTTGATAGCAAGAGCATTCTTGACCAATTGTCTTGCTGGTTGAAGACTATTGCATGATGGTCCCAGCAAAAGTTGTAAAATAGAAAACTGTTGACTGAGAGTACATAAACCAATCAGTTGGCTTATTTTGAATGACAATTGCATCAACCAATCAGATGGTCTCAATTCTAAAGTAATTTGCATATGGGCTTTGTTTGCTCTCCATAACTTACTGAGGTCCTTCCTAACCCTAGTTTAATTGAACACCAGCAGAACCAGCCACAGATAGTTGATAACAAGAGCATTCTTGACCAATTGTCTTGCTGGTTGAAAACTATTGCATGATGGTCCCAGCAAAAGTTGTAAAATAGAAAACTGTTGACTGACAGAATGGCTTATTTTGAATGACAGTTGCATCACCCAATCAGATGGTCTCAATTCTGAACTAATTTGCATAATGGCTTTATTTCCTCTCCATAACTTACTGAGGTCCTTCCTAACCCTAGTTTAATTGAACACCTGCAGAACCAGCCACAGATAGTTGATAACAAGAGCATTCTTGACCAATTGTCTTGCTGGTTGAAGACTATTGAATGATGGTCAGCAAAAGTTGTAAAATAGAAAACTGTTGACTGACAGTACATAAACCAATCAGAATGGCGTTTTTTGAATGACAATTGCTTCAACCAATTAGATGATCTCAATTTTAAACTAATTTGCATAATGGCTTTATTTCCTCTCCATAACTCACTGAGGTCCTTCCTAACCCTAGTTTAATTGAACACCTGCAGAACCAGCCACAAATAGTTGATAACAAGAGCATTCTTGACCAATTGTCTTGCTAGTTGAAGACTATTGCATGATGGTCCCAGCAAAAGATGTAAAATAGAAAAACGTTGACTACATTCTTGACCAATTGTCTTGCTTGTTGAAGACTTTTGCATGATGGTCCCAGCAAAAGTTGTAAAATAGAAAACTGTTGACTGACAGTACATAAACCAATTAGAATGGCTTATTTTGAATGACAGTTGCATCACCCAATCAGATGGTCTCAATTCTAAAGTAATTTACATACGGGCTGTATTTGCTCTCCATAACTTACTGAGGTCCTTCCTAACCCTAGTTTAATTGAACACCAGCCACAGATAGTTGATAACAAGAGCATTCTTGACCAATTGTCTTGCTGGTTGAAGACTATTGCATGATGGTCCTAGCAAAAGATGTAAAATAGAAAAATGTTGACTACATTCTTGACCAATTGTCTTGCTGGTTGAAGACTATTGCATGATGGTCCCAGCAAAAGTTGTAAAATAGAAAACTGTTGACTGAGAGTACATAAACCAATCAGAATGGCTTATTTTGAATGACAATTGCATCAACCAATCAGATGGTCTCAATTCTAAACTAATTTGCATACAGGCTTTATTTGCTCTCCATAACTTACTGAGGTCCTTCCTAACCCTAGTTTAATTGAACACCAGCAGAACCAGCCACAGATAGTTGATAGCAAGAGCATTCTTGACCAATTGTCTTGCTGGTTGAAGACTATTGCATGATGGTCCCAGCAAAAGTTGTAAAATAGAAAACTGTTGACTGACAGTACATAAACCAATAAGAATGGCTTATTTTGAATGACAGTTGCATCACCCAATCAGATGGTCTCAATTCTGAACTAATTTGCATAATGGCTTTAATTCCTCTCCATAACTTACTGAGGTCCTTCCTAACCCTAGTTTAATTGAACACCTGCAGAACCAGCCACAGATAGTTGATAACAAGAGCATTCTTGACCAATTGTCTTGCTGGTTGAAGACTATTGCATGATGGTCCCAGCAAAAGTTGTAAAATAGAAAACTGTTGACTGACACTACATGAACCAAGTAGAATGGCTTATTTTGAATGACAGTTGCATCACCCAATCAGATGGTCTCAATTCTAAACTAATTTGCATAATGGCTTTATTTCCTCTCCATAACTTACTTAGGTCCTTCCAAACCCTAGTTTAATTGAACACCTGCAGAACCAGCCAGAGATAGTTGATAACAAGAGCATTCTTGACCAATTGTCTTGCTGGTTGAAGACTATTGCATGATGGTCTCAGCAAAAGATGTAAAATAGAAAAATGTTGACTACATTCTTGACCAATTGTCTTGCTGGTTGAAGACTATTGCATGATGGTCCCAGCAAAAGTTGTAAAATAGAAAACTGTTGACTGAGAGTACATAAACCAATCAGAATGGCTTGTTTTGAATGACAATTGCATCAACCAATCAGATGGTCTCAATTCTAAACTAATTTACATACATGCTTTATTTGCTCTCCATAACTAACTGAGGTCCTTCCTAACCCTAGTTTAATTGAACACCAGCAGAACCAGCTACAGATAGTTGATAACAAGAGCATTCTTGACCAATTGTCTTGCTGGTTGAAGACTATTGCATGATGGTCCCAGCAAAAGTTGTAAAATAGAAAACTGTTGACTGACAGTACATGGACCAATCAGAATGGCTTATTTTGAATGACAATTGCATCAACCAATCAGATGATCTCAATTCTAAATGAATTTGAATAATGGCTTTATTTGCTCTCCATAACTTACTGAGGTCCTTCCTAACCCCAGTTTAATTGAACACCTGCAGAACCAGCCACAGATAGTTGATAACAAGAGCATTCTTGACCAATTGTCTTGCTGGTTGAAGACTATTGCATGATGGTACCAGCAAAAGATGTAAAATAGAAAAATGTTGACTACATTCTTGACCAATTGTCTTGCTGGTTGAAGACTATTGCATGATGGTCAGCAAAAGTTGTAAAATAGAAAACTGTTGACTGACAGTACATAAACCAATTAGAATGGCTTATTTTGAATGACAGTTGCATCACCCAATCAGATGGTCTCAATTCTGAACTAATTTGCATAAGTACTTAATTTGATCTTCATAACTTACTGAGGTCCTTCCTCATCCAAGTCTAATTGAACACCTGCAAAACCAGCCACAGTTAGTTGATAACAAGAGCATTCTTGACCAATTGTCTTGCTGGTTGAAGACTATTGCATGATGGTACCAGCAAAAGATGTAAAATAGAAAAATGTTGACTACATTCTTGACCAATTGTCTTGCTGGTTGAAGACTATTGCATGATGGTCCCAGCAAAAGTTGTAAAATAGAAAACTGTTGCCTGAGAGTACATAAACCAATCAGAATGGCTTATTTCGAATGACAATTGCATCAACCAATCAGATGGTCTCAATTCTAAACTAATTTGCATACGGGCTTTATTTGCTCTCCATAACTTACTGAGGTCCTTCCTAACCCTAGTTTAATTGAACACCAGCAGAACCAGCCACAGATAGTTGATAACAAGAGCATTCTTGACCAATTGTCTTGCTGGTTGAAGACTATTGCTTGATTGTCCCAGCAAAAGTTGTAAAATAGAAAACTGTTGACTGACACTACATGAACCAAGTAGAATGGCTTATTTTGAATGACAATTGCATCAACCAATCAGATGGTCTCAATTCTAAACTAATTTGCATAATGGCTTTATTTCCTCTCCATAACTTACTTAGGTCTTTCCAAACCCTAGTTTAATTGAACACCTGCAGAACCAGCAAGAGATAGTTGATAACAAGAGCATTCTTGACCAATTGTCTTGCTGGTTGAAGACTATTGCATGATGGTTCCAGCAAAAGATGTAAAATAGAAAAATGTTGACTACATTCTTGACCAATTGTCTTGCTGGTTGAAGACTATTGCATGATGGTCCCAGCAAAAGTTGTAAAATAGAAAACTGTTGACTGAGAGTACATAAACCAATCAGATGGTCTCAATTCTAAACTAATTTGCATACGTGTTTTATTTGCTCTCCATAACTAACTGAGGTCCTTCCTCATCCAAGTCTAATTGAGCACCTGCAAAACCAGCCACAGATAGTTGATAACAAGAGCATTCTTGACCAATTGTCTTGCTGGTTGAAGACTATTGCATGATGGTCCCAGCAAAAGTTGTAAAATAGAAAACTGTTAACTGAGAGTACATAAACCAATCAGAATGGCTTATTTTGAATGACAATTGCATCAACCAATCAGATGGTCTCAATGCTAAACTAATTTGCATACGGGCTTTATTTGCTCTCCATAACTTACTGAGGTCCTTCCTAACCCTAGTTTAATTGAACACCTGCAGAACCAGCCACAGATAGTTGATAACAAGAGCATTCTTGAGCAATTGTCTTGCTGGTTGAAGACTATTGCATGATGGTCCCAGCAAAACATGTAAAATAGAAAAATGTTGACTACATTCTTGACCAATTGTCTTGCTGGTTGAAGACTATTGCATGATTGTCCCAGCAAAAGTTGTAAAATAGAAAACTGTTGACTGACAGTACATGAACCAATTAGAATGGCTTATTTTGAATGACAGTTGCATCACCCAATCAGATGGTCTCAATTCTAAAGTAATTTACATACGGGCTGTATTTGCTCTCCATAACTTACTGAGGTCCTTCCTAACCCTAGTTTAATTGAACACCAGCCACAGATAGTTGATAACAAGAGCATTCTTGACCAATTGTCTTGCTGGTTGAAGACTATTGCATGATGGTCCTAGCAAAAGATGTAAAATAGAAAAATGTTGACTACATTCTTGACCAATTGTCTTGCTGGTTGAAGACTATTGCATGATGGTCCCAGCAAAAGTTGTAAAATAGAAAACTGTTGACTGAGAGTACATAAACCAATCAGAATGGCTTATTTTGAATGACAATTGCATCAACCAATCAGATGGTCTCAATTCTAAACTAATTTGCATACAGGCTTTATTTGCTCTCCATAACTTACTGAGGTCCTTCCTAACCCTAGTTTAATTGAACACCAGCAGAACCAGCCACAGGTAGTTGATAACAAGAGCATTCTTGACCAATTGTCTTGCTGGTTGAAGACTATTGCATGATGGTCCCAGCAAAAGTTGTAAAATAGAAAACTGTTGACTGACAGTACATAAACCAATTAGAATGGCTTATTTTGAATGACAATTGCATCAACCAATTAAATGATCTCAATTCTAAACTAATTTGTATAATGGCTTTATTTCCTCTCCATAACTTACTTAGGTCATTCCTAACCCTGGTTTAATTGAACACCTGCAGAACCAGCCACAGATAGTTGATAACAAGAGCATTCTTGACCAATTGTATTGCTGGTTGAAGACTATTGCATGAAGGTCCCAGCAAAAGATGTAAATTAGAAAAATGTTGACTACATTCTTGACCAATTGTCTTGGTGGTTGAAGACTATTGCATGATGGTCCCAGCAAAAGTTGTAAAATAGAAAACTGTTGACTGGCAGTACATAAACCAATAAGAATATCTTATTTTGAATGACAATTTCATCAACCAATCAGATGGTTTCAATTCTAAACTAATTTGCATAAGGGCTTTATTTGCTCTCCTTAACTTACTGAGGTCCTTTCTAATCCTAGTTTAATTGAACACCTGCAAAACCGGCTACATATAGGTGATAACAAGAGCATACTTGACCAATTGTCTTGCTGGTTGAAGGCAATTACGTGATGGTGCCAGCAAAAGTTGTAAAATAGAAAAATGTTGACTACATTCTTGACGAATTGTCTCGCTGGTTGAAGACTATTGCATGATGGTCCCAGCAAATGATGTAAAATAGAAAAATGTTGACTACATTCTTGACCAATTGTCTTGGTGGTTGAAGACTATTGCTTGATGGTCCCAGCAAAAGTTGTAAAATAGAAAACTGTTGACTGAGAGTACATAACCCAATCAGAATGGCTTATTTTGAATGAAAATTGCATCAACCAATCAGATGGTCTCAATTCTAAACTAATTTGCATACGGGCTTTATTTGCTCTCCATAACTTACTGAGGTCCTTCCTAACCCTAGTTTAATTGAACACCAGCAGAACCAGCCACAGATAGTTGATAACAAGAGCATTCTTGACCAATTGTCTTGCTGGTTGAAGACTATTGCATGATTGTCCCAGTAAAAGTTGTAAAATAAAAAACTGATGACTGACAGTACATGAACCAATTAGAATGGCTTATTTTGAATGACAGTTTCATCACCCAATCAGATGGTCTCAATTCTAAACTAATTTGCATAATGGCTTTATTTCCTCTCCATAACTTACTGAGGTCCTTCCTAACCCTAGTTTAATTGAACACCCGCAGAACCAGCCAAAGATACTTGATAACAAGAGCATTCTTGACCAATTGTCTTGCTGGTTGAAGACTATTGCATGATGGTCCCAGCAAAAGATGTAAAAAAGAAAAATGTTGACTACATTCTTGACCAATTGTCTTGGTGGTTGAAGACTATTGCATGATGGTCCCAGCAAAAGTTGTAAAATAGAAAACTGTTGACTGAGAGTACATAAACCAATCAGTTGGCTTATTTTGAATGACAATTGCATCAACCAATCAGATGGTCTCAATTCTAAAGTAATTTGCATATGGGCTTTATTTGCTCTCCATAACTTACTGAGGTCCTTCCTAACCCTAGTTTAATTGAACACCAGCAGAACCAGCCACAGATAGTTGATAACAAGAGCATTCTTGACCAATTGTCTTGCTGGTTGAAAACTATTGCATGATGGTCCCAGCAAAAGTTGTAAAATAGAAAACTGTTGACTGACAGAATGGCTTATTTTGAATGACAGTTGCATCACCCAATCAGATGGTCTCAATTCTGAACTAATTTGCATAATGGCTTTATTTCCTCTCCATAACTTACTGAGGTCCTTCCTAACCCTAGTTTAATTGAACACCTGCAGAACCAGCCACAGATAGTTGATAACAAGAGCATTCTTGACCAATTGTCTTGCTGGTTGAAGACTATTGAATGATGGTCAGCAAAAGTTGTAAAATAGAAAACTGTTGACTGACAGTACATAAACCAATCAGAATGGCGTTTTTTGAATGACAATTGCTTCAACCAATTAGATGATCTCAATTTTAAACTAATTTGCATAATGTCTTTATTTCCTCTCCATAACTCACTGAGGTCCTTCCTAACCCTAGTTTAATTGAACACCTGCAGAACCAGCCACAAATAGTTGATAACAAGAGCATTCTTGACCAATTGTCTTGCTGGTTGAAGACTATTGCATGATGGTCCCAGCAAAAGATGTAAAATAGAAAAACGTTGACTACATTCTTGACCAATTGTCTTGCTTGTTGAAGACTATTGCATGATGGTCCCAGCAAAAGTTGTAAAATAGAAAACTGTTGACTGACAGTACATAAACCAATTAGAATGGCTTATTTTGAATGACAGTTGCATCACCCAATCAGATGGTCTCAATTCTGAACTAATTTGCATAAGTACTTAATTTGATCTTCATAACTTACTGAGGTCCTTCCTCATCCAAGTCTAATTGAGCACCTGCAAAACCAGCCACAGATAGTTGATAACAAGAGCATTCTTGACCAATTGTCTTGCTGGTTGAAGACTATTGCATGATGGTCCCAGCAAAAGTTGTAAAATAGAAAACTGTTGACTGAGAGTACATAAACCAATCAGAATGGCTTATTTTGAATGACAATTGCATCAACCAATCAGATGGTCTCAATGCTAAACTAATTTGCATACGGGCTTTATTTGCTCTCCATAACTTACTGAGGTCCTTCCTAACCCTAGTTTAATTGAACACCTGCAGAACCAGCCACAGATAGTTGATAACAAGAGCAATCTTGAGCAATTGTCTTGCTGGTTGAAGACTATTGCATGATGGTCCCAGCAAAACATGTAAAATAGAAAAATGTTGACTACATTCTTGACCAATTGTCTTGCTGGTTGAAGACTATTGCATGATTGTCCCAGCAAAAGTTGTAAAATAGAAAACTGTTGACTGACAGTACATGAACCAATTAGAATGGCTTATTTTGAATTACAGTTGCATCACCCAATCAGATGGTCTCAATTCTAAAGTAATTTACATACGGGCTGTATTTGCTCTCCATAACTTACTGAGGTCCTTCCTAACCCTAGTTTAATTGAACACCAGCCACAGATAGTTGATAACAAGAGCATTCTTGACCAATTGTCTTGCTGGTTGAAGACTATTGCATGATGGTCCTAGCAAAAGATGTAAAATAGAAAAATGTTGACTACATTCTTGACCAATTGTCTTGCTGGTTGAAGACTATTGCATGATGGTCCCAGCAAAAGTTGTAAAATAGAAAACTGTTGACTGAGAGTACATAAACCAATCAGAATGGCTTATTTTGAATGACAATTGCATCAACCAATCAGATGGTCTCAATTCTAAACTAATTTGCATACAGGCTTTATTTGCTCTCCATAACTTACTGAGGTCCTTCCTAACCCTAGTTTAATTGAACACCAGCAGAACCAGCCACAGGTAGTTGATAACAAGAGCATTCTTGACCAATTGTCTTGCTGGTTGAAGACTATTGCATGATGGTCCCAGCAAAAGTTGTAAAATAGAAAACTGTTGACTGACAGTACATAAACCAATTAGAATGGCTTATTTTGAATGACAATTGCATCAACCAATTAAATGATCTCAATTCTAAACTAATTTGTATAATGGCTTTATTTCCTCTCCATAACTTACTTAGGTCATTCCTAACCCTGGTTTAATTGAACACCTGCAGAACCAGCCACAGATAGTTGATAACAAGAGCATTCTTGACCAATTGTATTGCTGGTTGAAGACTATTGCATGAAGGTCCCAGCAAAAGATGTAAATTAGAAAAATGTTGACTACATTCTTGACCAATTGTCTTGGTGGTTGAAGACTATTGCATGATGGTCCCAGCAAAAGTTGTAAAATAGAAAACTGTTGACTGGCAGTACATAAACCAATAAGAATATCTTATTTTGAATGACAATTTCATCAACCAATCAGATGGTTTCAATTCTAAACTAATTTGCATAAGGGCTTTATTTGCTCTCCTTAACTTACTGAGGTCCTTTCTAATCCTAGTTTAATTGAACACCTGCAAAACCGGCTACATATAGGTGATAACAAGAGCATACTTGACCAATTGTCTTGCTGGTTGAAGGCAATTACGTGATGGTGCCAGCAAAAGTTGTAAAATAGAAAAATGTTGACTACATTCTTGACGAATTGTCTCGCTGGTTGAAGACTATTGCATGATGGTCCCAGCAAATGATGTAAAATAGAAAAATGTTGACTACATTCTTGACCAATTGTCTTGGTGGTTGAAGACTATTGCTTGATGGTCCCAGCAAAAGTTGTAAAATAGAAAACTGTTGACTGAGAGTACATAACCCAATCAGAATGGCTTATTTTGAATGAAAATTGCATCAACCAATCAGATGGTCTCAATTCTAAACTAATTTGCATACGGGCTTTATTTGCTCTCCATAACTTACTGAGGTCCTTCCTAACCCTAGTTTAATTGAACACCAGCAGAACCAGCCACAGATAGTTGATAACAAGAGCATTCTTGACCAATTGTCTTGCTGGTTGAAGACTATTGCATGATTGTCCCAGTAAAAGTTGTAAAATAAAAAACTGATGACTGACAGTACATGAACCAATTAGAATGGCTTATTTTGAATGACAGTTTCATCACCCAATCAGATGGTCTCAATTCTAAACTAATTTGCATAATGGCTTTATTTCCTCTCCATAACTTACTGAGGTCCTTCCTAACCCTAGTTTAATTGAACACCCGCAGAACCAGCCAAAGATACTTGATAACAAGAGCATTCTTGACCAATTGTCTTGCTGGTTGAAGACTATTGCATGATGGTCCCAGCAAAAGATGTAAAAAAGAAAAATGTTGACTACATTCTTGACCAATTGTCTTGGTGGTTGAAGACTATTGCATGATGGTCCCAGCAAAAGTTGTAAAATAGAAAACTGTTGACTGAGAGTACATAAACCAATCAGTTGGCTTATTTTGAATGACAATTGCATCAACCAATCAGATGGTCTCAATTCTAAAGTAATTTGCATATGGGCTTTATTTGCTCTCCATAACTTACTGAGGTCCTTCCTAACCCTAGTTTAATTGAACACCAGCAGAACCAGCCACAGATAGTTGATAACAAGAGCATTCTTGACCAATTGTCTTGCTGGTTGAAAACTATTGCATGATGGTCCCAGCAAAAGTTGTAAAATAGAAAACTGTTGACTGACAGAATGGCTTATTTTGAATGACAGTTGCATCACCCAATCAGATGGTCTCAATTCTGAACTAATTTGCATAATGGCTTTATTTCCTCTCCATAACTTACTGAGGTCCTTCCTAACCCTAGTTTAATTGAACACCTGCAGAACCAGCCACAGATAGTTGATAACAAGAGCATTCTTGACCAATTGTCTTGCTGGTTGAAGACTATTGAATGATGGTCAGCAAAAGTTGTAAAATAGAAAACTGTTGACTGACAGTACATAAACCAATCAGAATGGCGTTTTTTGAATGACAATTGCTTCAACCAATTAGATGATCTCAATTTTAAACTAATTTGCATAATGTCTTTATTTCCTCTCCATAACTCACTGAGGTCCTTCCTAACCCTAGTTTAATTGAACACCTGCAGAACCAGCCACAAATAGTTGATAACAAGAGCATTCTTGACCAATTGTCTTGCTGGTTGAAGACTATTGCATGATGGTCCCAGCAAAAGATGTAAAATAGAAAAACGTTGACTACATTCTTGACCAATTGTCTTGCTTGTTGAAGACTATTGCATGATGGTCCCAGCAAAAGTTGTAAAATAGAAAACTGTTGACTGACAGTACATAAACCAATTAGAATGGCTTATTTTGAATGACAGTTGCATCACCCAATCAGATGGTCTCAATTCTGAACTAATTTGCATAAGTACTTAATTTGATCTTCATAACTTACTGAGGTCCTTCCTCATCCAAGTCTAATTGAGCACCTGCAAAACCAGCCACAGATAGTTGATAACAAGAGCATTCTTGACCAATTGTCTTGCTGGTTGAAGACTATTGCATGATGGTCCCAGCAAAAGTTGTAAAATAGAAAACTGTTGACTGAGAGTACATAAACCAATCAGAATGGCTTATTTTGAATGACAATTGCATCAACCAATCAGATGGTCTCAATGCTAAACTAATTTGCATACGGGCTTTATTTGCTCTCCATAACTTACTGAGGTCCTTCCTAACCCTAGTTTAATTGAACACCTGCAGAACCAGCCACAGATAGTTGATAACAAGAGCAATCTTGAGCAATTGTCTTGCTGGTTGAAGACTATTGCATGATGGTCCCAGCAAAACATGTAAAATAGAAAAATGTTGACTACATTCTTGACCAATTGTCTTGCTGGTTGAAGACTATTGCATGATTGTCCCAGCAAAAGTTGTAAAATAGAAAACTGTTGACTGACAGTACATGAACCAATTAGAATGGCTTATTTTGAATTACAGTTGCATCACCCAATCAGATGGTCTCAATTCTAAAGTAATTTACATACGGGCTGTATTTGCTCTCCATAACTTACTGAGGTCCTTCCTAACCCTAGTTTAATTGAACACCAGCCACAGATAGTTGATAACAAGAGCATTCTTGACCAATTGTCTTGCTGGTTGAAGACTATTGCATGATGGTCCTAGCAAAAGATGTAAAATAGAAAAATGTTGACTACATTCTTGACCAATTGTCTTGCTGGTTGAAGACTATTGCATGATGGTCCCAGCAAAAGTTGTAAAATAGAAAACTGTTGACTGAGAGTACATAAACCAATCAGAATGGCTTATTTTGAATGACAATTGCATCAACCAATCAGATGGTCTCAATTCTAAACTAATTTGCATACAGGCTTTATTTGCTCTCCATAACTTACTGAGGTCCTTCCTAACCCTAGTTTAATTGAACACCAGCAGAACCAGCCACAGGTAGTTGATAACAAGAGCATTCTTGACCAATTGTCTTGCTGGTTGAAGACTATTGCATGATGGTCCCAGCAAAAGTTGTAAAATAGAAAACTGTTGACTGACAGTACATAAACCAATTAGAATGGCTTATTTTGAATGACAATTGCATCAACCAATTAAATGATCTCAATTCTAAACTAATTTGTATAATGGCTTTATTTCCTCTCCATAACTTACTTAGGTCATTCCTAACCCTAGTTTAATTGAACACCTGCAGAACCAGCCACAGATAGTTGATAACAAGAGCATTCTTGACCAATTGTATTGCTGGTTGAAGACTATTGCATGAAGGTCCCAGCAAAAGATGTAAATTAGAAAAATGTTGACTACATTCTTGACCAATTGTCTTGGTGGTTGAAGACTATTGCATGATGGTCCCAGCAAAAGTTGTAAAATAGAAAACTGTTGACTGGCAGTACATAAACCAATAAGAATATCTTATTTTGAATGACAATTTCATCAACCAATCAGATGGTTTCAATTCTAAACTAATTTGCATAAGGGCTTTATTTGCTCTCCTTAACTTACTGAGGTCCTTTCTAATCCTAGTTTAATTGAACACCTGCAAAACCGGCTACATATAGGTGATAACAAGAGCATACTTGACCAATTGTCTTGCTGGTTGAAGGCAATTACGTGATGGTGCCAGCAAAAGTTGTAAAATAGAAAAATGTTGACTACATTCTTGACGAATTGTCTCGCTGGTTGAAGACTATTGCATGATGGTCCCAGCAAATGATGTAAAATAGAAAAATGTTGACTACATTCTTGACCAATTGTCTTGGTGGTTGAAGACTATTGCTTGATGGTCCCAGCAAAAGTTGTAAAATAGAAAACTGTTGACTGAGAGTACATAACCCAATCAGAATGGCTTATTTTGAATGAAAATTGCATCAACCAATCAGATGGTCTCAATTCTAAACTAATTTGCATACGGGCTTTATTTGCTCTCCATAACTTACTGAGGTCCTTCCTAACCCTAGTTTAATTGAACACCAGCAGAACCAGCCACAGATAGTTGATAACAAGAGCATTCTTGACCAATTGTCTTGCTGGTTGAAGACTATTGCATGATTGTCCCAGTAAAAGTTGTAAAATAAAAAACTGATGACTGACAGTACATGAACCAATTAGAATGGCTTATTTTGAATGACAGTTTCATCACCCAATCAGATGGTCTCAATTCTAAACTAATTTGCATAATGGCTTTATTTCCTCTCCATAACTTACTGAGGTCCTTCCTAACCCTAGTTTAATTGAACACCCGCAGAACCAGCCAAAGATACTTGATAACAAGAGCATTCTTGACCAATTGTCTTGCTGGTTGAAGACTATTGCATGATGGTCCCAGCAAAAGATGTAAAAAAGAAAAATGTTGACTACATTCTTGACCAATTGTCTTGGTGGTTGAAGACTATTGCATGATGGTCCCAGCAAAAGTTGTAAAATAGAAAACTGTTGACTGAGAGTACATAAACCAATCAGTTGGCTTATTTTGAATGACAATTGCATCAACCAATCAGATGGTCTCAATTCTAAAGTAATTTGCATATGGGCTTTATTTGCTCTCCATAACTTACTGAGGTCCTTCCTAACCCTAGTTTAATTGAACACCAGCAGAACCAGCCACAGATAGTTGATAACAAGAGCATTCTTGACCAATTGTCTTGCTGGTTGAAAACTATTGCATGATGGTCCCAGCAAAAGTTGTAAAATAGAAAACTGTTGACTGACAGAATGGCTTATTTTGAATGACAGTTGCATCACCCAATCAGATGGTCTCAATTCTGAACTAATTTGCATAATGGCTTTATTTCCTCTCCATAACTTACTGAGGTCCTTCCTAACCCTAGTTTAATTGAACACCTGCAGAACCAGCCACAGATAGTTGATAACAAGAGCATTCTTGACCAATTGTCTTGCTGGTTGAAGACTATTGAATGATGGTCAGCAAAAGTTGTAAAATAGAAAACTGTTGACTGGCAGTACATAAACCAATCAGAATGGCGTTTTTTGAATGACAATTGCTTCAACCAATTAGATGATCTCAATTTTAAACTAATTTGCATAATGGCTTTATTTCCTCTCCATAACTCACTGAGGTCCTTCCTAACCCTAGTTTAATTGAACACCTGCAGAACCAGCCACAAATAGTTGATAACAAGAGCATTCTTGACCAATTGTCTTGCTGGTTGAAGACTATTGCATGATGGTCCCAGCAAAAGATGTAAAATAGAAAAACGTTGACTACATTCTTGACCAATTGTCTTGCTTGTTGAAGACTATTGCATGATGGTCCCAGCAAAAGTTGTAAAATAGAAAACTGTTGACTGACAGTACATAAACCATTTAGAATGGCTTATTTTGAATGACAGTTGCATCACCCAATCAGATGGTCTCAATTCTGAACTAATTTGCATAAGTACTTAATTTGATCTTCATAACTTACTGAGGTCCTTCCTCATCCAAGTCTAATTGAGCACCTGCAAAACCAGCCACAGATAGTTGATAACAAGAGCATTCTTGACCAATTGTCTTGCTGGTTGAAGACTATTGCATGATGGTCCCAGCAAAAGATGTAAAATAGAAAACTGTTGACTGAGAGTACATAAACCAATCAGAATGGCTTATTTTGAATGACAATTGCATCAACCAATCAGATGGTCTCAATGCTAAACTAATTTGCATACGGGCTTTATTTGCTCTCCATAACTTACTGAGGTCCTTCCTAACCCTAGTTTAATTGAACACCTGCAGAACCAGCCACAGATAGTTGATAACAAGAGCATTCTTGAGCAATTGTCTTGCTGGTTGAAGACTATTGCATGATGGTCCCAGCAAAACATGTAAAATAGAAAAATGTTGACTACATTCTTGACCAATTGTCTTGCTGGTTGAAGACTATTGCATGATTGTCCCAGCAAAAGTTGTAAAATAGAAAACTGTTGACTGACAGTACATGAACCAATTAGAATGGCTTATTTTGAATGACAGTTGCATCACCCAATCAGATGGTCTCAATTCTAAAGTAATTTACATACGGGCTGTATTTGCTCTCCATAACTTACTGAGGTCCTTCCTAACCCTAGTTTAATTGAACACCAGCCACAGATAGTTGATAACAAGAGCATTCTTGACCAATTGTCTTGCTGGTTGAAGACTATTGCATGATGGTCCTAGCAAAAGATGTAAAATAGAAAAATGTTGACTACATTCTTGACCAATTGTCTTGCTGGTTGAAGACTATTGCATGATGGTCCCAGCAAAAGTTGTAAAATAGAAAACTGTTGACTGAGAGTACATAAACCAATCAGAATGGCTTATTTTGAATGACAATTGCATCAACCAATCAGATGGTCTCAATTCTAAACTAATTTGCATACAGGCTTTATTTGCTCTCCATAACTTACTGAGGTCATTCCTAACCCTAGTTTAATTGAACACCAGCAGAACCAGCCACAGATAGTTGATAGCAAGAGCATTCTTGACCAATTGTCTTGCTGGTTGAAGACTATTGCATGATGGTCCCAGCAAAAGTTGTAAAATAGAAAACTGTTGACTGAGAGTACATAAACCAATCAGTTGGCTTATTTTGAATGACAATTGCATCAACCAATCAGATGGTCTCAATTCTAAAGTAATTTGCATATGGGCTTTGTTTGCTCTCCATAACTTACTGAGGTCCTTCCTAACCCTAGTTTAATTGAACACCAGCAGAACCAGCCACAGATAGTTGATAACAAGAGCATTCTTGACCAATTGTCTTGCTGGTTGAAAACTATTGCATGATGGTCCCAGCAAAAGTTGTAAAATAGAAAACTGTTGACTGACAGAATGGCTTATTTTGAATGACAGTTGCATCACCCAATCAGATGGTCTCAATTCTGAACTAATTTGCATAATGGCTTTATTTCCTCTCCATAACTTACTGAGGTCCTTCCTAACCCTAGTTTAATTGAACACCTGCAGAACCAGCCACAGATAGTTAATAACAAGAGCATTCTTGACCAATTGTCTTGCTGGTTGAAGACTATTGAATGACGGTCAGCAAAAGTTGTAAAATAGAAAACTGTTGACTGACAGTACATAAACCAATCAGAATGGCGTTTTTTGAATGACAATTGCTTCAACCAATTAGATGATCTCAATTTTAAACTAATTTGCATAATGGCTTTATTTCCTCTCCATAACTCACTGAGGTCCTTCCTAACCCTAGTTTAATTGAACACCTGCAGAACCAGCCAGAGATAGTTGATAACAAGAGCATTCTTGACCAATTGTCTTGCTGGTTGAAGACTATTGCATGATGGTCCCAGCAAAAGATGTAAAATAGAAAAACGTTGACTACATTCTTGACCAATTGTCTTGCTTGTTGAAGACTATTGCATGATGGTCCCAGCAAAAGTTGTAAAATAGAAAACTGTTGACTGACAGTACATAAACCAATTAGAATGGCTTATTTTGAATGACAGTTGCATCACCCAATCAGATGGTCTCAATTCTAAAGTAATTTACATACGGGCTGTATTTGCTCTCCATAACTTACTGAGGTCCTTCCTAACCCTAGTTTAATTGAACACCAGCCACAGATAGTTGATAACAAGAGCATTCTTGACCAATTGTCTTGCTGGTTGAAGACTATTGCATGATGGTCCTAGCAAAAGATGTAAAATAGAAAAATGTTGACTACATTCTTGACCAATTGTCTTGCTGGTTGAAGACTATTGCATGATGGTCCCAGCAAAAGTTGTAAAATAGAAAACTGTTGACTGAGAGTACATAAACCAATCAGAATGGCTTATTTTGAATGACAATTGCATCAACCAATCAGATGGTCTCAATTCTAAACTAATTTGCATACAGGCTTTATTTGCTCTCCATAACTTACTGAGGTCCTTCCTAACCCTAGTTTAATTGAACACCAGCAGAACCAGCCACAGATAGTTGATAGCAAGAGCATTCTTGACCAATTGTCTTGCTGGTTGAAGACTATTGCATGATGGTCTCAGCAAAAGATGTAAAATAGAAAAATGTTGACTACATTCTTGACCAATTGTCTTGCTGGTTGAAGACTATTGCATGATGGTCCCAGCAAAAGTTGTAAAATAGAAAACTGTTGACTGAGAGTACATAAACCAATCAGAATGGCTTGTTTTGAATGACAATTGCATCAACCAATCAGATGGTCTCAATTCTAAACTAATTTACATACATGCTTTATTTGCTCTCCATAACTAACTGAGGTCCTTCCTAACCCTAGTTTAATTGAACACCAGCAGAACCAGCTACAGATAGTTGATAACAAGAGCATTCTTGACCAATTGTCTTGCTGGTTGAAGACTATTGCATGATGGTCCCAGCAAAAGTTGTAAAATAGAAAACTGTTGACTGACAGTACATGGACCAATCAGAATGGCTTATTTTGAATGACAATTGCATCAACCAATCAGATGATCTCAATTCTAAATGAATTTGAATAATGGCTTTATTTGCTCTCCATAACTTACTGAGGTCCTTCCTAACCCCAGTTTAATTGAACACCTGCAGAACCAGCCACAGATAGTTGATAACAAGAGCATTCTTGACCAATTGTCTTGCTGGTTGAAGACTATTGCATGATGGTACCAGCAAAAGATGTAAAATAGAAAAATGTTGACTACATTCTTGACCAATTGTCTTGCTGGTTGAAGACTATTGCATGATGGTCAGCAAAAGTTGTAAAATAGAAAACTGTTGACTGACAGTACATAAACCAATTAGAATGGCTTATTTTGAATGACAGTTGCATCACCCAATCAGATGGTCTCAATTCTGAACTAATTTGCATAAGTACTTAATTTGATCTTCATAACTTACTGAGGTCCTTCCTCATCCAAGTCTAATTGAACACCTGCAAAACCAGCCACAGTTAGTTGATAACAAGAGCATTCTTGACCAATTGTCTTGCTGGTTGAAGACTATTGAATGATGGTCCCAGCAAAAGATGTAAAATAGAAAAATGTTGACTATATTCTTGACCAATTGTCTTGGTGGTTGAAGACTATTGCATGATGGTCCCAGCAAAAGTTGTAAAATAGAAAACTGTTGCCTGAGAGTACATAAACCAATCAGAATGGCTTATTTCGAATGACAATTGCATCAACCAATCAGATGGTCTCAATTCTAAACTAATTTGCATACGGGCTTTATTTGCTCTCCATAACTTACTGAGGTCCTTCCTAACCCTAGTTTAATTGAACACCAGCAGAACCAGCCACAGATAGTTGATAACAAGAGCATTCTTGACCAATTGTCTTGCTGGTTGAAGACTATTGCTTGATTGTCCCAGCAAAAGTTGTAAAATAGAAAACTGTTGACTGACACTACATGAACCAAGTAGAATGGCTTATTTTGAATGACAATTGCATCAACCAATCAGATGGTCTCAATTCTAAACTAATTTGCATAATGGCTTTATTTCCTCTCCATAACTTACTTAGGTCTTTCCAAACCCTAGTTTAATTGAACACCTGCAGAACCAGCAAGAGATAGTTGATAACAAGAGCATTCTTGACCAATTGTCTTGCTGGTTGAAGACTATTGCATGATGGTTCCAGCAAAAGATGTAAAATAGAAAAATGTTGACTACATTCTTGACCAATTGTCTTGCTGGTTGAAGACTATTGCATGATGGTCCCAGCAAAAGTTGTAAAATAGAAAACTGTTGACTGAGAGTACATAAACTAATCAGATGGTCTCAATTCTAAACTAATTTGCATACGTGTTTTATTTGCTCTCCATAACTAACTGATGTCCTTCCTAACCCTAGTTTAATTGAACACCAGCAGAACCAGCCACAGATAGTTGATAACAAAAGCATTCTTGACCAATTGTCTTGCTGGTTGAAGACTATTGCTTGATGGTCCCAGCAAAAGTTGTCAAATAGAAAACTGTTGACTGACAGTACATGAACCAATCAGAATGGCTTATTTTGAATGAAAATTGCATCAACCAATCAGATGATCTCAATTCTAAATGAATTTGCATAATGGCTTTATTTGCTCTCCATAACTTACTGAGGTCCTTCCTAACCCTAGTTTAATTGAACACCTGCAGAACCAGCCACAAATAGTTGATAACAAGAGCATTATTGACCAATTGTCTTGCTGGTTGAAGACTATTGCATGATGGTCCCAGCAAAAGATGTAAAATAGAAAAATGTTGACTACATTCTTGACCAATTGTCTTGCAGGTTGAAGACTATTGCATGATGGTACCAGCAAAAGATGTAAAATAGAAAAATGTTGACTACATTCTTGACCAATTGTCTTGCTGGTTGAAGACTATTGCATGATGGTCAGCAAAAGTTGTAAAATAGAAAACTTTTGACTGACAGTACATAAACCAATTAGAATGGCTTATTTTGAATGACAGTTGCATCACCCAATCAGATGGTATCAATTCTGAACTAATTTGCATAAGTACTTAATTTGATCTTCATAACTTACTGAGGTCCTTCCTCATCCAAGTCTAATTGAACACCTGCAAAACCAGCCACAGTTAGTTGATAACAAGAGCATTCTTGACCAATTGTCTTGCTGGTTGAAGACTATTGAATGATGGTCCCAGCAAAAGTTGTAAAATAGAAAAATGTTGACTACATTCTTGACCAATTGTCTTGCTTGTTGAAGACTATTGCATGATGGTCCCAGCAAAAGTTGTAAAATAGAAAACTGTTGACTGAGAGTACATAAACCAATCAGAATGGCTTATTTCGAATGACAATTGCATCAACCAATCAGATGGTCTCAATTCTAAACTAATTTGCATACAGGCTTTATTTGCTCTCCATAACTTACTGAGGTCCTTCCAAACCCTAGTTTAATTGAACACCAGCAGAACCAGCTACAGATAGTTGATAACAAGAGCATTCTTGACCAATTGTCTTGCTGGTTGAAGACTATTGCATGATGGTCCCAGCAAAAGTTGTAAAATTGAAAACTGTTGACTGACAGTACATGGACCAATCAGAATGGCTTATTTTGAATGACAATTGCATCAACCAATCAGATGATCTCAATTCTAAATGAATTTGAATAATGGCTTTATTTGCTCTCCATAACTTACTGAGGTCCTTCCTAACCCTAGTTTAATTGAACACCTGCAGAACCAGCCACAGATAGTTGATAACAAGAGCATTCTTGACCAATTATCTTGCTGGTTGAAGACTATTGCATGATGGTACCAGCAAAAGATGTAAAATAGAAAAATGTTGACTACATTCTTGACCAATTGTCTTGCTGGTTGAAGACTATTGCATGATGGTCAGCAAAAGTTGTAAAATAGAAAACTGTTGACTGACAGTACATAAACCAATTAGAATGGCTTATTTTGAATGACAGTTGCATCACCCAATCAGATGGTCTCAATTCTGAACTAATTTGCATAAGTACTTAATTTGATCTTCATAACTTACTGAGGTCCTTCCTCATCCAAGTCTAATTGAACACCTGCAAAACCAGCCACAGTTAGTTGATAACAAGAGCATTCTTGACCAATTGTCTTGCTGGTTGAAGACTATTGAATGATGGTCCCAGCAAAAGATGTAAAATAGAAAAATGTTGACTATATTCTTGACCAATTGTCTTGGTGGTTGAAGACTATTGCATGATGGTCCCAGCAAAAGTTGTAAAATAGAAAACTGTTGCCTGAGAGTACATAAACCAATCAGAATGGCTTATTTCGAATGACAATTGCATCAACCAATCAGATGGTCTCAATTCTAAACTAATTTGCATACGGGCTTTATTTGCTCTCCATAACTTACTGAGGTCCTTCCTAACCCTAGTTTAATTGAACACCAGCAGAACCAGCAACAGATAGTTGATAACAAGAGCATTCTTGACCAATTGTCTTGCTGGTTGAAGACTATTGCTTGATTGTCCCAGCAAAAGTTGTAAAATAGAAAACTGTTGACTGACACTACATGAACCAAGTAGAATGGCTTATTTTGAATGACAATTGCATCAACCAATCAGATGGTCTCAATTCTAAACTAATTTGCATAATGGCTTTATTTCCTCTCCATAACTTACTTAGGTCCTTCCAAACCCTAGTTTAATTGAACACCTGCAGAACCAGCCAGAGATAGTTGATAACAAGAGCATTCTTGACCAATTGTCTTGCTGGTTGAAGACTATTGCATGATGGTTCCAGCAAAAGATGTAAAATAGAAAAATGTTGACTACATTCTTGACCAATTGTCTTGCTGGTTGAAGACTATTGCATGATGGTCCCAGCAAAAGTTGTAAAATAGAAAACTGTTGACTGAGCGTACATAAACCAATCAGATGGTCTCAATTCTAAACTAATTTCCATACGGGTTTTATTTGCTCTCCATAACTAACTGAGGTCCTTCCTAACCCTAGTTTAATTGAACACCAGCAGAACCAGCCACAAATAGTTGATAACAAAAGCATTCTTGACCAATTGTCTTGCTGGTTGAAGACTATTGCTTGATGGTCCCAGCAAAAGTTGTCAAATAGAAAACTGTTGACTGACAGTACATGAACCAATCAGAATGGCTTATTTTGAATGAAAATTGCATCAACCAATCAGATGATCTCAATTCTAAATGAATTTGCATAATGGCTTTATTTGCTCTCCATAACTTACTGAGGTCCTTCCTAACCCTAGTTTAATTGAACACCTGCAGAACCAGCCACAAATAGTTGATAACAAGAGCATTATTGACCAATTGTCTTGCTGGTTGAAGACTATTGCATGATGGTCCCAGCAAAAGATGTAAAATAGAAAAATGTTGACTACATTCTTGACCAATTGTCTTGCAGGTTGAAGACTATTGCATGATGGTACCAGCAAAAGATGTAAAATAGAAAACTGTTGACTGACAGTACATAAACCAATCAGAATGGCTTATTTTGAATGACAATTGCTTCAACCAATTAGATGATTTCAATTCTAAACTAATTTGCATAATGGCTTTATTTACTCTCCATAACTTACTGAGGTCCTTCCTAACCCTAGTTTAATTGAACACCTGCAGAACCAGCCAGAGATAGTTGATAACAAGAGCATTCTTGACAAATTGTCTTGCTGGTTGAAGACTATTGC
The DNA here is from genome assembly GCF_055691185.1 of Crinia signifera. NCBI lineage: Eukaryota > Metazoa > Chordata > Amphibia > Anura > Myobatrachidae > Crinia > Crinia signifera. The sequence continues at coordinate 113,719,853 of NC_139219.1, read as the reverse complement.
ATGATGGTCCCAGCAAAAGTTGTAAAATAGAAAACTGTTGACTGAGAGTACATAAACAAATCAGAATGGCTTATTTTGAATGATAATTGCATACAACCAATCAGATGGTCTCAATTCTAAAGTAATTTACATACGGGCTGTATTTGCTCTCCATAACTTACTGAGGTCCTTCCTAACCCTAGTTTAATTGAACACCATCCACAGATAGTTGATAACAAGAGCATTCTTGACCAATTGTCTTGCTGGTTGAAGACTATTGCATGATGGTCCTAGCAAAAGATGTAAAATAGAAAAATGTTGACTACATTCTTGACCAATTGTCTTGCTGGTTGAAGACTATTGAATGATGGTCCCAGCAAAAGTTGTAAAATAGAAAACTGTTGACTGAGAGTACATAAACCAATCAGAATGGCTTATTTTGAATGACAATTGCATCAACCAATCAGATGGTCTCAATTCTAAACTAATTTGCATACAGGCTTTATTTGCTCTCCATAACTTACTGAGGTCCTTCCTAACCCTAGTTTAATTGAACACCTGCAGAACCAGCCACAGATAGTTGATAACAAGAGCATTCTTGACCAATTGTCTTGCTGGTTGAAGACTATTGCATGATGGTCCCAGCAAAAGATGTAAAATAGAAAAATGTTGACTACATTCTTGACCAATTGTCTTGCAGGTTGAAGACTATTGCATGATGGTACCAGCAAAAGTTGTAAAATAGAAAACTGTTGACTGACAGTACATAAACCAATAAGAATGGCTTATTTTGAATGACAGTTGCATCACCCAATCAGATTGTCTCAATTCTGAACTAATTTGCATAATGGCTTTAATTCCTCTCCATAACTTACTGAGGTCCTTCCTAACCCTAGTTTAATTGAACACCTGCAGAACCAGCCACAGATAGTTGATAACAAGAGCATTCTTGACCAATTGTCTTGCTGGTTGAAGACTATTGCATGATGGTACCAGCAAAAGATGTAAAATAGAAAAATGTTGACTACATTCTTGACCAATTGTCTTGCTGGTTGAAGACTATTGCATGATGGTCAGCAAAAGTTGTAAAATAGAAAACTGTTGACTGACAGTACATAAACCAATTAGAATGGCTTATTTTGAATGACAGTTGCATCACCCAATCAGATGGTCTCAATTCTGAACTAATTTGCATAAGTACTTAATTTGATCTTCATAACTTACTGAGGTCCTTCCTCATCCAAGTCTAATTGAAAACCTGCAAAACCAGCCACAGTTAGTTGATAACAAGAGCATTCTTGACCAATTGTCTTGCTGGTTGAAGACTATTGAATGATGGTCCCAGCAAAAGATGTAAAATAGAAAAATGTTGACTACATTCTTGACCAATTGTCTTGGTGGTTAAAGACTATTGCATGATGGTTCCAGCAAAAGATGTAAAATAGAAAAATGTTGACTACATTCTTGACCAATTGTCTTGCTGGTTGAAGACTATTGCATGATGGTCCCAGCAAAAGTTGTAAAATAGAAAACTGTTGACTGAGAGTACATAAACCAATCAGATGGTCTCAATTCTAAACTAATTTGCATACGGGTTTTATTTGCTCTCCATAACTAACTGAGGTCCTTCCTAACCCTAGTTTAATTAAACACCAGCAGAACCAGCCACAGCAGATAGTTGATAATAAAAGCATTCTTGACCAATTGTCTTGCTGGTTGAAGACTATTGCTTGATGGTCCCAGCAAAAGTTGTCAAATAGAAAACTGTTGACTGACAGTACATGAACCAATCAGAATGGCTTATTTTGAATGAAAATTGCATCAACCAATCAGATGGTCTCAATTCTAAATGAATTTGCATAATGGCTTTATTTGCTCTCCATAACTTACTGAGGTCCTTCCTAACCCTAGTTTAATTGAACACCTGCAGAACCAGCCACAAATAGTTGATAACAAGAGCATTATTGACCAATTGTCTTGCTGGTTGAAGACTATTGCATGATGGTCCCAGCAAAAGATGTAAAATAGAAAAATGTTGACTACATTCTTGACCAATTGTCTTGCAGGTTGAAGACTATTGCATGATGGTACCAGCAAAAGATGTAAAATAGAAAACTGTTGACTGACAGTACATAAACCAATCAGAATGGCTTATTTTGAATGACAATTGCTTCAACCAATTAGATGATTTCAATTCTAAACTAATTTGCATAATGGCTTTATTTACTCTCCATAACTTACTGAGGTCCTTCCTAACCCTAGTTTAATTGAACACCTGCAGAACCAGCCAGAGATAGTTGATAACAAGAGCATTCTTGACAAATTGTCTTGCTGGTTGAAGACTATTGCATGATGGTCCCAGCAAAAGTTGTAAAATAGAAAACTGTTGACTGAGAGTACATAAACAAATCAGAATGGCTTATTTTGAATGACAATTGCATACAACCAATCAGATGGTCTCAATTCTAAAGTAATTTACATACGGGCTGTATTTGCTCTCCATAACTTACTGAGGTCCTTCCTAACCCTAGTTTAATTGAACACCATCCACAGATAGTTGATAACAAGAGCATTCTTGACCAATTGTCTTGCTGGTTGAAGACTATTGCATGATGGTCCTAGCAAAAGATGTAAAATAGAAAAATGTTGACTACATTCTTGACCAATTGTCTTGCTGGTTGAAGACTATTGAATGATGGTCCCAGCAAAAGTTGTAAAATAGAAAACTGTTGACTGAGAGTACATAAACCAATCAGAATGGCTTATTTTGAATGACAATTGCATCAACCAATCAGATGGTATCAATTCTAAACTAATTTGCATACGGGCTTTATTTGCTCTCCATAACTTACTGAGGTCCTTCCTAACCCTAGTTTAATTGAACACCTGCAGAACCAGCCACAGATAGTTGATAACAAGAGCATTCTTGACCAATTGTCTTGCTGGTTGAAGACTATTGCATGATGGTCCCAGCAAAAGTTGTAAAATAGAAAACTGTTGACTGAGAGTACATAAACCAATCAGAATGGCTTGTTTTGAATGACAATTGCATCAACCAATCAGATGGTCTCAATTCTAAACTAATTTGCATACGGGCTTTATTTGCTCTCCATAACTAACTGAGGTCCTTCCTAACCCTAGTTTAATTGAACACCAGCAGAACCAGCTACAGATAGTTGATAACAAGAGCATTCTTGACCAATTGTCTTGCTGGTTGAAGACTATTGCATGATGGTCCCAGCAAAAGTTGTAAAATAGAAAACTGTTGACTGACAGTACATGGACCAATCAGAATGGCTTATTTTGAATGACAATTGCATCAACCAATCAGATGATCTCAATTCTAAATGAATTTGCATAATGGCTTTATTTGCTCTCCATAACTTACTGAGGTCCTTCCTAACCCTAGTTTAATTGAACACCTGCAGAACCAGCCACAGATAGTTGATAACAAGAGCATTCTTGACCAATTGTCTTGCTGGTTGAAGACTATTGCATGATGGTCCCAGCAAAAGATGTAAAATAGAAAAATGTTGACTACATTCTTGACCAAGTTTCTTGCTGGTTGAAGACTATTGCATGATGGTCAGCAAAAGTTGTAAAATAGAAAACTGTTGACTGACAGTACATGGACCAATCAGAATGGCTTATTTTGAATGACAATTGCATCAACCAATCAGATGATCTCAATTCTAAATGAATTTGCATAATGGCTTTATTTGCTCTCCATAACTTACTGAGGTCCTTCCTAACCCTAGTTTAATTGAACACCTGCAGAACCAGCCACAAATAGTTGATAACAAGAGCATTATTGACCAATTGTCTTGCTGGTTGAAGACTATTGCATGATGGTCCCAGCAAAAGTTGTAAAATAGAAAACTGTTGACTGAGAGTACATAAACCAATCAGAATGGCTTGTTTTGAATGACAATTGCATCAACCAATCAGATGGTCTCAATTCTAAACTAATTTGCATACGGGCTTTATTTGCTCTCCATAACTAACTGAGGTCCTTCCTAACCCTAGTTTAATTGAACACCTGCAGAACCAGCCAGAGATAGTTGATAACAAGAGCATTCTTGACAAATTGTCTTGCTGGTTGAAGACTATTGCATGATGGTCCCAGCAAAAGTTGTAAAATAGAAAACTGTTGACTGAGAGTACATAAACAAATCAGAATGGCTTATTTTGAATGACAATTGCATACAACCAATCAGATGGTCTCAATTCTAAAGTAATTTACATACGGGCTGTATTTGCTCTCCATAACTTACTGAGGTCCTTCCTAACCCTAGTTTAATTGAACACCATCCACAGATAGTTGATAACAAGAGCATTCTTGACCAATTGTCTTGCTGGTTGAAGACTATTGCATGATGGTCCTAGCAAAAGATGTAAAATAGAAAAATGTTGACTACATTCTTGACCAATTGTCTTGCTGGTTGAAGACTATTGAATGATGGTCCCAGCAAAAGTTGTAAAATAGAAAACTGTTGACTGAGAGTACATAAACCAATCAGAATGGCTTATTTTGAATGACAATTGCATCAACCAATCAGATGGTCTCAATTCTAAACTAATTTGCATACAGGCTTTATTTGCTCTCCATAACTTACTGAGGTCCTTCCTAACCCTAGTTTAATTGAACACCTGCAGAACCAGCCACAGATAGTTGATAACAAGAGCATTCTTGACCAATTGTCTTGCTGGTTGAAGACTATTGCATGATGGTCCCAGCAAAAGATGTAAAATAGAAAAATGTTGACTACATTCTTGACCAATTGTCTTGCAGGTTGAAGACTATTGCATGATGGTACCAGCAAAAGTTGTAAAATAGAAAACTGTTGACTGACAGTACATAAACCAATAAGAATGGCTTATTTTGAATGACAGTTGCATCACCCAATCAGATTGTCTCAATTCTGAACTAATTTGCATAATGGCTTTAATTCCTCTCCATAACTTACTGAGGTCCTTCCTAACCCTAGTTTAATTGAACACCTGCAGAACCAGCCACAGATAGTTGATAACAAGAGCATTCTTGACCAATTGTCTTGCTGGTTGAAGACTATTGCATGATGGTACCAGCAAAAGATGTAAAATAGAAAAATGTTGACTACATTCTTGACCAATTGTCTTGCTGGTTGAAGACTATTGCATGATGGTCAGCAAAAGTTGTAAAATAGAAAACTGTTGACTGACAGTACATAAACCAATTAGAATGGCTTATTTTGAATGACAGTTGCATCACCCAATCAGATGGTCTCAATTCTGAACTAATTTGCATAAGTACTTAATTTGATCTTCATAACTTACTGAGGTCCTTCCTCATCCAAGTCTAATTGAAAACCTGCAAAACCAGCCACAGTTAGTTGATAACAAGAGCATTCTTGACCAATTGTCTTGCTGGTTGAAGACTATTGAATGATGGTCCCAGCAAAAGATGTAAAATAGAAAAATGTTGACTACATTCTTGACCAATTGTCTTGGTGGTTAAAGACTATTGCATGATGGTTCCAGCAAAAGATGTAAAATAGAAAAATGTTGACTACATTCTTGACCAATTGTCTTGCTGGTTGAAGACTATTGCATGATGGTCCCAGCAAAAGTTGTAAAATAGAAAACTGTTGACTGAGAGTACATAAACCAATCAGATGGTCTCAATTCTAAACTAATTTGCATACGGGTTTTATTTGCTCTCCATAACTAACTGAGGTCCTTCCTAACCCTAGTTTAATTAAACACCAGCAGAACCAGCCACAGCAGATAGTTGATAATAAAAGCATTCTTGACCAATTGTCTTGCTGGTTGAAGACTATTGCTTGATGGTCCCAGCAAAAGTTGTCAAATAGAAAACTGTTGACTGACAGTACATGAACCAATCAGAATGGCTTATTTTGAATGAAAATTGCATCAACCAATCAGATGATCTCAATTCTAAATGAATTTGCATAATGGCTTTATTTGCTCTCCATAACTTACTGAGGTCCTTTCTTACCCTAGTTTAATTGAACACCTGCAGAACCAGCCACAAATAGTTGATAACAAGAGCATTATTGACCAATTGTCTTGCTGGTTGAAGACTATTGCATGATGGTCCCAGCAAAAGATGTAAAATAGAAAAATGTTGACTACATTCTTGACCAATTGTCTTGCAGGTTGAAGACTATTGCATGATGGTACCAGCAAAAGATGTAAAATAGAAAACTGTTGACTGACAGTACATAAACCAATCAGAATGGCTTATTTTGAATGACAATTGCTTCAACCAATTAGATGATTTCAATTCTAAACTAATTTGCATAATGGCTTTATTTACTCTCCATAACTTACTGAGGTCCTTCCTAACCCTAGTTTAATTGAACACCTGCAGAACCAGCCAGAGATAGTTGATAACAAGAGCATTCTTGACAAATTGTCTTGCTGGTTGAAGACTATTGCATGATGGTCCCAGCAAAAGTTGTAAAATAGAAAACTGTTGACTGAGAGTACATAAACAAATCAGAATGGCTTATTTTGAATGACAATTGCATACAACCAATCAGATGGTCTCAATTCTAAAGTAATTTACATACGGGCTGTATTTGCTCTCCATAACTTACTGAGGTCCTTCCTAACCCTAGTTTAATTGAACACCATCCACAGATAGTTGATAACAAGAGCATTCTTGACCAATTGTCTTGCTGGTTGAAGACTATTGCATGATGGTCCTAGCAAAAGATGTAAAATAGAAAAATGTTGACTACATTCTTGACCAATTGTCTTGCTGGTTGAAGACTATTGAATGATGGTCCCAGCAAAAGTTGTAAAATAGAAAACTGTTGACTGTGAGTACATAACCCAATCAGAATGGCTTATTTTGAATGACAATTGCATCAACCAATCAGATGGTATCAATTCTAAACTAATATGCATACGGGCTTTATTTGCTCTCCATAACTTACTGAGGTCCTTCCTAACCCTCGTTTAATTGAACACCTGCAGAACCAGCCACAGATAGTTGATAATAAGAGCATTCTTGACCAATTGTCTTGCTGGTTGAAGACTATTGCATGATTGTCCCAGTAAAAGTTGTAAAATAGAAAACTGTTGACTGACAGTACATGAACCAATTAGAATGGCTTATTTTGAATGACAGTTGCATCACCCAATCAGATGGTCTCAATTCTAAACTAATTTGCATAATGGCTCTATTTCCTCTCCATAACTTACTGAGGTCCTTCCTAACCCTAGTTTAATTGAACACCTGCAGAACCAGCCAGAGATACTTGATAACAAGAGCATTCTTGACCAATTGTCTTGCTGGTTGAAGACTATTGCATGATGGTCCCAGCAAAAGATGTAAAATAGAAAAATGTTGACTACATTCTTGACCAATTGTCTTGCTGGTTGAAGACTATTGCATGATGGTCCCAGCAAAAGTTGTAAAATAGAAAACTGTTGACTGACAGTACATAAACCAATCAGAATGGCTTATTTTGAATGTCAATTGCATCAACCAATCAGATGGTCTCAATTCTAAACTCATTTGCATACAGGCTTTATTTGCTCTCCATAACTTACTGAGGTCCTTCCTAACCCTAGTTTAATTGAACACCTGCAGAACAAGCCACAGAGAGTTGATAACAAGAGCATTCTTGACCAATTGTCTTGCTGGTTGAAGACTATTGCATGATGGTCCCAGCAAAAGTTGTAAAATAGAAAACCGTTGACTGACAGTACATAAACCAATTAGAATGGCTTATTTTGATTGACAGTTGCATCACTCAATCAGATGGTCTCAATTCTAAACTAATTTGCATAATGGCTTTATTTCCTCTCCATAACTTACTGAGGTCCTTCCTAACCCTAGTTTAATTGAAGACCTGCAGAACCAGCCACAAATAGTTGATAACAAGAGCATTATTGACCAATTGTCTTGCTGGTTGAAGACTATTGCATGATGGTCCCAGCAAAAGATGTAAAATAGAAAAATGTTGTCTACATTCTTGACCAATTGTCTTGCTGGTTGAAGACTATTGCATGATGGTCCCAGCAAAAGTTGTGAAATAGAAAACTGTTGACTGACAGTACATAAACCAATTAGAATGGCTTATTTTGAATGACAATTGCATCAACCAATTAGATGATCTCAATTCTAAACTAATTTGTATAATGGCTTTATTTCCTCTCCATAACTTACTTAGGTCATTCCTAACCCTGGTTTAATTGAACACCTGCAGAACCAGCCACAGATAGTTGATAACAAGAGCATTCTTGACCAATTGTCTTGCTGGTTGAAGACTATTGCATGAAGGTCCCAGCAAAAGATGTAAAATAGAAAAATGTTGACTACATTCTTGACCAATTGTCTTGGTGGTTGAAGACTATTGCATGATGGTCCCAGCAAAAGTTGTAAATTAGAAAACTGTTGACTGGCAGTACATAAACCAATAAGAATATCTTATTTTGAATGACAATTTCATCAACCAATGAGATGGTCTCAATTCTAAACTAATTTGCTTAAGGGCTTTATTTGCTCTCCTTAACTTACTGAGGTCCTTTCTAATCCTAGTTTAATTGAACACCTGCAAAACCGGCTACATATATTTGATAACAAGAGCATTCTTGACCAATTGGCTTGCTTGTTGAAGACTATTGCATGATGGTCCCAGCAAAAGTTGTAAAATAGAAAACTGTTGACTGAGAGTACATAAACAAATCAGAATGGCTTGTTTTGAATGACAATTGCATCAACCAATCAGATGGTCTCAATTCTAAACTAATTTGCATACGGGCTTTATTTGCTCTCCATAACTAACTGAGGTCCTTCCTAACCCTAGTTTAATTGAACACCAGCAGAACCAGCTACAGATAGTTGATAACAAGAGCATTCTTGACCAATTGTCTTGCTGGTTGAAGACTATTGCATGATGGTCCCAGCAAAAGTTGTAAAATAGAAAACTGTTGACTGACAGTACATGGACCAATCAGAATGGCTTATTTTGAATGACAATTGCATCAACCAATCAGATGATCTCAATTCTAAATGAATTTGCATAATGGCTTTATTTGCTCTCCATAACTTACTGAGGTCCTTCCTAACCCTAGTTTAATTGAACACCTGCAGAACCAGCCACAGATAGTTGATAACAAGAGCATTCTTGACCAATTGTCTTGCTGGTTGAAGACTATTGCATGATGGTCCCAGCAAAAGATGTAAAATAGAAAAATGTTGACTACATTCTTGACCAATTTTCTTGCTGGTTGAAGACTATTGCATGATGGTCAGCAAAAGTTGTAAAATAGAAAACTGTTGACTGACAGTACATAAACCAATTAGAATGGCTTATTTTGAATGACAGTTTCATCACCCAATCAGATGGTCTCAATTCTAAACTAATTTGCATAATGGCTTTATTTCCTCTCCATAACTTACTGAGGTCCTTCCTAACCCTAGTTTAATTGAACACCTGCAGAACCAGCCAGAGATACTTGATAACAAGAGCATTCTTGACCAATTGTCTTGCTGGTTGAAGACTATTGCATGATGGTCCCAGCAAAAGATGTAAAAAAGAAAAATCTTGACTACATTCTTGACCAATTGTCTTGGTGGTTGAAGACTATTGTATGATGGTCCCAGCAAAAGTTGTAAAATAGAAAACTGTTGACTGACAGTACATGAACCAATCAGTTGGCTTATTTTGAATGACAATTGCATCAACCAATCAGATGGTCTCAATTCTAAAGTAATTTGCATATGGGCTTTATTTGCTCTCCATAACTAACTGAGGTCCTTCCTAACCCTAGTTTAATTGAACACCAGCCACAGATAGTTGATAACAAGAACATTCTTGACCAATTGTCTTGCTGGTTGAAGACTATTGCTTGATGGTCCCAGCAAAAGTTGTCAAATAGAAAACTGTTGACTGACAGTACATGAACCAATCAGTTGGCTTATTTTGAATGACAATTGCATCAACCAATCAGATGGTCTCAATTCTAAAGTAATTTGCATATGGGCTTTATTTGCTCTCCATAACTTACTGAGGTCCTTCCTAACCCTAATTTTAATTGAACACCTGCAGAACCAGCCACAGATAGTTGATAACAAGAGCATTCTTGACCAATTGTCTTGCTGGTTGAAAACTATTGCATGATGGTCCCAGCAAAAGTTGTAAAATAGAAAACTGTTGACTGACAGAATGGCTTATTTTGAATGACAGTTGCATCACCCAATCAGATGGTCTCAATTCTGAACTAATTTGCATAATGGCTTTATTTCCTCTCCATAACTTACTGAGGTCCTTCCTAACCCTAGTTTAATTGAACACCTGCAGAACCAGCCACAGATAGTTGATAACAAGAGCATTCTTGACCAATTGTCTTGCTGGTTGAAGACTATTGAATGATGGTCAGCAAAAGTTGTAAAATAGAAAACTGTTGACTGACAGTACATAAACCAATCAGAATGGCGTTTTTTGCATAACAATTGCTTCAACCAATTAGATGATCTCAATTTTAAACTAATTTGCATAATGGCTTTATTTCCTCTCCAAAACTCACTGAGGTCCTTCCTAACCCTAGTTTAATTGAACACCTGCAGAACCAGCCACAAATAGTTGATAACAAGAGCATTCTTGACCAATTGTCTTGCTGGTTGAAGACTATTGCATGATGGTCCCAGGAAAAGATGTAAAATAGAAAAGCGTTGACTACATTCTTGACCAATTGTCTTGCTTGTTGAAGACTATTGCATGATGGTCCCAGCAAAAGTTGTAAAATAGAAAACTGTTGACTGACAGTACATAAACCAATTAGAATGGCTTATTTTGAATGACAGTTGCATCAACCAATCAGATGGTCTCAATTCTGAACTAATTTGCATAAGTACTTAATCTGATAATCATAACTTACTGAGGTCCTTCCTCATCCAAGTCTAATTGAACACCTGCAAAACCAGCCACAGATAGTTGATAACAAGAGCATTCTTGACCAATTGTCTTGCTGGTTGAAGACTATTGCATGATGGTCCCAGCAAAAGTTGTAAAATAGAAAACTGTTGACTGAGAGTACATAAACCAATCAGAATGGCTTATTTTGAATGACAATTGCATCAACCAATCAGATGGTCTCAATGCTAAACTAATTTGCATACGGGCTTTATTTGCTCTCCATAACTTACTGAGGTCCTTCCTAACCCTAGTTTAATTGAACACCTGCAGAACCAGCCACAGATAGTTGATAACAAGAGCATTCTTGACCAATTGTCTTGCTGGTTGAAGACTATTGCATGATGGTCCCAGCAAAACATGTAAAATAGAAAAATGTTGACTACATTCTTGACCAATTGTATTGCTGGTTGAAGACTATTGCATGATTGTCCCAGCAAAAGTTGTAAAATAGAAAACTGTTGACTGAGAGTACATAAACCAATCAGAATGGCTTATTTTGAATGACAATTGCATCAACCAATCAGATGGTCTCAATTCTGAACTAATTTGCATAAGTACTTAATTTGATCTTCATAACTTACTGAGGTCCTTCCTCATCCAAGTCTAATTGAACACCTGCAAAACCAGCCACAGATAGTTGATAACAAGAGCATTCTTGACCAATTGCCTTGCTGGTTGAAGACTATTGCAGGATGGTCCCAGCAAAAGATGTAAAATAGAAAAATGTTGACTACATTCTTGACCAATTGTCTTGCTGGTTGAAGACTATTGCATGATGGTCCCAGCAAAAGTTGTAAAATAGAAAACTGTTGACTGAGAGTACATAAACCAATCAGAATGGCTTATTTTGAATGACAATTGCATCAACCAATCAGATGGTCTCAATTCTAAACTAATTTGCATAATGGCTTTATTTCCTCTCCATAACTTACTGAGGCCCTTCCTAACCCTAGTTTAATTGAACACCTGCAGAACCAGCCACAGATAGTTGATAACAAGCGCTTTCTTGACCAATTGTCTTGCTGGTTGAAGACTATTGCATGATGGTCAGCAAAAGTTGTAAAATAGAAAACTGTTGACTGACAGTACATAAACCAATCAGAATGGCTTATTTTGAATGACAGTTGCATCACCCAATCAGATGGTCTTAATTCTAAACTAATTTGCATAATGGCTTTATTTCCTCTCCATAACTTACTGAGATCCTTCCTAACCCTAGTTTAATTGAACACCTGCAGAACCAGCCACAGATAGTTGATAACAAGAGCATCGTTGACCAATTGTCTTGCTGGTTGAAGACTATTGCATGATGGTCCCAGCAAAAGTTGTAAAATAGAAAACTGTTGACTGACAGTACATAAACCAATAAGAATGGCTTATTTTGAATGACAGTTGCATCACCCAATCAGATGGTCTCAATTCTAAACTAATTTGCATAATGGCTTTATTTCCTCTCCATAACTTACTGAGGTCCTTCCTAACCCTAGTTTAATTGAACACCTGCAGAACCAGCCACAGATAGTTGATAACAAGAGCATTCTTGACCAATTGTCTTGCTGGTTGAAGACTATTGCATGATGGTCCCAGCAAAAGTTGTAAAATAGAAAACTGTTGAATGACAGAATGGCTTATTTTGAATGACAGTTGCATCACCCAATCAGATGGTCTCAATTCTGAACTAATTTGCATAATGGCTTTATTTCCTCTCCATAACTTACTGAGGTCCTTCCTAACCCTAGTTTAATTGAACACCTGCAGAACCAGCCACAGATAGTTGATAACAAGAGCATTCTTGACCAATTGTCTTGCTGGTTGAAGACTATTGAATGATGGTCAGCAAAAGTTGTAAAATAGAAAACTGTTGACTGACAGTACATAAACCAATCAGAATGGCGTTTTTTGCATGACAATTGCTTCAACCAATTAGATGATCTCAATTTTAAACTAATTTGCATAATGGCTTTATTTCCTCTCCGAAACTCACTGAGGTCCTTCCTAACCCTAGTTTAATTGAACACCTGCAGAACCAGCCACAAATAGTTGATAACAAGAGCATTCTTGACCAATTGTCTTGCTGGTTGAAGACTATTGCATGATGGTCGCAGCAAAAGATGTAAAATAGAAAAACGTTGACTACATTCTTGACCAATTGTCTTGCTTGTTGAAGACTATTGCATGATGGTCCCAGCAAAAGTTGTAAAATAGAAAACTGTTGACTGACAGTACATAAACCAATCAGAATGGCTTATTTTGAATGACAATTGCATCAACCAATCAGATGGTCTCAATGCTAAACTAATTTGCATATGGGCTTTATTTGCTCTCCATAACTTACTGAGGTCCTTCCTAACCCTAGTTTAATTGAACACCTGCAGAACCAGCCACAGATAGTTGATAACAAGAGCATTCTTGACCAATTGTCTTGCTGGTTGAAGACTATTGCATGATGGTCCCAGCAAAACATGTAAAATAGAAAAATGTTGACTACATTTTTGACCAATTGTCTTGCTGGTTGAAGACTATTGCATGATTGTCCCAGCAAAAGTTGTAAAATAGAAAACTGTTGACTGAGAGTACATAAACCAATCAGAATGGCTTATTTTGAATGACAATTGCATCAACCAATCAGATGGTCTCAATTCTGAACTAATTTGCATAAGTGCTTAATTTGATCTTCATAACTTACTGAGGTCCTTCCTCATCCAAGTCTAATTGAACACCTGCAAAACCAGCCACAGATAGTTGATAACAAGAGCATTCTTGACCAATTGCCTTGCTGGTTGAAGACTATTGCAGGATGGTCCCAGCAAAAGATGTAAAATAGAAAAATGTTGACTACATTCTTGACCAATTGTCTTGCTGGTTGAAGACTATTGCATGATGGTCCCAGCAAAAGTTGTAAAATAGAAAACTGTTGACTGAGAGTACATAAACCAATCAGAATGGCTTATTTTGAATGACAATTGCATCAACCAATCAGATGGTCTCAATTCTAAACTAATTTGCATAATGGCTTTATTTCCTCTCCATAACTTACTGAGGCCCTTCCTAACCCTAGTTTAATTGAACACCTGCAGAACCAGCCACAGATAGTTGATAATAAGCGCATTCTTGACCAATTGTCTTGCTGGTTGAAGACTATTGCATGATGGTCAGCAAAAGTTGTAAAATAGAAAACTTTTGACTGACAGTACATAAACCAATCAGAATGGCTTATTTTGAATGACAGTTGCATCACCCAATCAGATGGTCTTAATTCTAAACTAATTTGCATAATGGCTTTATTTCCTCTCCATAACTTATTGAGATCCTTCCTAACCCTAGTTTAATTGAACAACTGCAGAACCAGCCACAGATAGTTGATAACAAGAGCATCGTTGACCAATTGTCTTGCTGGTTGAAGTCTATTGCATGATGGTCCCAGCAAAAGTTGTAAAATAGAAAACTGTTGACTGAGAGTACATAAACCAATCAGAATGGCTTATTTTGAATGACAATTGCATCAACCAATCAGATGGTCTCAATTCTAAACTAATTTGCATACGGGATTTATTTGCTCTCCATAACTTACTGAGGTCCTTCCTAACCCTAGTTTAATTGAACACCTGCAGAACCAGCCACAGATAGTTGATAACAAGAGCATTCTTGACCAATTGTCTTGCTGGTTGAAGACTATTGCATGATGGTCCCAGCAAAAGTTGTAAAATATAAAACTGTTGACTGACAGTACATAAAACCAATAAGAATTGCTTATTTTGAATGACAGTTGCATCACCCAATCAGATGGTCTCAATTCTGAACTAATTTGCATAATGGCTTTATTTCCTCTCCATAACTTACTGAGGTCCTTCCTAACCCTAGTTTAATTGAACACCTGCAGAACCAGCCACAGATAGTTGATAACAAGAGCATTCTTGACCAATTGTCTTGCTGGTTGAAGACTATTGCATGATGGTCAGCAAAAGTTGTAAAATAGAAAACTGTTGACTGACAGTACATAAACCAATCAGAATGGCTTATTTTGAATGACAATTGCTTCAACCAATTAGATGATCTCAATTCTAAACTAATTTGCATAATGGCTATATTTCCTCTCCATAACTTACTTAGGTCCTTCCTAACCCTAGTTTAATTGAACACCTGCAGAACCAGCCACAGATAGTTGATAACAAGAGCATTCTTGACCAATTGTCTTGCTGGTTGAAGACTATTGCATGATGGTCCCAGCAAAAGATGTAAAATAGAAAAACGTTGACTACATTCTTGACCAATTGTCTTGCTTGTTGAAGAGTATTGCATGATGGTCCCAGCAAAAGTTGTAAAATAGAAAACTGTTGACTGAGAGTACATAAACCAATCAGAATGGCTTGTTTTGAATGACAATTGCATCAACCAATCAGATGGTCTCAATTCTAAACTAATTTGCATACAGGCTTTATTTGCTCTCCATAACTTACTGAGGTCCTTCCTAACCCTAGTTTAATTGAACACCAGCAGAACCAGCCACAGATAGTTGATAACAAGAGCATTCTTGACCAAATGCCTTGCTGGTTGAAGACTATTGCAGGATGGTCCCAGCAAAAGATGTAAAATAGAAAAATGTTGACTACATTCTTGACCAATTGTCTTGCTGGTTGAAGACTATTGCATGATGGTCCCAGCAAAAGTTGTAAAATAGAAAACTGTTGACTGAGAGTACATAAACCAATCAGAATGGCTTATTTTGAATGACAATTGCATCAAACAATCAGATGGTCTCAATTCTAAACTAATTTGCAAACAGACTTTATTTGCTCTCCATAATTTACTGAGGTCCTTCCTAACCCTAGTTTAATTGAACACCAGCAGAACCAGCCACAGATAGTTGATAACAAGAGCATTCTTGACCAATTGTCTTGCTGGTTGAAGACTATTGCATGATGGTCCCAGCAAAAGTTGTAAAATAGAAAACTGTTGACTGACAGTACATAAGCCAATCAGAATGGCTTATTTTGAATGACAATTGCTTCAACCAATTAGATGATCTAAATTCTAAACTAATTTGCATAATGGCTTTATTTCCTCTCCATAACTTACTGAGGTCCTTCCAAACCCTAGTTTAATTGAACACCTGCAGAACCAGCCAGAGATAGATGATAACAAGAGCATTCTTGACCAATTGTCTTGCTGGTTGAAGACTATTGCATGATGGTCCCAGCAAAAGATGTAAAATAGAAAAATGTTGACTACATTCTTGACCAATTGTCTTGCTGGTTGAAGACTATTGCATGATGGTCCCAGCAAAAGTTGTGAAATAGAAAACTGTTGACTGAGAGTACATAAACCAATCAGAATGGCTTGTTTTGAATGACAATTGCATCAACCAATCAGATGGTCTCAACTCTAAACTAATTTACATACGGGCTTTATTTGCTCTCCATAACTAACTTAGGTCCTTCCTAACCTTAGTTTAATTGAACACCAGCAGAACCAGCCACAGATAGTTGATAACAACAGCATTCTTGACCAATTGTCTTGCTGGTTGAAGACTATTGCATGATGGTCCCAGCAAAAGTTGTTAAATAGAAAACTGTTGACTGAGAGTACATAAACCAATCAGAATGGCTTATTTTGAATGACAATTGCTTCAACCAATTAGATGATCCCAATTCTAAACTAATTTGCATAAGTACTTAATTTGATCTTCATAACTTACTGAGGTCCTTCCTCATCCAAGTCTAATTGAACACCTGCAAAACCAGCCACAGATAGTTGATAACAAGAGCATTCTTGACCAATTGCCTTGCTGGTTGAAGACTATTGCAGGATGGTCCCAGCAAAAGATGTAAAATAGAAAAATGTTGACTACATTCTTGACCAATTGTCTTGCTGGTTGAAGACTATTGCATGATGGTCCAGCAAAAGTTGTAAAATAGAAAACTGTTGACTGAGAGTACATAAACCAATCAGAATGGCTTATTTTGAATGACAATTGCATCAACCAATCAGATGGTCTCAATTCTAAACTAATTTGCAAACAGGCTTTATTTGCTCTCCATAACTTACTGAGGTCCTTCCTAACCCTAGTTTAATTGAACACCTGCAGAACCAGCCACAGATAGTTGATAACAAGAGCATTCTTGACCAATTGTCTTGCTGGTTGAAGACTATTGCATGATGGTCCCAGCAAAAGTTGTAAAATAGAAAACTGTTGACTGACAGTACATAAACCAATAAGAATGGCTTATTTTGAATGACAGTTGCATCACCCAATCAGATGGTCTCAATTCTAAACTAATTTGCATAATGGCTTTATTTCCTCTCCATAACTTACTGAGGTCCTTCCTAACCCTAGTTTAATTGAACACCTGCAGAACCAGCCACAGATAGTTGATAACAAGAGCATTCTTGACCAATTGTCTTGCTGGTTGAAGACTATTGCATGATGGTCCCAGCAAAAGTTGTAAAATAGAAAACTGTTGACTGACAGTACATAAACCAATAAGAATGGCTTATTTTGAATGACAGTTGCATCACCCAATCAGATGGTCTCAATTCTAAACTAATTTGCATAATGGCTTTATTTCCTCTCCATAACTTACTGAGGCCCTTCCTAACCCTAGTTTAATTGAACACCTGCAGAACCAGCCACAGATAGTTGATAATAAGCGCATTCTTGACCAATTGTCTTGCTGGTTGAAGACTATTGCATGATGGTCAGCAAAAGTTGTAAAATAGAAAACTTTTGACTGACAGTACATAAACCAATCAGAATGGCTTATTTTGAATGACAGTTGCATCACCCAATCAGATGGTCTTAATTCTAAACTAATTTGCATAATGGCTTTATTTCCTCTCCATAACTTATTGAGATCCTTCCTAACCCTAGTTTAATTGAACAACTGCAGAACCAGCCACAGATAGTTGATAACAAGAGCATCGTTGACCAATTGTCTTGCTGGTTGAAGTCTATTGCATGATGGTCCCAGCAAAAGTTGTAAAATAGAAAACTGTTGACTGAGAGTACATAAACCAATCAGAATGGCTTATTTTGAATGACAATTGCATCAACCAATCAGATGGTCTCAATTCTAAACTAATTTGCATACGGGATTTATTTGCTCTCCATAACTTACTGAGGTCCTTCCTAACCCTAGTTTAATTGAACACCTGCAGAACCAGCCACAGATAGTTGATAACAAGAGCATTCTTGACCAATTGTCTTGCTGGTTGAAGACTATTGCATGATGGTCCCAGCAAAAGTTGTAAAATATAAAACTGTTGACTGACAGTACATAAACCAATAAGAATTGCTTATTTTGAATGACAGTTGCATCACCCAATCAGATGGTCTCAATTCTGAACTAATTTGCATAATGGCTTTATTTCCTCTCCATAACTTACTGAGGTCCTTCCTAACCCTAGTTTAATTGAACACCTGCAGAACCAGCCACAGATAGTTGATAACAAGAGCATTCTTGACCAATTGTCTTGCTGGTTGAAGACTATTGCATGATGGTCAGCAAAAGTTGTAAAATAGAAAACTGTTGACTGACAGTACATAAACCAATCAGAATGGCTTATTTTGAATGACAATTGCTTCAACCAATTAGATGATCTCAATTCTAAACTAATTTGCATAATGGCTATATTTCCTCTCCATAACTTACTTAGGTCCTTCCTAACCCTAGTTTAATTGAACACCTGCAGAACCAGCCACAGATAGTTGATAACAAGAGCATTCTTGACCAATTGTCTTGCTGGTTGAAGACTATTGCATGATGGTCCCAGCAAAAGATGTAAAATAGAAAAACGTTGACTACATTCTTGACCAATTGTCTTGCTTGTTGAAGAGTATTGCATGATGGTCCCAGCAAAAGTTGTAAAATAGAAAACTGTTGACTGAGAGTACATAAACCAATCAGAATGGCTTGTTTTGAATGACAATTGCATCAACCAATCAGATGGTCTCAATTCTAAACTAATTTGCATACAGGCTTTATTTGCTCTCCATAACTTACTGAGGTCCTTCCTAACCCTAGTTTAATTGAACACCAGCAGAACCAGCCACAGATAGTTGATAACAAGAGCATTCTTGACCAAATGCCTTGCTGGTTGAAGACTATTGCAGGATGGTCCCAGCAAAAGATGTAAAATAGAAAAATGTTGACTACATTCTTGACCAATTGTCTTGCTGGTTGAAGACTATTGCATGATGGTCCCAGCAAAAGTTGTAAAATAGAAAACTGTTGACTGAGAGTACATAAACCAATCAGAATGGCTTATTTTGAATGACAATTGCATCAAACAATCAGATGGTCTCAATTCTAAACTAATTTGCAAACAGACTTTATTTGCTCTCCATAATTTACTGAGGTCCTTCCTAACCCTAGTTTAATTGAACACCAGCAGAACCAGCCACAGATAGTTGATAACAAGAGCATTCTTGACCAATTGTCTTGCTGGTTGAAGACTATTGCATGATGGTCCCAGCAAAAGTTGTAAAATAGAAAACTGTTGACTGACAGTACATAAGCCAATCAGAATGGCTTATTTTGAATGACAATTGCTTCAACCAATTAGATGATCTAAATTCTAAACTAATTTGCATAATGGCTTTATTTCCTCTCCATAACTTACTGAGGTCCTTCCAAACCCTAGTTTAATTGAACACCTGCAGAACCAGCCAGAGATAGTTGATAACAAGAGCATTCTTGACCAATTGTCTTGCTGGTTGAAGACTATTGCATGATGGTCCCAGCAAAAGATGTAAAATAGAAAAATGTTGACTACATTCTTGACCAATTGTCTTGCTGGTTGAAGACTATTGCATGATGGTCCCAGCAAAAGTTGTGAAATAGAAAACTGTTGACTGAGAGTACATAAACCAATCAGAATGGCTTGTTTTGAATGACAATTGCATCAACCAATCAGATGGTCTCAACTCTAAACTAATTTACATACGGGCTTTATTTGCTCTCCATAACTAACTTAGGTCCTTCCTAACCTTAGTTTAATTGAACACCAGCAGAACCAGCCACAGATAGTTGATAACAACAGCATTCTTGACCAATTGTCTTGCTGGTTGAAGACTATTGCATGATGGTCCCAGCAAAAGTTGTTAAATAGAAAACTGTTGACTGAGAGTACATAAACCAATCAGAATGGCTTATTTTGAATGACAATTGCTTCAACCAATTAGATGATCCCAATTCTAAACTAATTTGCATAAGTACTTAATTTGATCTTCATAACTTACTGAGGTCCTTCCTCATCCAAGTCTAATTGAACACCTGCAAAACCAGCCACAGATAGTTGATAACAAGAGCATTCTTGACCAATTGCCTTGCTGGTTGAAGACTATTGCAGGATGGTCCCAGCAAAAGATGTAAAATAGAAAAATGTTGACTACATTCTTGACCAATTGTCTTGCTGGTTGAAGACTATTGCATGATGGTCCAGCAAAAGTTGTAAAATAGAAAACTGTTGACTGAGAGTACATAAACCAATCAGAATGGCTTATTTTGAATGACAATTGCATCAACCAATCAGATGGTCTCAATTCTAAACTAATTTGCAAACAGGCTTTATTTGCTCTCCATAACTTACTGAGGTCCTTCCTAACCCTAGTTTAATTGAACACCTGCAGAACCAGCCACAGATAGTTGATAACAAGAGCATTCTTGACCAATTGTCTTGCTGGTTGAAGACTATTGCATGATGGTCCCAGCAAAAGTTGTAAAATAGAAAACTGTTGACTGACAGTACATAAACCAATAAGAATGGCTTATTTTGAATGACAGTTGCATCACCCAATCAGATGGTCTCAATTCTAAACTAATTTGCATAATGGCTTTATTTCCTCTCCATAACTTACTGAGGTCCTTCCTAACCCTAGTTTAATTGAACACCTGCAGAACCAGCCACAGATAGTTGATAACAAGAGCATTCTTGACCAATTGTCTTGCTGGTTGAAGACTATTGCATGATGGTCCCAGCAAAAGTTGTAAAATAGAAAACTGTTGAATGACAGAATGGCTTATTTTGAATGACAGTTGCATCACCCAATCAGATGGTCTCAATTCTGAACTAATTTGCATAATGGCTTTATTTCCTCTCCATAACTTACTGAGGTCCTTCCTAACCCTAGTTTAATTGAACACCTGCAGAACCAGCCACAGATAGTTGATAACAAGAGCATTCTTGACCAATTGTCTTGCTGGTTGAAGACTATTGAATGATGGTCAGCAAAAGTTGTAAAATAGAAAACTGTTGACTGACAGTACATAAACCAATCAGAATGGCGTTTTTTGCATGACAATTGCTTCAACCAATTAGATGATCTCAATTTTAAACTAATTTGCATAATGGCTTTATTTCCTCTCCGAAACTCACTGAGGTCCTTCCTAACCCTAGTTTAATTGAACACCTGCAGAACCAGCCACAAATAGTTGATAACAAGAGCATTCTTGACCAATTGTCTTGCTGGTTGAAGACTATTGCATGATGGTCGCAGCAAAAGATGTAAAATAGAAAAACGTTGACTACATTCTTGACCAATTGTCTTGCTTGTTGAAGACTATTGCATGATGGTCCCAGCAAAAGTTGTAAAATAGAAAACTGTTGACTGACAGTACATAAACCAATCAGAATGGCTTATTTTGAATGACAATTGCATCAACCAATCAGATGGTCTCAATGCTAAACTAATTTGCATATGGGCTTTATTTGCTCTCCATAACTTACTGAGGTCCTTCCTAACCCTAGTTTAATTGAACACCTGCAGAACCAGCCACAGATAGTTGATAACAAGAGCATTCTTGACCAATTGTCTTGCTGGTTGAAGACTATTGCATGATGGTCCCAGCAAAACATGTAAAATAGAAAAATGTTGACTACATTTTTGACCAATTGTCTTGCTGGTTGAAGACTATTGCATGATTGTCCCAGCAAAAGTTGTAAAATAGAAAACTGTTGACTGAGAGTACATAAACCAATCAGAATGGCTTATTTTGAATGACAATTGCATCAACCAATCAGATGGTCTCAATTCTGAACTAATTTGCATAAGTGCTTAATTTGATCTTCATAACTTACTGAGGTCCTTCCTCATCCAAGTCTAATTGAACACCTGCAAAACCAGCCACAGATAGTTGATAACAAGAGCATTCTTGACCAATTGCCTTGCTGGTTGAAGACTATTGCAGGATGGTCCCAGCAAAAGATGTAAAATAGAAAAATGTTGACTACATTCTTGACCAATTGTCTTGCTGGTTGAAGACTATTGCATGATGGTCCCAGCAAAAGTTGTAAAATAGAAAACTGTTGACTGAGAGTACATAAACCAATCAGAATGGCTTATTTTGAATGACAATTGCATCAACCAATCAGATGGTCTCAATTCTAAACTAATTTGCATAATGGCTTTATTTCCTCTCCATAACTTACTGAGGCCCTTCCTAACCCTAGTTTAATTGAACACCTGCAGAACCAGCCACAGATAGTTGATAATAAGCGCATTCTTGACCAATTGTCTTGCTGGTTGAAGACTATTGCATGATGGTCAGCAAAAGTTGTAAAATAGAAAACTGTTGACTGACAGTACATAAACCAATCAGAATGGCTTATTTTGAATGACAGTTGCATCACCCAATCAGATGGTCTTAATTCTAAACTAATTTGCATAATGGCTTTATTTCCTCTCCATAACTTACTGAGATCCTTCCTAACCCTAGTTTAATTGAACAACTGCAGAACCAGCCACAGATAGTTGATAACAAGAGCATCGTTGACCAATTGTCTTGCTGGTTGAAGACTATTGCATGATGGTCCCAGCAAAAGTTGTAAAATAGAAAACTGTTGACTGAGAGTACATAAACCAATCAGAATGGCTTATTTTGAATGACAATTGCATCAACCAATCAGATGGTCTCAATTCTAAACTAATTTGCATACGGGATTTATTTGCTCTCCATAACTTACTGAGGTCCTTCCTAACCCTAGTTTAATTGAACACCTGCAGAACCAGCCACAGATAGTTGATAACAAGAGCATTCTTGACCAATTGTCTTGCTGGTTGAAGACTATTGCATGATGGTCCCAGCAAAAGTTGTAAAATATAAAACTGTTGACTGACAGTACATAAACCAATAAGAATTGCTTATTTTGAATGACAGTTGCATCACCCAATCAGATGGTCTCAATTCTGAACTAATTTGCATAATGGCTTTATTTCCTCTCCATAACTTACTGAGGTCCTTCCTAACCCTAGTTTAATTGAACACCTGCAGAACCAGCCACAGATAGTTGATAACAAGAGCATTCTTGACCAATTGTCTTGCTGGTTGAAGACTATTGCATGATGGTCAGCAAAAGTTGTAAAATAGAAAACTGTTGACTGACATTACATAAACCAATCAGAATGGCTTATTTTGAATGACAATTGCTTCAACCAATTAGATGATCTCAATTCTAAACTAATTTGCATAATGGCTATATTTCCTCTCCATAACTTACTTAGGTCCTTCCTAACCCTAGTTTAATTGAACACCTGCAGAACCAGCCACAGATAGTTGATAACAAGAGCATTCTTGACCAATTGTCTTGCTGGTTGAAGACTATTGCATGATGGTCCCAGCAAAAGATGTAAAATAGAAAAACGTTGACTACATTCTTGACCAATTGTCTTGCTTGTTGAAGACTATTGCATGATGGTCCCAGCAAAAGTTGTAAAATAGAAAACTGTTGACTGAGAGTACATAAACCAATCAGAATGGCTTGTTTTGAATGACAATTGCATCAACCAATCAGATGGTCTCAATTCTAAACTAATTTGCATACAGGCTTTATTTGCTCTCCATAACTTACTGAGGTCCTTCCTAACCCTAGTTTAATTGAACACCAGCAGAACCAGCCACAGATAGTTGATAACAAGAGCATTCTTGACCAAATGCCTTGCTGGTTGAAGACTATTGCAGGATGGTCCCAGCAAAAGATGTAAAATAGAAAAATGTTGACTACATTCTTGACCAATTGTCTTGCTGGTTGAAGACTATTGCATGATGGTCCCAGCAAAAGTTGTAAAATAGAAAACTGTTGACTGAGAGTACATAAACCAATCAGAATGGCTTATTTTGAATGACAATTGCATCAAACAATCAGATGGTCTCAATTCTAAACTAATTTGCAAACAGACTTTATTTGCTCTCCATAATTTACTGAGGTCCTTCCTAACCCTAGTTTAATTGAACACCAGCAGAACCAGCCACAGATAGTTGATAACAAGAGCATTCTTGACCAATTGTCTTGCTGGTTGAAGACTATTGCATGATGGTCCCAGCAAAAGTTGTAAAATAGAAAACTGTTGACTGACAGTACATAAGCCAATCAGAATGGCTTGTTTTGAATGACAATTGCATCAACCAAGCAGATGGTCTCAACTCTAAACTAATTTACATACGGGCTTTATTTGCTCTCCATAACTAACTTAGGTCCTTCCTAACCTTAGTTTAATTGAACACCAGCAGAACCAGCCACAGATAGTTGATAACAACAGCATTCTTGACCAATTGTCTTGCTGGTTGAAGACTATTGCATGATGGTCCCAGCAAAAGTTGTAAAATAGAAAACTGTTGACTGACAGTACATAAACCAATTAGAATGGCTTGTTTTGAATGAAAGTTGCATCACCCAATCAGATGGTCTCAATTCTGAACTAATTTGCATAAGTACTTAATTTGATCTTCATAACTTACTGAGGTCCTTCCTCATCCAAGTCTAATTGAACACCTGCAAAACCAGCCACAGATAGTTGATAACAAGAGCATTCTTGACCAATTGCCTTGCTGGTTGAAGACTATTGCAGGATGGTCCCAGCAAAAGATGTAAAATAGAAAAATGTTGACTACATTCTTGACCAATTGTCTTGCTGGTTGAAGACTATTGCATGATGGTCCAGCAAAAGTTGTAAAATAGAAAACTGTTGACTGAGAGTACATAAACCAATCAGAATGGCTTATTTTGAATGACAATTGCATCAACCAATCAGATGGTCTCAATTCTAAACTAATTTGCAAACAGGCTTTATTTGCTCTCCATAACTTACTGAGGTCCTTCCTAACCCTAGTTTAATTGAACACCTGCAGAACCAGCCACAGATAGTTGATAACAAGAGCATTCTTGACCAATTGTCTTGCTGGTTGAAGACTATTGCATGATGGTCCCAGCAAAAGTTGTAAAATAGAAAACTGTTGACTGACAGTACATAAACCAATAAGAATGGCTTATTTTGAATGACAGTTGCATCACCCAATCAGATGGTCTCAATTCTGAACTAATTTGCATAATGGCTTTATTTCCTCTCCATAACTTACTGAGGCCCTTCCTAACCCTAGTTTAATTGAACACCTGCAGAACCAGCCACAGATAGTTGATAACAAGAGCATTCTTGACCAATTGTCTTGCTGGTTGAAGACTATTGCATGATGGTCAGCAAAAGTTGTAAAATAGAAAACTGTTGACTGACAGTACATAAACCAATCAGAATGGCTTATTTTGAATGACAATTGCTTCAACCAATTAGATGATCTCAATTCTAAAATAATTTGCATAATGGCTTTATTTCCTCTCCATAACTTACTGAGGTCCTTCCTAACCCCAGTTTAATTGAACACCTGCAGAACCAGCCACAAATAGTTGATAACAAGAGCATTCTTGACCAATTGTCTTGCTGGTTGAAGACTATTGCATGATGGTCCCAGCAAAAGATGTAAAATAGAAAAACGTTGACTACATTCTTGACCAATTGTCTTGCTTGTTGAAGACTATTGCATGATGGTCCCAGCAAAAGTTGTAAAATAGAAAACTGTTGACTGACAGTACATAAACCAATCAGAATGGCTTATTTTGAATGACAATTGCTTCAACCAATTAGATGATCTCAATTCTAAACTAATTTGCATAATGGCTTTATTTCCTCTCCATAACTTACTGAGGTCATTCCTAACCCTAGTTTAATTGAACACCTGCAGAACCAGCCACAAATAGTTGATAACAAGAGCATTCTTGACCAATTGTCTTGCTGGTTGAAGACTATTGCATGATGGTCCCAGCAAAAGATGTAAAATAGAAAAACGTTGACTACATTCTTGACCAATTGTCTTGCTTGTTGAAGACTATTGCATGATGGTCCCAGCAAAAGTTGTAAAATAGAAAACTGCTGACTGAGAGTACATAAACCAATCAGAATGGCTTATTTTGAATGACAATTGCATCAACCAATCAGATGGTCTCAATTCTAAACTAATTTGCATACGGGATTTATTTGCTCTCCATAACTTACTGAGGTCCTTCCTAACCCTAGTTTAATTGAACACCTGCAGAACCAGCCACAGATAGTTGATAACAAGAGCATTCTTGACCAATTGTCTTGCTGGTTGAAGACTATTGCATGATGGTCCCAGCAAAAGTTGTAAAATATAAAACTGTTGACTGACAGTACATAAACCAATAAGAATTGCTTATTTTGAATGACAGTTGCATCACCCAATCAGATGGTCTCAATTCTGAACTAATTTGCATAATGGCTTTATTTCCTCTTCATAACTTACTGAGGTCCTTCCTAACCCTAGTTTAATTGAACACCTGCAGAACCAGCCACAGATAGTTGATAACAAGAGCATTCTTGACCAATTGTCTTGCTGGTTGAAGACTATTGCATGATGGTCAGCAAAAGTTGTAAAATAGAAAACTGTTGACTGACAGTACATAAACCAATCAGAATGGCTTAGTTTGAATGACAATTGCTTCAACCAATCAGATGATCTCAATTCTAAAATAATTTGCATAATGGCTTTATTTCCTCTCCATAACTTACTGAGGTCCTTCCTAACCCTAGTTTAATTGAACACCTGCAGAACCAGCCACAAATATTTGATAACAAGAGCATTCTTGACCAATTGTCTTGCTGGTTGAAGACTATTGCATGATGGTCCCAGCAAAAGATGTAAAATAGAAAAACGTTGACTACATTCTTGACCAATTGTCTTGCTTGTTGAAGACTATTGCATGATGGTCCCAGCAAAAGTTGTAAAATAGAAAACTGTTGACTGACAGTACATAAATCAATCAGAATGGCTTATTTTGAATGACAATTGCTTCAACCAATTAGATGATCTCAATTCTAAAATAATTTGCATAATGGCTTTATTTCCTCTCCATAACTTACTGAGGTCCTTCCTAACCCTAGTTTAATTGAACACCTGCAAAACCAGACACAAATAGTTGATAACAAGAGCATTCTTGACCAATTGTCTTGCTGGTTGAAGACTATTGCATGATGGTCCCAGCAAAAGATGTAAAATAGAAAAACGTTGACTACATTCTTGACCAATTGTCTTGCTGGTTGAAGACTATTGCATGATGGTCCCAGCAAACGTTGTAAAATAGAAAACTGTTGACTGAGAGTACATAAACCAATCAGAATAGCTTATTTTGAATGACAATTGCATCAACCAATCAGATGGTCTCAATTCTAAACTAATTTGCATACGGGATTTATTTGCTCTCCATAACTTACTGAGGTCCTTCCTAACCCTAGTTTAATTGAACACCTGCAGAACCAGCCACAGATAGTTGATAACAAGAGCATTCTTGACCAATTGTCTTGCTGGTTGAATACTATTGCATGATGGTCCCAGCAAAAGTTGTAAAATATAAAACTGTTGACTGACAGTACATAAACCAATAAGAATTGCTTATTTTGAATGACAGTTGCATCACCCAATCAGATGGTCTCAATTCTGAACTAATTTGCATAATGACTTTATTTCCTCTCCATAACTTACTGAGGTCCTTCCTAACCCTAGTGTAATTGAACACCTGCAGAACCAGCCACAGATAGTTGATAACAAGAGCATTCTTGACCAATTGTCTTGCTGGTTGAAGACTATTGCATGATGGTCCCAGCAAAAGTTGTAAAATAGAAAAATGTTGACTACATTCTTGACCAATTGTCTTGCTTGTTGAAGACTATTGCATGATGGTCCCAGCAAAAGTTGTAAAATAGAAAACTGTTGACTGAGAGTACATAAACCAATCAGAATGGCTTGTTTTGAATGACAATTGCATCAACCAATCAGATGGTCTCAATTCTAAACTAATTTGCATACAGGCTTTATTTGCTCTCCATAACTTACTGAGGTCCTTCCTAACCCTAGTTTAATTGAACACCAGCAGAACCAGCCACAGATAGTTGATAACAAGAGCATTCTTGACCAAATGCCTTGCTGGTTGAAGACTATTGCAGGATGGTCCCAGCAAAAGATGTAAAATAGAAAAATGTTGACTACATTCTTGACCAATTGTCTTGCTGGTTGAAGACAATTGCATGATGGTCCCAGCAAAAGTTGTAAAATAGAAAACTGTTGACTGAGACTACATAAACCAATCAGAATGGCTTATTTTGAATGACAATTGCATCAAACAATCAGATGGTCTCAATTCTAAACTAATTTGCAAACAGACTTTATTTGCTCTCCATAATTTACTGAGGTCCTTCCTAACCCTAGTTTAATTGAACACCAGCAGAACCAGCCACAGATAGTTGATAACAAGAGCATTCTTGACCAATTGTCTTGCTGGTTGAAGACTATTGCATGATGGTCCCAGCAAAAGTTGTAAAATAGAAAACTGTTGACTGACAGTACATAAACCAATCAGAATGGCGTTTTTTGCATGACAATTGCTTCAACCAATTAGATGATCTCAATTTTAAACTAATTTGCATAATGGCTTTATTTCCTCTCCGAAACTCACTGAGGTCCTTCCTAACCCTAGTTTAATTGAACACCTGCAGAACCAGCCACAAATAGTTGATAACAAGAGCATTCTTGACCAATTGTCTTGCTGGTTGAAGACTATTGCATGATGGTCCCAGCAAAAGATGTAAAATAGAAAAACGTTGACTACATTCTTGACCAATTGTCTTGCTTGTTGAAGACTATTGCATGATGGTCCCAGCAAAAGTTGTAAAATAGAAAACTGTTGACTGACAGTACATAAACCAATCAGAATGGCTTATTTTGAATGACAATTGCATCAACCAATCAGATGGTCTCAATGCTAAACTAATTTGCATATGGGCTTTATTTGCTCTCCATAACTTACTGAGGTCCTTCCTAACCCTAGTTTAATTGAACACCTGCAGAACCAGCCACAGATAGTTGATAACAAGAGCATTCTTGACCAATTGTCTTGCTGGTTGAAGACTATTGCATGATGGTCCCAGCAAAACATGTAAAATAGAAAAATGTTGACTACATTTTTGACCAATTGTCTTGCTGGTTGAAGACTATTGCATGATTGTCCCAGCAAAAGTTGTAAAATAGAAAACTGTTGACTGAGAGTACATAAACCAATCAGAATGGCTTATTTTGAATGACAATTGCATCAACCAATCAGATGGTCTCAATTCTGAACTAATTTGCATAAGTGCTTAATTTGATCTTCATAACTTACTGAGGTCCTTCCTCATCCAAGTCTAATTGAACACCTGCAAAACCAGCCACAGATAGTTGATAACAAGAGCATTCTTGACCAATTGCCTTGCTGGTTGAAGACTATTGCAGGATGGTCCCAGCAAAAGATGTAAAATAGAAAAATGTTGACTACATTCTTGACCAATTGTCTTGCTGGTTGAAGACTATTGCATGATGGTCCCAGCAAAAGTTGTAAAATAGAAAACTGTTGACTGAGAGTACATAAACCAATCAGAATGGCTTATTTTGAATGACAATTGCATCAACCAATCAGATGGTCTCAATTCTAAACTAATTTGCATACGGGATTTATTTGCTCTCCATAACTTACTGAGGTCCTTCCTAACCCTAGTTTAATTGAACACCTGCAGAACAAGCCACAGATAGTTGATAACAAGAGCATTCTTGACCAATTGTCTTGCTGGTTGAAGACTATTGCATGATGGTCCCAGCAAAAGTTGTAAAATATAAAACTGTTGATTGACAGTACATAAACCAATAAGAATTGCTTATTTTGAATGACAGTTGCATCACCCAATCAGATGGTCTCAATTCTGAACTAATTTGCATAATGGCTTTATTTCCTCTCCATAACTTTCTGAGGTCCTTCCTAACCCTAGTTTAATTGAACACCTGCAGAACCAGCCACAGATAGTTGATAACAAGAGCATTCTTGACCAATTGTCATGCTGGTTGAAGACTATTGCATGATGGTCAGCAAAAGTTGTAAAATAGAAAACTGTTGACTGACAGTACATAAACCAATCAGAATGGCTTATTTTGAATGACAATTGCTTCAACCAATTAGATGATCTCAATTCTAAACTAATTTGCATAATGGCTATATTTCCTCTCCATAACTTACTTAGGTCCTTCCTAACCCTAGTTTAATTGAACACCTGCAGAACCAGCCACAGATAGTTGATAACAAGAGCATTCTTGACCAATTGTCTTGCTGGTTGAAGACTATTGCATGATGGTCCCAGCAAAAGATGTAAAATAGAAAAACGTTGACTACATTCTTGACCAATTGTCTTGCTTGTTGAAGACTATTGCATGATGGTCCCAGCAAAAGTTGTAAAATAGAAAACTGTTGACTGAGAGTACATAAACCAATCAGAATGGCTTGTTTTGAATGGCAATTGCATCAACCAATCAGATGGTCTCAATTCTAAACTAATTTGCATACAGGCTTTATTTGCTCTCCATAACTTACTGAGGTCCTTCCTAACCCTAGTTTAATTGAACACCAGCAGAACCAGCCACAGATAGTTGATAACAAGAGCATTCTTGACCAAATGCCTTGCTGGTTGAAGACTATTGCATGATGGTCCCAGCAAAAGTTGTAAAATAGAAAACTGTTGACTGAGAGTACATAAACCAATCAGAATGGCTTATTTTGAATGACAATTGCATCAAACAATCAGATGGTCTCAATTCTAAACTAATTTGCAAACAGACTTTATTTGCTCTCCATAATTTACTGAGGTCCTTCCTAACCCTAGTTTAATTGAACACCAGCAGAACCAG
This sequence comes from Crinia signifera, assembly GCF_055691185.1. NCBI lineage: Eukaryota > Metazoa > Chordata > Amphibia > Anura > Myobatrachidae > Crinia > Crinia signifera. The sequence continues at coordinate 113,688,895 of NC_139219.1, read as the reverse complement.
CCACAGATAGTTGATAACAAGAGCATTCTTGACCAATTGTCTTGCTGGTTGAAGACTATTGCATGATGGTCCCAGCAAAAGTTGTAAAATAGAAAACTGTTGACTGACAGTACATAAGCCAATCAGAATGGCTTATTTTGAATGACAATTGCTTCAACCAATTAGATGATCTAAATTCTAAACTAATTTGCATAATGGCTTTATTTCCTCTCCATAACTTACTGAGGTCCTTCCAAACCCTAGTTTAATTGAACACCTGCAGAACCAGCCAGAGATAGTTGATAACAAGAGCATTCTTGACCAATTGTCTTGCTGGTTGAAGACTATTGCATGATGGTCCCAGCAAAAGATGTAAAATAGAAAAATGTTGACTACATTCTTGACCAATTGTCTTGCTGGTTGAAGACTATTGCATGATGGTCCCAGCAAAAGTTGTGAAATAGAAAACTGTTGACTGAGAGTACATAAACCAATCAGAATGGCTTGTTTTGAATGACAATTGCATCAACCAATCAGATGGTCTCAACTCTAAACTAATTTACATACGGGCTTTATTTGCTCTCCATAACTAACTTAGGTCCTTCCTAACCTTAGTTTAATTGAACACCAGCAGAACCAGCCACAGATAGTTGATAACAACAGCATTCTTGATCAATTGTCTTGCTGGTTGAAGACTATTGCATGATGGTCCCAGCAAAAGTTGTAAAATAGAAAACTGTTGACTGAGAGTACATAAACCAATCAGAATGGCTTATTTTGAATGACAATTGCTTCAACCAATTAGATGATCCCAATTCTAAACTAATTTGCATAATGGCTTTATTTCCTCTCCATAACTTACTGAGGTCCTTCCAAACCATAGTTTAATTGAACACCTGCAGAACCAGCCAGAGATAGTTGATAACAAGAGCATTCTTGACCAATTGTCTTGCTGGTTGAAGACTATTGCATGATGGTCCCAGCAAAAGATGTAAAATAGAAAAATGTTGACTACATTCTTGACCAATTGTCTTGCTGGTTGAAGACTATTGCATGATGGTCCCAGCAAAAGTTGTGAAATAGAAAACTGTTGACTGAGAGTACATAAACCAATCAGAATGGCTTGTTTTGAATGACAATTGCATCAACCAAGCAGATGGTCTCAACTCTAAACTAATTTACATACGGGCTTTATTTGCTCTCCATAACTAACTTAGGTCCTTCCTAACCTTAGTTTAATTGAACACCAGCAGAACCAGCCACAGATTGTTGATAACAACAGCATTCTTGACCAATTGTCTTGCTGGTTGAAGACTATTGCATGATGGTCCCAGCAAAAGTTGTAAAATAGAAAACTGTTGACTGACAGTACATAAACCAATTAGAATGGCTTGTTTTGAATGAAAGTTGCATCACCCAATCAGATGGTCTCAATTCTGAACTAATTTGCATAAGTACTTAATTTGATCTTCATAACTTACTGAGGTCCTTCCTCATCCAAGTCTAATTGAACACCTGCTAAACCAGCCACAGATAGTTGATAACAAGAGCATTCTTGACCAATTGCCTTGCTGGTTGAAGACTATTGCAGGATGGTCCCAGCAAAAGATGTAAAATAGAAAAATGTTGACTACATTCTTGACCAATTGTCTTGCTGGTTGAAGACTATTGCATGATGGTCCCAGCAAAAGTTGTAAAATAGAAAACTGTTGACTGAGAGTACATAAACCAATCAGAATGGCTTATTTTGAATGACAATTGCATCAACCATTCAGATGGTCTCAATTCTAAACTAATTTGCAAACAGGCTTTATTTGCTCTCCATAACTTACTGAGGTCCTTCCTAACCCTAGTTTAATTGAACACCTGCAGAACCAGCCACAGATAGTTGATAACAAGAGCATTCTTGACCAATTGTCTTGCTGGTTGAAGACTATTGCATGATGGTCCCAGCAAAAGTTGTAAAATAGAAAACTGTTGACTGACAGTACATAAACCAATAAGAATGGCTTATTTTGAATGACAGTTGCATCACCCAATCAGATGGTCTCAATTCTGAACTAATTTGCATAATGGCTTTATTTCCTCTCCATAACTTACTGAGGCCCTTCCTAACCCTAGTTTAATTGAACACCTGCAGAACCAGCCACAGATAGTTGATAACAAGAGCATTCTTGACCAATTGTCTTGCTGGTTGAAGACTATTGCATGATGGTCAGCAAAAGTTGTAAAATAGAAAACTGTTGACTGACAGTACATAAACCAATCAGAATGGCTTATTTTGAATGACAATTGCTTCAACCAATTAGATGATCTCAATTCTAAAATAATTTGCATAATGGCTTTATTTCCTCTCCATAACTTACTGAGGTCCTTCCTAACCCCAGTTTAATTGAACACCTGCAGAACCAGCCACAAATAGTTGATAACAAGAGCATTCTTGACCAATTGTCTTGCTGGTTGAAGACTATTGCATGATGGTCCCAGCAAAAGATGTAAAATAGAAAAACGTTGACTACATTCTTGACCAATTGTCTTGCTTGTTGAAGACTATTGCATGATGGTCCCAGCAAAAGTTGTAAAATAGAAAACTGTTGACTGAGAGTACATAAACCAATCAGAATGGCTTATTTTGAATGACAATTGCATCAACCAATCAGATGGTCTCAATTCTAAACTAATTTGCATACGGGATTTATTTGCTCTCCATAACTTACTGAGGTCCTTCCTAACCCTAGTTTAATTGAACACCTGCAGAACCAGCCACAGATAGTTGATAACAAGAGCATTCTTGACCAATTGTCTTGCTGGTTGAAGACTATTGCATGATGGTCCCAGCAAAAGTTGTAAAATATAAAACTGTTGACTGACAGTACATAAACCAATAAGAATTGCTTATTTTGAATGACAGTTGCATCACCCAATCAGATGGTCTCAATTCTGAACTAATTTGCATAATGGCTTTATTTCCTCTCCATAACTTACTGAGGTCCTTCCTAACCCTAGTTTAATTGAACACCTGCAGAACCAGCCACAGATAGTTGATAACAAGAGCATTCTTGACCAATTGTCTTGCTGGTTGAAGACTATTGCATGATGGTCAGCAAAAGTTGTAAAATAGAAAACTGTTGACTGACAGTACATAAACCAATCAGAATGGCTTAGTTTGAATGACAATTGCTTCAACCAATCAGATGATCTCAATTCTAAAATAATTTGCATAATGGCTTTATTTCCTCTCCATAACTTACTGAGGTCCTTACTAACCCTAGTTTAATTGAACACCTGCAGAACCAGCCACAAATAGTTGATAACAAGAGCATTCTTGACCAATTGTCTTGCTGGTTGAAGACTATTGCATGATGGTCCCAGCAAAAGATGTAAAATAGAAAAACGTTGACTACATTCTTGACCAATTGTCTTGCTTGTTGAAGACTATTGCATGATGGTCCCAGCAAAAGTTGTAAAATAGAAAACTGTTGACTGACAGTACATAAATCAATCAGAATGGCTTATTTTGAATGACAATTGCTTCAACCAATTAGATGATCTCAATTCTAAAATAATTTGCATAATGGCTTTATTTCCTCTCCATAACTTACTGAGGTCCTTCCTAACCCTAGTTTAATTGAACACCTGCAAAACCAGACACAAATAGTTGATAACAAGAGCATTCTTGACCAATTGTCTTGCTGGTTGAAGACTATTGCATGATGGTCCCAGCAAAAGATGTAAAATAGAAAAACGTTGACTACATTCTTGACCAATTGTCTTGCTGGTTGAAGACTATTGCATGATGGTCCCAGCAAACGTTGTAAAATAGAAAACTGTTGACTGAGAGTACATAAACCATTCAGAATAGCTTATTTTGAATGACAATTGCATCAACCAATCAGATGGTCTCAATTCTAAACTAATTTGCATACGGGATTTATTTGCTCTCCATAACTTACTGAGGTCCTTCCTAACCCTAGTTTAATTGAACACCTGCAGAACCAGCCACAGATAGTTGATAACAAGAGCATTCTTGACCAATTGTCTTGCTGGTTGAAGACTATTGCATGATGGTCCCAGCAAAAGTTGTAAAATATAAAACTGTTGACTGACAGTACATAAACCAATAAGAATTGCTTATTTTGAATGACAGTTGCATCACCCAATCAGATGGTCTCAATTCTGAACTAATTTGCATAATGGCTTTATTTCCTCTCCATAACTTACTGAGGTCCTTCCTAACCCTAGTGTAATTGAACACCTGCAGAACCAGCCACAGATAGTTGATAACAAGAGCATTCTTGACCAATTGTCTTGCTGGTTGAAGACTATTGCATGATGGTCCCAGCAAAAGTTGTAAAATAGAAAAATGTTGACTACATTCTTGACCAATTGTCTTGCTTGTTGAAGACTATTGCATGATGGTCCCAGCAAAAGTTGTAAAATAGAAAACTGTTGACTGAGAGTACATAAACCAATCAGAATGGCTTGTTTTGAATGACAATTGCATCAACCAATCAGATGGTCTCAATTCTAAACTAATTTGCATACAGGCTTTATTTGCTCTCCATAACTTACTGAGGTCCTTCCTAACCCTAGTTTAATTGAACACCAGCTGAACCAGCCACAGATAGTTGATAACAAGAGCATTCTTGACCAAATGCCTTGCTGGTTGAAGACTATTGCAGGATGGTCCCAGCAAAAGATGTAAAATAGAAAAATGTTGACTACATTCTTGACCAATTGTCTTGCTGGTTGAAGACAATTGCATGATGGTCCCAGCAAAAGTTGTAAAATAGAAAACTGTTGACTGAGAGTACATAAACCAATCAGAATGGCTTATTTTGAATGACAATTGCATCAAACAATCAGATGGTCTCAATTCTAAACTAATTTGCAAACAGACTTTATTTGCTCTCCATAATTTACTGAGGTCCTTCCTAACCCTAGTTTAATTGAACACCAGCAGAACCAGCCACAGATAGTTGATAACAAGAGCATTCTTGACCAATTGTCTTGCTGGTTGAAGACTATTGCATGATGGTCCCAGCAAAAGTTGTAAAATAGAAAACTGTTGACTGACAGTACATAAGCCAATCAGAATGGCTTATTTTGAATGACAATTGCTTCAACCAATTAGATGATCTCAATTCTAAACTAATTTGCATAATGGCTTTATTTCCTCTCCATAACTTACTGAGGTCCTTCCAAACCCTAGTTTAATTGAACACCTGCAGAACCAGCCAGAGATAGTTGATAACAAGAGCATTCTTGACCAATTGTCTTGCTGGTTGAAGACTATTGCATGATGGTCCCAGCAAATGATGTAAAATAGAAAAATGTTGACTACATTCTTGACCAATTATCTTGCTGGTTGAAGACTATTGCATGATGGTCCCAGCAAAAGTTGTGAAATAAAAAACTGTTGACTGAGAGTACATAAACCAATCAGAATGGCTTGTTTTGAATGACAATTGCATCAACCAATCAGATGGTCTCAATTCAAAACTAATTTGCATAAGGGCTTTATTTGCTCTCCATAACTTACTGAGGTCCTTCCTAACCCTAGTTTAATTGAACACCTGCAGAACCAGCCACAGATAGTTGATAACAAGAGCATTCTTAACCAATTGTATTGCTGGTTGAAGACTATTGCATGATGGACGCAGCAAAAGATGTAAAATAGAAAAATGCTGACTACATTCTTGACCAATTGTCTTGCTGGTTGAAGATTATTGCATGATGGTCCCAGCAAAAGTTGTAAAATAGAAAACTGTTGACTGACAGTACATAAACCAATCAGAATGGCTTATTTTGAATGACAATTGCATCAACCAATCAGATGGTCTAAATTCTAAACTAATTTGCATAAGGGCTTTATTTGCTCTCCATAACTTACTGAGGTCCTTCCTAACCCTAGTTTAATTGAACACCAGCAGAATCATCCACAGACATTTGATAACAAAACATTCTTGATCAATTGGCTTGCTGGTTGTAGACTATTGAATGATGGTCCAAGCAAAAGTTGTAAAATAGAAAACTGTTGACTGACAGCACATGAAGCAATCAGAATGGCTTATTTTGAATGACAATTGCATCAACCAATCAGATGGTCTCAATTCTAAACTGATTTGCATAATGGCTTTATTTGCTCTCCATAACTTTCTGAGGTCCTTCCTAACCCTAGTTTAATTGAACACCAGGCACAGATAGTTGAGAACAAGAGCATTCTTGACCAATTGTCTTGCTGGTCCCATCAAAAGTTGTAAAATAGAAAACTGTTGACTGACAGTACATAAACCAATCAGAATGGCTTATTTTGAATGACAATTGCATCAACCAATCAGATGGTCTCAATTCAAAACTAATTTGCATAAGGGCTTTATTTGCTCTCCATAACTTACTAAGGTCCTTCCTAACCCTAGTTTAATTGAACACCATCCACAGTTAGCTGAGAACAAGAGCATTCTTGAACAATTGGATTGCTGGTTGAAGACTATTGCATGATGGTCCCAGCAAAAGTTGTAAAATAGAAAAATGTTGACTGACAGTACATGAACCAATCAGAATGGCTTATTTTGAATGACAATTGCATCAACCAATCTGATGATCTCAATTCTAAACTAATTTGCATAATGGCTTTATTTGCTCTCCATAACTTACTGAGGTCCTTCCTAACCCTAGTTTAATTGAACACCTGCAGAACCAGCCACAGATAGTTGATAACAAGAGCATTCTTGACCAATTGTATTGCTGGTTGAAGACTATTGCATGATGGACGCAGCAAAAGATGTAAAATAGAAAAATGCTGACTACATTCTTGACCAATTGTCTTGCTGGTTGAAGATTATTGCATGATGGTCCCAGCAAAAGTTGTAAAATAGAAAACTGTCTTGCTGGTTGAAGACTATTGCATGATGGTCCCAGCAAAAGTTGTAAAATAGAAAACTGTTGACTGACAGTACATAAACCTATCAGAATGGCTTATTTATAATGACAATTGCATCAACCAATCAGATGGTCTCAATTCTAAACTAATTTGCATAAGGGCTTTATTTGCTCTCCATAGCTTACTGAGGTCCTTCCTAACCCTAGTTTAATTGAACACCAGCAGAATCATCCACAGACAGTTGATAACAAGAGCATTCTTGATCAATTGGCTTGCTGGTTGTAGACTATTGCATGATGGTACCAGCAAAGGTTGTAAAATAGAAAACTGTTGACTGACAGCACATGAAGCAATCAGAATGGCTTATTTTGAATGACAATTGCATCAACCAATCAGATGGTCTAAATTCTAAATTAATTTGCATAAGGGCTTTATTTGCTCTCCATAACTTACTGAGGTCCTTCTTAACCCTAGTTTAATTGAACACCAGCAGAATCAGCCACAGATAGTTGATAACAAGAGCATTCTTGACCAATTGACTTGCTGGCTGAAGACTATTGCATGATGGTCCCAGCAAAAGTTGTAAAATAGAAAACTGTTGACTGACAGTTCATTAACCAATCAGAATGGCTTATTTTGAATGACAATTGCATCAACCAATCAGATGGTCTCAATTCTAAACTAATTTACATAAGGGCTTTATTTGCTCTCCATAACTTACTGAGGTACTTCCTAACCCTAGTTTAGTTGAACACCTGCAGAACCAGCCACAGATAGTTGATAACAAGAGCATTCTTGACCAATTGTCTTGCTGGTTGAAGACTATTGCATGATGGTCCCAGCAAAAGTTGTAAAATAGAAAAATGTTGACTACATTCTTGACCAATTGTCTTGCTTGTTGAAGACTATTGCATGATGGTCCCAGCAAAAGTTGTAAAATAGAAAACTGTTGACTGAGAGTACATAAACCAATCAGAATGGCTTGTTTTGAATGACAATTGCATCAACCAATCAGATGGTCTCAATTCTAAACTAATTTGCATACAGGCTTTATTTGCTCTCCATAACTTACTGAGGTCCTTCCTAACCCTAGTTTAATTGAACACCAGCAGAACCAGCCACAGATAGTTGATAACAAGAGCATTCTTGACCAAATGTCTTGCTGGTTGAAGACTATTGCAGGATGGTCCCAGCAAAAGATGTAAAATAGAAAAATGTTGACTACATTCTTGACCAATTGTCTTGCTGGTTGAAGACTATTGCATGATGGTCCCAGCAAAAGTTGTAAAATAGAAAACTGTTGACTGAGAGTACATAAACCAATCAGAATGGCTTATTTTGAATGACAATTGCATCAAACAATCAGATGGTCTCAATTCTAAACTAATTTGCAAACAGACTTTATTTGCTCTCCATAATTTACTGAGGTCCTTCCTAACCCTAGTTTAATTGAACACCAGCAGAACCAGCCACAGATAGTTGATAACAAGAGCATTCTTGACCAATTGTCTTGCTGGTTGAAGACTATTGCATGATGGTCCCAGCAAAAGTTGTAAAATAGAAAACTGTTGACTGACAGTACATAAGCCAATCAGAATGGCTTATTTTGAATGACAATTGCTTCAACCAATTAGATGATCTCAATTCTAAACTAATTTGCATAATGGCTTTATTTCCTCTCCATAACTTACTGAGGTCCTTCCAAACCCTAGTTTAATTGAACACCTGCAGAACCAGCCAGAGATAGTTGATAACAAGAGCATTCTTGACCAATTGTCTTGCTGGTTGAAGACTATTGCATGATGGTCCCAGCAAATGATGTAAAATAGAAAAATGTTGACTACATTCTTGACCAATTGTCTTGCTGGTTGAAGACTATTGCATGATGGTCCCAGCAAAAGTTGTGAAATAAAAAACTGTTGACTGAGAGTACATAAACCAATCAGAATGGCTTGTTTTGAATGACAATTGCATCAACCAAGCAGATGGTCTCAACTCTAAACTAATTTACATACGGGCTTTATTTGCTCTCCATAACTAACTTAGGTCCTTCCAAACCTTAGTTTAATTGAACACCAGCAGAACCAGCCACAGATAGTTGATAACAACAGCATTCTTGACCAATTGTCTTGCTGGTTGAAGACTATTGCATGATGGTCCCAGCAAAAGTTGTAAAATAGAAAACTGTTGACTGACAGTACATAAACCAATTAGAATGGCTTGTTTTGAATGAAAGTTGCATCACCCAATCAGATGGTCTAAATTCTGAACTAATTTGCATAAGTACTTAATTTGATCTTCATAACTTACTGAGGTCCTTCCTCATCCAAGTCTAATTGAACACCTGCAAAACCAGCCACAGATAGTTGATAACAAGAGCATTCTTGACCAATTGTCTTGCTGGTTGAAGACTATTGCAGGATGGTCCCAGCAAAAGATGTAAAATAGAAAAATGTTGACTACATTCTTGACCAATTGTCTTGCTGGTTGAAGACTATTGCATGATGGTCCCAGCAAAAGTTGTAAAATAGAAAACTGTTGACTGACAGTACATAAACCAATCAGAATGGCTTATTTTGAATGACAATTGCATCAACCAATCAGATGGTCTCAATTCTAAACTAATTTGCATAAGGGCTTTATTTGCTCTCCATAACTTACTGAGGTCCTTTCTAACCCTAGTTTAGTTGAACACCTGCAGAACCAGCCACAGATAGTTAATAACAAGAGCATTCTTGACCAATTGTCTTGCTGGTTGAAGACTATTGCATGATGGTCCCAGCAAAAGATGTCAAATAGAAAAAAATGTTGACTACATTCTTGACCAATTGTCTTGCTAGTTGAAGATTATTGCATGATGGTCCCATCAAAAGTTGTGTAATAGAAAACTGTTGACTGACAGTACATAAACCAATCAGAATTTCTTATTTTGAATGACAATTGCATCAACCAATCAGATGGTCTCAATTCAAAACTAATTTGCATAAGGGCTTTATTTGCTCTCCATAACTTATTGAGGTCCTTCCTAACCCTAGTTTAATTGAACACCTGCAGAACCAGCCACAGATAGTTGATAACAAGAGCAATCTTGACTAATTGTCTTGCTGTTTGAAGACGTTTGCATGATGGTCCCAGCAAAAGTTGTAAAATAGAAAACTGTTAACTGATAGTACATGAACCAATCAGAATGGCATATTTTGAATGACAATTGCATCAACCAATCTGATGATCTCAATTCTAAACTAATTTGCATAATGGCTTTATTTGCTCTCCATAACTTACTGAGGTCCTTCCTAACCCTAGTTTAATTGAACACCTGCAGAACCAGCCACAGATAGTTGATAACAAGAGCATTCTTGACCAATTGTATTGCTGGTTGAAGAATATTGCATGATGGACCCAGCAAAAGATGTAAAATAGAAAAATGTTGACTACATTCTTGACCAATTGTCTTGCTGGTTGAAGACTATTGCATGATGGTCCCAGCAAAAGTTGTAAAATAGAAAACTGTTGACTGACAGTACATAAACCAATCAGAATGGCTTATTTTGAATGACAATTGCATCAACCAATCAGATGGTCTCAATTCTGAACTAATTTGCATAAGTACTTAATTTGATCTTCATAACTTACTGAGGTCCTTCCTCATCCAAGTCTAATTGAACACCTGCAAAACCAGCCACATATAGTTGATAACAAGAGCATTCTTGACCAATTGCCTTGCTGGTTGAAGACTATTGCAGGATGGTCCCAGCAAAAGATGTAAAATAGAAAAATGTTGACTACATTCTTGACCAATTGTCTTGCTGGTTGAAGACTATTGCATGATGGTCCCAGCAAAAGTTGTAAAATAGAAAACTGTTGACTGACAGTACATAAACCAATCAGAATGGCTTATTTTGAATGACAATTGCATCAACCAATCAGATGGTCTCAATTCTAAACTGATTTGCATAATGGCTTTATTTGCTCTCCATAACTTTCTGAGGTCCTTCCTAACCCTAGTTTAATTGAACACCAGGCACAGATAGTTGAGAACAAGAGCATTCTTGACCAATTGTCTTGCTGGTCCCATCAAAAGTTGTAAAATAGAAAACTGTTGACTGACAGTACATAAACCAATCAGAATGGCTTATTTTGAATGACAATTGCATCAACCAATCAGATGGTCTCAATTCTGAACTAATTTGCATAAGTACTTAATTTGATCTTCATAACTTACTGAGGTCCTTCCTCATCCAAGTCTAATTGAACACCTGCAAAACCAGCCACAGATAGTTGATAACAAGAGCATTCTTGACCAATTGCCTTGCTGGTTGAAGACTATTGCATGATGGTCCCAGCAAAAGATGTAAAATAGAAAAAAATGTTGACTACATTCTTGACCAATTGTCTTGCTGGTTGAAGATTATTGCATGATGGTCCCAGCAAAAGTTGTGTAATAGAAAACTGTTGACTGACAGTACATAAACCAATCAGAATGGCTTATTTTGAATGACAATTGCATCAACCAATCAGATGGTCTCAATTCAAAACTAATTTGCATAAGGGCTTTATTTGCTCTCCATAACTTACTGAGGTCCTTCCTAACCCTAGTTTAATTGAACACCTGCAGAACCAGCCACAGATAGTTGATAACAAGAGCATTCTTAACCAATTGTATTGCTGGTTGAAGACTATTGCATGATGGAAGCAGCAAAAGATGTAAAATAGAAAACTGTTGACTGACAGTTCATTAACCAATCAGAATGGCTTATTTTGAATGACAATTGCATCAACCAATCAGATGGTCTCAATTCTAAACTAATTTGCATAAGGGCTTTATTTGCTCTCCATAACTTACTGAGGTCCTTCCTAACCCTAGTTTAATTGAACACCAGCAGAATCATCCACAGACATTTGATAACAAAAGCATTCTTGATCAATTGGCTTGCTGGTTGTAGACTATTGAATGATGGTCCAAGCAAAAGTTGTAAAATAGAAAACTGTTGACTGACAGCACATGAAGCAATCAGAATGGCTTATTTTGAATGACAATTGCATCAACCAATCAGATGGTCTCAATTCTAAACTGATTTGCATAATGGCTTTATTTGCTCTCCATAACTTTCTGAGGTCCTTCCTAACCCTAGTTTAATTGAACACCAGGCACAGATAGTTGAGAACAAGAGCATTCTTGACCAATTGTCTTGCTGGTCCCATCAAAAGTTGTAAAATAGAAAACTGTTGACTGACAGTACATAAACCAATCAGAATGGCTTATTTTGAATGACAATTGCATCAACCAATCAGATGGTCTCAATTCTAAACTAATTTGCATAAGGGCTTTATTTGCTCTCCATAACTTACTGAGGTCCTTCCTAACCCTAGTTTAGTTGAACACCTGCAGAACCAGCCACAGATAGTTAATAACAAGAGCATTCTTGACCAATTGTCTTGCTGGTTGAAGACTATTGCATGATGGTCCCAGCAAAAGATGTAAAATAGAAAAATGTTGACTACATTCTTGACCAATTGTCTTGCTGGTTGAAGATTATTGCATGATGGTCCCAGCAAAAGTTGTGTAATAGAAAACTGTTGACTGACAGTACATAAACCAATCAGAATGGCTTATTTTGAATGACAATTGCATCAACCAATCAGATGGTCTCAATTCAAAACTAATTTGCATAAGGGCTTTATTTGCTCTCCATAACTTACTAAGGTCCTTCCTAACCCTAGTTTAATTGAACACCATCCACAGTTAGCTGAGAACAAGAGCATTCTTGAACAATTGGCTTGCTGGTTGAAGACTATTGCATGATGGTCCCAGCAAAAGTTGTAAAATAGAAAAATGTTGACTGACAGTACATGAACCAATCAGAATGGCTTATTTTGAATGACAATTGCATCAACCAATCTGATGATCTCAATTCTAAACTAATTTGCATAATGGCTTTATTTGCTCTCCATAACTTACTGAGGTCCTTCCTAACCCTAGTTTAATTGAACACCTGCAGAACCAGCCACAGATAGTTGATAACAAGAGCATTCTTGACCAATTGTATTGCTGGTTGAAGACTATTGCATGATGGACGCAGCAAAAGATGTAAAATAGAAAAATGCTGACTACATTCTTGACCAATTGTCTTGCTGGTTGAAGATTATTGCATGATGGTCCCAGCAAAAGTTGTAAAATAGAAAACTGTCTTGCTGGTTGAAGACTATTGCATGATGGTCCCAGCAAAAGTTGTAAAATAGAAAACTGTTGACTGACAGTACATAAACCTATCAGAATGGCTTATTTATAATGACAATTGCATCAACCAATCAGATGGTCTCAATTCTAAACTAATTTGCATAAGGGCTTTATTTGCTCTCCATAACTTACTGAGGTCCTTCCTAACCCTAGTTTAATTGAACACCAGCAGAATCATCCACAGACAGTTGATAACAAGAGCATTCTTGATCAATTGGCTTGCTGGTTGTAGACTATTGCATGATGGTACCAGCAAAGGTTGTAAAATAGAAAACTGTTGACTGACAGCACATGAAGCAATCAGAATGGCTTATTTTGAATGACAATTGCATCAACCAATCAGATGGTCTAAATTCTAAATTAATTTGCATAAGGGCTTTATTTGCTCTCCATAACTTACTGAGGTCCTTCTTAACCCTAGTTTAATTGAACACCAGCAGAACCAGCCACAGATAGTTGATAACAAGAGCATTCTTGACCAATTGACTTGCTGGCTGAAGACTATTGCATGATGGTCCCAGCAAAAGTTGTAAAATAGAAAACTGTTGACTGACAGTTTATTAACCAATCAGAATGGCTTATTTTGAATGACAATTGCATCAACCAATCAGATGGTCTCAATTCTATACTAATTTGCATAAGGGCTTTATTTGCTCTCCATAACTTACTGAGGTACTTCCTAACCCTAGTTTAGTTGAACACCTGCAGAACCAGCCACAGATAGTTAATAACAAGAGCATTCTTGACCAATTGTCTTGCTGGTTGAAGACTATTGCATGATGGTCCCAGCAAAAGTTGTTAAATAGAAAACTGTTGACTGACAGTACATGAAGCAATCAGAATGGCTTATTTTGAATGACAATTGCATCAACCAATCAGATGGTCTCAATTCTGAACTAATTTGCATAAGTACTTAATTTGATCTTCATAACTTACTGAGGTCCTTCCTCATCCAAGTTTAATTGAACACAAGCAGAACCAGCCACAGATAGTTGATAACAAGAGCATTCTTGACCAATTGACTTGCTGGCTGAAGACTATTGCATGATGGTCCCAGCAAAAGTTGTAAAATAGAAAACTGTTGTCTGACAGTTCATTAACCAATCAGAATGGCTTATTTTGAATGACAATTGCATCAACCAATCAGATGGTCTCAATTCTAAACTAATTTGCATAAGGGCTTTATTTGCTCTCCATAACTTACTGAGGTACTTCCTAACCCTAGTTTAGTTGAACACCTGCAGAACCAGCCACAGATAGTTAATAACAAGAGCATTCTTGACCAATTGTCTTGCTGGTTGAAGACTATTGCATGATGGTCCCAGCAAAAGTTGTTAAATAGAAAACTGTTGACTGACAGTACATGAACCAATTAGAATGGCTTATTTTGAATGACAATTGCATCAACTAATCAGATGGTCTCAATTCCAAATTAATTTGCATAAGGGCTTTATTTGCTCTCCATAAATTACTGAGGTCCTTCTTAACCCTAGTTTAATTGAACACCAGCAGAACCAGCCACAGATAGTTGATAACAAGAGCATTCTTGACCAATTTTATTGCTGGTTGAAGACTATTGCATGATGGCCCCAGCAAAAGATGTAAAATAGAAAAATGTTGACTACATTCTTGACCAATTGTCTTGCTGGTTGAAGACTATTGCATGATGGTCCCATCAAAAGTTGTGTAATAGAAAACTGTTGACTGACAGTACATAAACCAATCAGAATGGCTTATTTTGAATGACAATTGCATCAACCAATCAGATGGTCTCAATTCAAAACTAATTTGCATAAGGGCTTTATTTGCTCTCCATAACTTACTAAGGTCCTTCCTAACCCTAGTTTAATTGAACACCATCCACAGTTAGCTGATAACAAGAGCATTCTTGACCAATTGTCTTGCTGATTGAAGACTATTGCATGATGTTCCCAGCCAAATTGTAAAATAGAAAACTGTTGACTGACAGTACATAAAACAATCAGTATGGCTCATTTTGAATGACAGTTGCATCACCCAATCAGATGGCCTCAATTCTAAACTATTTTGCATAAGGGCTTTATTTGCTCTCCATAACTTACTGAGGTCCTTCTTAACCCTAGTTTAATTGAACACCAGCAGAACCAGCCACAGATAGTTGATAACAAGAGCATTCTTGACCAATTGTCTTGCTGGTTGAAGACTATTGCATGATGGTCCCAGCAAAAGTTGTAAAATAGAAAACTGTTAACTGACAGTACATGAACCAATCAGAATGGCTTATTTTGAAGGACAATTGCATCAACCAATCTGATGATCTCAATTCTAAACTAATTTGCATAATGGCTTTATTTGCTCTCCATAACTTACCGAGGTCCTTCCTAAACCTAGTTTAATTGAACACCTGCAGAACCAGCCACAGATAGTTGATAACAAGAGCATTCTTGACCAATTGGCTTGCTGGTTGAAGACTATTGCATGATGGACCCAGCAAAAGTTGTAAAATAGAAAACTGTTGACTGACAGTTCATGAACCAATCAGAATGGCTTATTTTGAATGACAATTGCATCAACCAATCAGATGGTCTAAATTCTAAACTAATTTGCATAAGGGCTTTATTTGCTCTCCATAACTTACTGAGTTCCTTCTTAACCCTAGTTTAATTGAACACCAGCAGAACCAGCCACAGATAGTTGATAACAAGAGCAATCTTGACATTGTCTTGCTGTTTGAAGACATTTGCATGATGGTCCCAGCAAAAGTTGTAAGATAGAAAACTGTTAACTGACAGTACATATACCAATCAGAATGGTTTATTTTGAATGACAATTGCATCAACCAATCAGATGGTCTCAATTCTAAACTGATTTGCATAAGGGCTTTATTTGCTCTCCATAACTTACTGAGTTCATTCCTAACCCTAGTTTAATTGAACACCAGCCACAGATAGTTGATAACAAGAGCATTCTTGACCAATTGTCTTGCTGGTTGCAGCAAAAGTTGTAAAATAGAAAACTGTTGACTGAAAGTACATGAACCAATCAGAATGGATTATTTTAAATGACAATTGCATCAACCAATCAGATAATCTCAATTCTAAACTAATTTGCATAATGGCTTTATTTGCTCTCCATAACTTACTGAGGTCCTTCCTAACCCTAGTTTAATTGAACAATTGCAGAACCAGCCGAAGACAGTTGATAACGAGAGCATTCCTGACCAATTGTCTTGCTGGTTAAAGACTATTGCATGATGGTCTCAGCAAAAGATGTAAAATAGAAAAATGTTGACTACATTCTTGACCAATTGTCTTGCTGGTTGAAGACTATTGCAAAGTTGTAAAATAGAAAACTGTTGATTGACAGTACATAAACCAATCAGAATGGCTTATTTTGAATGACAATTGCATCAACCAATCAGATGGTCTCAATTCTAAACTAATTTGCATAAGGGCTTTATTTGATCTCCATAACTTACTGAGGTCCTTCTTAACCCTAGTTTAATTGAACACCAGCAGAACCAGCCACAGATAGTTGATAACAAGAGCGTTCTTGAACAATTGGCTTGCTGGTTGAAGACTATTGCATGATGGTCCCAGCAAAAGTTGTAAAATAGAAAACTGTTGACTGACAGTACATAAACCAATCAGAATGGCTTATTTTGAATGACAATTGCATCAACCAATCAGATGGTCTCAATTCTAAACTGATTTGCATAATGGCTTTATTTGCTCTCCATAACTTTCTGAGGTCCTTCCTAACCCTAGTTTAATTGAACACCAGGCACAGATAGTTGATAACAAGAGCATTCTTGACCAATTGTCTTGCTGGTCCCATCAAAAGTTGTAAAATAGAAAACTGTTGACTGACAGTACATAAACCAATCAAAATGGCTTATTTTGAATGACAATTGCATCAACCACTCAGATGGTCTCAATTCTAAACTAATTTGCATAAGGGCTTTATTTGATCTCCATAACTTACTGAGGTCCTTCTTAACCCTAGTTTAATTGAACACCAGCAGAACCAGCCACAGATAGTTGATAACAAGAGCAATCTTGACTAATTGTCTTGCTGTTTGAAGACGTTTGCATGATGGTCCCAGCAAAAGTTGTAAAATAGAAAACTGTTAACTGATAGTACATGAACAAATCAGAATGGCATATTTTGAATGACAATTGCATCAACCAATCTGATGATCTCAATTCTAAACTAATTTGCATAATGGCTTTATTTGCTCTCCATAACTTACTGAGGTCCTTCCTAACCCTAGTTTAATTGAACACCTGCAGAACCAGCCACAGATAGTTGATAACAAGAGCATTCTTGACCAATTGTATTGCTGGTTGAAGAATATTGCATGATGGACCCAGCAAAAGATGTAAAATAGAAAAATTTTGACTACATTCTTGACCAATTGTCTTGCTGGTTGAAGACTATTGCATGATGGTCCCAGCAAAAGTTGTAAAATAGAAAACTGTTGACTGACAGTACATAAACCTATCAGAATGGCTTATTTATAATGACAATTGCATCAACCAATCAGATGGTCTCAATTCTAAACTAATTTGCATAAGGGCTTTATTTGCTCTCCATAACTTACTGAGGTCCTTCTTAACC
Source organism: Crinia signifera (assembly GCF_055691185.1). Taxonomy (NCBI): domain Eukaryota; kingdom Metazoa; phylum Chordata; class Amphibia; order Anura; family Myobatrachidae; genus Crinia; species Crinia signifera. The sequence continues at coordinate 113,671,196 of NC_139219.1, read as the reverse complement.
CTAGTTTGATTGAACACCAGCCACAGATAGTTGATAACAAGAGCAATCTTGACTAATTGTCTTGCTGTTTGAAAACGTTTGCATGATGGTCCCAGCAAAAGTTGTAAAATAGAAAACTGTTAACTGACAGTACATGAACCAATCAGAATGGCTTTTTTTGAAAGACAATTGCATCAACCAATCTGATGATCTCAATTCTAAACTAATTTGCATAATGGCTTTATTTGCTCTCCATAACTTACTGAGGTCCTTCCTAAACCTAGTTTAATTGAACACCAGGCACAGATAGTTGATAACAAGAGCATTCTTGACCAATTGTCTTGCTGGTCCCATCAAAAGTTGTAAAATAGAAAACTGTTGACTGACAGTACATAAACCAATCAGAATGGCTTATTTTGAATGACAATTGCATCAACCAATCAGATGGTCTCAATTCTAAACTAATTTGCATAAGGGCTTTATTTGCTCTCCATAACTTACTGAGGTCCTTCCTAACCCTAGTTTAGTTGAACACCTGCAGAACCAGCCACAGATAGTTAATAACAAGAGCATTCTTGACCAATTGTCTTGCTGGTTGAAGACTATTGCATGATGGTCCCAGCAAAAGTTGTAAAATAGAAAACTGTTGACTGACAGTACATAAACCTATCAGAATGGCTTATTTATAATGACAATTGCATCAACCAATCAGATGGTCTCAATTCTAAACTAATTTGCATAAGGGCTTTATTTGCTCTCCATAACTTACTGAGGTCCTTACTAACCCTAGTTTAATTGAACACCAGCAGAACCAGCCACAGATAGTTGATAACAAGAGCATTCTTGACCAATTGGCTTGCTGGCTGAAGACTATTGCATGATGGTCCCAGCAAAAGTTGTAAAATAGAAAACTGTTGACTGACAGTTCATTAACCAATCAGAATGGCTTATTTTGAATGACAATTGCATCAACCAATCAGATGGTCTCAATTCTAAACTAATTTGCATAAGGGCTTTATTTGATCTCCATAACTTACTGAGGTCCTTCTTAACCCTAGTTTGATTGAACACCAGCCACAGATAGTTGATAACAAGAGCAATCTTGACTAATTGTCTTGCTGTTTGAAGACGTTTGCATGATGGTCCCAGCAAAAGTTGTAAAATAGAAAACGGTTAACTGACAGTACATGAACCAATCAGAATGGCTTTTTTTGAAAGACAATTGCATCAACCAATCTGATGATCTCAATTCTAAACTAATTTGCATAATGGCTTTATTTGCTCTCCATAACTTACTGAGGTCCTTCCTAAACCTAGTTTAATTGAACACCAGGCACAGATAGTTGATAACAAGAGCATTCTTGACCAATTGTCTTGCTGGTCCCATCAAAAGTTGTAAAATAGAAAACTGTTGACTGACAGTACATAAACCAATCAGAATGGCTTATTTTGAATGACAATTGCATCAACCAATCAGATGGTCTCAATTCTAAACTAATTTGCATAAGGGCTTTATTTGCTCTCCATAACTTACTGAGGTCCTTCCTAACCCTAGTTTAGTTGAACACCTGCAGAACCAGCCACAGATAGTTAATAACAAGAGCATTCTTGACCAATTGTCTTGCTGGTTGAAGACTATTGCATGATGGTCCCAGCAAAAGTTGTTAAATAGAAAACTGTTGACTGACAGTACATGAACCAATTAGAATGGCTTATTTTGAATGACAATTACATCAACCAATCAGATGGTCTCAATTCCAAATTAATTTGCATAAGGGCTTTATTTGCTCTCCATAAATTACTGAGGTCCTTCTTAACCCTAATTTAATTGAACACAAGCAGAACCAGCCACAGATAGTTGATAACAAGAGCATTCTTGACCAATTTTATTGCTGGTTGAAGACTATTGCATGATGGCCCCAGCAAAAGATGTAAAATAGAAAAATGTTGACTACATTCTTGACCAATTGTCTTGCTGGTTGAAGACTATTGCATGATGGTCCCAGCAAAAGTTGTGTAATAGAAAACTGTTGACTGACAGTACATAAACCAATCAGAATGGCTTATTTTGAATGACAATTGCATCAACCAATCAGATGGTCTCAATTCAAAACTAATTTGCATAAGGGCTTTATTTGCTCTCCATAACTTACTGAGGTCCTTCTTAACCCTAGTTTAATTGAACACCAGCAGAACCAGCCACAGATAGTTGATAACAAGAGCATTCTTGACCAATTGGCTTGCTGGCTGAAGACTATTGCATGATGGTCCCAGCAAAAGTTGTAAAATAGAAAACTGTTGACTGACAGTTCATTAACCAATCAGAATGGCTTATTTTGAATGACAATTGCATCAACCAATCAGATGGTCTCAATTCTAAACTAATTTGCATAAGGGCTTTATTTGATCTCCATAACTTACTGAGGTCCTTCTTAACCCTAGTTTGATTGAACACCAGCCACAGATAGTTGATAACAAGAGCAATCTTGACTAATTGTCTTGCTGTTTGAAGACGTTTGCATGATGGTCCCAGCAAAAGTGGTAAAATAGAAAACTGTTAACTGACAGAACATAAACCAATCAGAATGGCTTATTTTGAATGACAATTGCATCAACCAATCAGATGGTCTCAATTCTAAACTGATTTGCATAAGGGCTTTATTTGCTCTCCATAACTTACTGAGTTCCTTCCTAACCCTAGTTTAATTGAACACCAGCCACAGATAGTTGATAACAAGAGCATTCTTGACCAATTCTCTTGCTGGTTGCAGCAAAAGTTGTAAAATAGAAAACTGTTGACTGAAAGTACATGAACCAATCAGAATGGATTATTTTGAATGACAATTGCATCAACCAATCAGATGATCTCAATTCTAAACTAATTTGCATAATGGCTTTATTTGCTCTCCATAACTTACTGAGGTCCTTCCTAACCCTAGTTTAATTGAACAACTGCAGAACCAGCCAAAGACAGTTGATAACGAGAGCATCCCTGACCAATTGTCTTGCTGGTTGAAGACTATTGCATGATGGTCCCAGCAAAAGATGTAAAATAGAAAAATGTTGACTACATTCTTGACCAATTGTCTTGCTGGTTGAAGACTATTGCAAAGTTGTAAAATAGAAAACTGTTGACTGACAGTACATGAACCACTCAGCATGGCTTATTTTGAATGACAATTGCATCAACCAATCAGATGGTCTGAATTCTAAACTAATTTGCATAAGGGCTTTATTTGCTCTCCATAACTTACTGAGGTCCTTCTTAACCCTAGTTTAATTGAACACCAGCAGAACCAGCCACAGATAGTTGATAACAAGAGCGTTCTTGAACAATTGGCTTGCTGGTTGAAGACTATTGCATGATGGTCCCAGCAAAAGTTGTAAAATAGAAAACTGTTGACTGACAGTTCATGAACCAATCAGAATGGCTTATTTTGAATGACAATTGCATCAACCAATCAGATGGTCTCAATTCCAAATTAATTTGCATAAGGGCTTTATTTGCTCTCCATAAATTACTGAGGTCCTTCTTAACCCTAGTTTAATTGAATACCAGCAGAACCAGCCACAGATAGTTGATAACAAGAGCATTCTTGACCAATTTTATTGCTGGTTGAAGACTATTGCATGATGGCCCCAGCAAAAGATGTAAAATAGAAAAATGTTGACTACATTCTTGACCAATTGTCTTGCTGGTTGAAGACTATTGCAAAGTTGTAAAATAGAAAACTGTTGACTGACAGTACATGAACCACTCAGCATGGCTTATTTTGAATGACAATTGCATCAACCAATCAGATGGTCTGAATTCTAAACTAATTTGCATAAGGGCTTTATTTGCTCTCCATAACTTACTGAGGTCCTTCTTAACCCTAGTTTAATTGAACACCAGCAGAACCAGCCACAGATAGTTGATAACAAGAGCGTTCTTGAACAATTGGCTTGCTGGTTGAAGACTATTGCATGATGGTCCCAGCAAAAGTTGTGTAATAGAAAACTGTTGACTGACAGTACATAAACCAATCAGAATGGCTTATTTTGAATGACAATTGCATCAACCAATCAGATGGTCTCAATTCAAAACTAATTTGCATAAGGGCTTTATTTGCTCTCCATAACTTACTAAGGTCCTTCCTAACCCTAGTTTAATTGAACACCATCCACAGTTAGCTGATAACAAGAGCATTCTTGACCAATTGTCTTGCTGATTGAAAACTATTGCATGATGTTCCCAGCCAAAGTTGTAAAATAGAAAACTGTTGACTGACAGTACATAAACCAATCAGTATGGCTTATTTTGAATGACAGTTGCATCACCTAATCAGATGGCCTCAATTCTAAACTATTTTGCATAAGGGCTTTATTTGCTCTCCATAACTTACTGAGGTCCTTCTTAACCCTAGTTTAATTGAACACCAGCAGAACCAGCCACAGATAGTTGATAACAAGAGCATTCTTGACCAATTGGCTTGCTGGCTGAAGACTATTGCATGATGGTCCCAGCAAAAGTTGTAAAATAGAAAACTGTTGACTGACAGTTCATTAACCAATCAGAATGGCTTATTTTGAATGACAATTGCATCAACCAATCAGATGGTCTCAATTCTAAACTAATTTGCATAAGGGCTTTATTTGATCTCCATAACTTACTGAGGTCCTTCTTAACCCTAGTTTGATTGAACACCAGCCACAGATAGTTGATAACAAGAGCAATCTTGACTAATTGTCTTGCTGTTTGAAGACGTTTGCATGATGGTCCCAGCAAAAGTGGTAAAATAGAAAACTGTTAACTGACAGAACATAAACCAATCAGAATGGCTTATTTTGAATGACAATTGCATCAACCAATCAGATGGTCTCAATTCTAAACTATTTTGCATAAGGGCTTTATTTGCTCTGCATAACTTACTGAGGTCCTTCTTAACCCTAGTTTAATTGAACACCAGCAGAACCAGCCACAGATAGTTGATAACAAGAGCATTCTTGACCAATTGTATTGCTGGTTGAAGAATATTGCATGATGGACCCAGCAAAAGATGTAAAATAGAAAAATGTTGACTACATTCTTGACCAATTGTCTTGCTGGTTGAAGACTATTGCATGATGGTCCCAGCAAAAGTTGTAAAATAGAAAACTGTTGACTGACAGTACATAAACCAATCAGAATGGCTTATTTTGAATGACAATTGCATCAACCAATCAGATGGTCTCAATTCTAAACTGATTTGCATAAGGGCTATATTTGCTCTCCATAACTTACTGAGTTCCTTCCTAACCCTAGTTTAATTGAACACCAGCAGAATCATCCACAGACAGTGGATGACAAGGGCATTCTTGACCAATTGTTTTGCTGGTTGAAGACTATTGCATGATGGTCCCAGCAAAAGTTGTAAAATAGAAACCTGTTGACTGACAGTACATAAACCTATCAGAATGGCTTATTTATAATGACAATTGCATCAACCAATCAGATGGTCACAATTCTAAACTAATTTGCATAAGGGCTTTATTTGCTCTCCATAACTTACTGAGGTCCTTCTTAACCCTAGTTTAATTGAACACCAGCAGAACCAGCCACAGATAGTTGATAACAAGAGCATTCTTGACCAATTGGCTTGCTGGCTGAAGACTATTGCATGATGGTCCCAGCAAAAGTTGTAAAATAGAAAACTGTTGACTGACAGTTCATTAACCAATCAGAATGGCTTATTTTGAATGACAATTGCATCAACCAATCAGATGGTCTCAATTCTAAACTAATTTGCATAAGGGCTTTATTTGATCTCCATAACTTACTGAGGTCCTTCTTAACCCTAGTTTGATTGAACACCAGCCTCAGATAGTTGATAACAAGAGCAATCTTGACTAATTGTCTTGCTGTTTGAAGACGTTTGCATGATGGTCCCAGCAAAAGTTGTAAAATAGAAAACTGTTAACTGACAGTACATGAACCAATCAGAATGGCTTATTTTGAAAGACAATTGCATCAACCAATCTGATGATCTCAATTCTAAACTAATTTGCATAATGGCTTTATTTGCTCTCCATAACTTACTGAGGTCCTTCCTAAACCTAGTTTAATTGAAAACCAGGCACAGATAGTTGATAACAAGAGCATTCTTGACCAATTGTCTTGCTGGTCCCATCAAAAGTTGTAAAATAGAAAACTGTTGACTGACAGTACATAAACCAATCAGAATGGCTTAATTTGAATGACAATTGCATCAACCAATCAGATGGTCTCAATTCTAAACTAATTTGCATAAGGGCTTTATTTGCTCTCCATAACTTACTGAGGTCCTTCCTAACCCTAGTTTAGTTGAACAACTGCAGAATCAGCCAAAGACAGTTGATAACAAGAGCATTCTTGACCAATTGTCTTGCTGGTTGAAGACTATTGCATGATGGTCCCAGAAAAAGATGTAAAATAAAAAATGTTGACTACATTCTTGACCAATTGTCTTGCTGGTTGAAGACTATTGCATGATGGTCCCAGCAAAAGTTGTGTAATAGAAAACTGTTGACTGACAGTACATAAACCAATCAGAATGGCTTATTTTGAATGACAATTGCATCAACCAATCAGATGGTCTCAATTCTAAACTAATTTGCATACGGGATTTATTTGCTCTCCATAACTTACTGAGGTCCTTCCTAACCCTAGTTTAATTGAACACAAGCAGAACCAGCCACAGATAGTTGATAACAAGAGCATTCTTGACCAATTTTATTGCTGGTTGAAGACTATTGCATGATGGCCCCAGCAAAAGATGTAAAATAGAAAAATGTTGACTACATTCTTGACCAATTGGCTTGCTGGCTGAAGACTATTGCATGATGGTCCCAGCAAAAGTTGTAAAATAGAAAACTGTTGACTGACAGTTCATGAACCAATCAGAATGGCTTATTTTGAATGACAATTGCATCAACCAATCAGATGGTCTCAATTCCAAATGAATTTGCATAAGGGCTTTATTTGCTCTCCATAAATTACTGAGGTCCTTCTTAACCCTAGTTTAATTGAACACCAGCAGAACCAGCCACAGATAGTTGATAACAAGAGCATTCTTGACCAATTTTATTGCTGGTTGAAGACTATTGCATGATGGCCCCAGCAAAAGATGTAAAATAGAAAAATGTTGACTACATTCTTGACCAATTGTCTTGCTGGTTGAAGACTATTGCATGATGGTCCCAGCAAAAGTTGTGTAATAGAAAACTGTTGACTGACAGTACATAAACCAATCAGAATGGCTTATTTTGAATGACAATTGCATCAACCAATCAGATGGTCTCAATTCAAAACTAATTTGCATAAGGGCTTTATTTGCTCTCCATAACTTACTAAGGTCCTTCCTAACCCTAGTTTAATTGAACACCATCCACAGTTAGCTGATAACAAGAGCATTCTTGACCAATTGTCTTGCTGGTTGAAGACTATTGCATGATGGTCTCAGCAAAAGTTGTAAAATAGAAAACTGTTGACTGACAGTACATAAACCAATCAGTATGGCTTATTTTGAATGACAGTTGCATCACCTAATCAGATGGCCTCAATTCTAAACTATTTTGCATAAGGGCTTTATTTGCTCTCCATAACTTACTGAGGTCCTTCTTAACCCTAGTTTAATTGAACACCAGCAGAACCAGCCACAGATAGTTGATAACAAGAGCATTCTTGACCAATTGGCTTGCTGGCTGAAGACTATTGCATGATGGTCCCAGCAAAAGTTGTAAAATAGAAAACTGTTGACTGACAGTTCATTAACCAATCAGAATGGCTTATTTTGAATGACAATTGCATCAACCAATCAGATGGTCTCAATTCTAAACTAATTTGCATAAGGGCTTTATTTGATCTCCATAACTTACTGAGGTCCTTCTTAACCCTAGTTTGATTGAACACCAGCCACAGATAGTTGATAACAAGAGCAATCTTGACTAATTGTCTTGCTGTTTGAAGACGTTTGCATGATGGTCCCAGCAAAAGTGGTAAAATAGAAAACTGTTAACTGACAGAACATAAACCAATCAGAATGGCTTATTTTGAATGACAATTGCATCAACCAATCAGATGGTCTCAATTCTAAACTATTTTGCATAAGGGCTTTATTTGCTCTGCATAACTTACTGAGGTCCTTCTTAACCCTAGTTTAATTGAACACCAGCAGAACCAGCCACAGATAGTTGATAACAAGAGCATTCTTGACCAATTGTATTGCTGGTTGAAGAATATTGCATGATGGACCCAGCAAAAGATGTAAAATAGAAAAATGTTGACTACATTCTTGACCAATTGTCTTGCTGGTTGAAGACTATTGCATGATGGTCCCAGCAAAAGTTGTAAAATAGAAAACTGTTGACTGACAGTACATAAACCAATCAGAATGGCTTATTTTGAATGACAATTGCATCAACCAATCAGATGGTCTCAATTCTAAACTGATTTGCATAAGGGCTATATTTGCTCTCCATAACTTACTGAGTTCCTTCCTAACCCTAGTTTAATTGAACACCAGCAGAATCATCCACAGACAGTGGATGACAAGGGCATTCTTGACCAATTGTTTTGCTGGTTGAAGACTATTGCATGATGGTCCCAGCAAAAGTTGTAAAATAGAAACCTGTTGACTGACAGTACATAAACCTATCAGAATGGCTTATTTATAATGACAATTGCATCAACCAATCAGATGGTCACAATTCTAAACTAATTTGCATAAGGGCTTTATTTGCTCTCCATAACTTACTGAGGTCCTTCTTAACCCTAGTTTAATTGAACACCAGCAGAACCAGCCACAGATAGTTGATAACAAGAGCATTCTTGACCAATTGGCTTGCTGGCTGAAGACTATTGCATGATGGTCCCAGCAAAAGTTGTAAAATAGAAAATTGTTGACTGACAGTTCATTAACCAATCAGAATGGCTTATTTTGAATGACAATTGCATCAACCAATCAGATGGTCTCAATTCTAAACTAATTTGCATAAGGGCTTTATTTGATCTCCATAACTTACTGAGGTCCTTCTTAACCCTAGTTTGATTGAACACCAGCCTCAGATAGTTGATAACAAGAGCAATCTTGACTAATTGTCTTGCTGTTTGAAGACGTTTGCATGATGGTCCCAGCAAAAGTTGTAAAATAGAAAACTGTTAACTGACAGTACATGAACCAATCAGAATGGCTTATTTTGAAAGACAATTGCATCAACCAATCTGATGATCTCAATTCTAAACTAATTTGCATAATGGCTTTATTTGCTCTCCATAACTTACTGAGGTCCTTCCTAAACCTAGTTTAATTGAAAACCAGGCACAGATAGTTGATAACAAGAGCATTCTTGACCAATTGTCTTGCTGGTCCCATCAAAAGTTGTAAAATAGAAAACTGTTGACTGACAGTACATAAACCAATCAGAATGGCTTAATTTGAATGACAATTGCATCAACCAATCAGATGGTCTCAATTCTAAACTAATTTGCATAAGGGCTTTATTTGCTCTCCATAACTTACTGAGGTCCTTCCTAACCCTAGTTTAGTTGAACAACTGCAGAATCAGCCAAAGACAGTTGATAACAAGAGCATTCTTGACCAATTGTCTTGCTGGTTGAAGACTATTGCATGATGGTCCCAGAAAAAGATGTAAAATAAAAAATGTTGACTACATTCTTGACCAATTGTCTTGCTGGTTGAAGACTATTGCATGATGGTCCCAGCAAAAGTTGTTAAATAGAAAACTGTTGACTGACAGTACATGAACCAATTAGAATGGCTTATTTTGAATGACAATTGCATCAACCAATCAGATGGTCTCAATTCTAAACTAATTTGCATACGGGATTTATTTGCTCTCCATAACTTACTGAGGTCCTTCCTAACCCTAGTTTAATTGAACACAAGCAGAACCAGCCACAGATAGTTGATAACAAGAGCATTCTTGACCAATTTTATTGCTGGTTGAAGACTATTGCATGATGGCCCCAGCAAAAGAAGTAAAATAGAAAAATGTTGACTACATTCTTGACCAATTGGCTTGCTGGCTGAAGACTATTGCATGATGGTCCCAGCAAAAGTTGTAAAATAGAAAACTGTTGACTGACAGTTCATGAACCAATCAGAATGGCTTATTTTGAATGACAATTGCATCAACCAATCAGATGGTCTCAATTCCAAATGAATTTGCATAAGGGCTTTATTTGCTCTCCATAAATTACTGAGGTCCTTCTTAACCCTAGTTTAATTGAACACCAGCAGAACCAGCCACAGATAGTTGATAACAAGAGCATTCTTGACCAATTTTATTGCTGGTTGAAGACTATTGCATGATGGCCCCAGCAAAAGATGTAAAATAGAAAAATGTTGACTACATTCTTGACCAATTGTCTTGCTGGTTGAAGACTATTGCATGATGGTCCCAGCAAAAGTTGTGTAATAGAAAACTGTTGACTGACAGTACATAAACCAATCAGATTGGCTTATTTTGAATGACAATTGCATCAACCAATCAGATGGTCTCAATTCAAAACTAATTTGCATAAGGGCTTTATTTGCTCTCCATAACTTACTAAGGTCCTTCCTAACCCTAGTTTAATTGAACACCATCCACAGTTAGCTGATAACAAGAGCATTCTTGACCAATTGTCTTGCTGATTGAAAACTATTGCATGATGTTCCCAGCCAAAGTTGTAAAATAGAAAACTGTTGACTGACAGTACATAAACCAATCAGTATGGCTTATTTTGAATGACAGTTGCATCACCTAATCAGATGGCCTCAATTCTAAACTATTTTGCATAAGGGCTTTATTTGCTCTCCATAACTTACTGAGGTCCTTCTTAACCCTAGTTTAATTGAACACCAGCAGAACCAGCCACAGATAGTTGATAACAAGAGCATTCTTGACCAATTGGCTTGCTGGCTGAAGACTATTGCATGATGGTCCCAGCAAAAGTTGTAAAATAGAAAACTGTTGACTGACAGTTCATTAACCAATCAGAATGGCTTATTTTGAATGACAATTGCATCAACCAATCAGATGGTCTCAATTCTAAACTAATTTGCATAAGGGCTTTATTTGATCTCCATAACTTACTGAGGTCCTTCTTAACCCTAGTTTGATTGAACACCAGCCACAGATAGTTGATAACAAGAGCAATCTTGACTAATTGTCTTGCTGTTTGAAGACGTTTGCACGATGGTCCCAGCAAAAGTGGTAAAATAGAAAACTGTTAACTGACAGAACATAAACCAATCAGAATGGCTTATTTTGAATGACAATTGCATCAACCAATCAGATGGTCTCAATTCTAAACTGATTTGCATAAGGGCTTTATTTGCTCTCCATAACTTACTGAGTTCCTTCCTAACCCTAGTTTAATTGAACACCAGCCACAGATAGTTGATAACAAGAGCATTCTTGACCAATTCTCTTGCTGGTTGCAGCAAAAGTTGTAAAATAGAAAACTGTTGACTGAAAGTACATGAACCAATCAGAATGGATTATTTTGAATGACAATTGCATCAACCAATCAGATGATCTCAATTCTAAACTAATTTGCATAATGGCTTTATTTGCTCTCCATAACTTACTGAGGTCCTTCCTAACCCTAGTTTAATTGAACAACTGCAGAACCAGCCAAAGACAGTTGATAACGAGAGCATCCCTGACCAATTGTCTTGCTGGTTGAAGACTATTGCATGATGGTCCCAGCAAAAGATGTAAAATAGAAAAATGTTGACTACATTCTTGACCAATTGTCTTGCTGGTTGAAGACTATTGCAAAGTTGTAAAATAGAAAACTGTTGACTGACAGTACATGAACCAATCAGCATGGCTTATTTTGAATGACAATTGCATCAACCAATCAGATGGTCTGAATTCTAAACTAATTTGCATAAGGGCTTTATTTGCTCTCCATAACTTACTGAGGTCCTTCTTAACCCTAGTTTAATTGAACACCAGCAGAACCAGCCACAGATAGTTGATAACAAGAGCGTTCTTGAACAATTGGCTTGCTGGTTGAAGACTATTGCATGATGGTCCCAGCAAAAGTTGTAAAATAGAAAACTGTTGACTGACAGTTCATGAACCAATCAGAATGGCTTATTTTGAATGACAATTGCATCAACCAATCAGATGGTCTCAATTCCAAATTAATTTGCATAAGGGCTTTATTTGCTCTCCATAATTTACTGCGGTCCTTCTTAACCCTAGTTTAATTGAACACCAGCAGAACCAGCCACAGATAGTTGATAACAAGAGCATTCTTGACCAATTTTATTGCTGGTTGAAGACTATTGCATGATGGCCCCAGCAAAAGATGTAAAATAGAAAAATGTTGACTACATTCTTGACCAATTGTCTTGCTGGTTGAAGACTATTGCATGATGGTCCCAGCAAAAGTTGTGTAATAGAAAACTGTTGACTGACAGTACATAAACCAATCAGAATGGCTTATTTTGAATGACAATTGCATCAGTCAATCAGATGGTCTCAATTCAAAACTAATTTGCATAAGGGCTTTATTTGCTCTCCATAACTTACTAAGGTCCTTCCTAACCCTAGTTTAATTGAACACCATCCACAGTTAGGTGATAACAAGAGCATTCTTGACCAATTGTCTTGCTGATTGAAGACTATTGCATGATGTTCTCAGCCAAAGTTGTAAAATAGAAAACTGTTGACTGACAGTACATAAACCAATCAGTATGGCTTATTTTGAATGACACTTGCATCACCCAATCAGATGGCCTCAATTCTAAACTATTTTGCATAAGGGCTTTATTTGCTCTGCATAACTTACTGAGGTCCTTCTTAACCCTAGTTTAATTGAACACCAGCAGAACCAGCCACAGATAGTTGATAACAAGAGCATTCTTGACCAATTGTATTGCTGGTTGAAGAATATTGCATGATGGACCCAGCAAAAGATGTAAAATAGAAAAATGTTGACTACATTCTTGACCAATTGTCTTGCTGGTTGAAGACTATTGCATGATGGTCCCAGCAAAAGTTGTAAAATAGAAACCTGTTGACTGACAGTACATAAACCTATCAGAATGGCTTATTTATAATGACAATTGCATCAACCAATCAGATGGTCACAATTCTAAACTAATTTGCATAAGGGCTTTATTTGCTCTCCATAACTTACTGAGGTCCTTCTTAACCCTAGTTTAATTGAACACCAGCAGAACCAGCCACAGATAGTTGATAACAAGAGCATTCTTGACCAATTGGCTTGCTGGCTTAAGACTATTGCATGATGGTCCCAGCAAAAGTTGTAAAATAGAAAACTGTTGACTGACAGTTCATTAACCAATCAGAATGGCTTATTTTGAATGACAATTGCATCAACCAATCAGATGGTCTCAATTCTAAACTAATTTGCATAAGGGCTTTATTTGATCTCCATAACTTACTGAGGTCCTTCTTAACCCTAGTTTGATTGAACACCAGCCTCAGATAGTTGATAACAAGAGCAATCTTGACTAATTGTCTTGCTGTTTGAAGACGTTTGCATGATGGTCCCAGCAAAAGTTGTAAAATAGAAAACTGTTAACTGACAGTACATGAACCAATCAGAATGGCTATTTTGAAAGACAATTGCATCAACCAATCTGATGATCTCAATTCTAAACTAATTTGCATAATGGCTTTATTTGCTCTCCATAACTTACTGAGGTCCTTCCTAAACCTAGTTTAATTGAAAACCAGGCACAGATAGTTGATAACAAGAGCATTCTTGACCAATTGTCTTGCTGGTCCCATCAAAAGTTGTAAAATAGAAAACTGTTGACTGACAGTACATAAACCAATCAGAATGGCTTAATTTGAATGACAATTGCATCAACCAATCAGATGGTCTCAATTCTAAACTAATTTGCATAAGGGCTTTATTTGCTCTCCATAACTTACTGAGGTCCTTCCTAACCCTAGTTTAGTTGAACAACTGCAGAATCAGCCAAAGACAGTTGATAACAAGAGCATTCTTGACCAATTGTCTTGCTGGTTGAAGACTATTGCATGATGGTCCCAGAAAAAGATGTAAAATAAAAAATGTTGACTACATTCTTGACCAATTGTCTTGCTGGTTGAAGACTATTGCATGATGGTCCCAGCAAAAGTTGTTAAATAGAAAACTGTTGACTGACAGTACATGAACCAATTAGAATGGCTTATTTTGAATGACAATTGCATCAACCAATCAGATGGTCTCAATTCCAAATTAATTTGCATAAGGGCTTTATTTGCTCTCCATAAATTACTGAGGTCCTTCTTAACCCTAGTTTAATTGAACACAAGCAGAACCAGCCACAGATAGTTGATAACAAGAGCATTCTTGACCAATTTTATTGCTGGTTGAAGACTATTGCATGATGGCCCCAGCAAAAGATGTAAAATAGAAAAATGTTGACTACATTCTTGACCAATTGGCTTGCTGGCTGAAGACTATTGCATGATGGTCCCAGCAAAAGTTGTAAAATAGAAAACTGTTGACTGACAGTTCATGAACCAATCAGAATGGCTTATTTTGAATGACAATTGCATCAACCAATCAGATGGTCTCAATTCCAAATGAATTTGCATAAGGGCTTTATTTGCTCTCCATAAATTACTGAGGTCCTTCTTAACCCTAGTTTAATTGAACACCAGCAGAACCAGCCACAGATAGTTGATAACAAGAGCATTCTTGACCAATTTTATTGCTGGTTGAAGACTATTGCATGATGGCCCCAGCAAAAGATGTAAAATAGAAAAATGTTGACTACATTCTTGACCAATTGTCTTTCTGGTTGAAGACTATTGCATGATGGTCCCAGCAAAAGTTGTGTAATAGAAAACTGTTGACTGACAGTACATAAACCAATCAGAATGGCTTATTTTGAATGACAATTGCATCAACCAATCAGATGGTCTCAATTCAAAACTAATTTGCATAAGGGCTTTATTTGCTCTCCATAACTTACTAAGGTCCTTCCTAACCCTAGTTTAATTGAACACCATCCACAGTTAGCTGATAACAAGAGCATTCTTGACCAATTGTCTTGCTGGTTGAAGACTATTGCATGATGGTCCCAGCAAAAGTTGTAAAATAGAAAACTGTTGACTGACAGTACATAAACCAATCAGTATGGCTTATTTTGAAGGACAATTGCATCAACCAATCTGATGATCTCAATGCTAAACTAATTTGCGTAATGGCTTTATTTGCTCTCCATATCTTACTGAGGTCCTTCCTAAACCTAGTTTAATTGAACACCTGCAGAACCAGCCACAGATAGTTGATAACAAGAGCATTCTTGACCAATTGTCTTGCTGGTTGAAGACTATTGCATGATGGACCCAGCAAAAGTTGTAAAATAGAAAACTGTTGACTGACAATTCATGAACCAATCAGAATGGCTTATTTTGAATGACAATTGCATCAACCAATCAGATGGTCTAAATTCTAAACTAATTTGCATAAGGGCTTTATTTGCTCTACATAACTTACTGAGGTCCTTCTTAACCCAAGTTTAATTGAACACCAGCAGAACCAGCCACAGATAGTTGATAACAAGAGCATTCTTGACCAATTGGCTTGCTGGCTGAAGACTATTGCATGATGGTCCCAGCAAAAGTTGTAAAATAGAAAACTGTTGACTGACAGTTCATTAACCAATGAGAATGGCTTATTTTGAATGACAATTGCATCAACCAATCAGATGGTCTCAATTCTAAACTTATTTGCATAAGGGCTTTATTTGATCTCCATAACTTACTGAGTTCCTTCCTAACCCTAGTTTAATTGAACACCAGCCACAGATAGTTGATAACAAGAGCATTCTTGACCAATTGTCTTGCTGGTTGCAGCAAAAGTTGTAAAATAGAAAACTGTTGACTGAAAGTACATGAACCAATCAGAATGGATTATATTGAATGACAATTGCATCAACCAATCAGATGATCTCAATTCTAAACTAATTTGAATAATGGCTTTATTTGCTCTCCATAACTTACTGAGGTCCTTCCTAACCCTAGTTTTATTGAACAACTGCAGAACCAGCCGAAGACAGTTGATAACGAGAGCATTCCTGAACAATTGTATTGCTGGTTTAAGACTATTGCATGATGGTCCCAGCAAAAGATGTAAAATAGAAAAATGTTGACTCCATTCTTGACCAATTGTCTTGCTGGTTGAAGACTATTGCAAAGTTGTAAAATAGAAAACTGTTGACTGACAGTACATGAACCAATCAGCATGGCTTATTTTGAATGACAATTGCATCAACCAATCATATGGTCTAAATTCAAAACTAATTTGCATAAGGGCTTTATTTGCTCTCCATAACTTACTGAGGTCCTTCTTAACCCTAGTTTAATTGAACACCAGCAGAACCAGCCACATATAGTTGATAACAAGAGCGTTCTGGAACAATTGGCTTGCTGGTTGAAGACTATTGCATGATGGTCCCAGCAAAAGTTGTAAAATAGAAAACTGTTGACTGACAGTTCATGAACCAATCAGAATGGCTTATTTTGAATGACAATTGCATCAACCAATCAGATGGTCTCAATTCCAAATTAATTTGCATAAGGGCTTTATTTGCTCTCCATAAATTACTGAGGTCCTTCTTAACCCTAGTTTAATTGAACACCAGCAGAACCAGCCACAGATAGTTGATAACAAGAGCATTCTTGACCAATTTTATTGCTGGTTGAAGACTGTTGCATGATGGCCCCAGCAAAAGATGTAAAATAGAAAAATGTTGACTACATTCTTGACCAATTGTCTTGCTGGTTGAAGACTATTGCATGATGGTCCCAGCCAAAGTTGTAAAATAGAAAACTGTTGACTGACAGTACATAAACCAATCAGTATGGCTTATTTTGAATGACAGTTGCATCACCCAATCAGATGGCCTCAATTCTAAACTATTTTGCATAAGGGCTTTATTTGCTCTCCATAACTTAATGAGGTCCTTCTTAACCCTAGTTTAATTGAACACCAGCAGAACCAGCCACAGATAGTTGATAACAAGAGCATTCTTGACTAATTGTCTTGCTGTTTGAAGACGTTTGCATGATGGTCCCAGCAAAAGTTGTAAAATAGAAAACTGTTAACTGACAGTACATGAACCAATCAGAATGGCATATTTTAAACGACAATTGCATCAACCAATCAGATGGTCTCAATTCTAAACTGATTTGCATAAGGGCTTTATTTGCTCTCCATAACTTACTGAGGTCCTTCCTAACCCTAGTTTAATTGAACAACTGCAGAACCAGCCACAGATAGTTGATAACAAGGGCATTCTTGACCAATTGTCTTGCTGGTTGAAGACTATTGCATGATGGTCCCAGCAAAAGTTGTAAAATAGAAAACTGTTGACTGACAGTACATAAACCTATCAGAATGGCTTATTTATAATGACAATTGCATCAACCAATCAGATGGTCTCAATTCTAAACTAATTTGCATAATGGCTTTATTTGCTCTCCATAACTTACTGAGGTCCTTCCTAACCCTAGTTTAATTGAACAACTGCAGAACCAGCCACAGATAGTTGATAACAAGAGCATTCTTGACCAATTGTCTTGCTGGTTGAAGACTATTGCATGATGGTCCCAGCAAAAGTTGTAAAATAGAAAACTGTTGACTGACAGTTCATGAACCAATCAGAATGGCTTATTTTGAAAGACAATTGCATCAACCAATCTGATGATCGCAATTCTAAACTAATTTGCATAATGGCTTTATTTGCTCTCCATAACTTACTGAGGTCCTTCCTAAACCTAGTTTAATTGAACACCAGCAGAAGCAGCCACAGATAGTTGATAACAAGAGCATTCTTGACCAATTGTCTTGCTGGTTGAAGACTATTGCATAATGGTCACAGCAAAAGATGTAAAATAGAAAAATGTTGACTACATTCTTGACCAATTGTCTTGCTGGTTGAAGACTATTGCATGATGGTCCCAGCAAAAGTTGTAAAATAGAAAACTGTTGACTGACAGTACATAAACCAATCAGAATGGCTTATTTTGAATGACAATTGCATCAACCAATCAGATGGTCTTAATTCAAAACTAATTTGCATAAGGGCTTTATTTGCTCTCCATAACTTACTAAGGTCCTTCCTAACCCTAGTTTAATTGAACACCATCCACAGTTAGCTGATAACAAGAGCATTCTTGACCAATTGTCTTGCTGATTGAAGACTATTGCATGATGTTCCCAGCCAAAGTTGTGTAATAGAAAACTGTTGACTGACAGTACATAAACCAATCAGTATGGCTTATTTTGAATGACAGTTGCATCACCCAATCAGATGGCCTCAATTCTAAACTATTTTGCATAAGGGCTTTATTTGCTCTCCATAACTTACTGAAATCCTTCTTAACCCTAGTTTAATTGAACACCAGCAGAACCAGCCACAGATAGTTGATAACAAGAGCATTCTTGACCAATTGTCTTGCTGGTTGAAGACTATTGCATGATGGTCCCAGCAAAAGTTGTAAAATAGAAAACTGTTAACTGACAGTACATGAACCAATCAGAATGGCTTATTTTGAAGGACAATTGCATCAACCAATCTGATGATCTCAATGCTAAACTAATTTGCATAATGGCTTTATTTGCTCTCCATATCTTACTGAGGTCCTTCCTAAACCTAGTTTAATTGAACACCTGCAGAACCAGCCACAGATAGTTGATAACAAGAGCATTCTTGACCAATTGGCTTGCTGGTTGAAGACTATTGCATGATGGACCCAGCAAAAGTTGTAAAATAGAAAACTGTTGACTGACAGTTCATGAACCAATCAGAATGGCTTATTTTGAATGACAATTGCATCAACCAATCAGATGGTCTAAATTCTAAACTAATTTGCATAAGGGCTTTATTTGCTCTACATAACTTACTGAGGTCCTTCTTAACCCTAGTTTAATTAAACACCAGCAGAACCAGCCACAGATAGTTGATAACAAGAGCATTCTTGACCAATTTTATTGCTGGTTGAAGACGATTGCATGATGGCCCCAGCAAAAGATGTAAAATAGAAAAATGTTGACTACATTCTTGACCAATTGTCTTGCTGGTTGAAGACTATTGCATGATGGTCCCAGCCAAAGTTGTAAAATAGAAAACTGTTGACTGACAGTACATAAACCAATCAGTATGGCTTATTTTGAATGACAGTTGCATCACCCAATCAGATGGCCTCAATTCTAAACTATTTTGCATAAGGGCTTTATTTGCTCTCCATAACTTAATGAGGTCCTTCTTAACCCTAGTTTGATTGAACACCAACCACAGATAGTTGATAAAAAGAGCAATCTTGACTAATTGTCTTGCTGTTTGAAGACGTTTGCATGATGGTCCCAGCAAAAGTTGTAAAATAGAAAACTGTTAACTGACAGTACATGAACCAATCAGAATGGCTTATTTTGAATGACAATTGCATCAACCAATCAGATGGTCTAAATTCTAAACTAATTTGCATAATGGCTTTATTTGCTCTACATAACTTACTGAGGTCCTTCTTAACCCTAGTTTAATTGAACACCAGCAGAACCAGCCACAGATAGTTGATAACAAGAGCATTCTTGACCAATTTTATTGCTGGTTGAAGGCTATTGCATGATGGCCCCAGCAAAAGATGTAAAATAGAAAAATGTTGACTACATTCTTGACCAATTGTCTTGCTGGTTGAAGACTATTGCATGATGGTCCCAGCAAATGTTGTAAAATAGAAAACTGTTAACTGACAGTACATGAACCAATCAGAATGGCTTATTTTGAAGGACAATTGCATCAACCAATCTGATGATCTCAATTCTAAACTAATTTGCATAATGGCTTTATTTGCTCTCCATAACTTACTGAGGTCCTTCCTAACCCTAGTTTAATTGAACAACTGCAGAACCAGCCAAAGACAGTTGATAACGAGAGCATCCCTGACCAATTGTCTTGCTGGTTGAAGACTATTGCATGATGGTCCCAGCAAAAGATGTAAAATAGAAAAATGTTGACTACATTCTTGACCAATTGTCTTGCTGGTTGAAGACTATTGCAAAGTTGTAAAATAGAAAACTGTTGACTGACAGTACATGAACCAATCAGCATGGCTTATTTTGAATGACAATTGCATCAACCAATCAGATGGTCTGAATTCTAAACTAATTTGCATAAGGGCTTTATTTGCTCTCCATAACTTACTGAGGTCCTTCTTAACCCTAGTTTAATTGAACACCAGCAGAACCAGCCACAGATAGTTGATAACAAGAGCGTTCTTGAACAATTGGCTTGCTGGTTGAAGACTATTGCATGATGGTCCCAGCAAAAGTTGTAAAATAGAAAACTGTTGACTGACAGTTCATGAACCAATCAGAATGGCTTATTTTGAATGACAATTGCATCAACCAATCAGATGGTCTCAATTCCAAATTAATTTGCATAAGGGCTTTATTTGCTCTCCATAATTTACTGAGGTCCTTCTTAACCCTAGTTTAATTGAACACCAGCAGAACCAGCCACAGATAGTTGATAACAAGAGCATTCTTGACCAATTTTATTGCTGGTTGAAGACTATTGCATGATGGCCCCAGCAAAAGATGTAAAATAGAAAAATGTTGACTACATTCTTGACCAATTGTCTTGCTGGTTGAAGACTATTGCATGATGGTCCCAGCAAAAGTTGTGTAATAGAAAACTGTTGACTGACAGTACATAAACCAATCAGAATGGCTTATTTTGAATGACAATTGCATCAGTCAATCAGATGGTCTCAATTCAAAACTAATTTGCATAAGGGCTTTATTTGCTCTCCATAACTTACTAAGGTCCTTCCTAACCCTAGTTTAATTGAACACCATCCACAGTTAGGTGATAACAAGAGCATTCTTGACCAATTGTCTTGCTGATTGAAGACTATTGCATGATGTTCTCAGCCAAAGTTGTAAAATAGAAAACTGTTGACTGACAGTACATAAACCAATCAGTATGGCTTATTTTGAATGACACTTGCATCACCCAATCAGATGGCCTCAATTCTAAACTATTTTGCATAAGGGCTTTATTTGCTCTGCATAACTTACTGAGGTCCTTCTTAACCCTAGTTTAATTGAACACCAGCAGAACCAGCCACAGATAGTTGATAACAAGAGCATTCTTGACCAATTGTATTGCTGGTTGAAGAATATTGCATGATGGACCCAGCAAAAGATGTAAAATAGAAAAATGTTGACTACATTCTTGACCAATTGTCTTGCTGGTTGAAGACTATTGCATGATGGTCCCAGCAAAAGTTGTAAAATAGAAACCTGTTGACTGACAGTACATAAACCTATCAGAATGGCTTATTTATAATGACAATTGCATCAACCAATCAGATGGTCACAATTCTAAACTAATTTGCATAAGGGCTTTATTTGCTCTCCATAACTTACTGAGGTCCTTCTTAACCCTAGTTTAATTGAACACCAGCAGAACCAGCCACAGATAGTTGATAACAAGAGCATTCTTGACCAATTGGCTTGCTGGCTTAAGACTATTGCATGATGGTCCCAGCAAAAGTTGTAAAATAGAAAACTGTTGACTGACAGTTCATTAACCAATCAGAATGGCTTATTTTGAATGACAATTGCATCAACCAATCAGATGGTCTCAATTCTAAACTAATTTGCATAAGGGCTTTATTTGATCTCCATAACTTACTGAGGTCCTTCTTAACCCTAGTTTGATTGAACACCAGCCTCAGATAGTTGATAACAAGAGCAATCTTGACTAATTGTCTTGCTGTTTGAAGACGTTTGCATGATGGTCCCAGCAAAAGTTGTAAAATAGAAAACTGTTAACTGACAGTACATGAACCAATCAGAATGGCTATTTTGAAAGACAATTGCATCAACCAATCTGATGATCTCAATTCTAAACTAATTTGCATAATGGCTTTATTTGCTCTCCATAACTTACTGAGGTCCTTCCTAAACCTAGTTTAATTGAAAACCAGGCACAGATAGTTGATAACAAGAGCATTCTTGACCAATTGTCTTGCTGGTCCCATCAAAAGTTGTAAAATAGAAAACTGTTGACTGACAGTACATAAACCAATCAGAATGGCTTAATTTGAATGACAATTGCATCAACCAATCAGATGGTCTCAATTCTAAACTAATTTGCATAAGGGCTTTATTTGCTCTCCATAACTTACTGAGGTCCTTCCTAACCCTAGTTTAGTTGAACAACTGCAGAATCAGCCAAAGACAGTTGATAACAAGAGCATTCTTGACCAATTGTCTTGCTGGTTGAAGACTATTGCATGATGGTCCCAGAAAAAGATGTAAAATAAAAAATGTTGACTACATTCTTGACCAATTGTCTTGCTGGTTGAAGACTATTGCATGATGGTCCCAGCAAAAGTTGTTAAATAGAAAACTGTTGACTGACAGTACATGAACCAATTAGAATGGCTTATTTTGAATGACAATTGCATCAACCAATCAGATGGTCTCAATTCCAAATTAATTTGCATAAGGGCTTTATTTGCTCTCCATAAATTACTGAGGTCCTTCTTAACCCTAGTTTAATTGAACACAAGCAGAACCAGCCACAGATAGTTGATAACAAGAGCATTCTTGACCAATTTTATTGCTGGTTGAAGACTATTGCATGATGGCCCCAGCAAAAGATGTAAAATAGAAAAATGTTGACTACATTCTTGACCAATTGGCTTGCTGGCTGAAGACTATTGCATGATGGTCCCAGCAAAAGTTGTAAAATAGAAAACTGTTGACTGACAGTTCATGAACCAATCAGAATGGCTTATTTTGAATGACAATTGCATCAACCAATCAGATGGTCTCAATTCCAAATGAATTTGCATAAGGGCTTTATTTGCTCTCCATAAATTACTGAGGTCCTTCTTAACCCTAGTTTAATTGAACACCAGCAGAACCAGCCACAGATAGTTGATAACAAGAGCATTCTTGACCAATTTTATTGCTGGTTGAAGACTATTGCATGATGGCCCCAGCAAAAGATGTAAAATAGAAAAATGTTGACTACATTCTTGACCAATTGTCTTGCTGGTTGAAGACTATTGCATGATGGTCCCAGCAAAAGTTGTGTAATAGAAAACTGTTGACTGACAGTACATAAACCAATCAGAATGGCTTATTTTGAATGACAATTGCATCAACCAATCAGATGGTCTCAATTCAAAACTAATTTGCATAAGGGCTTTATTTGCTCTCCATAACTTACTAAGGTCCTTCCTAACCCTAGTTTAATTGAACACCATCCACAGTTAGCTGATAACAAGAGCATTCTTGACCAATTGTCTTGCTGGTTGAAGACTATTGCATGATGGTCCCAGCAAAAGTTGTAAAATAGAAAACTGTTGACTGACAGTACATAAACCAATCAGTATGGCTTATTTTGAAGGACAATTGCATCAACCAATCTGATGATCTCAATGCTAAACTAATTTGCGTAATGGCTTTATTTGCTCTCCATATCTTACTGAGGTCCTTCCTAAACCTAGTTTAATTGAACACCTGCAGAACCAGCCACAGATAGTTGATAACAAGAGCATTCTTGACCAATTGTCTTGCTGGTTGAAGACTATTGCATGATGGACCCAGCAAAAGTTGTAAAATAGAAAACTGTTGACTGACAATTCATGAACCAATCAGAATGGCTTATTTTGAATGACAATTGCATCAACCAATCAGATGGTCTAAATTCTAAACTAATTTGCATAAGGGCTTTATTTGCTCTACATAACTTACTGAGGTCCTTCTTAACCCAAGTTTAATTGAACACCAGCAGAACCAGCCACAGATAGTTGATAACAAGAGCATTCTTGACCAATTGGCTTGCTGGCTGAAGACTATTGCATGATGGTCCCAGCAAAAGTTGTAAAATAGAAAACTGTTGACTGACAGTTCATTAACCAATGAGAATGGCTTATTTTGAATGACAATTGCATCAACCAATCAGATGGTCTCAATTCTAAACTTATTTGCATAAGGGCTTTATTTGATCTCCATAACTTACTGAGTTCCTTCCTAACCCTAGTTTAATTGAACACCAGCCACAGATAGTTGATAACAAGAGCATTCTTGACCAATTGTCTTGCTGGTTGCAGCAAAAGTTGTAAAATAGAAAACTGTTGACTGAAAGTACATGAACCAATCAGAATGGATTATATTGAATGGCAATTGCATCAACCAATCAGATGATCTCAATTCTAAACTAATTTGAATAATGGCTTTATTTGCTCTCCATAACTTACTGAGGTCCTTCCTAACCCTAGTTTTATTGAACAACTGCAGAACCAGCCGAAGACAGTTGATAACGAGAGCATTCCTGAACAATTGTATTGCTGGTTTAAGACTATTGCATGATGGTCCCAGCAAAAGATGTAAAATAGAAAAATGTTGACTCCATTCTTGACCATTTGTCTTGCTGGTTGAAGACTATTGCAAAGTTGTAAAATAGAAAACTGTTGACTGACAGTACATGAACCAATCAGCATGGCTTATTTTGAATGACAATTGCATCAACCAATCATATGGTCTAAATTCAAAACTAATTTGCATAAGGGCTTTATTTGCTCTCCATAACTTACTGAGGTCCTTCTTAACCCTAGTTTAATTGAACACCAGCAGAACCAGCCACATATAGTTGATAACAAGAGCGTTCTGGAACAATTGGCTTGCTGGTTGAAGACTATTGCATGATGGCCCCAGCAAAAGATGTAAAATAGAAAAATGTTGACTACATTCTTGACCAATTGTCTTGCTGGTTGAAGATTATTGCATGATGGTCCCAGCCAAAGTTGTAAAATAGAAAACTGTTGACTGACAGTACATAAACCAATCAGTATGGCTTATTTTGAATGACAGTTGCATCACCCAATCAGATGGCCTCAATTCTAAACTGTTTTGCATAAGGGCTTTATTTGCTCTCCATAACTTAATGAGGTCCTTCTTAACCCTAGTTTAATTGAACACCAGCAGAACCAGCCACAGATAGTTGATAACAAGAGCATTCTTGACTAATTGTCTTGCTGTTTGAAGACGTTTGCATGATGGTCCCAGCAAAAGTTGTAAAATAGAAAACTGTTAACTGACAGTACATGAACCAATCAGAATGGCATATTTTAAACGACAATTGCATCAACCAATCAGATGGTCTCAATTCTAAACTGATTTGCATAAGGGCTTTATTTGCTCTCCATAACTTACTGAGGTCCTTCCTAACCCTAGTTTAATTGAACAACTGCAGAACCAGCCACAGATAGTTGATAACAAGAGCATTCTTGACCAATTGTCTTGCTGGTTGAAGACTATTGCATGATGGTCCCAGCAAAAGTTGTAAAATAGAAAACTGTTGACTGACAGTTCATGAACCAATCAGAATGGCTTATTTTGAAAGACAATTGCATCAACCAATCTGATGATCGCAATTCTAAACTAATTTGCATAATGGCTTTATTTGCTCTCCATAACTTACTGAGGTCCTTCCTAAACCTAGTTTAATTGAACACCAGCAGAAGCAGCCACAGATAGTTGATAACAAGAGCATTCTTGACCAATTGTCTTGCTGGTTGAAGACTATTGCATAATGGTCACAGCAAAAGATGTAAAATAGAAAAATGTTGACTACATTCTTGACCAATTGTCTTGCTGGTTGAAGACTATTGCATGATGGTCCCAGCAAAAGTTGTAAAATAGAAAACTGTTGACTGACAGTACATAAACCAATCAGAATGGCTTATTTTGAATGACAATTGCATCAACCAATCAGATGGTCTTAATTCAAAACTAATTTGCATAAGGGCTTTATTTGCTCTCCATAACTTACTAAGGTCCTTCCTAACCCTAGTTTAATTGAACACCATCCACAGTTAGCTGATAACAAGAGCATTCTTGACCAATTGTCTTGCTGATTGAAGACTATTGCATGATGTTCCCAGCCAAAGTTGTGTAATAGAAAACTGTTGACTGACAGTACATAAACCAATCAGTATGGCTTATTTTGAATGACAGTTGCATCACCCAATCAGATGGCCTCAATTCTAAACTATTTTGCATAAGGGCTTTATTTGCTCTCCATAACTTAATGAGGTCCTTCTTAACCCTAGTTTGATTGAACACCAACCACAGATAGTTGATAAAAAGAGCAATCTTGACTAATTGTCTTGCTGTTTGAAGACGTTTGCATGATGGTCCCAGCAAAAGTTGTAAAATAGAAAACTGTTAACTGACAGTACATGAACCAATCAGAATGGCTTATTTTGAATGACAATTGCATCAACCAATCAGATGGTCTAAATTCTAAACTAATTTGCATAATGGCTTTATTTGCTCTACATAACTTACTGAGGTCCTTCTTAACCCTAGTTTAATTGAACACCAGCAGAACCAGCCACAGATAGTTGATAACAAGAGCATTCTTGACCAATTTTATTGCTGGTTGAAGGCTATTGCATGATGGCCCCAGCAAAAGATGTAAAATAGAAAAATGTTGACTACATTCTTGACCAATTGTCTTGCTGGTTGAAGACTATTGCATGATGGTCCCAGCAAATGTTGTAAAATAGAAAACTGTTAACTGACAGTACATGAACCAATCAGAATGGCTTATTTTGAAGGACAATTGCATCAACCAATCTGATGATCTCAATGCTAAACTAATTTGCATAATGGCTTTATTTGCTCTCCATATCTTACTGAGGTCCTTCCTAAACCTAGTTTAATTGAACACCTGCAGAACCAGCCACAGATAGTTGATAACAAGAGCATTCTTGACCAATTGGCTTGCTGGTTGAAGACTATTGCATGATGGACCCAGCAAAAGTTGTAAAATAGAAAACTGTTGACTGACAGTTCATGAACCAATCAGAATGGCTTATTTTGAATGACAATTGCATCAACCAATCAGATGGTCTAAATTCTAAACTAATTTGCATAAGGGCTTTATTTGCTCTACATAACTTACTGAGGTCCTTCTTAACCCTAGTTTAATTGAACACCAGCAGAACCAGCCACAGATAGTTGATAACAAGAGCATTCTTGACCAATTTTATTGCGGGTTGAAGACTATTGCATGATGGCCCCAGCAAAAGATGTAAAATAGAAAAATGTTGACTACATTCTTGACCAATTGTCTTGCTGGTTGAAGACTATTGCATGATGGTCCCAGCCAAAGTTGTAAAATAGAAAACTGTTGACTGACAGTACATAAACCAATCAGTATGGCTTATTTTGAATGACAGTTGCATCACCCAATCAGATTTCCTCAATTCTAAACTATTTTGCATAAGGGCTTTATTTGCTCTCCATAACTTAATGAGGTCCTTCTTAACCCTAGTTTGATTGAACACCAGCCACAGATAGTTGATAAAAAGAGCAATCTTGACTAATTGTCTTGCTGTTTAAAGACGTTTGCATGATGGTCCCAGCAAAAGTTGTAAAATAGAAAACTGTTAACTGACAGTACATGAACCAATCAGAATGGCTTATTTTGAAAGACAATTGCATCAACCAATCTGATGATCTCAATTCTAAACTAATTTGCATAATGGCTTTATTTGCTCTCCATAACTTACTGAGGTCCTTCCTAAACCTAGTTTAATTGAACACCTGCAGAACCAGCCACAGATAGTTGATAACAAGAGCATTCTTGAACAATTGTATTGCTGGTTGAAGACTATTGCATGATGGACCCAGCAAAAGATGTAAAATAGAAAAATGTTGACTACTTTCTTGACCAATTGTCTTGCTGGTTGAAGACTATTGCATAATGGTCTCTGCAAAAGTTGTAAAATAGAAAACTGTTGACTGACAGTACATAAACCAATCAGAATGGCTTATTTTGAATGACAATTGCATCAACCAATCAGATGGTCTCAATTCTAAACTGATTTGCATAAGGGCTTTATTTGCTCTCCATAACTTACTGAGTTCCTTCCTAACCCTAGTTTAATTGAACACCAGCCACAGATAGTTGATAACAAGAGCATTCTTGACCAATTGTCTTGCTGGTTGTAGCAAAAGTTGTAAAATAGAAAACTGTTGACTGAAAGTACATGAACCAATCAGAATGGCTTATTTTGAATGACAATTGCATAAACCAATCAGATGGTCTCAATTCTAAACTAATTTGCATAAGGGCTTTATTTGCTCTCCATAACTTACTGAGGTCCTTCCTAACCCTAGTTTAATTGAACAACTGCAAAACCAGCCAAAGACAGTTGATAACAAGAGCATTCCTGACCAATTGTCTTGCTGGTTGAAGACTATTGCATGATGGTCCCAGCAAAAGATGTAAAATAGAAAAATGTTGACTACATTCTTGACCAATTGTCTTGCTGGTTGAAGACTATTGCAAAGTTGTAAAATAGAAAACTGTTGACTAAAAGTACATGCACCAATCAGCATGGCTTATTTTGAATGACAATTGCATCAGCCAATCAGATGGTCTAAATTCTAAACTAATTTGCATAAGGGCTTTATTTGCTCTCCATAACTTACTGAGGTCCTTCTTAACCCTAGTTTAATTGAACACCAGCAGAACCAGCCACAGATAGTTGATAACAAGAGCATTCTTGACCAATTTTATTGCTGGTTGAAGACTATTGCATGATGGCCCCAGCAAAAGATGTAAAATAGAAAAATGTTGACTACATTCTTGACCAATTGTCTTGCTGGTTGTAGACTATTGCATGATTGTCCCAGCAAAGGTTGTAAAATAGAAAACTGTTGACTGACAGCACATAAAGCAATCAGAATGGCTTATTTTGAATGACAATTGCATCAACCAATCAGATGGTCTAAATTCTAAACTAATTTGCATAAGGGCTTTATTTGCTCTCCATAATTTACTGAGGTCCTTCTTTACCCTAGTTTAATTGAACACCAGCAGAACCAGCCACAGATAGTTGATAACAAGAGCATTCTTGACCAATTGGCTTGCTGGCTGAAGACTATTGCATGATGGTCCCAGCAAAAGTTGTAAAATAGAAAACTGTTGACTGACAGTTCATGAACCATTCAGAATGGCTTATTTTGAATGACAATTGCATCAACCAATCAGATGATCTCAATTCTAAACTAATTTGCATAATGGCTTTATTTGCTCTCCATAACTTACTGAGGTCCTTCCTAACCCTAGTTTAATTGAACACCTTCAGAACCAGCCACAGATAGTTGATAACAAGAGCAATCTTGACCAATTGTAGTGCTGGTTGAAGACTATTGCATGATGGACCCAGCAAAAGAAGTAAAATAGAAAAATGTTCACTACATTCTTGACCAATTGTCTTGCTGGTTGAAGACTATTGCATGATGGTCCCAGCAAAAGTTGTAAAATAGAAAACTGTTGACTGACAGTTCATGAACCAATCAGAATGGCTTATTTTGAATGACAATTGCATCAACCAATCAGATGGTCTCAATTCTAAACTAATTTGCATAAGGGCTTTATTTGATCTCCATAACTTACTGAGGTCCTTCTTAACCCTAGTTTGATTGAACACCAGCCACAGATAGTTGATAACAAGAGCATTCTTAACCAATTGGCTTGCTGGTTGAAGACTATTGCATGATGGTCCCAGCAAAAGTTGTAAAATAGAAAACTGTTGACTGACAGTTCATGAACCATTCAGAATGGCTTATTTTGAATGACAATGGCATCAACCAATCAGATGATCTCAATTCTAAACTAATTTGCATAATGGCTTTATTTGCTATCCATAACTTACTGAGGTCCTTCCTAACCCTAGTTTAATTGAACACCTTCAGAACCAGCCACAGATAGTTGATAACAAGAGCAATCTTGACCAATTGTATTGCTGGTTGAAGACTATTGCATGATGGACCCAGCAAAAGATGTAAAATAGAAAAATGTTGACTACATTCTTTACCAATTGTCTTGCTGGTTGAAGACTATTGCATGATGGTCCCAGCAAAAGTTGTAAAATAGAAAACTGTTGACTGACAGTTCATGAACCAATCAGAATGGCTTATTTTGAATGACAATTGCATCAACCAATCAGATGGTCTCAATTCTAAACTAATTTGCATAAGGGCTTTATTTGATCTCCATAACTTACTGAGGTCCTTCTTAACCCTAGTTTGATTGAACACCAGCCACAGATAGTTGATAACAAGAGCAATCTTGACTAATTGTCTTGCTGTTTGAAGACGTTTGTATGATGGTCCCAGCAAAAGTTGTAAAATAGAAAACTGTTAACTGACAGTTCATGAACCAATCAGAATGGCTTATTTTGAATGACAATTGCATCAACCAATCAGATGATCTCAATTCTAAACTAATTTGCATAATGGCTTTATTTGCTCTCCATAACTTACTGAGGTCCTTCCTAACCCTAGTTTAATTGAACAACTGCAGAATCAGCCAAAGACAGTTGATAACAAGAGCATTCTTGACCAATTGTCTTGCTGGTTGAAGACTATTGCATGATGGTCCCAGAAAAAGATGTAAAATAAAAACTGTTGACTACATTCTTGACCAATTGTCTTGCTGGTTGAAGACTATTGCAAAGTTGTAAAATAGAAAACTGTTGACTGACAGTACATGAACCAATCAGCATGGCTTATTTTGAATGACAATTGCATCAACCAATCAGATGGTCTAAATTCTAAACTAATTTGCATAAGGGCTTTATTTGCTCTCCATAGCTTACTGAGGTCCTTTTTAACCCTAGTTTAATTGAACACCAGCAGAACCAGCCACAGATAGTTGATAACAAGAGCATTCTTGACCAATTGGCTTGCTGGTTGAAGACTATTGCATGATGGACCCAGCAAAAGATGTAAAATAGAAAAAAGTTGACTACATTCTTGACCAATTGTCTTGCTGGTTGAAGACTATTGCATAATGGTCCCAGCAAAAGTTGTAAAATAGAAAACTGTTGACTGACAGTTCATGAACCAATCAGAATGGCTTATTTTGAATGACAATTGCATCAACCAATCAGATGGTCTCAATTCTAAACTAATTTGCATAAGGGCTTTATTTGATCTCCATAACTTACTGAGGTCCTTCTTAACCCTAGTTTGATTGAAGACCAGCCACAGATAGTTGATAACAAGAGCAATCTTGACTAATTGTCTTGCTGTTTGAAGATGTTTGCATGATGGTCCCAGCAAAAGTTGTAAAATAGAAAACTGTTAACTGACAGTACATGAACCAATCAGAATGGCTTATTTTGAATTAAAATTGCATCAACCAATCAGATGATCTCAATTCTAAACTAATTTGCATAATGGCTTTATTTGCTCTCCATAACTTACTGAGGTCCTTCCTAACCCTAGTTTAATTGAACAACTGCTGAATCAGCCAAAGACAGTTGATAACAAGAGCATTCTTGACCAATTGTCTTGCTGGTTGAAGACTATTGCATGATGGTCCAAGAAAAAGATGTAAAATAAAAAAATGTTGACTACATTCTTGACCAATTGTCTTGCTGGTTGAAGACTATTGCAAAGTTGTAAAATAGAAAACTGTTGACTGACAGTACATGAACCAATCAGCATGGCTTATTTTGAATGACAATTGCATCAACCAATCAGATGGTCTAAATTCTAAACTAATTTGCATAAGGGCTTTATTTGCTCTCCATAGCTTACTGAGGTCCTTTTTAACCCTAATTTAATTTAACACCAGCAGAACCAGCCACAGATAGTTGATAACAAGAGCATTCTTGACCAATTGGCTTGCTGGTTGAAGACTATTGCATGATGGTCCCAGCAAAAGTTGTAAAATAGAAAACTGTTGACTGACAGTTCATGAACCAATCAGAATAGCTTATTTTGAATGACAATTGCATCAACCTATCAGATGGTCTCAATTCTAAACTAATTTGCATAAGGGCTTTATTTGATCTCCATAACTTACTGAGGTCCTTCTTAACCCTAGTTTGATTGAACACCAGCCACAGATAGTTGATAACAAGAGCAATCTTGACTAATTGTCTTGCTGTTTGAAGACGTTTGCATGATGGTCCAAGCAAAAGTTGTAAAATAGAAAACTGTTAACTGACAGTACATGAACCAATCAGAATGGCTTATTTTGAAAGACAATTGCATCAACCAATCTGATGATCTCAATTCTAAACTAATTTGCATAATGGCTTTATTTGCTCTCCATAATTTACTGAGGTCCTTCCTAACCCTAGTTTAATTGAACAACTGCAGAATCAGCCAAAGACAGTTGATAACAAGAGCATTCTTGACCAATTGTCTTGCTGGTTGAAGACTATTGCATGATGGACCCAGCAAAAGATGTAAAATAGAAAAATGTTGAGTACATTCTTGACCAATTGTCTTGCTGGTTGAAGACTATTGCTTGATGGTCCCAGCAAAAGTTGTAAAATAGAAAACTGTTGACTGACAGTACATAAACCAATCAGAATGGCTTATTTTGAATGACAATTGCATCAACCAATCAGATGGTCTCAATTCTAAACTAATTTGCATAAGGGCTTTATTTGCTCTCCATAACTTACTGAGGTCCTTCCTAACCCTAGTTTAATTGAACAACTGCAGAACCAGCCAAAGACAGTGGAAAACAAGAGCATTCTTGATCAATTGGCATGCTGGTTGTAGACTATTGCATGATGGTCCACGCAAAAGTTGTAAAATAGAAAACTGTTGACTGACAGTACATAAACCAATCAGAATGGCTTATTTTGAATGACAATTGCATCAACCAATCAGATGGTCTCAATTCTAAACTAATTTGCATAAGGGCTTTATTTGCTCTCCATAACTTACTGAGGTCCTTCCTAACCCTAGTTTAATTGAACAACTGCAGAACCAGCCAAAGACAGTTGATAACAAGAGCATTCCTGACCAATTGTTTCGCTGGTTGCAGCAAAAGTTGTAAAATAGAAAACTGTTGACTGAAAGTACATGAACCAATCAGAATGGCTTATTTTGAATGACAATTGCATCAACCAATCAGATGATCTCAATTCTAAACTAATTTGCATAATGGCTTTATTTGCTCTCCATAACTTACTGAGGTCCTTCCTAACCCTAGTTTAATTGAACACCAACAGAACCAGCCACAGATAGTTGATAACAAGAGCATTCTTGACCAATTGGCTTGCTGGCTGAAGACTATTGCATGATGGTCCCAGCAAAAGTTGTAAAATAGAAAACTGTTGACTGACAGTTCATTAACCAATCAGAATGGCTTATTTTGAATGACAATTGCATCAACCAATCAGATGGTCTCAATTCTAAACTAATTTACATAAGGGCTTTATTTGATCTCCATAACTTACTGAGGTCCTTCTTAACCCTAGTTTGATTGAACACCAGCCACAGATAGTTGATAACAAGAGCAATCTTGACTAATTGTCTTGCTGGTTGAAGACTATTGCATGATGGTCCCAGCAAAAGTTGTAATATAGAAAACTGTTAACTGACAGTACATGAACCAATCAGAATGGCTTATTTTGAATGACAATTGCATCAACCAATCAGATGGTCTCAATTCTAAACTGATTTGCATAAGGGCTTTATTTGCTCTCCATAACTTACTGCGTTCCTTCCTAACCCTAGTTTAATTGAACAACTGCAGAACCAGCCAAAGACAGTTGATAACGAGAGCTTTCCTGACCAATTGTCTTGCTGGTTGCAGCAAAAGTTGTAAAATAGAAAACTTTTAACTGACAGTACATGAACCAATCAGAATGGATTATTTTGAATGACAATTGCATCAACCAATCAGATTATCTCAATTCTAAACTAATTTGCATAATGGCTTTATTTGCTCTCCATAACTTACTGAGGTCCTTCCTAACCCTAGTTTAATTGAACACCTTCAGAACCAGCCACAGATAGTTGATAACAAGAGCAATCTTGACCAATTGTATTGCTGGTTGAAGACTATTGCATGATGGACCCAGCAAAAGAAGTAAAATAGAAAAATGTTCACTACATTCTTGACCAATTGTCTTGCTGGTTGAAGACTATTGCATGATGGTCCCAGCAAAAGTTGTAAAATAGAAAACTGTTGACTGACAGTTCATGAACCAATCAGAATGGCTTATTTTGAATGACAATTGCATCAACCAATCAGATGGTCTCAATTCTAAACTAATTTGCATAAGGGCTTTATTTGCTCTCCATAACTTACTGAGTGTCACGACTGGGGATTTGGGACCCGGGAGTGACCTTGGTGGCTAGCTGACAACCCAATGGAAACAGGGCGGAGGCAAGTGGATACAAATGGGTAATGTTTATTGCATAGAATGAACTGGTACAGGGGACATTAGAAAGTCTGTAAAAGTCTTTGGAAAGCTGGGAACTGATAAGTTACTTGGAGGCACGTAGTAGAGGCACGGGAGCACAGGAGCTGGAAAGCACAGAGTAGGTCCACTGGAGTGCAGGTGCCGGAAGCACGGAGTTGGACCACTGGAGAGCAGGTGCCGGAAGCACGGTAGGCAGTGGTGAAGGTGGTTGCGGGTGCAGGTACTGAGGCATGCAGAGGCAGGTGGACACAGGTGCAGATGCTGGAGCGTGCGGGTGCAAGTGGTCACAGGTGCAGGTAACTTCGGAAGCACAGGTGCAGAAAACTCGGAAGCACAGGTGCAGGTAACTCGGAAGCACAGGTGCAGGTAACTCGGAAGCACAGGTGCAGGTAACTCGGAAGCACAGGTGCAGGTAACTCGGAAGCACAGGTGCAGGTAACTCGGAAGCACAGGTGCAGGTAACTCGGAAGCACAGGTGCAGGTAACTCGGAATGCAGGAACGGATGAACACTGGTGCAGATGAACACAGGTACAGGTGAGTCGGAAGCACAGGTGCAAGTAACTCAGAAGCACAGGTGCAGGTAACTTCGGAAGGCAGGAACAGATGAACACTGGCACAGATGAACACAGGTGCAGATAACTTGGAAACACAGGTGCAGGTAACTGGAAGGCAGGAACAGATGAACACTGGCACAGATGAACACAGGTGCAGATACTTGTAATGCAGGAACAGGTGAACACTACTGCAGGGTCTTGAAGGCACACAGGTGTAGGAACGCTGGTGCAGGGTCTTGGAAGCACACAGGTGTAGGAATGCTGGTGCAGGTACTTGGAGACACACAGGTGTAGGAATGCTGGTGCAGGGTCTTGGAAGCTCACAGGGGTAAAAAATGCTGGTGCAGGGTCTTGGAAGCACACAGGTGTAGGAATGCTGGTGCAGGGTCTTGGAAGCACACAGGTGTAGGAATGCTGGTGCAGGGTCTTGGAAGCTCACAGGTGTAGGAATGCTTGGAAGCAGGATACAAATGCTGGGTAACTGGAATAATACAGAGCTTAAGCAGGAACACAAACTGAAGCTTCCTTCCAGGTTATTGACAACAATGCAAAAGCAAAGTGTCTATGCAGGGCTGGGAGGATAACCCCTCAGAGCAGCACTGATTGGCCATCCGGGTGATTGGGAATGGCCACACCTGGAACAGTCTCTGGATGAGGCCAACAGGGAACTTGTATCTTTCAAGTGGTAACCACAGAGTTAATGGCTGAATCAGAATCACCCAGGTGCTCATTACAAGCTCAGATCTTGATCTTGCAGCAGCAGGCTGAGAAACAAGACTGACAGGCAGGTAAAACAGGACAAACACACTGAGTTCTGGCAGGATTGTGACAGTACCCCCCCCTTTACGGGTGGCCACCGGACACTTCAGGAACTTTGAAGAAAAGTCACAATTCTGCCTCATCATCAGAACAGGTGGACCATCCATCGTCGATGTAAACGGAATTCCCGTTCCATTGGACACGATAATGAGGATGACTTCCGTCCGGAAGGAACACTTGACTTGGACGAAGTAGACCACTGGAGAAAGACGTAGAATCAAATTCATCAGGGATAACTGAAGTATTTTTGACTGGAACTGAGAGACGAGAAGATCGGGGCCTTGAGGCTAAGGCACCACTAAGACTCAAATTAAATCTTGTTCGATATCCAGGGGCTTTCGGATAGCCATCTTTAGCATCTAACTGAATTTTTCTCAGCGGTAAGACAGGGCAAGGTGAAACATGATTTTCAAGGAAAGGGGTAGAGTCATAATCCTCATCATACTCAGAATCAGAATCCATGTCTAGAGTTAAGACTGCCTTGCTCTGACTGGAGGTTTCTGAAGACTTGTTGGGGCAAGGTACCGTAGAAGGTTCCACTTGAGGATGAGACAGAGAAACACAGCCAACTCTTAAGCTCATGGGTACAGACCTTGAAGATGTGAGATATTCAGCAGAAAACTCGAAGGAATCTTTGGAAGGAGACAGAGCCATATAATTTAGTTCCATATCTATGGACTGAGTCTTTGGTGACGACTGTGAACCAGCCTGTTTTCTGGCAGCCCGAACATTTTTGATATATTGGTCAAGAAGAGCTTGATCTTGTTCGGAGAGTTCCATCTTGGAGGACTGAGCTAAATCTGTGTTAAAGTATAGAGTCTCTAGAGTACTAACTGTTTTTTCAACAAAGTGTGAGACGATAGAAGACAGGCTGGAATTATCAGGATCAGGTAAGTTTGGGAGAGTCTCTGGGCTGAAGGATAGTACAGACGTGGAAGTAGACAAACTTGGACCAGCTGGAACCGGAGGACATCCGATTGTACTTGAACCAGCTAGGACCGGCAGGGACTCTGGATTGACGGATGGGACCGGATGATCACTGAAGATGCTTAAACCGGCTGGGACCGGCATGGACTCAGGATTGATGGATGGCAACGGATGATCCCTGAATATACTTGAACCGGTTGGGACCGGCATGGACTCTGGACTGACGGCTGGAACCGGATCATCAATGGAGGTACTTGAACCGGCTGGGACCGGAGTGGACTCTGGACTGACGGATGGGACCGGATGAGGTCCAGAGGTGTCGGAATCGGCTGGAACCGAAAGAGCCTCCTGACTGACGGCTGGAACCGGATCATCAATGGAGGTACTTGAACCGGCTGGAACCGGAGTGGACACAGGACTGCGGACCCCCACTTGGGGCTGGAGACTGCGGACCCCCACTTGGGGCTGGAGACTGCGGACCCCCACTTGGGGCTGGAGACTGCGGACCCCCACTTGGGGCTGGAGACTGCGGACCCCCTCTTGGGGCTGGAGACTGCGGACCCCCTCTTGGGGCTGGAGACTGCGGACCCCCTCTTGGGGCTGGAGACTGCGGACCCCCTCTTGGGGCTGGAGACTGCGGACCCCCTCTTGGGGCTGGAAACTGCGGACCCCCTCTTGGGGCTGGAAACTGCGGACCCCCTCTTGGGGCTGGAGACTGGATGTGGTCAGAATCACTTTGTTCTTGGGCTTGCGGAGTGAACAATTCTCAATGAAGTGGTCTGGATTACCACAGTAGAAACATAAATGGAGAGACCTGCGTCTTTGGCGTTCAGATTCTGAAAGCTGGGACCTCCGCTTGCCCTGGACAGAAATTTTGCTCTGAAGGTTGGGAGGCCTTTCAGATTTCACAGGCACAGTCACTGAGACTCCATTCACTTTGGAGCTGTAGCTGATGGGCTTCACAACCTCAGGAGTGTAACTGAGTAACGTAGTTATTATGGGAAAATTTTTTGCCAAAAGTTCTTGCAGCTGGATAAGTGAGTGGTGGTAGGTTCCCATTGGTATTGCTGTCAGATTTTGCATAGCCACTTTAAAGTCACTAGCCAAGTCCAGGGGCTTTTGCATACTGTCACGACTGGGGATTTGGGACCCGGGAGTGACCTTGGTGGCTAGCTGACAACCCAATGGAAACAGGGCGGAGGCAAGTGGATACAAATGGGTAATGTTTATTGCATAGAATGAACTGGTACAGGGGACATTAAAAAGTCTGTAAAAGTCTTTGGAAAGCTGGGAACTGATAAGTTACTTGGAGGCACGTAGTAGAGGCACGGGAGCACAGGAGCTGGAAAGCACAGAGTAGGTCCACTGGAGTGCAGGTGCCGGAAGCACGGAGTTGGACCACTGGAGAGCAGGTGCCGGAAGCACGGTAGGCAGTGGTGAAGGTGGTTGCGGGTGCAGGTACTGAGGCACGCAGAGGCAGGTGGACACAGGTGCAGATGCTGGAGCGTGCGGGTGCAAGTGGTCACAGGTGCAGGTAACTTCGGAAGCACAGGTGCAGAAAACTCGGAAGCACAGGTGCAGGTAACTCGGAAGCACAGGTGCAGGTAACTCGGAAGCACAGGTGCAGGTAACTCGGAAGCACAGGTGCAGGTAACTCGGAAGCACAGGTGCAGGTAACTCGGAAGCACAGGTGCAGGTAACTCAGAAGCACAGGTGCAGGGAACTCAGAAGCACAGGTGCAGGTAACTCGAAAGCACAGGTGCAGGTAACTCGGAAGCACAGGTGCAGGTAACTCGGAAGCACAGGTGCAGGTAACTCGGAATGCAGGAACGGATGAACACTGGTGCAGATGAACACAGGTACAGGTGAGTCGGAAGCACAGGTGCAAGTAACTCAGAAGCACAGGTGCAGGTAACTTCGGAAGGCAGGAACAGATGAACACTGGCACAGATGAACACAGGTGCAGATAACTTGGAAGCACAGGTGCAGGTAACTGGAAGGCAGGAACAGATGAACACTGGCACAGATGAACACAGGTGCAGATACTTGTAATGCAGGAACAGAAGAACACTGCTGCAGGGTCTTGAAGGCACACAGGTGTAGGAACGCTGGTGCAGGGTCTTGGAAGCACACAGGTGTAGGAATGCTGGTGCAGGTACTTGGAGACACACAGGTGTAGGAATGCTGGTGCAGGGTCTTGGAAGCTCACAGGGGTAGAAATGCTGGTGCAGGGTCTTGGAAGCACACAGGTGTAGGAATGCTGGTGCAGGGTCTTGGAAGCACACAGGTGTAGGAATGCTGGTGCAGGGTCTTGGAAGCTCACAGGTGTAGGAATGCTTGGAAGCAGGATACAAATGCTGGGTAACTGGAATAATACAAAGCTTAAGCAGGAACACAAACTGAAGCTTCCTTCCAGGTTATTGACAACAATGCAAAAGCAAAGTGTCTATGCAGGGCTGGGAGGATAACCCCTCAGAGCAGCACTGATTGGCCATCCGGGTGATTGGGAATGGCCACACCTGGAACAGTCTCTGGATGAGGCCAACAGGGAACTTGTATCTTTCAAGTGGTAACCACAGAGTTAATGGCTGAATCAGAATCACCCAGGTGCTCATTACAAGCTCAGATCTTGATCTTGCAGCAGCAGGCTGAGAAACAAGACTGACAGGCAGGTAAAACAGGACAAACACACTGAGTTATGGCAGGATTGTGACACTGAGGTCCTTCCTAACCCTAGTTTAATTGAACACCAGCAGAATCATCCACAGACAGTTGATAACAAGAGCATTCTTGATCAATTGGCTTGCTGGTTGTAGACTGTTGCATGATGGTCCCAGCAAAGGTTGTAAAATAGAAAACTGTTGACTGACAGCACATGAAGCAATCAGAATGGCTTATTTTGAATGACAATTGCATCAACCAATCAGATGGTCTCAATTCTAAACTAATTTGCATAAGGGCTTTATTTGATCTCCATAACTTACTGAGGTCCTTCTTAACCCTAGTTTAATTGAACACCAGCAGAACCAGCCACAGATAGTTGATAACAAGAGCATTCTTAACCAATTGGCTTGCTGGTTGAAGACTATTGCATGATGGTCCCAGCAAAAGTTGTAAAATAGAAAACTGTTGACTGACAGTTCATGAACCAATCAGAATGGCTTATTTTGAATGACAATTACATCAACCAATCAGATGATCTCAATTCTAAACTAATTTGCATAATGGCTTTATTTGCTCTCCATAACTTACTGAGGTCCTTCCTAACCCTAGTTTAATTGAACACCTTCAGAACCAGCCACAGATAGTTGATAACAAGAGCATTCTTGACCAATTGTATTGCTGGTTGAAGACTATTGCATGATGGACCCAGCAAAAGATGTAAAATAGAAAAATGTTGACTACATTCTTGACCAATTGTCTTGCTGGTTGAAGACTATTGCATGATGGTCCCAGCAAAAGTTGTAAAATAGAAAACTGTTGACTGACAGTTCATGAACCAATCAGAATGGCTTATTTTGAATGACAATTGCATCAACCAATCAGATGGTCTCAATTCTAAACGAATTTGCATAAGGGCTTTATTTGATCTCCATAACTTACTGAGGTCCTTCTTAACCCTAGTTTGATTGAACACCAGCCACAGATAGTTGATAACAAGAGCAATCTTGACTAATTGTCTTGCTGTTTGAAGACGTTTGCATGATGGTCCCAGCAAAAGTTGTAAAATAGAAAACTGTTAACTGACAGTACATGAACCAATCAGAATGGCTTATTTTGAATGACAATTGCATCAACCAATCAGATGATCTCAATTCTAAACTAATTTGCATAATGGCTTTAT
Organism: Crinia signifera; assembly: GCF_055691185.1. Taxonomy (NCBI): domain Eukaryota; kingdom Metazoa; phylum Chordata; class Amphibia; order Anura; family Myobatrachidae; genus Crinia; species Crinia signifera. The sequence continues at coordinate 113,630,785 of NC_139219.1, read as the reverse complement.
TTGCTCTCCATAACTTACTGAGGTCCTTCCTAACCCTAGTTTAATTGAACAACTGCAGAATCAGCCAAAGACAGTTGATAACAAGAGCATTCTTGACCAGTTGTCTTGCTGGTTGAAGACTATTGCATGATGGTCCCAGAAAAAGATGTAAAATAAAAAAATGTTGACTACATTCTTGACCAATTGTCTTGCTGGTTGAAGACTATTGCAAAGTTGTAAAATAAAAAACTGTTGACTGACAGTACATGAACCAATCAGCATGGCTTATTTTGAATGACAATTGCATCAACCAATCAGATGGTCTAAATTCTAAACTAATTTGCATAAGGGCTTTATTTGCTCTCCATAGCTTACTGAGGTCCTTTTTAACCCTAGTTTAATTGAACACCAGCAGAACCAGCCACAGATAGTTAATAACAAGAGCATTCTTGACCAATTGGCTTGCTGGTAGAAGACTATTGCATGATGGACCCAGCAAAAGATGTAAAATAGAAAAATGTTGACTACATTCTTAAACAATTGTCTTGCTGGTTGAAGGCTATTGCAAGATGGTCCCAGCAAAAGTTGTAAAATAGAAAACTGTTGACTGACAGTTCATGAACCAATCAGAATGGCTTATTTTGAATGACAATTGCATCAACCAATCAGATGGTCTCAATTCTAAACTAATTTGCATAAGGGCTTTATTTGATCTCCATAACTTACTGAGGTCCTTCCTAACCCTAGTTTAATTGAACAACTGCAGAACCAGCCAAAGACAGTGGAAAACAAGAGCATTCTTGATCAATTGGCATGCTGGTTGTAGACTATTGCATGATGGTCCACGCAAAAGTTGTAAAATAGAAAACTGTTGACTGACAGTACATAAACCAATCAGAATGGCTTATTTTGAATGACAATTGCATCAACCAATCAGATGGTCTCAATTCTAAACTAATTTGCATAAGGGCTTTATTTGCTCTCCATAACTTACTGAGGTCCTTCCTAACCCTAGTTTAATTGAACAACTGCAGAACCAGCCAAAGACAGTTGATAACAAGAGCATTCCTGACCAATTGTTTCGCTGGTTGCAGCAAAAGTTGTAAAATAGAAAACTGTTGACTGAAAGTACATGAACCAATCAGAATGGCTTATTTTGAATGACAATTGCATCAACCAATCAGATGATCTCAATTCTAAACTAATTTGCATAATGGCTTTATTTGCTCTCCATAACTTACTGAGGTCCTTCCTAACCCTAGTTTAATTGAACACCAACAGAACCAGCCACAGATAGTTGATAACAAGAGCATTCTTGACCAATTGGCTTGCTGGCTGAAGACTATTGCATGATGGTCCCAGCAAAAGTTGTAAAATAGAAAACTGTTGACTGACAGTTCATTAACCAATCAGAATGGCTTATTTTGAATGACAATTGCATCAACCAATCAGATGGTCTCAATTCTAAACTAATTTACATAAGGGCTTTATTTGATCTCCATAACTTACTGAGGTCCTTCTTAACCCTAGTTTGATTGAACACCAGCCACAGATAGTTGATAACAAGAGCAATCTTGACTAATTGTCTTGCTGGTTGAAGACTATTGCATGATGGTCCCAGCAAAAGTTGTAATATAGAAAACTGTTAACTGACAGTACATGAACCAATCAGAATGGCTTATTTTGAATGACAATTGCATCAACCAATCAGATGGTCTCAATTCTAAACTGATTTGCATAAGGGCTTTATTTGCTCTCCATAACTTACTGAGTTCCTTCCTAACCCTAGTTTAATTGAACAACTGCAGAACCAGCCAAAGACAGTTGATAACGAGAGCTTTCCTGACCAATTGTCTTGCTGGTTGCAGCAAAAGTTGTAAAATAGAAAACTGTTAACTGACAGTACATGAACCAATCAGAATGGATTATTTTGAATGACAATTGCATCAACCAATCAGATTATCTCAATTCTAAACTAATTTGCATAATGGCTTTATTTGCTCTCCATAACTTACTGAGGTCCTTCCTAACCCTAGTTTAATTGAACACCTTCAGAACCAGCCACAGATAGTTGATAACAAGAGCAATCTTGACCAATTGTATTGCTGGTTGAAGACTATTGCATGATGGACCCAGCAAAAGAAGTAAAATAGAAAAATGTTCACTACATTCTTGACCAATTGTCTTGCTGGTTGAAGACTATTGCATGATGGTCCCAGCAAAAGTTGTAAAATAGAAAACTGTTGACTGACAGTTCATGAACCAATCAGAATGGCTTATTTTGAATGACAATTGCATCAACCAATCAGATGGTCTCAATTCTAAACTAATTTGCATAAGGGCTTTATTTGCTCTCCATAACTTACTGAGTGTCACGACTGGGGATTTGGGACCCGGGAGTGACCTTGGTGGCTAGCTGACAACCCAATGGAAACAGGGCGGAGGCAAGTGGATACAAATGGGTAATGTTTATTGCATAGAATGAACTGGTACAGGGGACATTAGAAAGTCTGTAAAAGTCTTTGGAAAGCTGGGAACTGATAAGTTACTTGGAGGCACGTAGTAGAGGCACGGGAGCACAGGAGCTGGAAAGCACAGAGTAGGTCCACTGGAGTGCAGGTGCCGGAAGCACGGAGTTGGACCACTGGAGAGCAGGTGCCGGAAGCACGGTAGGCAGTGGTGAAGGTGGTTGCGGGTGCAGGTACTGAGGCACGCAGAGGCAGGTGGACACAGGTGCAGATGCTGGAGCGTGCGGGTGCAAGTGGTCACAGGTGCAGGTAACTTCGGAAGCACAGGTGCAGAAAACTCGGAAGCACAGGTGCAGGTAACTCGGAAGCACAGGTGCAGGTAACTCGGAAGCACAGGTGCAGGTAACTCGGAAGCACAGGTGCAGGTAACTCGGAAGCACAGGTGCAGGTAACTCGGAAGCACAGGTGCAGGTAACTCGGAATGCAGGAACGGATGAACACTGGTGCAGATGAACACAGGTACAGGTGAGTCGGAAGCACAGGTGCAAGTAACTCAGAAGCACAGGTGCAGGTAACTTCGGAAGGCAGGAACAGATGAACACTGGCACAGATGAACACAGGTGCAGATAACTTTGAAACACAGGTGCAGGTTACTGGAAGGCAGGAACAGATGAACACTGGCACAGATGAACACAGGTGCAGATACTTGTAATGCAGGAACAGGTGAACACTACTGCAGGGTCTTGAAGGCACACAGGTGTAGGAACGCTGGTGCAGGGTCTTGGAAGCACACAGGTGTAGGAATGCTGGTGCAGGTACTTGGAGACACACAGGTGTAGGAATGCTGGTGCAGGGTCTTGGAAGCTCACAGGGGTAGAAATGCTGGTGCAGGGTCTTGGAAGCACACAGGTGTAGGAATGCTGGTGCAGGGTCTTGGAAGCACACAGGTGTAGGAATGCTGGTGCAGGGTCTTGGAAGCTCACAGGTGTAGGAATGCTTGGAAGCAGGATACAAATGCTGGGTAACTGGAATAATACAGAGCTTAAGCAGGAACACAAACTGAAGCTTCCTTCCAGGTTATTGACAACAATGCAAAAGCAAAGTGTCTATGCAGGGCTGGGAGGATAACCCCTCAGAGCAGCACTGATTGGCCATCCGGGTGATTGGGAATGGCCACACCTGGAACAGTCTCTGGATGAGGCCAACAGGGAACTTGTATCTTTCAAGTGGTAACCACAGAGTTAATGGCTGAATCAGAATCACCCAGGTGCTCATTACAAGCTCAGATCTTGATCTTGCAGCAGCAGGCTGAGAAACAAGACTGACAGGCAGGTAAAACAGGACAAACACACTGAGTTCTGGCAGGATTGTGACAGTACCCCCCCCTTTACGGGTGGCCACCGGACACTTCAGGAACTTTGAAGAAAAGTCACAATTCTGCCTCATCATCAGAACAGGTGGACCATCCATCGTCGATGTAAACGGAATTCCCGTTCCATTGGACACGATAATGAGGATGACTTCCGTCCGGAAGGAACACTTGACTTGGACGAAGTAGACCACTGGAGAAAGACGTAGAATCAAATTCATCAGGGATAACTGAAGTATTTTTGACTGGAACTGAGAGACGAGAAGATCGGGGCCTTGAGGCTAAGGCACCACTAAGACTCAAATTAAATCTTGTTCGATATCCAGGGGCTTTCGGATAGCCATCTTTAGCATCTAACTGAATTTTTCTCAGCGGTAAGACAGGGCAAGGTGAAACAGGATTTTCAAGGAAAGGGGTAGAGTCATAATCCTCATCATACTCAGAATCAGAATCCATGTCTAGAGTTAAGACTGCCTTGCTCTGACTGGAGGTTTCTGAAGACTTGTTGGGGCAAGGTACCGTAGAAGGTTCCACTTGAGGATGAGACAGAGAAACACAGCCAACTCTTAAGCTCATGGGTACAGACCTTGAAGATGTGAGATATTCAGCAGAAAACTCGAAGGAATCTTTGGAAGGAGACAGAGCCATATAATTTAGTTCCATATCTATGGACTGAGTCTTTGGTGACGACTGTGAACCAGCCTGTTTTCTGGCAGCCCGAACATTTTTGATATATTGGTCAAGAAGAGCTTGATCTTGTTCGGAGAGTTCCATCTTGGAGGACTGAGCTAAATCTGTGTTAAAGTATAGAGTCTCTAGAGTACTAACTGTTTTTTCAACACAGTGGGAGTCGATAGAAGACAGGCTGGAATTATCAGGATCAGGTAAGTTTGGGAGAGTCTCTGGGCTGAAGGATAGTACAGACGTGGAAGTAGACAAACTTGGACCAGCTGGAACCGGAGGACATCCGATTGTACTTGAACCAGCTAGGACCGGCAGGGACTCTGGATTGACGGATGGGACCGGATGATCACTGAAGATGCTTAAACCGGCTGGGACCGGCATGGACTCAGGATTGATGGATGGCAACGGATGATCCCTGAATATACTTGAACCGGTTGGGACCGGCATGGACTCTGGACTGACGGCTGGAACCGGATCATCAATGGAGGTACTTGAACCGGCTGGGACCGGAGTGGACTCTGGACTGACGGATGGGACCGGATGAGGTCCAGAGGTGTCGGAATCGGCTGGAACCGAAAGAGCCTCCTGACTGACGGCTGGAACCGGATCATCAATGGAGGTACTTGAACCGGCTGGAACCGGAGTGGACACAGGACTGCGGACCCCCACTTGGGGCTGGAGACTGCGGACCCCCACTTGGGGCTGGAGACTGCGGACCCCCACTTGGGGCTGGAGACTGCGGACCCCCACTTGGGGCTGGAGACTGCGGACCCCCACTTGGGGCTGGAGACTGCGGACCCCCACTTGGGGCTGGAGACTGCGGACCCCCACTTGGGGCTGGAGACTGCGGACCCCCTCTTGGGGCTGGAGACTGCGGACCCCCTCTTGGGGCTGGAGACTGCGGACCCCCTCTTGGGGCTGGAGACTGCGGACCCCCTCTTGGGGCTGGAGACTGCGGACCCCCTCTTGGGGCTGGAAACTGCGGACCCCCTCTTGGGGCTGGAGACTGGATGTGGTCAGAATCACTTTGTTCTTGGGCTTGCGGAGTGAACAATTCTCAATGAAGTGGTCTGGATTACCACAGTAGAAACATAAATGGAGAGACCTGCGTCTTTGGCGTTCAGATTCTGAAAGCTGGGACCTCCGCTTGCCCTGGACAGAAATTTTGGTCTGAAGGTTGGGAGGCCTTTCAGATTTCACAGGCACAGTCACTGAGACTCCATTCACTTTGGAGCTGTAGCTGATGGGCTTCACAACCTCAGGAGTGTAACTGAGTAACGTAGTTATTATGGGAAAATTTTTTGCCAAAAGTTCTTGCAGCTGGATAAGTGAGTGGTGGTAGGTTCCCATTGGTATTGCTGTCAGATTTTACATAGCCACTTTAAAGTCACTAGCCAAGTCCAGGGGCTTTTGCATACTGTCACGACTGGGGATTTGGGACCCGGGAGTGACCTTGGTGGCTAGCTGACAACCCAATGGAAACAGGGCGGAGGCAAGTGGATACAAATGGGTAATGTTTATTGCATAGAATGAACTGGTACAGGGGACATTAAAAAGTCTGTAAAAGTCTTTGGAAAGCTGGGAACTGATAAGTTACTTGGAGGCACGTAGTAGAGGCACGGGAGCACAGGAGCTGGAAAGCACAGAGTAGGTCCACTGGAGTGCAGGTGCCGGAAGCACGGAGTTGGACCACTGGAGAGCAGGTGCCGGAAGCACGGTAGGCAGTGGTGAAGGTGGTTGCGGGTGCAGGTACTGAGGCACGCAGAGGCAGGTGGACACAGGTGCAGATGCTGGAGCGTGCGGGTGCAAGTGGTCACAGGTGCAGGTAACTTCGGAAGCACAGGTGCAGAAAACTCGGAAGCACAGGTGCAGGTAACTCGGAAGCACAGGTGCAGGTAACTCGGAAGCACAGGTGCAGGTAACTCGGAAGCACAGGTGCAGGTAACTCGGAAGCACAGGTGCAGGTAACTCGGAAGCACAGGTGCAGGTAACTCAGAAGCACAGGTGCAGGGAACTCAGAAGCACAGGTGCAGGTAACTCGAAAGCACAGGTGCAGGTAACTCGGAAGCACAGGTGCAGGTAACTCGGAAGCACAGGTGCAGGTAACTCGGAATGCAGGAACGGATGAACACTGGTGCAGATGAACACAGGTACAGGTGAGTCGGAAGCACAGGTGCAAGTAACTCAGAAGCACAGGTGCAGGTAACTTCGGAAGGCAGGAACAGATGAACACTGGCACAGATGAACACAGGTGCAGATAACTTGGAAGCACAGGTGCAGGTAACTGGAAGGCAGGAACAGATGAACACTGGCACAGATGAACACAGGTGCAGATACTTGTAATGCAGGAACAGAAGAACACTGCTGCAGGGTCTTGAAGGCACACAGGTGTAGGAACGCTGGTGCAGGGTCTTGGAAGCACACAGGTGTAGGAATGCTGGTGCAGGTACTTGGAGACACACAGGTGTAGGAATGCTGGTGCAGGGTCTTGGAAGCTCACAGGGGTAGAAATGCTGGTGCAGGGTCTTGGAAGCACACAGGTGTAGGAATGCTGGTGCAGGGTCTTGGAAGCACACAGGTGTAGGAATGCTGGTGCAGGGTCTTGGAAGCTCACAGGTGTAGGAATGCTTGGAAGCAGGATACAAATGCTGGGTAACTGGAATAATACAAAGCTTAAGCAGGAACACAAACTGAAGCTTCCTTCCAGGTTATTGACAACAATGCAAAAGCAAAGTGTCTATGCAGGGCTGGGAGGATAACCCCTCAGAGCAGCACTGATTGGCCATCCGGGTGATTGGGAATGGCCACACCTGGAACAGTCTCTGGATGAGGCCAACAGGGAACTTGTATCTTTCAAGTGGTAACCACAGAGTTAATGGCTGAATCAGAATCACCCAGGTGCTCATTACAAGCTCAGATCTTGATCTTGCAGCAGCAGGCTGAGAAACAAGACTGACAGGCAGGTAAAACAGGACAAACACACTGAGTTATGGCAGGATTGTGACACTGAGGTCCTTCCTAACCCTAGTTTAATTGAACACCAGCAGAATCATCCACAGACAGTTGATAACAAGAGCATTCTTGATCAATTGGCTTGCTGGTTGTAGACTGTTGCATGATGGTCCCAGCAAAGGTTGTAAAATAGAAAACTGTTGACTGACAGCACATGAAGCAATCAGAATGGCTTATTTTGAATGACAATTGCATCAACCAATCAGATGGTCTCAATTCTAAACTAATTTGCATAAGGGCTTTATTTGATCTCCATAACTTACTGAGGTCCTTCTTAACCCTAGTTTAATTGAACACCAGCAGAACCAGCCACAGATAGTTGATAACAAGAGCATTCTTAACCAATTGGCTTGCTGGTTGAAGACTATTGCATGATGGTCCCAGCAAAAGTTGTAAAATAGAAAACTGTTGACTGACAGTTCATGAACCAATCAGAATGGCTTATTTTGAATGACAATTACATCAACCAATCAGATGATCTCAATTCTAAACTAATTTGCATAATGGCTTTATTTGCTCTCCATAACTTACTGAGGTCCTTCCTAACCCTAGTTTAATTGAACACCTTCAGAACCAGCCACAGATAGTTGATAACAAGAGCATTCTTGACCAATTGTATTGCTGGTTGAAGACTATTGCATGATGGACCCAGCAAAAGATGTAAAATAGAAAAATGTTGACTACATTCTTGACCAATTGTCTTGCTGGTTGAAGACTATTGCATGATGGTCCCAGCAAAAGTTGTAAAATAGAAAACTGTTGACTGACAGTTCATGAACCAATCAGAATGGCTTATTTTGAATGACAATTGCATCAACCAATCAGATGGTCTCAATTCTAAACTAATTTGCATAAGGGCTTTATTTGATCTCCATAACTTACTGAGGTCCTTCTTAACCCTAGTTTGATTGAACACCAGCCACAGATAGTTGATAACAAGAGCAATCTTGACTAATTGTCTTGCTGTTTGAAGACGTTTGCATGATGGTCCCAGCAAAAGTTGTAAAATAGAAAACTGTTAACTGACAGTACATGAACCAATCAGAATGGCTTATTTTGAATGACAATTGCATCAACCAATCAGATGATCTCAATTCTAAACTAATTTGCATAATGGCTTTATTTGCTCTCCATAACTTACTGAGGTCCTTCCTAACCCTAGTTTAATTGAACAACTGCAGAATCAGCCAAAGACAGTTGATAACAAGAGCATTCTTGACCAGTTGTCTTGCTGGTTGAAGACTATTGCATGATGGTCCCAGAAAAAGATGTAAAATAAAAAAATGTTGACTACATTCTTGACCAATTGTCTTGCTGGTTGAAGACTATTGCAAAGTTGTAAAATAAAAAACTGTTGACTGACAGTACATGAACCAATCAGCATGGCTTATTTTGAATGACAATTGCATCAACCAATCAGATGGTCTAAATTCTAAACTAATTTGCATAAGGGCTTTATTTGCTCTCCATAGCTTACTGAGGTCCTTTTTAACCCTAGTTTAATTGAACACCAGCAGAACCAGCCACAGATAGTTGATAACAAGAGCATTCTTGACCAATTGGCTTGCTGGTAGAAGACTATTGCATGATGGACCCAGCAAAAGATGTAAAATAGAAAAATGTTGACTACATTCTTAAACAATTGTCTTGCTGGTTGAAGGCTATTGCAAGATGGTCCCAGCAAAAGTTGTAAAATAGAAAACTGTTGACTGACAGTTCATGAACCAATCAGAATGGCTTATTTTGAATGACAATTGCATCAACCAATCAGATGGTCTCAATTCTAAACTAATTTGCATAAGGGCTTTATTTGATCTCCATAACTTACTGAGGTCCTTCCTAACCCTAGTTTAATTGAACAACTGCAGAACCAGCCAAAGACAGTGGAAAACAAGAGCATTCTTGATCAATTGGCATGCTGGTTGTAGACTATTGCATGATGGTCCACGCAAAAGTTGTAAAATAGAAAACTGTTGACTGACAGTACATAAACCAATCAGAATGGCTTATTTTGAATGACAATTGCATCAACCAATCAGATGGTCTCAATTCTAAACTAATTTGCATAAGGGCTTTATTTGCTCTCCATAACTTACTGAGGTCCTTCCTAACCCTAGTTTAATTGAACAACTGCAGAACCAGCCAAAGACAGTTGATAACAAGAGCATTCCTGACCAATTGTTTCGCTGGTTGCAGCAAAAGTTGTAAAATAGAAAACTGTTGACTGAAAGTACATGAACCAATCAGAATGGCTTATTTTGAATGACAATTGCATCAACCAATCAGATGATCTCAATTCTAAACTAATTTGCATAATGGCTTTATTTGCTCTCCATAACTTACTGAGGTCCTTCCTAACCCTAGTTTAATTGAACACCAACAGAACCAGCCACAGATAGTTGATAACAAGAGCATTCTTGACCAATTGGCTTGCTGGCTGAAGACTATTGCATGATGATTCCAGCAAAAGTTGTAAAATAGAAAACTGTTGACTGACAGTTCATTAACCAATCAGAATGGCTTATTTTGAATGACAATTGCATCAACCAATCAGATGGTCTCAATTCTAAACTAATTTACATAAGGGCTTTATTTGATCTCCATAACTTACTGAGGTCCTTCTTAACCCTAGTTTGATTGAACACCAGCCACAGATAGTTGATAACAAGAGCAATCTTGACTAATTGTCTTGCTGGTTGAAGACTATTGCATGATGGTCCCAGCAAAAGTTGTAATATAGAAAACTGTTAACTGACAGTACATGAACCAATCAGAATGGCTTATTTTGAATGACAATTGCATCAACCAATCAGATGGTCTCAATTCTAAACTGATTTGCATAAGGGCTTTATTTGCTCTCCATAACTTACTGAGTTCCTTCCTAACCCTAGTTTAATTGAACAACTGCAGAACCAGCCAAAGACAGTTGATAACGAGAGCTTTCCTGACCAATTGTCTTGCTGGTTGCAGCAAAAGTTGTAAAATAGAAAACTGTTAACTGACAGTACATGAACCAATCAGAATGGATTATTTTGAATGACAATTGCATCAACCAATCAGATTATCTCAATTCTAAACTAATTTGCATAATGGCTTTATTTGCTCTCCATAACTTACTGAGGTCCTTCCTAACCCTAGTTTAATTGAACACCTTCAGAACCAGCCACAGATAGTTGATAACAAGAGCAATCTTGACCAATTGTATTGCTGGTTGAAGACTATTGCATGATGGACCCAGCAAAAGAAGTAAAATAGAAAAATGTTCACTACATTCTTGACCAATTGTCTTGCTGGTTGAAGACTATTGCATGATGGTCCCAGCAAAAGTTGTAAAATAGAAAACTGTTGACTGACAGTTCATGAACCAATCAGAATGGCTTATTTTGAATGACAATTGCATCAACCAATCAGATGGTCTCAATTCTAAACTAATTTGCATAAGGGCTTTATTTGCTCTCCATAACTTACTGAGTGTCACGACTGGGGATTTGGGACCCGGGAGTGACCTTGGTGGCTAGCTGACAACCCAATGGAAACAGGGCGGAGGCAAGTGGATACAAATGGGTAATGTTTATTGCATAGAATGAACTGGTACAGGGGACATTAGAAAGTCTGTAAAAGTCTTTGGAAAGCTGGGAACTGATAAGTTACTTGGAGGCACGTAGTAGAGGCACGGGAGCACAGGAGCTGGAAAGCACAGAGTAGGTCCACTGGAGTGCAGGTGCCGGAAGCACGGAGTTGGACCACTGGAGAGCAGGTGCCGGAAGCACGGTAGGCAGTGGTGAAGGTGGTTGCGGGTGCAGGTACTGAGGCACGCAGAGGCAGGTGGACACAGGTGCAGATGCTGGAGCGTGCGGGTGCAAGTGGTCACAGGTGCAGGTAACTTCGGAAGCACAGGTGCAGAAAACTCGGAAGCACAGGTGCAGGTAACTCAGAAGCACAGGTGCAGGTAACTCGGAAGCACAGGTGCAGGTAACTCGGAAGCACAGGTGCAGGTAACTCGGAAGCACAGGTGCAGGTAACTCGGAAGCACAGGTGCAGGTAACTCGGAAGCACAGGTGCAGGTAACTCGGAATGCAGGAACGGATGAACACTGGTGCAGATGAACACAGGTACAGGTGAGTCGGAAGCACAGGTGCAAGTAACTCAGAAGCACAGGTGCAGGTAACTTCGGAAGGCAGGAACAGATGAACACTGGCACAGATGAACACAGGTGCAGATAACTTGGAAGCACAGGTGCAGGTAACTGGAAGGCAGGAACAGATGAACACTGGCACAGATGAACACAGGTGCAGATACTTGTAATGCAGGAACAGGTGAACACTACTGCAGGGTCTTGAAGGCACACAGGTGTAGGAACGCTGGTGCAGGGTCTTGGAAGCACACAGGTGTAGGAATGCTGGTGCAGGTACTTGGAGACACACAGGTGTAGGAATGCTGGTGCAGGGTCTTGGAAGCTCACAGGGGTAGAAATGCTGGTGCAGGGTCTTGGAAGCACACAGGTGTAGGAATGCTGGTGCAGGGTCTTGGAAGCACACAGGTGTAGGAATGCTGGTGCAGGGTCTTGGAAGCTCACAGGTGTAGGAATGCTTGGAAGCAGGATACAAATGCTGGGTAACTGGAATAATACAAAGCTTAAGCAGGAACACAAACTGAAGCTTCCTTCCAGGTTATTGACAACAATGCAAAAGCAAAGTGTCTATGCAGGGCTGGGAGGATAACCCCTCAGAGCAGCACTGATTGGCCATCCGGGTGATTGGGAATGGCCACACCTGGAACAGTCTCTGGATGAGGCCAACAGGGAACTTGTATCTTTCAAGTGGTAACCACAGAGTTAATGGCTGAATCAGAATCACCCAGGTGCTCATTACAAGCTCAGATCTTGATCTTGCAGCAGCAGGCTGAGAAACAAGACTGACAGGCAGGTAAAACAGGACAAACACACTGAGTTATGGCAGGATTGTGACACTGAGGTCCTTCCTAACCCTAGTTTAATTGAACACCAGCAGAATCATCCACAGACAGTTGATAACAAGAGCATTCTTGATCAATTGGCTTGCTGGTTGTAGACTGTTGCATGATGGTCCCAGCAAAGGTTGTAAAATAGAAAACTGTTGACTGACAGCACATGAAGCAATCAGAATGGCTTATTTTGAATGACAATTGCATCAACCAATCAGATGGTCTCAATTCTAAACTAATTTGCATAAGGGCTTTATTTGATCTCCATAACTTACTGAGGTCCTTCTTAACCCTAGTTTAATTGAACACCAGCAGAACCAGCCACAGATAGTTGATAACAAGAGCATTCTTAACCAATTGGCTTGCTGGTTGAAGACTATTGCATGATGGTCCCAGCAAAAGTTGTAAAATAGAAAACTGTTGACTGACAGTTCATGAACCAATCAGAATGGCTTATTTTGAATGACAATTACATCAACCAATCAGATGATCTCAATTCTAAACTAATTTGCATAATGGCTTTATTTGCTCTCCATAACTTACTGAGGTCCTTCCTAACCCTAGTTTAATTGAACACCTTCAGAACCAGCCACAGATAGTTGATAACAAGAGCATTCTTGACCAATTGTATTGCTGGTTGAAGACTATTGCATGATGGACCCAGCAAAAGATGTAAAATAGAAAAATGTTGACTACATTCTTGACCAATTGTCTTGCTGGTTGAAGACTATTGCATGATGGTCCCAGCAAAAGTTGTAAAATAGAAAACTGTTGACTGACAGTTCATGAACCAATCAGAATGGCTTATTTTGAATGACAATTGCATCAACCAATCAGATGGTCTCAATTCTAAACTAATTTGCATAAGGGCTTTATTTGATCTCCATAACTTACTGAGGTCCTTCTTAACCCTAGTTTGATTGAACACCAGCCACAGATAGTTGATAACAAGAGCAATCTTGACTAATTGTCTTGCTGTTTGAAGACGTTTGCATGATGGTCCCAGCAAAAGTTGTAAAATAGAAAACTGTTAACTGACAGTACATGAACCAATCAGAATGGCTTATTTTGAATGACAATTGCATCAACCAATCAGATGATCTCAATTCTAAACTAATTTGCATAATGGCTTTATTTGCTCTCCATAACTTACTGAGGTCCTTCCTAACCCTAGTTTAATTGAACAACTGCAGAATCAGCCAAAGACAGTTGATAACAAGAGCATTCTTGACCAGTTGTCTTGCTGGTTGAAGACTATTGCATGATGGTCCCAGAAAAAGATGTAAAATAAAAAAATGTTGACTACATTCTTGACCAATTGTCTTGCTGGTTGAAGACTATTGCAAAGTTGTAAAATAAAAAACTGTTGACTGACAGTACATGAACCAATCAGCATGGCTTATTTTGAATGACAATTGCATCAACCAATCAGATGGTCTAAATTCTAAACTAATTTGCATAAGGGCTTTATTTGCTCTCCATAGCTTACTGAGGTCCTTTTTAACCCTAGTTTAATTGAACACCAGCAGAACCAGCCACAGATAGTTGATAACAAGAGCATTCTTGACCAATTGGCTTGCTGGTAGAAGACTATTGCATGATGGACCCAGCAAAAGATGTAAAATAGAAAAATGTTGACTACATTCTTAAACAATTGTCTTGCTGGTTGAAGGCTATTGCAAGATGGTCCCAGCAAAAGTTGTAAAATAGAAAACTGTTGACTGACAGTTCATGAACCAATCAGAATGGCTTATTTTGAATGACAATTGCATCAACCAATCAGATGGTCTCAATTCTAAACTAATTTGCATAAGGGCTTTATTTGATCTCCATAACTTACTGAGGTCCTTCCTAACCCTAGTTTAATTGAACAACTGCAGAACCAGCCAAAGACAGTGGAAAACAAGAGCATTCTTGATCAATTGGCATGCTGGTTGTAGACTATTGCATGATGGTCCACGCAAAAGTTGTAAAATAGAAAACTGTTGACTGACAGTACATAAACCAATCAGAATGGCTTATTTTGAATGACAATTGCATCAACCAATCAGATGGTCTCAATTCTAAACTAATTTGCATAAGGGCTTTATTTGCTCTCCATAACTTACTGAGGTCCTTCCTAACCCTAGTTTAATTGAACAACTGCAGAACCAGCCAAAGACAGTTGATAACAAGAGCATTCCTGACCAATTGTTTCGCTGGTTGCAGCAAAAGTTGTAAAATAGAAAACTGTTGACTGAAAGTACATGAACCAATCAGAATGGCTTATTTTGAATGACAATTGCATCAACCAATCAGATGATCTCAATTCTAAACTAATTTGCATAATGGCTTTATTTGCTCTCCATAACTTACTGAGGTCCTTCCTAACCCTAGTTTAATTGAACACCAACAGAACCAGCCACAGATAGTTGATAACAAGAGCATTCTTGACCAATTGGCTTGCTGGCTGAAGACTATTGCATGATGATTCCAGCAAAAGTTGTAAAATAGAAAACTGTTGACTGACAGTTCATTAACCAATCAGAATGGCTTATTTTGAATGACAATTGCATCAACCAATCAGATGGTCTCAATTCTAAACTAATTTACATAAGGGCTTTATTTGATCTCCATAACTTACTGAGGTCCTTCTTAACCCTAGTTTGATTGAACACCAGCCACAGATAGTTGATAACAAGAGCAATCTTGACTAATTGTCTTGCTGGTTGAAGACTATTGCATGATGGTCCCAGCAAAAGTTGTAATATAGAAAACTGTTAACTGACAGTACATGAACCAATCAGAATGGCTTATTTTGAATGACAATTGCATCAACCAATCAGATGGTCTCAATTCTAAACTGATTTGCATAAGGGCTTTATTTGCTCTCCATAACTTACTGAGTTCCTTCCTAACCCTAGTTTAATTGAACAACTGCAGAACCAGCCAAAGACAGTTGATAACGAGAGCTTTCCTGACCAATTGTCTTGCTGGTTGCAGCAAAAGTTGTAAAATAGAAAACTGTTAACTGACAGTACATGAACCAATCAGAATGGATTATTTTGAATGACAATTGCATCAACCAATCAGATTATCTCAATTCTAAACTAATTTGCATAATGGCTTTATTTGCTCTCCATAACTTACTGAGGTCCTTCCTAACCCTAGTTTAATTGAACACCTTCAGAACCAGCCACAGATAGTTGATAACAAGAGCAATCTTGACCAATTGTATTGCTGGTTGAAGACTATTGCATGATGGACCCAGCAAAAGAAGTAAAATAGAAAAATGTTCACTACATTCTTGACCAATTGTCTTGCTGGTTGAAGACTATTGCATGATGGTCCCAGCAAAAGTTGTAAAATAGAAAACTGTTGACTGACAGTTCATGAACCAATCAGAATGGCTTATTTTGAATGACAATTGCATCAACCAATCAGATGGTCTCAATTCTAAACTAATTTGCATAAGGGCTTTATTTGCTCTCCATAACTTACTGAGTGTCACGACTGGGGATTTGGGACCCGGGAGTGACCTTGGTGGCTAGCTGACAACCCAATGGAAACAGGGCGGAGGCAAGTGGATACAAATAGGTAATGTTTATTGCATAGAATGAACTGGTACAGGGGACATTAGAAAGTCTGTAAAAGTCTTTGGAAAGCTGGGAACTGATAAGTTACTTGGAGGCACGTAGTAGAGGCACGGGAGCACAGGAGCTGGAAAGCACAGAGTAGGTCCACTGGAGTGCAGGTGCCGGAAGCACGGAGTTGGACCACTGGAGAGCAGGTGCCGGAAGCACGGTAGGCAGTGGTGAAGGTGGTTGCGGGTGCAGGTACTGAGGCACGCAGAGGCAGGTGGACACAGGTGCAGATGCTGGAGCGTGCGGGTGCAAGTGGTCACAGGTGCAGGTAACTTCGGAAGCACAGGTGCAGAAAACTCGGAAGCACAGGTGCAGGTAACTCAGAAGCACAGGTGCAGGTAACTCGGAAGCACAGGTGCAGGTAACTCGGAAGCACAGGTGCAGGTAACTCGGAAGCACAGGTGCAGGTAACTCGGAAGCACAGGTGCAGGTAACTCGGAAGCACAGGTGCAGGTAACTCGGAATGCAGGAACGGATGAACACTGGTGCAGATGAACACAGGTACAGGTGAGTCGGAAGCACAGGTGCAAGTAACTCAGAAGCACAGGTGCAGGTAACTTCGGAAGGCAGGAACAGATGAACACTGGCACAGATGAACACAGGTGCAGATAACTTGGAAGCACAGGTGCAGGTAACTGGAAGGCAGGAACAGATGAACACTGGCACAGATGAACACAGGTGCAGATACTTGTAATGCAGGAACAGGTGAACACTACTGCAGGGTCTTGAAGGCACACAGGTGTAGGAACGCTGGTGCAGGGTCTTGGAAGCACACAGGTGTAGGAATGCTGGTGCAGGTACTTGGAGACACACAGGTGTAGGAATGCTGGTGCAGGGTCTTGGAAGCTCACAGGGGTAGAAATGCTGGTGCAGGGTCTTGGAAGCACACAGGTGTAGGAATGCTGGTGCAGGGTCTTGGAAGCACACAGGTGTAGGAATGCTGGTGCAGGGTCTTGGAAGCTCACAGGTGTAGGAATGCTTGGAAGCAGGATACAAATGCTGGGTAACTGGAATAATACAGAGCTTAAGCAGGAACACAAACTGAAGCTTCCTTCCAGGTTATTGACAACAATGCAAAAGCAAAGTGTCTATGCAGGGCTGGGAGGATAACCCCTCAGAGCAGCACTGATTGGCCATCCGGGTGATTGGGAATGGCCACACCTGGAACAGTCTCTGGATGAGGCCAACAGGGAACTTGTATCTTTCAAGTGGTAACCACAGAGTTAATGGCTGAATCAGAATCACCCAGGTGCTCATTACAAGCTCAGATCTTGATCTTGCAGCAGCAGGCTGAGAAACAAGACTGACAGGCAGGTAAAACAGGACAAACACACTGAGTTCTGGCAGGATTGTGACAGTACCCCCCCTTTACGGGTGGCCACCGGACACTTCAGGAACTTTGAAGAAAAGTCACAATTCTGCCTCATCATCAGAACAGGTGGACCATCCATCGTCGATGTAAACGGAATTCCCGTTCCATTGGACACGATAATGAGGATGACTTCCGTCCGGAAGGAACACTTGACTTGGACGAAGAGGACCACTGGAGAAAGACGTAGAATCAAATTCATCAGGGATAACTGAAGTATTTTTGACTGGAACTGAGAGACGAGAAGATCGGGGCCTTGAGGCTAAGGCACCACTAAGACTCAAATTAAATTTTGTTCGATATCCAGGGGCTTTCGGATAGCCATCTTTAGCATCTAACTGAATTTTTCTCAGCGGTAAGACAGGGCAAGGTGAAACAGGATTTTCAAGGAAAGGGGTAGAGTCATAATCCTCATCATACTCAGAATCAGAATCCATGTCTAGAGTTAAGACTGCCTTGCTCTGACTGGAGGTTTCTGAAGACTTGTTGGGGCAAGGTACCGTAGAAGGTTCCACTTGAGGATGAGACAGAGAAACACAGCCAACTCTTAAGCTCATGGGTACAGACCTTGAAGATGTGAGATATTCAGCAGAAAACTCGAAGGAATCTTTGGAAGGAGACAGAGCCATATAATTTAGTTCCATATCTATGGACTGAGTCTTTGGTGACGACTGTGAACCAGCCTGTTTTCTGGCAGCCCGAACATTTTTGATATATTGGTCAAGAAGAGCTTGATCTTGTTCGGAGAGTTCCATCTTGGAGGACTGAGCTAAATCTGTGTTAAAGTATAGAGTCTCTAGAGTACTAACTGTTTTTTCAACACAGTGGGAGTCGATAGAAGACAGGCTGGAATTATCAGGATCAGGTAAGTTTGGGAGAGTCTCTGGGCTGAAGGATAGTACAGACGTGGAAGTAGACAAACTTGGACCAGCTGGAACCGGAGGACATCCGATTGTACTTGAACCAGCTAGGACCGGCAGGGACTCTGGATTGACGGATGGGACCGGATGATCACTGAAGATGCTTAAACCGGCTGGGACCGGCATGGACTCAGGATTGATGGATGGCAACGGATGATCCCTGAATATACTTGAACCGGTTGGGACCGGCATGGACTCTGGACTGACGGCTGGAACCGGATCATCAATGGAGGTACTTGAACCGGCTGGGACCGGAGTGGACTCTGGACTGACGGATGGGACCGGATGAGGTCCAGAGGTGTCGGAATCGGCTGGAACCGAAAGAGCCTCCTGACTGACGGCTGGAACCGGATCATCAATGGAGGTACTTGAACCGGCTGGAACCGGAGTGGACACAGGACTGCGGACCCCCACTTGGGGCTGGAGACTGCGGACCCCCACTTGGGGCTGGAGACTGCGGACCCCCACTTGGGGCTGGAGACTGCGGACCCCCACTTGGGGCTGGAGACTGCGGACCCCCACTTGGGGCTGGAGACTGCGGACCCCCACTTGGGGCTGGAGACTGCGGACCCCCTCTTGGGGCTGGAGACTGCGGACCCCCTCTTGGGGCTGGAGACTGCGGACCCCCTCTTGGGGCTGGAGACTGCGGACCCCCTCTTGGGGCTGGAGACTGCGGACCCCCTCTTGGGGCTGGAAACTGCGGACCCCCTCTTGGGGCTGGAGACTGGATGTGGTCAGAATCACTTTGTTCTTGGGCTTGCGGAGTGAACAATTCTCAATGAAGTGGTCTGGATTACCACAGTAGAAACATAAATGGAGAGACCTGCGTCTTTGGCGTTCAGATTCTGAAAGCTGGGACCTCCGCTTGCCCTGGACAGAAATTTTGCTCTGAAGGTTGGGAGGCCTTTCAGATTTCACAGGCACAGTCACTGAGACTCCATTCACTTTGGAGCTGTAGCTGATGGGCTTCACAACCTCAGGAGTGTAACTGAGTAACGTAGTTATTATGGGAAAAATTTTTGCCAAAAGTTCTTGCAGCTGGATAAGTGAGTGGTGGTAGGTTCCCATTGGTATTGCTGTCAGATTTTGCATAGCCACTTTAAAGTCACTAGCCAAGTCCAGGGGCTTTTGCATACTGTCACGACTGGGGATTTGGGACCCGGGAGTGACCTTGGTGGCTAGCTGACAACCCAATGGAAACAGGGCGGAGGCAAGTGGATACAAATGGATAATGTTTATTGCATAGAATGAACTGGTACAGGGGACATTAAAAAGTCTGTAAAAGTCTTTGGAAAGCTGGGAACTGATAAGTTACTTGGAGGCACGTAGTAGAGGCACGGGAGCACAGGAGCTGGAAAGCACAGAGTAGGTCCACTGGAGTGCAGGTGCCGGAAGCACGGAGTTGGACCACTGGAGAGCAGGTGCCGGAAGCACGGTAGGCAGTGGTGAAGGTGGTTGCGGGTGCAGGTACTGAGGCACGCAGAGGCAGGTGGACACAGGTGCAGATGCTGGAGCGTGCGGGTGCAAGTGGTCACAGGTGCAGGTAACTTCGGAAGCACAGGTGCAGAAAACTCGGAAGCACAGGTGCAGGTAACTCGGAAGCACAGGTGCAGGTAACTCGGAAGCACAGGTGCAGGTAACTCGGAAGCACAGGTGCAGGTAACTCGGAAGCACAGGTGCAGGTAACTCGGAAGCACAGGTGCAGGTAACTCGGAAGCACAGGTGCAGGTAACTCAGAAGCACAGGTGCAGGTAACTCGGAATGCAGGAACGGATGAACACTGGTGCAGATGAACACAGGTACAGGTGAGTCGGAAGCACAGGTGCAAGTAACTCAGAAGCACAGGTGCAGGTAACTTCGGAAGGCAGGAACAGATGAACACTGGCACAGATGAACACAGGTGCAGATAACTTGGAAGCACAGGTGCAGGTAACTGGAAGGCAGGAACAGATGAACACTGGCACAGATGAACACAGGTGCAGATACTTGTAATGCAGGAACAGAAGAACACTGCTGCAGGGTCTTGAAGGCACACAGGTGTAGGAACGCTGGTGCAGGGTCTTGGAAGCACACAGGTGTAGGAATGCTGGTGCAGGTACTTGGAGACACACAGGTGTAGGAATGCTGGTGCAGGGTCTTGGAAGCTCACAGGGGTAGAAATGCTGGTGCAGGGTCTTGGAAGCACACAGGTGTAGGAATGCTGGTGCAGGGTCTTGGAAGCACACAGGTGTAGGAATGCTGGTGCAGGGTCTTGGAAGCTCACAGGTGTAGGAATGCTTGGAAGCAGGATACAAATGCTGGGTAACTGGAATAATACAAAGCTTAAGCAGGAACACAAACTGAAGCTTCCTTCCAGGTTATTGACAACAATGCAAAAGCAAAGTGTCTATGCAGGGCTGGGAGGATAACCCCTCAGAGCAGCACTGATTGGCCATCCGGGTGATTGGGAATGGCCACACCTGGAACAGTCTCTGGATGAGGCCAACAGGGAACTTGTATCTTTCAAGTGGTAACCACAGAGTTAATGGCTGAATCAGAATCACCCAGGTGCTCATTACAAGCTCAGATCTTGATCTTGCAGCAGCAGGCTGAGAAACAAGACTGACAGGCAGGTAAAACAGGACAAACACACTGAGTTATGGCAGGATTGTGACACTGAGGTCCTTCCTAACCCTAGTTTAATTGAACACCAGCAGAATCATCCACAGACAGTTGATAACAAGAGCATTCTTGATCAATTGGCTTGCTGGTTGTAGACTGTTGCATGATGGTCCCAGCAAAGGTTGTAAAATAGAAAACTGTTGACTGACAGCACATGAAGCAATCAGAATGGCTTATTTTGAATGACAATTGCATCAACCAATCAGATGGTCTCAATTCTAAACTAATTTGCATAAGGGCATTATTTGATCTCCATAACTTACTGAGGTCCTTCTTAACCCTAGTTTAATTGAACACCAGCAGAACCAGCCACAGATAGTTGATAACAAGAGCATTCTTAACCAATTGGCTTGCTGGTTGAAGACTATTGCATGATGGTCCCAGCAAAAGTTGTAAAATAGAAAACTGTTGACTGACAGTTCATGAACCAATCAGAATGGCTTATTTTGAATGACAATTACATCAACCAATCAGATGATCTCAATTCTAAACTAATTTGCATAATGGCTTTATTTGCTCTCCATAACTTACTGAGGTCCTTCCTAACCCTAGTTTAATTGAACACCTTCAGAACCAGCCACAGATAGTTGATAACAAGAGCATTCTTGACCAATTGTATTGCTGGTTGAAGACTATTGCATGATGGACCCAGCAAAAGATGTAAAATAGAAAAATGTTGACTACATTCTTGACCAATTGTCTTGCTGGTTGAAGACTATTGCATGATGGTCCCAGCAAAAGTTGTAAAATAGAAAACTGTTGACTGACAGTTCATGAACCAATCAGAATGGCTTATTTTGAATGACAATTGCATCAACCAATCAGATGGTCTCAATTCTAAACTAATTTGCATAAGGGCTTTATTTGATCTCCATAACTTACTGAGGTCCTTCTTAACCCTAGTTTGATTGAACACCAGCCACAGATAGTTGATAACAAGAGCAATCTTGACTAATTGTCTTGCTGTTTGAAGACGTTTGCATGATGGTCCCAGCAAAAGTTGTAAAATAGAAAACTGTTAACTGACAGTACATGAACCAATCAGAATGGCTTATTTTGAATGACAATTGCATCAACCAATCAGATGATCTCAATTCTAAACTAATTTGCATAATGGCTTTATTTGCTCTCCATAACTTACTGAGGTCCTTCCTAACCCTAGTTTAATTGAACAACTGCAGAATCAGCCAAAGACAGTTGATAACAAGAGCATTCTTGACCAATTGTCTTGCTGGTTGAAGACTATTGAATGATGGTCCCAGAAAAAGATGTAAAATAAAAAAATGTTGACTACATTCTTGACCAATTGTCTTGCTGGTTGAAGACTATTGCAAAGTTGTAAAATAAAAAAAACTGTTGACTGACAGTACATGAACCAATCAGCATGGCTTATTTTGAATGACAATTGCATCAACCAATCAGATGGTCTAAATTCTAAACTAATTTGCATAAGGGCTTTATTTGCTCTCCATAGCTTACTGAGGTCCTTTTTAACCCTAGTTTAATTGAACACCAGCAGAACCAGCCACAGATAGTTGATAACAAGAGCATTCTTGACCAATTGGCTTGCTGGTAGAAGACTATTGCATGATGGACCCAGCAAAAGATGTAAAATAGAAAAATGTTGACTACATTCTTGACCAATTGTCTTGCTGGTTGAAGGCTATTGCAAGATGGTCCCAGCAAAAGTTGTAAAATAGAAAACTGTTGACTGACAGTTCATGAACCAATCAGAATGGCTTATTTTGAATGACAATTGCATCAACCAATCAGATGGTCTCAATTCTAAACTAATTTGCATAAGGGCTTTATTTGATCTCCATAACTTACTGAGGTCCTTCTTAACCCTAGTTTGATTGAACACCAGCCACAGATAGTCGATAACAAGAGCAATCTTGAATAACTGTCTTGCTGTTTGAAGACGTTTGCATGATGGTCCCAGCAAAAGTTGTAAAATAGAAAACTGTTAACTGACAGTACATGAACCAATCAGAATGGCTTATTTTGAATGACAATTGCATCAACCAATCAGATGATCTCAATTCTAAACTAATTTGCATAATGGCTTTATTTGCTCTCCATAACTTACTGAGGTCCTTCCTAACCCTAGTTTAATTGAACAACTGCAGAATCAGCCAAAGACAGTTGATAACAAGAGCATTCTTGACCAATTGTCTTGCTGGTTGAAGACTATTGCATGATGGTCCAAGAAAAAGATGTAAAATAAAAAAATGTTGACTACATTCTTGACCAATTGTCTTGCTGGTTGAAGACTATTGCAACGTTGTAAAATAGAAAACTGTTGACTGACAGTACATGAACCAATCAGCATGGCTTATTTTGAATGACAATTGCATCAACCAATCAGATGGTCTAAATTCTAAACTAATTTGCATAAGGGCTTTATTTGCTCTCCATAGCTTACTGAGGTCCTTTTTAACCCTAGTTTAATTGAACACCAGCAGAACCAGCCACAGATAGTTGATAACAAGAGCATTCTTGACCAATTGGCTTGCTGGTTGAAGACTATTGCATGATGGTCCCAGCAAAAGTTGTAAAATAGAAAACGGTTGACTGACAGTTCATGAACCAATCAGAATGGCTTATTTTGAAAGACAATTGCATCAACCAATCTGATGATCTCAATTCTAAACTAATTTGCATAATGGCTTTATTTGCTCTCCATAACTTACTGAGGTCCTTCCTAACCCTAGTTTAATTGAACAACTGCAGAATCAGCCAAAGACAGTTGATAACAAGAGCATTCTTGACCAATTGTCTTGCTGGTTGGAGACTATTGCATGATGGACCCAGCAAAAGATGTAAAATAGAAAAATGTTGAGTACATTCTTGACCAATTGTCTTGCTGGTTGAAGACTATTGCTTGATGGTCCCAGCAAAAGTTGTAAAATAGAAAACTGTTGACTGACAGTACATAAACCAATCAGAATGGCTTATTTTGAATGACAATTGCATCAACCAATCAGATGGTCTCAATTCTAAACTAATTTGCATAAGGGCTTTATTTGCTCTCCATAACTTACTGAGGTCCTTCCTAACCCTAGTTTAATTGAACAACTGCAGAACCAGCCAAAGACAGTTGAAAACAAGAGCATTCTTGAGCAATTGTCTTGCTGGTTGTAGACTACTGCATGATGGTCCAAGCAAAAGTTGTAAAATGGAAAACTGTTAACTGACAGTACATGAACCAATCAGAATGGCTTATTTTAAAAGACAATTGAATCAACCAATCTGATGATCTCAATTTTAAACTAATTTGCATAATGGCTTTATTTGCTCTCCATAACTTACTGAGGTCCTTCCTAAACCTAGTTTAATTGAACACCTGCAGAACCAGCCAAAGACAGTTGATAACAAGAGCATTCCTGACCAATTGTTTCGCTGGTTGCAGCAAAAGTTGTAAAATAGAAAACTGTTGACTGAAAGTACATGAACCAATCAGAATGGCTTATTTTGAATGACAATTGCATCAACCAATCAGATGGTCTCAATTCTAAACTGATTTGCATAAGGGCTTTATTTGCTCTCCATAACTTACTGAGTTCCTTCCTAACCCTAGTTTAATTGAACAACTGCAGAACCAGCCAAAGACAGTTGATAACGAGAGCTTTCCTGACCAATTGTCTTGCTGGTTGCAGCAAAAGTTGTAAAATAGAAAACTATTGACTGAAAGTATATAAACCAATCAGAATGGATTATTTTGAATGACAATTGCATCAACCAATCAGATTATCTCAATTCTAAACTAATTTGCATAATGGCTTTATTTGCTCTCCATAACTTACTGAGGTCCTTCCTAACCCTAGTTTAATTGAACACCTTCAGAACCAGCCACAGATAGTTGATATCAAGAGCAATCTTGACCAATTGTATTGCTGGTTGAAGACTATTGCATGATGGACCCAGCAAAAGAAGTAAAATAGAAAAATGTTCACTACATTCTTGACCAATTGTCTTGCTGGTTGAAGACTATTGCATGATGGTCCCAGCAAAAGTTGTAAAATAGAAAACTGTTGACTGACAGTTCATGAACCAATCAGAATGGCTTATTTTGAATGCCAATTGCATAAACCAATCAGATGGTCTCAATTCTAAACTAATTTGCATAAGGGCTTTATTTGCTCTCCATAACTTACTGAGGTCCTTCCTAACCCTAGTTTAATTGAACACCAGCAGAATCATCCACAGACAGTTGATAACAAGAGCATTCTTGATCAATTGGCTTGCTGGTTGTAGACTGTTGCATGATGGTCCCAGCAAAGGTTGTAAAATAGAAAACTGTTGACTGACAGCACATGAAGCAATCAGAATGGCTTATTTTGAATGACAATTGCATCAACCAATCAGATGGTCTCAATTCTAAACTAATTTGCATAAGGGCTTTATTTGATCTCCATAACTTACTGAGGTCCTTCTTAACCCTAGTTTAATTGAACACCAGCAGAACCAGCCACAGATAGTTGATAACAAGAGCATTCTTAACCAATTGGCTTGCTGGTTGAAGACTATTGCATGATGGTCCCAGCAAAAGTTGTAAAATAGAAAACTGTTGACTGACAGTTCATGAACCAATCAGAATGGCTTATTTTGAATGACAATTACATCAACCAATCAGATGATCTCAATTCTAAACTAATTTGCATAATGGCTTTATTTGCTCTCCATAACTTACTGAGGTCCTTCCTAACCCTAGTTTAATTGAACACCTTCAGAACCAGCCACAGATAGTTGATAACAAGAGCAATCTTGACCAATTGTATTGCTGGTTGAAGACTAATGCATGATGGACCCAGCAAAAGATGTAAAATAGAAAAATGTTGACTACATTCTTGACCAATTGTCTTTGGTGGTTGAAGACTATTGCATGATGGTCCCAGCAAAAGTTGTAAAATAGAAAACGGTTGACTGACAGTTCATGAACCAATCAGAATGGCTTATTTTGAAAGACAATTGCATCAACCAATCTGATGATCTCAATTCTAAACTAATTTGCATAATGGCTTTATTTGCTCTCCATAACTTACTGAGGTCCTTCCTAACCCTAGTTTAATTGAACAACTGCAGAATCAGCCAAAGACAGTTGATAACAAGAGCATTCTTGACCAATTGTCTTGCTGGTTGGAGACTATTGCATGATGGACCCAGCAAAAGATGTAAAATAGAAAAATGTTGAGTACATTCTTGACCAATTGTCTTGCTGGTTGAAGACTATTGCTTGATGGTCCCAGCAAAAGTTGTAAAATAGAAAACTGTTGACTGACAGTACATAAACCAATCAGAATGGCTTATTTTGAATGACAATTGCATCAACCAATCAGATGGTCTCAATTCTAAACTAATTTGCATAAGGGCTTTATTTGCTCTCCATAACTTACTGAGGTCCTTCCTAACCCTAGTTTAATTGAACAACTGCAGAACCAGCCAAAGACAGTTGAAAACAAGAGCATTCTTGAGCAATTGTCTTGCTGGTTGTAGACTACTGCATGATGGTCCAAGCAAAAGTTGTAAAATGGAAAACTGTTAACTGACAGTACATGAACCAATCAGAATGGCTTATTTTAAAAGACAATTGAATCAACCAATCTGATGATCTCAATTTTAAACTAATTTGCATAATGGCTTTATTTGCTCTCCATAACTTACTGAGGTCCTTCCTAAACCTAGTTTAATTGAACACCTGCAGAACCAGCCAAAGACAGTTGATAACAAGAGCATTCCTGACCAATTGTTTCGCTGGTTGCAGCAAAAGTTGTAAAATAGAAAACTGTTGACTGAAAGTACATGAACCAATCAGAATGGCTTATTTTGAATGACAATTGCATCAACCAATCAGATGGTCTCAATTCTAAACTGATTTGCATAAGGGCTTTATTTGCTCTCCATAACTTACTGAGTTCCTTCCTAACCCTAGTTTAATTGAACAACTGCAGAACCAGCCAAAGACAGTTGATAACGAGAGCTTTCCTGACCAATTGTCTTGCTGGTTGCAGCAAAAGTTGTAAAATAGAAAACTGTTGACTGAAAGTATATAAACCAATCAGAATGGATTATTTTGAATGACAATTGCATCAACCAATCAGATTATCTCAATTCTAAACTAATTTGCATAATGGCTTTATTTGCTCTCCATAACTTACTGAGGTCCTTCCTAACCCTAGTTTAATTGAACACCTTCAGAACCAGCCACAGATAGTTGATATCAAGAGCAATCTTGACCAATTGTATTGCTGGTTGAAGACTATTGCATGATGGACCCAGCAAAAGAAGTAAAATAGAAAAATGTTCACTACATTCTTGACCAATTGTCTTGCTGGTTGAAGACTATTGCATGATGGTCCCAGCAAAAGTTGTAAAATAGAAAACTGTTGACTGACAGTTCATGAACCAATCAGAATGGCTTATTTTGAATGACAATTGCATAAACCAATCAGATGGTCTCAATTCTAAACTAATTTGCATAAGGGCTTTATTTGCTCTCCATAACTTACTGAGGTCCTTCCTAACCCTAGTTTAATTGAACACCAGCAGAATCATCCACAGACAGTTGATAACAAGAGCATTCTTGATCAATTGGCTTGCTGGTTGTAGACTGTTGCATGATGGTCCCAGCAAAGGTTGTAAAATAGAAAACTGTTGACTGACAGCACATGAAGCAATCAGAATGGCTTATTTTGAATGACAATTGCATCAACCAATCAGATGGTCTCAATTCTAAACTAATTTGCATAAGGGCTTTATTTGATCTCCATAACTTACTGAGGTCCTTCTTAACCCTAGTTTAATTGAACACCAGCAGAACCAGCCACAGATAGTTGATAACAAGAGCATTCTTAACCAATTGGCTTGCTGGTTGAAGACTATTGCATGATGGTCCCAGCAAAAGTTGTAAAATAGAAAACTGTTGACTGACAGTTCATGAACCAATCAGAATGGCTTATTTTGAATGACAATTACATCAACCAATCAGATGATCTCAATTCTAAACTAATTTGCATAATGGCTTTATTTGCTCTCCATAACTTACTGAGGTCCTTCCTAACCCTAGTTTAATTGAACACCTTCAGAACCAGCCACAGATAGTTGATAACAAGAGCAATCTTGACCAATTGTATTGCTGGTTGAAGACTAATGCATGATGGACCCAGCAAAAGATGTAAAATAGAAAAATGTTGACTACATTCTTGACCAATTGTCTTTGGTGGTTGAAGACTATTGCATGATGGTCCCAGCAAAAGTTGTAAAATAGAAAACTGTTTACTGACAGTTCATGAACCAATCAGAATGGCTTATTTTGAATGACAATTGCATCAACCAATCAGATGGTCTCAATTCTAAACTAATTTGCATAAGGGCTTTATTTGCTCTCCATAACTTACTAAGGTCCTTATTAACCCTAGTTTAATTGAACACCAGCAGAACCAGTGACAGATAGTTGATAACAAGAGCATTCTTCACCAATTGTATTGCTGGTTGAAGACTATTGCATGATGGACCCAGCAGAAGATGTAAAACAGAAAAATGTTGACTACATTCTTGACCAATTGTCTTGCTGGTTGAAGATTATTGCATGATGGTCCCAGCAAAAGTTGTAAAATAGAAAACTGTTGAATGACAGTACATAAACCAATCAGAATGGCTTATTTTGAATGACAATTGCATCAACCAATCAGATGGTCTAAATACTAAACTAATTTGCATAAGGGCTTTTTTTGCTCTCCATAACTTACTGAGGTCCTTCCTAACCCTAGTTTAATTGAACACCAGCAGAATCATCCACAGACAGTTGATAACAAGAGCATTCTTGATCAATTGGCTTGCTGGTTGTAGACTATTGCATGATGGTCCAAGCAAAAGTTGTAAAATAGAATACTGTTGACTGACAGCACATGAAGCAATCAGAATGGCTTATTTTGAATGACAATTGCATCAACCAATCAGATGGTCTCAATTCTAAACGAATTTGCATAATGGCTTTATTTGCTCTCCATAACTTACTGAGGTCCTTCCTAACCCTAGTTTAATTGAACTACTGCAGTACCAGCCAAAGACAGTTGATAACAAGAGCATTCTTGTCCAATTGTCTTGCTGGTTGAATACTATTGCATGATGGTCCCAGCAAAAGATGTAAAATAGAAAAATGTTGACTACATACTTGACCAATTGTCTTGCTGGTTGAAGACTATTGCAAAGTTGTAAAATAGAAAACTGTTGACTGACAGTACATGAACCAATCAGCATGGCTTATTTTGAATGACAATTGCATCAACCAATCAGATGGTCTAAATTCTAAACTAATTTGCATAAGGGCTTTATTTGCTCTCCATAACTTACTGAGGTCCTTCTTAACCCTAGTTTAATTGAACAGCAGCAGAACCAGCCACAGATATTTGATAACAAGAGCATTCTTGACCAATTGGCTTGCTGGTTGAAGACTATTGCAAAGTTGTAAAATAGAAAACTGTTGACTGACAGTACATGAACCAATCAGCATGGCTTATTTTGAATGACAATTGCATCAACCAATCAGATGGTCTAAATTCTAAACTAATTTGCATAAGGGCTTTATTTGCTCTCCATAACTTACTGAGGTCCTTCTTAACCCTAGTTTAATTGAACACCAGCAGAACCAGCCACAGATAGTTGATAACAAGAGCATTCTTGACCAATTGGCTTGCTGGTTGAAGACTATTGCAAAGTTGTAAAATAGAAAACTGTTGACTGACAGTACATGAACCAAGCAGCATGGCTTATTTTGAATGACAATTGCATCAACCAATCAGATGGTCTCAATTCTAAACTAATTTGCATAAGGGCTTTATTTGAGCTCCATAACTTACTGAGGTCCTTCTTAACCCTAGTTTAATTGAACACCAGCCACAGATAGTTGATAACAAGAGCATTCCTGACCAATTGTCTTGCTGGTTGAAGACTATTGCATGATGGTCCCAGCAAAAGATGTAAAATAGAAAAATGTTGACTACATTCTTGACCAATTGTCTTGCTGGTTGAAGACTATTGCAAAGTTGTAAAATAGAAAACTGTTGACTGAAAGTACATGAACCATTCAGCATGGCTTATTTTGAATGACAATTGCATCAACCAATCAGATGATCTCAATTCTAAACTAATTTGCATAATGGATTTATTTGCTCTCCATAACTTACTGAGGTCCTTCCTAACCCTAGTTTAATTGAACAACTGCAGAACCAGCCAAAGACAGTTGATAACGAGAGCATTCCTGACCAATTGTTTTGCTGGTTGAAGACTATTGCATGATGGTCCCAGCAAAAGTTGTAAAATAGAAAACTGTTGACTGACAGTTCATTAACCAATCAGGATGGCTTATTTTCAATGACAATTGCATCAACCAATCAGATGGTCTCAATTCTAAACTAATTTGCATAAGGGCTTTATTTGATCTCCATAACTTACTGAGGTAATTCTTAACCCTAGTTTGATTGAACACCAGCCACAGATAGTTGATAATAAGAGCAATCTTGACTAATTGTCTTGCTGTTTGAAGACGTTTGCATGATGGTCCCAGCAAAAGTTGTAAAATAGAAAACTGTTTACTGACAGTACATGAACCCATCAGAATGGCTTATTTTGAATGACAAGTGCATCAACCAATCAGATGGTCTAAATTCTAAACTAATTTGCATAAGGGCTTTATTTGCTCTCCATAACTTACTGAGGTCCTTCTTAACCCTAGTTTAATTGAACAGCAGCAGAACCAGCCACAGATATTTGATAACAAGAGCATTCTTGACCAATTGTCTTGCTGGTTGAAGATTATTGCATGATGGTCCCAGCAAAAGTTGTAAAATAGAAAACTGTTGAATGACAGTACATAAACCAATCAGAATGGCTTATTTTGAATGACAATTGCATCAACCAATCAGATGGTCTAAATACTAAACTAATTTGCATAAGGGCTTTTTTTGCTCTCCATAACTTACTGAGGTCCTTCCTAACCCTAGTTTAATTGAACACCAGCAGAATCATCCACAGACAGTTGATAACAAGAGCATTCTTGATCAATTGGCTTGCTGGTTGTAGACTATTGCATGATGGTCCAAGCAAAAGTTGTAAAATAGAATACTGTTGACTGACAGCACATGAAGCAATCAGAATGGCTTATTTTGAATGACAATTGCATCAACCAATCAGATGGCCTCAATTCTAAACGAATTTGCATAATGGCTTTATTTGCTCTCCATAACTTACTGAGGTCCTTCCTAACCCTAGTTTAATTGAACTACTGCAGTACCAGCCAAAGACAGTTGATAACAAGAGCATTCTTGTCCAATTGTCTTGCTGGTTGAATACTATTGCATGATGGTCCCAGCAAAAGATGTAAAATAGAAAAATGTTGACTACATACTTGACCAATTGTCTTGCTGGTTGAAGACTATTGCAAAGTTGTAAAATAGAAAACTGTTGACTGACAGTACATGAACCAATCAGCATGGCTTATTTTGAATGACAATTGCATCAACCAATCAGATGGTCTAAATTCTAAACTAATTTGCATAAGGGCTTTATTTGCTCTCCATAACTTACTGAGGTCCTTCTTAACCCTAGTTTAATTGAACAGCAGCAGAACCAGCCACAGATATTTGATAACAAGAGCATTCTTGACCAATTGGCTTGCTGGTTGAAGACTATTGCAAAGTTGTAAAATAGAAAACTGTTGACTGACAGTACATGAACCAATCAGCATGGCTTATTTTGAATGACAATTGCATCAACCAATCAGATGGTCTAAATTCTAAACTAATTTGCATAAGGGCTTTATTTGCTCTCCATAACTTACTGAGGTCCTTCTTAACCCTAGTTTAATTGAACACCAGCAGAACCAGCCACAGATAGTTGATAACAAGAGCATTCTTGACCAATTGGCTTGCTGGTTGAAGACTATTGCAAAGTTGTAAAATAGAAAACTGTTGACTGACAGTACATGAACCAAGCAGCATGGCTTATTTTGAATGACAATTGCATCAACCAATCAGATGGTCTCAATTCTAAACTAATTTGCATAAGGGCTTTATTTGAGCTCCATAACTTACTGAGGTCCTTCTTAACCCTAGTTTAATTGAACACCAGCCACAGATAGTTGATAACAAGAGCATTCCTGACCAATTGTCTTGCTGGTTGAAGACTATTGCATGATGGTCCCAGCAAAAGATGTAAAATAGAAAAATGTTGACTACATTCTTGACCAATTGTCTTGCTGGTTGAAGACTATTGCAAAGTTGTAAAATAGAAAACTGTTGACTGAAAGTACATGAACCATTCAGCATGGCTTATTTTGAATGACAATTGCATCAACCAATCAGATGATCTCAATTCTAAACTAATTTGCATAATGGATTTATTTGCTCTCCATAACTTACTGAGGTCCTTCCTAACCCTAGTTTAATTGAACAACTGCAGAACCAGCCAAAGACAGTTGATAACGAGAGCATTCCTGACCAATTGTTTTGCTGGTTGAAGACTATTGCATGATGGTCCCAGCAAAAGTTGTAAAATAGAAAACTGTTGACTGACAGTTCATTAACCAATCAGGATGGCTTATTTTCAATGACAATTGCATCAACCAATCAGATGGTCTCAATTCTAAACTAATTTGCATAAGGGCTTTATTTGATCTCCATAACTTACTGAGGTAATTCTTAACCCTAGTTTGATTGAACACCAGCCACAGATAGTTGATAATAAGAGCAATCTTGACTAATTGTCTTGCTGTTTGAAGACGTTTGCATGATGGTCCCAGCAAAAGTTGTAAAATAGAAAACTGTTTACTGACAGTACATGAACCCATCAGAATGGCTTATTTTGAATGACAAGTGCATCAACCAATCAGATGGTCTAAATTCTAAACTAATTTGCATAAGGGCTTTATTTGCTCTCCATAACTTACTGAGGTCCTTCTTAACCCTAGTTTAATTGAACAGCAGCAGAACCAGCCACAGATATTTGATAACAAGAGCATTCTTGACCAATTGGCTTGCTGGTTGAAGACTATTGCAAAGTTGTAAAATAGAAAACTGTTGACTGACAGTACATGAACCAATCAGCATGGCTTATTTTGAATGACAATTGCATCAACCAATCAGATGGTCTAAATTCTAAACTAATTTGCATAAGGGCTTTATTTGCTCTCCATAACTTACTGAGGTCCTTCTTAACCCTAGTTTAATTGAACACCAGCAGAACCAGCCACAGATAGTTGATAACAAGAGCATTCTTGACCAATTGGCTTGCTGGTTGAAGACTATTGCAAAGTTGTAAAATAGAAAACTGTTGACTGACAGTACATGAACCAATCAGCATGGCTTATTTTGAATGACAATTGCATCAACCAATCAGATGGTCTCAATTCTAAACTAATTTGCATAAGGGCTTTATTTGAGCTCCATAACTTACAGAGGTCCTTCTTAACCCTAGTTTAATTGAACACCAGCCACAGATAGTTGATAACAAGAGCATTCCTGACCAATTGTCTTGCTGGTTGAAGACTATTGCATGATGGTCCCAGCAAAAGATGTAAAATAGAAAAATGTTGACTACATTCTTGACCAATTGTCTTGCTGGTTGAAGACTATTGCAAAGTTGTAAAATAGAAAACTGTTGACTGAAAGTACATGAACCATTCAGCATGGCTTATTTTGAATGACAATTGCATCAACCAATCAGATGATCTCAATTCTAAACTAATTTGCATAATGGATTTATTTGCTCTCCATAACTTACTGAGGTCCTTCCTAACCCTAGTTTAATTGAACAACTGCAGAACCAGCCAAAGACAGTTGATAACGAGAGCATTCCTGACCAATTGTTTTGCTGGTTGAAGACTATTGCATGATGGTCCCAGCAAAAGTTGTAAAATAGAAAACTGTTGACTGACAGTTCATTAACCAATCAGAATGGCTTATTTTCAATGACAATTGCATCAACCAATCAGATGGTCTCAATTCTAAACTAATTTGCATAAGGGCTTTATTTGATCTCCATAACTTACTGAGGTAATTCTTAACCCTAGTTTGATTGAACACCAGCCACAGATAGTTGATAATAAGAGCAATCTTGACTAATTGTCTTGCTGTTTGAAGACATTTGCATGATGGTCCCAGCAAAAGTTGTAAAATAGAAAA
The DNA here is from genome assembly GCF_055691185.1 of Crinia signifera. Lineage (NCBI taxonomy): Eukaryota > Metazoa > Chordata > Amphibia > Anura > Myobatrachidae > Crinia > Crinia signifera. The sequence continues at coordinate 113,596,560 of NC_139219.1, read as the reverse complement.
CTGTTTACTGACAGTACATGAACCCATCAGAATGGCTTATTTTGAATGACAATTGCATCAACCAATCAGATGGTCTCAATTCTAAACTGATTTGCATAAGGGCTTTATTTGCTCTCCATAACTTACTGAGTTCCTTCCTAACCTTAGTTTAATTGAACACCAGCCACAGATAGTTGATAACAAGAGCATTCTTGACCAATTGTCTTGCTGGTTGCAGCAAAAGTTGTAAAATAGAAAACTGTTGACTGAAAGTACATGAACCAATCAGAATGGATTATTTTGAATGACAATTGCATCAACCAATCAGATGATCTCAATTCTAAACTAATTTGCATAATGGCTTTATTTGCTCTCCATAACTTACTGAGGTCCTTCCTTACCCTAGTTTAATTGAACAACTGCAGAACCAGCCAAAGACAGTTGATAACGTGAGCATTCCCGACCAATTGTCTTGCTGGTTGCAGACTATTGCATGATGGTCCCAGCAAAAGTTGTAAAATAGAAAACTGTTGACTGACAGTTCATGAACCAATCAGAATGGCTTATTTTGAATGACAATTGCATCAACCAATCAGATGGTCTCAATTCTAAACTAATTTGCATAAGGGCTTTATTTGATCTCCATAACTTACTAAGGTCCTTCTTAACCCTAGTTTGATTGAACACCAGCCACAGAAAGTTGATAACAAGAGCAATCTTGACTAATTGTCTTGCTGTTTGAAGACCTTTGCATGATGGTCCCAGTAAAAGTTGTAAAATAGAAAACTGTTGACTGACAGTACATGAACCAATCAGCATGGCTTATTTTGAATGACAATTGCATCAACCAATCAGATGGTCTAAACTAATTTGCATAAGGGCTTTATTTGCTCTCCATAACTTACTAAGGTCCTTATTAACCCTAGTTTAATTGAACACCAGCAGAACCAGCGACAGATAGTTGATAACAAGAGCATTCTTGACCAATTGTATTGCTGGTTGAAGACTATTGCATGATGGACCCAGCAAAAGATGTAAAACAGAAAAATGTTGACTACATTCTTGACCAATTGTCTTGCTGGTTGAAGATTATTGCATGATGGTCCCAGCAAAAGTTGTAAAATAGAAAACTGTTGAATGACAGTACATAAACCAATCAGAATGGCTTATTTTGAATGACAATTGCATCAACCAATCAGATGGTCTAAATACTAAACTAATTTGCATAAGGGCTTTATTTGCTCTCCATAACTTACTGAGGTCCTTCCTAACCCTAGTTTAATTGAACACCAGCAGAATCATCCACAGACAGTTGATAACAAGAGCATTCTTGATCAATTGGCTTGCTGTTTGAAGACGTTTGCATGATGGTCCCAGCAAAAGTTGTAAAATAGAAAACTGTTAACTGACAGTACATGAACCAATCAGAATGGCTTATTTTGAATGACAATTGCATCAACCAATCTGATGATCTCAATTCTAAACAAATTTGCATAATGGCTTTATTTGCTCTCCATAACTTACTGAGGTCCTTCCTAACCCTAGTTTAATTGGACACCTGCAGAACCAGCCACAGATAGTTGATAACAAGAGCATTCTTGACCAATTGTATTGCTGGATGAAGAATATTGCATGATGGACCCAGCAAAAGATGTAAAATAGAAAAATGTTGACTACATTCTTGACCAATTGTCTTGCTGGTTGAAGACTATTGCATGATGGTCCCAGCAAAAGTTGTAAAATAGAAAACTGTTTAATGACAGTACATAAACCAATCAGAATGGCTTATTTTGAATGACAATTGCATCAACCAATCAGATGGTCTCAATTCTAAACTAATTTGCATAAGGGCTTTATTTGCTCTCCATAACTTACTGAGGTCCTTATTAACCCTAGTTTAATTGAACACCAGCAGAACCAGCCACAGATAGTTGATAACAAGAGCATTCTTGACCAAATGTCTTGCTGGTTGAAGACTATTGCATGATGGTCCCAGCAAAAGATGTAAAATAAAAAAATGTTGACTACATTAATTGACTAATTGTCTTGCTGTTTGAAGACTATTGCAAAGTTGTAAAATAGAAAACTGTTGACTGACAGTACATGAACTAATCAGCATGGGTTATTTTGAATGACAATTGCATCAACCAATCAGATGGTCTCAATTCTAAACTAATTTGCATAAGGGCTTTATTTGCTCTCCTTCAACTTACTGAGGTCCTTCTTAACCCTAGTTTAATTGAACACCAGCCACAGATAGTTGATAACAAGAGCATTCTTGACCAATTGTCTTGCTTGTTGAAGTCTATTGCGTGATGGCTCCAGCAAAAGATGTAAAATAGAAAAATGTTGACTACATTCTTGACCAATTGTCTTGCTGGTTGAAGACTATTGCAGGATGGTCCCAGCAAAAGTTGTAAAATAGAAAGCTGTTGACTGACAGTACATAAACCAATCAGAATGGCTTATTTTAAATGACAATTGCATCAACCAATCAGATGGTCTCAATTCAAAACTAATTTGCATAAGGGCTTTATTTGCTCTCCATAACTTACTGAGGTCCTTCCTAACCCTAGTTTAATTGAACAACTGCAGAACCAGCCAAAGACAGTTGATAACAAGAGCATTCTTGACCAATTGTCTTGATGGTTGAAGACTATTGCATGATGGTCCCAGCAAAAGATGTAAAATAGAAAAATGTTGACTACATACTTGACCAATTGTCTTGCTGGTTGAAGACTATTGCAAAGTTGTAAAATAGAAAACTGTTAACTGACAGTACATGAACCAATCAGCATGGCTTATTTTGAATGACAATTGCATCAACCAATCAGATGGTCTAAATTCTAAACTAATTTGCATAAGGGCTTTATTTGCTCTCCATAACTTACTAAGGTCCTTCCTTACCCTAGTTTAATTGAACAACTGCAGAACCAGCCAAAGACAGTTGATAACGAGAGCATTCCCGACCAATTGTCTTGCTGGTTGCAGACTATTGCATGATGGTCCTAGCAAAAGTTGTAAAATAGAAAACTGTTGACTGACAGTTCATGAACCAATCAGAATGGCTTATTTTGAATGACAATTGCATCAACCAATCAGATGGTCTCAATTCTAAACTAATTTGCATAAGGGCTTTATTTGATCTCCATAACTTACTAAGGTCCTTCTTAACCCTAGTTTGATTGAACACCAGCCACAGAAAGTTGATAACAAGAGCAATCTTGACTAATTGTCTTGCTGTTTGAAGACCTTTGCATGATGGTCCCAGTAAAAGTTGTAAAATAGAAAACTGTTGACTGACAGTACATGAACCAATCAGCATGGCTTATTTTGAATGACAATTGCATCAACCAATCAGATGGTCTAAACTAATTTGCATAAGGGCTTTATTTGCTCTCCATAACTTACTAAGGTCCTTATTAACCCTAGTTTAATTGAACACCAGCAGAACCAGCGACAGATAGTTGATAACAAGAGCATTCTTGACCAATTGTATTGCTGGTTGAAGACTATTGCATGATGGACCCAGCAAAAGATGTAAAACAGAAAAATGTTGACTACATTCTTGACCAATTGTCTTGCTGGTTGAAGATTATTGCATGATGGTCCCAGCAAAAGTTGTAAAATAGAAAACTGTTGAATGACAGTACATAAACCAATCAGAATGGCTTATTTTGAATGACAATTGCATCAACCAATCAGATGGTCTAAATACTAAACTAATTTGCATAAGGGCTTTATTTGCTCTCCATAACTTACTGAGGTCCTTCCTAACCCTAGTTTAATTGAACACCAGCAGAATCATCCACAGACAGTTGATAACAAGAGCGTTCTTGATCAATTGGCTTGCTGGTTGTAGACTATTGCATGATGGTCCAAGCAAAAGTTGTAAAATAGAAAACTGTTGACTGACAGCACATGAAGCAATCAGAATGGCTTATTTTGAATGACAATTGCATCAACCAATCAGATGGTCTAAACTAATTTGCATAAGGGCTTTATTTGCTCTCCATAACTTACTAAGGTCCTTGTTAACCCTAGTTTAATTGAACACCAGCAGAACCAGCGACAGATAGTTGATAACAAGAGCATTCTTGACCAATTGTATTGCAGGTTGAAGACTATTGCATGATGGACCCAGCAAAAGATGTAAAACAGAAAAATGTTGACTACATTCTTGACCAATTGTCTTGCTGGTTGAAGATTATTGCATGATGGTCCAGCAAAAGTTGTAAAATAGAAAACTGTTGAATGACAGTACATAAACCAATCAGAATGGCTTATTTTGAATGACAATTGCATCAACCAATCAGATGGTCTAAATACTAAACTAATTTGCATAAGGGCTTTATTTGCTCTCCATAACTTACTGAGGTCCTTCCTAACCCTAGTTTAATTGAACACCAGCAGAATCATCCACAGACAGTTGATAACAAGAGCATTCTTGATCAATTGGCTTGCTGGTTGTAGACTATTGCATGATGGTCCAAGCAAAAGTTGTAAAATAGAAAACTGTTGACTGACAGCACATGAAGCAATCAGAATGGCTTATTTTGAATGACAATTGCATCAACCAATCAGATGGTCTAAACTAATTTGCATAAGGGCTTTATTTGCTCTCCATAACTTACTAAGGTCCTTGTTAACCCTAGTTTAATTGAACACCAGCAGAACCAGCGACAGATAGTTGATAACAAGAGCATTCTTGACCAATTGTATTGCTGGTTGAAGACTATTGCATGATGGACCCAGCAAAAGATGTAAAACAGAAAAATGTTGACTACATTCTTGACCAATTGTCTTGCTGGTTGAAGATTATTGCATGATGGTCCAGCAAAAGTTGTAAAATAGAAAACTGTTGAATGACAGTACATAAACCAATCAGAATGGCTTATTTTGAATGACAATTGCATCAACCAATCAGATGGTCTAAATACTAAACTAATTTGCATAAGGGCTTTATTTGCTCTCCATAACTTACTGAGGTCCTTCCTAACCCTAGTTTAATTGAACACCAGGCACAGATAGTTGATAACAAGAGCATTCTTGACCAATTGTGTTGCTGGTTGAAGACTATTGCATGATGGTCCAAGCAAAAGTTGTAAAATAGAAAACTGTTGACTGATAGCACATGAAGCAATCAGAATGGCTTATTTTGAATGACAATTGCATCAACCAATCAGATGGTCTCAATTCTAAACTAATTTGCATAATGGCTTTATTTGCTCTCCACAACTTACTGAGATCCTTATTAACCCTAGTTTAATTGAACACCAGCAGAACCAGCCACAGATAGTTGATAACAAGAGCATTCTTGACCAATTGTCTTGCTAATTGAAGACTATTGTGTGATGGCCCCAGCAAAAGATGTAAAATAGAAAAATGTTGACTACATTCTTGACCAATTGTTTTGCTGGTTGAAGACTATTGCATGATGGTCCCAGCAAAAGTTGTAAAATAGAAAACTGTTGACTGACAGTTCATGAACCAATCAGAATGGCTTATTTTGAATGACAATTGCATCAACCAATCAGATGGTCTCAATTCTAAACTAATTTGCATAAGGGCTTTATTTGATCTCCATAACTTACTGAGGTCCTTCTTAACCCTAGTTTGATTGAACACCAGCCACAGATAGTTAATAACAAGAGTAATCTTGACTAATTGTCTTGCTGTTTGAAGACGTTTGCATGATGGTCCCAGCAAAAGTTGTAAAATAGAAAACTGTTAACTGACAGTACATGAACCAATCAGAATGGCTTATTTTGAATGACAATTGCATCAACCAATCTGATGATCTCAATTCTAAACTAATTTGCATAATGGCTTTATTTGCTCTCCATAACTTACTGAGGTCCTTCCTAACCCTAGTTTAATTGGACACCTGCAGAACCAGCCACAGATAGTTGATAACAAGAGCATTCTTGACCAAATGTCTTGCTGGTTGAAGACTATTGCATGATGGTACCAGTGAAAAGATGTAAAATAAAAAAATGTTGACTACATTCTTGACCAATTGTCTTGCTGTTTGAAGACTATTGCAAAGTTGTAAAATAGAAAACTGTTGACTGACAGTACATGAACCAATCAGCATGACTTATTTTGAATGACAATTGCATCAACCAATCAGATGGTCTCAATTCTAAACTAATTTGCATAAGGGCTTTATTTGCTCTCCTTCAACTTACTGAGGTCCTTCTTAACCCTAGTTTAATTGAACACCAGCCACAGATAGTTGATAACAAGAGCATTCTTGACCAATTGTCTTGCTTGTTGAAGACTATTGCGTGATGGCTCCAGCAAAAGATGTAAAATAGAAAAATGTTGACTACATTCTTGACCAATTGTCTTGCTGGTTGAAGACTATTGCAGGATGGTCCTAGCAAAAGTTGTAAAATAGAAAACTGTTGACTGACAGTTCATGAACCAATCAGAATGGCTTATTTTGAATGACAATTGCATCAACCAATCAGATGGTCTCAATTCTAAACTAATTTGCATAAGGGCTTTATTTGATCTCCATAACTTACTAAGGTCCTTCTTAACCCTAGTTTGATTGAACACCAGCCACAGAAAGTTGATAACAAGAGCAATCTTGACTAATTGTCTTGCTGTTTGAAGACCTTTGCATGATGGTCCCAGTAAAAGTTGTAAAATAGAAAACTGTTGACTGACAGTACATGAACCAATCAGCATGGCTTATTTTGAATGACAATTGCATCAACCAATCAGATGGTCTAAACTAATTTGCATAAGGGCTTTATTTGCTCTCCATAACTTACTAAGGTCCTTATTAACCCTAGTTTAATTGAACACCAGCAGAACCAGCGACAGATAGTTGATAACAAGAGCATTCTTGACCAATTGTATTGCTGGTTGAAGACTATTGCATGATGGACCCAGCAAAAGATGTAAAACAGAAAAATGTTGACTACATTCTTGACCAATTGTCTTGCTGGTTGAAGATTATTGCATGATGGTCCCAGCAAAAGTTGTAAAATAGAAAACTGTTGAATGACAGTACATAAACCAATCAGAATGGCTTATTTTGAATGACAATTGCATCAACCAATCAGATGGTCTAAATACTAAACTAATTTGCATAAGGGCTTTATTTGCTCTCCATAACTTACTGAGGTCCTTCCTAACCATAGTTTAATTGAACACCAGCAGAATCATCCACAGACAGTTGATAACAAGAGCATTCTTAAACAATTGGCTTGCTGGTTGTAGACTATTGCATGATGGTCCAAGCAAAAGTTGTAAAATAGAAAACTGTTGACTGACAGCACATGAAGCAATCAGAATGGCTTATTTTGAATGACAATTCCATCAACCAATCAGATGGTCTCAATTCTAAACTAATTTGTATAAGGGCTTTATTTGCTCTCCATAACTTACTGAGATCCTTATTAACCCTAGTTTAATTGAACACCAGCCACAGATAGTTGATAACAAGAGCATTCTTGACCAATTGTATTGCTGGTTGAAGACTATTGCATGATGGACCCAGCAAAAGATGTAAAACAGAAAAATGTTGACTACATTCTTGACCAATTGTCTTACTGGTTGAAGATTATTGCATGATGGTCCCAGCAAAAGTTGTAAAATAGAAAACTGTTGAATGACAGTACATAAACCAATCAGAATGGCTTATTTTGAATGACAATTGCATCAACCAATCAGATGGTCTAAATACTAAACTAATTTGCATAAGGGCTTTATTTGCTCTCCATAACTTACTGAGGTCCTTCCTAACCCTAGTTTAATTGAACACCAGCAGAATCATCCACAGACAGTTGATAACAAGAGCATTCTTGATCAATTGGCTTGCTGGTTGTAGACTATTGCATGATGGTCCAAGCAAAAGTTGTAAAATAGAAAACTGTTGACTGACAGCACATGAAGCAATCAGAATGGCTTATTTTGAATGACAATTGCATCAACCAATCAGATGGTCTAAACTAATTTGCATAAGGGCTTTATTTGCTCTCCATAACTTACTAAGGTCCTTGTTAACCCTAGTTTAATTGAACACCAGCAGAACCAGCGACAGATAGTTGATAACAAGAGCATTCTTGACCAATTGTATTGCTGGTTGAAGACTATTGCATGATGGACCCAGCAAAAGATGTAAAACAGAAAAATGTTGACTACATTCTTGACCAATTGTCTTGCTGGTTGAAGATTATTGCATGATGGTCCAGCAAAAGTTGTAAAATAGAAAACTGTTGAATGACAGTACATAAACCAATCAGAATGGCTTATTTTGAATGACAATTGCATCAACCAATCAGATGGTCTAAATACTAAACTAATTTGCATAAGGGCTTTATTTGCTCTCCATAACTTACTGAGGTCTTTCCTAACCCTAGTTTAATTGAAAACCTACCAAACCAGGCACAGATAGTTGATAACAAGAGCATTCTTGACCAATTGTGTTGCTGGTTGAAGACTATTGCATGATGGTCCAAGCAAAAGTTGTAAAATAGAAAACTGTTGACTGATAGCACATGAAGCAATCAGAATGGCTTATTTTGAATGACAATTGCATCAACCAATCAGATGGTCTCAATTCTAAACTAATTTGCATAAGGGCTTTATTTGCTCTCCATAACTTACTGAGATCCTTATTAACCCTAGTTTAATTGAACACCAGCAGAACCAGCCACAGATAGTTGATAACAAGAGCATTCTTGACCAATTGTCTTGCGGGTTGAAGACTATTGTGTGATGGCCCCAGCAAAAGATGTAAAATAGAAAAATGTTGACTACATTCTTGACCAATTGTTTTGCTGGTTGAAGACTATTGCATGATGGTCCCAGCAAAAGTTGTAAAATAGAAAACTGTTGACTGACAGTTCATGAACCAATCAGAATGGCTTATTTTGAATGACAATTGCATCAACCAATCAGATGGTCTCAATTCTAAACTAATTTGCATAAGGGCTTTATTTGATCTCCATAACTTACTGAGGTCCTTCTTAACCCTAGTTTGATTGAACACCAGCCACAGATAGTTAATAACAAGAGTAATCTTGACTAATTGTCTTGCTGTTTGAAGACGTTTGCATGATGGTCCCAGCAAAAGTTGTAAAATAGAAAACTGTTAACTGACAGTACATGAACCAATCAGAATGGCTTATTTTGAATGACAATTGCATCAACCAATCTGATGATCTCAATTCTAAACTAATTTGCATAATGGCTTTATTTGCTCTCCATAACTTAATGAGGTCCTTCCTAACCCTAGTTTAATTGAACAACTGCAGAACCAGCCAAAGACAGTTGATAACAAGAGCATTCTTGACCAATTGTCTTGCTGGTTGAAGACTATTGCATGATGGTCCCAGAAAAAGATGTAAAATAAAAAAATGTTGACTACATTCTTGACCAATTGTCTTGCTGATTGAAGACTATTGCAAAGTTGTAAAATAGAAAACTGTTGACTGACAGTTCATGAACCAATCAGAATGGCTTATTTTGAATGACAATTGCATCAACCAATCAGATGGTCTCAATTCTAAACTAATTTGCATAAGGGCTTTATTTGATCTCCATAACTTACTGAGGTCCTTCTTAACCCTAGTTTGATTGAACACCAGCCACAGATAGTTGATAACAAGAGCAATGTTGACTAATTGTCTTGCTGTTTGAAGACCTTTGCATGATGTTCCCAGCAAAAGTTGTAAAATAGAAAACTGTTGACTGACAGTACATGAACCAATCAGAATGGCTTATTTTGAATGACAATTGCATCAACCAATCTGATGATCTCAATTCTAAACTAATTTGCATAATGGCTTTATTTGCTCTCCATAACTTACTGAGGTCCTTCCTAACCCTAGTTTAATTGAACACCTGCAGAACCAGCCACAGATAGTTGATAATAAGAGCATTCTTGACCAATTGTATTGCTGGTTGAAGACTATTGCATGATGGTCCCAGCAAAAGTTGTAAAATAGAAAACTGTTGACTGACAGTACATGAACCAATCAGCATGGCTTATTTTGAATGACAATTGCATCAACAACTCAGATGGTCTCAATTCTAAACTAATTTGCATAAGGGCTTTATTTGCTCTCCTTCAACTTACTGAGGTCCTTCTTAACCCTAGTTTAATTGAACACCAGCCACAGATAGTTGATAACAAGAGCATTCTTGACCAATTGTCTTGCTGGTTGAAGACTATTGCGTGATGGCTCCAGCAAAAGATGTAAAATAGAAAAATGTTGACTACATTCTTGACCAATTGTCTTGCTGGTTGAAGACTATTGCATGATGGTCCCAGCAAAAGTTGTAAAATAGAAAGCTGTTGACTGACAGTACATAAACCAATCAGAATGGCTTATTTTGAATGACAATTGCATCAACCAATCAGATGGTCTCAATTCTAAACTAATTTGCATAAGGGCTTTATTTGCTCTCCTTCAACTTACTGAGGTCCTTCTTAACCCTAGTTTAATTGAACACCAGCCACAGATAGTTGATAACAAGAGCATTCTTGACCAATTGTCTTGCTGGTTGAAGACTATTGCGTGATGGCTCCAGCAAAAGATGTAAAATAGAAAAATGTTGACTACATTCTTGACCAATCGTCTTGCTGGTTGAAGATTATTCCATGATGTTCCCAGCCAAAGTTGTAAAATAGAAAACTGTTGACTGACAGTACATACACCAATCAGAATGGCTTATTTTGAATGACAGTGGCATCACCCAATCAGATGTTCTCAATTCTGAACTAATTTGCATAAGTACTTAATTTGCTATTCATAACTTACTGAGGTCCTTCCTCATCCAAGTCTAATTGAACAACTGCAAAACCAGCCACAGATAGTTGATAACAAGGGCATTCTTGACCAATTGTCTTGCTGGTTGAAGACTATTGCATGATGTTCCCAGCCAAAGTTGTAAAATAGAAAACTGTTGACTGACAGTACATACACCAATCAGAATGGCTTATTTTGAATGACAATTGCATCAACCAATCAGATGGTCTCAATTCTAAACTAATTTTCATAAGGGCTTTATTTGCTCTCCATAACTTACTGAGGTCCTTCTTAACCCTAGTTTAATTGAACACCAGCAGAACCAGCCACAGATAGTTGATAACAAGAGCATTCTTGCCGAATTGGCTTGCTGGTTGAAGACTATTGCAAAGTTGTAAAATAGAAAACTGTTGACTGACAGTACATGAACCAATCAGCATGGCTTATTTTGAATGACAATTGCATCAACCAATCAGATGGTCTAAATTCTAAACTAATTTGCATAAGGGCTTTATTTGCTCTCCATAACTTACTGAGGTCCTTCTTAACCCTAGTTTAATTGAACACCAGCAGAACCATCCACAGATAGTTGATAACAAGAGCATTCTTGACCAATTGGCTTGCTGGTTGAAGACTATTGCATGATGGTCCCAGCAAAAGTTGTAAAATAGAAAACTGTTGACTGACAGTTCATGAACCAATCAGAATGGCTTATTTTGAATGACAATTGCATCAACCAATCAGATGGTCTCAATTCTAAACTAATTTGCATAAGGGCTTTATTTGAGCTCTATAACTTACTGAGGTCCCTGCAAACCCTAGTTTAATTGAACACCAGGCACAGATAGTTGATAACAAGAGCATTCTTGACCAATTGTCTTGCTGGTCCCAGCAAAAGTTGTAAAATAGAAAACTGTTGACTGACAGTACATAAACCAATAAGAATGGCTTATTTTGAATGACAATTGCATCAACCAATCAGATGGTCTCAATTCTAAACTGATTTGCATAATGGCTTTATTTGCTCTCCATAACTTACTGCGGTCCCTCCAAACCCTAGTTTAATTGAACACCAGGCACAGATAGTTGATAACAAGAGCATTCGTGACCAATTGTCTTGCTGGTTCCAGCAAAAGTTGTAAAATAGAAAACTGTTGACTGACAGTACATAAACCAATAAGAATGGCTTATTTTGAATGACAATTGCATCAACCAATCAGATGGTCTCAATTCTAAACTAATTTGCATAAGGGCTTTATTTGCTCTCCATAACTTACTGAGGTCCTTCCTAACCCTAGTTTAGTTGAACACCTGCTGAACCAGCCACAGATATTTAATAACAAGAGCATTCTTGACCAATTGTCTTGCTGGTTGAAGACTATTGCATGATGGCCCCAGCAAAATATGTAAAATAGAAAAATGTCAACTACATTCTTGACCAATTGTCTTGCTGGTTGAAGACTATTGCATGATGGTCCCAACAAAAGTTGTAAAATAGAAAACTGTTGACTGACAGTACATAAACCAATCAGAATGGCTTATTTTGAATGACAATTGCATCAACCAATCAGATGGTCTCAATTCCAAATTAATTTGCATAAGGGCTTTATTTGCTCTCCATAAATTACTGAGGTCCTTCTTAACCCTAGTTTAATTGAACACCAGCAGAACCAGCCACAGAGAGTTGATAATAAGAGCATTCTTGACCAATTGTATTGCTGGTTGAAGACTATTGCATGATGGCCCCAGCAAAAGATGTAAAATAGAAAAATGTTGACTACATTCTTGACCAATTGTCTTGCTGGTTGAAGACTATTGCATGGTGGTCCCAACAAAAGTTGTAAAATAGAAAACTGTTGACTGACAGTACATAAACCAATCAGAATGGCTTATTTTGAATGACAATTGCATCAACCAATCAGATGGTCTCAATTCAAAACTAATTTGCATAAGGGCTTTATTTGCTCTCCATAACTTACTAAGGTCCTTCTTAACCCTAGTTTAATTGAACACCAGCCACAGATAGTTGATAACAAGAGCATTCTTGACCAATTGTCTTGCTGGTTGAAGACTATTGCATGATGGTCCCAGCAAAAGTTGTAAAATAGAAAGCTGTTGACTGACAGTACATAAACCAATCAGAATGGCTTATTTTGAATGACAATTGCATCAACCAATCAGATGGTCTCAATTCAAAACTAATTTGCATAAGGGCTTTATTTGCTCTCCATAACTTACTAAGGTCCTTCCTAACCCTAGTTTAATTGAACACCAGCCACAGATAGTTGATAACAAGAGCATTCTTGACCAATCGTCTTGCTGGTTGAAGATTATTGCATGATGTTCCCAGCCAAAGTTGTAAAATAGAAAACTGTTGACTGACAGTACATACACCAATCAGAATGGCTTATTTTGAATGACAGTGGCATCACCCAATCAGATGTTATCAATTCTGAACTAATTTGCATAAGTACTTAATTTGCTATTCATAACTTACTGAGGTCCTTCCTCATCCAAGTCTAATTGAACAACTGCAAAACCAGCCACAGATAGTTGATAACAAGGGCATTCTTGACCAATTGTCTTGCTGGTTGAAGAATATTGCATGATGTTCCCAGCCAAAGTTGTAAAATAGAAAACTGTTGACTGACAGTACATAAACCAATCAGAATGGCTTATTTTGAATGACAATTGCATCAACCAATCAGATGGTCTCAATTCTAAACTAATTTGCATAAGGGCTTTATTTGCTCTCCTTCAACTTACTGAGGTCCTTCTTAACCATAGTTTAATTGAACACCAGCCACAGATAGTTGATAACAAGAGCATTCTTGACCAATTGTCTTGCTGGTTGAAGACTATTGCGTGATGGCTCCAGCAAAAGATGTAAAATAGAAAAATGTTGACTACATTCTAAACCAATTGTCTTGCTGGTTGAAGACTATTGCATGATGGTCCCAGCAAAAGTTGTAAAATAGAAAGCTGTTGACTGACAGTACATAAACCAATCAGAATGGCTTATTTTGAATGACAATTGCATCAACCAATCAGATGGTATCAATTCAAAACTAAATTGCATAAGGGCTTTATTTGCTCTCCATAACTTACTGAGGTCCTTCCTAACCCTAGTTTAATTGAACACCAGCCACAGATAGTTGATAACAAGAGCATTCTTGACCAATCGTCTTGCTGGTTGAAGATTATTGCATGATGTTCCCAGCCAAAGTTGTAAAATAGAAAACTGTTGACTGACAGTACATACACCAATCAGAATGGCTTATTTTGAATGACAGTGGCATCACCCAATCAGATGTTCTCAATTCTGAACTAATTTGCTATTCATAACTTACTGAGGTCCTTCCTCATCCAAGTCTAATTGAACAACTGCAAAACCAGCCACAGATAGTTGATAACAAGGGCATTCTTGACCAATTGTCTTGCTGGTTGAAGACTATTGCATGATGTTCCCAGCCAAAGTTGTAAAATAGAAAACTGTTGACTGACAGTACATACACCAATCAGCATGGCTTATTTTGAATGACAATTGCATCAACCAATCAGATGGTCTAAATTCTAAACTAATTTGCATAAGGGCTTTATTTGCTCTCCATAACTTACTGAGGTCCTTCTTAACCCTAGTTTAATTGAACACCAGCAGAACCAGCCACAGATAGTTGATAACAAGAGCATTCTTGACCAATTGGCTTGCTGGTTGAAGACTATTGCATGATGGTCCCAGCAAAAGTTGTAAAATAGAAAACTGTTGACTGACAGTTCATGAACCAATCAGAATGGCTTATTTTGAATGACAATTGCATCAACCAATCAGATGGTCTCAATTCTAAACTAATTTGCATAAGGGCTTTATTTGAGCTCCATAACTTACTGAGGTCCCTCCAAACCCTAGTTTAATTGAACACCAGGCACAGATAGTTGATAACAAGAGCATTCTTGACCAATTGTCTTGCTGGTCCCAGCAAAAGTTGTAAAATAGAAAACTGTTGACTGACAGTACATAAACCAATAAGAATGGCTTATTTTGAATGACAATTGCATCAACCAATCAGATGGTCTCAATTCTAAACTGATTTGCATAATGGCTTTATTTGCTCTCCATAACTTACTGCGGTCCCTCCAAACCCTAGTTTAATTGAACACCAGGCACAGATAGTTGATAACAAGAGCATTCTTGACCAATTGTCTTGCTGGTTCCAGCAAAAGTTGTAAAATAGAAAACTGTTGACTGACAGTACATAAACCAATAAGAATGGCTTATTTTGAATGACAATTGCATCAACCAATCAGATGGTCTCAATTCTAAACTAATTTGCATAAGGGCTTTATTTGCTCTCCATAACTTACTGAGGTCCTTCCTAACCCTAGTTTAGTTGAACACCTGCAGAACCAGCCACAGATAGTTAATAACAAGAGCATTCTTGACCAATTGTATTGCTGGTTGAAGACTATTGCATGATGGTCCCAGCAAAAGTTGTTAAATAGAAAACTGTTGACTGACAGTACAGGAACCAATTAGAATGGCTTATTTTGAATGACAATTGCATCAACCAATCAGATGGTCTCAATTCTAAACTAATTTGCATAAGGGCTTTATTTGCTCTCCATAACTTACTGAGGTCCTTCCTAACCCTAGTTTAGTTGAACACCTGCAGAACCAGCCACAGATAGTTAATAACAAGAGCATTCTTGACCAATTGTATTGCTGGTTGAAGACTATTGCATGATGGTCCCAGCAAAAGTTGTTAAATAGAAAACTGTTGACTGACAGTACAGGAACCAATTAGAATGGCTTATTTTGAATGACAATTGCATCAACCAATCAGATGGTCTCAATTCCAAATTAATTTGCATAAGGGCTTTATTTGCTCTCCATAAATTTCTGAGGTCCTTCTTAACCCTAGTTTAATTGAACACCAGCAGAACCAGCCACAGATAGTTGATAATGAGAGCATTCTTGACCAATTGTATTGCTGGTTGAAGACTATTGCATGATGGCCCCAGCAAAAGATGTAAAATAGAAAAATGTTGACTACATTCTTGACCAATTGTCTTGCTGGTTGAAGACTATTGCATGATGGTCCCAACAAAAGTTGTAAAATAGAAAACTGTTGACTGACAGTACATAAACCAATCAGAATGGCTTATTTTGAATGACAATTGCATCAACCAATCAGATGGTCTCAATTCAAAACTAATTTGCATAAGGGCTTTATTTGCTCTCCATAACTTACTAAGGTCCTTCCTAACCCTAGTTTAATTGAACAACTGCAGAATCAGCCAAAGACAGTTGATAACAAGAGCATTCTTGACCAATTGTCTTGCTGGTTGAAGACTATTGCATGATGGACCCAGCAAAAGATGTAAAATAGAAAAATGTTGAGTACTTTCTTGACCAATTGTCTTGCTGGTTGAAGACTATTGCTTGATGGTCCCAGCAAAAGTTGTAAAATAGAAAACTGTTGACTGACAGTACATAAACCAATCAGAATGGCTTATTTTGAATGACAATTGCATCAACCAATCAGATGGTCTCAATTCTAAACTAATTTGCATAAGGGCTTTATTTGCTCTCCATAACTTACTGAGGTCCTTCCTAACCCTAGTTTAATTGAACAACTGCAGAACCAGCCAAAGACAGTGGAAAACAAGAGCATTCTTGATCAATTGGCATGCTGGTTGTAGACTATTGCATGATGGTCCACGCAAAAGTTGTAAAATAGAAAACTGTTGACTGACAGTACATAAACCAATCAGAATGGCTTATTTTGAATGACAATTGCATCAACCAATCAGATGGTCTCAATTCTAAACTAATTTGCATAAGGGCTTTATTTGCTCTCCATAACTTACTGAGGTCCTTCCTAACCCTAGTTTAATTGAACAACTGCAGAACCAGCCAAAGACAGTTGATAACAAGAGCATTCCTGACCAATTGTTTCGCTGGTTGCAGCAAAAGTTGTAAAATAGAAAACTGTTGACTGAAAGTACATGAACCAATCAGAATGGCTTATTTTGAATGACAATTGCATCAACCAATCAGATGATCTCAATTCTAAACTAATTTGCATAATGGCTTTATTTGCTCTCCATAACTTACTGAGGTCCTTCCTAACCCTAGTTTAATTGAACACCAACAGAACCAGCCACAGATAGTTGATAACAAGAGCATTCTTGACCAATTGGCTTGCTGGCTGAAGACTATTGCATGATGGTCCCAGCAAAAGTTGTAAAATAGAAAACTGTTGACTGACAGTTCATTAACCAATCAGAATGGCTTATTTTGAATGACAATTGCATCAACCAATCAGATGGTCTCAATTCTAAACTAATTTACATAAGGGCTTTATTTGATCTCCATAACTTACTGAGGTCCTTCTTAACCCTAGTTTGATTGAACACCAGCCACAGATAGTTGATAACAAGAGCAATCTTGACTAATTGTCTTGCTGGTTGAAGACTTTTGCATGATGGTCCCAGCAAAAGTTGTAATATAGAAAACTGTTAACTGACAGTACATGAATCAATCAGAATGGCTTATTTTGAATGACAATTGCATCAACCAATCAGATGGTCTCAATTCTAAACTGATTTGCATAAGGGCTTTATTTGCTCTCCATAACTTACTGCGTTCCTTCCTAACCCTAGTTTAATTGAACAACTGCAGAACCAGCCAATGACAGTTGATAACGAGAGCTTTCCTGACCAATTGTCTTGCTGGTTGCAGCAAAAGTTGTAAAATAGAAAACTGTTAACTGACAGTACATGAACCAATCAGAATGGATTATTTTGAATGACAATTGCATCAACCAATCAGATTATCTCAATTCTAAACTAATTTGCATAATGGCTTTATTTGCTCTCCATAACTTACTGAGGTCCTTCCTAACCCTAGTTTAATTGAACACCTTCAGAACCAGCCACAGATAGTTGATAACAAGAGCAATCTTGACCAATTGTATTGCTGGTTGAAGACTATTGCATGATGGACCCAGCAAAAGAAGTAAAATAGAAAAATGTTCACTACATTCTTGACCAATTGTCTTGCTGGTTGAAGACTATTGCATGATGGTCCCAGCAAAAGTTGTAAAATAGAAAACTGTTGACTGACAGTTCATGAACCAATCAGAATGGCTTATTTTGAATGACAATTGCATCAACCAATCAGATGGTCTCAATTCTAAACTAATTTGCATAAGGGCTTTATTTGCTCTCCATAACTTACTGAGTGTCACGACTGGGGATTTGGGACCCGGGAGTGACCTTGGTGGCTAGCTGACAACCCAATGGAAACAGGGCGGAGGCAAGTGGATACAAATGGGTAATGTTTATTGCATAGAATGAACTGGTACAGGGGACATTAGAAAGTCTGTAAAAGTCTTTGGAAAGCTGGGAACTGATAAGTTACTTGGAGGCACGTAGTAGAGGCACGGGAGCACAGGAGCTGGAAAGCACAGAGTAGGTCCACTGGAGTGCAGGTGCCGGAAGCACGGAGTTGGACCACTGGAGAGCAGGTGCCGGAAGCACGGTAGGCAGTGGTGAAGGTGGTTGCGGGTGCAGGTACTGAGGCACGCAGAGGCAGGTGGACACAGGTGCAGATGCTGGAGCGTGCGGGTGCAAGTGGTCACAGGTGCAGGTAACTTCGGAAGCACAGGTGCAGAAAACTCGGAAGCACAGGTGCAGGTAACTCGGAAGCACAGGTGCAGGTAACTCGGAAGCACAGGTGCAGGTAACTCGGAAGCACAGGTGCAGGTAACTCGGAAGCACAGGTGCAGGTAACTCGGAAGCACAGGTGCAGGTAACTCGGAAGCACAGGTGCAGGGAACTCAGAAGCACAGGTGCAGGTAACTCGAAAGCACAGGTGCAGGTAACTCGGAAGCACAGGTGCAGGTAACTCGGAAGCACAGGTGCAGGTAACTCGGAATGCAGGAACGGATGAACACTGGTGCAGATGAACACAGGTACAGGTGAGTCGGAAGCACAGGTGCAAGTAACTCAGAAGCACAGGTGCAGGTAACTTCGGAAGGCAGGAACAGATGAACACTGGCACAGATGAACACAGGTGCAGATAACTTGGAAGCACAGGTGCAGGTAACTGGAAGGCAGGAACAGATGAACACTGGCACAGATGAACACAGGTGCAGATACTTGTAATGCAGGAACAGAAGAACACTGCTGCAGGGTCTTGAAGGCACACAGGTGTAGGAACGCTGGTGCAGGGTCTTGGAAGCACACAGGTGTAGGAATGCTGGTGCAGGTACTTGGAGACACACAGGTGTAGGAATGCTGGTGCAGGGTCTTGGAAGCTCACAGGGGTAGAAATGCTGGTGCAGGGTCTTGGAAGCACACAGGTGTAGGAATGCTGGTGCAGGGTCTTGGAAGCACACAGGTGTAGGAATGCTGGTGCAGGGTCTTGGAAGCTCACAGGTGTAGGAATGCTTGGAAGCAGGATACAAATGCTGGGTAACTGGAATAATACAAAGCTTAAGCAGGAACACAAACTGAAGCTTCCTTCCAGGTTATTGACAACAATGCAAAAGCAAAGTGTCTATGCAGGGCTGGGAGGATAACCCCTCAGAGCAGCACTGATTGGCCATCCGGGTGATTGGGAATGGCCACACCTGGAACAGTCTCTGGATGAGGCCAACAGGGAACTTGTATCTTTCAAGTGGTAACCACAGAGTTAATGGCTGAATCAGAATCACCCAGGTGCTCATTACAAGCTCAGATCTTGATCTTGCAGCAGCAGGCTGAGAAACAAGACTGACAGGCAGGTAAAACAGGACAAACACACTGAGTTATGGCAGGATTGTGACACTGAGGTCCTTCCTAACCCTAGTTTAATTGAACACCAGCAGAATCATCCACAGACAGTTGATAACAAGAGCATTCTTGATCAATTGGCTTGCTGGTTGTAGACTGTTGCATGATGGTCCCAGCAAAGGTTGTAAAATAGAAAACTGTTGACTGACAGCACATGAAGCAATCAGAATGGCTTATTTTGAATGACAATTGCATCAACCAATCAGATGGTCTCAATTCTAAACTAATTTGCATAAGGGCTTTATTTGATCTCCATAACTTACTGAGGTCCTTCTTAACCCTAGTTTAATTGAACACCAGCAGAACCAGCCACAGATAGTTGATAACAAGAGCATTCTTAACCAATTGGCTTGCTGGTTGAAGACTATTGCATGATGGTCCCAGCAAAAGTTGTAAAATAGAAAACTGTTGACTGACAGTTCATGAACCAATCAGAATGGCTTATTTTGAATGACAATTACATCAACCAATCAGATGATCTCAATTCTAAACTAATTTGCATAATGGCTTTATTTGCTCTCCATAACTTACTGAGGTCCTTCCTAACCCTAGTTTAATTGAACACCTTCAGAACCAGCCACAGATAGTTGATAACAAGAGCATTCTTGACCAATTGTATTGCTGGTTGAAGACTATTGCATGATGGACCCAGCAAAAGATGTAAAATAGAAAAATGTTGACTACATTCTTGACCAATTGTCTTGCTGGTTGAAGACTATTGCATGATGGTCCCAGCAAAAGTTGTAAAATAGAAAACTGTTGACTGACAGTTCATGAACCAATCAGAATGGCTTATTTTGAATGACAATTGCATCAACCAATCAGATGGTCTCAATTCTAAACTAATTTGCATAAGGGCTTTATTTGATCTCCATAACTTACTGAGGTCCTTCTTAACCCTAGTTTGATTGAACACCAGCCACAGATAGTTGATAACAAGAGCAATCTTGACTAATTGTCTTGCTGTTTGAAGACGTTTGCATGATGGTCCCAGCAAAAGTTGTAAAATAGAAAACTGTTAACTGACAGTACATGAACCAATCAGAATGGCTTATTTTGAATGACAATTGCATCAACCAATCAGATGATCTCAATTCTAAACTAATTTGCATAATGGCTTTATTTGCTCTCCATAACTTACTGAGGTCCTTCCTAACCCTAGTTTAATTGAACAACTGCAGAATCAGCCAAAGACAGTTGATAACAAGAGCATTCTTGACCAGTTGTCTTGCTGGTTGAAGACTATTGCATGATGGTCCCAGAAAAAGATGTAAAATAAAAAAATGTTGACTACATTCTTGACCAATTGTCTTGCTGGTTGAAGACTATTGCAAAGTTGTAAAATAAAAAACTGTTGACTGACAGTACATGAACCAATCAGCATGGCTTATTTTGAATGACAATTGCATCAACCAATCAGATGGTCTAAATTCTAAACTAATTTGCATAAGGGCTTTATTTGCTCTCCATAGCTTACTGAGGTCCTTTTTAACCATAGTTTAATTGAACACCAGCAGAACCAGCCACAGATAGTTGATAACAAGAGCATTCTTGACCAATTGGCTTGCTGGTAGAAGACTATTGCATGATGGACCCAGCAAAAGATGTAAAATAGAAAAATGTTGACTACATTCTTAAACAATTGTCTTGCTGGTTGAAGGCTATTGCAAGATGGTCCCAGCAAAAGTTGTAAAATAGAAAACTGTTGACTGACAGTTCATGAACCAATCAGAATGGCTTATTTTGAATGACAATTGCATCAACCAATCAGATGGTCTCAATTCTAAACTAATTTGCATAAGGGCTTTATTTGATCTCCATAACTTACTGAGGTCCTTCTTAACCCTAGTTTGATTGAACACCAGCCACAGATAGTCGATAACAAGAGCAATCTTGAATAACTGTCTTGCTGTTTGAAGACGTTTGCATGATGGTCCCAGCAAAAGTTGTAAAATAGAAAACTGTTAACTGACAGTACATGAACCAATCAGAATGGCTTATTTTGAATGACAATTGCATCAACCAATCAGATGATCTCAATTCTAAACTAATTTGCATAATGGCTTTATTTGCTCTCCATAACTTACTGAGGTCCTTCCTAACCCTAGTTTAATTGAACAACTGCAGAACCAGCCAAAGACAGTGGAAAACAAGAGCATTCTTGATCAAATGGCATGCTGGTTGTAGACTATTGCATGATGGTCCACGCAAAAGTTGTAAAATAGAAAACTGTTGACTGACAGTACATAAACCAATCAGAATGGCTTATTTTGAATGACAATTGCATCAACCAATCAGATGGTCTCAATTCTAAACTAATTTGCATAAGGGCTTTATTTGCTCTCCATAACTTACTGAGGTCCTTCCTAACCCTAGTTTAATTGAACAACTGCAGAACCAGCCAAAGACAGTTGATAACAAGAGCATTCCTGACCAATTGTTTCGCTGGTTGCAGCAAAAGTTGTAAAATAGAAAACTGTTGACTGAAAGTACATGAACCAATCAGAATGGCTTATTTTGAATGACAATTGCATCAACCAATCAGATGATCTCAATTCTAAACTAATTTGCATAATGGCTTTATTTGCTCTCCATAACTTACTGAGGTCCTTCCTAACCCTAGTTTAATTGAACACCAACAGAACCAGCCACAGATAGTTGATAACAAGAGCATTCTTGACCAATTGGCTTGCTGGCTGAAGACTATTGCATGATGGTCCCAGCAAAAGTTGTAAAATAGAAAACTGTTGACTGACAGTTCATTAACCAATCAGAATGGCTTATTTTGAATGACAATTGCATCAACCAATCAGATGGTCTCAATTCTAAACTAATTTACATAAGGGCTTTATTTGATCTCCATAACTTACTGAGGTCCTTCTTAACCCTAGTTTGATTGA
Organism: Crinia signifera; assembly: GCF_055691185.1. Classification (NCBI taxonomy): domain Eukaryota; kingdom Metazoa; phylum Chordata; class Amphibia; order Anura; family Myobatrachidae; genus Crinia; species Crinia signifera. Next base: position 113,574,071 of record NC_139219.1, on the reverse strand, counting down.
ACACCAGCCACAGATAGTTGATAACAAGAGCAATCTTGACTAATTGTCTTGCTGGTTGAAGACTATTGCATGATGGTCCCAGCAAAAGTTGTAATATAGAAAACTGTTAACTGACAGTACATGAACCAATCAGAATGGCTTATTTTGAATGACAATTGCATCAACCAATCAGATGGTCTCAATTCTAAACTGATTTGCATAAGGGCTTTATTTGCTCTCCATAACTTACTGAGTTCCTTCCTAACCCTAGTTTAATTGAACAACTGCAGAACCAGCCAAAGACAGTTGATAATGAGAGCTTTCCTGACCAATTGTCTTGCTGGTTGCAGCAAAAGTTGTAAAATAGAAAACTGTTAACTGACAGTACATGAACCAATCAGAATGGATTATTTTGAATGACAATTGCATCAACCAATCAGATTATCTCAATTCTAAACTAATTTGCATAATGGCTTTATTTGCTCTCCATAACTTACTGAGGTCCTTCCTAACCCTAGTTTAATTGAACACCTTCAGAACCAGCCACAGATAGTTGATAACAAGAGCAATCTTGACCAATTGTATTGCTGGTTGAAGACTATTGCATGATGGACCCAGCAAAAGAAGTAAAATAGAAAAATGTTCACTACATTCTTGACCAATTGTCTTGCTGGTTGAAGACTATTGCATGATGGTCCCAGCAAAAGTTGTAAAATAGAAAACTGTTGACTGACAGTTCATGAATCAATCAGAATGGCTTATTTTGAATGACAATTGCATCAACCAATCAGATGGTCTCAATTCTAAACTAATTTGCATAAGGGCTTTATTTGCTCTCCATAACTTACTGAGTGTCACGACTGGGGATTTGGGACCCGGGAGTGACCTTGGTGGCTAGCTGACAACCCAATGGAAACAGGGCGGAGGCAAGTGGATACAAATGGGTAATGTTTATTGCATAGAATGAACTGGTACAGGGGACATTAGAAAGTCTGTAAAAGTCTTTGGAAAGCTGGGAACTGATAAGTTACTTGGAGGCACGTAGTAGAGGCACGGGAGCACAGGAGCTGGAAAGCACAGAGTAGGTCCACTGGAGTGCAGGTGCCGGAAGCACGGAGTTGGACCACTGGAGAGCAGGTGCCGGAAGCACGGTAGGCAGTGGTGAAGGTGGTTGCGGGTGCAGGTACTGAGGCACGCAGAGGCAGGTGGACACAGGTGCAGATGCTGGAGCATGCGGGTGCAAGTGGTCACAGGTGCAGGTAACTTCGGAAGCACAGGTGCAGAAAACTCGGAAGCACAGGTGCAGGTAACTCAGAAGCACAGGTGCAGGTAACTCGGAAGCACAGGTGCAGGTAACTCGGAAGCACAGGTGCAGGTAACTCGGAAGCACAGGTGCAGGTAACTCGGAAGCACAGGTGCAGGTAACTCGGAAGCACAGGTGCAGGTAACTCGGAATGCAGGAACGGATGAACACTGGTGCAGATGAACACAGGTACAGGTGAGTCGGAAGCACAGGTGCAAGTAACTCAGAAGCACAGGTGCAGGTAACTTCGGAAGGCAGGAACAGATGAACACTGGCACAGATGAACACAGGTGCAGATAACTTGGAAGCACAGGTGCAGGTAACTGGAAGGCAGGAACAGATGAACACTGGCACAGATGAACACAGGTGCAGATACTTGTAATGCAGGAACAGGTGAACACTACTGCAGGGTCTTGAAGGCACACAGGTGTAGGAACGCTGGTGCAGGGTCTTGGAAGCACACAGGTGTAGGAATGCTGGTGCAGGTACTTGGAGACACACAGGTGTAGGAATGCTGGTGCAGGGTCTTGGAAGCTCACAGGGGTAGAAATGCTGGTGCAGGGTCTTGGAAGCACACAGGTGTAGGAATGCTGGTGCAGGGTCTTGGAAGCACACAGGTGTAGGAATGCTGGTGCAGGGTCTTGGAAGCTCACAGGTGTAGGAATGCTTGGAAGCAGGATACAAATGCTGGGTAACTGGAATAATACAGAGCTTAAGCAGGAACACAAACTGAAGCTTCCTTCCAGGTTATTGACAACAATGCAAAAGCAAAGTGTCTATGCAGGGCTGGGAGGATAACCCCTCAGAGCAGCACTGATTGGCCATCCGGGTGATTGGGAATGGCCACACCTGGAACAGTCTCTGGATGAGGCCAACAGGGAACTTGTATCTTTCAAGTGGTAACCACAGAGTTAATGGCTGAATCAGAATCACCCAGGTGCTCATTACAAGCTCAGATCTTGATCTTGCAGCAGCAGGCTGAGAAACAAGACTGACAGGCAGGTAAAACAGGACAAACACACTGAGTTCTGGCAGGATTGTGACAGTACCCCCCCTTTACGGGTGGCCACCGGACACTTCAGGAACTTTGAAGAAAAGTCACAATTCTGCCTCATCATCAGAACAGGTGGACCATCCATCGTCGATGTAAACGGAATTCCCGTTCCATTGGACACGATAATGAGGATGACTTCCGTCCGGAAGGAACACTTGACTTGGACGAAGAGGACCACTGGAGAAAGACGTAGAATCAAATTCATCAGGGATAACTGAAGTATTTTTGACTGGAACTGAGAGACGAGAAGATCGGGGCCTTGAGGCTAAGGCACCACTAAGACTCAAATTAAATCTTGTTCGATATCCAGGGGCTTTCGGATAGCCATCTTTAGCATCTAACTGAATTTTTCTCAGCGGTAAGACAGGGCAAGGTGAAACAGGATTTTCAAGGAAAGGGGTAGAGTCATAATCCTCATCATACTCAGAATCAGAATCCATGTCTAGAGTTAAGACTGCCTTGCTCTGACTGGAGGTTTCTGAAGACTTGTTGGGGCAAGGTACCGTAGAAGGTTCCACTTGAGGATGAGACAGAGAAACACAGCCAACTCTTAAGCTCATGGGTACAGACCTTGAAGATGTGAGATATTCAGCAGAAAACTCGAAGGAATCTTTGGAAGGAGACAGAGCCATATAATTTAGTTCCATATCTATGGACTGAGTCTTTGGTGACGACTGTGAACCAGCCTGTTTTCTGGCAGCCCGAACATTTTTGATATATTGGTCAAGAAGAGCTTGATCTTGTTCGGAGAGTTCCATCTTGGAGGACTGAGCTAAATCTGTGTTAAAGTATAGAGTCTCTAGAGTACTAACTGTTTTTTCAACACAGTGGGAGTCGATAGAAGACAGGCTGGAATTATCAGGATCAGGTAAGTTTGGGAGAGTCTCTGGGCTGAAGGATAGTACAGACGTGGAAGTAGACAAACTTGGACCAGCTGGAACTGGAGGACATCCGATTGTACTTGAACCAGCTAGGACCGGCAGGGACTCTGGATTGACGGATGGGACCGGATGATCACTGAAGATGCTTAAACCGGCTGGGACCGGCATGGACTCAGGATTGATGGATGGCAACGGATGATCCCTGAATATACTTGAACCGGTTGGGACCGGAATGGACTCTGGACTGACGGCTGGAACCGGATCATCAATGGAGGTACTTGAACCGGCTGGGACCGGAGTGGACTCTGGACTGACGGATGGGACCGGATGAGGTCCAGAGGTGTCGGAATCGGCTGGAACCGAAAGAGCCTCCTGACTGACGGCTGGAACCGGATCATCAATGGAGGTACTTGAACCGGCTGGAACCGGAGTGGACACAGGACTGCGGACCCCCACTTGGGGCTGGAGACTGCGGACCCCCACTTGGGGCTGGAGACTGCGGACCCCCACTTGGGGCTGGAGACTGCGGACCCCCACTTGGGGCTGGAGACTGCGGACCCCCACTTGGGGCTGGAGACTGCGGACCCCCACTTGGGGCTGGAGACTGCGGACCCCCTCTTGGGGCTGGAGACTGCGGACCCCCTCTTGGGGCTGGAGACTGCGGACCCCCTCTTGGGGCTGGAGACTGCGGACCCCCTCTTGGGGCTGGAGACTGCGGACCCCCTCTTGGGGCTGTAAACTGCGGACCCCCTCTTGGGGCTGGAAACTGCGGACCCCCTCTTGGGGCTGGAGACTGGATGTGGTCAGAATCACTTTGTTCTTGGGCTTGCGGAGTGAACAATTCTCAATGAAGTGGTCTGGATTACCACAGTAGAAACATAAATGGAGAGACCTGCGTCTTTGGCGTTCAGATTCTGAAAGCTGGGACCTCCGCTTGCCCTGGACAGAAATTTAGCTCTGAAGGTTGGGAGGCCTTTCAGATTTCACAGGCACAGTCACTGAGACTCCATTCACTTTGGAGCTGTAGCTGATGGGCTTCACAACCTCAGGAGTGTAACTGAGTAACGTAGTTATTATGGGAAAATTTTTTGCCAAAAGTTCTTGCAGCTGGATAAGTGAGTGGTGGTAGGTTCCCATTGGTATTGCTGTCAGATTTTGCATAGCCACTTTAAAGTCACTAGCCAAGTCCAGGGGCTTTTGCATACTGTCACGACTGGGGATTTGGGACCCGGGAGTGACCTTGGTGGCTAGCTGACAACCCAATGGAAACAGGGCGGAGGCAAGTGGATACAAATGGGTAATGTTTATTGCATAGAATGAACTGGTACAGGGGACATTAAAAAGTCTTTGGAAAGCTGGGAACTGATAAGTTACTTGGAGGCACGTAGTAGAGGCACGGGAGCACAGGAGCTGGAAAGCACAGAGTAGGTCCACTGGAGTGCAGGTGCCGGAAGCACGGAGTTGGACCACTGGAGAGCAGGTGCCGGAAGCACGGTAGGCAGTGGTGAAGGTGGTTGCGGGTGCAGGTACTGAGGCACGCAGAGGCAGGTGGACACAGGTGCAGATGCTGGAGCGTGCGGGTGCAAGTGGTCACAGGTGCAGGTAACTTCGGAAGCACAGGTGCAGAAAACTCGGAAGCACAGGTGCAGGTAACTCGGAAGCACAGGTGCAGGTAACTCGGAAGCACAGGTGCAGGTAACTCGGAAGCACAGGTGCAGGTAACTCGGAAGCACAGGTGCAGGTAACTCGGAAGCACAGGTGCAGGTAACTCGGAAGCACAGGTGCAGGTAACTCAGAAGCACAGGTGCAGGTAACTCGAAAGCACAGGTGCAGGTAACTCAGAAGCACAGGTGCAGGTAACTCGGAAGCACAGGTGCAGGTAACTCGGAATGCAGGAACGGATGAACACTGGTGCAGATGAACACAGGTACAGGTGAGTCGGAAGCACAGGTGCAAGTAACTCAGAAGCACAGGTGCAGGTAACTTCGGAAGGCAGGAACAGATGAACACTGGCACAGATGAACACAGGTGCAGATAACTTGGAAGCACAGGTGCAGGTAACTGGAAGGCAGGAACAGATGAACACTAGCACAGATGAACACAGGTGCAGATACTTGTAATGCAGGAACAGAAGAACACTGCTGCAGGGTCTTGAAGGCACACAGGTGTAGGAACGCTGGTGCAGGGTCTTGGAAGCACACAGGTGTAGGAATGCTGGTGCAGGTACTTGGAGACACACAGGTGTAGGAATGCTGGTGCAGGGTCTTGGAAGCTCACAGGGGTAGAAATGCTGGTGCAGGGTCTTGGAAGCACACAGGTGTAGGAATGCTGGTGCAGGGTCTTGGAAGCACACAGGTGTAGGAATGCTGGTGCAGGGTCTTGGAAGCTCACAGGTGTAGGAATGCTTGGAAGCAGGATACAAATGCTGGGTAACTGGAATAATACAGAGCTTAAGCAGGAACACAAACTGAAGCTTCCTTCCAGGTTATTGACAACAATGCAAAAGCAAAGTGTCTATGCAGGGCTGGGAGGATAACCCCTCAGAGCAGCACTGATTGGCCATCCGGGTGATTGGGAATGGCCACACCTGGAACAGTCTCTGGATGAGGCCAACAGGGAACTTGTATCTTTCAAGTGGTAACCACAGAGTTAATGGCTGAATCAGAATCACCCAGGTGCTCATTACAAGCTCAGATCTTGATCTTGCAGCAGCAGGCTGAGAAACAAGACTGACAGGCAGGTAAAACAGGACAAACACACTGAGTTATGGCAGGATTGTGACACTGAGGTCCTTCCTAACCCTAGTTTAATTGAACACCAGCAGAATCATCCACAGACAGTTGATAACAAGAGCATTCTTGATCAATTGGCTTGCTGGTTGTAGACTGTTGCATGATGGTCCCAGCAAAGGTTGTAAAATAGAAAACTGTTGACTGACAGCACATGAAGCAATCAGAATGGCTTATTTTGAATGACAATTGCATCAACCAATCAGATGGTCTCAATTCTAAACTAATTTGCATAAGGGCTTTATTTGATCTCCATAACTTACTGAGGTCCTTCTTAACCCTAGTTTAATTGAACACCAGCAGAACCAGCCACAGATAGTTGATAACAAGAGCATTCTTAACCAATTGGCTTGCTGGTTGAAGACTATTGCATGATGGTCCCAGCAAAAGTTGTAAAATAGAAAACTGTTGACTGACAGTTCATGAACCAATCAGAATGGCTTATTTTGAATGACAATTACATCAACCAATCAGATGATCTCAATTCTAAACTAATTTGCATAATGGCTTTATTTGCTCTCCATAACTTACTGAGGTCCTTCCTAACCCTAGTTTAATTGAACACCTTCAGAACCAGCCACAGATAGTTGATAACAAGAGCATTCTTGACCAATTGTATTGCTGGTTGAAGACTATTGCATGATGGACCCAGCAAAAGATGTAAAATAGAAAAATGTTGACTACATTCTTGACCAATTGTCTTGCTGGTTGAAGACTATTGCATGATGGTCCCAGCAAAAGTTGTAAAATAGAAAACTGTTGACTGACAGTTCATGAACCAATCAGAATGGCTTATTTTGAATGACAATTGCATCAACCAATCAGATGGTCTCAATTCTAAACTAATTTGCATAAGGGCTTTATTTGATCTCCATAACTTACTGAGGTCCTTCTTAACCCTAGTTTGATTGAACACCAGCCACAGATAGTTGATAACAAGAGCAATCTTGACTAATTGTCTTGCTGTTTGAAGACGTTTGCATGATGGTCCCAGCAAAAGTTGTAAAATAGAAAACTGTTAACTGACAGTACATGAACCAATCAGAATGGCTTATTTTGAATGACAATTGCATCAACCAATCAGATGATCTCAATTCTAAACTAATTTGCATAATGGCTTTATTTGCTCTCCATAACTTACTGAGGTCCTTCCTAACCCTAGTTTAATTGAACAACTGCAGAATCAGCCAAAGACAGTTGATAACAAGAGCATTCTTGACCAATTGTCTTGCTGGTTGAAGACTATTGCATGATGGTCCCAGAAAAAGATGTAAATGAAAAAAATTTGGACTACATTCTTGACCAATTGTCTTGCTGGTTGAAGACTATTGCAAAGTTGTAAAATAAAAAACTGTTGACTGACAGTACATGAACCAATCAGCATGGCTTATTTTGAATGACAATTGCATCAACCAATCAGATGGTCTAAATTCTAAACTAATTTGCATAAGGGCTTTATTTGCTCTCCATAGCTTACTGAGGTCCTTTTTAACCCTAGTTTAATTGAACACCAGCAGAACCAGCCACAGATAGTTGATAACAAGAGCATTCTTGACCAATTGGCTTGCTGGTAGAAGACTATTGCATGATGGACCCAGCAAAAGATGTAAAATAGAAAAATGTTGACTACATTCTTGACCAATTGTCTTGCTGGTTGAAGGCTATTGCAAGATGGTCCCAGCAAAAGTTGTAAAATAGAAAACTGTTGACTGACAGTTCATGAACCAATCAGAATGGCTTATTTTGAATGACAATTGCATCAACCAATCAGATGGTCTCAATTCTAAACTAATTTGCATAAGGGCTTTATTTGATCTCCATAACTTACTGAGGTCCTTCTTAACCCTAGTTTGATTGAACACCAGCCACAGATAGTCGATAACAAGAGCAATCTTGAATAACTGTCTTGCTGTTTGAAGACGTTTGCATGATGGTCCCAGCAAAAGTTGTAAAATAGAAAACTGTTAACTGACAGTACATGAACCAATCAGAATGGCTTATTTTGAATGACAATTGCATCAACCAATCAGATGATCTCAATTCTAAACTAATTTGCATAATGGCTTTATTTGCTCTCCATAACTTACTGAGGTCCTTCCTAACCCTAGTTTAATTGAACAACTGCAGAATCAGCCAAAGACAGTTGATAACAAGAGCATTCTTGACCAATTGTCTTGCTGGTTGAAGACTATTGCATGATGGTCCCAGAAAAAGATGTAAAATAAAAAAATGTTGACTACATTCTTGACCAATTGTCTTGCTGGTTGAAGACTATTGCAACGTTGTAAAATAGAAAACTGTTGACTGACAGTACATGAACCAATCAGCATGGCTTATTTTGAATGACAATTGCATCAACCAATCAGATGGTCTAAATTCTAAACTAATTTGCATAAGGGCTTTATTTGCTCTCCATAGCTTACTGAGGTCCTTTTTAACCCTAGTTTAATTGAACACCAGCAGAACCAGCCACAGATAGTTGATAGCAAGAGCATTCTTGACCAATTGGCTTGCTGGTTGAAGACTATTGCATGATGGTCCCAGCAAAAGTTGTAAAATAGAAAACGGTTGACTGACAGTTCATGAACCAATCAGAATGGCTTATTTTGAAAGACAATTGCATCAACCAATCTGATGATCTCAATTCTAAACTAATTTGCATAATGGCTTTATTTGCTCTCCATAACTTACTGAGGTCCTTCCTAACCCTAGTTTAATTGAACAACTGCAGAATCAGCCAAAGACAGTTGATAACAAGAGCATTCTTGACCAATTGTCTTGCTGGTTGGAGACTATTGCATGATGGACCCAGCAAAAGATGTAAAATAGAAAAATGTTGAGTACATTCTTGACCAATTGTCTTGCTGGTTGAAGACTATTGCTTGATGGTCCCAGCAAAAGTTGTAAAATAGAAAACTGTTGACTGACAGTACATAAACCAATCAGAATGGCTTATTTTGAATGACAATTGCATCAACCAATCAGATGGTCTCAATTCTAAACTAATTTGCATAAGGGCTTTATTTGCTCTCCATAACTTACTGAGGTCCTTCCTAACCCTAGTTTAATTGAACAACTGCAGAACCAGCCAAAGACAGTTGAAAACAAGAGCATTCTTGAGCAATTGTCTTGCTGGTTGTAGACTATTGCATGATGGTCCAAGCAAAAGTTGTAAAATGGAAAACTGTTAACTGACAGTACATGAACCAATCAGAATGGCTTATTTTAAAAGACAATTGAATCAACCAATCTGATGATCTCAATTTTAAACTAATTTGCATAATGGCTTTATTTGCTCTCCATAACTTACTGAGGTCCTTCCTAAACCTAGTTTAATTGAACACCTGCAGAACCAGCCAAAGACAGTTGATAACAAGAGCATTCCTGACCAATTGTTTCGCTGGTTGCAGCAAAAGTTGTAAAATAGAAAACTGTTGACTGAAAGTACATGAACCAATCAGAATGGCTTATTTTGAATGACAATTGCATCAACCAATCAGATGGTCTCAATTCTAAACTGATTTGCATAAGGGCTTTATTTGCTCTCCATAACTTACTGAGTTCCTTCCTAACCCTAGTTTAATTGAACAACTGCAGAACCAGCCAAAGACAGTTGATAACGAGAGCTTTCCTGACCAATTGTCTTGCTGGTTGCAGCAAAAGTTGTAAAATAGAAAACTGTTGACTGAAAGTATATAAACCAATCAGAATGGATTATTTTGAATGACAATTGCATCAACCAATCAGATTATCTCAATTCTAAACTAATTTGCATAATGGCTTTATTTGCTCTCCATAACTTACTGAGGTCCTTCCTAACCCTAGTTTAATTGAACACCTTCAGAACCAGCCACAGATAGTTGATATCAAGAGCAATCTTGACCAATTGTATTGCTGGTTGAAGACTATTGCATGATGGACCCAGCAAAAGAAGTAAAATAGAAAAATGTTCACTACATTCTTGACCAATTGTCTTGCTGGTTGAAGACTATTGCATGATGGTCCCAGCAAAAGTTGTAAAATAGAAAACTGTTGACTGACAGTTCATGAACCAATCAGAATGGCTTATTTTGAATGACAATTGCATAAACCAATCAGATGGTCTCAATTCTAAACTAATTTGCATAAGGGCTTTATTTGCTCTCCATAACTTACTGAGGTCCTTCCTAACCCTAGTTTAATTGAACACCAGCAGAATCATCCACAGACAGTTGATAACAAGAGCATTCTTGATAAATTGGCTTGCTGGTTGTAGACTGTTGCATGATGGTCCCAGCAAAGGTTGTAAAATAGAAAACTGTTGACTGACAGCACATGAAGCAATCAGAATGGCTTATTTTGAATGACAATTGCATCAACCAATCAGATGGTCTCAATTCTAAACTAATTTGCATAAGGGCTTTATTTGATCTCCATAACTTACTGAGGTCCTTCTTAACCCTAGTTTAATTGAACACCAGCAGAACCAGCCACAGATAGTTGATAACAAGAGCATTCTTAACCAATTGGCTTGCTGGTTGAAGACTATTGCATGATGGTCCCAGCAAAAGTTGTAAAATAGAAAACTGTTGACTGACAGTTCATGAACCAATCAGAATGGCTTATTTTGAATGACAATTACATCAACCAATCAGATGATCTCAATTCTAAACTAATTTGCATAATGGCTTTATTTGCTCTCCATAACTTACTGAGGTCCTTCCTAACCCTAGTTTAATTGAACACCTTCAGAACCAGCCACAGATAGTTGATAACAAGAGCAATCTTGACCAATTGTATTGCTGGTTGAAGACTATTGCATGATGGACCCAGCAAAAGATGTAAAATAGAAAAATGTTGACTACATTCTTGACCAATTGTCTTTGGTGGTTGAAGACTATTGCATGATGGTCCCAGCAAAAGTTGTAAAATAGAAAACTGTTTACTGACAGTTCATGAACCAATCAGAATGGCTTATTTTGAATGACAATTGCATCAACCAATCAGATGGTCTCAATTCTAAACTAATTTGCATAAGGGCTTTATTTGCTCTCCATAACTTACTAAGGTCCTTATTAACCCTAGTTTAATTGAACACCAGCAGAACCAGCGACAGATAGTTGATAACAAGAGCATTCTTGACCAATTGTATTGCTGGTTGAAGACTATTGCATGATGGACCCAGCAGAAGATGTAAAACAGAAAAATGTTGACTACATTCTTGACCAATTGTCTTGCTGGTTGAAGATTATTGCATGATGGTCCCAGCAAAAGTTGTAAAATAGAAAACTGTTGAATGACAGTACATAAACCAATCAGAATGGCTTATTTTGAATGACAATTGCATCAACCAATCAGATGGTCTAAATACTAAACTAATTTGCATAAGGGCTTTTTTTGCTCTCCATAACTTACTGAGGTCCTTCCTAACCCTAGTTTAATTGAACACCAGCAGAATCATCCACAGACAGTTGATAACAAGAGCATTCTTGATCAATTGGCTTGCTGGTTGTAGACTATTGCATGATGGTCCAAGCAAAAGTTGTAAAATAGAATACTGTTGACTGACAGCACATGAAGCAATCAGAATGGCTTATTTTGAATGACAATTGCATCAACCAATCAGATGGTCTCAATTCTAAACGAATTTGCATAATGGCTTTATTTGCTCTCCATAACTTACTGAGGTCCTTCCTAACCCTAGTTTAATTGAACTACTGCAGTACCAGCCAAAGACAGTTGATAACAAGAGCATTCTTGACCAATTGTCTTGCTGGTTGAATACTATTGCATGATGGTCCCAGCAAAAGATGTAAAATAGAAAAATGTTGACTACATACTTGACCAATTGTCTTGCTGGTTGAAGACTATTGCAAAGTTGTAAAATAGAAAACTGTTGACTGACAGTACATGAACCAATCAGCATGGCTTATTTTGAATGACAATTGCATCAACCAATCAGATGGTCTAAATTCTAAACTAATTTGCATAAGGGCTTTATTTGCTCTCCATAACTTACTGAGGTCCTTCTTAACCCTAGTTTAATTGAACAGCAGCAGAACCAGCCACAGATATTTGATAACAAGAGCATTCTTGACCAATTGGCTTGCTGGTTGAAGACTATTGCAAAGTTGTAAAATAGAAAACTGTTGACTGACAGTACATGAACCAATCAGCATGGCTTATTTTGAATGACAATTGCATCAACCAATCAAATGGTCTAAATTCTAAACTAATTTGCATAAGGGCTTTATTTGCTCTCCATAACTTACTGAGGTCCTTCTTAACCCTAGTTTAATTGAACACCAGCAGAACCAGCCACAGATAGTTGATAACAAGAGCATTCTTGACCAATTGGCTTGCTGGTTGAAGACTATTGCAAAGTTGTAAAATAGAAAACTGTTGACTGACAGTACATGAACCAATCAGCATGGCTTATTTTGAATGACAATTGCATCAACCAATCAGATGGTCTCAATTCTAAACTAATTTGCATAAGGGCTTTATTTGAGCTCCATAACTTACTGAGGTCCTTCTTAACCCTAGTTTAATTGAACACCAGCCACAGATAGTTGATAACAAGAGCATTCCTGACCAATTGTCTTGCTGGTTGAAGACTATTGCATGATGGTCCCAGCAAAAGATGTAAAATAGAAAAATGTTGACTACATTCTTGACCAATTGTCTTGCTGGTTGAAGACTATTGCAAAGTTGTAAAATAGAAAACTGTTGACTGAAAGTACATGAACCATTCAGCATGGCTTATTTTGAATGACAATTGCATCAACCAATCAGATGATCTCAATTCTAAACTAATTTGCATAATGGATTTATTTGCTCTCCATAACTTACTGAGGTCCTTCCTAACCCTAGTTTAATTGAACAACTGCAGAACCATTCAAAGACAGTTGATAACGAGAGCATTCCTGACCAATTGTTTTGCTGGTTGAAGACTATTGCATGATGGTCCCAGCAAAAGTTGTAAAGTAGAAAACTGTTGACTGACAGTTCATTAACCAATCAGGATGGCTTATTTTCAATGACAATTGCATCAACCAATCAGATGGTCTCAATTCTAAACTAATTTGCATAAGGGCTTTATTTGATCTCCATAACTTACTGAGGTAATTCTTAACCCTAGTTTGATTGAACACCAGCCACAGATAGTTGATAATAAGAGCAATCTTGACTAATTGTCTTGCTGTTTGAAGACGTTTGCATGATGGTCCCAGCAAAAGTTGTAAAATAGAAAACTGTTTACTGACAGTACATGAACCCATCAGAATGGCTTATTTTGAATGACAATTGCATCAACCAATCAGATGGTCTAAATTCTAAACTAATTTGCATAAGGGCTTTATTTGCTCTCCATAACTTACTGAGGTCCTTCTTAACCCTAGTTTAATTGAACAGCAGCAGAACCAGCCACAGATATTTGATAACAAGAGCATTCTTGACCAATTGGCTTGCTGGTTGAAGACTATTGCAAAGTTGTAAAATAGAAAACTGTTGACTGACAGTACATGAACCAATCAGCATGGCTTATTTTGAATGACAATTGCATCAACCAATCAGATGGTCTAAATTCTAAACTAATTTGCATAAGGGCTTTATTTGCTCTCCATAACTTACTGAGGTCCTTATTAACCCTAGTTTAATTGAACACCAGCAGAACCAGCCACAGATAGTTGATAACAAGAGCATTCTTGACCAATTGGCTTGCTGGTTGAAGACTATTGCAAAGTTGTAAAATAGAAAACTGTTGACTGACAGTACATGAACCAATCAGCATGGCTTATTTTGAATGACAATTGCATCAACCAATCAGATGGTCTCAATTCTAAACTAATTTGCATAAGGGCTTTATTTGAGCTCCATAACTTACTGAGGTCCTTCTTAACCCTAGTTTAATTGAACACCAGCCACAGATAGTTGATAACAAGAGCATTCCTGACCAATTGTCTTGCTGGTTGAAGACTATTGCATGATGGTCCCAGCAAAAGATGTAAAATAGAAAAATGTTGACTACATTCTTGACCAATTGTCTTGCTGGTTGAAGACTATTGCAAAGTTGTAAAATAGAAAACTGTTGACTGAAAGTACATGAACCATTCAGCATGGCTTATTTTGAATGACAATTGCATCAACCAATCAGATGATCTCAATTCTAAACTAATTTGCATAATGGATTTATTTGCTCTCCATAACTTACTGAGGTCCTTCCTAACCCTAGTTTAATTGAACAACTGCAGAACCAGCCAAAGACAGTTGATAACGAGAGCATTCCTGACCAATTGTTTTGCTGGTTGAAGACTATTGCATGATGGTCCCAGCAAAAGTTGTAAAATAGAAAACTGTTGACTGACAGTTCATTAACCAATCAAAATGGCTTATTTTCAATGACAATTGCATCAACCAATCAGATGGTCTCAATTCTAAACTAATTTGCATAAGGTCTTTATTTGATCTCCATAACTTACTGAGGTAATTCTTAACCCTAGTTTGATTGAACACCAGCCACAGATAGTTGATAATAAGAGCAATCTTGACTAATTGTCTTGCTGTTTGAAGACATTTGCATGATGGTCCCAGCAAAAGTTGTAAAATAGAAAACTGTTTACTGACAGTACATGAACCCATCAGAATGGCTTATTTTGAATGACAATTGCATCAACCAATCAGATGGTCTCAATTCTAAACTGATTTGCATAAGGGCTTTATTTGCTCTCCATAACTTACTGAGTTCCTTCCTAACCTTAGTTTAATTGAACACCAGCCACAGATAGTTGATAACAAGAGCATTCTTGACCAATTGTCTTGCTGGTTGCAGCAAAAGTTGTAAAATAGAAAACTGTTGACTGAAAGTACATGAACCAATCAGAATGGATTATTTTGAATGACAATTGCATCAACCAATCAGATGATCTCAATTCTAAACTAATTTGCATAATGGCTTTATTTGCTCTCCATAACTTACTGAGGTCCTTCCTTACCCTAGTTTAATTGAACAACTGCAGAACCAGCCAAAGACAGTTGATAACGAGAGCATTCCCGACCAATTGTCTTGCTGGTTGCAGACTATTGCATGATGGTCCCAGCAAAAGTTGTAAAATAGAAAACTGTTGACTGACAGTTCATGAACCAATCAGAATGGCTTATTTTG
Organism: Crinia signifera; assembly: GCF_055691185.1. Lineage (NCBI taxonomy): Eukaryota > Metazoa > Chordata > Amphibia > Anura > Myobatrachidae > Crinia > Crinia signifera. Next base: position 113,558,923 of record NC_139219.1, on the reverse strand, counting down.
AATGACAATTGCATCAACCAATCAGATGGTCTCAATTCTAAACTAATTTGCATAAGGGCTTTATTTGATCTCCATAACTTACTAAGGTCCTTCTTAACCCTAGTTTGATTGAACACCAGCCACAGAAAGTTGATAACAAGAGCAATCTTGACTAATTGTCTTGCTGTTTGAAGACCTTTGCATGATGGTCCCAGTAAAAGTTGTAAAATAGAAAACTGTTGACTGACAGTACATGAACCAATCAGCATGGCTTATTTTGAATGACAATTGCATCAACCAATCAGATGGTCTAAACTAATTTGCATAAGGGCTTTATTTGCTCTCCATAACTTACTAAGGTCCTTATTAACCCTAGTTTAATTGAACACCAGCAGAACCAGCGACAGATAGTTGATAACAAGAGCATTCTTGACCAATTGTATTGCTGGTTGAAGACTATTGCATGATGGACCCAGCAAAAGATGTAAAACAGAAAAATGTTGACTACATTCTTGACCAATTGTCTTGCTGGTTGAAGATTATTGCATGATGGTCCCAGCAAAAGTTGTAAAATAGAAAACTGTTGAATGACAGTACATAAACCAATCAGAATGGCTTATTTTGAATGACAATTGCATCAACCAATCTGATGATCTCAATTCTAAACTAATTTGCATAATGGCTTTATTTGCTCTCCATAACTTACTGAGGTCCTTCCTAACCCTAGTTTAATTGGACACCTGCAGAACCAGCCACAGATAGTTGATAACAAGAGCATTCTTGACCAATTGTATTGCTGGATGAAGAATATTGCATGATGGACCCAGCAAAAGATGTAAAATAGAAAAATGTTGACTACATTCTTGACCAATTGTCTTGCTGGTTGAAGACTATTGCATGATGGTCCCAGCAAAAGTTGTAAAATAGAAAACTGTTTAATGACAGTACATAAACCAATCAGAATGGCTTATTTTGAATGACAATTGCATCAACCAATCAGATGGTCTCAATTCTAAACTAATTTGCATAAGGGCTTTATTTGCTCTCCATAACTTACTGAGGTCCTTATTAACCCTAGTTTAATTGAACACCAGCAGAACCAGCCACAGATAGTTGATAACAAGAGCATTCTTGACCAAATGTCTTGCTGGTTGAAGACTATTGCATGATGGTCCCAGCAAAAGATGTAAAATAAAAAATGTTGACTACATTAATTGACCAATTGTCTTGCTGTTTGAAGACTATTGCAAAGTTGTAAAATAGAAAACTGTTGACTGACAGTACATGAACTAATCAGCATGGCTTATTTTGAATGACAATTGCATCAACCAATCAGATGGTCTCAATTCTAAACTAATTTGCATAAGGGCTTTATTTGCTCTCCTTCAACTTACTGAGGTCCTTCTTAACCCTAGTTTAATTGAACACCAGCCACAGATAGTTGATAACAAGAGCATTCTTGACCAATTGTCTTGCTTGTTGAAGTCTATTGCGTGATGGCTCCAGCAAAAGATGTAAAATAGAAAAATGTTGACTACATTCTTGACCAATTGTCTTGCTGGTTGAAGACTATTGCAGGATGGTCCCAGCAAAAGTTGTAAAATAGAAAGCTGTTGACTGACAGTACATAAACCAATCAGAATGGCTTATTTTAAATGACAATTGCATCAACCAATCAGATGGTCTCAATTCAAAACTAATTTGCATAAGGGCTTTATTTGCTCTCCATAACTTACTGAGGTCCTTCCTAACCCTAGTTTAATTGAACAACTGCAGAACCAGCCAAAGACAGTTGATAACAAGAGCATTCTTGACCAATTGTCTTGATGGTTGAAGACTATTGCATGATGGTCCCAGCAAAAGATGTAAAATAGAAAAATGTTGACTACATACTTGACCAATTGTCTTGCTGGTTGAAGACTATTGCAAAGTTGTAAAATAGAAAACTGTTAACTGACAGTACATGAACCAATCAGCATGGCTTATTTTGAATGACAATTGCATCAACCAATCAGATGGTCTAAATTCTAAACTAATTTGCATAAGGGCTTTATTTGCTCTCCATAACTTACTAAGGTCCTTCCTTACCCTAGTTTAATTGAACAACTGCAGAACCAGCCAAAGACAGTTGATAACGAGAGCATTCCCGACCAATTGTCTTGCTGGTTGCAGACTATTGCATGATGGTCCTAGCAAAAGTTGTAAAATAGAAAACTGTTGACTGACAGTTCATGAACCAATCAGAATGGCTTATTTTGAATGACAATTGCATCAACCAATCAGATGGTCTCAATTCTAAACTAATTTGCATAAGGGCTTTATTTGATCTCCATAACTTACTAAGGTCCTTCTTAACCCTAGTTTGATTGAACACCAGCCACAGAAAGTTGATAACAAGAGCAATCTTGACTAATTGTCTTGCTGTTTGAAGACCTTTGCATGATGGTCCCAGTAAAAGTTGTAAAATAGAAAACTGTTGACTGACAGTACATGAACCAATCAGCATGGCTTATTTTGAATGACAATTGCATCAACCAATCAGATGGTCTAAACTAATTTGCATAAGGGCTTTATTTGCTCTCCATAACTTACTAAGGTCCTTATTAACCCTAGTTTAATTGAACACCAGCAGAACCAGCGACAGATAGTTGATAACAAGAGCATTCTTGACCAATTGTATTGCTGGTTGAAGACTATTGCATGATGGTCCCAGCAAAAGTTGTAAAATAGAAAACTGTTGAATGACAGTACATAAACCAATCAGAATGGCTTATTTTGAATGACAATTGCATCAACCAATCAGATGGTCTAAATACTAAACTAATTTGCATAAGGGCTTTATTTGCTCTCCATAACTTACTGAGGTCCTTCCTAACCATAGTTTAATTGAACACCAGCAGAATCATCCACAGACAGTTGATAACAAGAGCATTCTTAAACAATTGGCTTGCTGGTTGTAGACTATTGCATGATGGTCCAAGCAAAAGTTGTAAAATAGAAAACTGTTGACTGACAGCACATGAAGCAATCAGAATGGCTTATTTTGAATGACAATTCCATCAACCAATCAGATGGTCTCAATTCTAAACTAATTTGCATAAGGGCTTTATTTGCTCTCCATAACTTACTGAGATCCTTATTAACCCTAGTTTAATTGAACACCAGCCACAGATAGTTGATAACAAGAGCATTCTTGACCAATTGTATTGCTGGTTGAAGACTATTGCATGATGGACCCAGCAAAAGATGTAAAACAGAAAAATGTTGACTACATTCTTGACCAATTGTCTTGCTGGTTGAAGATTATTGCATGATGGTCCCAGCAAAAGTTGTAAAATAGAAAACTGTTGAATGACAGTACATAAACCAATCAGAATGGCTTATTTTGAATGACAATTGCATCAACCAATCAGATGGTCTAAATACTAAACTAATTTGCATAAGGGCTTTATTTGCTCTCCATAACTTACTGAGGTCCTTCCTAACCCTAGTTTAATTGAACACCAGCAGAATCATCCACAGACAGTTGATAACAAGAGCATTCTTGACCAATTGTATTGCTGGATGAAGAATATTGCATGATGGACCCAGCAAAAGATGTAAAATAGAAAAATGTTGACTACATTCTTGACCAATTGTCTTGCTGGTTGAAGACTATTGCATGATGGTCCCAGCAAAAGTTGTAAAATAGAAAACTGTTTAATGACAGTACATAAACCAATCAGAATGGCTTATTTTGAATGACAATTGCATCAACCAATCAGATGGTCTCAATTCTAAACTAATTTGCATAAGGGCTTTATTTGCTCTCCATAACTTACTGAGGTCCTTATTAACCCTAGTTTAATTGAACACCAGCAGAACCAGCCACAGATAGTTGATAACAAGAGCATTCTTGACCAAATGTCTTGCTGGTTGAAGACTATTGCATGATGGTCCCAGCAAAAGATGTAAAATAAAAAATGTTGACTACATGAATTGACCAATTGTCTTGCTGTTTGAAGACTATTGCAAGGTTGTAAAATAGAAAACTGTTGACTGACAGTACATGAACTAATCAGCATGGCTTATTTTGAATGACAATTGCATCAACCAATCAGATGGTCTCAATTCTAAACTAATTTGCATAAGGGCTTTATTTGCTCTCCTTCAACTTACTGAGGTCCTTCTTAACCCTAGTTTAATTGAACACCAGCCACAGATAGTTGATAACAAGAGCATTCTTGACCAATTGTCTTGCTTGTTGAAGTCTATTGCGTGATGGCTCCAGCAAAAGATGTAAAATAGAAAAATGTTGACTACATTCTTGACCAATTGTCTTGCTGGTTGAAGACTATTGCAGGATGGTCCCAGCAAAAGTTGTAAAATAGAAAGCTGTTGACTGACAGTACATAAACCAATCAGAATGGCTTATTTTAAATGACAATTGCATCAACCAATCAGATGGTCTCAATTCAAAACTAATTTGCATAAGGGCTTTATTTGCTCTCCATAACTTACTGAGGTCCTTCCTAACCCTAGTTTAATTGAACAACTGCAGAACCAGCCAAAGACAGTTGATAACAAGAGCATTCTTGACCAATTGTCTTGATGGTTGAAGACTATTGCATGATGGTCCCAGCAAAAGATGTAAAATAGAAAAATGTTGACTACATACTTGACCAATTGTCTTGCTGGTTGAAGACTATTGCAAAGTTGTAAAATAGAAAACTGTTAACTGACAGTACATGAACCAATCAGCATGGCTTATTTTGAATGACAATTGCATCAACCAATCAGATGGTCTAAATTCTAAACTAATTTGCATAAGGGCTTTATTTGCTCTCCATAACTTACTAAGGTCCTTCCTTACCCTAGTTTAATTGAACAACTGCAGAACCAGCCAAAGACAGTTGATAACGAGAGCATTCCCGACCAATTGTCTTGCTGGTTGCAGACTATTGCATGATGGTCCTAGCAAAAGTTGTAAAATAGAAAACTGTTGACTGACAGTTCATGAACCAATCAGAATGGCTTATTTTGAATGACAATTGCATCAACCAATCAGATGGTCTCAATTCTAAACTAATTTGCATAAGGGCTTTATTTGATCTCCATAACTTACTAAGGTCCTTCTTAACCCTAGTTTGATTGAACACCAGCCACAGAAAGTTGATAACAAGAGCAATCTTGACTAATTGTCTTGCTGTTTGAAGACCTTTGCATGATGGTCCCAGTAAAAGTTGTAAAATAGAAAACTGTTGACTGACAGTACATGAACCAATCAGCATGGCTTATTTTGAATGACAATTGCATCAACCAATCAGATGGTCTAAACTAATTTGCATAAGGGCTTTATTTGCTCTCCATAACTTACTAAGGTCCTTATTAACCCTAGTTTAATTGAACACCAGCAGAACCAGCGACAGATAGTTGATAACAAGAGCATTCTTGACCAATTGTATTGCTGGTTGAAGACTATTGCATGATGGTCCCAGCAAAAGTTGTAAAATAGAAAACTGTTGAATGACAGTACATAAACCAATCAGAATGGCTTATTTTGAATGACAATTGCATCAACCAATCAGATGGTCTAAATACTAAACTAATTTGCATAAGGGCTTTATTTGCTCTCCATAACTTACTGAGGTCCTTCCTAACCATAGTTTAATTGAACACCAGCAGAATCATCCACAGACAGTTGATAACAAGAGCATTCTTAAACAATTGGCTTGCTGGTTGTAGACTATTGCATGATGGTCCAAGCAAAAGTTGTAAAATAGAAAACTGTTGACTGACAGCACATGAAGCAATCAGAATGGCTTATTTTGAATGACAATTCCATCAACCAATCAGATGGTCTCAATTCTAAACTAATTTGCATAAGGGCTTTATTTGCTCTCCATAACTTACTGAGATCCTTATTAACCCTAGTTTAATTGAACACCAGCCACAGATAGTTGATAACAAGAGCATTCTTGACCAATTGTATTGCTGGTTGAAGACTATTGCATGATGGACCCAGCAAAAGATGTAAAACAGAAAAATGTTGACTACATTCTTGACCAATTGTCTTGCTGGTTGAAGATTATTGCATGATGGTCCCAGCAAAAGTTGTAAAATAGAAAACTGTTGAATGACAGTACATAAACCAATCAGAATGGCTTATTTTGAATGACAATTGCATCAACCAATCAGATGGTCTAAATACTAAACTAATTTGCATAAGGGCTTTATTTGCTCTCCATAACTTACTGAGGTCCTTCCTAACCCTAGTTTAATTGAACACCAGCAGAATCATCCACAGACAGTTGATAACAAGAGCATTCTTGATCAATTGGCTTGCTGGTTGTAGACTATTGCATGATGGTCCAAGCAAAAGTTGTAAAATAGAAAACTGTTGACTGACAGCACATGAAGCAATCAGAATGGCTTATTTTGAATGACAATTGCATCAACCAATCAGATGGTCTAAACTAATTTGCATAAGGGCTTTATTTGCTCTCCATAACTTACTAAGGTCCTTGTTAACCCTAGTTTAATTGAACACCAGCAGAACCAGCGACAGATAGTTGATAACAAGAGCATTCTTGACCAATTGTACTGAAGGTTGAAGACTATTGCATGATGGACCCAGCAAAAGATGTAAAACAGAAAAATGTTGACTACATTCTTGACCAATTGTCTTGCTGGTTGAAGATTATTGCATGATGGTCCAGCAAAAGTTGTAAAATAGAAAACTGTTGAATGACAGTACATAAACCAATCAGAATGGCTTATTTTGAATGACAATTGCATCAACCAATCAGATGGTCTAAATACTAAACTAATTTGCATAAGGGCTTTATTTGCTCTCCATAACTTACTGAGGTCCTTCCTAACCCTAGTTTAATTGAACACCAGCAGAATCATCCACAGACAGTTGATAACAAGAGCATTCTTGATCAATTGGCTTGCTGGTTGTAGACTATTGCATGATGGTCCAAGCAAAAGTTGTAAAATAGAAAACTGTTGACTGACAGCACATGAAGCAATCAGAATGGCTTATTTTGAATGACAATTGCATCAACCAATCAGATGGTCTAAACTAATTTGCATAAGGGCTTTATTTGCTCTCCATAACTTACTAAGGTCCTTGTTAACCCTAGTTTAATTGAACACCAGCAGAACCAGCGACAGATAGTTGATAACAAGAGCATTCTTGACCAATTGTATTGCTGGTTGAAGACTATTGCATGATGGACCCAGCAAAAGATGTAAAACAGAAAAATGTTGACTACATTCTTGACCAATTGTCTTGCTGGTTGAAGATTATTGCATGATGGTCCAGCAAAAGTTGTAAAATAGAAAACTGTTGAATGACAGTACATAAACCAATCAGAATGGCTTATTTTGAATGACAATTGCATCAACCAATCAGATGGTCTAAATACTAAACTAATTTGCATAAGGGCTTCATTTGCTCTCCATAACTTACTGAGGTCCTTCCTAACCCTAGTTTAATTGAACACCAGCAGAATCATCCACAGACAGTTGATAACAAGAGCATTCTTGATCAATTGGCTTGCTGGTTGTAGACTATTGCATGATGGTCCAAGCAAAAGTTGTAAAATAGAAAACTGTTGACTGACAGCACATGAAGCAATCAGAATGGCTTATTTTGAATGACAATTGCATCAACCAATCAGATGGTCTCAATTCTAAACTAATTTGCATAAGGGCTTTATTTGCTCTCCATAACTTACTGAGATCCTTATTAACCCTAGTTTAATTGAACACCAGCAGAACCAGCCACAGATAGTTGATAACAAGAGCATTCTTGACCAATTGTCTTGCGGGTTGAAGACTATTGTGTGATGGCCCCAGCAAAAGATGTAAAATAGAAAAATGTTGACTACATTCTTGACCAATTGTTTTGCTGGTTGAAGACTATTGCATGATGGTCCCAGCAAAAGTTGTAAAATAGAAAATTGTTGACTGACAGTTCATGAACCAATCAGAATGGCTTATTTTGAATGACAATTGCATCAACCAATCAGATGGTCTCAATTCTAAACTAATTTGCATAAGGGCTTTATTTGATCTCCATAACTTACTGAGGTCCTTCTTAACCCTAGTTTGATTGAACACCAGCCACAGATAGTTAATAACAAGAGTAATCTTGACTAATTGTCTTGCTGTTTGAAGACGTTTGCATGATGGTCCCAGCAAAAGTTGTAAAATAGAAAACTGTTAACTGACAGTACATGAACCAATCAGAATGGCTTATTTTGAATGACAATTGCATCAACCAATCTGATGATCTCAATTCTAAACTAATTTGCATAATGGCTTTATTTGCTCTCCATAACTTACTGAGGTCCTTCCTAACCCTAGTTTAATTGGACACCTGCAGAACCAGCCACAGATAGTTGATAACAAGAGCATTCTTGACCAAATGTCTTGCTGGTTGAAGACTATTGCATGATGGTCCCAGCGAAAAGATGTAAAATAAAAAAATGTTGACTACATTCTTGACCAATTGTCTTGCTGTTTGAAGACTATTGCAAAGTTGTAAAATAGAAAACTGTTGACTGACAGTACATGAACCAATCAGCATGACTTATTTTGAATGACAATTGCATCAACCAATCAGATGGTCTCAATTCTAAACTAATTTGCATAAGGGCTTTATTTGCTCTCCTTCAACTTACTGAGGTCCTTCTTAACCCTAGTTTAATTGAACACCAGCCACAGATAGTTGATAACAAGAGCATTCTTGACCAATTGTCTTGCTTGTTGAAGACTATTGCGTGATGGCTCCAGCAAAAGATGTAAAATAGAAAAATGTTGACTACATTCTTGACCAATTGTCTTGCTGGTTGAAGACTATTGCAGGATGGTCCCAGCAAAAGTTGTAAAATAGAAAGCTGTTGACTGACAGTACATGAACCAATCAGAATGGCTTATTTTGAATGACAATTGCATCAACCAATCTGATGATCTCAATTCTAAACTAATTTGCATAATGGCTTTATTTGCTCTCCATAACTTACTGAGGTCCTTCCTAACCCTAGTTTAATTGAACACCAGGCACAGATAGTTGATAACAAGAGCATTCTTGACCAATTGTCTTGCTGGTTGCAGCAAAAGTTGTAAAATAGAAAACTGTTGACTGAAAGTACATGAACCAATCAGAATGGCTTATTTTGAATGACAATTGCATCAACCAATTGGATGGTCTTAATTCTAAACTAATTTGCATAAGGGCTTTATTTGCTCTTCATAACTTACGTAGGTCCTTCCTAACCCTAGTTTAATTGAACACCAGCAGAATCATCCACAGACAGTTGATAACAAGAGCATTCTTGATCAATTGGCTTGCTGGTTGTAGACTATTGCATGATGGTCCCAGCAAAGGTTGTAAAATAGAAAACTGTTGACTGACAGCACATGAAGCAATCAGAATGGCTTATTTTGAATGACAATTGCATCAACCAATCAGATTGTCTCAATTCTAAACTAATTTGCATAAGGGCTTTATTTGATCTCCATAACTTACTGAGGTCCTTCTTAACCCTAGTTTGATTGAACACTAGCCACAGATAGTTGATAACAAGAGCAATCTTGACTAATTGTCTTGCTGTTTGAAGATGTTTGCATGTTGGTCCCAGCAAAAGTTGTAAAATAGAAAACTGTTAACTGACAGTACATGAACCAATCACAATGGCTTATTTTGAATGACAATTGCATCAACCAATCAGATGGTCTCAATTCTAAACTGATTTGCATAAGGGCTTTATTTGCTCTCCATAACTTATTGAGTTCCTTCCTAACCCTAGTTTAATTGAACACCAGCCACAGATAGTTGATAACAAGAGCATTCTTGACCAATTGTCTTGCTGGTTGCAGCAAAAGTTGTAAAATAGAAAACTGGGTACTCTACCTAGAAGGGCGCCACCGATCTAAATCGCGGTCATCGCGGGTAAAATTGGATGGTCGCGATGCCCGCGATCACCGTGATTTTCCCATAGGGAACAATGTTAAAAAGTCTGATTGACCGCGATTTCACTGTTAAATGGCTCAATTGACCCGATTTGGCCATATTAACCCTTAAATGTCCCCCCCAATTTTTGACGCTACCCCACGATCGACGCCAACCCGAAGCGTGGCGAGCGCAGCGAGCCCGCGAGGGGCGGCGGTACGCGTCCTCCGACCTTTTCATGCCCTACTATCCACTAGGGCGTGGTGTGAGAATAGAATAGTGTGGCGAGCGCAGCGAGCCACCGAGCCCGAAGCGTGGCGAGCGCAGCGAGCCCCGCGAGGGGACGCGTATACCTTCACAGTTATACGCGTCCCCTCGCGGGGCTCGCTGCGCTCGCCACGCTTCGGGCTCGGTGGCTCGCTGCGCTCGCCACACTATTATATTCTCACACCACGCCCTAGTGGATAGTAGGGCATGAAAAGGTCGGAGGACGCGTACCGCCGCCCCTCGCGGGCTCGCTGCGCTCACCACGCTTCGGGTTGGCGTCGATCGTGGGGTGGCGTCAAAAATTGGGGGGGACATTTAAAGGTTAATGGGCTCTGTGGCCCATTTAACATTGATTCCTATGGCCAAATCGGGAGGATTGAGCCATTTAACAGCAAAATCGGGTCCATCGCGCCTTTTAACATTGTTCCCTATGGGAAATCGTGAGCATCGCGTCGCGGGCATCGCGGGTGCATTTATGGCCGGCCGCGATGCGACCGACACGATTTCCCTGTTTAACATTGGTTTCAATGGGAAATCGCGGGCATCGCGTCGGTCGCGTCGCGGCCATACATAAATGTACCCGCGATGCCCGCGACGGGCGCCGTACTAGGTAAAGAGTACCGAAAACTGTTGACTGAAAGTACATGAACCAATCAGAATGGCTTATTTTGAATGATGATTGCATCAACCAATCAGATGATCTCAATTCTAAACTAATTTGCATAATGGCTTTATTTGCTCTCCATAACTTAATGAGGTCCTTCCTAACCCTAGTTTAATTGAACAACTGCAGAACCAGCCAAAGACAGTTGATAACAAGAGCATTCTTGACCAATTGTCTTGCTGGTTGAAGACTATTGCATGATGGTCCCAGAAAAAGATGTAAAATAAAAAAAATGTTGACTACATTCTTGACCAATTGTCTTGCTGATTGAAGACTATTGCAAAGTTGTAAAATAGAAAACTGTTGACTGACAGTTCATGAACCAATCAGCATGGCTTATTTTGAATGACAATTGGATCAATTAATCAGATGGTCTAAATTCTAAACTAATTTGCATAAGGGCTTTATTTGCTCTCCATAACTTACTGAGGTCCTTCTTAACCCTAGTTTAATTGAACACCAGCAGAACCAGCCACAGATAGTTGATAACAAGGGCGTTCTTGACCAATTGGCTTGCTGGTTAAAGATTATTGCATGATGGACCCAGCAAAAGTTGTAAAATAGAAAACTGTTGACTGACAGTTCATGAACCAATCAGAATGGCTTATTTTGAATGACAATTGCATCAACCAATCAGATGGTCTCAATTCTAAACTAATTTGCATAAGGGCTTTATTTGATCTCCATAACTTACTGAGGTCCTTCTTAACCCTAGTTTGATTGAACACCAGCCACAGATAGTTGATAACAAGAGCAATGTTGACTAATTGTCTTGCTGTTTGAAGACCTTTGCATGATGGTCCCAGCAAAAGTTGTAAAATAGAAAACTGTTGACTGACAGTACATGAACCAATCAGAATGGCTTATTTTGAATGACAATTGCATCAACCAATCTGATGATCTCAATTCTAAACTAATTTGCATAATGGCTTTATTTGCTCTCCATAACTTAATGAGGTCCTTCCTAACCCTAGTTTAATTGAACACCAGCAGAACCAGCCACAGATAGTTGATAACAAGGGCGTTCTTGACCAATTGGCTTGCTGGTTAAAGATTATTGCATGATGGACCCAGCAAAAGTTGTAAAATAGAAAACTGTTGACTGACAGTTCATGAACCAATCAGAATGGCTTATTTTGAATGACAATTGCATCAACCAATCAGATGGTCTCAATTCTAAACTAATTTGCATAAGGGCTTTATTTGATCTCCATAACTTACTGAGGTCCTTCTTAACCCTAGTTTGATTGAACACCAGCCACAGATAGTTGATAACAAGAGCAATGTTGACTAATTGTCTTGCTGTTTGAAGACCTTTGCATGATGGTCCCAGCAAAAGTTGTAAAATAGAAAACTGTTGACTGACAGTACATGAACCAATCAGCATGGCTTATTTTGAATGACAATTGCATCAACAAATCAGATGGTCTCAATTCTAAACTAATTTGCATAAGGGCTTTATTTGCTCTCCTTCAACTTACTGAGGTCCTTCTTAACCCTAGTTTAATTGAACACCAGCCACAGATAGTTGATAACAAGAGCATTCTTGACCAATTGTCTTGCTGGTTGAAGACTATTGCGTGATGGCTCCAGCAAAAGATGTAAAATAGAAAAATGTTGACTACATTCTTGACCAATTGTCTTGCTGGTTGAAGACTATTGCATGATGGTCCCAGCAAAAGTTGTAAAATAGAAAGCTGTTGACTGACAGTACATAAACCAATCAGAATGGCTTATTTTGAATGACAATTGCATCAACCAATCAGATGGTCTCAATTCTAAACTAATTTGCATAAGGGCTTTATTTGCTCTCCTTCAACTTACTGAGGTCCTTCTTAACCCTAGTTTAATTGAACACCAGCCACAGATAGTTGATAACAAGAGCATTCTTGACCAATTGTCTTGCTGGTTGAAGACTATTGCGTGACCTTTTCATGCCCTACTATCCACTAGGGCGTGGTGTGAGAATAGAATAGTGTGGCGAGCGCAGCGAGCCACCGAGCCCGAAGCGTGGCGAGCGCAGCGAGCCCCGCGAGGGGACGCGTATACCTTCACAGTTATACGCGTCCCCTCGCGGGGCTCGCTGCGCTCGCCACGCTTCGGGCTCGGTGGCTCGCTGCGCTCGCCACACTATTATATTCTCACACCACGCCCTAGTGGATAGTAGGGCATGAAAAGGTCGGAGGACGCGTACCGCCGCCCCTCGCGGGCTCGCTGCGCTCACCACGCTTCGGGTTGGCGTCGATCGTGGGGTGGCGTCAAAAATTGGGGGGGACATTTAAAGGTTAATGGGCTCTGTGGCCCATTTAACATTGATTCCTATGGCCAAATCGGGAGGATTGAGCCATTTAACAGCAAAATCGGGTCCATCGCGCCTTTTAACATTGTTCCCTATGGGAAATCGTGAGCATCGCGTCGCGGGCATCGCGGGTGCATTTATGGCCGGCCGCGATGCGACCGACACGATTTCCCTGTTTAACATTGGTTTCAATGGGAAATCGCGGGCATCGCGTCGGTCGCGTCGCGGCCATACATAAATGTACCCGCGATGCCCGCGACGGGCGCCGTACTAGGTAAAGAGTACCGAAAACTGTTGACTGAAAGTACATGAACCAATCAGAATGGCTTATTTTGAATGATGATTGCATCAACCAATCAGATGATCTCAATTCTAAACTAATTTGCATAATGGCTTTATTTGCTCTCCATAACTTAATGAGGTCCTTCCTAACCCTAGTTTAATTGAACAACTGCAGAACCAGCCAAAGACAGTTGATAACAAGAGCATTCTTGACCAATTGTCTTGCTGGTTGAAGACTATTGCATGATGGTCCCAGAAAAAGATGTAAAATAAAAAAAATGTTGACTACATTCTTGACCAATTGTCTTGCTGATTGAAGACTATTGCAAAGTTGTAAAATAGAAAACTGTTGACTGACAGTTCATGAACCAATCAGCATGGCTTATTTTGAATGACAATTGGATCAATTAATCAGATGGTCTAAATTCTAAACTAATTTGCATAAGGGCTTTATTTGCTCTCCATAACTTACTGAGGTCCTTCTTAACCCTAGTTTAATTGAACACCAGCAGAACCAGCCACAGATAGTTGATAACAAGGGCGTTCTTGACCAATTGGCTTGCTGGTTAAAGATTATTGCATGATGGACCCAGCAAAAGTTGTAAAATAGAAAACTGTTGACTGACAGTTCATGAACCAATCAGAATGGCTTATTTTGAATGACAATTGCATCAACCAATCAGATGGTCTCAATTCTAAACTAATTTGCATAAGGGCTTTATTTGATCTCCATAACTTACTGAGGTCCTTCTTAACCCTAGTTTGATTGAACACCAGCCACAGATAGTTGATAACAAGAGCAATGTTGACTAATTGTCTTGCTGTTTGAAGACCTTTGCATGATGGTCCCAGCAAAAGTTGTAAAATAGAAAACTGTTGACTGACAGTACATGAACCAATCAGAATGGCTTATTTTGAATGACAATTGCATCAACCAATCTGATGATCTCAATTCTAAACTAATTTGCATAATGGCTTTATTTGCTCTCCATAACTTAATGAGGTCCTTCCTAACCCTAGTTTAATTGAACACCAGCAGAACCAGCCACAGATAGTTGATAACAAGGGCGTTCTTGACCAATTGGCTTGCTGGTTAAAGATTATTGCATGATGGACCCAGCAAAAGTTGTAAAATAGAAAACTGTTGACTGACAGTTCATGAACCAATCAGAATGGCTTATTTTGAATGACAATTGCATCAACCAATCAGATGGTCTCAATTCTAAACTAATTTGCATAAGGGCTTTATTTGATCTCCATAACTTACTGAGGTCCTTCTTAACCCTAGTTTGATTGAACACCAGCCACAGATAGTTGATAACAAGAGCAATGTTGACTAATTGTCTTGCTGTTTGAAGACCTTTGCATGATGGTCCCAGCAAAAGTTGTAAAATAGAAAACTGTTGACTGACAGTACATGAACCAATCAGCATGGCTTATTTTGAATGACAATTGCATCAACAAATCAGATGGTCTCAATTCTAAACTAATTTGCATAAGGGCTTTATTTGCTCTCCTTCAACTTACTGAGGTCCTTCTTAACCCTAGTTTAATTGAACACCAGCCACAGATAGTTGATAACAAGAGCATTCTTGACCAATTGTCTTGCTGGTTGAAGACTATTGCGTGATGGCTCCAGCAAAAGATGTAAAATAGAAAAATGTTGACTACATTCTTGACCAATTGTCTTGCTGGTTGAAGACTATTGCATGATGGTCCCAGCAAAAGTTGTAAAATAGAAAGCTGTTGACTGACAGTACATAAACCAATCAGAATGGCTTATTTTGAATGACAATTGCATCAACCAATCAGATGGTCTCAATTCTAAACTAATTTGCATAAGGGCTTTATTTGCTCTCCTTCAACTTACTGAGGTCCTTCTTAACCCTAGTTTAATTGAACACCAGCCACAGATAGTTGATAACAAGAGCATTCTTGACCAATTGTCTTGCTGGTTGAAGACTATTGCGTGATGGCTCGAGCAAAAGATGTAAAATAGAAAAATGTTGACTACATTCTTGACCAATTGTCTTGCTGGTTGAAGACTATTGCATGATGGTCCCAGCAAAAGTTGTAAAATAGAAAGCTGTTGACTGACAGTACATAAACCAATCAGAATGGCTTATTTTGAATGACAATTGCATCAACCAATCAGATGGTCTCAATTCTAAACTAATTTGCATAAGGGCTTTATTTGCTCTCCTTCAACTTATTGAGGTCCTTCTTAACCCTAGTTTAATTGAACACCAGCCACAGATAGTTGATAACAAGAGCATTCTTGACCAATTGTCTTGCTGGTTGAAGACTATTGCGTGATGGCTCCAGCAAAAGATGTAAAATAGAAAAATGTTGACTACATTCTTGACCAATCGTCTTGCTGGTTGAAGATTATTCCATGATGTTCCCAGCCAAAGTTGTAAA
Source organism: Crinia signifera (assembly GCF_055691185.1). Taxonomy (NCBI): domain Eukaryota; kingdom Metazoa; phylum Chordata; class Amphibia; order Anura; family Myobatrachidae; genus Crinia; species Crinia signifera. The sequence continues at coordinate 113,543,068 of NC_139219.1, read as the reverse complement.
ATAGAAAACTGTTGACTGACAGTACATACACCAATCAGAATGGCTTATTTTGAATGACAGTGGCATCACCCAATCAGATGTTCTCAATTCTGAACTAATTTGCATAAGTACTTAATTTGCTATTCATAACTTACTGAGGTCCTTCCTCATCCAAGTCTAATTGAACAACTGCAAAACCAGCCACAGATAGTTGATAACAAGGGCATTCTTGACCAATTGTCTTGCTGGTTGAAGACTATTGCATGATGTTCCCAGCCAAAGTTGTAAAATAGAAAACTGTTGACTGACAGTACATACACCAATCAGAATGGCTTATTTTGAATGACAATTGCATCAACCAATCAGATGGTCTCAATTCTAAACTAATTTTCATAAGGGCTTTATTTGCTCTCCATAACTTACTGAGGTCCTTCTTAACCCTAGTTTAATTGAACACCAGCAGAACCAGCCACAGATAGTTGATAACAAGAGCATTCTTGCCGAATTGGCTTGCTGGTTGAAGACTATTGCAAAGTTGTAAAATAGAAAACTGTTGACTGACAGTACATGAACCAATCAGCATGGCTTATTTTGAATGACAATTGCATCAACCAATCAGATGGTCTAAATTCTAAACTAATTTGCATAAGGGCTTTATTTGCTCTCCATAACTTACTGAGGTCCTTCTTAACCCTAGTTTAATTGAACACCAGCAGAACCAGCCACAGATAGTTGATAACAAGAGCATTCTTGACCAATTGGCTTGCTGGTTGAAGACTATTGCATGATGGTCCCAGCAAAAGTTGTAAAATAGAAAACTGTTGACTGACAGTTCATGAACCAATCAGAATGGCTTATTTTGAATGACAATTGCATCAACCAATCAGATGGTCTCAATTCTAAACTAATTTGCATAAGGGCTTTATTTGAGCTCCATAACTTACTGAGGTCCCTGCAAACCCTAGTTTAATTGAACACCAGGCACAGATAGTTGATAACAAGAGCATTCTTGACCAATTGTCTTGCTGGTCCCAGCAAAAGTTGTAAAATAGAAAACTGTTGACTGACAGTACATAAACCAATAAGAATGGCTTATTTTGAATGACAATTGCATCAACCAATCAGATGGTCTCAATTCTAAACTGATTTGCATAATGGCTTTATTTGCTCTCCATAACTTACTGCGGTCCCTCCAAACCCTAGTTTAATTGAACACCAGGCACAGATAGTTGATAACAAGAGCATTCGTGACCAATTGTCTTGCTGGTTCCAGCAAAAGTTGTAAAATAGAAAACTGTTGACTGACAGTACATAAACCAATAAGAATGGCTTATTTTGAATGACAATTGCATCAACCAATCAGATGGTCTCAATTCTAAACTAATTTGCATAAGGGCTTTATTTGCTCTCCATAACTTACTGAGGTCCTTCCTAACCCTAGTTTAGTTGAACACCTGCTGAACCAGCCACAGATAGTTAATAACAAGAGCATTCTTGACCAATTGTCTTGCTGGTTGAAGACTATTGCATGATGGCCCCAGCAAAATATGTAAAATAGAAAAATGTCAACTACATTCTTGACCAATTGTCTTGCTGGTTGAAGACTATTGCATGATGGTCCCAACAAAAGTTGTAAAATAGAAAACTGTTGACTGACAGTACATAAACCAATCAGAATGGCTTATTTTGAATGACAATTGCATCAACCAATCAGATGGTCTCAATTCCAAATTAATTTGCATAAGGGCTTTATTTGCTCTCCATAAATTACTGAGGTCCTTCTTAACCCTAGTTTAATTGAACACCAGCAGAACCAGCCACAGAGAGTTGATAATAAAAGCATTCTTGACCAATTGTATTGCTGGTTGAAGACTATTGCATGATGGCCCCAGCAAAAGATGTAAAATAGAGAAATGTTGACTACATTCTTGACCAATTGTCTTGCTGGTTGAAGACTATTGCATGGTGGTCCCAACAAAAGTTGTAAAATAGAAAACTGTTGACTGACAGTACATAAACCAATCAGAATGGCTTATTTTGAATGACAATTGCATCAACCAATCAGATGGTCTCAATTCAAAACTAATTTGCATAAGGGCTTTATTTGCTCTCCATAACTTACTAAGGTCCTTCCTAACCCTAGTTTAATTGAACACCATCCACAGTTAGTTGATAACAAGAGCATTCTTGACCAATTGTCTTGCTGATTGAAGACTATTGCGTGATGTTCCAAGCCAAAGTTGTAAAATAGAAAACTGTTGACTGACAGTACATAAACCAATCAGAACGGCTTATTTTGAATGACAGTTGCATCACCCAATCAGATGGTCTCAATTCTAAACTAATTTGCATAAGTACGTTATTTGCTCTTTATAACTTACTGAGGTCCTTCCTCATCCAAGTCTAATTGAACACCTGCAAAACCAGCCACAGATAGTTGATAACAAGGGCATTCTTGACCAATTGTCTTGCTGGTTGAAGACTATTGCATGATGGTCCCAGCAAAAGTTGTAAAATAGAAAACTGTTGACTGACAGTACATAAACCAATCAGAATGGCTTATTTTGAATGACAATTGCATCAACCAATCAGATGGTCTCAATTCTAAACTAATTTGCATAAGGGCTTTATTTGCTCTCCTTCAACTTACTGAGGTCCTTCTTAACCCTAGTTTAATTGAACACCAGCCACAGATAGTTGATAACAAGAGCATTCTTGACCAATTGTCTTGCTGGTTGAAGACTATTGCATGATGGTCCCAGCAAAAGTTGTAAAATAGAAAGCTGTTGACTGACAGTACATAAACCAATCAGAATGGCTTATTTTGAATGACAATTGCATCAACCAATCAGATGGTCTCAATTCTGAACTAATTTGCATAAGTACTTAATTTGCTATTCATAACTTACTGAGGTCCTTCCTCATCCAAGTCTAATTGAACAACTGCAAAACCAGCCACAGATAGTTGATAACAAGGGCATTCTTGACCAATTGTCTTGCTGGTTGAAGAATATTGCATGATGTTCCCAGCCAAAGTTGTAAAATAGAAAACTGTTGACTGACAGTACATACACCAATCAGAATGGCTTATTTTGAATGACAGTGGCATCACCCAATCAGATGTTATCAATTCTGAACTAATTTGCATAAGTACTTAATTTGCTATTCATAACTTACTGAGGTCCTTCCTCATCCAAGTCTAATTGAACAACTGCAAAACCAGCCACAGATAGTTGATAACAAGGGCATTCTTGACCAATTGTCTTGCTGGTTGAAGAATATTGCATGATGTTCCCAGCCAAAGTTGTAAAATAGAAAACTGTTGACTGACAGTACATAAACCAATCAGAATGGCTTATTTTGAATGACAATTGCATCAACCAATCAGATGGTCTCAATTCTAAACTAATTTGCATAAGGGCTTTATTTGCTCTCCTTCAACTTACTGAGGTCCTTCTTAACCATAGTTTAATTGAACACTAGCCACAGATAGTTGATAACAAGAGCATTCTTGACCAATTGTCTTGCTGGTTGAAGACTATTGCGTGATGGCTCCAGCAAAAGATGTAAAATAGAAAAATGTTGACTACATTCTTGACCAATTGTCTTGCTGGTTGAAGACTATTGCATGATGGTCCCAGCAAAAGTTGTAAAATAGAAAGCTGTTGACTGACAGTACATAAACCAATCAGAATGGCTTATTTTGAATGACAATTGCATCAACCAATCAGATGGTCTCAATTCAAAACTAAATTGCATAAGGGATTTATTTGCTCTCCATAACTTACTGAGGTCCTTCCTAACCCTAGTTTAATTGAACACCAGCCACAGATAGTTGATAACAAGAGCATTCTTGACCAATCGTCTTGCTGGTTGAAGATTATTGCATGATGTTCCCAGCCAAAGTTGTAAAATAGAAAACTGTTGACTGACAGTACATACACCAATCAGAATGGCTTATTTTGAATGACAGTGGCATCACCCAATCAGATGTTCTCAATTCTGAACTAATTTGCTATTCATAACTTACTGAGGTCCTTCCTCATCCAAGTCTAATTGAACAACTGCAAAACCAGCCACAGATAGTTGATAACAAGGGCATTCTTGACCAATTGTCTTGCTGGTTGAAGACTATTGCATGATGTTCCCAGCCAAAGTTGTAAAATAGAAAACTGTTGACTGACAGTACATACACCAATCAGCATGGCTTATTTTGAATGACAATTGCATCAACCAATCAGATGGTCTAAATTCTAAACTAATTTGCATAAGGGCTTTATTTGCTCTCCATAACTTACTGAGGTCCTTCTTAACCCTAGTTTAATTGAACACCAGCAGAACCAGCCACAGATAGTTGATAACAAGAGCATTCTTGACCAATTGGCTTGCTGGTTGAAGACTATTGCATGATGGTCCCAGCAAAAGTTGTAAAATAGAAAACTGTTGACTGACAGTTCATGAACCAATCAGAATGGCTTATTTTGAATGACAATTGCATCAACCAATCAGATGGTCTCAATTCTAAACTAATTTGCATAAGGGCTTTATTTGAGCTCCATAACTTACTGAGGTCCCTCCAAACCCTAGTTTAATTGAACACCAGGCACAGATAGTTGATAACAAGAGCATTCTTGACCAATTGTCTTGCTGGTCCCAGCAAAAGTTGTAAAATAGAAAACTGTTGACTGACAGTACATAAACCAATAAGAATGGCTTATTTTGAATGACAATTGCATCAACCAATCAGATGGTCTCAATTCTAAACTGATTTGCATAATGGCTTTATTTGCTCTCCATAACTTACTGCGGTCCCTCCAAACCCTAGTTTAATTGAACACCAGGCACAGATAGTTGATAACAAGAGCATTCTTGACCAATTGTCTTGCTGGTTCCAGCAAAAGTTGTAAAATAGAAAACTGTTGACTGACAGTACATAAACCAATAAGAATGGCTTATTTTGAATGACAATTGCATCAACCAATCAGATGGTCTCAATTCTAAACTAATTTGCATAAGGGCTTTATTTGCTCTCCATAACTTACTGAGGTCCTTCCTAACCCTAGTTTAGTTGAACACCTGCAGAACCAGCCACAGATAGTTAATAACAAGAGCATTCTTGACCAATTGTATTGCTGGTTGAAGACTATTGCATGATGGTCCCAGCAAAAGTTGTTAAATAGAAAACTGTTGACTGACAGTACAGGAACCAATTAGAATGGCTTATTTTGAATGACAATTGCATCAACCAATCAGATGGTCTCAATTCTAAACTAATTTGCATAAGGGCTTTATTTGCTCTCCATAACTTACTGAGGTCCTTCCTAACCCTAGTTTAGTTGAACACCTGCAGAACCAGCCACAGATAGTTGATAATGAGAGCATTCTTGACCAATTGTATTGCTGGTTGAAGACTATTGCATGATGGCCCCAGCAAAAGATGTAAAATAGAAAAATGTTGACTACATTCTTGACCAATTGTCTTGCTGGTTGAAGACTATTGCATGATGTTCCCAGCCAAAGTTGTAAAATAGAAAACTGTTGACTGACAGTACATAAACCAATCAGAACGGCTTATTTTGAATGACAGTTGCATCACCCAATCAGATGGTCTCATTTCTAAACTAATTTGCATAAGTACGTTATTTGCTCTTTATAACTTACTGAGGTCCTTCCTCATCCAAGTCTAATTGAACACCTGCAAAACCAGCCACAGATAGTTGATAACAAGGGCATTCTTGACCAATTGTCTTGCTGGTTGAAGACTATTGCATGATGGTCCCAGCAAAAGTTGTAAAATAGAAAACTGTTGACTGACAGTACATGAACCAATCAGAATGGCTTATTTTGAATGACAATTGCATCAACCAATCAGATGGTCTCAATTCTAAACTAATTTGCATAAGGGCTTTATTTGCTCTCCATAACTTACTAAGGTACTTCCTAACCCTAGTTTAATTGAACACCTGCAAACCAGCCACAGATAGTTAATAACAAGAGCATTCTTGACCAATTGTCTTGCTGGTTGAAGACTATTGCATGATGGTCCCAGCAAAAGTTGTAAAATAGAAAACTGTTGACTGACAGTACATGAACCAATCAGAATGGCTTATTTTGAATGACAATTGCATCAACCAATCAGATGGTCTCAATTCTAAACTAATTTGCATAAGGGCTTTATTTGCTCTCCATAACTTACTGAGGTCCTTCCTAACCCTAGTTTAATTGAACACCAGGCACAGATAGTTGATAACAAGAGCATTATTGACCAATTGTCTTGCTGGTTGCAGCAAAAGTTGTAAAATAGAAAACTGTTGACTGAAAGTACATGAACCAATCAGAATGGCTTATTTTGAATGACAATTGCATCAACCAATCAGATGGTCTCAATTCTAAACTAATTTGCATAAGGGCTTTATTTGCTCTCCATAACTTACTGAGGTCCTTCCTAACCCTAGTTTAATTGAACACCAGGCACAGATAGTTGATAACAAGAGCATTATTGACCAATTGTCTTGCTGGTTCCAGCAAAAGTTGTAAAATAGAAAACTGTTGACTGACAGTACATAAACCAATAAGAATGGCTTATTTTGAATGACAATTGCATCAACCAATCAGATGGTCTCAATTCTAAACTAATTTGCATAAGGGCTTTATTTGCTCTCCATAACTTACTGAGGTCCTTCCTAACCCTAGTTTAGTTGAACACCTGCAGAACCAGCCACAGATAGTTAATAACAAGAGCATTCTTGACCAATTGTATTGCTGGTTGAAGACTATTGCATGATGGTCCCAGCAAAAGTTGTTAAATAGAAAACTGTTGACTGACAGTACAGGAACCAATTAGAATGGCTTATTTTGAATGACAATTGCATCAACCAATCAGATGGTCTCAATTCTAAACTAATTTGCATAAGGGCTTTATTTGCTCTCCATAACTTACTGAGGTCCTTCCTAACCCTAGTTTAGTTGAACACCTGCAGAACCAGCCACAGATAGTTGATAATGAGAGCATTCTTGACCAATTGTATTGCTGGTTGAAGACTATTGCATGATGGCCCCAGCAAAAGATGTAAAATAGAAAAATGTTGACTACATTCTTGACCAATTGTCTTGCTGGTTGAAGACTATTGCATGATGTTCCCAGCCAAAGTTGTAAAATAGAAAACTGTTGACTGACAGTACATAAACCAATCAGAACGGCTTATTTTGAATGACAGTTGCATCACCCAATCAGATGGTCTCATTTCTAAACTAATTTGCATAAGTACGTTATTTGCTCTTTATAACTTACTGAGGTCCTTCCTCATCCAAGTCTAATTGAACACCTGCAAAACCAGCCACAGATAGTTGATAACAAGGGCATTCTTGACCAATTGTCTTGCTGGTTGAAGACTATTGCATGATGGTCCCAGCAAAAGTTGTAAAATAGAAAACTGTTGACTGACAGTACATGAACCAATCAGAATGGCTTATTTTGAATGACAATTGCATCAACCAATCAGATGGTCTCAATTCTAAACTAATTTGCATAAGGGCTTTATTTGCTCTCCATAACTTACTAAGGTACTTCCTAACCCTAGTTTAATTGAACACCTGCAAACCAGCCACAGATAGTTAATAACAAGAGCATTCTTGACCAATTGTCTTGCTGGTTGAAGACTATTGCATGATGGTCCCAGCAAAAGTTGTAAAATAGAAAACTGTTGACTGACAGTACATGAACCAATCAGAATGGCTTATTTTGAATGACAATTGCATCAACCAATCAGATGGTCTCAATTCTAAACTAATTTGCATAAGGGCTTTATTTGCTCTCCATAACTTACTGAGGTCCTTCCTAACCCTAGTTTAATTGAACACCAGGCACAGATAGTTGATAACAAGAGCATTATTGACCAATTGTCTTGCTGGTTGCAGCAAAAGTTGTAAAATAGAAAACTGTTGACTGAAAGTACATGAACCAATCAGAATGGCTTATTTTGAATGACAATTGCATCAACCAATCAGATGGTCTCAATTCTAAACTAATTTGCATAAGGGCTTTATTTGCTCTCCATAACTTACTGAGGTCCTTCCTAACCCTAGTTTAATTGAACACCAGGCACAGATAGTTGATAACAAGAGCATTATTGACCAATTGTCTTGCTGGTTGCAGCAAAAGTTGTAAAATAGAAAACTGTTGACTGAAAGTACATGAACCAATCAGAATGGCTTATTTTGAATGACAATTGCATCAACCAATCAGATGGTCTCAATTCTAAACTAATTTGCATAAGGGCTTTATATGATCTCCATAACTTACTGAGGTCCTTCTTAACCCTAGTTTGATTGAACACCAGCCACAGATAGTTGATAACAAGAGCAATCTTGACTAATTGTCTTGCTGTTTGAAGACGTTTGCATGATGGTCCCAGCAAAAGTTGTAAAATAGAAAACTGTTAACTGACAGTACATGAACCAATCAGAATGGCTTATTTTGAATGACAATTGCATCAACCAATCTGATGATCTCAATTCTAAACTAATTTGCATAATGGCTTTATTTGCTCTCCATAACTTACTGAGGTCCTTCCTAACCCTAGTTTAATTGAACACCTGCAGAACTAGCCACAGATAGTTGATAACAAGAGCATTCTTGACCAATTGTATTGCTGGTTGAAGACTATTGCATGATGGACCCAGCAAAAGATGGAAAATAGAAAAATGTTGACTATATTCTTGACTATATTCTTGACCAATTGTCTTGCTGGTTGAAGACTATTGCATGATGGTCCGAGCAAAAGTTGTAAAATAGAAAACTGTTGACTGACATTACATAAACCAATCAGAATGGCTTATTTTGAATGACAATTGCATCAACCAATCAGATGGTCTCAATTCTAAACTAATTTGCATAAGGGCTTTATTTGCTCTCCATAACTTACTGAGGTCCTTCCTAACCCTAGTTTAATTGAACACCAGCAGAACCAGTCACAGACAGTTGATAACAAGAGCATTCTTGACCAATTGTCTTGCTGGTTGAAGACTATTGCATGATGGTCCCAGCAAAAGTTGTAAAATAGAAAACTGTTGACTGACAGTACATAAACCAATCAGAATGGCTTATTTTGAATGACAGTTGCATCACCCAATCAGATGGTCTCAATTCTAAACTAATTTGCATAAGGGCTTTTTTTGCTCTCCATAACTTACTGAGGTCCTTCCTAACCCTAGTTTAATTGAACACCAGCAGAACCAGCCACAGATAGTTGATAACAAGAGAATTCTTGACCAATTGGCTTGCTGGTTGAAGACTATTGCATGATGGTCCCAGCAAAAGTTGTAAACTAGAAAACTGTTGACTGACAGTTCATGAACCAATCAGAATGGCTTATTTTGTATGACAATTGCATCAACCAATCAGATGGTCTCAATTCTAAACTAATTTGCATAAGGGCTTTATTTGATCTCCATAACTTACCGAGGTCCTTCTTAACCCTAATTTGATTGAACACCAGCCACATATAGTTGATAACAAGAGCAATCTTGACTAATTGTCTTGCTGTTTAAAGACGTTTGCATGATGGTCCCAGCAAAAGTTGTAAAATAGAAAACTGTTAACTGACAGTACATGAACCAATCAGAATGGCTTATTTTGAATGACAATTGCATCAACCAATCTGATGATCTCAATTCTAAACTAATTTGCATAATGGCTTTATTTGCTCTCCATAACTTACTGAGGTCCTTCCTAACCCTAGTTTAATTGAACACCTGCAGAACTAGCCACAGATAGTTGATAACAAGAGCATTCTTGACCAATTGTATTGCTGGTTGAAGACTATTGCATGATGGACCCAGCAAAAGATGGAAAATAGAAAAATGTTGACTATATTCTTGACTATATTCTTGACCAATTGTCTTGCTGGTTGAAGACTATTGCATGATGGTCCCAGCAAAAGTTGTAAAATAGAAAACTGTTGACTGACAGTACATAAACCAATCAGAATGGCTTATTTTGAATGACAATTGCATCAAACAATCAGATGGTCTCAATTCTAAACTAATTTGCAAACAGACTTTATTTGCTCTCCATAATTTACTGAGGTCCTTCCTAACCCTAGTTTAATTGAACACCAGCAGAACCAGCCACAGACAGTTGATAACAAGAGCATTCTTGACCAATTGGCTTGCTGGTTGAAGACTATTGCATGATGGTCCCAGCAAAAGTTGTAAAATAGAAAACTGTTGACTGACAGTACATAAACCAATCAGAATGGCTTATTTTGAATGACAGTTGCATCACCCAATCAGATGGTCTCAATTCGAAACTAATTTGCATAAGGGCTTTATTTGCTCTCCATAACTTACTGAGGTCCTTCCTAACCCTAGTTTAATTGAACACCAGCAGAACCAGCCACAGACAGTTGATAACAAGAGCATTCTTGACCAATTGTCTTGCTGGTTGAAGACTATTGCATGATGGTCCCAGCAAAAGTTGTAAAATAGAAAACTGTTGACTGACAGTTCATGAACCAATCAGAATGGCTTATTTTGAATGACAATTGCATCAACCAATCAGATGGTCTCAATTCTAAACTAATTTGCATAAGGGCTTTATTTGATCTCAATAACTTACTGAGGTCCTTCTTAACCCTAGTTTGATTGAACACCAGCCACAGATAGTTGATAACAAGAGCAATCTTGACTAATTGTCTTGCTGTTTGAAGACGTTTGCATGATGGTCCCAGCAAAAGTTGTAAAATAGAAAACTGTTAACTGACAGTACATGAACCAATCAGAATGGCTTATTTTGAATGACAATTGCATCAACCAATCTGATGATCTCAATTCTAAACTTATTTGCATAATGGCTTTATTTGCTCTAAATAACTTACTGAGGTCCTTCCTAACCCTAGTTTAATTGAACACCTGCAGAACTAGCCACAGATAGTTGATAACAAGAGCATTCTTGACCAATTGTATTGCTGGTTGAAGACTATTGCATGATGGACCCAGCAAAAGATGTAAAATAGAAAAATGTTGACTATATTCTTGACTATATTCTTGACCAATTGTCTTGCTGGTTGAAGACTATTGCATGATGGTCCCAGCAAAAGTTGTAAAATAGAAAACTGTTGACTGACAGTACATAAACCAATCAGAATGGCTTATTTTGAATGACAGTTGCATCACCCAATCAGATGGTCTCAATTCTAAACTAATTTGCATAAGGGCTTTATTTGCTCTTCATAACTTACTGAGGTCCTTCCTAACCCTAGTTTAATTGAACACCAGCAGAACCAGCCACAGACAGTTGATAACAAGAGCATTCTTGACCAATTGGCTTGCTGGTTGAAGACTATTGCATGATGGTCCCAGCAAAAGTTGTAAAATAGAAAACTGTTGACTGACAGTTCATGAACCAATCAGAATGGCTTATTTTGAATGACAATTGCATCAACCAATCAGATGGTCTCAATTCTAAACTAATTTGCATAAGGGCTTTATTTGATCTCCATAACTTACTGAGGTCCTTCTTAACCCTAGTTTGATTGAACACCAGCCACAGATAGTTGATAACAAGAGCAATCTTGACTAATTGTCTTGCTGTTTGAAGATGTTTGCATGATGGTCCCAGCAAAAGTTGTAAAATAGAAAACTGTTAACTGACAGTACATGAACCAATCAGAATGGCTTATTTTGAATGACAATTGCATCAACCAATCTGATGATCTCAATTCTAAACTAATTTGCATAATGGCTTTATTTGATCTCCATAACTTACTGAGGTCCTTCCTAACCCTAGTTTAATTGAACACCAGCAGAATCATCCACAGACAGTTGATAACAAGGGCATTCTTGTCCAATTGTCTTGCTGGTTGAAGACTATTGCATGATGGTCCCAGCAAAAGTTGTAAAATAGAAAAATGTTGACTACATTCTTGACCAATTGTCTTGCTGGTTGAAGACTATTGCATGATGGTCCCAGCAAAAGTTGTAAAATAGAAAACTGTTGACTGACAGTACATGAACCAATCAGCATGGCTTATTTTGAATGACAATTGCATCAACCAATCAGATGGTCTCAATTCTAAACTAATTTGCATAAGGGCTTTATTTGCTCTCCATAACTTACTGAGGTCCTTCTTAACCCTAGTTTAATTGAACACCAGCAGAACCAGCCACAGATAGTTGATAACAAGAGCATGCTTGACCAATTGGCTTGCTGGTTGAAGACTATTGCTTGATGGACCCAGCAAAAGTTGTAAAATAGAAAGCTGTTGACTAACAGTTCATGAACCAATCAGAATGGCTTATTTTGAATGACAATTGCATCAACCAATCAGATGGTCTAAATTCTAAACGAATTTGCATAAGGGCTTTATTTGCTCTCCATAACTTACTGAGGTCCTTCTTAACCCTAGTTTAATTGAACACCAGCAGAACCTGCCACAGATAGTTGATAACAAGAGCATTCTTGACCAATTGGCTTGCTGGCTGAAGACTATTGCATGATGGTCCCAGCAAAAGTTGTAAAATAGAAAACTGTTGACTGACAGTTCATTAACCAATCAGAATGGCTTATTTTGAATGACAATTGCATCAACCAATCAGATGGTCTCAATTCTAAACTAATTTGCATAATGGCTTTATTTGCTCTCCATAACTTACTGAGGTCCTTCCTAACCCTAGTTTAATTGAACAACTGCAGAACCAGCCAAAGACAGTTGATAACGAGAGCATTCCTGACCAATTGTCTTGCTGGTTGAAGACTATTGCATGATGGTCCCAGCAAAAGATGTAAAATAGAAAAATGTTGACTACATTCTTGACCAATTGTCTTGCTGGTTGAAGACTATTGCAAAGTTGTAAAATAGAAAACTGTTGACTGACAGTACATGAACCAATCAGCATGGCTTATTTTGAATGACAATTGCATCAACCAATCAGATGGTCTAAATTCTAAACTAATTTGCATAAGGGCTTTATTTGCTCTCCATAACTTACTGAGGTCCTTCTTAACCCTAGTTTAATTGAACACCAGCCACAGATAGTTTATAACAAGAGCATTCTTGACCAATTGGCTTGCTGGCTGAAGACTATTGCATGATGGTCCCAGCAAAAGTTGTAAAATAGAAAACTGTTGACTGACAGTTCATTAACCAATCAGAATTTCTTATTTTGAATGACAATTGCATCAACCAATCAGATGGTCTCAATTCTAAACTAATTTGCATAAGGGCTTTATTTGATCTCCATAACTTACTGAGGTCCTTCTTAACCCTAGTTTGATTGAACACCAGCCACAGATAGTTGATAACAAGAGCAATCTTGACTAATTGTCTTGCTGTTTGAAGACGTTTGCATGATGGTCCCAGCAAAAGTTGTAAAATAGAAAACTGTTAACTGACAGTACATAAACCAATCAGAATGGCTTATTTTGAATGACAATTGCATCAACCAATCAGATGGTCTCAATTCTAAACTAATTTGCATAAGGGCTTTATTTGATCTCCATAACTTACTGAGGTCCTTCCTAACCCTAGTTTAATTGAACACCAGGCAAAGATAGTTGATAACAAGAGCATTCTTGACCAATTCTCTTGCTGGTTGCAGCAAAAGTTGTAAAATAGAAAACTGTTGACTGAAAGTACATGAACCAATCAGAATGGATTATTTTGAATGACAATTGCATCAACCAATCAGATGATCTCAATTCTAAACTAATTTGCATAATGGCTTTATTTGCTCTCCATAACTTACTGAGGTCCTTCCTAACCCTAGTTTAATTGAACAACTGCAGAACCAGCCAAAGACAGTTGATAACGAGAGCATTCCTGACCAATTGTCTTGCTGGTTGAAGACTATTGCATGATGGTCCCAGCAAAAGATGTAAAATAGAAAAATGTTGACTACATTCTTGACCAATTGTTTTGCTGGTTGAAGACTATTGCAAAGTTGTAAAATAGAAAACTGTTGACTGACAGTACATGAACCAATCAGCATGGCTTATTTTGAATGACAATTGCATCAACCAATCAGATGGTCTAAATTTTAAACTAATTTGCATAAGGGCTTTATTTGCTCTCCATAACTTACTGAGGTCCTTCTTAACCCTAGTTTAATTGAACACCAGCAGAACCAGCCACAGATAGTTGATAACAAGAGCATTCTTGACCAATTGTCTTGCTGGTTGAAGACTATTGCATGATGGTCCCAGCAAAAGTTGTAAAATAGAAAACTGTTAACTGACAGTACATGAACCAATCAGAATGGCTTATTTTGAAGGACAATTGCATCAACCAATTTGATGATCTCAATTCTAAACTAATTTGCATAATGGCTTTATTTGCTCTCCATAACTTACTGAGGTCCTTCCTAAACCTAGTTTAATTGAACACCTGCAGAACCAGCCACAGATAGTTGATAACAAGAGCATGCTTGACCAATTGGCTTGCTGGTTGAAGACTATTGCTTGATGGACCCAGCAAAAGTTGTAAAATAGAAAACTGTTGACTAACAGTTCATGAACCAATCATAATGGCTTATTTTGAATGACAATTGCATCAACCAATCAGATGGTCTAAATTCTAAACGAATTTGCATAAGGGCTTTATTTGCTCTCCATAACTTACTGAGGTCCTTCTTAACCCTAGTTTAATTGAACACCAGCAGAACCTGCCACAGATAGTTGATAACAAGAGCATTCTTGACCAATTGGCTTGCTGGCTGAAGACTATTGCATGATGGTCCCAGCAAAAGTTGTAAAATAGAAAACTGTTGACTGACAGTTCATTAACCAATCAGAATGGCTTATTTTGAATGACAATTGCATCAACCAATCAGATGGTCTCAATTCTAAACTAATTTGCATAAGGGCTTTATTTGATCTCCATAACTTACTGAGGTCCTTCTTAACCCTAGTTTGATTGAACACCGGCCACAGATAGTTGATAACAAGAACAATCTTGACTAATTGTCTTGCTGTTTGAAGACGTTTGCATGATGGTCCCAGCAAAAGTTGTAAAATAGAAAACTGTTAACTGACAGTACATAAACCAATCAGAATGGCTTATTTTGAATGACAATTGCATCAACCAATCAGATGGTCTCAATTCTAAACTGATTTGCATAAGGGCATTATTTGCTCTCCATAACTTACTGAGTTCCTTCCTAACCCTAGTTTAATTGAACACCAGCCACAGATAGTTGATAACAAGAGCGTTCTTGACCAATTGTCTTGCTGGTTGCAGCAAAAGTTGTCAAATAGAAAACTGTTGACTGAAAGTACATGAACCAATCAGAATGGATTATTTTGAATGACAATTGCATCAACCAATCAGATGATCTCAATTCTAAACTAATTTGCATAATGGCTTTATTTGCTCTCCATAACTTACTGAGGTCCTTCCTAACCCTAGTTTAATTGAACCACTGCAGAACCAGCCAAAGACAGTTGATAACGAGAGCATTCCTGACCAATTGTCTTGCTGGTTGAAGACTATTGCATGATGGTCCCAGCAAAAGATGTAAAATAGAAAAATGTTGACTACATTCTTGACCAATTGTCTTGCTGGTTGAAGACTATTGCAAAGTTGTAAAATAGAAAACTGTTGACTGACAGTACATGAACCAATCAGCATGGCTTATTTTGAATGACAATTGCATCAACCAATCAGATGGTCTAAATTCTAAACTAATTTGCATAAGGGCTTTATTTGCTCTCCATAACTTACTGAGGTCCTTCTTAACCCTAGTTTAATTGAACACCAGCCACAGATAGTTTATAACAAGCGCATTCTTGACCAATTGGCTTGCTGGCTGAAGACTATTGCATGATGGTCCCAGCAAAAGTTGTAAAATAGAAAACTGTTGACTGACAGTTCATTAACCAATCAGAATGGCTTATTTTGAATGACAATTGCATCAACCAATCAGATGGTCTCAATTCTAAACTAATTTGCATAAGGGCTTTATTTGATCTCCATAACTTACTGAGGTCCTTCTTAACCCTAGTTTGATTGAACACCAGCCACAGATAGTTGATAACAAGAGCAATCTTGACTAATTGTCTTGCTGTTTGAAGACGTTTGCATGATGGTCCCAGCAAAAGTTGTAAAATAGAAAACTGTTAACTGACAGTACATAAACCAATCAGAATGGCTTATTTTGAATGACAATTGCATCAACCAATCAGATGGTCTCAATTCTAAACTAATTTGCATAAGGGCTTTATTTGATCTCCATAACTTACTGAGGTCCTTCTTAACCCTAGTTTGATTGAACACCAGCCACAGATAGTTGATAACAAGAGCAATCTTGACTAATTGTCTTGCTGTTTGAAGACGTTTGCATGATGGTCCCAGCAAAAGTTGTAAAATAGAAAACTGTTAACTGACAGTACATGAACCAATCAGAATGGCTTATTTTGAAGGACAATTGCATCAACCAATCTGATGATCTCAATTCTAAACTAATTTGCATAATGGCTTTATTTGCTCTCCATATCTTACTGAGGTCCTTCCTAAACCTAGTTTAATTGAACACCTGCAGAACCAGCCACAGATAGTTGATAACAAGAGCATTCTTGACCAATTGGCTTGCTGGTTGAAGACTATTGCATGATGGACCCAGCAAAAGTTGTAAGATAGAAAACTGTTGACTGACAGTTCATGAACCAATCAGAATGGCTTATTTTGAATGACAATTGTATCATTCAATCAGATGGTCTAAATTCTAAACTGATTTGCGTCATGGCTTTATTTGCTCTCCATAACTTACTGAGGTCCTTCTTAACCCTAGTTTAATTGAACACCAGCAGAACCAGCCACAGATAGTTGATAACAAGAGCATTCTTGACCAATTTTATTGCTGGTTGAAGACTATTGCAATGATGGCCCCAGCAAAAGATGTAAAATAGAAAAATGTTGACTACATTCTTGACCAATTGTCTTGCTGGTTGAAGACTATTGCATGATGGTCCCAGCCAAAGTTGTAAAATAGAAAACTGTTGACTGACAGTACATAAACCAATCAGTATGGCTTATTTTGAATGACAGTTGCATCACCCAATCAGATGGCCTCAATTCTAAACTATTTTGCATAAGAGCTTTATTTGCTCTCCATAACTTACTGAGGTCCTTCTTAACCCTAGTTTAATTGAACACCAGCAGAACCATCCACAGATAGTTGATAACAAGAGCATTCTTGACCAATTGGCTTGCTGGCTGAAGACTATTGCATGATGGACCCAGCAAAAGTTGTAAAATAGAAAACTGTTGACTGACAGTTCATGAACCAATCAGAATGGCTTATTTTGAATGACAATTGCATCATCCAATCAGATGGTCTAAATTCTAAACTAATTTGCATAAGGGCTTTATTTGCTCTCCATAACTTACTGAGGTCCTTCTTAACCCTAGTTTAATTGAACACCAGCAGAACCAGCCACAGATAGTTGATAACAAGAGCATTCTTGACCAATTGGCTTGCTGGCTGAAGACTATTGCATGATGGTCCCAGCAAAAGTTGTAAAATAGAAAACTGTTGACTGACAGTTCATTAACCAATCAGAATGGCTTATTTTGAATGACAATTGCATCAACCAATCAGATGGTCTCAATTCTAAACTAATTTGCATAAGGGCTTTATTTGATCTCCATAACTTACTGAGTTCCTTCCTAACCCTAGTTTAATTGAACACCAGCCACAGATAGTTGATAACAAGAGCATTCTTGACCAATTGTCTTGCTGGTTGCAGCAAAAGTTGTAAAATAGAAAACTGTTGACTGAAAGTACATGAACCAATCAGAATGGATTATTTTGAATGACAATTGCATCAACCAATCAGATGATCTCAATTCTAAACTAATTTGCATAATGGCTTTATTTGCTCTCCATAACTTACTGAGGTCCTTCCTAACCCTAGTTTAATTGAACAACTGCAGAACCAGCCAAAGACAGTTGATAACTAGAGCGTTCCTGACCAATTGTCTTGCTGGTTGAAGACTATTGCATGATGGTCCCAGCAATAGATGTAAAATAGAAAAATGTTGACTACATTCTTGACCAATTGTCTTGCTGGTTGAAGACTATTGCAAAGTTGTAAAATAGAAAACTGTTGACTGACAGTACATGAACCAATCAGCATGGCTTATTTTGAATGACAATTGCATCAACCAATCAGATGGTCTAAATTCTAAACTAATTTGCATAAGGGCTTTATTTGCTCTCCATAACTTACTGAGGTCCTTCTTAACCCTAGTTTAATTGAACACCAGCAGAACCAGCCACAGATAGTTGATAACAAGAGCGTTCTTGAACAATTGGCTTCCTGGTTGAAGACTATTGCATGATGGTCCCAGCAAAAGTTGTAAAATAGAAAACTGTTGACTGACAGTTCATGAACCAATCAGAATGGCTTATTTTGAATGACAATTGCATCAACCAATCAGATGGTCTCAATTCTAAACTAATTTGCATAAGGCTTTATTTGATCTCCATAACTTACTGAGGACCTTCTTAACCCTAGTTTGATTGAACACCAGCCACAGATAGTTGATAACAAGAGCAATCTTGACTAATTGTCTTGCTGTTTGAAGACGTTTGCATAATGGTCCCAGCAAAAGTTGTAAAATAGAAAACTGTTAACTGACAGTACATGAACCAATCAGTATGGCATATTTTAAATGACAATTGCATCAACCAATCTGATGATCTCAATTCTAAACTAATTTGCATAATGGCTTTATTTGCTCTCCATAACTTACTGAGGTCCTTCCTAACCCTAGTTTAATTGAACACCTGCAGAACCAGCCACAGATAGTTGATAACAAGAGCATTCTTGACCAATTGTATTGCTGGTTGAAGAATATTGCATGATGGACCCAGCAAAAGATGTAAAATAGAAAAATGTTGACTACATTCTTGACCAATTGTCTTGCTGGTTGAAGACTATTGCATGATGGTCCCAGCAAAAGTTGTTAAACAGAAAACTGTTGACTGACAGTACATAAACCAATCAGAATGGCTTATTTTGAATGACAATTGCATCAACCAATCAGATGGTCTCAATTCTAAACTGATTTGCATAACGGCTTTATTTGCTCTCCATAACTTACTGAGTTCCTTCCTAACCCTAGTTTAATTGAACACCAGCAGAATCATCCACAGACAGTTGATGACAAGGGCATTCTTGACCAATTGTCTTGCTGGTTGAAGACTATTGCATGATGGTCCCAGGAAAAGATGTAAAATAGAAAACTGTTGACTGACAGTACATAAACCTATCAGAATGGCTTATTTATAATGACAATTGCATCAACCAATCAGATGGTCTCAATTCTAAACTAATTTGCATAAGGGCTTTATTTGCTCTCCATAACTTACTGAGGTCCTTATTAACCCTAGTTTAATTGAACACCAGCAGAACCAGCCAAAGATAGTTGATAACAAGAGCATTCTTGAACAATTGGCTTGCTGGTTGAAGACTATTGCATGATGGTCCCAGCAAAAGATGTAAAATAGAAAAATGTTGACTGACAGTTCATGAACCAATCAGAATGGCTTATTTTGAATGACAATTGCATTAACCAATCAGATGGTATCAATTCTAATCTAATTTGCATAATGGCTTTATTTGCTCTCCATAACTTACTGAGGTCCTTCCTAACCCTAGTTTAATTGAACAACTGCAGAACCAGCCACAGATAGTTGATAACAAGAGCATTCTTGACCAATTGTATTGCTGGTTGAAGACTATTGCATGATGGACCCAGCAAAAGATGTAAAATAGAAAAATGTTGACTACATTCTTGACCAATTGTCTTGCTGGTTGAAGACTATTGCATGATGGTCCCAGCAAAAGTTGTAAAATAGAAAACTGTTAACTGACAGTACATGAACCAATCAGAATGGCTTATTTTGAATGACAATTGCATCAACCAATAAGATGGTCTCAATTCTAAACTGATTTGCATAAGGGCTTTATTTGCTCTCCATAACTTACTGAGTTCCTTCCTAACCCTAGTTTAATTGAACACCAGCCACAGATAGTTGATAACAAGAGCATTCTTGACCAATTGTCTTGTTGGTTGCTGCAAGAGTTGTAAAATAGAAAACTGTTGACTGAAAGTACATGAACCAATCAGAATGGCTTATTTTGAATGACAATTGCATCAACCAATCAGATGATCTCAATGCTAAACTAATTTGCATAATGGCTTTATTTGATCTCCATAACTTACTGAGGTCCTTTCTAACCCTAGTTTAATTGAACAACTGCAGAACCAGCCAAAGACAGTTGATAACAAGAGCATTCTTGACCAATTGTCTTGCTGGTTGAAGACTATTGCATGATGGTCCCAGAAAAAGATGTAAAATAAAAAAAATGTTGACTACATTCTTGACCAATTGTCTTGCTTGAAGACTATTGCAAAGTTGTAAAATAGAAAACTGTTGACTGACAGTACATGAACCAATCAGCATGGCTTATTTTGAATGACAATTGCATCAACCAATCAGATGGTCTACATTCTAAACTAATTTGCATAAGGGCTTTATTTGCTCTCCATAACTTACTGAGGTCCTTCTTAACCCTAGTTTAATTGAACACCAGCCACAGATAGTTGATAACAAGAGCATTCTTGACCAATTGGCTTGCAGGTTGAAGACTATTGCATGATGGTCCCAGCAAAAGTTGTAAAATAGAAAACTGTTGACTGACAGTTCATGAACCAATCAGAATGGCTTATTTTGAATGACAATTGCATCAACCAATCAGATGGTCTCAATTCTAAACTAATTTGCATAAGGGCTTTATTTGATCTCCATAACTTACTGAGGTCCTTCTTAACCCTAGTTTGATTGAACACCAGCCACAGATAGTTGATAACAAGAGCAATCTTGACTAATTGTCTTGCTGTTTGAAGACGTTTGCATGATGGTCCCAGCAAAAGTTGTAAAATAGAAAACTGTTAACTGACAGTACATAAACCAATCAGAATGGCTTATTTTGAATGACAATTGCATCAACCAATCAGATGGTCTCAATTCTAAACTAATTTGCATAAGGGCTTTATTTGATCTCCATAACTTACTGAGGTCCTTCCTAACCCTAGTTTAATTGAACACCAGGCACAGATAGTTGATAACAAGAGCATTCTTGACCAATTCTCTTGCTGGTTGCAGCAAAAGTTGTAAAATAGAAAACTGTTGACTGAAAGTACATGAGCCAATCAGAATGGATTATTTTGAATGACAATTGCATCAACCAATCAGATGATCTCAATTCTAAACTAATTTGCATAATGGCTTTATTTGCTCTCCATAACTTACTGAGGTCCTTCCTAACCCTAGTTTAATTGAACAACTGCAGAACCAGCCAAAGACAGTTGATAACTAGAGCGTTCCTGACCAATTGTCTTGCTGTTTGAAGACTATTGCATGATGGTCCCAGCAATAGATGTAAAATAGAAAAATGTTGACTACATTCTTGACCAATTGTCTTGCTGGTTGAAGACTATTGCAAAGTTGTAAAATAGAAAACTGTTGACTGACAGTACATGAACCAATCAGCATGGCTTATTTTGAATGACAATTGCATCAACCAATCAGATGGTCTAAATTCTAAACTAATTTGCATAAGGGCTTTATTTGCTCTCCATAACTTACTGAGGTCCTTCTTAACCCTAGTTTAATTGAACACCAGCAGAACCAGCCACAGATAGTTGATAACAAGAGCGTTCTTGAACAATTGGCTTGCTGGTTGAAGACTATTGCATGATGGTCCCAGCAAAAGTTGTAAAATAGAAAACTGTTGACTGACAGTTCATGAACCAATCAGAATGGCTTATTTTGAATGACAATTGCATCAACCAATCAGATGGTCTCAATTCTAAACTAATTTGCATAGGGCTTTATTTGATCTCCATAACTTACTGAGGTCCTTCTTAACCCTAGTTTGATTGAACACCAGCCACAGATAGTTGATAACAAGAGCAATCTTGACTAATTGTCTTGCTGTTTGAAGACGTTTGCATAATGGTCCCAGCAAAAGTTGTAAAATAGAAAACTGTTAACTGACAGTACATGAACCAATCAGTATGGCATATTTTAAATGACAATTGCATCAACCAATCTGATGATCTCAATTCTAAACTAATTTGCATAATGGCTTTATTTGCTCTCCATAACTTACTGAGGTCCTTCCTAACCCTAGTTTAATTGAACACCTGCAGAACCAGCCACAGATAGTTGATAACAAGAGCATTCTTGACCAATTGTATTGCTGGTTGAAGAATATTGCATGATGGACCCAGCAAAAGATGTAAAATATAAAAATGTTGACTACATTCTTGACCAATTGTCTTGCTGGTTGAAGACTATTGCATGATGGTCCCAGCAAAAGTTGTTAAACAGAAAACTGTTGACTGACAGTACATAAACCAATCAGAATGGCTTATTTTGAATGACAATTGCATCAACCAATCAGATGGTCTCAATTCTAAACTGATTTGCATAACGGCTTTATTTGCTCTCCATAACTTACTGAGTTCCTTCCTAACCCTAGTTTAATTGAACACCAGCAGAATCATCCACAGACAGTTGATGACAAGGGCATTCTTGACCAATTGTCTTGCTGGTTGAAGACTATTGCATGATGGTCCCAGGAAAAGTTGTAAAATAGAAAACTGTTGACTGACAGTACATAAACCTATCAGAATGGCTTATTTATAATGACAATTGCATCAACCAATCAGATGGTCTCAATTCTAAACTAATTTGCATAAGGGCTTTATTTGCTCTCCATAACTTACTGAGGTCCTTATTAACCCTAGTTTAATTGAACACCAGCAGAACCAGCCAAAGATAGTTGATAAAAAGAGCATTCTTGAACAATTGGCTTGCTGGTTGAAGACTATTGCATGATGGTCCCAGCAAAAGATGTAAAATAGAAAAATGTTGACTGACAGTTCATGAACCAATCAGAATGGCTTATTTTGAATGACAATTGCATTAACCAATCAGATGGTATCAATTCTAATCTAATTTGCATAATGGCTTTATTTGCTCTCCATAACTTACTGAGGTCCTTCCTAACCCTAGTTTAATTGAACAACTGCAGAACCAGCCACAGATAGTTGATAACAAGAGCATTCTTGACCAATTGTATTGCTGGTTGAAGACTATTGCATGATGGACCCAGCAAAAGATGTAAAATAGAAAAATGTTGACTACATTCTTGACCAATTGTCTTGCTGGTTGAAGACTATTGCATGATGGTGCCAGCAAAAGTTGTAAAATAGAAAACTGTTAACTGACAGTACATGAACCAATCAGAATGGCTTATTTTGAATGGCAATTGCATCAACCAATCAGATGGTCTCAATTCTAAACTGATTTGCATAAGGGCTTTATTTGCTCTCCATAACTTACTGAGTTCCTTCCTAACCCTAGTTTAATTGAACACCAGCCACAGATAGTTGATAACAAGAGCATTCTTGACCAATTGTCTTGTTGGTTGCAGCAAGAGTTGTAAAATAGAAAACTGTTGACTGAAAGTACATGAACCAATCAGAATGGCTTATTTTGAATGACAATTGCATCAACCAATCAGATGATCTCAATGCTAAACTAATTTGCATAATGGCTTTATTTGATCTCCATAACTTACTGAGGTCCTTCCTAACCCTAGTTTAATTGAACAACTGCAGAACCAGCCAAAGACAGTTGATAACAAGAGCATTCTTGACCAATTGTCTTGCTGGTTGAAGACTATTGCATGATGGTCCCAGAAAAAGATGTAAAATAAAAAAAATGTTGACTACATTCTTGACCAATTGTCTTGCTTGAAGACTATTGCAAAGTTGTAAAATAGAAAACTTTTGACTGACAGTACATGAACCAATCAGCATGGCTTATTTTGAATGACAATTGCATCAACCAATCAGATGGTCTAAATTCTAAACTAATTTGCATAAGGGCTTTATTTGCTCTCCATAACTTACTGAGGTCCTTCTTAACCCTAGTTTAATTGAACACCAGCCACAGATAGTTGATAACAAGAGCATTCTTGACCAATTGGCTTGCAGGTTGAAGACTATTGCATGATGGTCCCAGCAAAAGTTGTAAAATAGAAAACTGTTGACTGACAGTTCATGAACCAATCAGAATGGCTTATTTTGAATGACAATTGCATCAACCAATCAGATGGTCTCAATTCTAAACTAATTTGCATAAGGGCTTTATTTGATCTCCATAACTTACTGAGGTCCTTCTTAACCCTAGTTTGATTGAACACCAGCCACAGATAGTTGATAACAAGAGCAATCTTGACTAATTGTCTTGCTGTTTGAAGACGTTTGCATGATTGTCCCAGCAAAAGTTGTAAAATAGAAAACTGTTAACTGACAGTACATGAACCAATCAGAATGGCTTATTTTGAAAGACAATTGCATCAACCAATCTGATGATCTCAATTCTAAACTAATTTGCATAATGGATTTATTTGCTCTCCATAACTTACTGAGGTCCTTCCTAAACCTAGTTTAATTGAACACCTGCAGAACCAGCCACAGATAGTTGATAACAAGAGCATTCTTGACCAATTGGCTTGCTGGTTGAAGACTATTGCATGATGGACCCAGCAAAAGTTGTAAAATAGAAAACTGTTGACTGACAGTTCATGAACCAATCAGAATGGCTTATTTTGAATGACAATTGCATCATCCAATCAGATGGTCTAAATTCTAAACTGATTTGCATAAGGGCTTTATTTGCTCTCCATAACTTACTGAGGTCCTTCTTAACCCTAGTTTAATTGAACTCCAGCAGAACCAGCCACAGATAGTTGATAACAAGAGCATTCTTGACCAATTGGCTTGCTGGCTGAAGACTATTGCATGAAGGACCCAGCAAAAGATGTAAAATAGAAAACTGTTGACTGACAGTTCATTAACCAATCAGAATGGCTTATTTTGAATGACAATTGCATCAACCAATCAGATGGTCTCAATTCTAAACTAATTTGCATAAGGGCTTTATTTGATCTCCATAACTTACTGAGTTCCTTCCTAACCCTAGTTTAATTGAACACCAGCCACAGATAGTTGATAACAAGAGCAATCTTGACTAATTGTCTTGCTGTTTGAAGACGTTTGCATAATGGTCCCAGCAAAAGTTGTAAAATAGAAAACTGTTAACTGACAGTACATGAACCAATCAGTATGGCATATTTTAAATGACAATTGCATCAACCAATCTGATGATCTCAATTCTAAACTAATTTGCATAATGGCTTTATTTGCTCTCCATAACTTACTGAGGTCCTTCCTAACCCTAGTTTAATTGAACACCTGCAGAACCAGCCACAGATAGTTGATAACAAGAGCATTCTTGACCAATTGTATTGCTGGTTGAAGAATATTGCATGATGGACCCAGCAAAAGATGTAAAATAGAAAAATGTTGACTACATTCTTGACCAATTGTCTTGCTGGTTGAAGACTATTGCATGATGGTCCCAGCAAAAGTTGTTAAATAGAAAACTGTTGACTGACAGTACATAAACCAATCAGAATGGCTTATTTTGAATGACAATTGCATCAACCAATCAGATGGTCTCAATTCTAAACTGATTTGCATAACGGCTTTATTTGCTCTCCATAACTTACTGAGTTCCTTCCTAACCCTAGTTTAATTGAACACCAGCAGAATCATCCACAGACAGTTGATGACAAGGGCATTCTTGACCAATTGTCTTGCTGGTTGAAGACTATTGCATGATGGTCCCAGGAAAAGTTGTAAAATAGAAAACTGTTGACTGACAGTACATGAACCAATCAGAATGGCTTATTTTGAATGACAATTGCATCAACCAATCAGATGGTCTCAATTCTAATCTAATTTGCATAATGGCTTTATTTGCTCTCCATAACTTACTGAGGTCCTTCCTAACCCTAGTTTAATTGAACAACTGCAGAACCAGCCACAGATAGTTGATAACAAGAGCATTCTTGACCAATTGTATTGCTGGTTGAAGACTATTGCATGAAGGACCCAGCAAAAGATGTAAAATAGAAAAATGTTGACTACATTCTTGACCAATTGTCTTGCTGGTTGAAGACTATTGCATGATGGTCCCAGCAAAAGTTGTAAAATAGAGAACTGTTAACTGACAGTACATGAACCAATCAGAATGGCTTATTTTGAATGACAATTGCATCAACCAATCAGATGGTCTCAATTCTAAACTGAATTGCATAAGGGCTTTATTTGCTCTCCATAACTTACTGAGTTCCTTCCTAACCCTAGTTTAATTGAACACCAGCCACAGATAGTTGATAACAAGAGCATTCTTGACCAATTGTCTTGTTGGTTGCAGCAAGAGTTGTAAAATAGAAAACTGTTGACTGAAAGTACATGAACCAATCAGAATGGCTTATTTTGAATGACAATTGCATCAACCAATCAGATGATCTCAATGCTAAACTAATTTGCATAATGGCTTTATTTGATCTCCATAACTTACTGAGGTCCTTCCTAACCCTAGTTTAATTGAACAACTGCAGATCCAGCCAAAGACAGTTGATAACAAGAGCATTCTTGACCAATTGTCTTGCTGGTTGAAGACTATTGCATGATGGTCCCAGAAAAAGATGTTAAATAAAAAAATGTTGACTACATTCTTGTCCAATTGTCTTGCTTGAAGACTATTGCAAAGTTGTAAAATAGAAAACTGTTGACTGACAGTACATGAACCAATCAGCATGGCTTATTTTGAATGACAATTGCATCAACCAATCAGATGGTCTAAATTCTAAACTAATTTGCATAAGGGCTTTATTTGCTCTCCATAACTTACTGAGGTCCTTCTTAACCCTAGTTTAATTGAACACCAGCCACAGATAGTTGATAACAAGAGCATTCTTGACCAATTGGCTTGCAGGTTGAAGACTATTGCATGATGGTCCCAGCAAAAGTTGTAAAATAGAAAACTGTTGACTGACAGTTCATGAACCAATCAGAATGGCTTATTTTGAATGACAATTGCATCAACCAATCAGATGGTCTCAATTCTAAACTAATTTGCATAAGGGCTTTATTTGATCTCCATAACTTACTGAGGTCCTTCTTAACCCTAGTTTGATTGAACACCAGCCACAGATAGTTGATAACAAGAGCAATCTTGACTAATTGTCTTGCTGTTTGAAGACGTTTGCATGATTGTCCCAGCAAAAGTTGTAAAATAGAAAACTGTTAACTGACAGTACATGAACCAATCAGAATGGCTTATTTTGAATGACAATTGCATCAACCAATCAGATGGTCTCAATTCTAAACTGATTTGCATAAGGGCTTTATTTGCTCTCCATAACTTACTGAGTTCCTTCCTAACCCTAGTTTAATTGAACACCAGCCACAGATAGTTGATAACAAGAGCATTCTTGACCAATTGTCTTGTTGGTTGCAGCAAGAGTTGTAAAATAGAAAACTGTTGACTGAAAGTACATGAACCAATCAGAATGGCTTATTTTGAATGACAATTGCATCAACCAATCAGATGATCTCAATGCTAAACTAATTTGCATAATGGCTTTATTTGATCTCCATAACTTACTGAGGTCCTTCCTAACCCTAGTTTAATTGAACAACTGCAGAACCAGCCAAAGACAGTTGATAACAAGAGCATTCTTGACCAATTGTCTTGCTGGTTGAAGACTATTGCATGATGGTCCCAGAAAAAGATGTAAAATAAAAAAATGTTGACTACATTCTTGACCAATTGTCTTGCTTGAAGACTATTGCAAAGTTGTAAAATAGAAAACTGTTGACTGACAGTACATGAACCAATCAGCATGGCTTATTTTGAATGACAATTGCATCAACCAATCAGATGGTATAAATTCTAAACTAATTTGCATAAGGGCTTTATTTGCTCTCCATAACTTACTGAGGTCCTTCTTAACCCTAGTTTAATTGAACACCAGCCACAGATATTTGATAACAAGAGCATTCTTGACCAATTGGCTTGCAGGTTGAAGACTATTGCATGATGGTCTCAGCAAAAGTTGTAAAATAGAAAACTGTTGACTGACAGTTCATGAACCAATCAGAATGGCTTATTTTGAATGACAATTGCATCAACCAATCAGATGGTCTCAATTCTAAACTAATTTGCATAAGGGCTTTATTTGATCTCCATAACTTACTGAGGTCCTTCTTAACCCTAGTTTGATTGAACACCAGCCACAGATAGTTGATAACAAGAGCAATCTTGACTAATTGTCTTGCTGTTTGAAGACGTTTGCATGATTGTCCCAGCAAAAGTTGTAAAATAGAAAACTGTTAACTGACAGTACATGAACCAATCAGAATGGCTTATTTTGAAAGACAATTGCATCAACCAATATGATGATCTCAATTCTAAACTAATTTGCATAATGGCTTTATTTGCTCTCCATAACTTACTGAGGTCCTTCCTAAACCTAGTTTAATTGAACACCTGCAGAACGAGCCACATATAGTTGATAACAAGAGCATTCTTGACCAATTGTCTGAGCTTCGCAGCCTTTTGGCCCGGGCTGAGGTCTGGGCCTGAGGTTGGGAATCTTTTCTGTGGGATCTACTACGCTGAGGAGGTATCAACACCGCAGGAATTTTGAAGCATCATGGCTGGAACACCTGGACTGAAGAATTCAATACGTTTTTTCGTGCAAGAAAGAAGGAGAAAAGACTGTGGACTTTATCATCTCGTGAGGGAAGTTTTGGTGGATCTGGCAGGAGTGAAGATAAGTACTATTTTTTGTATCCAAGATTTTCCTAACCAGGGCATGTATGATGTCAGTTTTTTTGATGGGAAAGACAGTTACAAAGTTTATGAAATGTTAAAAGAGAAATATCTGGACCCTAAAATGGAGGGGATAGAAATGTTTCCCCTATTTACTGCACAAGAAGTCCCAATCACAGTACATGCTTACAATCCGTTTATGAACTATGATTTGTTACTTGCTTTCCTTGCAAGGTATAGCAGTTCGGTGAGAGGAGGGGAATTTTTGAAAAACAGTATGGGTATCTTTAATGCCAAAAGAAAATTTTGGTGTAAACTAAGGAGAGATGAGAGATGTCCAGGTGGGGTAATGCATCCCCCTGCAAATTTCACAATTGGAGGCAACAGGTGCTTCCTATATTACCCCACCCAACCCAGATTCTGCAGAAAATGTTTTGAATATGGCCACACAAGGGAAGAGTGTGAGAAAGGGAGAACCAGTAGAAACTGCAGAAAAGAGGGGCATGAAGCAAACCGGTGCCCAGAGGAACGCAAATGCGACCTCTGCGGGGAACCTGGACATTCTTTCAAAACATGCTCAGAATTCACCAAAGCTCGAAAAGAGCAAGGTGCTCGAAGATTAGCTGAGCAAGCTGAAAGAGAAGCCAGAGAGGCAGCATGCCAAATGGCTAAGGATACTCGCACAACGGAGGCTAAAAAGACATGTATAGCCCCGGTGCTTGTTGTGCAAAATGGAGTACAGATGGAGGTGGAGGCACAGGCTACACCAGATCCACAACAGCCAGTTAAGGCAATGCAAACTGCTGATACTGCAACTGACCACAGTGAGGAGCAGTTGAAAGTCTTTGCAGCTGAGGCTAGTCAACTCGTTACAGAGAATATTGAGAGTGATGAAAGCTCAGCTGAAAGTCAAAATTTAGATTCAGAGGATATTCAAAGTGCTGATACCTTATTGTCGGATGAGGAGTCTATAAAACTAAAGAAAGCAACTCCTGATGGAAGGGCTGTTAAAAAAGCCAGAATTGAAAGGGTTAAATACAGTCCCCCAGCAATTGAACCAGATGGTATGGATACTACCTTAAGTTCCGAAGACAATGCCAGTTCCCCATCTTCCACTGAATCTTCCAATATTTTTGGGGCATCCAAACAGTCAATCGCACGTTTGACTGGGAAGGAGAACTATGATGAAATGGATGATGCTGATTTAAGTTGTGTTTTTGTAATCCAACTACCTTGAAATTATTTACGGGACTTCAAAATCTACCTATGCCTAATATTACAAGCAACATTAGCGTAAAAGTTGCGACTTTAAATGTCAGGCTGATAACAAGCAGACCCAGGCGTGCTGCGGTTTTTGAAATATTAAAAAACTTAAAAGCTGATATAATTTGTGTACAGGAATGTGGGATTTCAGAGCCCATTAAAAAAGAAGAATGGGACAAAGGGGATAGTTTTTGGTCTGGGTCTTGTTTAAATAAAAATGATGGGGTGGGTATTGTAATAAATAATAGGGATATTATAGGGGAGGATTTTTTTGTGGTGGAAGAAGGGAGGTGTATTGTTGGGACTTTTAGTCTTAGAGGGTGGAGGTTTAGGATCATGTGTATATATGCTCCGGCTTGTAAATTAGAAAGAAAGAAATTGTTTGATAAGATAAGGTTATTCCTTCCTGGAAGAACACCCCTTATGATAATGGGGGATTTCAATTGTATAATTGAGAAAAGTGGGAGAGGATATGGAAGTACTAGGAGTGTTGATATAACCGGGAATATATTAAATCAGATTATTATGGATTTTTCCTTTATAGATGCAGCTGCGGTGTGTATGGGGAAGCCACCTCCACCAACGTATATTGCTGATAGAGGAGGCATAACTTCCATAATTGACTATATTTTTATATCCAAAGGTATATCATGTATGAATGGAGAGCAGGTAAGAATGCCTTTTTCAGATCACGAATGCATTATATGTGAAGTCCAAGGGAATGTAAACAATGTATATGGTAGAGGTATATGGAAATTAAATGTTTGTTTGCTAGAAGACTGTGAAGTAAGGGATGGTTTGGTTAAGATGTATACAATATGGAAGAAGAGAAAAAATGACTTTGAGAATATATTAGTATGGTGGGAGTGGCTGAAAGTTAGGATGAGTTTTTTTTTTCAGAAAATGGGGAATCAAAAAAGTAAGGAAGGAAAGAATGAGGTATGAGGCATTA
The DNA here is from genome assembly GCF_055691185.1 of Crinia signifera. Classification (NCBI taxonomy): domain Eukaryota; kingdom Metazoa; phylum Chordata; class Amphibia; order Anura; family Myobatrachidae; genus Crinia; species Crinia signifera. The sequence continues at coordinate 113,512,104 of NC_139219.1, read as the reverse complement.
TGTGTAAGAATGAGGTATCTTTACAAAATGAGAGATCTAGGATTTGACATGAGTGAAGAGATAGTGAAAGAAAGGTGTGTGTTAAACAACTATTTGGAAAATAGGGGGAAAAAAATCATTTTTAGAGCGAAAGTTGAGCATCAAGAGAAAAATGAGAAATGTACAAGGTTTTTTTTCAGGAGAATATGTAAAAGGAAAAATGATATGGATGTATTAAGGAATGGAGAAGGAATGGATGTTAGTGGTGATAAATTAACGGAAGAAGTAGTTAAGTTTTACAAAGAATTGTATTGAAGGAAAAGTATTGAAAGTGATATGGGAGATGAAGTTTTAAGTGTATTACAGAATCAAGTGAGTCAGGAAGATAAAAGTGTTTTGATGGAAGATATTGGTGTGGGAGAAGTAAAAATGGTGGTTATGAATGCAAGAAAAAACAAAACTCCTGGGCAAGATGGATTGCCAGTAGAGTTATATTGTATGTGTTGGGATATGTTGGGAAGTGATTTAGTGGAAGTATGCCAGTTTATGTGGATAAATGGTATAATTGGCAAGTCTATGGGTAAGGGTGTTGTAGTTTTAATATATAAAAAGAATGATAGAAGAGATCTGGGCAACTGGAGGCCTATAACTTTGTTAAATTCAGATTACAAAATATATTCAAAAATTTTGGCGAATCGAATGAGAAGTGTAATAGGAAAAATTGTGAATGAAGACCAAGTATGTGCTGTACCGGAACGTAAAATTAGTGATAATTTGATTTTATTAAGGGATATACTGAGAGATTGTAAAGATAGGAAACAAGGTTGTGTGGTTTTGAGTCTTGATTTTGAAAAAGCCTTTGATAAAGTTGCACATGAGTTTATGTTCAGAGTTTTGTTAAAAATGGGGTTTCCCGCTGGGTTTGTAGAAAGAGTAAGAAGTTTGTATGTTTTGGCATCGAGTCGTATATTGGTGAATGGGAATGTGAGTGAGGAGATCATGGTTAAATCAGGTGTAAGGCAGGGGTGTCATGTGTCCCCTGTGTTGTTTATTTGTGTGATGGAGCCACTGTTACAAATGATTAGGTGTGATAAGGTTGTGAGAGGAGTACTTATACCTGGGAGTGGTGGTAAGAGTGCTAAAGTAATGGGGTACATGGATGGTGTGGTAGTATTGTGTCAAAACCAAGCAGCCTTAAACAGGACAAGATTATTAGTGGGGTTTTTTTGTAATGCATCAGGCTTTAAAATTAATTGGGATAAAAGTGATTATAGAGTGTTTGGTGAAATTAATGTGGAAGTGAATGAGATTACAAGAGTGGCAGGAGGGATAAAGGTGTTGGGTTTAATTTTCGATGATAACTTAAAAGGTAATGATAGTTGGAATGAATGTAATAGGAAGATTATGAAGAAATTGGATTTCTGGAAATTAAGAAATTTATCAATGACAGGGAAAGTACTAGTTGTGAAGAGTGTGATTCTTCCCATAATATTGTATGTTGCATGTGTGTTTCCCCCCCCCCAAATGGTGTTTTTAGAAAAATTGTAAGGAAATGTTTTGTTTTTCTGTGGGGTAGTAAAATGGAGTGGTTGAGACGTGATAATGTGGTTAAATCTAGGATTAAAGGAGGGGGAAATTTTCCAAATTTTGATAGATTTGGAAAATGTGGCGAGATTGTGGCAATTGTGGCGAGATTGTTAAAGGGGAGTTCAAAAACCTCATGTATGACAAAATACCTGGGTGGATGGATGTTGTGTGGGATTGGATGGATGAAGAGGTCTTTGAGTGTGCCAATGGCCTTCAGTTGCCCAGAATGGTATGTGTTTGTGGAGCGATTTATTAGGAAGAATGATTTGTTAAGTATGAGTATGGAAGATTTTATGGGGAGGAAGAAAATAATAAAGATTTTGAAAGACAGAGAAACTGTATGCAATATTGAATATTTGAGATTGAAAGAAGCAGAAGTGGTGTGGAAGAAAATGGAAATGAATGGGATGTCAAATAAACAAAAAGATGTGGTCTGGAAAGTTATGCATGGTGTCTTGCCTGTAAGAATGGTACTTAAAAAGAGAGATTTGACAAGAATAGAAATATGCCCGAGAGAAGAATGTGGAATAAATGAGACAGTATTGCATGTAATGTGGGGATGTGGTTTTGCTAAAAAAGTATGGAAGGATATGAGTGGATTATGTAGAGAATTGTGTGGTGTAAATGGGATTTCATGGAGGTTGGCAATGTTTGGTTTGGGAGTAAATGGGAAAATAAAAGAAAGAGTGATGTGGCTATTAATGTGTTGTGTAATGGAAGTATTGTGGGATAATAGGAATATGTATGTGTATAAGAAAGAAGATAAAAGTGTGAATGATTGTATTAGGATGGTGTTGGGGAAATTGTATACATGTTATTTGTTTGATAAAGAAGGTGGAGGTGGTATGGATGCAGAGGGAGTGTGGAAAGTAAAGAAATGGATGCATGTTGTAAAATTTGTATAGTTTAGGGGAGAGGGGATATGGTATTGTGGTGCTTTTTATTGGTTCTTTATAAGTTTTTTCATTTCAAAAAAGCAAAATAAAACCAGTTGATGAAGGAGAAAAGTTTATCGCTCAGAAAGTCACATGAGAGATAGTCTAAAGGGTAGACTATTTAAGCGATTGCTTTTAAACCTGATGGTTTTATATAAAAAAAAAAAAATTGTATTGCTGGTTGAAGACTATTGCATGATGGACCCAGCAAAAGATGTAAAATAGAAAAATGTTGACTACGTTCTTGACCAATTGTCTTGCTGGTTGAAGCCTATTGCATGATGGTCTCTGCAAAAGTTGTAAAATAGAAAACTGTTGACTGACAGTACATAAACCAATCAGAATGGCTTATTTTGAATGACAATTGCATCAACCAATCAGATGGTCTCAATTCTAAACTGATTTGCATAAGGGCTTTATTTGCTCTCCATAACTTACTGAGGTCCTTCCTAACCCTAGTTTAATTGAACACCAGCAGAACCAGCCACAGACAGTTGATAACCAGAGCATTCTTGAGCAATTGGCTTGCTGGTTGAAGACTATTGCATGATGGTCCCAGCAAAATATGTAAAATAGAAAAATGTTGACTACATTCTTGACCAATTGTCTTGCCTGTTGAAGATTATTGCATGATGGTACCAGCAAAAGTTGTAAAATAAAAAACTGTTGACTGACACTACATACACCAATCAGAATGGCTTATTTTGAATGACAATTGCATCAACCAATCTGATGATCTCAATTCTAAACTAATTTGCATAATGGCTTTATTTGCTCTCCATAACTTACTGAGGTCCTTCCTAAACCTAGTTTAATTGAACACCTGCAGAACCAGCCACAGATAGTTGATAACAAGAGCATTCTTGAACAATTGTATTGCTGGTTGAAGACTATTGCATGATGGACCCAGCAAAAGATGTAAAATAGAAAAATGTTGACTACTTTCTTGACCAATTGTCTTGCTGGTTGAAGACTATTGCATGATGGTCTCTGCAAAAGTTGTAAAATAGAAAACTGTTGACTGACAGTACATAAACCAATCAGAATGGCTTATTTTGAATGACAATTGCATCAACCAATCAGATGGTCTCAATTCTAAACTGATTTGCATAAGGGCTTTATTTGCTCTCCATAACTTACTGAGTTCATTCCTAACCCTAGTTTAACTGAACACCAGCCACAGATAGTTGATAACAAGAGCATTCTTGACCAATTGTCTTGCTGGTTGTAGCAAAAGTTGTAAAATAGAAAACTGTTGACTGAAAGTACATGAACCAATCAGAATGGCTTATTTTGAATTACAATTGCATCAACCAATCAGATGGTCTCAATTCTAAACTAATTTGCATAAGGGCTTTATTTGCTCTCCATAACTTACTGAGGTCCTTCCTAACCCTAGTTTAATTGAACAACTGCAGAACCAGCCAAAGACAGTTGATAACAAGAGCATTCCTGACCAATTGTCTTGCTGGTTGAAGATTATTGCATGATGGTCCCAGCAAAAGATGTAAAATAGAAAAATGTTGACTACATTCTTGACCAATTGTCTTGCTGGTTGAAGACTATTGCAAAGTTGTAAAATAGAAAACTGTTGACTAAAAGTACATGCACCAATCAGCATGGCTTATTTTGAATGACAATTGCATCAGCCAATCAGATGGTCTAAATTCTAAACTAATTTGCATAAGGGCTTTATTTGCTCTCCATAACTTACTGAGGTCCTTCTTAACCCTAGTTTAATTGAACACCAGCAGAACCAGCCACAGATAGTTGATAACAAGAGCATTCTTGACCAATTGGCTTGCTGGCTGAAGACTATTGCGTGATGGCTCCAGCAAAAGATGTAAAATAGAAAAATGTTGACTACATTCTTGACCAATTGTCTTGCTGGTTGAAGACTATTGCAGGATGGTCCCAGCAAAAGTTGTAAAATAGAAAGCTGTTGACTGACAGTACATAAACCAATCAGAATGGCTTATTTTAAATGACAATTGCATCAACCAATCAGATGGTCTCAATTCAAAACTAATTTGCATAAGGGCTTTATTTGCTCTCCATAACTTACTGAGGTCCTTCCTAACCCTAGTTTAATTGAACACCAGCCACAGATAGTTGATAACAAGAGCATTCTTGACCAATCGTCTTGCTGGTTGAAGACTATTGCATGATGTTCCCAGCCAAAGTTGTAAAATAGAAAACTGTTGACTGACAGTACATACACCAATCAGAATGGCTTATTTTGAATGACAGTGGCATCACCCAATCAGATGTTCTCAATTCTGAACTAATTTGCATAAGTACTTAATTTGCTATTCATAACTTACTGAGGTCCTTCCTCATCCAAGTCTAATTGAACACCTGCAAAACCAGCCACAGATAGTTGATAACAAGAGCATTCTTGACCAATTGTCTTGCTGTTTGAAGGCTATTGCGTGATGGTGCCAGCAAAAGTTGTAAAATAGAAAACTGTTGACTACATTCTTGACCAATTGTCTTGCTGGTTGAAGACTATTGCATGATGGTCCCAGCAAAAGTTATAAAATAGAAAACTGTTGACTGACAGCACATAAACCAATCAGAATGGCTTATTTTGAATGACAATTGCATCAGCCAATCAGATGGTCTCAATTCTAAACTAATTTGCATAAGGGCTTTATTTGCTCTCCATAACTTACTGAGGTCTTTCCTAACCCTAGTTTAATTGAAAACCTACAAAACCAGCCACAGATAGTTGATAACAAGAGCATTCTTGACCAATTGTCTTGCTGGTTGAAGACTAATGCATGATAGTCCCAGCAAAAGTTGTAAAATAGAAAACTGTTGACTGACAGTATATAAACCAATCAGAATGGCTTATTTTGAATGACAGTTGCATCAACCAATCAGATGATCTCAATTCTGAACTAATTTGCATAAGGGCTTTATTTGCTCTCCATAACTTACTGAGGTCCTTCCTAACCCTAGTTTAATTGAAAACCTACAAAACCAGCCACAGATAGTTGATAACAAGAGCATTCTTGACCAAATGTCTTGCTGGTTGAAGACTAATGCATGATAGTCCCAGCAAAAGTTGTAAAATAGAGAACTGTTGACTGACAGTACATAAACCAATCAGAATGGTGTATTTTGAATGACAATTGCATCAACCAATCAGATGGTCTTAATTCTAAACTAATTTGCATAAGGGCTTTATTTGCTCTCCATAACTTACTGAGGTCCTTCCTAACCCTAGTTTAATTGAAAACCTACAAAACCAGCCACAGATAGTTGATAACAAGAGCATTCTTGACCAATTGTCTTGCTGGTTGAAGACTAATGCATGATAGTCCCAGCAAAAGTTGTAAAATAGAAAACTGTTGACTGACAGTATATAAACCAATCAGAATGGCTTATTTTGAATGACAGTTGCGTCAACCAATCAGATGATCTCAATTCTGAACTAATTTGCATAAGGGCTTTATTTGCTCTCCATAACTTACTGAGGTCCTTCCTAACCCTAGTTTAATTGAAAACCTACAAAACCAGCCACAGATAGTTGATAACAAGAGCATTCTTGACCAATTGTCTTGCTGGTTGAAGACTAATGCTTGATAGTCCCAGCAAAAGTTGTAAAATAGAGAACTGTTTACTGACAGTACATAAACTAATCAGAATGGCTTATTTTGAATGACAGTTGCGTCAACCAATCAGATGGTCTCAATTCTGAACTAATTTGCATAAGGGCTTTATTTGCTCTTTATAACTTACTGAGGTCCTTCCTCACCCTATTCTAATTGAACAACTGCAGAACCAGCCACAGATAGTTGATAACAAGAACATTATTGACCAATTGTCTTGCTGGTTGAAGACTATTGCATGATGGTCCCAGCAAACGTTGTAAAATAGGAAACTGTTGACTGATGGTACATATACCAATCAGAATGGCTTATTATGACTGACAGTTGCATCAACCAATCAGATGGTCTCAATTCTGAACTAATTTGCATAATGGCTTTATTTGCTCTTCATAACTTACTGAGGTCCTTCCTCACCCTAGTCTAATTGAACACCTGCAGAACCAGCCACAGATAGTTGATAACAAGAACATTCTTGACCAATTGTCTTGCTGGTTGAAGGCTATTGCGTGATGGTGCCAGCAAAAGTTGTAAAATAGAAAACTGTTGACTACATTCTTGACCAATTGTCTTGCTGGTTGAAGACTATTGCATGATGGTCCCAGCAAAAGTTATAAAATAGAAAACTGTTGACTGACAGCACATAAACCAATCAGAATGGCTTATTTTGAATGACAATTGCATCAACCAATCAGATGGTCTTAATTCTAAACTAATTTGCATAAGGGCTTTATTTGCTCTCCATAACTTACTGAGGTCCTTCCTAACCCTAGTTTAATTGAAAACCTACAAAACCAGCCACAGATAGTTGATAACAAGAGCATTCTTGACCAATTGTCTTGCTGGTTGAAGACTAATGCATGATAGTCCCAGCAAAAGTTGTAAAATAGAAAACTGTTGACTGACAGTATATAAACCAATCAGAATGGCTTATTTTGAATGACAGTTGCATCAACCAATCAGATGATCTCAATTCTGAACTAATTTGCATAAGGGCTTTATTTGCTCTCCATAACTTACTGAGATCCTTCCTAACCCTAGTTTAATTGAAAACCTACAAAACCAGCCACAGATAGTTGATAACAAGAGCATTCTTGACCAAATGTCTTGCTGGTTGAAGACTAATGCATGATAGTCCCAGCAAAAGTTGTAAAATAGAGAACTGTTGACTGACAGTACATAAACCAATCAGAATGGCTTATTTTGAATGACAATTGCATCAACCAATCAGATGGTCTTAATTCTAAACTAATTTGCATAAGGGCTTTATTTGCTCTCCATAACTTACTGAGGTCCTTCCTAACCCTAGTTTAATTGAAAACCTACAAAACCAGCCACAGATAGTTGATAACAAGAGCATTCTTGACCAATTGTCTTGCTGGTTGAAGACTAATGCATGATAGTCCCAGCAAAAGTTGTAAAATAGAGAACTGTTGACTGACAGTACATAAACCAATCAGAATGGTGTATTTTGAATGACAATTGCATCAACCAATCAGATGGTCTCAATTCTAAACTAATTTGCATAGGGGCTTTATTTGCTCTCCATAACTTACTGAGGTCCTTCCTAACACTAGTTTAATTGAAAACCTATAAAACCAGCCACAGATAGTTGATAACAAGAGCATTCTTGACCAAATGTCTTGCTGTTTGAAGGCTATTGCGTGATGGTGCCAGCAAAAGTTGTAAAATAGAAAACTGTTGACTACATTCTTGACCAATTGTCTTGCTGGTTGAAGACTATTGCATGATGGTCCCAGCAAAAGTTATAAAATAGAAAACTGTTGACTGACAGCACATAAACCAATCAGAATGGCTTATTTTGAATGACAATTGCATCAGCCAATCAGATGGTCTCAATTCTAAACTAATTTGCATAAGGGCTTTATTTGCTCTCCATAACTTAATGAGGTCTTTCCTAACCCTAGTTTAATTGAAAACCTACAAAACCAGCCACAGATAGTTGATAACAAGAGCATTCTTGACCAATTGTCTTGCTGGTTGAAGACTAATGCATGATAGTCCCAGCAAAAGTTGTAAAATAGAAAACTGTTGACTGACAGTATATAAACCAATCAGAATGGCTTATTTTGAATGACAGTTGCATCAACCAATCAGATGATCTCAATTCTGAACTAATTTGCATAAGGGCTTTATTTGCTCTCCATAACTTACTGAGGTCCTTCCTAACCCTAGTTTAATTGAAAACCTACAAAACCAGCCACAGATAGTTGATAACAAGAGCATTCTTGACCAAATGTCTTGCTGGTTGAAGACTAATGCATGATAGTCCCAGCAAAAGTTGTAAAATAGAGAACTGTTGACTGACAGTACATAAACCAATCAGAATGGTGTATTTTGAATGACAATTGCATCAGCCAATCAGATGGTCTCAATTCTAAACTAATTTGCATAAGGGCTTTATTTGCTCTCCATAACTTAATGAGGTCCTTCCTAACCCTAGTTAAATTGAAAACCTACAAAACCAGCCACAGATAGTTGATAACAAGAGCATTCTTGACCAATTGTCTTGCTGGTTGAAGACTAATGCATGATAGTCCCAGCAAAAGTTGTAAAATAGAAAACTGTTGACTGACAGTATATAAACCAATCAGAATGGCTTATTTTGAATGACAGTTGCATCAACCAATCAGATGATCTCAATTCTGAACTAATTTGCATAAGGGCTTTATTTGCTCTCCATAACTTACTGAGGTCCTTCCTAACCCTAGTTTAATTGAAAACATACAAAACCAGCCACAGATAGTTGATAACAAGAGCATTCTTGACCAAATGTCTTGCTGGTTGAAGACTAATGCATGATAGTCCCAGCAAAAGTTGTAAAATACAGAACTGTTGACTGACAGTACATAAACCAATCAGAATGGTGTATTTTGAATGACAATTGCATCAACCAATCAGATTGGTGTATTTTGAATGACAATTGCATCAACCAATCAGATGGTCTTAATTCTAAACTAATTTGCATAAGGGCTTTATTTGCTCTCCATAACTTACTGAGGTCCTTCCTAACCCTAGTTTAATTGAAAACCTACAAAACCAGCCACAGATAGTTGATAACAAGAGCATTCTTGACCAATTGTCTTGCTGGTTGAAGACTAATGCATGATAGTCCCAGCAAAAGTTGTAAAATAGAAAACTGTTGACTGACAGTATATAAACCAATCAGAATGGCTTATTTTGAATGACAGTTGCATCAACCAATCAGATGATCTCAATTCTGAACTAATTTGCATAAGGGCTTTATTTGCTCTCCATAACTTACTGAGGTCCTTCCTAACCCTAGTTTAATTGAAAACCTACAAAACCAGCCACAGATAGTTGATAACAAGAGCATTCTTGACCAATTGTCTCGCTGGTTGAAGACTAATGCTTGATAGTCCCAGCAAAAGTTGTAAAATAGAGAACTGTTGACTGACAGTACATAAACTAATCAGAATGGCTTATTTTGAATGACAGTTGCATCAACCAATCAGATGGTCTCAATTCTGAACTAATTTGCATAAGGGCTTTATTTGCTCTTTATAACTTACTGAGGTCCTTCCTCACCCTATTCTAATTGAACAACTGCAGAACCAGCCACAGATAGTTGATAACAAGAACATTATTGACCAATTGTCTTGCTGGTTGAAGACTATTGCATGATGGTCCCAGCAAACGTTGTAAAATAGGAAACTGTTGACTGATGGTACATATACCAATCAGAATGGCTTATTATGAATGACAGTTGCATCAACCAATCAGATGGTCTCAATTCAAAACTAATTTGCATAAGGGCTTTATTTGCTCTCCATAACTTACTGAGGTCCTTCCTAACCCTAGTTTAATTGAACACCAGCCACAGATAGTTGATAACAAGAGCATTCTTGACCAATCGTCTTGCTGGTTGAAGACTATTGCATGATGTTCCCAGCCAAAGTTGTAAAATAGAAAACTGTTGACTGACAGTACATACACCAATCAGAATGGCTTATTTTGAATGACAGTGGCATCACCCAATCAGATGTTCTCAATTCTGAACTAATTTGCATAAGTACTTAATTTGCTATTCATAACTTACTGAGGTCCTTCCTCATCCAAGTCTAATTGAACACCTGCAAAACCAGCCACAGATAGTTGATAACAAGAGCATTCTTGACCAATTGTCTTGCTGTTTGAAGGCTATTGCGTGATGGTGCCAGCAAAAGTTGTAAAATAGAAAACTGTTGACTACATTCTTGACCAATTGTCTTGCTGGTTGAAGACTATTGCATGATGGTCACAGCAAAAGTTATAAAATAGAAAACTGTTGACTGACAGCACATAAACCAATCAGAATGGCTTATTTTGAATGACAATTGCATCAGCCAATCAGATGGTCTCAATTCTAAACTAATTTGCATAAGGGCTTTATTTGCTCTCCATAACTTACTGAGGTCTTTCCTAACCCTAGTTTAATTGAAAACCTACAAAACCAGCCACAGATAGTTGATAACAAGAGCATTCTTGACCAATTGTCTTGCTGGTTGAAGACTAATGCATGATAGTCCCAGCAAAAGTTGTAAAATAGAAAACTGTTGACTGACAGTATATAAACCAATCAGAATGGCTTATTTTGAATGACAGTTGCATCAACCAATCAGATGATCTCAATTCTGAACTAATTTGCATAAGGGCTTTATTTGCTCTCCATAACTTACTGAGGTCCTTCCTAACCCTAGTTTAATTGAAAACCTACAAAACCAGCCACAGATAGTTGATAACAAGAGCATTCTTGACCAATTGTCTTGCTGGTTGAAGACTAATGCATGATAGTCCCAGCAAAAGTTGTAAAATAGAAAACTGTTGACTGACAGTATATAAACCAATCAGAATGGCTTATTTTGAATGACAGTTGCATCAACCAATCAGATGATCTCAATTCTGAACTAATTTGCATAAGGGCTTTATTTGCTCTCCATAACTTACTGAGGTCCTTCCTAACCCTAGTTTAATTGAAAACCTACAAAACCAGCCACAGATAGTTGATAACAAGAGCATTCTTGACCAATTGTCTTGCTGGTTGAAGACTAATGCTTGATAGTCCCAGCAAAAGTTGTAAAATAGAGAACTGTTGACTGACAGTACATAAACTAATCAGAATGGCTTATTTTGAATGACAGTTGCATCAACCAATCAGATGGTCTCAATTCTGAACTAATTTGCATAAGGGCTTTATTTGCTCTTTATAACTTACTGAGGTCCTTCCTCACCCTATTCTAATTGAACAACTGCAGAACCAGCCACAGATAGTTGATAACAAGAACATTATTGACCAATTGTCTTGCTGGTTGAAGACTATTGCATAATGGTCCCAGCAAACGTTGTAAAATAGGAAACTGTTGACTGATGGTACATATACCAATCAGAATGGCTTATTATGAATGACAGTTGCATCAACCAATCAGATGGTCTCAATTCTGAACTAATTTGCATAATGGTTTTATTTGCTCTTCATAACTTACTGAGGTCCTTCCTCACCCTAGTCTAATTGAACACCTGCAGAACCAGCCACAGATAGTTGATAACAAGAACATTCTTGACCAATTGTCTTGCTGGTTGAAGGCTATTGCGTGATGGTGCCAGCAAAAGTTGTAAAATAGAAAACTGTTGATTACATTCTTGACCAATTGTCTTGCTGGTTGAAGACTATTGCATGATGGTCCCAGCAAAAGTTATAAAATAGAAAACTGTTGACTGACAGCACATAAACCAATCAGAATGGCTTATTTTGAATGACAATTGCATCAACCAATCAGATGGTCTTAATTCTAAACTAATTTGCATAATGGCTTTATTTGCTCCCCATAACTTACTGAGGTCCTTCCTAACCCTAGTTTAATTGAAAACCTACAAAACCAGCCACAGATAGTTGATAACAAGAGCATTCTTGACCAATTGTCTTGCTGGTTGAAGACTAATGCATGATAGTCCCAGCAAAAGTTGTAAAATAGAAAACTGTTGACTGACAGTATATAAACCAATCAGAATGGTGTATTTTGAATGACAATTGCATCAACCAATCAGATGGTCTCAATTCTAAACTAATTTGCATAAGGGCTTTATTTGCTCTCCATAACTTACTGAGATCCTTCCTAACCCTAGTTTAATTGAAAACCTACAAAACCAGCCACAGATAGTTGATAACAAGAGCATTCTTGACCAAATGTCTTGCTGGTTGAAGACTAATGCATGATAGTCCCAGCAAAAGTTGTAAAATAGAGAACTGTTGACTGACAGTACATAAACCAATCAGAATGGCTTATTTTGAATGACAATTGCATCAACCAATCAGATGGTCTTAATTCTAAACTAATTTGCATAAGGGCTTTATTTGCTCTCCATAACTTACTGAGGTCCTTCCTAACCCTAGTTTAATTGAAAACCTACAAAACCAGCCACAGATAGTTGATAACAAGAGCATTCTTGACCAATTGTCTTGCTGGTTGAAGACTAATGCATGATAGTCCCAGCAAAAGTTGTAAAATAGAAAACTGTTGACTGACAGTATATAAACCAATCAGAATGGTGTATTTTGAATGACAATTGCATCAACCAATCAGATGGTCTCAATTCTAAACTAATTTGCATAAGGGCTTTATTTGCTCTCCATAACTTACTGAGATCCTTCCTAACCCTAGTTTAATTGAAAACCTACAAAACCAGCCACAGATAGTTGATAACAAGAGCATTCTTGACCAAATGTCTTGCTGGTTGAAGACTAATGCATGATAGTCCCAGCAAAAGTTGTAAAATAGAGAACTGTTGACTGACAGTACATAAACCAATCAGAATGGCTTATTTTGAATGACAATTGCATCAACCAATCAGATGGTCTCAATTCTAAACTAATTTGCATAGGGGCTTTATTTGCTCTCCATAACTTACTGAGGTCCTTCCTAACACTAGTTTAATTGAAAACCTATAAAACCAGCCACAGATAGTTGATAACAAGAGCATTCTTGACCAATTGTCTTGCTGTTTGAAGGCTATTGCGTGATGGTGCCAGCAAAAGTTGTAAAATAGAAAACTGTTGACTACATTCTTGACCAATTGTCTTGCTGGTTGAAGACTATTGCATGATGGTCCCAGCAAAAGTTATAAAATAGAAAACTGTTGACTGACAGCACATAAACCAATCAGAATGGCTTATTTTGAATGACAATTGCATCAGCCAATCAGATGGTCTCAATTCTAAACTAATTTGCATAAGGGCTTTATTTGCTCTCCATAACTTACTGAGGTCTTTCCTAACCCTAGTTTAATTGAAAACCTACAAAACCAGCCACAGATAGTTGATAACAAGAGCATTATTGACCAATTGTCTTGCTGGTTGAAGACTAATGCATGATAGTCCCAGCAAAAGTTGTAAAATAGAAAACTGTTGACTGACAGTATATAAACCAATCAGAATGGCTTATTTTGAATGACAGTTGCATCAACCAATCAGATGATCTCAATTCTGAACTAATTTGCATAAGGGCTTTATTTGCTCTCCATAACTTACTGAGGTCCTTCCTAACCCTAGTTTAATTGAAAACCTACAAAACCAGCCACAGATAGTTGATAACAAGAGCATTCTTGACCAAATGTCTTGCTGGTTGAAGACTAATGCATGATAGTCCCAGCAAAAGTTGTAAAATAGAGAACTGTTGACTGACAGTACATAAACAAATCAGAATGGTGTATTTTGAATGACAATTGCATCAACCAATCAGATGGTCTCAATTCTAAACTAATTTGCATAGGGGCTTTATTTGCTCTCCATAACTTACTGAGGTCCTTCCTAACACTAGTTTAATTGAAAACCTATAAAACCAGCCACAGATAGTTGATAACAAGAGCATTCTTGACCAATTGTCTTGCTGTTTGAAGGCTCTTGCGTGATGGTGCCAGCAAAAGTTGTAAAATAGAAAACTGTTGACTACATTCTTGACCAATTGTCTTGCTGGTTGAAGACTATTGCATGATGGTCCCAGCAAAAGTTATAAAATAGAAAACTGTTGACTGACAGCACATAAACCAATCAGAATGGCTTATTTTGAATGACAATTGCATCAGCCAATCAGATGGTCTCAATTCTAAACTAATTTGCATAAGTGCTTTATTTGCTCTCCATAACTTACTGAGGTCTTTCCTAACCCTAGTTTAATTGAAAACCTACAAAACCAGCCACAGATAGTTGATAACAAGAGCATTCTTGACCAATTGTCTTGCTGGTTGAAGACTAATGCATGATAGTCCCAGCAAAAGTTGTAAAATAGAAAACTGTTGACTGACAGTATATAAACCAATCAGAATGGCTTATTTTGAATGACAGTTGCATCAACCAATCAGATGATCTCAATTCTGAACTAATTTGCATAAGGGCTTTATTTGCTCTCCATAACTTACTGAGGTCCTTCATAACCCTAGTTTAATTGAAAACCTATAAAACCAGCCACAGATAGTTGATAACAAGAGCATTCTTGACCAATTGTCTTGCTGGTTGAAGACTAATGCATGATAGTCCCAGCAAAAGTTGTAAAACAGAAAACTGTTGACTGACAGTACATAAACCAATCAGAATGGCTTATTTTGAATGACAGTTTGATCAACCAATCATATGATCTCAATTCTAAACTAATTTGCATAAGGGCTTTATTTGCTCTTCATAACTTACTGAGGTCCTTCCTCACCCTAGTCTAATAGAACACCTGCAGAACCAGCCACAGATAGTTGATAACAAGAGCATTCTTGACCAATTGTCTTGCTGGTTGAAGACTAATGCTTGATAGTCCCAGCAAAAGTTGTAAAATAGAGAACTGTTGACTGACAGTACATAAACCAATCAGAATGGCTTATTTTGAATGACAGTTGCATCAACCAATCAGATGGTCTCAATTCTGAACTAATTTGCATAATGGCTTTATTTGCTCTTCATAACTTACTGAGGTCCTTCCTCACCCTAGTCTAATTGAACACCTGCAGAACCAGCCACAGATAGTTGATAACAAGAACATTCTTGACCAATTGTCTTGCTGGTTGAAGGCTATTGCGTGATGGTGCTAGCAAAAGTTGTAAAATAGAAAACTGTTGACTACACTCTTGACCAATTGTCTTGCTGGTAGAAGACTATTGCATGATGGTCCCAGCAAAAGTTATAAAATAGAAAACTGTTGACTGACAGCACATAAACCAATCAGAATGGCTTATTTTGAATGACAATTGCATCAACCAATCAGATGGTCTTAATTCTAAACTAATTTGCATAAGGGCTTTATTTGCTCTCCATAACTTACTGAGGTCTTTCCTAACCCTAGTTTAATTGAAAACCTACCAAACCAGCCACAGATAGTTGATAACAAGAGCATTCTTGACCAATTGTCTTGCTGGTTGAAGACTAATGCATGATAGTCCCAGCAAAAGTTGTAAAATAGAAAACTGTTGACTGACAGTACATAAACCAATCAGAATGGCTTATTTTGAATGACAGTTGCATCAACCAATCATATAATCTCAATTCTGAACCAATTTGCATAAGGGCTTTATTTGCTCTTCATAACTTACTGAGGTCCTTCCTCACCCTAGTTTAATTAAAAACCTACAAAACCAGCCACAGATAGTTGATAACAAGAGCATTCTTGACCAATTGTCTTGCTGGTTGAAGACTAATGCATGATAGTCCCAGCAAAAGTTGTAAAATAGAGAACTGTTGACTGACAGTACATAAACCAATCAGAATGGTGTATTTTGAATGACAATTGCATCAACCAATCAGATGGTCTTAATTCTAAACTAATTTGCATAAGGGCTTTATTTGCTCTCCATAACTTACTGAGGTCCTTCCTAACCCTAGTTTAATTGAAAACCTACAAAACCAGCCACAGATAGTTGATAACAAGAGCATTCTTGACCAATTGTCTTGCTGGTTGAAGACTAATGCATGATAGTCCCAGCAAAAGTTGTAAAATAGAGAACTGTTGACTGACAGTACATAAACCAATCAGAATGGTGTATTTTGAATGACAATTGCATCAACCAATCAGATGGTCTTAATTCTAAACTAATTTGCATAAGGGCTTTATTTGCTCTCCATAACTTACTGAGGTCCTTCCTAACCCTAGTCTAATAGAACACCTGCAGAACCAGCCACAGATAGTTGATAACAAGAGCATTCTTGACCAATTGTCTTGCTGGTTGAAGACTAATGCTTGATAGTCCCAGCAAAAGTTGTAAAATAGAGAACTGTTGACTGACAGTACATAAACCAATCAGAATGGCTTATTTTGAATGACAGTTGCATCAACCAATCAGATGGTCTCAATTCTGAACTAATTTGCATAAGGGCTTTATTTGCTCTTTATAACTTACTGAGGTCCTTCCTCACCCTATTCTAATTGAACAACTGCAGAACCAGCCACAGATAGTTGATAACAAGAACATTATTGACCAATTGTCTTGCTGGTTGAAGAATATTGCATGATGGTCCCAGCAAACGTTGTAAAATAGGAAACTGTTGACTGATGGTACATAAACCAATCAGAATGGCTTATTTTGAATGACAGTTGCATCAACCAATCAGATGGTCTCAATTCTGAACTAATTTGCATAATGGCTTTATTTGCTCTTCATAACTTACTGAGGTCCTTCCTCACCCTAGTCTAATTGAACACCTGCAGAACCAGCCACAGATAGTTGATAACAAGAACATTCTTGACCAATTGTCTTGCTGGTTGAAGGCTATTGCGTGATGGTGCCAGCAAAAGTTGTAAAATAGAAAACTGTTGACTACACTCTTGACCAATTGTCTTGCTGGTAGAAGACTATTGCATGATGGTCCCAGCAAAAGTTATAAAATAGAAAACTGTTGACTGACAGCACATAAACCAATCAGAATGGCTTATTTTGAATGACAATTGCATCAACCAATCAGATGGTCTCAATTCTAAACTAATTTGCATAAGGGCTTTATTTGCTCTCCATAACTTACTGAGGTCTTTCCTAACCCTAGTTTAATTGAAAACCTACCAAACCAGCCACAGATAGTTGATAACAAGAGCATTCTTGACCAATTGTCTTGCTGGTCTTCTTGGCCTTTTGGCTGGCGATCAAGGGTAGTATCTGCTGCCTTGGTCCTAGCCTGAGGCATTCGGGGGTCCTTCTTTTTGGGGGGCCCCTAGGATAACGAGGGGGCGAGGTATCGTCTGTATCCTGTGCAATCATGGTTGGGATTCGAAATACTTTCCGGCTTCAGGTCGATTTACAGAAGAAAGATAGCAACAGCTTGGCGTTTGTTATGAAGGAGATTTTGTTTGGAGCAGCTAATTTGAAGGTGGAGGATATATTTTGTGTTCAAGATTTTCCGACTACTGGGATTTATGATGTGACTTTGGATGATGACCATTTGTGCCTGCCTGTCTATGAGATGCTGCGTGAGTACAAATCTAAACCTGTGATGGATGGAATAGAAGTGATTCCTCTCTTTATGACTAATGAGCGACCAGTAATAGTACATGTGTACAACCCATACACACCACTGGATCTGGTAAGATCTTTTCTTGCAAGATATTGTGTTTCTGTGAGAGGAGGTATACAGCAGAAAAATGCATTTCAGATTTTTAATGGAAAATACAAATTTTGGGTCAAATTAAGGGCTGATTCAGGAGGAATCGGAGGGGTAACGCACCCTCCAGCAAATTTCTCGGTTGGGGGATACAGAGGCTTTCTGTATTACCCAGGACAGCCGAGATATTGCAGATTATGCCTAATGTATGGGCATGTACGAGATGAGTGTCCGAAAGGGAAATGCTGCAGAAACTGCAGACAGGCAGGTCATGAGGCAGGGGACTGTCCTCAGCCAAGGACTTGTGATGTCTGTGGTAAGAGTGGTCATTCGGCTAGAGGGTGCCCAGGTATGGGAGAGGAGGAAGCCCCAAAAGAAAAGGAGAAGGATACTGTAGGTACTACCAGAGCTACAAAAGAAAAGGAGAAGGGAGTAGAAAAGAGTTCCGAAGATGGAGGATTTGGTGGGATTGCGGCAGGACTTCCAGAAGTGGAGGTTATGTCTTTATTTCCAGAAGAAACAGAATCTGAGCTTGATAGTATGGAAACTGTTAGTGGATGTACTTTGTCAGAAATGAGTGAGCAGGAAAGTTCAATAATAGAGGAGGAGAAGGAGAGGAAAAAACCTAAAAGAGAACATGTTGGAAATCAAGCGGAGGGGAGTGTTAAAGTTAAAAAAGCTAAAATAAAGGAGGAGGGAAAAAAGGCAAAGAGGGTTGTGACTGTAATAAAAATTGCTGGGGTTTCAGAAGAGCAGAAAAGGGAGATGTTGAGTGCTGGATTTCTAAGAATTAAGAACCAGACAGATTTTTTTGAGGTTCCAGAAGCTTTTTTTAAAGAACCTGGGTCAAAAGAAAAGAATGCTCACCTTTTGGAGACTTTAGAAGTATCAGATTAAAATGGCCACTGATTGCTTTGTTTGGGGTGTGTTTAATGTATTTTGGAGGGAAAATAGTAGGTGGGAGTATGAAAATTTTCTTTGTGAATCTCTATGAGTTTAATAAAGACCACATTGATGATAATGTATTAGTAACCGTGGAGTCTAGGCCTGGATTTCAAAGTTCCCTTTTGGGAACAGAACGGTTTTAATACACCACTGAGTGGTTTAAAAAAAAAAAAAAATTGTCTTGCTGGTTGAAGACTAATGCATGATAGTCCCAGCAAAAGTTGTAAAATAGAAAACTGTACATAAACCAATCAGAATGGCTTATTTTGAATGACAGTTGCATCAACCAATCATATAATCTCAATTCTGAACCAATTTGCATAAGGGCTTTATTTGCTCTTCATAACTTACTGAGGTCCTTCCTCACCCTAGTTTAATTGAAAACCTACAAAACCAGCCACAGATAGTTGATAACAAGAGCATTCTTGACCAATTGTCTTGCTGGTTGAAGACTTATGCATGATAGTCCCAGCAAAAGTTGTAAAATAGAGAACTGTTGACTGACAGTACATAAACCAATCAGAATGGTGTATTTTGAATGACAATTGCATCAACCAATCAGATGGTCTTAATTCTAAACTAATTTGCATAAGGGCTTTATTTGCTCTCCATAACTTACTGAGGTCCTTCCTAACCCTAGTTTAATTGAAAACCTACAAAACCAGCCACAGATAGTTGATAACAAGAGCATTCTTGACCAATTGTCTTGCTGTTTGAAGGCTATTGCGTGATGGTGCCAGCAAAAGTTGTAAAATAGAAAACTGTTGACTACATTCTTGACCAATTGTCTTGCTGGTTGAAGACTATTGCATGATGGTCCCAGCAAAAGTTATAAAATAGAAAACTGTTGACTGACAGCACATAAACCAATCAGAATGGCTTATTTTGAATGACAATTGCATCAGCCAATCAGATGGTCTCAATTCTAAACTAATTTGCATAAGGGCTTTATTTGCTCTCCATAACTTACTGAGGTCTTTCCTAACCCTAGTTTAATTGAAAACCTACAAAACCAGCCACAGATAGTTGATAACAAGAGCATTATTGACCAATTGTCTTGCTGGTTGAAGACTAATGCATGATAGTCCCAGCAAAAGTTGTAAAATAGAAAACTGTTGACTGACAGTATATAAACCAATCAGAATGGCTTATTTTGAATGACAGTTGCATCAACCAATCAGATGATCTCAATTCTGAACTAATTTGCATAAGGGCTTTATTTGCTCTCCATAACTTACTGAGGTCCTTCCTAACCCTAGTTTAATTGAAAACCTACAAAACCAGCCACAGATAGTTGATAACAAGAGCATTCTTGACCAAATGTCTTGCTGGTTGAAGACTAATGCATGATAGTCCCAGCAAAAGTTGTAAAATAGAGAACTGTTGACTGACAGTACATAAACAAATCAGAATGGTGTATTTTGAATGACAATTGCATCAACCAATCAGATGGTCTCAATTCTAAACTAATTTGCATAGGGGCTTTATTTGCTCTCCTTAACTTACTGAGGTCCTTCCTAACACTAGTTTAATTGAAAACCTATAAAACCAGCCACAGATAGTTGATAACAAGAGCATTCTTGACCAATTGTCTTGCTGTTTGAAGGCTCTTGCATGATGGTGCCAGCAAAAGTTGTAAAATAGAAAACTGTTGACTACATTCTTGACCAATTGTCTTGCTGGTTGAAGACTATTGCATGATGGTCCCAGCAAAAGTTATAAAATAGAAAACTGTTGACTGACAGCACATAAACCAATCAGAATGGCTTATTTTGAATGACAATTGCATCAGCCAATCAGATGGTCTCAATTCTAAACTAATTTGCATAAGTGCTTTATTTGCTCTCCATAACTTACTGAGGTCTTTCCTAACCCTAGTTTAATTGAAAACCTACAAAACCAGCCACAGATAGTTGATAACAAGAGCATTCTTGACCAATTGTCTTGCTGGTTGAAGACTAATGCATGATAGTCCCAGCAAAAGTTGTAAAATAGAAAACTGTTGACTGACAGTATATAAACCAATCAGAATGGCTTATTTTGAATGACAGTTGCATCAACCAATCAGATGATCTCAATTCTGAACTAATTTGCATAAGGGCTTTATTTGCTCTCCATAATTTACTGAGGTCCTTCCTAACCCTAGTTTAATTGAAAACCTATAAAACCAGCCACAGATAGTTGATAACAAGAGCATTCTTGACCAATTGTCTTGCTGGTTGAAGACTAATGCATGATAGTCCCAGCAAAAGTTGTAAAACAGAAAACTGTTGACTGACAGTACATAAACCAATCAGAATGGCTTATTTTGAATGACAGTTTGATCAACCAATCATATGATCTCAATTCTAAACTAATTTGCATAAGGGCTTTATTTGCTCTTCATAACTTACTGAGGTCCTTCCTCACCCTAGTCTAATAGAACACCTGCAGAACCAGCCACAGATAGTTGATAACAAGAGCATTCTTGACCAATTGTCTTGCTGGTTGAAGACTAATGCTTGATAGTCCCAGCAAAAGTTGTAAAATAGAGAACTGTTGACTGACAGTACATAAACCAATCAGAATGGCTTATTTTGAATGACAGTTGCATCAACCAATCAGATGGTCTCAATTCTGAACTAATTTGCATAATGGCTTTATTTGCTCTTCATAACTTACTGAGGTCCTTCCTCACCCTAGTCTAATTGAACACCTGCAGAACCAGCCACAGATAGTTGATAACAAGAACATTCTTGACCAATTGTCTTGCTGGTTGAAGGCTATTGCGTGATGGTGCCAGCAAAAGTTGTAAAATAGAAAACTGTTGACTACACTCTTGACCAATTGTCTTGCTGGTAGAAGACTATTGCATGATGGTCCCAGCAAAAGTTATAAAATAGAAAACTGTTGACTGACAGCACATAAACCAATCAGAATGGCTTATTTTGAATGACAATTGCATCAACCAATCAGATGGTCTTAATTCTAAACTAATTTGCATAAGGGCTTTATTTGCTCTCCATAACTTACTGAGGTCTTTCCTAACCCTAGTTTAATTGAAAACCTACCAAACCAGCCACAGATAGTTGATAACAAGAGCATTCTTGACCAATTGTCTTGCTGGTTGAAGACTAATGCATGATAGTCCCAGCAAAAGTTGTAAAATAGAAAACTGTTGACTGACAGTACATAAACCAATCAGAATGGCTTATTTTGAATGACAGTTGCATCAACCAATCATATAATCTCAATTCTGAACCAATTTGCATAAGGGCTTTATTTGCTCTTCATAACTTACTGAGGTCCTTCCTCACCCTAGTTTAATTAAAAACCTACAAAACTAGCCACAGATAGTTGATAACAAGAGCATTCTTGACCAATTGTCTTGCTGGTTGAAGACTAATGCATGATAGTCCCAGCAAAAGTTGTAAAATAGAGAACTGTTGACTGACAGTACATAAACCAATCAGAATGGTGTATTTTGAATGACAATTGCATCAACCAATCAGATGGTCTTAATTCTAAACTAATTTGCATAAGGGCTTTATTTGCTCTCCATAACTTACTGAGGTCCTTCCTAACCCTAGTTTAATTGAAAACCTACAAAACCAGCCACAGATAGTTGATAACAAGAGCATTCTTGACCAATTGTCTTGCTGGTTGAAGACTAATGCATGATAGTTCCAGCAAAAGTTGTAAAATAGAGAACTGTTGACTGACAGTACATAAACCAATCAGAATGGTGTATTTTGAATGACAATTGCATCAACCAATCAGATGGTCTTAATTCTAAACTAATTTGCATAAGGGCTTTATTTGCTCTCCATAACTTACTGAGGTCCTTCCTAACCCTAGTCTAATAGAACACCTGCAGAACCAGCCACAGATAGTTGATAACAAGAGCATTCTTGACCAATTGTCTTGCTGGTTGAAGACTAATGCTTGATAGTCCCAGCAAAAGTTGTAAAATAGAGAACTGTTGACTGACAGTACATAAACCAATCAGAATGGCTTATTTTGAATGACAGTTGCATCAACCAATCAGATGGTCTCAATTCTGAACTAATTTGCATAAGGGCTTTATTTGCTCTTTATAACTTACTGAGGTCCTTCCTCACCCTATTCTAATTGAACAACTGCAGAACCAGCCACAGATAGTTGATAACAAGAACATTATTGACCAATTGTCTTGCTGGTTGAAGACTATTGCATGATGGTCCCAGCAAACGTTGTAAAATAGGAAACTGTTGACTGATGGTACATAAACCAATCAGAATGGCTTATTTTGAATGACAGTTGCATCAACCAATCAGATGGTCTCAATTCTGAACTAATTTGCATAATGGCTTTATTTGCTCTTCATAACTTACTGAGGTCCTTCCTCACCCTAGTCTAATTGAACACCTGCAGAACCAGCCACAGATAGTTGATAACAAGAACATTCTTGACCAATTGTCTTGCTGGTTGAAGGCTATTGCGTGATGGTGCCAGCAAAAGTTGTAAAATAGAAAACTGTTGACTACACTCTTGACCAATTGTCTTGCTGGTAGAAGACTATTGCATGATGGTCCCAGCAAAAGTTATAAAATAGAAAACTGTTGACTGACAGCACATAAACCAATCAGAATGGCTTATTTTGAATGACAATTGCATCAACCAATCAGATGGTCTCAATTCTAAACTAATTTGCATAAGGGCTTTATTTGCTCTCCATAACTTACTGAGGTCTTTCCTAACCCTAGTTTAATTGAAAACCTACCAAACCAGCCACAGATAGTTGATAACAAGAGCATTCTTGACCAATTGTCTTGCTGGTCTTCTTGGCCTTTTGGCTGGCGATCAAGGGTAGTATCTGCTGCCTTGGTCCTAGCCTGAGGCATTCGGGGGTCCTTCTTTTTGGGGGGCCCCTAGGATAACGAGGGGGCGAGGTATCGTCTGTATCCTGTGCAATCATGGTTGGGATTCGAAATACTTTCCGGCTTCAGGTCGATTTACAGAAGAAAGATAGCAACAGCTTGGCGTTTGTTATGAAGGAGATTTTGTTTGGAGCAGCTAATTTGAAGGTGGAGGATATATTTTGTGTTCAAGATTTTCCGACTACTGGGATTTATGATGTGACTTTGGATGATGACCATTTGTGCCTGCCTGTCTATGAGATGCTGCGTGAGTACAAATCTAAACCTGTGATGGATGGAATAGAAGTGATTCCTCTCTTTATGACTAATGAGCGACCAGTAATAGTACATGTGTACAACCCATACACACCACTGGATCTGGTAAGATCTTTTCTTGCAAGATATTGTGTTTCTGTGAGAGGAGGTATACAGCAGAAAAATGCATTTCAGATTTTTAATGGAAAATACAAATTTTGGGTCAAATTAAGGGCTGATTCAGGAGGAATCGGAGGGGTAACGCACCCTCCAGCAAATTTCTCGGTTGGGGGATACAGAGGCTTTCTGTATTACCCAGGACAGCCGAGATATTGCAGATTATGCCTAATGTATGGGCATGTACGAGATGAGTGTCCGAAAGGGAAATGCTGCAGAAACTGCAGACAGGCAGGTCATGAGGCAGGGGACTGTCCTCAGCCAAGGACTTGTGATGTCTGTGGTAAGAGTGGTCATTCGGCTAGAGGGTGCCCAGGTATGGGAGAGGAGGAAGCCCCAAAAGAAAAGGAGAAGGATACTGTAGGTACTACCAGAGCTACAAAAGAAAAGGAGAAGGGAGTAGAAAAGAGTTCCGAAGATGGAGGATTTGGTGGGATTGCGGCAGGACTTCCAGAAGTGGAGGTTATGTCTTTATTTCCAGAAGAAACAGAATCTGAGCTTGATAGTATGGAAACTGTTAGTGGATGTACTTTGTCAGAAATGAGTGAGCAGGAAAGTTCAATAATAGAGGAGGAGAAGGAGAGGAAAAAACCTAAAAGAGAACATGTTGGAAATCAAGCGGAGGGGAGTGTTAAAGTTAAAAAAGCTAAAATAAAGGACGAGGGAAAAAAGGCAAAGAGGGTTGTGACTGTAATAAAAATTGCTGGGGTTTCAGAAGAGCAGAAAAGGGAGATGTTGAGTGCTGGATTTCTAAGAATTAAGAACCAGACAGATTTTTTTGAGGTTCCAGAAGCTTTTTTTAAAGAACCTGGGTCAAAAGAAAAGAATGCTCACCTTTTGGAGACTTTAGAAGTATCAGATTAAAATGGCCACTGATTGCTTTGTTTGGGGTGTGTTTAATGTATTTTGGAGGGAAAATAGTAGGTGGGAGTATGAAAATTTTATTTGTGAATCTCTATGAGTTTAATAAAGACCACATTGATGATAATGTATTAGTAACCGTGGAGTCTAGGCCTGGATTTCAAAGTTCCCTTTTGGGAACAGAACGGTTTTAATACACCACTGAGTGGTTTAAAAAAAAAAAAAAATTGTCTTGCTGGTTGAAGACTAATGCATGATAGTCCCAGCAAAAGTTGTAAAATAGAAAACTGTACATAAACCAATCAGAATGGCTTATTTTGAATGACAGTTGCATCAACCAATCATATAATCTCAATTCTGAACCAATTTGCATAAGGGCTTTATTTGCTCTTCATAACTTACTGAGGTCCTTCCTCACCCTAGTTTAATTGAAAACCTACAAAACCAGCCACAGATAGTTGATAACAAGAGCATTCTTGACCAATTGTCTTGCTGGTTGAAGACTTATGCATGATAGTCCCAGCAAAAGTTGTAAAATAGAGAACTGTTGACTGACAGTACATAAACCAATCAGAATGGTGTATTTTGAATGACAATTGCATCAACCAATCAGATGGTCTTAATTCTAAACTAATTTGCATAAGGGCTTTATTTGCTCTCCATAACTTACTGAGGTCCTTCCTAACCCTAGTTTAATTGAAAACCTACAAAACCAGCCACAGATAGTTGATAACAAGAGCATTCTTGACCAATTGTCTTGCTGGTTGAAGACTATTGCATGATAGTCCCAGCAAAAGTTGTAAAATAGAGAACTGTTGACTGACAGTACATAAACCAATCAGAATGGTGTATTTTGAATGACAATTGCATCAACCAATCAGATGGTCTCAATTCTAAACTAATTTGCATAAGGGCTTAATTTGCTCTCCATAACTTACTGAGGTCTTTCCTAACCCTAGTTTAATTGAAAACCTATAAAACCAGCCACAGATAGTTCATAACAAGAGCATTCTTGACCAATTGTCTTGCTGGTTGAAGACTAATGAATGATAGTCCCAGCAAAAGTTGTAAAATAGAGAACTGTTGACTGACAGTACATAAACCAATCAGAATGGCTTATTTTGAATGACAATTGCATCAACCAATCAGATGGTCTCAATTCTAAACTAATTTGCATAAGGGCTTTATTTGCTCTCCATAACTTACCGAGGTCCTTCCTAACTCTAGTTTAATTGAACACCTGCAGAACCAGCCACAGATAGTTGATAACAAGAGCATTCTTGACCAATTGT
This sequence comes from Crinia signifera, assembly GCF_055691185.1. NCBI lineage: Eukaryota > Metazoa > Chordata > Amphibia > Anura > Myobatrachidae > Crinia > Crinia signifera. Next base: position 113,485,998 of record NC_139219.1, on the reverse strand, counting down.
CTTGCTGGTTGAAGACTAATGCATGATAGTCCCAGCAAAAGTTGTAAAATAGAAAACTGTTGACTGACAGTATATAAACCAATCAGAATGGCTTATTTTGAATGACAGTTGCATCAACCAATCAGATGATCTCAATTCTGAACTAGTTTGCATAAGGGCTTTATTTGCTCTCCATAACTTACTGAGGTCCTTCCTAACCCTAGTTTAATTGAAAACCTACAAAACCAGCCACAGATAGTTGATAACAAGAGCATTCTTGACCAATTGTCTTGCTGGTTGAAGACTAATGCTTGATAGTCCCAGCAAAAGTTGTAAAATAGAAAACTGTTGACTGACAGTACATAAACCAATCATATGATCTCAATTCTGAACTAATTTGCATAAGGGCTTTATTTGCTCTTCATAACTTACTGAGGTCCTTCCTCACCCTAGTCTAATAGAACACCTGCAGAACCAGCCACAGATAGTTGATAACAAGAGCATTCTTGACCAATTGTCTTGCTGGTTGAAGACTAATGCTTGATAGTCCCAGCAAAAGTTGTAAAATAGAGAACTGTTGACTGACAGTACATAAACCAATCAGAATGGCTTATTTTGAATGACAGTTGCATCAACCAATCAGATGGTCTCAATTCTGAACTAATTTGCATAAGGGCTTTATTTGCTCTTTATAACTTACTGAGGTCCTTCCTCACCCTATTCTAATTGAACAACTGCAGAACCAGCCACAGATAGTTGATAACAAGAACATTATTGACCAATTGTCTTGCTGGTTGAAGACTATTGCATGATGGTCCCAGCAAACGTTGTAAAATAGGAAACTGTTGACTGATGGTACATAAACCAATCAGAATGGCTTATTTTGAATGACAGTTGCATCAACCAATCAGATGGTCTCAATTCTGAACTAATTTGCATAAGGGCTTTATTTGCTCTCCATAACTTACTGAGGTCCTTCCTAACCCTAGTTTAATTGAAAACCTACAAAACCAGCCACAGATAGTTGATAACAAGAGCATTCTTGACCAATTGTCTTGCTGTTTGAAGACTAATGCATGATAGTCCCAGCAAAAGTTGTAAAATAGAGAACTGTTGACTGACAGTACATAAACCAATCAGAATGGTATATTTTGAATGACAATTGCATCAACCAATCAGATGGTCTCAATTCTAAACTAATTTGCATAAGGGCTTTATTTGCTCTCCATAACTTACTGAGGTCCTTCCTAACCCTAGTTTAATTGAAAACTTATAAAACCAGCCACAGATAGTTCATAACAAGAGCATTCTTGACCAATTGTCTTGCTGGTTGAAGATTAATGAATGATAGTCCCAGCAAAAGTTGTAAAATAGAGAACTGTTGACTGACAGTACATAAACCAATCAGAATGGCTTATTTTGAATGACAATTGCATCAACCAATCAGATGGTCTCAATTCTAAACTAATTTGCATAAGGGCTTTATTTGCCCTCCATAACTTACTGAGGTCTTTCCTAACCCTAGTTTAATTGAACACCTGCAGAACCAGCCACAGATAGTTGATAACAAGAGCATTCTTGACCAATTGTCTTGCTGGTTGAAGACTAATGCATGATAGTCCCAGCAAAAGTTGTAAAATAGAGAACTGTTGACTGACAGTACATAAACCAATCAGAATGGCTTATTTTGAATGACAATTGCATCAACCAATCACATGGTCTTAATCCTAAACTAATTTGCATAAGGCCTTTTTTTGCTCTCCATAACTTACTGAGGTCCTTCCTAACCCTAGTTTAATTGAAAACCTACAAAACCAGCCACAGATAGTTGATAACAAGAGCATTCTTGACCAACTGTCTTGCTGGTTGAAGACTAGTGCATGATAGTCCCAGCAAAAGTTGTAAAATAGAGAACTGTTGACTGACAGTACATAAACCAATCAGAATGGTGTATTTTGAATGACAATTGCATCAACCAATCAGATGGTCTCAATTCTAAACTAATTTGCATAAGGGCTTTATTTGCTCTCCATAACTTACTGAGGTCTTTCCTAACCCTAGTTTAATTGAAAACCTATAAAACCAGCCACAGATAGTTCATAACAAGAGCATTCTTGACCAATTGTCTTGCTGGTTGAAGACTAATGAATGATAGTCCCAGCAAAAGTTGTAAAATAGAGAACTGTTGACTGACAGTACATAAACCAATCAGAATGGCTTATTTTGAATGACAATTGCATCAACCAATCAGATGGTCTCAATTCTAAACTAATTTGCATAAGGGCTTTATTTGCTCTCCATAACTTACTGAGGTCCTTCCTAACTCTAGTTTAATTGAACACCTGCAGAACCAGCCACAGATAGTTGATAACAAGAGCATTCTTGACCAATTGTCTTGCTGGTTGAAGACTAATGCATGATAGTCCCAGCAAAAGTTGTAAAATAGAAAACTGTTGACTGACAGTATATAAACCAATCAGAATGGCTTATTTTGAATGACAGTTGCATCAACCAATCAGATGATCTCAATTCTGAACTAGTTTGCATAAGGGCTTTATTTGCTCTCCATAACTTACTGAGGTCCTTCCTAACCCTAGTTTAATTGAAAACCTACAAAACCAGCCACAGATAGTTGATAACAAGAGCATTCTTGACCAATTGTCTTGCTGGTTGAAGACTAATGCTTGATAGTCCCAGCAAAAGTTGTAAAATAGAAAACTGTTGACTGACAGTACATAAACCAATCAGAATGGCTTATTTTGAATGACAGTTGCATCAACCAATCATATGATCTCAATTCTGAACTAATTTGCATAAGGGCTTTATTTGCTCTTCATAACTTACTGAGGTCCTTCCTCACCCTAGTCTAATAGAACACCTGCAGAACCAGCCACAGATAGTTGATAACAAGAGCATTCTTGACCAATTGTCTTGCTGGTTGAAGACTAATGCTTGATAGTCCCAGCAAAAGTTGTAAAATAGAGAACTGTTGACTGACAGTACATAAACCAATCAGAATGGCTTATTTTGAATGACAGTTGCATCAACCAATCAGATGGTCTCAATTCTGAACTAATTTGCATAAGGGCTTTATTTGCTCTTTATAACTTACTGAGGTCCTTCCTCACCCTATTCTAATTGAACAACTGCAGAACCAGCCACAGATAGTTGATAACAAGAACATTATTGACCAATTGTCTTGCTGGTTGAAGACTATTGCATGATGGTCCCAGCAAACGTTGTAAAATAGGAAACTGTTGACTGATGGTACATAAACCAATCAGAATGGCTTATTTTGAATGACAGTTGCATCAACCAATCAGATGGTCTCAATTCTGAACTAATTTGCATAAGGGCTTTATTTGCTCTCCATAACTTACTGAGGTCCTTCCTAACCCTAGTTTAATTAAAAACCTACAAAACCAGCCACAGATAGTTGATAACAAGAGCATTCTTGACCAATTGTCTTGCTGTTTGAAGACTAATGCATGATAGTCCCAGCAAAAGTTGTAAAATAGAGAACTGTTGACTGACAGTACATAAACCAATCAGAATGGTATATTTTGAATGACAATTGCATCAACCAATCAGATGGTCTCAATTCTAAACTAATTTGCATAAGGGCTTTATTTGCTCTCCATAACTTACTGAGGTCCTTCCTAACCCTAGTTTAATTGAAAACTTATAAAACCAGCCACAGATAGTTGATAACAAGAGCATTCTTGACCAATTGTCTTGCTGTTTGAAGACTAATGCATGATAGTCCCAGCAAAAGTTGTAAAATAGAGAACTGTTGACTGACAGTACATAAACCAATCAGAATGGTATATTTTGAATGACAATTGCATCAACCAATCAGATGGTCTCAATTCTAAACTAATTTGCATAAGGGCTTTATTTGCCCTCCATAACTTACTGAGGTCTTTCCTAACCCTAGTTTAATTGAACACCTGCAGAACCAGCCACAGATAGTTGATAACAAGAGCATTCTTGACCAATTGTCTTGCTGGTTGAAGACTAATGCATGATAGTCCCAGCAAAAGTTGTAAAATAGAGAACTGTTGACTGACAGTACATAAACCAATCAGAATGGCTTATTTTGAATGACAGTTGCATCAACCAATCACATGGTCTTAATCCTAAACTAATTTGCATAAGGGCTTTATTTGCTCTCCATAACTTACTGAGGTCCTTCCTAACCCTAGTTTAATTGAAAACCTACAAAACCAGCCACAGATAGTTGATAACAAGAGCATTCTTGACCAAATGTCTTGCTGGTTGAAGACTAATGCATGATAGTCCCAGCAAAAGTTGTAAAATAGAGAACTGTTGACTGACAGTACATAAACCAATCAGAATGGCTTATTTTGAATGACAATTGCATCAACCAATCACATGGTCTTAATCCTAAACTAATTTGCATAAGGGCTTTATTTGCTCTCCATAACTTACTGAGGTCCTTCCTAACCCTAGTTTAATTGAAAACCTACAAAACCAGCCACAGATAGTTGATAACAAGAGCATTCTTGACCAACTGTCTTGCTGGTTGAAGACTAATGCATGATAGTCCCAGCAAAAGTTGTAAAATAGAGAACTGTTGACTGACAGTACATAAACCAATCAGAATGGTGTATTTTGAATGACAATTGCATCAACCAATCAGATGGTCTCAATTCTAAACTAATTTGCATAAGGGCTTTATTTGCTCTCCATAACTTACTGAGGTCCTTCCTAACCCTAGTTTAATTGAAAACCTATAAAACCAGCCACAGATAGTTGATAACAAGAGCATTCTTGACCAATTGTCTTGCTGGTTGAAGGCTATTGCGTGATGGTGCCAGCAAAAGTTGTAAAATAGAAAACTGTTGACTACATTCTTGACCAATTGTCTTGCTGGTTGAAGACTATTGCATGAGGGTCCCAGCAAAAGTTGTAAAATAGAAAACTGTTTACTGACAGTACATAAACCAATCAGAATGGCTTATTTTGAATGACAGTTGCATCAACCAATCATATGATCTCAATTCTGAACTAATTTGCATAAGGGCTTTATTTGCTCTTCATAACTTACTGAGGTCCTTCCTCACCCTAGTTTAATTGAAAACCTACAAAACCAGCCACAGATAGTTGATAACAAGAGCATTCTTGACCAATTGTCTTGCTGGTTGAAGACTAATGCATGATAGTCCCAGCAAAAGTTGTAAAATAGAAAACTGTTGACTGACAGTACATACACCAATCAGAATGACTTATTTTGAATGACAGTTGCATCAACCAATCATATGATCTCAATTCTGAACTAATTTGCATAAGGGCTTTATTTGCTCTTCATAACTTACTGAGGTCCTTCCTCGCCCTAGTCTAATAGAACACCTGCAGAACCAGCCACAGATAGTTGATAACAAGAGCATTCTTGACCAATTGTCTTGCTGGTTGAAGACTAATGCTTGATAGTCATAGCAAAAGTTGTAAAATAGAGAACTGTTGACTGACAGTACATAAACCAATCAGAATGGCTTATTTTGAATGACAGTTGCATCAACCAATCAGATGGTCTCAATTCTGAACTAATTTGCATAAGGGCTTTATTTGCTCTTTATAACTTACTGAGGTCCTTCCTCACCCTATTCTAATTGAACAACTGCAGAACCAGCCACAGATAGTTGATAACAAGAACATTATTGACCAATTGTCTTGCTGGTTGAAGACTATTGCATGATGGTCCCAGCAAACGTTGTAAAATAGGAAACTGTTGACTGATGGTACATAAACCAATCAGAATGGCTTATTTTGAATGACAGTTGCATCAACCAATCAGATGGTCTCAATTCTGAACTAATTTGCATAATGGCTTTATTTGCTCTTCATAACTTACTGAGGTCCTTCCTCACCCTAGTCTAATTGAACACCTGCAGAACCAGCCACAGATAGTTGATAACAAGAACATTCTTGACCAATTGTCTTGCTGGTTGAAGGCTATTGCGTGATGGTGCCAGCAAAAGTTGTAAAATAGAAAACTGTTGACTACATTCTTGACCAATTGTCTTGCTGGTTGAAGACTAATGCATGATAGTCCCAGCAAAAGTTGTAAAATAGAAAACTGTTGACTGACAGTATATAAACCAATCAGAATTGCTTATTTTGAATGACAGTTGCATCAACCAATCAGATGATCTCAATTCTGAACTAATTTGCATAAGGACTTTATTTGCTCTCCATAACTTACTGAGGTCCTTCCTAACCCTAGTTTAATTGAACACCTGCAGAACCAGCCACAGATAGTTGATAACAAGAGCATTCTTGACCAATTGTCTTGCTGGTTGAAGACTAATGCATGATAGTCCCAGCAAAAGTTGTAAAATAGAAAACTGTGGACTGACAGTATATAAACCAATCAGAATGGCTTATTTTGAATGACAGTTGCATCAACCAATCAGATGATCTCAATTCTGAACTAATTTGCATAAGGGCTTTATTTGCTCTCCATAACTTACTGAGGTCCTTCCTAACCCTAGTTTAATTGAAAACCTACAAAACCAGCCACAGATAGTTGATAACAAGAGCATTCTTGACCAAATGTCTTGCTGGTTGAAGACTAATGCATGATAGTCCCAGCAAAAGTTGTAAAATAGAGAACTGTTGACTGACAGTACATAAACCAATCAGAATGGCTTATTTTGAATGACAATTGCATCAACCAATCACATGGTCTTAATCCTAAACTAATTTGCATAAGGGCTTTATTTGCTCTCCATAACTTACTGAGGTCCTTCCTAACCCTAGTTTAATTGAAAACCTACAAAACCAGCCACAGATAGTTGATAACAAGAGCATTCTTGACCAACTGTCTTGCTGGTTGAAGACTAATGCATGATAGTCCCAGCAAAAGTTGTAAAATAGAGAACTGTTGACTGACAGTACATAAACCAATCAGAATGGTGTATTTTGAATGACAATTGCATCAACCAATCAGATGGTCTCAATTCTAAACTAATTTGCATAAGGGCTTTATTTGCTCTCCATAACTTACTGAGGTCCTTCCTAACCCTAGTTTAATTGAAAACCTATAAAACCAGCCACAGATAGTTGATAACAAGAGCATTCTTGACCAATTGTCTTGCTGGTTGAAGGCTATTGCGTGATGGTGCCAGCAAAAGTTGTAAAATAGAAAACTGTTGACTACATTCTTGACCAATTGTCTTGCTGGTTGAAGACTATTGCATGAGGGTCCCAGCAAAAGTTGTAAAATAGAAAACTGTTTACTGACAGTACATAAACCAATCAGAATGGCTTATTTTGAATGACAGTTGCATCAACCAATCATATGATCTCAATTCTGAACTAATTTGCATAAGGGCTTTATTTGCTCTTCATAACTTACTGAGGTCCTTCCTCACCCTAGTTTAATTGAAAACCTACAAAACCAGCCACAGATAGTTGATAACAAGAGCATTCTTGACCAATTGTCTTGCTGGTTGAAGACTAATGCATGATAGTCCCAGCAAAAGTTGTAAAATAGAAAACTGTTGACTGACAGTACATACACCAATCAGAATGGCTTATTTTGAATGACAGTTGCATCAACCAATCATATGATCTCAATTCTGAACTAATTTGCATAAGGGCTTTATTTGCTCTTCATAACTTACTGAGGTCCTTCCTCACCCTAGTCTAATAGAACACCTGCAGAACCAGCCACAGATAGTTGATAACAAGAGCATTCTTGACCAATTGTCTTGCTGGTTGAAGACTAATGCTTGATAGTCATAGCAAAAGTTGTAAAATAGAGAACTGTTGACTGACAGTACATAAACCAATCAGAATGGCTTATTTTGAATGACAGTTGCATCAACCAATCAGATGGTCTCAATTCTGAACTAATTTGCATAATGGCTTTATTTGCTCTTCATAACTTACTGAGGTCCTTCCTCACCCTAGTCTAATTGAACACCTGCAGAACCAGCCACAGATAGTTGATAACAAGAACATTCTTGACCAATTGTCTTGCTGGTTGAAGGCTATTGCGTGATGGTGCCAGCAAAAGTTGTAAAATAGAAAACTGTTGACTACATTCTTGACCAATTGTCTTGCTGGTTGAAGACTAATGCATGATAGTCCCAGCAAAAGTTGTAAAATAGAAAACTGTTGACTGACAGTATATAAACCAATCAGAATTGCTTATTTTGAATGACAGTTGCATCAACCAATCAGATGATCTCAATTCTGAACTAATTTGCATAAGGACTTTATTTGCTCTCCATAACTTACTGAGGTCCTTCTTAACCCTAGTTTAATTGAAAACCTACAAAACCAGCCATAGATAGTTGATAACAAGAGCATTCTTGACCAAATGTCTTGCTGGTTGAAGACTAATGCCTGATAGTCCCAGCAAAAGTTGTAAAATAGAGAACTGTTGACTGACAGTACATAAACCAATCAGAATGGCTTATTTTGAATGACAATTGCATCAACCAATCAGATGGTCTTAATTCTAAACTAATTTGCATAAGGGCTTTATTTGCTCTCCATAACTTACTGAGGTCCTTCCTAACCCTAGTTTAATTAAAAACCTACAAAACCAGCCACAGATAGTTGATAACAAGAGCATTCTTGACCAACTGTCTTGCTGGTTGAAGACTAATGCATGATAGTCCCAGCAAAAGTTGTAAAATAGAGAACTGTTGACTGACAGTACATAAACCAATCAGAATGGTGTATTTTGAATGACAATTGCATCAACCAATCAGATGGTCTCAAATCTAAACTAATTTGCATAAGGGCTTTATTTGCACTCCATAACTTACTGAGGTCCTTCCTAACCCTAGTTTAATTGAAAACCTATAAAACCAGCCACAGATAGTTGATAACAAGAGCATTCTTGACCAATTGTCTTGCTGGTTGAAGGCTATTGCGTGATGGTGCCAGCAAAAGTTGTAAAATAGAAAACTGTTGACTACATTCTTGACCAATTGTCTTGCTGGTTGAAGACTATTGCATGATGGTCCCAGCAAAAGTTATAAAATAGAAAACTGTTGACTGACAGCACATAAACCAATCAGAATGGCTTATTTTGAATGACAATTGCATCAACCAATCAGATGGTCTCAATTCTAAACTAATTTGCATAAGGGCTTTATTTGCTCTCCATAACTTACTGAGGTCTTTCCTAACCCTAGTTTAATTGAAAACCTACAAAACCAGCCACAGATAGTTGATAACAAGAGCATTCTTGACCAATTGTCTTGCTGGTTGAAGACTAATGCATGATAGTCCCAGCAAAAGTTGTAAAATAGAGAACTGTTGACTGACAGTACATAAACCAATCAGAATGGCTTATTTTGAATGACAATTGCATCAACCAATCAGATGGTCTCAATTCTAAACTAATTTGCATAAGGGCTTTATTTGCCCTCCATAACTTACTGAGGTCTTTCCTAACCCTAGTTTAATTGAACACCTGCAGAACCAGCCACAGATAGTTGATAACAAGAGCATTCTTGACCAATTGTCTTGCTGGTTGAAGACTAATGCATGATAGTCCCAGCAAAAGTTGTAAAATAGAAAACTGTGGACTGACAGTATATAAACCAATCAGAATGGCTTATTTTGAATGACAGTTGCATCAACCAATCAGATGATCTCAATTCTGAACTAATTTGCATAAGGGCTTTATTTGCTCTCCATAACTTACTGAGGTCCTTCCTAACCCTAGTTTAATTGAAAACCTACAAAACCAGCCACAGATAGTTGATAACAAGAGCATTCTTGACCAAATGTCTTGCTGGTTGAAGACTAATGCATGATAGTCCCAGCAAAAGTTGTAAAATAGAGAACTGTTGACTGACAGTACATAAACCAATCAGAATGGCTTATTTTGAATGACAATTGCATCAACCAATCACATGGTCTTAATCCTAAACTAATTTGCATAAGGGCTTTATTTGCTCTCCATAACTTACTGAGGTCCTTCCTAACCCTAGTTTAATTGAAAACCTACAAAACCAGCCACAGATAGTTGATAACAAGAGCATTCTTGACCAACTGTCTTGCTGGTTGAAGACTAGTGCTTGATAGTCCCAGCAAAAGTTGTAAAATAGAGAACTGTTGACTGACAGTACATAAACCAATCAGAATGGTGTATTTTGAATGACAATTGCATCAACCAATCAGATGGTCTCAATTCTAAACTAATTTGCATAAGGGCTTTATTTGCTCTCCATAACTTACTGAGGTCCTTCCTAACCCTAGTTTAATTGAAAACCTATAAAACCAGCCACAGATAGTTGATAACAAGAGCATTCTTGACCAATTGTCTTGCTGGTTGAAGGCTATTGCGTGATGGTGCCAGCAAAAGTTGTAAAATAGAAAACTGTTGACTACATTCTTGACCAATTGTCTTGCTGGTTGAAGACTATTGCATGAGGGTCCCAGCAAAAGTTGTAAAATAGAAAACTGTTTACTGACAGTACATAAACCAATCAGAATGGCTTATTTTGAATGACAGTTGCATCAACCAATCATATGATCTCAATTCTGAACTAATTTGCATAAGGGCTTTATTTGCTCTTCATAACTTACTGAGGTCCTTCCTCACCCTAGTCTAATAGAACACCTGCAGAACCAGCCACAGATAGTTGATAACAAGAGCATTCTTGACCAATTGTCTTGCTGGTTGAAGACTAATGCTTGATAGTCATAGCAAAAGTTGTAAAATAGAGAACTGTTGACTGACAGTACATAAACCAATCAGAATGGCTTATTTTGAATGACAGTTGCATCAACCAATCATATGGTCTCAATTTTGAACTAATTTGCATAAGGGCTTTATTTGCTCTTTATAACTTACTGAGGTCCTTCCTCACCCTATTCTAATTGAACAACTGCAGAACCAGCCACAGATAGTTGATAATAAGAACATTATTGACCAATTGTCTTGCTGGTTGAAGGCTATTGCATGATGGTCCCAGCAAACGTTGTAAAATAGGAAACTGTTGACTGATGGTACATAAACCAATCAGAATGGCTTATTTTGAATGACAGTTGCATCAACCAATCAGATGGTCTCAATTCTGAACTAATTTGCATAATGGCTTTATTTGCTCTTCATAACTTACTGAGGTCCTTCCTCACCCTAGTCTAATTGAACACCTGCAGAACCAGCCACAGATAGTTGATAACAAGAACATTCTTGACCAATTGTCTTGCTGGTTGAAGGCTATTGCGTGATGGTGCCAGCAAAAGTTGTAAAATAGAAAACTGTTGACTACATTCTTGACCAATTGTCTTACTGGTTGAAGACTAATGCATGATAGTCCCAGCAAAAGTTGTAAAATAGAAAACTGTTGACTGACAGTATATAAACCAATCAGAATTGCTTATTTTGAATGACAGTTGCATCAACCAATCAGATGATCTCAATTCTGAACTAATTTGCATAAGGACTTTATTTGCTCTCCATAACTTACTGAGGTCCTTCCTAACCCTAGTTTAATTGAAAACCTACAAAACCAGCCATAGATAGTTGATAACAAGAGCATTCTTGACCAAATGTCTTGCTGGTTGAAGACTAATGCCTGATAGTCCCAGCAAAAGTTGTAAAATAGAAAACTGTTGACTGACAGTACATACACCAATCAGAATGACTTATTTTGAATGACAGTTGCATCAACCAATCATATGATCTCAATTCTGAACTAATTTGCATAAGGGCTTTATTTGCTCTTCATAACTTACTGAGGTCCTTCCTCACCCTAGTCTAATAGAACACCTGCAGAACCAGCCACAGATAGTTGATAACAAGAGCATTCTTGACCAATTGTCTTGCTGGTTGAAGACTAATGCTTGATAGTCATAGCAAAAGTTGTAAAATAGAGAACTGTTGACTGACAGTACATAAACCAATCAGAATGGCTTATTTTGAATGACAGTTGCATCAACCAATCAGATGGTCTCAATTCTGAACTAATTTGCATAAGGGCTTTATTTGCTCTTTATAACTTACTGAGGTCCTTCCTCACCCTATTCTAATTGAACAACTGCAGAACCAGCCACAGATAGTTGATAACAAGAACATTATTGACCAATTGTCTTGCTGGTTGAAGACTATTGCATGATGGTCCCAGCAAACGTTGTAAAATAGGAAACTGTTGACTGATGGTACATAAACCAATCAGAATGGCTTATTTTGAATGACAGTTGCATCAACCAATCAGATGGTCTCAATTCTGAACTAATTTGCATAATGGCTTTATTTGCTCTTCATAACTTACTGAGGTCCTTCCTCACCCTAGTCTAATTGAACACCTGCAGAACCAGCCACAGATAGTTGATAACAAGAACATTCTTGACCAATTGTCTTGCTGGTTGAAGGCTATTGCGTGATGGTGCCAGCCAAAGTTGTAAAATAGAAAACTGTTGACTACATTCTTGACCAATTGTCTTGCTGGTTGAAGACTAATGCATGATAGTCCCAGCAAAAGTTGTAAAATAGAAAACTGTTGACTGACAGTATATAAACCAATCAGAATTGCTTATTTTGAATGACAGTTGCATCAACCAATCAGATGATCTCAATTCTGAACTAATTTGCATAAGGACTTTATTTGCTCTCCATAACTTACTGAGGTCCTTCCTAACCCTAGTTTAATTGAACACCTGCAGAACCAGCCACAGATAGTTGATAACAAGAGCATTCTTGACCAATTGTCTTGCTGGTTGAAGACTAATGCATGATAGTCCCAGCAAAAGTTGTAAAATAGAAAACTGTGGACTGACAGTATATAAACCAATCAGAATGGCTTATTTTGAATGACAGTTGCATCAACCAATCAGATGATCTCAATTCTGAACTAATTTGCATAAGGGCTTTATTTGCTCTCCATAACTTACTGAGGTCCTTCCTAACCCTAGTTTAATTGAAAACCTACAAAACCAGCCACAGATAGTTGATAACAAGAGCATTCTTGACCAAATGTCTTGCTGGTTGAAGACTAATGCATGATAGTCCCAGCAAAAGTTGTAAAATAGAGAACTGTTGACTGACAGTACATAAACCAATCAGAATGGCTTATTTTGAATGACAATTGCATCAACCAATCACATGGTCTTAATCCTAAACTAATTTGCATAAGGGCTTTATTTGCTCTCCATAACTTACTGAGGTCCTTCCTAACCCTAGTTTAATTGAAAACCTACAAAACCAGCCACAGATAGTTGATAACAAGAGCATTCTTGACCAACTGTCTTGCTGGTTGAAGACTAATGCATGATAGTCCCAGCAAAAGTTGTAAAATAGAGAACTGTTGACTGACAGTACATAAACCAATCAGAATGGTGTATTTTGAATGACAATTGCATCAACCAATCAGATGGTCTCAATTCTAAACTAATTTGCATAAGGGCTTTATTTGCTCTCCATAACTTACTGAGGTCCTTCCTAACCCTAGTTTAATTGAAAACCTATAAAACCAGCCACAGATAGTTGATAACAAGAGCATTCTTGACCAATTGTCTTGCTGGTTGAAGGCTATTGCGTGATGGTGCCAGCAAAAGTTGTAAAATAGAAAACTGTTGACTACATTCTTGACCAATTGTCTTGCTGGTTGAAGACTATTGCATGAGGGTCCCAGCAAAAGTTGTAAAATAGAAAACTGTTTACTGACAGTACATAAACCAATCAGAATGGCTTATTTTGAATGACAGTTGCATCAACCAATCATATGATCTCAATTCTGAACTAATTTGCATAAGGGCTTTATTTGCTCTTCATAACTTACTGAGGTCCTTCCTCACCCTAGTTTAATTGAAAACCTACAAAACCAGCCACAGATAGTTGATAACAAGAGCATTCTTGACCAATTGTCTTGCTGGTTGAAGACTAATGCATGATAGTCCCAGCAAAAGTTGTAAAATAGAAAACTGTTGACTGACAGTACATACACCAATCAGAATGGCTTATTTTGAATGACAGTTGCATCAACCAATCATATGATCTCAATTCTGAACTAATTTGCATAAGGGCTTTATTTGCTCTTCATAACTTACTGAGGTCCTTCCTCACCCTAGTCTAATAGAACACCTGCAGAACCAGCCACAGATAGTTGATAACAAGAGCATTCTTGACCAATTGTCTTGCTGGTTGAAGACTAATGCTTGATAGTCATAGCAAAAGTTGTAAAATAGAGAACTGTTGACTGACAGTACATAAACCAATCAGAATGGCTTATTTTGAATGACAGTTGCATCAACCAATCAGATGGTCTCAATTCTGAACTAATTTGCATAATGGCTTTATTTGCTCTTCATAACTTACTGAGGTCCTTCCTCACCCTAGTCTAATTGAACACCTGCAGAACCAGCCACAGATAGTTGATAACAAGAACATTCTTGACCAATTGTCTTGCTGGTTGAAGGCTATTGCGTGATGGTGCCAGCAAAAGTTGTAAAATAGAAAACTGTTGACTACATTCTTGACCAATTGTCTTGCTGGTTGAAGACTAATGCATGATAGTCCCAGCAAAAGTTGTAAAATAGAAAACTGTTGACTGACAGTATATAAACCAATCAGAATTGCTTATTTTGAATGACAGTTGCAATAACCAATCAGATGATCTCAATTCTGAACTAATTTGCATAAGGACTTTATTTGCTCTCCATAACTTACTGAGGTCCTTCTTAACCCTAGTTTAATTGAAAACCTACAAAACCAGCCATAGATAGTTGATAACAAGAGCATTCTTGACCAAATGTCTTGCTGGTTGAAGACTAATGCCTGATAGTCCCAGCAAAAGTTGTAAAATAGAGAACTGTTGACTGACAGTACATAAACCAATCAGAATGGTGTATTTTGAATAACAATTGCATCAACCAATCAGATGGTCTCAAATCTAAACTAATTTGCATAAGGGCTTTATTTGCTCTCCATAACTTACTGAGGTCCTTCCTAACCCTAGTTTAATTGAAAACCTATAAAACCAGCCACAGATAGTTGATAACAAGAGCATTCTTGACTAATTGTCTTGCTGGTTGAAGGCTATTGCGTGATGGTGCCAGCAAAAGTTGTAAAATAGAAAACTGTTGACTACATTCTTGACCAATTGTCTTGCTGGTTGAAGACTATTGCATGATGGTCCCAGCAAAAGTTATAAAATAGAAAACTGTTGACTGACAGCACATAAACCAATCAGAATGGCTTATTTTGAATGACAATTGCATCAACCAATCAGATGGTCTCAATTCTAAACTAATTTGCATAAGGGCTTTATTTGCTCTCCATAACTTACTGAGGTCTTTCCTAACCCTAGTTTAATTGAAAACCTACAAAACCAGCCACAGATAGTTGATAACAAGAGCATTCTTGACCAATTGTCTTGCTGGTTGAAGACTAATGCATGATAGTCCCAGCAAAAGTTGTAAAATAGAAAACTGTTGACTGACAGTACATAAACCAATCAGAATGGCTTATTTTGAATGACAGTTGCATCAACCAATCATATGATCTCAATTCTGAACTAATTTGCATAAAGGCTTTATTTGCTCTTCATAACTTACTGAGGTCCTTCCTCAACCTAGTCTAATAGAACACCTGCAGAACCAGCCATAGATAGTTGATAACAAGAGCATTCTTGACCAATTGTCTTGCTGGTTGAAGGCTAATGCATGATAGTCCAAGCAAAAGTTGTAAAATAGAAAACTGTTGACTGACAGTATATAAACCAATCAGAATTGCTTATTTTGAATGACAGTTGCAATAACCAATCAGATGATCTCAATTCTGAACTAATTTGCATAAGGACTTTATTTGCTCTCCATAACTTACTGAGGTCCTTCTTAACCCTAGTTTAATTGAAAACCTACAAAACCAGCCATAGATAGTTGATAACAAGAGCATTCTTGACCAAATGTCTTGCTGGTTGAAGACTAATGCCTGATAGTCCCAGCAAAAGTTGTAAAATAGAGAACTGTTGACTGACAGTACATAAACCAATCAGAATGGCTTATTTTGAATGACAATTGCATCAACCAATCAGATGGTCTTAATTCTAAACTAATTTGCATAAGGGCTTTATTTGCTCTCCATAACTTACTGAGGTCCTTCCTAACCCTAGTTTAATTAAAAACCTACAAAACCAGCCACAGATAGTTGATAACAAGAGCATTCTTGACCAACTGTCTTGCTGGTTGAAGACTAATGCATGATAGTCCCAGCAAAAGTTGTAAAATAGAGAACTGTTGACTGACAGTACATAAACCAATCAGAATGGTGTATTTTGAATGACAATTGCATCAACCAATCAGATGGTCTCAAATCTAAACTAATTTGCATAAGGGCTTTATTTGCACTCCATAACTTACTGAGGTCCTTCCTAACCCTAGTTTAATTGAAAACCTATAAAACCAGCCACAGATAGTTGATAACAAGAGCATTCTTGACCAATTGTCTTGCTGGTTGAAGGCTATTGCGTGATGGTGCCAGCAAAAGTTGTAAAATAGAAAACTGTTGACTACATTCTTGACCAATTGTCTTGCTGGTTGAAGACTATTGCATGATGGTCCCAGCAAAAGTTATAAAATAGAAAACTGTTGACTGACAGCACATAAACCAATCAGAATGGCTTATTTTGAATGACAATTGCATCAACCAATCAGATGGTCTCAATTCTAAACTAATTTGCATAAGGGCTTTATTTGCTCTCCATAACTTACTGAGGTCTTTCCTAACCCTAGTTTAATTGAAAACCTACAAAACCAGCCACAGATAGTTGATAACAAGAGCATTCTTGACCAATTGTCTTGCTGGTTGAAGACTAATGCATGATAGTCCCAGCAAAAGTTGTAAAATAGAGAACTGTTGACTGACAGTACATAAACCAATCAGAATGGCTTATTTTGAATGACAATTGCATCAACCAATCAGATGGTCTCAATTCTAAACTAATTTGCATAAGGGCTTTATTTGCCCTCCATAACTTACTGAGGTCTTTCCTAACCCTAGTTTAATTGAACACCTGCAGAACCAGCCACAGATAGTTGATAACAAGAGCATTCTTGACCAATTGTCTTGCTGGTTGAAGACTAATGCATGATAGTCCCAGCAAAAGTTGTAAAATAGAAAACTGTGGACTGACAGTATATAAACCAATCAGAATGGCTTATTTTGAATGACAGTTGCATCAACCAATCAGATGATCTCAATTCTGAACTAATTTGCATAAGGGCTTTATTTGCTCTCCATAACTTACTGAGGTCCTTCCTAACCCTAGTTTAATTGAAAACCTACAAAACCAGCCACAGATAGTTGATAACAAGAGCATTCTTGACCAAATGTCTTGCTGGTTGAAGACTAATGCATGATAGTCCCAGCAAAAGTTGTAAAATAGAGAACTGTTGACTGACAGTACATAAACCAATCAGAATGGCTTATTTTGAATGACAATTGCATCAACCAATCACATGGTCTTAATCCTAAACTAATTTGCATAAGGGCTTTATTTGCTCTCCATAACTTACTGAGGTCCTTCCTAACCCTAGTTTAATTGAAAACCTACAAAACCAGCCACAGATAGTTGATAACAAGAGCATTCTTGACCAACTGTCTTGCTGGTTGAAGACTAATGCTTGATAGTCCCAGCAAAAGTTGTAAAATAGAGAACTGTTGACTGACAGTACATAAACCAATCAGAATGGTGTATTTTGAATGACAATTGCATCAACCAATCAGATGGTCTCAATTCTAAACTAATTTGCATAAGGGCTTTATTTGCTCTCCATAACTTACTGAGGTCCTTCCTAACCCTAGTTTAATTGAAAACCTATAAAACCAGCCACAGATAGTTGATAACAAGAGCATTCTTGACCAATTGTCTTGCTGGTTGAAGACTAATGCATGATAGTCCCAGCAAAAGTTGTAAAATAGAAAACTGTTGACTGACAGTACATACACCAATCAGAATGGCTTATTTTGAATGACAGTTGCATCAACCAATCATATGATCTCAATTCTGAACTAATTTGCATAAGGGCTTTATTTGCTCTTCATAACTTACTGAGGTCCTTCCTCACCCTAGTCTAATAGAACACCTGCAGAACCAGCCACAGATAGTTGATAACAAGAGCATTCTTGACCAATTGTCTTGCTGGTTGAAGACTAATGCTTGATAGTCATAGCAAAAGTTGTAAAATAGAGAACTGTTGACTGACAGTACATAAACCAATCAGAATGGCTTATTTTGAATGACAGTTGCATCAACCAATCATATGGTCTCAATTTTGAACTAATTTGCATAAGGGCTTTATTTGCTCTTTATAACTTACTGAGGTCCTTCCTCACCCTATTCTAATTGAACAACTGCAGAACCAGCCACAGATAGTTGATAATAAGAACATTATTGACCAATTGTCTTGCTGGTTGAAGACTATTGCATGATGGTCCCAGCAAACGTTGTAAAATAGGAAACTGTTGACTGATGGTACATAAACCAATCAGAATGGCTTATTTTGAATGACAGTTGCATCAACCAATCAGATGGTCTCAATTCTGAACTAATTTGCATAATGGCTTTATTTGCTCTTCATAACTTACTGAGGTCCTTCCTCACCCTAGTCTAATTGAACACCTGCAGAACCAGCCACAGATAGTTGATAACAAGAACATTCTTGACCAATTGTCTTGCTGGTTGAAGGCTATTGCGTGATGGTGCCAGCAAAAGTTGTAAAATAGAAAACTGTTGACTACATTCTTGACCAATTGTCTTACTGGTTGAAGACTAATGCATGATAGTCCCAGCAAAAGTTGTAAAATAGAAAACTGTTGACTGACAGTATATAAACCAATCAGAATTGCTTATTTTGAATGACAGTTGCATCAACCAATCAGATGATCTCAATTCTGAACTAATTTGCATAAGGACTTTATTTGCTCTCCATAACTTACTGAGGTCCTTCCTAACCCTAGTTTAATTGAAAACCTACAAAACCAGCCATAGATAGTTGATAACAAGAGCATTCTTGACCAAATGTCTTGCTGGTTGAAGACTAATGCCTGATAGTCCCAGCAAAAGTTGTAAAATAGAGAACTGTTGACTGACAGTACATAAACCAATCAGAATGGCTTATTTTGAATGACAATTGCATCAACCAATCAGATGGTCTTAATTCTAAACGAATTTGCATAAGGGCTTTATTTGCTCTCCATAACTTACTGAGGTCCTTCCTAACCCTAGTTTAATTGAAAACCTACAAAACCAGCCACAGATAGTTGATAACAAGAGCATTCTTGACCAACTGTCTTGCTGGTTGAAGACTAATGCATGATAGTCCCAGCAAAAGTTGTAAAATAGAGAACTGTTGACTGACAGTACATAAACCAATCAGAATGGTGTATTTTGAATGACAATTGCATCAACCAATCAGATGGTCTCAAATCTAAACTAATTTGCATAAGGGCTTTATTTGCTCTCCATAACTTACTGAGGTCCTTCCTAACCCTAGTTTAATTGAAAACCTATAAAACCAGCCACAGATAGTTGATAACAAGAGCATTCTTGACTAATTGTCTTGCTGGTTGAAGGCTATTGCGTGATGGTGCCAGCAAAAGTTGTAAAATAGAAAACTGTTGACTACATTCTTGACCAATTGTCTTGCTGGTTGAAGACTATTGCATGATGGTCCCAGCAAAAGTTATAAAATAGAAAACTGTTGACTGACAGCACATAAACCAATCAGAATGGCTTATTTTGAATGACAATTGCATCAACCAATCAGATGGTCTCAATTCTAAACTAATTTGCATAAGGGCTTTATTTGCTCTCCATAACTTACTGAGGTCTTTCCTAACCCTAGTTTAATTGAAAACCTACAAAACCAGCCACAGATAGTTGATAACAAGAGCATTCTTGACCAATTGTCTTGCTGGTTGAAGACTAATGCATGATAGTCCCAGCAAAAGTTGTAAAATAGAAAACTGTTGACTGACAGTACATAAACCAATCAGAATGGCTTATTTTGAATGACAGTTGCATCAACCAATCATATGATCTCAATTCTGAACTAATTTGCATAAAGGCTTTATTTGCTCTTCATAACTTACTGAGGTCCTTCCTCAACCTAGTCTAATAGAACACCTGCAGAACCAGCCATAGATAGTTGATAACAAGAGCATTCTTGACCAATTGTCTTGCTGGTTGAAGGCTAATGCATGATAGTCCAAGCAAAAGTTGTAAAATAGAAAACTGTTGACTGACAGTATATAAACCAATCAGAATGGCTTATTTTGAATGACAGTTGCATCAACCAATCAGATGATCTCAATTCTGAACTAATTTGCATAAGGGCTATATTTGCTCTCCATAACTTACTGAGGTCCTTCCTAACCCTAGTTTAATTGAAAACCTACAAAACCAGCCACAGATAGTTGATAACAAGAGCATTCTTGACCAATTGTTTTGCTGGTTGAAGACTAATGCATGATAGTCCCAGCAAAAGTTGTAAAATAGAAAACTGTTGACTGACAGTACATGAACCAATCAGAATGGCTTATTTTGAATGACAGTTGCATCAACCAATCAGATGATCTCAATTCTGAACTAATTTGCATAAGGGCTTTATTTGCTCTCCATAACTTACTGAGGTCCTTCCTAACCCTAGTTTAATTGAAAACCTACAAAACCATCCACAGATAGTTGATAACAAGAGCATTCTTGACCAAATGTCTTGCTGGTTGAAGACTAATGCATGATAGTCCCAGCAAAAGTTGTAAAATAGAGAACTGTTGACTGACAGTACATAAACCAATCAGAATGGCTTATTTTGAATGACAATTGCATCAACCAATCACATGGTCTTAATCCTAAACTAATTTGCATAAGGGCTTTATTTGCTCTCCATAACTTACTGAGGTCCTTCCTAACCCTAGTTTAATTGAAAACCTACAAAACCAGCCACAGATAGTTGATAACAAGAGCATTCTTGACCAACTGTCTTGCTGGTTGAAGACTAATGCATGATAGTCCCAGCAAAAGTTGTAAAATAGAGAACTGTTGACTGACAGTACATAAACCAATCAGAATGGTGTATTTTGAATGACAATTGCATCAACCAATCAGATGGTCTCAATTCTAAACTAATTTGCATAAGGGCTTTATTTGCTCTCCATAACTTACTGAGGTCCTTCCTAACCCTAGTTTAATTGAAAACCTATAAAACCAGCCAGAGATAGTTGATAACAAGAGCATTCTTGACCAATTGTCTTGCTGGTTGAAGGCTATTGCGTGATGGTGCCAGCAAAAGTTGTAAAATAGAAAACTGTTGACTACATTCTTGACCAATTGTCTTGCTGGTTGAAGACTATTGCATGAGGGTCCCAGCAAAAGTTGTAAAATAGAAAACTGTTTACTGACATTACATAAACCAATCAGAATGGCTTATTTTGAATGACAGTTGCATCAACCAATCATATGATCTCAATTCTGAACTAATTTGCATAAGGGCTTTATTTGCTCTTCATAACTTACTGAGGTCCTTCCTCACCCTAGTCTAATAGAACACCTGCAGAACCAGCCACAGATAGTTGATAACAAGAGCATTCTTGACCAATTGTCTTGCTGGTTGAAGACTAATGCTTGATAGTCATAGCAAAAGTTGTAAAATAGAGAACTGTTGACTGACAGTACATAAACCAATCAGAATGGCTTATTTTGAATGACAGTTGCATCAACCAATCAGATGGTCTTAATTCTAAACTAATTTGCATAAGGGCTTTATTTGCTCTCCATAACTTACTGAGGTCCTTCCTAACCCTAGTTTAATTGAAAACCTACAAAACCAGCCACAGATAGTGATGGGAAATCTAGTTCGTTTTGGTGACTAGTTCATTATGATCTAGTTCACCCAAAAGATTAGATCAGAAGATTAGTTCATCTAGCTCATTTAGTTCATTATTCCAGCACTGACTCAGAGACTGAGAGGAGTGAATGGATCTAGATGAACTAGACTAGATTATGACACAAAGAGCAGGCATTGTAATACCAGCTCATTGTAGGAGTTTAGTCTTGTTAGAATGATCATATACTGTATGTTTAATAAATCAGATTATTTTCTAGTTTAGAAAAGCAATAAATTATACAGCACCCTTCTAGTGACATGTTTATTGTTTAGCTCTGCAATATTAACCCCATTGTGGTTATTATTTTACATTCCATAATATGCAAGTAAAATACCCAAATTCAGAGTAATTTAATAAGTCTATTTTTTTTCTGCTTTTAAAATAGAGTAATTAGAAAAAAAACATGTCCCCTTGCCCCCATGTAACTGACCTTAGAGAGATAAAGTAGAGACTTTGCAAAGTAACCAGTTGCTGATTGGTTGCTAGGGGCAACTGCTCCACTGTATGCATCATGAAGGTTCATACATATCCATCTCTGACTGTAATGTGGAGTAAACAGAGCTACTACTGTATACTGTATAACATGCAGCAGCCAGCACTGTGTCTGTGGCTGCATACACACAATACATGTGCCTGAGCACAGCAGTGCCACACATGGTAGCTCACAGGTACTGTACAGTCTCATTATGGTGTATAGTCAGAGATTAGTTCAGGGATCTGTATGATCAGTGAACTAATTGAACTACTGAACTATTTGCAGGACTCATGAGTCATCAGGACAATGTAGTTCATTTGGATCCGCAGAGTCCAGACCATGTGTGAGCTCAGCACTGCCATCTTTGGCAGCTACCATGTACTGCCTCCTGTGTATTGCATGAGAGCTGATAACATGGCTGCTGCATAGAAGCACCTACATAGGTCCCAGCAGAAGATTTAGCACAGCAGTATGCTCAGGACCCAGTTCCAGAAGCAGCAGCAAGTGTTTGGATATCTGAACTAATCATATAATGATAGCATCACATAAAGGTGAGCAGCATGAGCACACATTCTCACTCACAGACACACCACACAACTTTGGCTAGGCAGTGCATATTTTTATTTTATTAGATCTGTATTTGCTGGGCTTTGTTGTACTTTTAACTTTAGATTCAGGAAGTAAAGATCCAGTAAATGAGCCTTGGAGCTGCTGGGCTCTGTCTGTCTGTGTGTTACACTTCCCACTTGCTTTACTTCCTGGTGAACTAAATGAACTAATCTTTGCCAGAGCAGTGATCTGAACGATTTAGTTCACTTTGAAGATTAGTTCATTTTGATCTAATCATTCACGAACTACCCATCACTAGCCACAGATAGTTGATAACAAGAGCATTCTTGACCAAATGTCTTGCTGGTTGAAAACTAATGCATGATAGTCCCAGCAAAAGTTGTAAAATAGAGAACTGTTGACTGACAGGACATAAACCAATCAGAATGGCTTATTTTGAATGACAATTGCATCAACCAATCAGATGGTCTTAATTCTAAACTAATTTGCATAAGGGCTTTATTTGCTCTCCATAACTTACTGAGGTCCTTCCTAACCCTAGTTTAATTGAAAACCTACAAAACCAGCCACAGATAGTTGATAACAAGAGCATTCTTGACCAATTGTCTTGCTGGTTGAAGACTAATGCATGATAGTCCCAGCAAAAGTTGTAAAATAGAAAACTGTTGACTGACAGTACATACACCAATCAGAATGGCTTATTTTGAATGACAGTTGCATCAACCAATCATATGATCTCAATTCTGAACTAATTTGCATAAGGGCTTTATTTGCTCTTCATAACTTACTGAGGTCCTTCCTCACCCTAGTCTAATAGAACACCTGCAGAACCAGCCACAGATAGTTGATAACAAGAGCATTCTTGACCAATTGTCTTGCTGGTTGAAGACTAATGCTGGATAGTCATAGCAAAAGTTGTAAAATAGAGAACTGTTGACTGACAGTACATAAACCAATCAGAATGGCTTATTTTGAATGACAGTTGCATCAACCAATCAGATGGTCTCAATTCTGAACTAATTTGCATAAGGGCTTTATTTGCTCTTTATAACTTACTGAGGTCCTTCCTCACCCTATTCTAATTGAACAACTGCAGAACCAGCCACAGATAGTTGATAACAAGAACATTATTGACCAATTGTCTTGCTGGTTGAAGACTATTGCATGATGGTCCCAGCAAACGTTGTAAAATAGGAAACTTTTGACTGATGGTACATAAACCAATCAGAATGGCTTATTTTGAATGACAGTTGCATCAACCAATCAGATGGTCTCAATTCTGAACTAATTTGCATAATGGCTTTATTTGCTCTTCATAACTTACTGAGGTCCTTCCTCACCCTAGTCTAATTGAACACCTGCAGAACCAGCCACAGATCGTTGATAACAAGAACATTCTTGACCAATTGTCTTGCTGGTTGAAGGCTATTGCGTGATGGTGCCAGCAAAAGTTGTAAAATAGAAAACTGTTGACTACATTCTTGACCAATTGTCTTGCTGGTTGAAGACTAATGCATGATAGTCCCAGCAAAAGTTGTAAAATAGAAAACTGTTGACTGACAGTATATAAACCAATCAGAATTGCTTATTTTGAATGACAGTTGCATCAACCAATCAGATGATCTCAATTCTGAACTAATTTGCATAAGGACTTTATTTGCTCTCCATAACTTACTGAGGTCCTTCCTAACCCTAGTTTAATTGAAAACCTACAAAACCAGCCATAGATAGTTGATAACAAGAGCATTCTTGACCAAATGTCTTGCTGGTTGAAGACTAATGCCTGATAGTCCCAGCAAAAGTTGTAAAATAGAGAACTGTTGACTGACAGTACATAAACCAATCAGAATGGCTTATTTTGAATGACAATTGCATCAACCAATCAGATGGTCTTAATTCTAAACTAATTTGCATAAGGGCTTTATTTGCTCTCCATAACTTACTGAGGTCCTTCCTAACCCTAGTTTAATTGAAAACCTACAAAACCAGCCACAGATAGTTGATAACAAGAGCATTCTTGACCAATTGTCTTGCTGGTTGAAGACTAATGCATGATAGTCCCAGCAAAAGTTGTAAAATAGAAAACTGTTGACTGACAGTATATAAACCAATCAGAATTGCTTATTTTGAATGACAGTTGCATCAACCAATCAGATGATCTCAATTCTGAACTAATTTGCATAAGGACTTTATTTGCTCTCCATAACTTACTGAGGTCCTTCCTAACCCTAGTTTAATTGAAAACCTACAAAACCAGCCACAGATAGTTGATAACAAGAGCATTCTTGACCAACTGTCTTCCTGGTTGAAGACTAATGTATGATAGTCCCAGCAAAAGTTGTAAAATAGAGAACTGTTTACTGACAGTACATAAACCAATCAGAATGGTGTATTTTGAATGACAATTGCATCAACCAATCAGATGGTCTCAAATCTAAACTAATTTGCATAAGGGCTTTATTTGCTCTCCATAACTTACTGAGGTCCTTCCTAACCCTAGTTTAATTGAAAACCTATAAAACCAGCCACAGATAGTTGATAACAAGAGCATTCTTGACCAATTGTCTTGCTGGTTGAAGGCTATTGCGTGATGGTGCCAGCAAAAGTTGTAAAATAGAAAACTGTTGACTACATTCTTGACCAATTGTCTTGCTGGTTGAAGACTATTGCATGATGGTCCCAGCAAAAGTTATAAAATAGAAAACTGTTGACTGACAGCACATAAACCAATCAGAATGGCTTATTTTGAATGACAATTGCATCAACCAATCAGATGGTCTCAATTCTAAACTAATTTGCATAAGGGCTTTATTTGCTCTCCATAACTTACTGAGGTCTTTCCTAACCCTAGTTTAATTGAAAACCTACAAAACCAGCCACAGATAGTTGATAACAAGAGCATTCTTGACCAATTGTCTTGCTCTCCATAACTTACTGAGGTCCTTCCTAACCCTAGTTTAATTGAAAACCTATAAAACCAGCCAGAGATAGTTGATAACAAGAGCATTCTTGACCAATTGTCTTGTTGGTTGAAGGCTATTGCGTGATGGTGCCAGCAAAAGTTGTAAAATAGAAAACTGTTGACTACATTCTTGACCAATTGTCTTGCTGGTTGAAGACTAATGCATGATAGTCCCAGCAAAAGTTGTAAAATAGAAAACTGTTGACTGACAGTACATAAACCAATCAGAATGGCTTATTTTGAATGACAGTTGCATCAACCAATCATATGATCTCAATTCTGAACTAATTTGCATAAAGGCTTTATTTGCTCTTCATAACTTACTGAGGTCCTTCCTCACCCTAGTCTAATAGAACACCTGCAGAACCAGCCAAAGATAGTTGATAACAAGAGCATTCTTGACCAATTGTCTTGCTGGTTGAAGACTAATGCATGATAGTCCAAGCAAAAGTTGTAAAATAGAAAACTGTTGACTGACATTATATAAACCAATCAGAATGGCTTATTTTGAATGACAGTTGCATCAACCAATCAGATGATCTCAATTCTGAACTAATTTGCATAAGGGCTATATTTGCTCTCCATAACTTACTGAGGTCCTTCCTAACCCTAGTTTAATTGAAAACCTACAAAACCAGCCACAGATAGTTGATAACAAGAGCATTCTTGACCAATTGTTTTGCTGGTTGAAGACTAATGCATGATAGTCCCAGCAAAAGTTGTAAAATAGAAAACTGTTGACTGACAGTACATAAACCAATCAGAATGGCTTATTTTGAATGACAGTTGCATCAACCAATCATATGATCTCAATTCTGAACTAATTTGCATAAGGGCTTTATTTGCTCTTCATAACTTACTGAGGTCCTTCCTTACCCTAGTCTAATAGAACACCTGCAGAACCAGCCACAGATAGTTGATAACAAGAGCATTCTTGACCAATTGTCTTGCTGGTTGAAGACTAATGCTTGATAGTCCCAGCAAAAGTTGTAAAATAGAGAACTGTTGACTGACAGTACATAAACCAATCAGAATGGCTTATTTTGAATGACAGTTGCATCAACCAATCAGATGGTCTCAATTCTAAACTAATTTGCATAAGGGCTTTATTTGCTCTTTATCCCCTTCCCGACATTTGACGTACATTTACGTCATGGCCGGGAGGTACTTCCCGACACATGGCATAAATGTACGTCATGACTTCTAACTGTCACTGCGTCTAGAGACGCAGTGACAGTTAGGTGATGTCTGCTGTCCCTGACAGCAGACATCCCCCCTCGCCGCCCAGGGGGGGCAGGGGTGCCCTCCCCGGTCGGCGATCGCTGTGATTGGCTGTTCAAATCTGAACAGCCATTCACAGCGTTTCCTGTGTTACCGGCGGCTAAGCCGCTCGGTAACACAGGGATCGGTGGTGATCGGTGCTGTCAGGTACAGCACCGATCACCACCGATGTGCAGCCCACCCCTCGCACCCGCCGGGCACTCACCCGGCAGCAGCAGCGGCTCCCACGGCTCCCCCGGAGCGTCTGGAGCGCACGCAGCGCTGCCCTCCTCCCCCCTCCCCCCCGCAGCAGCAGCAGCAGCATCAAGCTGCTGAAAAAGTTGTAAAATAAAATATATGCACTGAAAATATATGTATATATATATATATATATATATATATATATATATACACACACACATATATATATATATATATATGTGTGTGTATATATATGTATATATATAAATATATATATATATGTATATATATATACATATATACACATATATATATATATATATATATATATATATATATATATATATATATATATATATGTGTGTGTGTGTGTGTGTGTGTGTGTGTGTGTGTATATACCCCACCGATCGCCAGCCCCCCCCCCCCTCCCACCCGGCAGCCCCCCTCCCTCCCACCCACCCGGCTGCCGCAGCGCCAGCACCCCTCCCACCCCCCCGCCAGCCGCAGCGCCAGCCCCCCTCCCAAAGCTGGTGACTAAAATGGGGTCACTTGTGGGGGGGTTCCACTGTATTGGTGCTTCGGGGGTCTTGCTAATGCGACATAGCACCCACCATTCATTCCACCACCAAAAATCACTCCTTCCCTTCTGAGTCCTGCCATGCACCCAACTGGTATTTTTTGGTCACACGTGAGGCATTGCCGTACTCGGGAGAAATTGGGGCACAGATTTTGGGGTGCTTTGTCTCCTTCATTCCTTGTGAAAATAAAAAATTTTGAGCCAGAACTGCATTTTTGTGTAAAAAATTACATTTTTTTACACAAAAATGCAGATCTGGCTCAAAATTTTTCATTTTCACAAGGAATGAAGGAGACAAAGCACCCCAAAATCTGTGCCCCAATTTCTCCCGAGTACGGCAATGCCTCATGTGTGACCAAAAAATACCAGTTGGGTGCATGGCAGGACTCAGAAGGGAAGGAGTGATTTTTGGATTTTGCAGCACAGATTCTGGTTGAATGACCCCCGAAACACCCATACAGTGGAACCCCCCCACAAGTGACCCCATTTTGCAAACTACACCCTTCAGGGAATTCATCAAGGGGTATAGTGTACATTTCAAACCCCCCGGGGTTTCACCAATTTTGATACAACTGAGCTGTGAAAATGAAAAATTTATTTTTTTCATTTTCACTGCCCAGTTGTACCACAATTGGTGAAACCCCTGGGGGTTTGAAATGTACACTATACCCCTAGATGAATTCCCTGAAGGGTATAGTTTGCAAAATGGGGTCACTTGTGGGGGGGTTCCACTGTATTGGTGCTTCGGGGGTCTTGCTAATGCGACATAGCACCCACCATTCATTCCGCCACCAAAAATCACTCCTTCCCTTCTGAGTCCTGCCATGCACCCAACTGGTATTTTTTGGTCACACGTGAGGCATTGCCGTACTCGGGAGAAATTGGGGCACAGATTTTGGGGTGCTTTGTCTCCTTCATTCCTTGTGAAAATAAAAAATTTTGAGCCAGAACTGCATTTTTGTGTAAAAAATTACATTTTTTTACACAAAAATGCAGATCTGGCTCAAAATTTTTCATTTTCACAAGGAATGAAGGAGACAAAGCACCCCAAAATCTGTGCCCCAATTTCTCCCGAGTACGGCAATGCCTCATGTGTGACCAAAAAATACCAGTTGGGTGCATGGCAGGACTCAGAAGGGAAGGAGTGATTTTTGGATTTTGCAGCACAGATTCTGGTTGAATGACCCCCGAAACACCCATACAGTGGAACCCCCCCACAAGTGACCCCATTTTGCAAACTACACCCTTCAGGGAATTCATCAAGGGGTATAGTGTACATTTCAAACCCCCAGGGGTTTCACCAATTTTGATACAACTGAGCTGTGAAAATGAAAAATTTATTTTTTTCATTTTCACTGCCCAGTTGTACCACAATTGGTGAAACCCCTGGGGGTTTGAAATGTACACTATACCCCTAGATGAATTCCCTGAAGGGTGTAGTTTGCAAAATGGGGTCACTTGTGGGGGGGTACCTAACTTTTAGCATCTTATGGTGCCTAGAAACCTGCATGGTTCCTAAAAAATAATCTCATAAAAAGGAGGCTCCAAAATCAAGTAGGTGCTCCTTCTATTATGAAGCCTGTGGTTTGGTCACCGTGCACACTAGGGCCACATATAGGATATTTATGAAAACCAAAGAATTGGGGGAATCAATTTTTAGTCACATTTCTCTAGTAAAATGTACTGTGTTCCTTAGAAAAATGTATTAAATTTGCAAATCTGCAAAAAAAATGAAATTTTGAAATTTCACCTACACTTTGTTTTAATTCCTGTGAAACACCTAAAGGGTTAACAAACTTCCAAAATGCTGTTTTGAATACTGTGAGGGGTGCAGTTTTTGAAATGGCATCATTTATGGGGGTGTCTCACATACAAGTCCCTCAAAGTCACATCAGAACTGAACTGGTCCCTAAAAAAATCAGTGTTTGAAATTTTCTTGAAAATTTGAGAATTTGCTATTCATATTTGAAGCCTCCTAGTGTCCAAAAAAATTAAAAGGAAGTTGAAATAATGATGACAACATAAAGTAGACATATGGTCTATGTTAGTTATTAACTATTTTGAGTGGTATGATTATTTGTCTCACAAGCAGAAAATTTAACATTTTGCAAATCGCTAAATTTTCCATTTTTTCACGACATTTTGGTATTTTTCACAAAAAAACACAGACTGTATCGACCCAAATTTACCACTAATTTGAAGTACAATGTGTCACGAAAAAAAAATCTCAAAATCACTGGGATAAGTAAAAGCAAAAAAAAGTTATCCCCACTTAAGTGAGACATGTCAGATTTGAAAAAAATGGCTCTGTCAGGAACGCAAAAACTAGCTCTGTCAGGAAGGGGTTATAACTTACTGAGGTCCTTCCTCACCCTATTCTAATTGAACAACCGCAGAACCAGCCACAGATAGTTGATAACAAGAACATTATTGACCAATTGTCTTGCTGGTTGAAGACTATTGCATGATGGTCCCAGCAAAAGTTGTAAAATAGGAAACTGTTGACTGATGGTACATAAACCAATCAGAATGGCTTATTTTGAATGACAGTTGCATCAACCAATCAGATGGTCTCAATTCTGAACTAATTTGCATAATGGCTTTATTTGCTCTTCATAACTTACTGAGGTCCTTCCTCACCCTAGTCTAATTGAACACCTGCAGAACCAGCCACAGATAGTTGATACCAAGAACATTCTTGACCAATTGTCTTGCTGGTTGAAGGCTATTGCGTGATGGTGTCAGCAAAAGTTGTAAAATAGAAAACTGTTGACTACATTCTTGACCAATTGTCTTGCTGGTAGAAGATTATTGCATGATGGTCCCAGCAAAAGTTATAAAATAGAAAACTGTTGACTGACAGCACATAAACCAATCAGAATGGCTTATTTTGAATGACAATTGCATCAACCAATCAGATGGTCTCAATTCTAAACTAATTTGCATAAGGGCTTTATTTGCTCTCCATAACTTACTGAGGTCTTTCCTAACCCTAGTTTAATTGAAAACCTACCAAACCAGCCACAGATAGTTGATAACAAGAGCATTCTTGACCAATTGTCTTGCTGGTTGAAGACTAATGCATGATAGTCCCAGCAAAAGTTGTAAAATAGAAAACTGTTGACTGACAGTACATCAACCAATCAGAATGGCTTATTTTGAATGACAGATGCATCAACCAATCATATGATCTCAATTTTGAACCAATTTGCATAAGGGCTTTATTTGCTCTTCATAACTTACTGAGGTCCTTCCTCACCCTAGTCTAATTGAACACCTGCAGAACCAGCCACAGATAGTTGATAACAAGAGCATTCTTGACCAATTGTCTTGCTGGTTGAAGACTAATGCATGATAGTCCCAGCAAAAGTTGTAAAATAGAGAACTGTTGACTGACAGTACATAAACCAATCAGAATGGCTTATTTTGAATGACAGTTGCATCAACCAATCAGATGGTCTCAATTCTAAACTAATTTGCATAAGGGCTTTATTTGCTCTTTATAACTTACTGAGGTCCTTCCTCACCCTATTCTAATTGAACAACTGCAGAACCAGCCACAGATAGTTGATAACAAGAACATTATTGACCAATTGTCTTGCTGGTTGAAGACTATTGCATGATGGTCCCAGCAAACGTTGTAAAATAGGAAACTGTTGACTGATGGTACATAAACCAATCAGAATGGCTTATTTTGAATGACAGTTGCATCAACCAATCAGATGGTCTCAATTCTAAACTAATTTTCATAAGGGCTTTATTTGCTCTTCATAACTTACTGAGGTCCTTCCTAACCCTAGTTTAATTGAAAACCTACAAAAACAGCCACAGATAGTTGATAACAAGAGCACTCTTGACCAATTGTCTTGCTGGTTGAAGAATAATGCATGATAGTCCCAGCAAAAGTTGTAAAATAGAGAACTGTTGACTGACAGTACATAAACCAATCAGAATGGTGTATTTTGAATGACAATTGCATCAACCAATCAGATGGTCTCAAATCTAAACTAATTTGCATAAGGGCTTTATTTGCTCTCCATAACTTACTGAGGTCCTTCCTAACCCTAGTTTAATTGAAAACCTATAAAACCAGCCACAGATAGTTGATAACAAGAGCATTCTTGACCAATTGTCTTGCTGGTTGAAGGCTATTGCGTGATGGTGCCAGCAAAAGTTGTAAAATAGAAAACTGTTGACTACATTCTTGACCAATTGTCTTGCTGGTTGAAGACTATTGCATGATGGTCCCAGCAAAAGTTATAAAATAGAAAACTGTTGACTGACAGCACATAAACCAATCAGAATGGCTTATTTTGAATGACAGTTGCATCAACCAATCATATGATCTCAATTCTGAACTAATTTGCATAAGGGCTTTATTTGCTCTTCATAACTTACTGAGGTCCTTCCTTACCCTAGTCTAATAGAACACCTGCAGAACCAGCCACAGATAGTTGATAACAAGAGCATTCTTGACCAATTGTCTTGCTGGTTGAAGACTAATGCTTGATAGTCCCAGCAAAAGTTGTAAAATAGAGAACTGTTGACTGACAGTACATAAACCAATCAGAATGGCTTATTTTGAATGACAGTTGCATCAACAAATCAGATGGTCTCAATTCTAAACTAATTTGCATAAGGGCTTTATTTGCTCTTTATAACTTACTGAGGTCCTTCCTCACCCTATTCTAATTGAACAACCGCAGAACCAGCCACAGATAGTTGATAACAAGAACATTATTGACCAATTGTCTTGCTGGTTGAAGACTATTGCATGATGGTCCCAGCAAACGTTGTAAAATAGGAAACTGTTGACTGATGGTACATAAACCAATCAGAATGGCTTATTTTGAATGACAGTTGCATCAACCAATCAGATGGTCTCAATTCTGAACTAATTTGCATAATGGCTTTATTTGCTCTTCATAACTTACTGAGGTCCTTCCTCACCCTAGTCTAATTGAACACCTGCAGAACCAGCCACAGATAGTTGATACCAAGAACATTCTTGACCAATTGTCTTGCTGGTTGAAGGCTATTGCGTGATGGTGTCAGCAAAAGTTGTAAAATAGAAAACTGTTGACTACATTCTTGACCAATTGTCTTGCTGGTTGAAGACTATTGCATGATGGTCCCAGCAAAAGTTATAAAATAGAAAACTGTTGACTGACAGCACATAAACCAATCAGAATGGCTTAATTTGAATGACAATTGCATCAACCAATCAGATGGTCTCAATTCTAAACTAATTTGCATAAGGGCTTTATTTGCTCTCCATAACTTACTGAGGTCTTTCCTAACCCTAGTTTAATTGAAAACCTACTAAACCAGCCACAGATAGTTGATAACAAGAGCATTCTTGACCAATTGTCTTGCTGGTTGAAGACTAATGCATGATAGTCCCAGCAAAAGTTGTAAAATAGAAAACTGTTGACTGACAGTACATCAACCAATCAGAATGGCTTATTTTGAATGACAGTTGCATCAACCAATCATATGATCTCAATTCTGAACCGATTTGCATAAGGGCTTTATTTGCTCTTCATAACTTACTGAGGTCCTTCCTCACCCTAGTCTAATTGAACACCTGCAGAACCAGCCACAGATAGTTGATAACAAGAGCATTCTTGACCAATTGTCTTGCTGGTTGAAGACTAATGCATGATAGTCCCAGCAAAAGTTGTAAAATAGAGAACTGTTGACTGACAGTACATAAACCAATCAGAATGGCTTATTTTGAATGACAGTTGCATCAACCGATCAGATGGTCTCAATTCTAAACTAATTTGCATAAGGGCTTTATTTGCTCTTTATAACTTACTGAGGTCCTTCCTCACCCTATTCTAATTGAACAACTGCAGAACCAGCCACAGATAGTTGATAACAAGAACATTATTGACCAATTGTCTTGCTGGTTGAAGACTATTGCATGATGGTCCCAGCAAACGTTGTAAAATAGGAAACTGTTGACTGATGGTACATAAACCAATCAGAATGGCTCATTTTGAATGACAGTTGCATCAACCAATCAGATGGTCTCAATTCTAAACTAATTTTCATAAGGGCTTTATTTGCTCTTCATAACTTACTGAGGTCCTTCCTAACCCTAGTTTAATTGAAAACCTACAAAAACAGCCACAGATAGTTGATAACAAGAGCACTCTTGACCAATTGTCTTGCTGGTTGAAGAATAATGCATGATAGTCCCAGCAAAAGTTGTAAAATAGAAAACTGTTGACTGACAGCATATAAACCAATGAGAATGGCTTATTTTGAATGACAGTTGCATCAACCAATCAGATGATCTCAATTCTGAACTAATTTGCATAAGGGCTTTATTTGCTCTCCATAACTTACTGAGGTCCTTCCTAACCCTAGTTTAATTGAAAACCTACAAAACCAGCCACAGATAGTTGATAACAAGAGCATTCTTGACCAAATGTCTTGCTGGTTGAAAACTAATGCATGATAGTCCCAGCAAAAGTTGTAAAATAGAGAACTGTTGACTGACAGGACATAAACCAATCAGAATGGCTTATTTTGAATGACAATTGCATCAACCAATCAGATGGTCTTAATTCTAAACTAATTTGCATAAGGGCTTTATTTGCTCTCCATAACTTACTGAGGTCCTTTCTAACCCTAGTTTAATTGAAAACCTACAAAACCAGCCACAGATAGTTGATAACAAGAGCATTCTTGACCAATTGTCTTGCTGGTTGAAGACTAATGCATGATAGTCCCAGCAAAAGTTGTAAAATAGAGAACTGTTGACTGACAGTACATAAACCAATCAGAATGGTGTATTTTGAATGACAATTGCATCAACCAATCAGATGGTCTCAATTCTAAACTAATTTGCATAAGGGCTTTATTTGCTCTCCATAACTTACTGAGGTCCTTCCTAACCCTAGTTTAATTGAAAACCTATAAAACCAGCCACAGATAGTTGATAACAAGAGCATTCTTGACCAATAGTCTTGCTGGTTGAAGACTAATGCATGATAGTTCCAGCAAAAGTTGTAAAATAGAGAACTGTTGACTGACAGTACATAAACCAATCAGAATGGCTTATTTTGAATGACAATTGCATCAACCAATCAGATGGTCTCAATTCTAAACTAATTTTCATAAGGGCTTTATTTGCTCTTCATAACTTACTGAGGTCCTTCCTAACCCTAGTTTAATTGAAAACCTACAAAAACAGCCACAGATAGTTGATAACAAGAGCACTCTTGACCAATTGTCTTGCTGGTTGAAGAATAATGCATGATAGTCCCAGCAAAAGTTGTAAAATAGAAAACTGTTGACTGACAGTATATAAACCAATGAGAATGGCTTATTTTGAATGACAGTTGCATCAACCAATCAGATGATCTCAATTCTGAACTAATTTGCATAAGGGCTTTATTTGCTCTCCATAACTTACTGAGGTCCTTCCTAACCCTAGTTTAATTGAAAACCTACAAAACCAGCCACAGATAGTTGATAACAAGAGCATTCTTGACCAAATGTCTTGCTGGTTGAAAACTAATGCATGATAGTCCCAGCAAAAGTTGTAAAATAGAGAACTGTTGACTGACAGGACATAAACCAATCAGAATGGCTTATTTTGAATGACAATTGCATCAACCAATCAGATGGTCTTAATTCTAAACTAATTTGCATAAGGGCTTTATTTGCTCTCCATAACTTACTGAGGTCCTTCCTAACCCTAGTTTAATTGAAAACCTACAAAACCAGCCACAGATAGTTGATAACAAGAGCATTCTTGACCAATTGTCTTGCTGGTTGAAGACTAATGCATGATAGTCCCAGCAAAAGTTGTAAAATAGAGAACTGTTGACTGACAGTACATAAACCAATCAGAATGGTGTATTTTGAATGACAATTGCATCAAGCAATCAGATGGTCTCAATTCTAAACTAATTTGCATAAGGGCTTTATTTGCTCTCCATAACTTACTGAGGTCTTTCCTAACCCTAGTTTAATTGAACACCTGCAGAACCAGCCACAGATAGTTGATAACAAGAGCATTCTTGACCAATTGTCTTGCTGGTTGAAAACTAATGCATGATAGTCCCAGCAAAAGATGTAAAATAGAGAACTGTTGACTGACAGGACATAAACCAATCAGAATGGCTTATTTTGAATGACAATTGCATCACCCAATCAGATGGTCTTAATTCTAAACTAATTTGCATAAGGGCTTTATTTGGTCTCCATAACTTACTGAGGTCTTTCCTAACCCTAGTTTAATTGAACACCTGCAGAACCAGCCACAGATAGTTGATAACAAGAGCATTCTTGACCAATTGTCTTGCTGGTTGAAGACTAATGCATGATAGTCCCAGCAAAAGTTGTAAAATAGAAAACTGTTGACTGACAGTATATAAACCAATCAGAATGGCTTATTTTGAATGACAGTTGCATCAACCAATCAGATTATCTCAATTCTGAACTAATTTGCATAAGGGCTTTATTTGCTCTCCATAACTTACTGAGGTCCTTCCTAACCCTAGTTTAATTGAAAACCTACAAAACCAGCCACAGATAGTTGATAACAAGAGCATTCTTGACCAAATGTCTTGCTGGTTGAAGACTAATGCATGATAGTCCCAGCAAAAGTTGTAAAATAGAGAACTGTTGACTGACAGTACATAAACCAATCAGAATGGCTTATTTTGAATGACAATTGCATCAACCAATCAGATGGTCTTAATTCTAAACTAATTTGCATAAGGGCTTTATTTGCTCTCCATAACTTACTGAGGTCCTTCCTAACCCTAGTTTAATTGAAAACCTACAAAACCAGCCACAGATAGTTGATAACAAGAGCATTCTTGACCAATTGTCTTGCTGGTTGAAGACTAATGCATGATAGTCCCAGCAAAAGTTGTAAAATAGAGAACTGTTGACTGGCAGTACATAAACCAATCAGAATGGTGTATTTTGAATGACAATTGCATCAACCAATCAGATGGTCTCAATTCTAAACCAATTTGCATAAGGGCTTTATTTGCTCTCCATAACCTACTGAGGTCCTTCCTAACCCTAGTTTAATTGAAAACCTACAAAACCAGCCACAGATAGTTGATAACAAGAGCATTCTTGACCAATTGTCTTGCTGGTTGAAGGCTATTGCGTGATGGTGCCAGCAAAAGTTGTAAAATAGAAAGCTGTTGACTACATTCTTGACCAATTGTCTTGCTGGTTGAAGACTATTGCATGATGGTCCCAGCAAAAGTTATAAAATAGAAAACTGTTGACTGACAGCACATAAACCAATCAGAATGGCTTATTTTGAATGACAATTGCATCAACCAATCAGATGGTCTCAATTCTAAACTAATTTGCATAAGGGCTTTATTTGCTCTCCATAACTTACTGAGGTCTTTCCTAACCCTAGTTTAATTGAAAACCTACAAAACCAGCCACAGATAGTTGATAACAAGAGCATTCTTGTCCAATTGTCTTGCTGGTTGAAGACTAATGCATGATAGTCCCAGCAAAAGATGTAAAATAGAAAACTGTTGACTGACAGTACATAAACCAATCAGAATGGCTTATTTTGAATGACAGTTGCATCAACCAATCATATGATCTCAATTCTGAACTAATTTGCATAAAGGCTTTATTTGCTCTTCATAACTTACTGAGGTCCTTCCTCACCCTAGTCTAATAGAACACCTGCAGAACCAGCCATAGATAGTTGATAACAAGAGCATTCTTGACCAATTGTCTTGCTGGTTGAAGACTAATGCATGATAGTCCAAGCAAAAGTTGTAAAATAGAAAACTGTTGACTGACAGTATATAAACAAATCAGAATGGCTTATTTTGAATGACAGTTGCATCAACCAATCAGATGATCTCAATTCTGAACTAATTTGCATAAGG
Source organism: Crinia signifera (assembly GCF_055691185.1). Taxonomy (NCBI): domain Eukaryota; kingdom Metazoa; phylum Chordata; class Amphibia; order Anura; family Myobatrachidae; genus Crinia; species Crinia signifera. The sequence goes on along the minus strand of NC_139219.1, from coordinate 113,448,195 downwards.
GCTATATTTGCTCTCCATAACTTACTGAGGTCCTTCCTAACCCTAGTTTAATTGAAAACCTACAAAACCAGCCACAGATAGTTGATAACAAGAGCATTCTTGACCAATTGTTTTGCTGGTTGAAGACTAATGCATGATAGTCCCAGCAAAAGTTGTAAAATAGAAAACTGTTGACTGACAGTACATAAACCAATCAGAATGGCTTATTTTGAATGACAGTTGCATCAACCAATCATATGATCTCAATTCTGAACTAATTTGCATAAGGGCTTTATTTGCTCTTCATAACTTACTGAGGTCCTTCCCTACCCTAGTCTAATAGAACACCTGCAGAACCAGCCACAGATAGTTGATAACAAGAGCATTCTTGACCAATTGTCTTGCTGGTTGAAGACTAATGCTTGATAGTCCCAGCAAAAGTTGTAAAATAGAGAACTGTTGACTGACAGTACATAAACCAATCAGAATGGCTTATTTTGAATGACAGTTGCATCAACCAATCAGATGGTCTCAATTCTAAACTAATTTGCATAAGGGCTTTATTTGCTCTTTATAACTTACTGAGGTCCTTCCTCACCCTATTCTAATTGAACAACTGCAGAACCAGCCACAGATAGTTGATAACAAGAACATTATTGACCAATTGTCTTGCTGGTTGAAGACTATTGCATGATGGTCCCAGCAAACGTTGTAAAATAGGAAACTGTTGACTGATGGTACATAAACCAATCAGAATGGCTTATTTTGAATGACAGTTGCATCAACCAATCAGATGGTCTCAATTCTGAACTAATTTGCATAATGGCTTTATTTGCTCTTCATAACTTACTGAGGTCCTTCCTCACCCTAGTCTAATTGAACACCTGCAGAACCAGCCACAGATAGTTGATACCAAGAACATTCTTGACCAATTGTCTTGCTGGTTGAAGGCTATTGCGTGATGGTGTCAGCAAAAGTTGTAAAATAGAAAACTGTTGACTACATTCTTGACCAATTGTCTTGCTGGTAGAAGATTATTGCATGATGGTCCCAGCAAAAGTTATAAAATAGAAAACTGTTGACTGACAGCACATAAACCAATCAGAATGGCTTATTTTGAATGACAATTGCATCAACCAATCAGATGGTCTCAATTCTAAACTAATTTGCATAAGGGCTTTATTTGCTCTCCATAACTTACTGAGGTCTTTCCTAACCCTAGTTTAATTGAAAACCTACCAAACCAGCCACAGATAGTTGATAACAAGAGCATTCTTGACCAATTGTCTTGCTGGTTGAAGACTAATGTATGATAGTCCCAGCAAAAGTTGTAAAATAGAAAACTGTTGACTGACAGTACATCAACCAATCAGAATGGCTTATTTTGAATGACAGTTGCATCAACCAATCATATGATCTCAATTCTGAACCAATTTGCATAAGGGCTTTATTTGCTCTTCATAACTTACTGAGGTCCTTCCTTACCCTAGTCTAATTGAAAACCTGCAGAACCAGCCACAGATAGTTGATAACAAGAGCATTCTTGACCAATTGTCTTGCTGGTTGAAGACTAATGCATGATAGTCCAAGCAAAAGTTGTAAAATAGAGAACTGTTGACTGACAGTACATAAACCAATCAGAATGGCTTATTTTGAATGACAGTTGCATCAACCAATCAGATGGTCTCAATTCTAAACTAATTTGCATAAGGGCTTTATTTGCTCATTATAACTTACTGAGGTCCTTCCTCACCCTATTCTAATTGAACAACTGCAGAACCAGCCACAGATAGTTGATAACAAGAACATTATTGACCAATTGTCTTGCTGGTTGAAGACTATTGCATGATGGTCCCAGCAAACGTTGTAAAATAGGAAACTGTTGACTGATGGTACATAAACCAATCAGAATGGCTTATTTTGAATGACAGTTGCATCAACCAATCAGATGGTCTCAATTCTAAACTAATTTTCATAAGGGCTTTATTTGCTCTTCATAACTTACTGAGGTCCTTCCTAACCCTAGTTTAATTGAAAACCTACAAAAACAGCCACAGATAGTTGATAACAAGAGCACTCTTGACCAATTGTCTTGCTGGTTGAAGAATAATGCATGATAGTCCCAGCAAAAGTTGTAAAATAGAAAACTGTTGACTGACAGTATATAAACCAATGAGAATGGCTTATTTTGAATGACAGTTGCATCAACCAATCAGATGATCTCAATTCTGAACTAATTTGCATAAGGGCTTTATTTGCTCTCCATAACTTACTGAGGTCCTTCCTAACCCTAGTTTAATTGAAAACCTACAAAACCAGCCACAGATAGTTGATAACAAGAGCATTCTTGACCAATTGTCTTGCTGGTTGAAGACTAATGCATGATAGTCCCAGCAAAAGTTGTAAAATAGAGAACTGTTGTCTGACAGTACATAAACCAATCAGAATGGTGTATTTTGAATGACAATTGCATCAACCAATCAGATGGTCTCAATTCTAAACTAATTTGCATAAGGGCTTTATTTGCTCTCCATAACTTACTGAGGTCCTTCCTAACCCTAGTTTAATTGAAAACCTATAAAACCAGCCACAGATAGTTGATAACAAGAGCATTCTTGACCAATAGTCTTGCTGGTTGAAGACTAATGCATGATAGTTCCAGCAAAAGTTGTAAAATAGAGAACTGTTGACTGACAGTACATAAACCAATCAGAATGGCTTATTTTGAATGACAATTGCATCAACCAATCAGATGGTCTCAATTCTAAACTAATTTGCATAAGGGCTTTATTTGCTCTCCATAACTTACTGAGGTCTTTCCTAACCCTAGTTTAATTGAACACCTGCAGAACCAGCCACAGATAGTTGATAACAAGAGCATTCTTGACCAATTGTCTTGCTGGTTGAAAACTAATGCATGATAGTCCCAGCAAAAGTTGTAAAATAGAGAACTGTTGACTGACAGGACATAAACCAATCAGAATGGCTTATTTTGAATGACAATTGCATCAACCAATCAGATGGTCTTAATTCTAAACTAATTTGCCTAAGGGCTTTATTTGCTCTCCATAACTTACTGAGGTCCTTCCTAACCCTAGTTTAATTGAAAACCTACAAAATCAGCCACAGATAGTTGATAATAAGAGCATTCTTGACCAATTGTCTTGCTGGTTGAAGACTAATGCATGATAGTCCCAGCAAAAGTTGTAAAATAGAGAACTGTTGACTGACAGTACATAAACCAATCAGAATGGCTTATTTTGAATGACAATTGCATCAACCAATCAGATGGTCTCAATTCTAAATTAATTTGCATAAGGGCTTTATTTGCTCTCCATAACTTACTGAGGTCCTTCCTAACCCTAGTTTAATTGAAAACCTATAAAACCAGCCACAGATAGTTGATAACAAGAGCATTCTTGACCAATTGTCTTGCTGGTTGAAGACTAATGCATGATAGTCCCAGCAAAAGTTGTAAAATAGAGAACTGTTGACTGACAGTACATAAACCAATCAGAATGGCTTATTTTGAATGACAATTGCATCAACCAATCAGATGGTCTCAATTCTAAACTAATTTGCATAAGGGCTTTATTTGGTCTCCATAACTTACTGAGGTCTTTCCTAACCCTAGTTTAATTAAACACCTGCAGAACCAGCCACAGATAGTTGATAACAAGAGCATTCTTGACCAATTGTCTTGCTGGTTGAAGACTAATGCATGATAGTCCCAGCAAAAGTTGTAAAATAGAAAACTGTTGACTGACAGTATATAAACCAATCAGAATGGCTTATTTTGAATGACAGTTGCATCAACCAATCAGATTATCTCAATTCTGAACTAATTTGCATAAGGGCTTTATTTGCTCTCCATAACTTACTGAGGTCCTTCCTAACCCTAGTTTAATTGAAAACCTACAAAACTAGCCACAGATAGTTGATAACAAGAGCATTCTTGACCAAATGTCTTGCTGGTTGAAGACTTATGCATGATAGTCCCAGCAAAAGTTGTAAAATAGAGAACTGTTGACTGACAGTACATAAACCAATCAGAATGGCTTATTTTGAATGACAATTGCATCAACCAATCAGATGGTCTTAATTCTAAACTAATTTGCATAAGGGCTTTATTTGCTCTCCATAACTTACTGAGGTCCTTCCTAACCCTAGTTTAATTGAAAACCTACAAAACCAGCCACAGATAGTTGATAACAAGAGCATTCTTGACCAATTGTCTTGCTGGTTGAAGACTAATGCATGATAGTCCCAGCAAAAATTGTAAAATAGAGAACTGTTGACTGGCAGTACATAAACCAATCAGAATGGTGTATTTTGAATGACAATTGCATCAACCAATCAGATGGTCTCAATTCTAAACCAATTTGCATAAGGGCTTTATTTGCTCTCCATAACTTACTGAGGTCCTTCCTAACCCTAGTTTAATTGAAAACCTACAAAACCAGCCACAGATAGTTGATAACAAGAGCATTCTTGACCAATTGTCTTGCTGGTTGAAGGCTATTGCGTGATGGTGCCAGCAAAAGTTGTAAAATAGAAAGCTGTTGACTACATTCTTGACCAATTGTCTTGCTGGTTGAAGACTATTGCATGATGGTCCCAGCAAAAGTTATAAAATAGAAAACTGTTGACTGACAGCACATAAACCAATCAGAATGGCTTATTTTGAATGACAATTGCATCAACCAATCAGATGGTCTCAATTCTAAACTAATTTGCATAAGGGCTTTATTTGCTCTCCATAACTTACTGAGGTCTTTCCTAACCCTAGTTTAATTGAAAACCTACAAAACCAGCCACAGATAGTTGATAACAAGAGCATTCTTGTCCAATTGTCTTGCTGGTTGAAGACTATTGCATGATAGTCCCAGCAAAAGATGTAAAATAGAAAACTGTTGACTGACAGTACATAAACCAATCAGAATGGCTTATTTTGAATGACAGTTGCATCAACCAATCATATGATCTCAATTCTGAACAAATTTGCATAAGGGCTTTATTTGCTCTTCATAACTTACTGAGGTCCTTCCTCACCCTAGTCTAATAGAACACCTGCAGATCCAGCCACAGATAGTTGATAACAAGAGCATTCTTGACCAATTGTCTTGCTGGTTGAAGACCAATGCATGATAGTCCCAGCAAAAGTTGTAAAATAGAAAACTGTTGACTGACAGTATATAAAGCAATCAGAATGGCTTATTTTGAATGACAGTTGCATCAACCAATCAGATGATCTCAATTCTGAACTAATTTGCATAAGGGCTTTATTTGCTCTCCATAACTTACTGAGGTCCTTCCTAACCCTAGTTTAATTGAAAACCTACAAAACCAGCCACAGATAGTTGATAACAAGAGCATTCTTGACCAATTGTCTTGCTGTTTGAAGACTATTGCATGGTAGTCCCAGCAAAAGTTGTAAAATAGAAAACTGTTGACTGACAGTACATAAACCAATCAGAATGGCTTATTTTGAATGACAGTTGCATCAACCAATCAGATGATCTCAATTCTGAACTAATTTGCATAAGGGCTTTATTTGCTCTTCATAACTTACTGGGGTCCTTCCTCACCCTAGTCTAATTGAACACCTGCAGAACCAGCCACAGATAGTTGATAACAAGAACATTCTTGACCAATTGTCTTGCTGGTTGAAGACTATTGCATGTTGGTCCCAGCAAAAGTTGTAAATTAGAAAACTGTTGACTGACAGCACATAAACCAATCAGAATGGCTTATTTTGAATGACAATTGCATCAACCAATCAGATGGTCTCAATTGAGAACTAATTTGCATAAGGGCTTTATTTGCTCTCCATAACTTACTGCGGTCCTTCCTAACCCTAGTTTAATTGAAAACCTACAAAACCAGCCACAGATAGTTGATAACAAGAGCATTCTTGACCAAATGTCTTGCTGGTTGAAGACTAATGCATGATAGTCCCAGCAAAAGTTGTAAAATAGAGAACTGTTGACTGACAGTACATAAACCAATCAGAATGTCTTATTTTGAATGACAATTGCATCAATCAATCAGATGGTCTCAATTCTGAACTAATTTGCATAAGGGCTTTATTTGCTCTCCATAACTTACTGAGGTCCTTCCTAACCCTAGTTTAATTGAAAACCTACAAAACCAGCCACAGATAGTTGATAACAAGAGCATTCTTGACCAATTGTCTTGCTGGTTGAAGATTAATGCATGATAGTCCCAGCAAAAGTTGTAAAATAGAGAACTGTTGACTGACAGTACATAAACCAATCAGAATGTCTTATTTTGAATGACAATTGCATCAATCAATCAGATGGTCTCAATTCTGAACTAATTTGCATAAGGGCTTTATTTGCTCTCCATAACTTACTGAGGTCTTTCCTAACCCTAGTTTAATTGAACACCTGCAGAACCAGCCACAGATAGTTGATAACAAGAGCATTCTTGACCAATTGTCTTGCTGGTTGAAAACTAATGCATGATAGTCCCAGCAAAAGTTGTAAAATAGAGAACTGTTGACTGACAGGACATAAACCAATCAGAATGGCTTATTTTGAATGACAATTGCATCAACCAATCAGATGGTCTTAATTCTAAACTAATTTGCATAAGGGCTTTATTTGCTCTCCATAACTTACTGAGGTCCTTCCTAACCCTAGTTTAATTGAAAACCTACAAAACCAGCCACAGATAGTTGATAACAAGAGCATTCTTGACCAATTGTCTTGCTGGTTGAAGACTAATGCATGATAGTCCCAGCAAAAGTTGTAAAACAGAGAACTGTTGACTGACAGTACATAAACCAATCAGAATGGTGTATTTTGAATGACAATTGCATCAACCAATCAGATGGTCTCAATTCTAAACTAATTTGCATAAGGGCTTTATTTGCTCTCCATAACTTACTGAGGTCCTTCCTAACCCTAGTTTAATTGAAAACCTATAAAACCAGCCACAGATAGTTGATAACAAGAGCATTCTTGACCAATTGTCTTGCTGGTTGAAGACTAATGCATGATAGTCCCAGCAAAAGTTGTAAAATAGAGAACTGTTGACTGACAGTACATAAACCAATCAGAATGGCTTATTTTGAATGACAATTGCATCAACCATTCAGATGGTCTCAATTCTAAACTAATTTGCATAAGGGCTTTCTTTGCTCTCCATAACTTACTGAGGTCTTTCCTAACCCTAGTTTAATTGAACACCTGCAGAACCAGCCACAGATAGTTGATAACATGAACATTCTTGACCAATTGTCTTGCTGGTTGAAGACTAATGCATGATAGTCCCAGCAAAAGTTGTAAGATAGAAAACTGTTGACTGACAGTATATAAACCAATCAGAATGGCTTATTTTGAATGACAGTTGCATCAACCAATCAGATTATCTCAATTCTGAACTAATTTGCATAAGGGCTTTATTTGCTCTCCATAACTTACTGAGGTCCTTCCTAACCCTAGTTTAATTGAAAACCTACAAAACCAGCCACAGATAGTTGATAACAAGAGCATTCTTGACCAAATGTCTTGCTGGTTGAAGACTAATGCATGATAGTCCCAGCAAAAGTTGTAAAATAGAGAACTGTTGACTGACAGTACATAAACCAATCAGAATGGTGTATTTTGAATGACAATTGCATCAACCAATCAGATGGTCTTAATTCTAAACTAATTTGCATAAGGGCTTTATTTGCTCTCCATAACTTACTGAGGTCCTTCCTAACCCTAGTTTAATTGAAAACCTACAAAACCAGCCACAGATAGTTGATAACAAGAGCATTCTTGACCAATTGTCTTGCTGGTTGAAGACTAATGCATGATAGTCCCAGCAAAAGTTGTAAAATAGAGAACTGTTGACTGGCAGTACATAAACCAATCAGAATGGTGTATTTTGAATGACAATTGCATCAACCAATCAGATGGTCTCAATTCTAAACCAATTTGCATAAGGGCTTTATTTGCTCTCCATAACTTACTGAGGTCCTTCCTAACCCTAGTTTAATTGAAAACCTACAAAACCAGCCACAGATAGTTGATAACAAGAGCATTCTTGGCCAATTGTCTTACTGGTTGAAGGCTATTGCGTGATGGTGCCAGCAAAAGTTGTAAAATAGAAAGCTGTTGACTACATTCTTGACCAATTGTCTTGCTGGTTGAAGACTATTGCATGATGGTCCCAGCAAAAGTTATAAAATAGAAAACTGTTGACTGACAGCACATAAACCAATCAGAATGGCTTATTTTGAATGACAATTGCATCAACCAATCAGATGGTCTCAATTCTAAACTAATTTGCATAAGGGCTTTATTTGCTCTCCATAACTTACTGAGGTCTTTCCTAACCCTAGTTTAATTGAAAACCTACAAAACCAGCCACAGATAGTTGATAACAAGAGCATTCTTGTCCAATTGTCTTGCTGGTTGAAGACTAATGCATGATAGTCCCAGCAAAAGTTGTAAAATAGAAAACTGTTGACTGACAGTACATAAACCAATCAGAATGGCTTATTTTGAATGACAATTGCATCAACTAATCAGATGGTCTCAATTGAGAACTAATTTGCATAAGGGCTTTATTTGCTCTCCATAACTTACTGCGGTCCTTCCTAACCCTAGTTTAATTGAAAACCTACAAAACCAGCCACAGATAGTTGATAACAAGAGCATTCTTGACCAAATGTCTTGCTGGTTGAAGACTAATGCATGATAGTCCCAGCAAAAGTTGTAAAATAGAGAACTGTTGACTGACAGTACATAAACCAATCAGAATGTCTTATTTTGAATGACAATTGCATCAACCAATCAGATGGTCTCAATTCTGAACTAATTTGCATAAGGGCTTTATTTGCTCTCCATAACTTACTGAGGTCCTTCCTAACCCTAGTTTAATTGAAAACCTACAAAACCAGCCACAGATAGTTGATAACAAGAGCATTCTTGACCAATTGTCTTGCTGGTTGAAGATTAATGCATGATAGTCCCAGCAAAAGATGTAAAATAGACAACTGTTGACTGACAGTACATAAACCAATCAGAATGGTGTATTTTGAATGACAATTGCATCAACCAATCAGATGGTCTCAATTCTAAACTAATTTGCATAAGGGCTTTATTTGCTCTCCATAACTTACTGAGGTCCTTCCTAACCCTAGTTTAATTGAAAACCTACAAAACCAGCCACAGATAGTTGATAACAAGAGCATTCTTGACCAATTGTCTTGCTGGTTGAAGACTAATGCATGATAGTCCCAGCAAAAGTTGTAAAATAGAGAACTGTTGACTGGCAGTACATAAACCAATCAGAATGGTGTATTTTGAATGACAATTGCATCAACCAATCAGATGGTCTCAATTCTAAACCAATTTGCATAAGGGCTTTATTTGCTCTCCATAACTTACTGAGGTCCTTCCTAACCCTAGTTTAATTGAAAACCTACAAAACCAGCCACAGATAGTTGATAACAAGAGCATTCTTGGCCAATTGTCTTGCTGGTTGAAGGCTATTGCGTGATGGTGCCAGCAAAAGTTGTAAAATAGAAAGCTGTTGACTACATTCTTGACCAATTGTCTTGCTGGTTGAAGACTAATGCATGATAGTCCCAGCAAAAGTTGTAAAATAGAAAACTGTTGACTGACAGTACATAAACCAATCAGAATGGCTTATTTTGAATGACAATTGCATCAACTAATCAGATGGTCTCAATTGAGAACTAATTTGCATAAGGGCTTTATTTGCTCTCCATAACTTACTGCGGTCCTTCCTAACCCTAGTTTAATTGAAAACCTACAAAACCAGCCACAGATAGTTGATAACAAGAGCATTCTTGACCAAATGTCTTGCTGGTTGAAGACTAATGCATGATAGTCCCAGCAAAAGTTGTAAAATAGAGAACTGTTGACTGACAGTACATAAACCAATCAGAATGGTGTATTTTGAATGACAATTGCATCAACCAATCAGATGGTCTCAATTCTAAACTAATTTGCATAAGGGCTTTATTTGCTCTCCATAACTTACTGAGGTCCTTCCTAACCCTAGTTTAATTGAAAACCTACAAAACCAGCCACAGATAGTTGATAACAAGAGCATTCTTGACCAATTGTCTTGCTGGTTGAAGATTAATGCATGATAGTCCCAGCAAAAGATGTAAAATAGAGAACTGTTGACTGACAGTACATAAACCAATCAGAATGGTGTATTTTGAATGACAATTGCATCAACCAATCAGATGGTCTCAATTCTAAACTAATTTGCATAAGGGCTTTATTTGCTCTCCATAACTTACTGAGGTCCTTCCTAACCCTAGTTTAATTGAAACCCTATAAAACCAGCCACAGATATTTGATAACAAGAGCATTCTTGACCAATTGTCTTACTGGTTGAAGACTAATGCATGATAGTCCCAGCAAAAGTTGTAAAATAGAGAACTGTTGACTGACAGTACATAAACCAATCAGAATGGCTTATTTTGAATGACAATTGAATCAACCAATCAGATGGTCTCAATTCTAAACTAATTTGCATAAGGGCTTTATTTGCTCTCCATAACTTACTGAGGTCTTTCCTAACCCTAGTTTAATTGAACACCTGCAGAACCAGCCACAGATAGTTGATAACAAGAACATTCTTGACCAATTGTCTTGCTGGTTGAAGACTAATGCATGATAGTCCCAGCAAAAGTTGTAAAATAGAAAACTGTTGACTGACAGTATATAAACCAATCAGAATGGCTTATTTTGAATGACAGTTGCATCAACCAATCAAATTATCTCAATTCTGAACTAATTTGCATAAGGGCTTTATTTGCTCTCCATAACTTACTGAGGTCCTTCCTAACCCTAGTTTAATTGAAAACCTACAAAACCAGCCACAGATAGTTGATAACAAGAGCATTCTTGACCAAATGTCTTGCTGGTTGAAGACTAATGCATGATAGTCCCAGCAAAGGTTGTAAAATAGAGAACTGTTGACTGACAGTACATAAACCAATCAGAATGGCTTATTTTGAATGACAATTGCATCAACCAATCAGATGGTCTTAATTCTAAACTAATTTCCATAAGGGCTTTATTTGCTCTCCATAACTTACTGAGGTCCTTCCTAACCCTAGTTTAATTGAAAACCTACAAAACCAGCCACAGATAGTTGATAACAAGAGCATTCTTGACCAAATGTCTTGCTGGTTGAAGACTAATGCATGATAGTCCCAGCAAAAGTTGTAAAATAGAGAACTGTTGACTGACAGTACATAAACCAATCAGAATGGTGTATTTTGAATGACAATTGCATCAACCAATCAGATGGTCTCAATTCTAAACAATTTGCATAAGGGCTTTATTTGCTCTCCATAACTTACTGAGGTCCTTCCTAACCCTAGTTTAATTGAAAACCTACAAAACCAGCCACAGATAGTTGATAACAAGAGCATTCTTGGCCAATTGTCTTGCTGGTTGAAGGCTATTGCGTGATGGTGCCAGCAAAAGTTGTAAAATAGAAAGCTGTTGACTACATTCTTGACCAATTGTCTTGCTGGTTGAAGACTATTGCATGATGGTCCCAGCAAAAGTTATAAAATAGAAAACTGTTGACTGACAGCACATAAACCAATCAGAATGGCTTATTTTGAATGACAATTGCATCAACCAATCAGATGGTCTCAATTCTAAACTAATTTGCATAAGGGCTTTATTTGCTCTCCATAACTTACTGAGGTCTTTCCTAACCCTAGTTTAATTGAAAACCTTCAAACCCAGCCACAGATAGTTGATAACAAGAGCATTCTTGTCCAATTGTCTTGCTGGTTGAAGACTAATGCATGATAGTCCCAGCAAAAGTTGTAAAATAGAAAACTGTTGACTGACAGTACATAAACCAATCAGAATGGCTTATTTTGAATGACAATTGCATCAACCAATCAGATGGTCTCAATTGAGAACTAATTTGCATAAGGGCTTTATTTGCTCTCCATAACTTACTGCGGTCCTTCCTAACCCTAGTTTAATTGAAAACCTACAAAACCAGAAACAGATAGTTGATAACAAGAGCATTCTTGACCAAATGTCTTGCTGGTTGAAGACTAATGCATGATAGTCCCAGCAAAAGTTGTAAAATAGAGAACTGTTGACTGACAGTACATAAACCAATCAGAATGTCTTATTTTGAATGACAATTGCATCAACCAATCAGATGGTCTCAATTCTGAACTAATTTGCATAAGGGCTTTATTTGCTCTCCATAACTTACTGAGGTCCTTCCTAACCCTAGTTTAATTGAAAACCTACAAAACCAGCCACAGATAGTTGATAACAAGAGCATTCTTGACCAATTGTCTTGCTGGTTGAAGATTAATGCATGATAGTCCCAGCAAAAGATGTAAAATAGAGAACTGTTGACTGACAGTACATAAACCAATCAGAATGGTGTATTTTGAATGACAATTGCATCAACCAATCAGATGGTCTCAATTCTAAACTAATTTGCATAAGGGCTTTATTTGCTCTCCATAACTTACTGAGGTCTTACCTAACCCTAGTTTAATTGAACACCTGCAGAACCAGCCACAGATAGTTGATAACAAGAGCATTCTTGACCAATTGTCTTGCTGGTTGAAAACTAATGCATGATAGTCCCAGCAAAAGTTGTAAAATAGAGAACTGTTGACTGACAGGACATAAACCAATCAGAATGGCTTATTTTGAATGACAATTGCATCAACCAATCAGATGGTCTTAATTCTAAACTAATTTGCATAAGGGCTTTATTTGCTCTCCATAACTTACTGAGGTCCTTCCTAACCCTAGTTTAATTGAAAACCTACAAAACCAGCCACAGATAGTTGATAACAAGAGCATTCTTGACCAAATGTCTTGCTGGTTGAAGACTAATGCATGATAGTCCCAGCAAAAGTTGTAAAATAGAGAACTGTTGACTGACAGTACATAAACCAATCAGAATGGCTTATTTTGAATGACAATTGCATCAACCAATCAGATGGTCTTAATTCTAAACTAATTTGCATAAGGGCTTTATTTGCTCTCCATAACTTACTGAGGTCCTTCCTAACCCTAGTTTAATTGAAAACCTACAAAACCAGCCACAGATAGTTGATAACAAGAGCATTCTTGACCAATTGTCTTGCTGGTTGAAGACTAATGCATGATAGTCCCAGCAAAAGTTGTAAAATAGAGTACTGTTGACTGGCAGTACATAAACCAATCAGAATGGTGTATTTTGAATGACAATTGCATCAACCAATCAGATGGTCTCAATTCTAAACCAATTTGCATAAGGGCTTTATTTGCTCTCCATAACTTACTGAGGTCCTTCCTAACCCTAGTTTAATTGAAAACCTACAAAACCAGCCACAGATAGTTGATAACAAGAGCATTCTTGGCCAATTGTCTTGCTGGTTGAAGGCTATTGCGTGATGGTGCCAGCAAAAGTTGTGAAATAGAAAGCTGTTGACTACATTCTTGACCAATTGTCTTGCTGGTTGAAGACTATTGCATGATGGTCCCAGCAAAAGTTATAAAATAGAAAACTGTTGACTGACAGCACATAAACCAATCAGAATGGCTTATTTTGAATGACAATTGCATCAACCAATCAGATGGTCTCAATTCTAAACTAATTTGCATAAGGGCTTTATTTGCTCTCCATAACTTACTGCGGTCCTTCCTAACCCTAGTTTAATTGAAAACCTACAAAACCAGCCACAGATAGTTGATAACAAGAGCATTCTTGACCAAATGTCTTGCTGGTGGAAGACTAATGCATGATAGTCCCAGCAAAAGTTGTAAAATAGAGAACTGTTGACTGACAGTACATAAACCAATCAGAATGTCTTATTTTGAATGACAATTGCATCAACCAATCAGATGGTCTCAATTCTGAACTAATTTGCATAAGGGCTTTATTTGCTCTCCATAACTTACTGAGGTCCTTCCTAACCCTAGTTTAATTGAAAACCTACAAAACCAGCCACAGATAGTTGATAACAAGAGCATTCTTAAACAATTGTCTTGCTGGTTGAAGATTAATGCATGATAGTCCCAGCAAAAGATGTAAAATAGAGAACTGTTGACTGACAGTACATAAACCAATCAGAATGGTGTATTTTGAATGACAATTGCATCAACCAATCAGATGGTCTCAATTCTAAACTAATTTGCATAAGGGCTTTATTTGCTCTCCATAACTTACTGAGGTCCTTCCTAACCCTAGTTTAATTGAACACCTGCAGAACCAGCCACAGATAGTTGATAACAAGAACATTCTTGACCAATTGTCTTGCTGGTTGAAGACTAATGCATGATAGTCCCAGCAAAAGTTGTAAAACAGAAAACTGTTGACTGACAGTATATAAACCAATCAGAATGGCTTATTTTGAATGACAGTTGCATCAACCAATCAGATAATCTCAATTCTGAACTAATTTGCATAAGGGCTTTATTTGCTCTCCATAACTTACTGAGGTCCTTCCTAACCCTAGTTTAATTGAAAACCTACAAAACCAGCCACAGATAGTTGATAACAAGAGCATTCTTGACCAATTGTCTTGCTGGTTGAAGACTAATGCATGATAGTCCCAGCAAAAGTTGTAAAATAGAGAACTGTTGACTGGCAGTACATAAACCAATCAGAATGGTGTATTTTGAATGACAATTGCATCAACCAATCAGATGGTCTCAATTCTAAACCAATTTGCATAAGGGCTTTATTTGCTCTCCATAACTTACTGAGGTCCTTCCTAACCCTAGTTTAATTGAAAACCTACAAAACCAGCCACAGATAGTTGATAACAAGAGCATTCTTGTCCAATTGTCTTGCTGGTTGAAGACTAATGCATGATAGTCCCAGCAAAAGTTGTAAAATAGAGAACTGTTGACTGGCAGTACATAAACCAATCAGAATGGTGTATTTTGAATGACAATTGCATCAACCAATCAGATGGTCTCAATTCTAAACCAATTTGCATAAGGGCTTTATTTGCTCTCCATAACTTACTGAGGTCTTTCATAACCCTAGTTTAATTGAAAACCTTCATAACCAGCCACAGATAGTTGATAACAAGAGCATTCTTGTCCAATTGTCTAGCTGGTTGAAGACTAATGCATGATAGTCCCAGCAAAAGTTGTAAAATAGAAAACTGTTGACTGACAGTACATAAACCAATCAGAATGGCTTATTTTGGATGACAATTGCATCAACCAATCAGATGGTCTCAATTGAGAACTAATTTGCATAAGGGCATTATTTGCTCTCCATAACTTACTGAGGTCTTTCCTAACCCTAGTTTAATTGAACACCTGCAGAACCAGCCACAGATAGTTGATAACAAGAGCATTCTTGACCAATTGTCTTGCTGGTTGAAGACTAATGCATGATAGTCCCAGCAAAAGTTGTAAAATAGAAAACTGTTGACTGACAGTATATAAACCAATCAGAATGGCTTATTTTGAATGACAGTTGCATCAACCAATCAGATGGTCTCAATTCTAAACTAATTTGCATAAGGGCTTTATTTGCTCTCCATAACTTACTGAGGTCTTTCCTAACCCTAGTTTAATTGAAAACCTACAAAACCAGCCACAGATAGTTGATAACAAGAGCATTCTTGTCCAATTGTCTTGCTGGTTGAAGACTAATGCATGATAGTCCCAGCAAAAGTTGTAAAATAGAAAACTGTTGACTGACAGTACATAAACCAATCAGAATGGCTTATTTTGAATGACAATTGCATCAACTAATCAGATGGTCTCAATTGAGAACTAATTTGCATAAGGGCTTTATTTGCTCTCCATAACTTACTGCGGTCCTTCCTAACCCTAGTTTAATTGAAAACCTACAAAACCAGCCACAG
The DNA here is from genome assembly GCF_055691185.1 of Crinia signifera. Lineage (NCBI taxonomy): Eukaryota > Metazoa > Chordata > Amphibia > Anura > Myobatrachidae > Crinia > Crinia signifera. The sequence continues at coordinate 113,432,345 of NC_139219.1, read as the reverse complement.
ATAGTTGATAACAAGAGCATTCTTGACCAAATGTCTTGCTGGTTGAAGACTAATGCATGATAGTCCCAGCAAAAGTTGTAAAATAGAGAACTGTTGACTGACAGTACATAAACCAATCAGAATGTCTTATTTTGAATGACAATTGCATCAACCAATCAGATGGTCTCAATTCTGAACTAATTTGCATAAGGGCTTTATTTGCTCTCCATAACTTACTGAGGTCCTTCCTAACCCTAGTTTAATTGAAAACCTACAAAACCAGCCACAGATAGTTGATAACAAGAGCATTCTTGGCCAATTGTCTTGCTGGTTGAAGGCTATTGCGTGATGGTGCCAGCAAAAGTTGTAAAATAGAAAGCTGTTGACTACATTCTTGACCAATTGTCTTGCTGGTTGAAGACTATTGCATGATGGTCCCAGCAAAAGTTATAAAATAGAAAACTGTTGACTGACAGCACATAAACCAATCAGAATGGCTTATTTTGAATGACAATTGCATCAACCAATCAGATGGTCTCAATTCTAAACTAATTTGCATAAGGGCTTTATTTGCTCTCCATAACTTACTGAGGTCTTTCCTAACCCTAGTTTAATTGAAAACCTACAAAACCAGCCACAGATAGTTGATAACAAGAGCATTCTTGTCCAATTGTCTTGCTGGTTGAAGACTAATGCATGATAGTCCCAGCAAAAGTTGTAAAATAGAAAACTGTTGACTGACAGTACATAAACCAATCAGAATGGCTTATTTTGAATGACAATTGCATCAACTAATCAGATGGTCTCAATTGAGAACTAATTTGCATAAGGGCTTTATTTGCTCTCCATAACTTACTGCGGTCCTTCCTAACCCTAGTTTAATTGAAAACCTACAAAACCAGCCACAGATAGTTGATAACAAGAGCATTCTTGACCAAATGTCTTGCTGGTTGAAGACTAATGCATGATAGTCCCAGCAAAAGTTGTAAAATAGAGAACTGTTGACTGACAGTACATAAACCAATCAGAATGTCTTATTTTGAATGACAATTGCATCAACCAATCAGATGGTCTCAATTCTGAACTAATTTGCATAAGGGCTTTATTTGCTCTCCATAACTTACTGAGGTCCTTCCTAACCCTAGTTTAATTGAAAACCTACAAAACCAGCCACAGATAGTTGATAACAAGAGCATTCTTGACCAATTGTCTTGCTGGTTGAAGATTAATGCATGATAGTCCCAGCAAAAGATGTAAAATAGACAACTGTTGACTGACAGTACATAAACCAATCAGAATGGTGTATTTTGAATGACAATTGCATCAACCAATCAGATGGTCTCAATTCTAAACTAATTTGCATAAGGGCTTTATTTGCTCTCCATAACTTACTGAGGTCCTTCCTAACCCTAGTTTAATTGAAAACCTACAAAACCAGCCACAGATAGTTGATAACAAGAGCATTCTTGACCAATTGTCTTGCTGGTTGAAGACTAATGCATGATAGTCCCAGCAAAAGTTGTAAAATAGAGAACTGTTGACTGACAGTACATAAACCAATCAGAATGGCTTATTTTGAATGACAATTGCATCAACCAATCAGATGGTCTCAATTCTAAACTAATTTGCATAAGGGCTTTCTTTGCTCTCCATAACTTACTGAGGTCTTTCCTAACCCTAGTTTAATTGAACACCTGCAGAACCAGCCACAGATAGTTGATAACAAGAACATTCTTGACCAATTGTCTTGCTGGTTGAAGACTAATGCATGATAGTCCCAGCAAAAGTTGTAAGATAGAAAACTGTTGACTGACAGTATATAAACCAATCAGAATGGCTTATTTTGAATGACAGTTGCATCAACCAATCAGATTATCTCAATTCTGAACTAATTTGCATAAGGGCTTTATTTGCTCTCCATAACTTACTGAGGTCCTTCCTAACCCTAGTTTAATTGAAAACCTACAAAACCAGCCACAGATAGTTGATAACAAGAGCATTCTTGACCAATTGTCTTGCTGGTTGAAGACTAATGCATGATAGTCCCAGCAAAAGTTGTAAAATAGAGAACTGTTGACTGGCAGTACATAAACCAATCAGAATGGTGTATTTTGAATGACAATTGCATCAACCAATCAGATGGTCTCAATTCTAAACCAATTTGCATAAGGGCTTTATTTGCTCTCCATAACTTACTGAGGTCCTTCCTAACCCTAGTTTAATTGAAAACCTACAAAACCAGCCACAGATAGTTGATAACAAGAGCATTCTTGGCCAATTGTCTTGCTGGTTGAAGGCTATTGCGTGATGGTGCCAGCAAAAGTTGTAAAATAGAAAGCTGTTGACTACATTCTTGACCAATTGTCTTGCTGGTTGAAGACTATTGCATGATGGTCCCAGCAAAAGTTATAAAATAGAAAACTGTTGACTGACAGCACATAAACCAATCAGAATGGCTTATTTTGAATGACAATTGCATCAACCAATCAGATGGTCTCAATTCTAAACTAATTTGCATAAGGGCTTTATTTGCTCTCCATAACTTACTGAGGTCTTTCCTAACCCTAGTTTAATTGAAAACCTACAAAACCAGCCACAGATAGTTGATAACAAGAGCATTCTTGTCCAATTGTCTTGCTGGTTGAAGACTAATGCATGATAGTCCCAGCAAAAGTTGTAAAATAGAAAACTGTTGACTGACAGTACATAAACCAATCAGAATGGCTTATTTTGAATGACAATTGCATCAACTAATCAGATGGTCTCAATTGAGAACTAATTTGCATAAGGGCTTTATTTGCTCTCCATAACTTACTGCGGTCCTTCCTAACCCTAGTTTAATTGAAAACCTACAAAACCAGCCACAGATAGTTGATAACAAGAGCATTCTTGACCAAATGTCTTGCTGGTTGAAGACTAATGCATGATAGTCCCAGCAAAAGTTGTAAAATAGAGAACTGTTGACTGACAGTACATAAACCAATCAGAATGTCTTATTTTGAATGACAATTGCATCAACCAATCAGATGGTCTCAATTCTGAACTAATTTGCATAAGGGCTTTATTTGCTCTCCATAACTTACTGAGGTCCTTCCTAACCCTAGTTTAATTGAAAACCTACAAAACCAGCCACAGATAGTTGATAACAAGAGCATTCTTGACCAATTGTCTTGCTGGTTGAAGATTAATGCATGATAGTCCCAGCAAAAGATGTAAAATAGACAACTGTTGACTGACAGTACATAAACCAATCAGAATGGTGTATTTTGAATGACAATTGCATCAACCAATCAGATGGTCTCAATTCTAAACTAATTTGCATAAGGGCTTTATTTGCTCTCCATAACTTACTGAGGTCCTTCCTAACCCTAGTTTAATTGAAAACCTACAAAACCAGCCACAGATAGTTGATAACAAGAGCATTCTTGACCAATTGTCTTGCTGGTTGAAGACTAATGCATGATAGTCCCAGCAAAAGTTGTAAAATAGAGAACTGTTGACTGGCAGTACATAAACCAATCAGAATGGTGTATTTTGAATGACAATTGCATCAACCAATCAGATGGTCTCAATTCTAAACCAATTTGCATAAGGGCTTTATTTGCTCTCCATAACTTACTGAGGTCCTTCCTAACCCTAGTTTAATTGAAAACCTACAAAACCAGCCACAGATAGTTGATAACAAGAGCATTCTTGGCCAATTGTCTTGCTGGTTGAAGGCTATTGCGTGATGGTGCCAGCAAAAGTTGTAAAATAGAAAGCTGTTGACTACATTCTTGACCAATTGTCTTGCTGGTTGAAGACTAATGCATGATAGTCCCAGCAAAAGTTGTAAAATAGAAAACTGTTGACTGACAGTACATAAACCAATCAGAATGGCTTATTTTGAATGACAATTGCATCAACTAATCAGATGGTCTCAATTGAGAACTAATTTGCATAAGGGCTTTATTTGCTCTCCATAACTTACTGCGGTCCTTCCTAACCCTAGTTTAATTGAAAACCTACAAAACCAGCCACAGATAGTTGATAACAAGAGCATTCTTGACCAAATGTCTTGCTGGTTGAAGACTAATGCATGATAGTCCCAGCAAAAGTTGTAAAATAGAGAACTGTTGACTGACAGTACATAAACCAATCAGAATGTCTTATTTTGAATGACAATTGCATCAACCAATCAGATGGTCTCAATTCTGAACTAATTTGCATAAGGGCTTTATTTGCTCTCCATAACTTACTGAGGTCCTTCCTAACCCTAGTTTAATTGAAAACCTACAAAACCAGCCACAGATAGTTGATAACAAGAGCATTCTTGACCAATTGTCTTGCTGGTTGAAGATTAATGCATGATAGTCCCAGCAAAAGATGTAAAATAGAGAACTGTTGACTGACAGTACATAAACCAATCAGAATGGTGTATTTTGAATGACAATTGCATCAACCAATCAGATGGTCTCAATTCTAAACTAATTTGCATAAGGGCTTTATTTGCTCTCCATAACTTACTGAGGTCTTTCCTAACCCTAGTTTAATTGAACACCTGCAGAACCAGCCACAGATAGTTGATAACAAGAACATTCTTGACCAATTGTCTTGCTGGTTGAAGACTAATGCATGATAGTCCCAGCAAAAGTTGTAAAATAGAAAACTGTTGACTGACAGTATATAAACCAATCAGAATGGCTTATTTTGAATGACAGTTGCTTCAACCAATCAAATTATCTCAATTCTGAACTAATTTGCATAAGGGCTTTATTTGCTCTCCATAACTTACTGAGGTCCTTCCTAACCCTAGTTTAATTGAAAACCTACAAAACCAGCCACAGATAGTTGATAACAAGAGCATTGTTGACCAAATGTCTTGCTGGTTGAAGACTAATGCATGATAGTCCCAGCAAAGGTTGTAAAATAGAAAACTGTTGACTGACAGTATATAAACCAATCAGAATGGCTTATTTTGAATGACAGTTGCATCAACCAATCAAATTATCTCAATTCTGAACTAATTTGCATAAGGGCTTTATTTGCTCTCCATAACTTACTGAGGTCCTTCCTAACCCTAGTTTAATTGAAAACCTACAAAACCAGCCACAGATAGTTGATAACAAGAGCATTCTTGACCAAATGTCTTGCTGGTTGAAGACTAATGCATGATAGTCCCAGCAAAGGTTGTAAAATAGAGAACTGTTGACTGACAGTACATAAACCAATCAGAATGGCTTATTTTGAATGACAATTGCATCAACCAATCAGATGGTCTTAATTCTAAACTAATTTCCATAAGGGCTTTATTTGCTCTCCATAACTTACTGAGGTCCTTCCTAACCCTAGTTTAATTGAAAACCTACAAAACCAGCCACAGATAGTTGATAACAAGAGCATTCTTGACCAAATGTCTTGCTGGTTGAAGACTAATGCATGATAGTCCCAGCAAAAGTTGTAAAATAGAGAACTGTTGACTGACAGTACATAAACCAATCAGAATGTCTTATTTTGAATGACAATTGCATCAACCAATCAGATGGTCTCAATTCTGAACTAATTTGCATAAGGGCTTTATTTGCTCTCCATAACTTACTGAGGTCCTTCCTAACCCTAGTTTAATTGAAAACCTACAAAACCAGCCACAGATAGTTGATAACAAGAGCATTCTTGACCAATTGTCTTGCTGGTTGAAGATTAATGCATGATAGTCCCAGCAAAAGTTGTAAAATAGACAACTGTTGACTGACAGTACATAAACCAATCAGAATGGTGTATTTTGAATGACAATTGCATCAACCAATCAGATGGTCTCAATTCTAAACTAATTTGCATAAGGGCTTTATTTGCTCTCCATAACTTACTGAGGTCCTTCCTAACCCTAGTTTAATTGAAAACCTACAAAACCAGCCACAGATAGTTGATAACAAGAGCATTCTTGACCAATTGTCTTGCTGGTTGAAGACTAATGCATGATAGTCCCAGCAAAAGTTGTAAAATAGAGAACTGTTGACTGGCAGTACATAAACCAATCAGAATGGTGTATTTTGAATGACAATTGCATCAACCAATCAGATGGTCTCAATTCTAAACCAATTTGCATAAGGGCTTTATTTGCTCTCCATAACTTACTGAGGTCCTTCCTAACCCTAGTTTAATTGAAAACCTACAAAACCAGCCACAGATAGTTGATAACAAGAGCATTCTTGGCCAATTGTCTTGCTGGTTGAAGGCTATTGCGTGATGGTGCCAGCAAAAGTTGTAAAATAGAAAGCTGTTGACTACATTCTTGACCAATTGTCTTGCTGGTTGAAGACTAATGCATGATAGTCCCAGCAAAAGTTGTAAAATAGAAAACTGTTGACTGACAGTACATAAACCAATCAGAATGGCTTATTTTGAATGACAATTGCATCAACTAATCAGATGGTCTCAATTGAGAACTAATTTGCATAAGGGCTTTATTTGCTCTCCATAACTTACTGCGGTCCTTCCTAACCCTAGTTTAATTGAAAACCTACAAAACCAGCCACAGATAGTTGATAACAAGAGCATTCTTGACCAAATGTCTTGCTGGTTGAAGACTAATGCATGATAGTCCCAGCAAAAGTTGTAAAATAGAGAACTGTTGACTGACAGTACATAAACCAATCAGAATGTCTTATTTTGAATGACAATTGCATCAACCAATCAGATGGTCTCAATTCTGAACTAATTTGCATAAGGGCTTTATTTGCTCTCCATAACTTACTGAGGTCCTTCCTAACCCTAGTTTAATTGAAAACCTACAAAACCAGCCACAGATAGTTGATAACAAGAGCATTCTTGACCAATTGTCTTGCTGGTTGAAGATTAATGCATGATAGTCCCAGCAAAAGATGTAAAATAGAGAACTGTTGACTGACAGTACATAAACCAATCAGAATGGTGTATTTTGAATGACAATTGCATCAACCAATCAGATGGTCTCAATTCTAAACTAATTTGCATAAGGGCTTTATTTGCTCTCCATAACTTACTGAGGTCCTTCCTAACCCTAGTTTAATTGAAACCCTATAAAACCAGCCACAGATATTTGATAACAAGAGCATTCTTGACCAATTGTCTTACTGGTTGAAGACTAATGCATGATAGTCCCAGCAAAAGTTGTAAAATAGAGAACTGTTGACTGACAGTACATAAACCAATCAGAATGGCTTATTTTGAATGACAATTGAATCAACCAATCAGATGGTCTCAATTCTAAACTAATTTGCATAAGGGCTTTATTTGCTCTCCATAACTTACTGAGGTCTTTCCTAACCCTAGTTTAATTGAACACCTGCAGAACCAGCCACAGATAGTTGATAACAAGAACATTCTTGACCAATTGTCTTGCTGGTTGAAGACTAATGCATGATAGTCCCAGCAAAAGTTGTAAAATAGAAAACTGTTGACTGACAGTATATAAACCAATCAGAATGGCTTATTTTGAATGACAGTTGCATCAACCAATCAAATTATCTCAATTCTGAACTAATTTGCATAAGGGCTTTATTTGCTCTCCATAACTTACTGAGGTCCTTCCTAACCCTAGTTTAATTGAAAACCTACAAAACCAGCCACAGATAGTTGATAACAAGAGCATTGTTGACCAAATGTCTTGCTGGTTGAAGACTAATGCATGATAGTCCCAGCAAAGGTTGTAAAATAGAAAACTGTTGACTGACAGTATATAAACCAATCAGAATGGCTTATTTTGAATGACAGTTGCATCAACCAATCAAATTATCTCAATTCTGAACTAATTTGCATAAGGGCTTTATTTGCTCTCCATAACTTACTGAGGTCCTTCCTAACCCTAGTTTAATTGAAAACCTACAAAACCAGCCACAGATAGTTGATAACAAGAGCATTCTTGACCAAATGTCTTGCTGGTTGAAGACTAATGCATGATAGTCCCAGCAAAGGTTGTAAAATAGAGAACTGTTGACTGACAGTACATAAACCAATCAGAATGGCTTATTTTGAATGACAATTGCATCAACCAATCAGATGGTCTTAATTCTAAACTAATTTCCATAAGGGCTTTATTTGCTCTCCATAACTTACTGAGGTCCTTCCTAACCCTAGTTTAATTGAAAACCTACAAAACCAGCCACAGATAGTTGATAACAAGAGCATTCTTGACCAAATGTCTTGCTGGTTGAAGACTAATGCATGATAGTCCCAGCAAAAGTTGTAAAATAGAGAACTGTTGACTGACAGTACATAAACCAATCAGAATGGTGTATTTTGAATGACAATTGCATCAACCAATCAGATGGTCTCAATTCTAAACAATTTGCATAAGGGCTTTATTTGCTCTCCATAACTTACTGAGGTCCTTCCTAACCCTAGTTTAATTGAAAACCTACAAAACCAGCCACAGATAGTTGATAACAAGAGCATTCTTGGCCAATTGTCTTGCTGGTTGAAGGCTATTGCGTGATGGTGCCAGCAAAAGTTGTAAAATAGAAAGCTGTTGACTACATTCTTGACCAATTGTCTTGCTGGTTGAAGACTATTGCATGATGGTCCCAGCAAAAGTTATAAAATAGAAAACTGTTGACTGACAGCACATAAACCAATCAGAATGGCTTATTTTGAATGACAATTGCATCAACCAATCAGATGGTCTCAATTCTAAACTAATTTGCATAAGGGCTTTATTTGCTCTCCATAACTTACTGAGGTCCTTCCTAACCCTAGTTTAATTGAAAACCTACAAAACCAGCCACAGATAGTTGATAACAAGAGCATTCTTGACCAAATGTCTTGCTGGTTGAAGACTAATGCATGATAGTCCCAGCAAAGGTTGTAAAATAGAGAACTGTTGACTGACAGTACATAAACCAATCAGAATGGCTTATTTTGAATGACAATTGCATCAACCAATCAGATGGTCTTAATTCTAAACTAATTTCCATAAGGGCTTTATTTGCTCTCCATAACTTACTGAGGTCCTTCCTAACCCTAGTTTAATTGAAAACCTACAAAACCAGCCACAGATAGTTGATAACAAGAGCATTCTTGACCAAATGTCTTGCTGGTTGAAGACTAATGCATGATAGTCCCAGCAAAAGTTGTAAAATAGAGAACTGTTGACTGACAGTACATAAACCAATCAGAATGGTGTATTTTGAATGACAATTGCATCAACCAATCAGATGGTCTCAATTCTAAACAATTTGCATAAGGGCTTTATTTGCTCTCCATAACTTACTGAGGTCCTTCCTAACCCTAGTTTAATTGAAAACCTACAAAACCAGCCACAGATAGTTGATAACAAGAGCATTCTTGGCCAATTGTCTTGCTGGTTGAAGGCTATTGCGTGATGGTGCCAGCAAAAGTTGTAAAATAGAAAGCTGTTGACTACATTCTTGACCAATTGTCTTGCTGGTTGAAGACTATTGCATGATGGTCCCAGCAAAAGTTATAAAATAGAAAACTGTTGACTGACAGCACATAAACCAATCAGAATGGCTTATTTTGAATGACAATTGCATCAACCAATCAGATGGTCTCAATTCTAAACTAATTTGCATAAGGGCTTTATTTGCTCTCCATATCTTACTGAGGTCTTTCCTAACCCTAGTTTAATTGAAAACCTTCAAACCCAGCCACAGATAGTTGATAACAAGAGCATTCTTGTCCAATTGTCTTGCTGGTTGAAGACTAATGCATGATAGTCCCAGCAAAAGTTGTAAAATAGAAAACTGTTGACTGACAGTACATAAACCAATCAGAATGGCTTATTTTGAATGACAATTGCATCAACCAATCAGATGGTCTCAATTGAGAACTAATTTGCATAAGGGCTTTATTTGCTCTCCATAACTTACTGCGGTCCTTCCTAACCCTAGTTTAATTGAAAACCTACAAAACCAGAAACAGATAGTTGATAACAAGAGCATTCTTGACCAAATGTCTTGCTGGTTGAAGACTAATGCATGATAGTCCCAGCAAAAGTTGTAAAATAGAGAACTGTTGACTGACAGTACATAAACCAATCAGAATGTCTTATTTTGAATGACAATTGCATCAACCAATCAGATGGTCTCAATTCTGAACTAATTTGCATAAGGGCTTTATTTGCTCTCCATAACTTACTGAGGTCCTTCCTAACCCTAGTTTAATTGAAAACCTACAAAACCAGCCACAGATAGTTGATAACAAGAGCATTCTTGACCAATTGTCTTGCTGGTTGAAGATTAATGCATGATAGTCCCAGCAAAAGATGTAAAATAGAGAACTGTTGACTGACAGTACATAAACCAATCAGAATGGTGTATTTTGAATGACAATTGCATCAACCAATCAGATGGTCTCAATTCTAAACTAATTTGCATAAGGGCTTTATTTGCTCTCCATAACTTACTGAGGTCCTTCCTAACCCTAGTTTAATTGAAAACCTATAAAACCAGCCACAGATAGTTGATAACAAGAGCATTCTTGACCAATTGTCTTGCTGGTTGAAGACTAATGCATGATAGTCCCAGCAAAAGTTGTAAAATAGAGAACTGTTGACTGACAGTACATAAACCAATCAGAATGGCTTATTTTGAATGACAATTGCATCAACCAATCAGATGGTCTCAATTCTAAACTAATTTGCATAAGGGCTTTATTTGCTCTCCATAACTTACTGAGGTCTTACCTAACCCTAGTTTAATTGAACACCTGCAGAACCAGCCACAGATAGTTGATAACAAGAGCATTCTTGACCAATTGTCTTGCTGGTTGAAAACTAATGCATGATAGTCCCAGCAAAAGTTGTAAAATAGAGAACTGTTGACTGACAGGACATAAACCAATCAGAATGGCTTATTTTGAATGACAATTGCATCAACCAATCAGATGGTCTTAATTCTAAACTAATTTGCATAAGGGCTTTATTTGCTCTCCATAACTTACTGAGGTCCTTCCTAACCCTAGTTTAATTGAAAACCTACAAAACCAGCCACAGATAGTTGATAACAAGAGCATTCTTGACCAAATGTCTTGCTGGTTGAAGACTAATGCATGATAGTCCCAGCAAAAGTTGTAAAATAGAGAACTGTTGACTGACAGTACATAAACCAATCAGAATGGCTTATTTTGAATGACAATTGCATCAACCAATCAGATGGTCTTAATTCTAAACTAATTTGCATAAGGGCTTTATTTGCTCTCCATAACTTACTGAGGTCCTTCCTAACCCTAGTTTAATTGAAAACCTACAAAACCAGCCACAGATAGTTGATAACAAGAGCATTCTTGACCAATTGTCTTGCTGGTTGAAGACTAATGCATGATAGTCCCAGCAAAAGTTGTAAAATAGAGTACTGTTGACTGGCAGTACATAAACCAATCAGAATGGTGTATTTTGAATGACAATTGCATCAACCAATCAGATGGTCTCAATTCTAAACCAATTTGCATAAGGGCTTTATTTGCTCTCCATAACTTACTGAGGTCCTTCCTAACCCTAGTTTAATTGAAAACCTACAAAACCAGCCACAGATAGTTGATAACAAGAGCATTCTTGGCCAATTGTCTTGCTGGTTGAAGGCTATTGCGTGATGGTGCCAGCAAAAGTTGTAAAATAGAAAGCTGTTGACTACATTCTTGACCAATTGTCTTGCTGGTTGAAGATTATTGCATGATGGTCCCAGCAAGAGTTATAAAATAGAAAACTGTTGACTGACAGCACATAAACCAATCAGAATGGCTTATTTTGAATGACAATTGCATCAACCAATCAGATGGTCTCAATTCTAAACTAATTTGCATAAGGGCTTTATTTGCTCTCCATAACTTACTGAGGTCTTTCCTAACCCTAGTTTAATTGAAAACCTACAAAACCAGCCACAGATAGTTGATAACAAGAGCATTCTTGTCCAATTGTCTTGCTGGTTGAAGACTAATGCATGATAGTCCCAGCAAAAGTTGTAAAATAGAAAACTGTTGATTGACAGTACATAAACCAATCAGAATGGCTTATTTTGAATGACAATTGCATCAACTAATCAGATGGTCTCAATTGAGAACTAATTTGCATAAGGGCTTTATTTGCTCTCCATAACTTACTGCGGTCCTTCCTAACCCTAGTTTAATTGAAAACCTACAAAACCAGCCACAGATAGTTGATAACAAGAGCATTCTTGACCAAATGTCTTGCTGGTGGAAGACTAATGCATGATAGTCCCAGCAAAAGTTGTAAAATAGAGAACTGTTGACTGACAGTACATAAACCAATCAGAATGTCTTATTTTGAATGACAATTGCATCAACCAATCAGATGGTCTCAATTCTGAACTAATTTGCAGAAGGGCTTTATTTGCTCTCCATAACTTACTGAGGTCCTTCCTAACCCTAGTTTAATTGAAAACCTACAAAACCAGCCACAGATAGTTGATAACAAGAGCATTCTTAAACAATTGTCTTGCTGGTTGAAGATTAATGCATGATAGTCCCAGCAAAAGATGTAAAATAGAGAACTGTTGACTGACAGTACATAAACCAATCAGAATGGTGTATTTTGAATGACAATTGCATCAACCAATCAGATGGTCTCAATTCTAAACTAATTTGCATAAGGGCTTTATTTGCTCTCCATAACTTACTGAGGTCCTTCCTAACCCTAGTTTAATTGAAAACCTATAAAACCAGCCACAGATAGTTGATAACAAGAGCATTCTTGACCAATTGTCTTGCTGGTTGAAGACTAATGCATGATAGTCCCAGCAAAAGTTGTAAAATAGAGAACTGTTGACTGACAGTACATAAACCAATCAGAATGGCTTATTTTGAATGACAATTGCATCAACCAATCAGATGGTCTCAATTCTAAACTAATTTGCATAAGGGCTTTATTTGCTCTCCATAACTTACTGAGGTCTTTCCTAACCCTAGTTTAATTGAACACCTGCAGAACCAGCCACAGATAGTTGATAACAAGAACATTCTTGACCAATTGTCTTGCTGGTTGAAGACTAATGCATGATAGTCCCAGCAAAAGTTGTAAAACAGAAAACTGTTGACTGACAGTATATAAACCAATCAGAATGGCTTATTTTGAATGACAGTTGCATCAACCAATCAGATAATCTCAATTCTGAACTAATTTGCATAAGGGCATTATTTGCTCTCCATAACTTACTGCGGTCCTTCCTAACCCTAGTTTAATTGAAAACCTACAAAACCAGCCACAGATAGTTGATAACAAGAGCATTCTTGACCAAATGTCTTGCTGGTTGAAGACTAATGCATGATAGTCCCAGCAAAAGTTGTAAAATAGAGAACTGTTGACTGACAGTACATAAACCAATCAGAATGTCTTATTTTGAATGACAATTGCATCAACCAATCAGATGGTCTCAATTCTGAACTAATTTGCATAAGGGCTTTATTTGCTCTCCATAACTTATTGAGGTCCTTCCTAACCCTAGTTTAATTGAAAACCTACAAAACCAGCCACAGATAGTTGATAACAAGAGCATTCTTGACCAATTGTCTTGCTGGTTGAAGATTAATGCATGATAGTCCCAGCAAAAGATGTAAAATAGAGAACTGTTGACTGACAGTACATAAACCAATCAGAATGGTGTATTTTGAATGACAATTGCATCAACCAATCAGATGGTCTCAATTCTAAACTAATTTGCATAAGGGCTTTATTTGCTCTCCATAACTTACTGAGGTCTTACCTAACCCTAGTTTAATTGAACACCTGCAGAACCAGCCACAGATAGTTGATAACAAGAGCATTCTTGACCAATTGTCTTGCTGGTTGAAAACTAATGCATGATAGTCCCAGCAAAAGTTGTAAAATAGAGAACTGTTGACTGACAGGACATAAACCAATCAGAATGGCTTATTTTGAATGACAATTGCATCAACCAATTAGATGGTCTTAATTCTAAACTAATTTGCATAAGGGCTTTATTTGCTCTCCATAACTTACTGAGGTCCTTCCTAACCCTAGTTTAATTGAAAACCTACAAAACCAGCCACAGATAGTTGATAACAAGAGCATTATTGACCAATTGTCTTGCTGGTTGAAGACTAATGCATGATAGTCCCAGCAAAAGTTGTAAAATAGAGAACTGTTGACTGACAGTACATAAACCAATCAGAATGGCTTATTTTGAATGACAATTGCATCAACCAATCAGATGGTCTCAATTCTAAACTAATTTGCATAAAGGCTTTATTTGCTCTCCATAACTTACTGAGGTCTTTCCTAACCCTAGTTTAATTGAAAACCTACAAAACCAGCCACAGATAGTTGATAACAAGAGCATTCTTGACCAAATGTCTTGCTGGTTGAAGACTAATGCATGATAGTCCCAGCAAAAGTTGTAAAATAGAGAACTGTTGACTGACAGTACATAAACCAATCAGAATGTCTTATTTTGAATGACAATTGCATCAACCAATCAGATGGTCTCAATTCTGAACTAATTTGCATAAGGGCTTTATTTGCTCTCCATAACTTATTGAGGTCCTTCCTAACCCTAGTTTAATTGAAAACCTACAAAACCAGCCACAGATAGTTGATAACAAGAGCATTCTTGACCAATTGTCTTGCTGGTTGAAGATTAATGCATGATAGTCCCAGCAAAAGATGTAAAATAGAGAACTGTTGACTGACAGTACATAAACCAATCAGAATGGTGTATTTTGAATGACAATTGCATCAACCAATCAGATGGTCTCAATTCTAAACTAATTTGCATAAGGGCTTTATTTGCTCTCCATAACTTACTGAGGTCTTACCTAACCCTAGTTTAATTGAACACCTGCAGAACCAGCCACAGATAGTTGATAACAAGAGCATTCTTGACCAATTGTCTTGCTGGTTGAAAACTAATGCATGATAGTCCCAGCAAAAGTTGTAAAATAGAGAACTGTTGACTGACAGGACATAAACCAATCAGAATGGCTTATTTTGAATGACAATTGCATCAACCAATTAGATGGTCTTAATTCTAAACTAATTTGCATAAGGGCTTTATTTGCTCTCCATAACTTACTGAGGTCCTTCCTAACCCTAGTTTAATTGAAAACCTACAAAACCAGCCACAGATAGTTGATAACAAGAGCATTATTGACCAATTGTCTTGCTGGTTGAAGACTAATGCATGATAGTCCCAGCAAAAGTTGTAAAATAGAGAACTGTTGACTGACAGTACATAAACCAATCAGAATGGCTTATTTTGAATGACAATTGCATCAACCAATCAGATGGTCTCAATTCTAAACTAATTTGCATAAAGGCTTTATTTGCTCTCCATAACTTACTGAGGTCTTTCCTAACCCTAGTTTAATTGAAAACCTACAAAACCAGCCACAGATAGTTGATAACAAGAGCATTCTTGACCAAATGTCTTGCTGGTTGAAGACTAATGCATGATAGTCCCAGCAAAAGTTGTAAAATAGAGAACTGTTGACTGACAGTACATAAACCAATCAGAATGGCTTATTTTGAATGACAATTGCATCAACCAATCAGATGGTCTTAATTCTAAACTAATTTGCATAAGGGCTTTATTTGCTCTCCATAACTTACTGAGGTCCTTCCTAACCCTAGTTTAATTGAAAACCTACAAAACCAGCCACAGATAGTTGATAACAAGAGCATTCTTGACCAATTGTCTTGCTGGTTGAAGACTAATGCATGATAGTCCCAGCAAAAGTTGTAAAATAGAGAACTGTTGACTGGCAGTACATAAACCAATCAGAATGGTGTATTTTGAATGACAATTGCATCAACCAATCAGATGTTCTCAATTCTAAACCAATTTGCATAAGGGCTTTATTTGCTCTCCATAACTTACTGAGGTCCTTCCTAACCCTAGTTTAATTGAAAACCTACAAAACCAGCCACAGATAGTTGATAACAAGAGCATTCTTGGCCAATTGTCTTGCTGGTTGAAGGCTATTGCGTGATGGTGCCAGCAAAAGTTGTAAAATAGAAAGCTGTTGACTACATTCTTGACCAATTGTCTTGCTGGTTGAAAACTAATGCATGATAGTCCCAGCAAAAGTTGTAAAATAGAGAACTGTTGACTGACAGGACATAAACCAATCAGAATGGCTTATTTTGAATGACAATTGCATCAACCAATTAGATGGTCTTAATTCTAAACTAATTTGCATAAGGGCTTTATTTGCTCTCCATAACTTACTGAGGTCCTTCCTAACCCTAGTTTAATTGAAAACCTACAAAACCAGCCACAGATAGTTGATAACAAGAGCATTATTGACCAATTGTCTTGCTGGTTGAAGACTAATGCATGATAGTCCCAGCAAAAGTTGTAAAATAGAGAACTGTTGACTGACAGTACATAAACCAATCAGAATGGCTTATTTTGAATGACAATTGCATCAACCAATCAGATGGTCTCAATTCTAAACTAATTTGCATAAAGGCTTTATTTGCTCTCCATAACTTACTGAGGTCTTTCCTAACCCTAGTTTAATTGAAAACCTACAAAACCAGCCACAGATAGTTGATAACAAGAGCATTCTTGACCAAATGTCTTGCTGGTTGAAGACTAATGCATGATAGTCCCAGCAAAAGTTGTAAAATAGAGAACTGTTGACTGACAGTACATAAACCAATCAGAATGTCTTATTTTGAATGACAATTGCATCAACCAATCAGATGGTCTCAATTCTGAACTAATTTGCATAAGGGCTTTATTTGCTCTCCATAACTTATTGAGGTCCTTCCTAACCCTAGTTTAATTGAAAACCTACAAAACCAGCCACAGATAGTTGATAACAAGAGCATTCTTGACCAATTGTCTTGCTGGTTGAAGATTAATGCATGATAGTCCCAGCAAAAGATGTAAAATAGAGAACTGTTGACTGACAGTACATAAACCAATCAGAATGGTGTATTTTGAATGACAATTGCATCAACCAATCAGATGGTCTCAATTCTAAACTAATTTGCATAAGGGCTTTATTTGCTCTCCATAACTTACTGAGGTCTTACCTAACCCTAGTTTAATTGAACACCTGCAGAACCAGCCACAGATAGTTGATAACAAGAGCATTCTTGACCAATTGTCTTGCTGGTTGAAAACTAATGCATGATAGTCCCAGCAAAAGTTGTAAAATAGAGAACTGTTGACTGACAGGACATAAACCAATCAGAATGGCTTATTTTGAATGACAATTGCATCAACCAATTAGATGGTCTTAATTCTAAACTAATTTGCATAAGGGCTTTATTTGCTCTCCATAACTTACTGAGGTCCTTCCTAACCCTAGTTTAATTGAAAACCTACAAAACCAGCCACAGATAGTTGATAACAAGAGCATTATTGACCAATTGTCTTGCTGGTTGAAGACTAATGCATGATAGTCCCAGCAAAAGTTGTAAAATAGAGAACTGTTGACTGACAGTACATAAACCAATCAGAATGGCTTATTTTGAATGACAATTGCATCAACCAATCAGATGGTCTCAATTCTAAACTAATTTGCATAAAGGCTTTATTTGCTCTCCATAACTTACTGAGGTCTTTCCTAACCCTAGTTTAATTGAAAACCTACAAAACCAGCCACAGATAGTTGATAACAAGAGCATTCTTGACCAAATGTCTTGCTGGTTGAAGACTAATGCATGATAGTCCCAGCAAAAGTTGTAAAATAGAGAACTGTTGACTGACAGTACATAAACCAATCAGAATGGCTTATTTTGAATGACAATTGCATCAACCAATCAGATGGTCTTAATTCTAAACTAATTTGCATAAGGGCTTTATTTGCTCTCCATAACTTACTGAGGTCCTTCCTAACCCTAGTTTAATTGAAAACCTACAAAACAAGCCACAGATAGTTGATAACAAGAGCATTCTTGACCAATTGTCTTGCTGGTTGAAGACTAATGCATGATAGTCCCAGCAAAAGTTGTAAAATAGAGAACTGTTGACTGGCAGTACATAAACCAATCAGAATGGTGTATTTTGAATGACAATTGCATCAACCAATCAGATGTTCTCAATTCTAAACCAATTTGCATAAGGGCTTTATTTGCTCTCCATAACTTACTGAGGTCCTTCCTAACCCTAGTTTAATTGAAAACCTACAAAACCAGCCACAGATAGTTGATAACAAGAGCATTCTTGGCCAATTGTCTTGCTGGTTGAAGGCTATTGCGTGATGGTGCCAGCAAAAGTTGTAAAATAGAAAGCTGTTGACTACATTCTTGACCAATTGTCTTGCTGGTTGAAGACTAATGCATGATAGTCCCAGCAAAAGTTGTAAAATAGAAAACTGTTGACTGACAGTACATAAACCAATCAGAATGGCTTATTTTGAATGACAATTGCATCAACTAATCAGATGGTCTCAATTGAGAACTAATTTGCATAAGGGCTTTATTTGCTCTCCATAACTTACTGCGGTCCTTCCTAACCCTAGTTTAATTGAAAACCTACAAAACCAGCCACAGATAGTTGATAACAAGAGCATTCTTGACCAAATGTCTTGCTGGTTGAAGACTAATGCATGATAGTCCCAGCAAAAGTTGTAAAATAGAGAACTGTTGACTGACAGTACATAAACCAATCAGAATGTCTTATTTTGAATGACAATTGCATCAACCAATCAGATGGTCTCAATTCTGAACTAATTTGCATAAGGGCTTTATTTGCTCTCCATAACTTACTGAGGTCCTTCCTAACCCTAGTTTAATTGAAAACCTACAAAACCAGCCACAGATAGTTGATAACAAGAGCATTCTTGACCAATTGTCTTGCTGGTTGAAGATTAATGCATGATAGTCCCAGCAAAAGATGTAAAATAGAGAACTGTTGACTGACAGTACATAAACCAATCAGAATGGTGTATTTTGAATGACAATTGCATCAACCAATCAGATGGTCTCAATTCTAAACTAATTTGCATAAGGGCTTTATTTGCTCTCCATAACTTACTGAGGTCCTTCCTAACCCTAGTTTAATTGAAACCCTATAAAACCAGCCACAGATATTTGATAACAAGAGCATTCTTGACCAATTGTCTTACTGGTTGAAGACTAATGCATGATAGTCCCAGCAAAAGTTGTAAAATAGAGAACTGTTGACTGACAGTACATAAACCAATCAGAATGGCTTATTTTGAATGACAATTGAATCAACCAATCAGATGGTCTCAATTCTAAACTAATTTGCATAAGGGCTTTATTTGCTCTCCATAACTTACTGAGGTCTTTCCTAACCCTAGTTTAATTGAACACCTGCAGAACCAGCCACAGATAGTTGATAACAAGAACATTCTTGACCAATTGTCTTGCTGGTTGAAGACTAATGCATGATAGTCCCAGCAAAAGTTGTAAAATAGAAAACTGTTGACTGACAGTATATAAACCAATCAGAATGGCTTATTTTGAATGACAGTTGCATCAACCAATCAAATTATCTCAATTCTGAACTAATTTGCATAAGGGCTTTATTTGCTCTCCATAACTTACTGAGGTCCTTCCTAACCCTAGTTTAATTGAAAACCTACAAAACCAGCCACAGATAGTTGATAACAAGAGCATTGTTGACCAAATGTCTTGCTGGTTGAAGACTAATGCATGATAGTCCCAGCAAAGGTTGTAAAATAGAAAACTGTTGACTGACAGTATATAAACCAATCAGAATGGCTTATTTTGAATGACAGTTGCATCAACCAATCAAATTATCTCAATTCTGAACTAATTTGCATAAGGGCTTTATTTGCTCTCCATAACTTACTGAGGTCCTTCCTAACCCTAGTTTAATTGAAAACCTACAAAACCAGCCACAGATAGTTGATAACAAGAGCATTCTTGACCAAATGTCTTGCTGGTTGAAGACTAATGCATGATAGTCCCAGCAAAGGTTGTAAAATAGAGAACTGTTGACTGACAGTACATAAACCAATCAGAATGGCTTATTTTGAATGACAATTGCATCAACCAATCAGATGGTCTTAATTCTAAACTAATTTCCATAAGGGCTTTATTTGCTCTCCATAACTTACTGAGGTCCTTCCTAACCCTAGTTTAATTGAAAACCTACAAAACCAGCCACAGATAGTTGATAACAAGAGCATTCTTGACCAAATGTCTTGCTGGTTGAAGACTAATGCATGATAGTCCCAGCAAAAGTTGTAAAATAGAGAACTGTTGACTGACAGTACATAAACCAATCAGAATGGTGTATTTTGAATGACAATTGCATCAACCAATCAGATGGTCTCAATTCTAAACAATTTGCATAAGGGCTTTATTTGCTCTCCATAACTTACTGAGGTCCTTCCTAACCCTAGTTTAATTGAAAACCTACAAAACCAGCCACAGATAGTTGATAACAAGAGCATTCTTGGCCAATTGTCTTGCTGGTTGAAGGCTATTGCGTGATGGTGCCAGCAAAAGTTGTAAAATAGAAAGCTGTTGACTACATTCTTGACCAATTGTCTTGCTGGTTGAAGACTATTGCATGATGGTCCCAGCAAAAGTTATAAAATAGAAAACTGTTGACTGACAGCACATAAACCAATCAGAATGGCTTATTTTGAATGACAATTGCATCAACCAATCAGATGGTCTCAATTCTAAACTAATTTGCATAAGGGCTTTATTTGCTCTCCATAACTTACTGAGGTCTTTCCTAACCCTAGTTTAATTGAAAACCTTCAAACCCAGCCACAGATAGTTGATAACAAGAGCATTCTTGTCCAATTGTCTTGCTGGTTGAAGACTAATGCATGATAGTCCCAGCAAAAGTTGTAAAATAGAAAACTGTTGACTGACAGTACATAAACCAATCAGAATGGCTTATTTTGAATGACAATTGCATCAACCAATCAGATGGTCTCAATTGAGAACTAATTTGCATAAGGGCTTTATTTGCTCTCCATAACTTACTGCGGTCCTTCCTAACCCTAGTTTAATTGAAAACCTACAAAACCAGAAACAGATAGTTGATAACAAGAGCATTCTTGACCAAATGTCTTGCTGGTTGAATACTAATGCATGATAGTCCCAGCAAAAGTTGTAAAATAGAGAACTGTTGACTGACAGTACATAAACCAATCAGAATGTCTTATTTTGAATGACAATTGCATCAACCAATCAGATGGTCTCAATTCTGAACTAATTTGCATAAGGGCTTTATTTGCTCTCCATAACTTACTGAGGTCCTTCCTAACCCTAGTTTAATTGAAAACCTACAAAACCAGCCACAGATAGTTGATAACAAGAGCATTCTTGACCAATTGTCTTGCTGGTTGAAGATTAATGCATGATAGTCCCAGCAAAAGATGTAAAATAGAGAACTGTTGACTGACAGTACATAAACCAATCAGAATGGTGTATTTTGAATGACAATTGCATCAACCAATCAGATGGTCTCAATTCTAAACTAATTTGCATAAGGGCTTTATTTGCTCTCCATAACTTACTGAGGTCCTTCCTAACCCTAGTTTAATTGAAAACCTATAAAACCAGCCACAGATAGTTGATAACAAGAGCATTCTTGACCAATTGTCTTGCTGGTTGAAGACTAATGCATGATAGTCCCAGCAAAAGTTGTAAAATAGAGAACTGTTGACTGACAGTACATAAACCAATCAGAATGGCTTATTTTGAATGACAGTTGCATCAACCAATCAGATGATCTCAATTCTGAACTAATTTGCATAAGGGCTTTATTTGCTCTTCATAACTTACTGAGGTCCTTCCTCACCCTAGTCTAATTGAACACCTGCAGAACCAGCCACAGATAGTTGATAACAAGAACATTCTTGACCAATTGTCTTGCTGGTTGAAGACTATTGCATGTTGGTCCCAGCAAAAGTTGTAAATTAGAAAACTGTTGACTGACAGCACATAAACCAATCAGAATGGCTTATTTTGAATGACAATTGCATCAACCAATCAGATGGTCTCAATTGAGAACTAATTTGCATAAGGGCTTTATTTGCTCTCCATAACTTACTGCGGTCCTTCCTAACCCTAGTTTAATTGAAAATCTACAAAACCAGCCACAGATAGTTGATAACAAGAGCATTCTTGACCAAATGTCTTGCTGGTTGAAGACTAATGCATGATAGTCCCAGCAAAAGTTGTAAAATAGAGAACTGTTGACTGACAGTACATAAACCAATCAGAATGTCTTATTTTGAATGACAATTGCATCAATCAATCAGATGGTCTCAATTCTGAACTAATTTGCATAAGGGCTTTATTTGCTCTCCATAACTTACTGAGGTCCTTCCTAACCCTAGTTTAATTGAAAACCTACAAAACCAGCCACAGATAGTTGATAACAAGAGCATTCTTGACCAATTGTCTTGCTGGTTGAAGATTAATGCATGATAGTCCCAGCAAAAGATGTAAAATAGAGAACTGTTGACTGACAGTACATAAACCAATCAGAATGGTGTATTTTGAATGACAATTGCATCAACCAATCAGATGGTCTCAATTCTAAACTAATTTGCATAAGGGCTTTATTTGCTCTCCATAACTTACTGAGGTCCTTCCTAACCCTAGTTTAATTGAAAACCTATAAAACCAGCCACAGATAGTTGATAACAAGAGCATTCTTGACCAATTGTCTTGCTGGTTGAAGACTAATGCATGATAGTCCCAGCAAAAGTTGTAAAATAGAGAACTGTTGACTGACAGTACATAAACCAATCAGAATGGCTTATTTTGAATGACAGTTGCATCAACCAATCAGATGATCTCAATTCTGAACTAATTTGCATAAGGGCTTTATTTGCTCTTCATAACTTACTGAGGTCCTTCCTCACCCTAGTCTAATTGAACACCTGCAGAACCAGCCACAGATAGTTGATAACAAGAACATTCTTGACCAATTGTCTTGCTGGTTGAAGACTATTGCATGTTGGTCCCAGCAAAAGTTGTAAATTAGAAAACTGTTGACTGACAGCACATAAACCAATCAGAATGGCTTATTTTGAATGACAATTGCATCAACCAATCAGATGGTCTCAATTGAGAACTAATTTGCATAAGGGCTTTATTTGCTCTCCATAACTTACTGCGGTCCTTCCTAACCCTAGTTTAATTGAAAATCTACAAAACCAGCCACAGATAGTTGATAACAAGAGCATTCTTGACCAAATGTCTTGCTGGTTGAAGACTAATGCATGATAGTCCCAGCAAAAGTTGTAAAATAGAGAACTGTTGACTGACAGTACATAAACCAATCAGAATGTCTTATTTTGAATGACAATTGCATCAATCAATCAGATGGTCTCAATTCTGAACTAATTTGCATAAGGGCTTTATTTGCTCTCCATAACTTACTGAGGTCCTTCCTAACCCTAGTTTAATTGAAAACCTACAAAACCAGCCACAGATAGTTGATAACAAGAGCATTCTTGACCAATTGTCTTGCTGGTTGAAGATTAATGCATGATAGTCCCAGCAAAAGATGTAAAATAGAGAACTGTTGACTGACAGTACATAAACCAATCAGAATGGTGTATTTTGAATGACAATTGCATCAACCAATCAGATGGTCTCAATTCTAAACTAATTTGCATAAGGGCTTTATTTGCTCTCCATAACTTACTGAGGTCCTTCCTAACCCTAGTTTAATTGAAAACCTATAAAACCAGCCACAGATAGTTGATAACAAGAGCATTCTTGACCAATTGTCTTGCTGGTTGAAGACTAATGCATGATAGTCCCAGCAAAAGTTGTAAAATAGAGAACTGTTGACTGACAGTACATAAACCAATCAGAATGGCTTATTTTGAATGACAGTTGCATCAACCAATCAGATGATCTCAATTCTGAACTAATTTGCATAAGGGCTTTATTTGCTCTTCATAACTTACTGAGGTCCTTCCTCACCCTAGTCTAATTGAACACCTGCAGAACCAGCCACAGATAGTTGATAACAAGAACATTCTTGACCAATTGTCTTGCTGGTTGAAGACTATTGCATGTTGGTCCCAGCAAAAGTTGTAAATTAGAAAACTGTTGACTGACAGCACATAAACCAATCAGAATGGCTTATTTTGAATGACAATTGCATCAACCAATCAGATGGTCTCAATTGAGAACTAATTTGCATAAGGGCTTTATTTGCTCTCCATAACTTACTGCGGTCCTTCCTAACCCTAGTTTAATTGAAAATCTACAAAACCAGCCACAGATAGTTGATAACAAGAGCATTCTTGACCAAATGTCTTGCTGGTTGAAGACTAATGCATGATAGTCCCAGCAAAAGTTGTAAAATAGAGAACTGTTGACTGACAGTACATAAACCAATCAGAATGTCTTATTTTGAATGACAATTGCATCAATCAATCAGATGGTCTCAATTCTGAACTAATTTGCATAAGGGCTTTATTTGCTCTCCATAACTTACTGAGGTCCTTCCTAACCCTAGTTTAATTGAAAACCTACAAAACCAGCCACAGATAGTTGATAACAAGAGCATTCTTGACCAATTGTCTTGCTGGTTGAAGATTAATGCATGATAGTCCCAGCAAAAGATGTAAAATAGAGAACTGTTGACTGACAGTACATAAACCAATCAGAATGGTGTATTTTGAATGACAATTGCATCAACCAATCAGATGGTCTCAATTCTAAACTAATTTGCATAAGGGCTTTATTTGCTCTCCATAACTTACTGAGGTCCTTCCTAACCCTAGTTTAATTGAAAACCTATAAAACCAGCCACAGATAGTTGATAACAAGAGCATTCTTGACCAATTGTCTTGCTGGTTGAAGACTAATGCATGATAGTCCCAGCAAAAGTTGTAAAATAGAGAACTGTTGACTGACAGGACATAAACCAATCAGAATGGCTTATTTTGAATGACAATTGCATCAACCAATCAGATGGTCTTAATTCTAAACTAATTTGCATAAGGGCTTTATTTGCTCTCCATAACTTACTGAGGTCCTTCCTAACCCTAGTTTAATTGAAAACCTACAAAACCAGCCACAGATAGTTGATAACAAGAGCATTCTTGACCAATTGTCTTGCTGGTTGAAGACTAATGCATGATAGTCCCAGCAAAAGTTGTAAAACAGAGAACTGTTGACTGACAGTACATAAACCAATCAGAATGGTGTATTTTGAATGACAATTGCATCAACCAATCAGATGGTCTCAATTCTAAACTAATTTGCATAAGGGCTTTATTTGCTCTCCATAACTTACTGAGGTCCTTCCTAACCCTAGTTTAATTGAAAACCTATAAAACCAGCCACAGATAGTTGATAACAAGAGCATTCTTGACCAATTGTCTTGCTGGTTGAAGACTAATGCATGATAGTCCCAGCAAAAGTTGTAAAATAGAGAACTGTTGACTGACAGTACATAAACCAATCAGAATGGCTTATTTTGAATGACAATTGCATCAACCAATCAGATGGTCTCAATTCTAAACTAATTTGCATAAGGGCTTTCTTTGCTCTCCATAACTTACTGAGGTCTTTCCTAACCCTAGTTTAATTGAACACCTGCAGAACCAGCCACAGATAGTTGATAACAAGAACATTCTTGACCAATTGTCTTGCTGGTTGAAGACTAATGCATGATAGTCCCAGCAAAAGTTGTAAGATAGAAAACTGTTGACTGACAGTATATAAACCAATCAGAATGGCTTATTTTGAATGACAGTTGCATCAACCAATCAGATTATCTCAATTCTGAACTAATTTGCATAAGGGCTTTATTTGCTCTCCATAACTTACTGAGGTCCTTCCTAACCCTAGTTTAATTGAAAACCTACAAAACCAGCCACAGATAGTTGATAACAAGAGCATTCTTGACCAAATGTCTTGCTGGTTGAAGACTAATGCATGATAGTCCCAGCAAAGGTTGTAAAATAGAGAACTGTTGACTGACAGTACATAAACCAATCAGAATGGTGTATTTTGAATGACAATTGCATCAACCAATCAGATGGTCTTAATTCTAAACTAATTTGCATAAGGGCTTTATTTGCTCTCCATAACTTACTGAGGTCCTTCCTAACCCTAGTTTAATTGAAAACCTACAAAACCAGCCACAGATAGTTGATAACAAGAGCATTCTTGACCAATTGTCTTGCTGGTTGAAGACTAATGCATGATAGTCCCAGCAAAAGTTGTAAAATAGAGAACTGTTGACTGGCAGTACATAAACCAATCAGAATGGTGTATTTTGAATGACAATTGCATCAACCAATCAGATGGTCTCAATTCTAAACCAATTTGCATAAGGGCTTTATTTGCTCTCCATAACTTACTGAGGTCCTTCCTAACCCTAGTTTAATTGAAAACCTACAAAACCAGCCACAGATAGTTGATAACAAGAGCATTCTTGGCCAATTGTCTTGCTGGTTGAAGGCTATTGCGTGATGGTGCCAGCAAAAGTTGTAAAATAGAAAGCTGTTGACTACATTCTTGACCAATTGTCTTGCTGGTTGAAGACTATTGCATGATGGTCCCAGCAAAAGTTATAAAATAGAAAACTGTTGACTGACAGCACATAAACCAATCAGAATGGCTTATTTTGAATGACAATTGCATCAACCAATCAGATGGTCTTAATTCTAAACTAATTTGCATAAGGGCTTTATTTGCTCTCCATAACTTACTGAGGTCCTTCCTAACCCTAGTTTAATTGAAAACCTACAAAACCAGCCACAGATAGTTGATAACAAGAGCATTCTTGACCAATTGTCTTGCTGGTTGAAGACTAATGCATGATAGTCCCAGCAAAAGTTGTAAAACAGAGAACTGTTGACTGACAGTACATAAACCAATCAGAATGGTGTATTTTGAATGACAATTGCATCAACCAATCAGATGGTCTCAATTCTAAACTAATTTGCATAAGGGCTTTATTTGCTCTCCATAACTTACTGAGGTCCTTCCTAACCCTAGTTTAATTGAAAACCTATAAAACCAGCCACAGATAGTTGATAATAAGAGCATTCTTGACCAATTGTCTTGCTGGTTGAAGACTAATGCATGATAGTCCCAGCAAAAGTTGTAAAATAGAGAACTGTTGACTGACAGTACATAAACCAATCAGAATGGCTTATTTTGAATGACAATTGCATCAACCAATCAGATGGTCTCAATTCTAAACTAATTTGCATAAGGGCTTTCTTTGCTCTCCATAACTTACTGAGGTCTTTCCTAACCCTAGTTTAATTGAACACCTGCAGAACCAGCCACAGATAGTTGATAACAAGAACATTCTTGACCAATTGTCTTGCTGGTTGAAGACTAATGCATGATAGTCCCAGCAAAAGTTGTAAGATAGAAAACTGTTGACTGACAGTATATAAACCAATCAGAATGGCTTATTTTGAATGACAGTTGCATCAACCAATCAGATTATCTCAATTCTGAACTAATTTGCATAAGGGCTTTATTTGCTCTCCATAACTTACTGAGGTCCTTCCTAACCCTAGTTTAATTGAAAACCTACAAAACCAGCCACAGATAGTTGATAACAAGAGCATTCTTGACCAAATGTCTTGCTGGTTGAAGACTAATGCATGATAGTCCCAGCAAAGGTTGTAAAATAGAGAACTGTTGACTGACAGTACATAAACCAATCAGAATGGTGTATTTTGAATGACAATTGCATCAACCAATCAGATGGTCTTAATTCTAAACTAATTTGCATAAGGGCTTTATTTGCTCTCCATAACTTACTGAGGTCCTTCCTAACCCTAGTTTAATTGAAAACCTACAAAACCAGCCACAGATAGTTGATAACAAGAGCATTCTTGACCAATTGTCTTGCTGGTTGAAGACTAATGCATGATAGTCCCAGCAAAAGTTGTAAAATAGAGAACTGTTGACTGGCAGTACATAAACCAATCAGAATGGTGTATTTTGAATGACAATTGCATCAACCAATCAGATGGTCTCAATTCTAAACCAATTTGCATAAGGGCTTTATTTGCTCTCCATAACTTACTGAGGTCCTTCCTAACCCTAGTTTAATTGGAAACCTACAAAACCAGCCACAGATAGTTGATAACAAGAGCATTCTTGGCCAATTGTCTTGCTGGTTGAAGGCTATTGCGTGATGGTGCCAGCAAAAGTTGTAAAATAGAAAGCTGTTGACTACATTCTTGACCAATTGTCTTGCTGGTTGAAGACTATTGCATGATGGTCCCAGCAAAAGTTATAAAATAGAAAACTGTTGACTGACAGCACATAAACCAATCAGAATGGCTTATTTTGAATGACAATTGCATCAACCAATCAGATGGTCTCAATTCTAAACTAATTTGCATAAGGGCTTTATTTGCTCTCCATAACTTACTGAGGTCTTTCCTAACCCTAGTTTAATTGAAAACCTACAAAACCAGCCACAGATAGTTGATAACAAGAGCATTCTTGTCCAATTGTCTTGCTGGTTGAAGACTAATGCATGATAGTCCCAGCAAAAGTTGTAAAATAGAAAACTGTTGACTGACAGTACATAAACCAATCAGAATGGCTTATTTTGAATGACAATTGCATCAACTAATCAGATGGTCTCAATTGAGAACTAATTTGCATAAGGGCTTTATTTGCTCTCCATAACTTACTGCGGTCCTTCCTAACCCTAGTTTAATTGAAAACCTACAAAACCAGCCACAGATAGTTGATAACAAGAGCATTCTTGACCAAATGTCTTGCTGGTTGAAGACTAA
This sequence comes from Crinia signifera, assembly GCF_055691185.1. Lineage (NCBI taxonomy): Eukaryota > Metazoa > Chordata > Amphibia > Anura > Myobatrachidae > Crinia > Crinia signifera. The sequence goes on along the minus strand of NC_139219.1, from coordinate 113,403,695 downwards.
TGCATGATAGTCCCAGCAAAAGTTGTAAAATAGAGAACTGTTGACTGACAGTACATAAACCAATCAGAATGTCTTATTTTGAATGACAATTGCATCAACCAATCAGATGGTCTCAATTCTGAACTAATTTGCATAAGGGCTTTATTTGCTCTCCATAACTTACTGAGGTCCTTCCTAACCCTAGTTTAATTGAAAACCTACAAAACCAGCCACAGATAGTTGATAACAAGAGCATTCTTGACCAATTGTCTTGCTGGTTGAAGATTAATGCATGATAGTCCCAGCAAAAGATGTAAAATAGACAACTGTTGACTGACAGTACATAAACCAATCAGAATGGTGTATTTTGAATGACAATTGCATCAACCAATCAGATGGTCTCAATTCTAAACTAATTTGCATAAGGGCTTTATTTGCTCTCCATAACTTACTGAGGTCCTTCCTAACCCTAGTTTAATTGAAAACCTACAAAACCAGCCACAGATAGTTGATAACAAGAGCATTCTTGACCAATTGTCTTGCTGGTTGAAGACTAATGCATGATAGTCCCAGCAAAAGTTGTAAAATAGAGAACTGTTGACTGGCAGTACATAAACCAATCAGAATGGTGTATTTTGAATGACAATTGCATCAACCAATCAGATGGTCTCATTTCTAAACCAATTTGCATAAGGGCTTTATTTGCTCTCCATAACTTACTGAGGTCCTTCCTAACCCTAGTTTAATTGAAAACCTACAAAACCAGCCACAGATAGTTGATAACAAGAGCATTCTTGGCCAATTGTCTTGCTGGTTGAAGGCTATTGCGTGATGGTGCCAGCAAAAGTTGTAAAATAGAAAGCTGTTGACTACATTCTTGACCAATTGTCTTGCTGGTTGAAGACTAATGCATGATAGTCCCAGCAAAAGTTGTAAAATAGAAAACTGTTGACTGACAGTACATAAACCAATCAGAATGGCTTATTTTGAATGACAATTGCATCAACTAATCAGATGGTCTCAATTGAGAACTAATTTGCATAAGGGCTTTATTTGCTCTCCATAACTTACTGCGGTCCTTCCTAACCCTAGTTTAATTGAAAACCTACAAAACCAGCCACAGATAGTTGATAACAAGAGCATTCTTGACCAAATGTCTTGCTGGTTGAAGACTAATGCATGATAGTCCCAGCAAAAGTTGTAAAATAGAGAACTGTTGACTGACAGTACATAAACCAATCAGAATGTCTTATTTTGAATGACAATTGCATCAACCAATCAGATGGTCTCAATTCTGAACTAATTTGCATAAGGGCTTTATTTGCTCTCCATAACTTACTGAGGTCCTTCCTAACCCTAGTTTAATTGAAAACCTACAAAACCAGCCACAGATAGTTGATAACAAGAGCATTCTTGACCAATTGTCTTGCTGGTTGAAGATTAAAGCATGATAGTCCCAGCAAAAGATGTAAAATAGAGAACTGTTGACTGACAGTACATAAACCAATCAGAATGGTGTATTTTGAATGACAATTGCATCAACCAATCAGATGGTCTCAATTCTAAACTAATTTGCATAAGGGCTTTATTTGCTCTCCATAACTTACTGAGGTCCTTCCTAACCCTAGTTTAATTGAAACCCTATAAAACCAGCCACAGATATTTGATAACAAGAGCATTCTTGACCAATTGTCTTACTGGTTGAAGACTAATGCATGATAGTCCCAGCAAAAGTTGTAAAATAGAGAACTGTTGACTGACAGTACATAAACCAATCAGAATGGCTTATTTTGAATGACAATTGAATCAACCAATCAGATGGTCTCAATTCTAAACTAATTTGCATAAGGGCTTTATTTGCTCTCCATAACTTACTGAGGTCTTTCCTAACCCTAGTTTAATTGAACACCTGCAGAACCAGCCACAGATAGTTGATAACAAGAACATTCTTGACCAATTGTCTTGCTGGTTGAAGACTAATGCATGATAGTCCCAGCAAAAGTTGTAAAATAGAAAACTGTTGACTGACAGTATATAAACCAATCAGAATGGCTTATTTTGAATGACAGTTGCATCAACCAATCAAATTATCTCAATTCTGAACTAATTTGCATAAGGGCTTTATTTGCTCTCCATAACTTACTGAGGTCCTTCCTAACCCTAGTTTAATTGAAAACCTACAAAACCAGCCACAGATAGTTGATAACAAGAGCATTGTTGACCAAATGTCTTGCTGGTTGAAGACTAATGCATGATAGTCCCAGCAAAGGTTGTAAAATAGAAAACTGTTGACTGACAGTATATAAACCAATCAGAATGGCTTATTTTGAATGACAGTTGCATCAACCAATCAAATTATCTCAATTCTGAACTAATTTGCATAAGGGCTTTATTTGCTCTCCATAACTTACTGAGGTCCTTCCTAACCCTAGTTTAATTGAAAACCTACAAAACCAGCCACAGATAGTTGATAACAAGAGCATTCTTGACCAAATGTCTTGCTGGTTGAAGACTAATGCATGATAGTCCCAGCAAAGGTTGTAAAATAGAGAACTGTTGACTGACAGTACATAAACCAATCAGAATGGCTTATTTTGAATGACAATTGCATCAACCAATCAGATGGTCTTAATTCTAAACTAATTTCCATAAGGGCTTTATTTGCTCTCCATAACTTACTGAGGTCCTTCCTAACCCTAGTTTAATTGAAAACCTACAAAACCAGCCACAGATAGTTGATAACAAGAGCATTCTTGACCAAATGTCTTGCTGGTTGAAGACTAATGCATGATAGTCCCAGCAAAAGTTGTAAAATAGAGAACTGTTGACTGACAGTACATAAACCATTCAGAATGGTGTATTTTGAATGACAATTGCATCAACCAATCAGATGGTCTCAATTCTAAACAATTTGCATAAGGGCTTTATTTGCTCTCCATAACTTACTGAGGTCCTTCCTAACCCTAGTTTAATTGAAAACCTACAAAACCAGCCACAGATAGTTGATAACAAGAGCATTCTTGGCCAATTGTCTTGCTGGTTGAAGGCTATTGCGTGATGGTGCCAGCAAAAGTTGTAAAATAGAAAGCTGTTGACTACATTCTTGACCAATTGTCTTGCTGGTTGAAGACTATTGCATGATGGTCCCAGCAAAAGTTATAAAATAGAAAACTGTTGACTGACAGCACATAAACCAATCAGAATGGCTTATTTTGAATGACAATTGCATCAACCAATCAGATGGTCTCAATTCTAAACTAATTTGCATAAGGGCTTTATTTGCTCTCCATAACTTACTGAGGTCTTTCCTAACCCTAGTTTAATTGAAAACCTTCAAACCCAGCCACAGATAGTTGATAACAAGAGCATTCTTGTCCAATTGTCTTGCTGGTTGAAGACTAATGCATGATAGTCCCAGCAAAAGTTGTAAAATAGAAAACTGTTGACTGACAGTACATAAACCAATCAGAATGGCTTATTTTGAATGACAATTGCATCAACCAATCAGATGGTCTCAATTGAGAACTAATTTGCATAAGGGCTTTATTTGCTCTCCATAACTTACTGCGGTCCTTCCTAACCCTAGTTTAATTGAAAACCTACAAAACCAGAAACAGATAGTTGATAACAAGAGCATTCTTGACCAAATGTCTTGCTGGTTGAAGACTAATGCATGATAGTCCCAGCAAAAGTTGTAAAATAGAGAACTGTTGACTGACAGTACATAAACCAATCAGAATGTCTTATTTTGAATGACAATTGCATCAACCAATCAGATGGTCTCAATTCTGAACTAATTTGCATAAGGGCTTTATTTGCTCTCCATAACTTACTGAGGTCCTTCCTAACCCTAGTTTAATTGAAAACCTACAAAACCAGCCACAGATAGTTGATAACAAGAGCATTCTTGACCAATTGTCTTGCTGGTTGAAGATTAATGCATGATAGTCCCAGCAAAAGATGTAAAATAGAGAACTGTTGACTGACAGTACATAAACCAATCAGAATGGTGTATTTTGAATGACAATTGCATCAACCAATCAGATGGTCTCAATTCTAAACTAATTTGCATAAGGGCTTTATTTGCTCTCCATAACTTACTGAGGTCCTTCCTAACCCTAGTTTAATTGAAAACCTATAAAACCAGCCACAGATAGTTGATAACAAGAGCATTCTTGACCAATTGTCTTGCTGGTTGAAGACTAATGCATGATAGTCCCAGCAAAAGTTGTAAAATAGAGAACTGTTGACTGACAGTACATAAACCAATCAGAATGGCTTATTTTGAATGACAATTGCATCAACCAATCAGATGGTCTCAATTCTAAACTAATTTGCATAAGGGCTTTATTTGCTCTCCATAACTTACTGAGGTCTTACCTTACCCTAGTTTAATTGAACACCTGCAGAACCAGCCACAGATAGTTGATAACAAGAGCATTCTTGACCAATTGTCTTGCTGGTTGAAAACTAATGCATGATAGTCCCAGCAAAAGTTGTAAAATAGAGAACTGTTGACTGACAGGACATAAACCAATCAGAATGGCTTATTTTGAATGACAATTGCATCAACCAATCAGATGGTCTTAATTCTAAACTAATTTGCATAAGGGCTTTATTTGCTCTCCATAACTTACTGAGGTCCTTCCTAACCCTAATTTAATTGAAAACCTACAAAACCAGCCACAGATAGTTGATAACAAGAGCATTCTTGACCAAATGTCTTGCTGGTTGAAGACTAATGCATGATAGTCCCAGCAAAAGTTGTAAAATAGAGAACTGTTGACTGACAGTACATAAACCAATCAGAATGGCTTATTTTGAATGACAATTGCATCAACCAATCAGATGGTCTTAATTCTAAACTAATTTGCATAAGGGCTTTATTTGCTCTCCATAACTTACTGAGGTCCTTCCTAACCCTAGTTTAATTGAAAACCTACAAAACCAGCCACAGATAGTTGATAACAAGAGCATTCTTGACCAATTGTCTTGCTGGTTGAAGACTAATGCATGATAGTCCCAGCAAAAGTTGTAAAATAGAGTACTGTTGACTGGCAGTACATAAACCAATCAGAATGGTGTATTTTGAATGACAATTGCATCAACCAATCAGATGGTCTCAATTCTAAACCAATTTGCATAAGGGCTTTATTTGCTCTCCATAACTTACTGAGGTCCTTCCTAACCCTAGTTTAATTGAAAACCTACAAAACCAGCCACAGATAGTTGATAACAAGAGCATTCTTGGCCAATTGTCTTGCTGGTTGAAGGCTATTGCGTGATGGTGCCAGCAAAAGTTGTAAAATAGAAAGCTGTTGACTACATTCTTGACCAATTGTCTTGCTGGTTGAAGACTATTGCATGATGGTCCCAGCAAAAGTTATAAAATAGAAAACTGTTGACTGACAGCACATAAACCAATCAGAATGGCTTATTTTGAATGACAATTGCATCAACCAATCAGATGGTCTCAATTCTAAACTAATTTGCATAAGGGCTTTATTTGCTCTCCATAACTTACTGAGGTCTTTCCTAACCCTAGTTTAATTGAAAACCTACAAAACCAGCCACAGATAGTTGATAACAAGAGCATTCTTGTCCAATTGTCTTGCTGGTTGAAGACTAATGCATGATAGTCCCAGCAAAAGTTGTAAAATAGAAAACTGTTGACTGACAGTACATAAACCAATCAGAATGGCTTATTTTGAATGACAATTGCATCAACTAATCAGATGGTCTCAATTGAGAACTAATTTGCATAAGGGCTTTATTTGCTCTCCATAACTTACTGCGGTCCTTCCTAACCCTAGTTTAATTGAAAACCTACAAAACCAGCCACAGATAGTTGATAACAAGAGCATTCTTGACCAAATGTCTTGCTGGTGGAAGACTAATGCATGATAGTCCCAGCAAAAGTTGTAAAATAGAGAACTGTTGACTGACAGTACATAAACCAATCAGAATGTCTTATTTTGAATGACAATTGCATCAACCAATCAGATGGTCTCAATTCTGAACTAATTTGCATAAGGGCTTTATTTGCTCTCCATAACTTACTGAGGTCCTTCCTAACCCTAGTTTAATTGAAAACCTACAAAACCAGCCACAGATAGTTGATAACAAGAGCATTCTTAAACAATTGTCTTGCTGGTTGAAGATTAATGCATGATAGTCCCAGCAAAAGATGTAAAATAGAGAACTGTTGACTGACAGTACATAAACCAATCAGAATGGTGTATTTTGAATGACAATTGCATCAACCAATCAGATGGTCTCAATTCTAAACTAATTTGCATAAGGGCTTTATTTGCTCTCCATAACTTACTGAGGTCCTTCCTAACCCTAGTTTAATTGAAAACCTATAAAACCAGCCACAGATAGTTGATAACAAGAGCATTCTTGACCAATTGTCTTGCTGGTTGAAGACTAATGCATGATAGTCCCAGCAAAAGTTGTAAAATAGAGAACTGTTGACTGACAGTACATAAACCAATCAGAATGGCTTATTTTGAATGACAATTGCATCAACCAATCAGATGGTCTCAATTCTAAACTAATTTGCATAAGGGCTTTATTTGCTCTCCATAACTTACTGAGGTCTTTCCTAACCCTAGTTTAATTGAACACCTGCAGAACCAGCCACAGATAGTTGATAACAAGAACATTCTTGACCAATTGTCTTGCTGGTTGAAGACTAATGCATGATAGTCCCAGCAAAAGTTGTAAAACAGAAAACTGTTGACTGACAGTATATAAACCAATCAGAATGGCTTATTTTGAATGACAGTTGCATCAACCAATCAGATAATCTCAATTCTGAACTAATTTGCATAAGGGCTTTATTTGCTCTCCATAACTTACTGAGGTCCTTCCTAACCCTAGTTTAATTGAAAACCTACAAAACCAGCCACAGATAGTTGATAACAAGAGCATTCTTGACCAATTGTCTTGCTGGTTGAAGACTAATGCATGATAGTCCCAGCAAAAGTTGTAAAATAGAGAACTGTTGACTGGCAGTACATAAACCAATCAGAATGGTGTATTTTGAATGACAATTGCATCAACCAATCAGATGGTCTCAATTCTAAACCAATTTGCATAAGGGCTTTATTTGCTCTCCATAACTTACTGAGGTCCTTCCTAACCCTAGTTTAATTGAAAACCTACAAAACCAGCCACAGATAGTTGATAACAAGAGCATTCTTGTCCAATTGTCTTGCTGGTTGAAGACTAATGCATGATAGTCCCAGCAAAAGTTGTAAAATAGAGAACTGTTGACTGGCAGTACATAAACCAATCAGAATGGTGTATTTTGAATGACAATTGCATCAACCAATCAGATGGTCTCAATTCTAAACCAATTTGCATAAGGGCTTTATTTGCTCTCCATAACTTACTGAGGTCTTTCATAACCCTAGTTTAATTGAAAACCTTCATAACCAGCCACAGATAGTTGATAACAAGAGCATTCTTGTCCAATTGTCTAGCTGGTTGAAGACTAATGCATGATAGTCCCAGCAAAAGTTGTAAAATAGAAAACTGTTGACTGACAGTACATAAACCAATCAGAATGGCTTATTTTGAATGACAATTGCATCAACCAATCAGATGGTCTCAATTGAGAACTAATTTGCATAAGGGCATTATTTGCTCTCCATAACTTACTGCGGTCCTTCCTAACCCTAGTTTAATTGAAAACCTACAAAACCAGCCACAGATAGTTGATAACAAGAGCATTCTTGACCAAATGTCTTGCTGGTTGAAGACTAATGCATGATAGTCCCAGCAAAAGTTGTAAAATAGAGAACTGTTGACTGACAGTACATAAACCAATCAGAATGTCTTATTTTGAATGACAATTGCATCAACCAATCAGATGGTCTCAATTCTGAACTAATTTGCATAAGGGCTTTATTTGCTCTCCATAACTTATTGAGGTCCTTCCTAACCCTAGTTTAATTGAAAACCTACAAAATCTGCCACAGATAGTTGATAACAAGAGCATTCTTGACCAATTGTCTTGCTGGTTGAAGATTAATGCATGATAGTCCCAGCAAAAGATGTAAAATAGAGAACTGTTGACTGACAGTACATAAACCAATCAGAATGGTGTATTTTGAATGACAATTGCATCAACCAATCAGATGGTCTCAATTCTAAACTAATTTGCATAAGGGCTTTATTTGCTCTCCATAACTTACTGAGGTCTTACCTAACCCTAGTTTAATTGAACACCTGCAGAACCAGCCACAGATAGTTGATAACAAGAGCATTCTTGACCAATTGTCTTGCTGGTTGAAAACTAATGCATGATAGTCCCAGCAAAAGTTGTAAAATAGAGAACTGTTGACTGACAGGACATAAACCAATCAGAATGGCTTATTTTGAATGACAATTGCATCAACCAATTAGATGGTCTTAATTCTAAACTAATTTGCATAAGGGCTTTATTTGCTCTCCATAACTTACTGAGGTCCTTCCTAACCCTAGTTTAATTGAAAACCTACAAAACCAGCCACAGATAGTTGATAACAAGAGCATTATTGACCAATTGTCTTGCTGGTTGAAGACTAATGCATGATAGTCCCAGCAAAAGTTGTAAAATAGAGAACTGTTGACTGACAGTACATAAACCAATCAGAATGGTGTATTTTGAATGACAATTGCATCAACCAATCAGATGGTCTCAATTCTAAACTAATTTGCATAAGGGCTTTATTTGCTCTCCATAACTTACTGAGGTCCTTCCTAACCCTAGTTTAATTGAAAACCTATAAAACCAGCCACAGATAGTTGATAACAAGAGCATTCTTGACCAATTGTCTTGCTGGTTGAAGACTAATGCATGATAGTCCCAGCAAAAGTTGTAAAATAGAGAACTGTTGACTGACAGTACATAAACCAATCAGAATGGCTTATTTTGAATGACAATTGCATCAACCAATCAGATGGTCTCAATTCTAAACTAATTTGCATAAAGGCTTTATTTGCTCTCCATAACTTACTGAGGTCTTTCCTAACCCTAGTTTAATTGAAAACCTACAAAACCAGCCACAGATAGTTGATAACAAGAGCATTATTGACCAAATGTCTTGCTGGTTGAAGACTAATGCATGATAGTCCCAGCAAAAGTTGTAAAATAGAGAACTGTTGACTGACAGTACATAAACCAATCAGAATGGCTTATTTTGAATGACAATTGCATCAACCAATCAGATGGTCTTAATTCTAAACTAATTTGCATAAGGGCTTTATTTGCTCTCCATAACTTACTGAGGTCCTTCCTAACCCTAGTTTAATTGAAAACCTACAAAACCAGCCACAGATAGTTGATAACAAGAGCATTCTTGACCAATTGTCTTGCTGGTTGAAGACTAATGCATGATAGTCCCAGCAAAAGTTGTAAAATAGAGAACTGTTGACTGGCAGTACATAAACCAATCAGAATGGTGTATTTTGAATGACAATTGCATCAACCAATCAGATGTTCTCAATTCTAAACCAATTTGCATAAGGGCTTTATTTGCTCTCCATAACTTACTGAGGTCCTTCCTAACCCTAGTTTAATTGAAAACCTACAAAACCAGCCACAGATAGTTGATAACAAGAGCATTCTTGACCAATTGTCTTGCTGGTTGAAGGCTATTGCGTGATGGTGCCAGCAAAAGTTGTAAAATAGAAAGCTGATGACTACATTCTTGACCAATTGTCTTGCTGTTTGAAGACTATTGCATGGTAGTCCCAGCAAAAGTTGTAAAATAGAAAACTGTTGACTGACAGTACATAAACCAATCAGAATGGCTTATTTTGAATGACAGTTGCATCAACCAATCAGATGATCTCAATTCTGAACTAATTTGCATAAGGGCTTTATTTGCTCTTCATAACTTACTGAGGTCCTTCCTCACCCTAGTCTAATTGAACACCTGCAGAACCAGCCACAGATAGTTGATAACAAGAACATTCTTGACCAATTGTCTTGCTGGTTGAAGACTATTGCATGTTGGTCCCAGCAAAAGTTGTAAATTAGAAAACTGTTGACTGACAGCACATAAACCAATCAGAATGGCTTATTTTCAATGACAATTGCATCAACCAATCAGATGGTCTCAATTGAGACCTAATTTGCATAAGGGCTTTATTTGCTCTCCATAACTTACTGCGGTCCTTCCTAACCTTAGTTTAATTGAAAACCTACAAAACCAGCCACAGATAGTTGATAACAAGAGCATTCTTGACCAAATGTCTTGCTGGTTGAAGACTAATGCATGATAGTCCCAGCAAAAGTTGTAAAATAGAGAACTGTTGACTGACAGTACATAAACCAATCAGAATGTCTTATTTTGAATGACAATTGCATCAACCAATCAGATGGTCTCAATTCTGAACTAATTTGCATAAGGGCTTTATTTGCTCTCCATAACTTACTGAGGTCCTTCCTAACCCTAGTTTAATTGAAAACCTACAAAACCAGCCACAGATAGTTGATAACAAGAGCATTCTTGACCAATTGTCTTGCTGGTTGAAGATTAATGCATGATAGTCCCAGCAAAAGATGTAAAATAGAGAACTGTTGACTGACAGTACATAAACCAATCAGAATGGCTTATTTTGAATGACAATTGCATCAACCAATCAGATGGTCTCAATTCTGAACTAATTTGCATAAGGGCTTTATTTGCTCTTTATAACTTACTGAGGTCCTTCCTCACCCTATTCTAATTGAACACCTGCAGAACCAGCCACAGATAGTTGATAACAAGAACATTATTGACCAATTGTCTTGCTGGTTAAAGACTATTGCATGATGGTCCCAGCAAACGTTGTAAAATAGGAAACTGTTGACTGATGGTACATAAACCAATCAGAATTGCTTATTTTGAATGACAGTTGCATCAACCAATCAGATGGTCTCAATTCTGAACTAATTTGCATAATGGCTTTATTTGCTCTTCATAACTTACTGAGGTCCTTCCTCACCCTAGTCTAATTGAACACCTGCAGAACCAGCCACAGATAGTTGATAACAAGAGCATTCTTGACCAATTGTCTTGCTGGTTGAAGACTAATGCATGATAGTCCCAGCAAAAGTTGTAAAATAGAAAACTGTTGACTGACAGTATATAAACCAATCAGAATGGCTTATTTTGAATGACAGTTGCATCAACCAATCAGATGATCTCAATTCTGAACTAATTTACATAATGGCTTTATTTGCTCTTCATAACTTACTGAGGTCCTTCCTCACCCTAGTCTAATTGAACACCTGCAGAACCAGCCACAGATAGCTGATAACAAGAACATTCTTGACCAATTGTCTTGCTGGTTAAAGGCTATTGCGTGATGGTGCCAGCAAAATTTGTAAAATAGAAAACTGTTGACTACATTATTGACCAATTGTCTTGCTGGTTGAAGACTATTGCATGATGGTCCCAGCAAAAGTTATAAAATAGAAAACTGTTGACTGACAGCACATAAACCAATCAGAATGGCTTATTTTGAATGACAATTGCAGCAACCAATCAGATGGTCTCAATTCTGAACTAATTTGCATAAGGGCTTTATTTGCTCTCCATAACTTACTGAGGTCCTTCCTAACCCTAGTTTAATTGAAAACCTACAAAACCAGCCACAGATAGTTGATAACAAGAGCATTCTTTACCAATTGTCTTGCTGGTTGAAGACTAATGCATGATAGTCCCAGCAAAAGTTGTAAAATAGAAAACTGTTGACTGACAGTATATAAACCAATCAGAATGGCTTATTTTGAATGACAGTTGCATCAACCAATCAGATGATCTCAATTCTGAACTAATTTGCATAAGGGCTTTATTTGCTCTCCATAACTTACTGAGGTCCTTCCTAACCCTAGTTTAATTGAAAACCTACAAAACCAGCCACAGATAGTTGATAACAAGAGCATTCTTTACCAATTGTCTTGCTGGTTGAAGACTAATGCATGATAGTCCCAGCAAAAGTTGTGAAATAAAGAACTGTTGACTGACAGTACATAAACCAATCAGAATGTCTTATTTTGAATGACAATTGCATCAACCAATCAGATGGTCTCAATTCTAAACTAATTTGCATAAGGGCTTTATTTGCTCTCCATAACTTACTGAGGTCCTTCCTAACCCTAGTTTAATTGAAAACCTACAAAACCAGCCACAGATAGTTGATAACAAGAGCATTCTTGACAAATTGTCTTGCTGGTTGAAGACTAATGCATGATAGTCCCAGCAAAAGTTGTAAAATAAAGAACTGTTGACTGACAGTACATAAACCAATCAGAATGGTGTATTTTGAATGACAATTGCATCAACCAATCAGATGGCCTCAATTCTAAACTAATTTGCATAAGGGCTTTATTTGCTCTCCATAACTTACTGAGGTCTTTCCTAACCCTAGTTTAATTGAAAACCTATAAAACCAGCCACAGATAGTTGATAACAAGAGCATTCTTGACCAATTGTCTTGCTGGTTGAAGACTAATGCATGATAGTCCCAGCAAAAGTTGTAAAATAGAAAACTGTTGACTGACAGTACATAAACCAATCAGAATGGCTTATTTTGAATGACAGTTGCATCAACCAATCAGATGATCTCAATTCTGAACTAATTTGCATAAGGGCTTTATTTGCTCTCCATAACTTACTGAGGTCCTTCCTAACGCTAGTTTAATTGAAAACCTACAAAACCAGCCACAGATAGTTGATAACAAGAGCATTCTTGACCAAATGTCTTGCTGGTTGAAAACTAATGCATGATAGTCCCAGCAAAAGTTGTAAAATAGAAAACTGTTGACTGACAGTATATAAACCAATCAGAATGGCTTATTTTGAATGACAGTTGCATCAACCAATCAGATGATCTCAATTCTAAACTAATTTGCATAAGGGCTTTATTTGCTCTCCATAACTTACTGAGGTCCTTCCTAACCCTAGTTTAATTGAAAACCTACAAAACCAGCCACAGATAGTTGATAACAAGAGCATTCTTGACCAATTGTCTTGCTGGTTGAAGACTAATGCATGATAGTCCCAGCAAAAGTTGTAAAATAGAGAATTGTTGACTGATAGTACATAAACCAATCAGAATGGTGTATTTTGAATGACAATTGCATCAACCAATCAGATGGTCTCAATTCTAAACTAATTTGCATAAGGGCTTTATTTGCTCTCCATAACTTACTGAGGTCCTTCCTAACCCTAGTTTAATTGAAAACCTATAAAACCAGCCACAGATAGTTGATAACAAGAGCATTGTTGACCAATTGTCTTGCTGGTTGAAGACTAATGCATGATAGTCCCAGCAAAAGTTGTAAAATAGAGAACTGTTGACTGACAGTACATAAACCAATCAGAATGGTGTATTTTGAATGACAATTGCATCAACCAATCAGATGGTCTCAATTCTAAACTAATTTGCATAGGGGCTTTATTTGCTCTCCATAACTTACTGAGGTCCTTCCTAACCCTAGTTTAATTGAAAACCTATAAAACCAGCCACAGATAGTTGATAACAAGAGCATTCTTGACCAATTGTCTTGCTGGTTGAAGACTAATGCATGATAGTCCCAGCAAAAGTTGTAAAATAGAGAACTGTTGACTGACAGTACATAAACCAATCAGAATGGCTTATTTTGAATGACAATTGCATCAACCAATCAGATGGTCTCAATTCTAAACCAATTTGCATAAGGGCTTTATTTGCTCTCCATAACTTACTGAGGTCTTTCCTAACCCTAGTTTATTTGAACACCTGCAGAACCAGCCACAGATAGTTGATAACAAGAGCATTCTTGACCAATTGTCTTGCTGGTTGAAGACTAATGCATGATAGTCCCAGCAAAAGTTGTAAAATAGAAAACTGTTGACTGACAGTATATAAACCAATCAGAATTCCTTATTTTGAATGACAGTTGCATCAACCAATCAGATGATCTCAATTCTGAACTAATTTGCATAAGGGCTTTATTTGCTCTCCATAACTTACTGAGGTCCTTCCTAACCCTAGTTTAATTGAAAACCTACAAAACCATCCACAGATAGTTGATTACAAGAGCATTCTTGACCAATTGTCTTGCTGGTTGAAGACTAATGCATGATAGTCCCAGCAAAAGTTGCAAAATAGAGAACAGTTGACTGACAGTACATAAACCAATCAGAATGGTGTATTTTGAATGACAATTGCATCAACCAATCAGATGGTCTTAATTCTAAACTAATTTGCATAAGGGCTTTATTTGCTCTCCATAACTTACTGAGGTCCTTCCTAACCCTAGTTTAATTGAAAACCTACAAAACCAGCCACAGATAGTTGATAACAAGAGCATTCTTGACCAATTGTCTTGCTGGTTGAAGACTAATGCATGATAGTCCCAGCAAAAGTTGTAAAATAGAGAACTGTTGACTGACAGTACATAAACCAATCAGAATGGCTTATTTTGAATGACAATTGCATCAACCAAACAGATGGTCTCAATTCTAAACTAATTTGCATAAGGGCTTTATTTGCTCTCCATAACTTACTGAGGTCTTTCCTAACCCTAGTTTAATTGAACACCTGCAGAACCAGCCACAGATAGTTGATAATAAGAGCATTCTTGACCAATTGTCTTGCTGGTTGAAGACTAATGCATGATAGTCCCAGCAAAAGTTGTAAAATAGAAAACTGTTGACTGACAGTATATAAACCAATCAGAATTCCTTATTTTGAATGACAGTTGCATCAACCAATCAGATGATCTCAATTCTGAACTAATTTGCATAAGGGCTTTATTTGCTCTCCATAACTTACTGAGGTCCATCCTAACCCTAGTTTAATTGAAAACCTACAAAACCATCCACAGATAGTTGATTACAAGAGCATTCTTGACCAATTGTCTTGCTGGTTGAAGACTAATGCATGATAGTCCCAGCAAAAGTTGTAAAATAGAGAACAGTTGACTGACAGTACATAAACCAATCAGAATGGTGTATTTTGAATGACAATTGCATCAACCAATCAGATGGTCTTAATTCTAAACTAATTTGCATAAGGGCTTTATTTGCTCTCCATAACTTACTGAGGTCCTTCCTAACCCTAGTTTAATTGAAAACCTACAAAACCAGCCACAGATAGTTGATAACAAGAGCATTCTCGACCAATTGTCTTGCTGGTTGAAGGCTATTGCGTGATGGTGCCAGCAAAAGTTGTAAAATAGAAAACTGTTGACTACATTCTTGACCAATTGTCTTGCTGGTTGAAGACTATTGCATGATGGTCCCAGCAAAAGTTATAAAATAGAAAACTGTTGACTGGCAGCACATAAACAAATCAGAATGGCTTATTTTGAATGACAATTGCATCAACCAATCAGATGGTCTCAATTCTAAACTAATTTGCATAAGGGCTTTATTTGCTCTCCATAACTTACTGAGGTCTTTCCTAACCCTAGTTTAATTGAAAACCTACAAAACCAGCCACAGATAGTTGATAACAAGAGCATTCTTGACCAATTGTCTTGCTGGTTGAAGACTAATGCTTGATAGTTCCAGCAAAAGTTGTAAAATAGAGAACTGTTGACTGACAGTATATAAACCAATCAGAATGGCTTATTTTGAATGACAGTTGCATCAACCATTAAGATGGTCTCAATTCTGAACTAATTTGCATAAGGGCTTTATTTGCTCTTTATAACTTACTGAGGTCCTTCCTCACCCTATTCTAATTGAACAACTGCAGAACCAGCCACAGATAGTTGATAACAAGAACATTATTGACCAATTATCTTGCTGGTTGAAGACTATTGCATGATGGTCCCAGCAAACGTTGTAAAATAGGAAACTGTTGACTGATGGTACATAAACCAATCAGAATGGCTTATTTTAAATGACAGTTGCATCAACCAATCAGATGGTCTCAATTCTGAACTAATTTGCATAATGGCTTTATTTGCTCTTCATAACTTACTGAGGTCCTTCCTCACCCTAGTCTTATTGAACACCTGCAGAACCAGCCACAGATAGTTGATAACAAGAACATTCTTGACCAATTGTCTTGCTGGTTGAAGGCTATTGCGTGATGGTGCCAGCAAAAGTTGTAAAATAGAAAACTGTTGACTACATTCTTGATCAATTGTCTTGCTGGTAGAAGACTATTGCATGATGGTCCCAGCAAAAGTTATAAAATAGAAAACTGTTGACTGACAGCACATAAACCAATCAGAATGGCTTATTTTGAATGACAATTGCATCAACCAATCAGATGGTCTCAATTCTAAACTAATTTGCATAAGGGCTTTATTTGCTCTCCATAACTTACTGAGGTCCTTCCTAACCCTAGTTTAATTGAAAACCTACCAAACCAGCCACAGATAGTTGATAACAAGAGCATTTTTGACCAATTGTCTTGCTGGTTGAAGACTAATGCATGATAGTCCCAGCAAAAGTTGTAAAATAGAAAACTGTTGACTGACAGTATATAAACCAATCAGAATGGCTTATTTTGAATGACAGTTGCATCAACCAATCAGATGATCTCAATTCTGAACTAATTTGCATAAGGGCTTTATTTGCTCTCCATAACTTACTGAGGTCCTTCCTAACCCTAGTTTAATTGAAAACCTACAAAACCAGCCACAGATAGTTGATAACAAGAGCATTCTTGACCAATTGTCTTGCTGGTTGAAGGCTAATGCGTGATGGTCCCAGCAAAAGTTGTAAAATAGAGAACTGTTGACTGACAGTACATAAACCAATCAGAATGGTGTATTTTGAATGACAATTGCATCAAAAAATCAGATGATCTAAATTCTAAACTAATTTGCATAAGGGCTTTATTTGCTCTCCATAACTTACTGAGGTCCTTCCTAACCCTAGTTTAATTGAAAACCTACAAAACCAGCCACAGATAGTTGATAACAAGAGCATTCTTGACCAATTGTCTTGCTGGTTGAAGACAAATGCATGATAGTCCCAGCAAAAGTTGTAAAATAGAGAACTGTTGACTGACAGTACATAAACCAATCAGAATGGTGTATTTTGAATGACAATTGCATCAACCAATCAGATGGTCTCAATTCTAAACTAATTTGCATAAGGGCTTTATTTGCTCTCCATAACTTACTGAGGTCCTTCCTAACCCTAGTTTAATTGAAAACCTATAAAACCAGCCACAGATAGTTCATAACAAGAGCATTCTTGACCAATTGTCTTGCTGGTTGAAGACTAATGAATGATAGTCCCAGCAAAAGTTGTAAAATAGAGAACTGTTGACTGACAGTACATAAACCAATCAGAATGGCTTATTTTGAATGACAATTGCATCAACCAATCAGATGGTCTCAATTCTAAACTAATTTGCATAAGGGCTTTATTTGCTCTCCATAACTTACTGAGGTCTTTCCTAACCCTAGTTTAATTGAACACCTGCAGAACCAGCCACAGATAGTTGATAACAAGAGCATTCTTGACCAATTGTCTTGCTGGTTGAAGACTAATGCATGATAGTCCCAGCAAAAGTTGTAAAATAGAGAACTTTTGACTGACAGTACATAAACCAATCAGAATGGTGTATTTTGAATGACAATTGCATCAACCAATCAGATGGTCTTAATTCTAAACTAATTTGCATAAGGGCTTTATTTGCTCTCCATAACTTACTGAGGTCCTTCCTAACCCTAGTTTAATTGAAAACCTACAAAACCAGCCACAGATAGTTGATAACAAGAGCATTCTTGACCAATTGTCTTGCTGGTTGAAGACTAATGCATGATAGTCCCAGCAAAAGTTGTAAAATAGAGAACTGTTGACTGACAGTACATAAACCAAACAAAATGGTGTATTTTGAATGACAATTGCATCAACCAATCAGATGGTCTCAATTCTAAACTAATTTGCATAGGGACTTTATTTGCTCTCCATAACTTACTGAGGTCCTTCCTAACCCTAGTTTAATTGAAAACCTATAAAACCAGCCACAGATAGTTGATAACAAGAGCATTCTTGACCAATTGTCTTGCTGGTTGAAGGCTATTGCGTGATGGTGCCAGCAAAAGTTGTAAAATAGAAAACTGTTGACTACATTCTTGACCAATTGTCTTGCTGGTTGAAGACTATTGCATGATGGTCCCAGCAAAAGTTATAAAATAGAAAACTGTTGACTGGCAGCACATAAACCAATCAGAATGGCTTATTTTGAATGACAATTGCATCAACCAATCAGATGGTCTCAATTCTAAACTAATTTGCATAAGGGCTTTATTTGCTCTCCATAACTTACTGAGGTCTTTCCTAACCCTAGTTTAATTGAAAACCTACAAAACCAGCCACAGATAGTTGATAACAAGAGCATTCTTGACCAATTGTCTTGCTTGTTGAAGACTAATGCATGATAGTCCCAGCAAAAGTTGTAAAATAGAAAACTGTTGACTGACAGTACATAAACCAATCAGAATGGCTTATTTTGAATGACAGTTGCATCAACCAATCATATGATCTCAATTCTGAACTAATTTGCATAAGGGCTTTATTTGCTCTTCATAACTTACTGAGGTCCTTCCTCACCCTAGTCTAATAGAACAACTGCAGAACCAGCCACAGATAGTTGATAACAAGAACATTATTGACCAATTGTCTTGCTGGTTGAAGACTATTGCATGATGGTCCCAGCAAACGTTGTAAAATAGGAAACTGTTGACTGATGGTACATAAACCAATCAGAATGGCTTATTTTGAATGACAGTTGCATCAACCAATCAGATGGTCTCAATTCTGAACTAATTTGCATAATGGCTTTATTTGCTCTTCATAACTTACTGAGGTCCTCCCTCACCCTAGTCTTATTGAACACCTGCAGAACCAGCCACAGATAGTTGATAACAAGAACATTCTTGACCAATTGTCTTGCTGGTTGAAGGCTATTGCGTGATGGTGCCAGCAAAAGTTATAAAATAGAAAACTGTTGACTACATTCTTGACCAATTGTCTTGCTGGTAGAAGATTATTGCATGATGGTCCCAGCAAAAGTTATAAAATAGAAAACTGTTGACTGACAGCACATAAACCAATCAGAATGGCTTATTTTGAATGACAATTGCATCAACCAATCAGATGGTCTCAATTCTAAACTAATTTGCATAAGGGCTTTATTTGCTCTCCATAACTTACTGAGGTCCTTCCTAACCCTAGTTTAATTGAAAACCTACAAAACCAGCCACAGATAGTTGATAACAAGAGCATTCTTGACCAATTGTCTTGCTGGTTGAAGACTAATGCATGGTACTCCCAGCAAAAGTTGTAAAATAGAAAACTGTTGACTGACAGTACATGAACCAATCAGAATGGCTTATTTTGAATGACAGTTGCATCAACCAATCATATAATCTCAATTCTGAACCAATTTGCATACGGGCTTTATTTGCTCTTCATAACTTACTGAGGTCCTTCCTCACCCTAGTCTAATTGAACACCTGCAGAACCAGCCACAGATAGTTCATAACAAGAGCATTCTTGACCAATTGTCTTGCTGGTTGAAGACTAATGAATGATAGTCCCAGCAAAAGTTGTAAAATAGAGAACTGTTGACTGACAGTACATAAACCAATCAGAATGGCTTATTTTGAATGACAATTGCATCAACCAATCAGATGGTCTCAATTCTAAACTAATTTGCATAAGGGCTTTATTTGCTCTCCATAACTTACTGAGGTCTTTCCTAACCCTAGTTTAATTGAACACCTGCAGAACCAGCCACAGATAGTTGATAACAAGAGCATTCTTGACCAATTGTCTTGCTGGTTGAAGACTAATGCATGATAGTCCCAGCAAAAGTTGTAAAATAGAAAACTGTTGACTGACAGTATATAAACCAATCAGAATGGCTTATTTTGAATGACAGTTGCATCAACCAATCAGATGATCTCAATTCTGAACTAATTTGCATAAGGGCTTTATTTGCTCTCCATAACTTACTAAGGTCCTTCCTAACCCTAGTTTAATTGAAAACCTACAAAACCAGCTACAGATAGTTGATAACAAGAGCATTCTTGACCAATTGTCTTGCTGGTTGAAGACTAATGCATGATAGTCCCAGCAAAAGTTGTAAAATAGAGAACTGTTGACTGACAGTACATAAACCAATCAGAATGGTGTATTTTGAATGACAATTGCATCAACCAATCAGATGATCTCAATTCTAAACTAATTTGCATAGGGGCTTTATTTGCTCTCCATAACTTACTGAGGTCCTTCCTAACCCTAGTTTAATTGAAAACCTATAAAACCAGCCACAGATAGTTGATAACAAGAGCATTCTTGACCAATTGTCTTGCTGGTTGAAGGCTATTGCGTGATGGTGCCAGCAAAAGTTGTAAAATAGAAAACTGTTGACTACATTCTTGACCAATTGTCTTGCTGGTTGAAGACTATTGCATGATGGTCCCAGCAAAAGTTATAAAATAGAAAACTGTTGACTGACAGCACATAAACCAATCAGAATGGCTTATTTTGAATGACAATTGCATCAACCAATCAGATGGTCTCAATTCTAAACTAATTTGCATAAGGGCTTTATTTGCTCTCCATAACTTACTGAGGTCTTTCCTAACCCTAGTTTAATTGAAAACCTACAAAACCAGCCACAGATAGTTGATAACAAGAGCATTCTTGACCAAATGTCTTGCTGGTTGAAGACTAATGCATGATAGTCCCAGCAAAAGTTGTAAACTAGAAAACTGTTGACTGACAGTATATAAACCAATCAGAATGGCTTATTTTGAATGACAGTTGCATCAACCAATCAGATGATCTCAATTCTGAACTAATTTGCATAAGGGCTTTATTTGCTCTCCATAACTTACTGAGGTCCTTCCTAACCCTAGTTTAATTGAAAACCTACAAAACCATCCACAGATAGTTGATAACAAGAGCATTCTTGACCAATTGTCTTGCTGGTTGAAGACTAATGCATGATAGTCCCAGCAAAAGTTGTAAAATAGAGAACTGTTGACTGACAGTACATAAACCAATCAGAATGGTGTATTTTGAATGACAATTGCATCAAAAAATCAGATTTTCTTAATTCTAAACTAATCTGCATAAGGGCTTTATTTGCTCTCCATAACTTACTGAGGTCCTTCCTAACCCTAGTTTAATTGAAAACCTACAAAACCAGCCACAGATAGTTGATAACAAGAGCATTCTTGACCAATTGTCTTGCTGGTTGAAGACTAATGCATGATAGTCCCAGCAAAAGTTGTAAAATAGAGAACTGTTGACTGACAGTACATAAAACAATCAGAATGGCTTATTTTGAATGACAATTGCATCAACCAATCAGATGGTCTCAATTCTAAACCAATTTGCATAAGGGCTTTATTTGCTCTCCATAACTTACTGAGGTCTTTCCTAACCCTAGTTTATTTGAACACCTGCAGAACCAGCCACAGATAGTTGATAACAAGAGCATTCTTGACCAATTGTCTTGCTGGTTGAAGACTAATGCATGATAGTCCCAGCAAAAGTTGTAAAATAGAAAACTGTTGACTGACAGTATATAAACCAATCAGAATTCCTTATTTTGAATGACAGTTGCATCAACCAATCAGATGATCTCAATTCTGAACTAATTTGCATAAGGGCTTTATTTGCTCTCCATAACTTACTGAGGTCCTTCCTAACCCTAGTTTAATTGAAAACCTACAAAACCAGCCACAGATAGTTGATAACAAGAGCATTCTTGACCAATTGTCTTGCTGGTTGAAGACTAATGCATGATAGTCCCAGCAAAAGTTGTAAAATAGAGAACTGTTGACTGACAGTACATAAACCAATCAGAATGGCTTATTTTGAATGACAATTGCATCAACCAAACAGATGGTCTCAATTCTAAACTAATTTGCATAAGGGCTTTATTTGCTCTCCATAACTTACTGAGGTCTTTCCTAACCCTAGTTTAATTGAACACCTGCAGAACCAGCCACAGATAGTTGATAACAAGAGCATTCTTGACCAATTGTCTTGCTGGTTGAAGACTAATGCATGATAGTCCCAGCAAAAGTTGTAAAATAGAAAACTGTTGACTGACAGTATATAAACCAATCAGAATTCCTTATTTTGAATGACAGTTGCATCAACCAATCAGATGATCTCAATTCTGAACTAATTTGCATAAGGGCTTTATTTGCTCTCCATAACTTACTGAGGTCCATCCTAACCCTAGTTTAATTGAAAACCTACAAAACCATCCACAGATAGTTGATTACAAGAGCATTCTTGACCAATTGTCTTGCTGGTTGAAGACTAATGCATGATAGTCCCAGCAAAAGTTGTAAAATAGAGAACAGTTGACTGACAGTACATAAACCAATCAGAATGGTGTATTTTGAATGACAATTGCATCAACCAATCAGATGGTCTTAATTCTAAACTAATTTGCATAAGGGCTTTATTTGCTCTCCATAACTTACTGAGGTCCTTCCTAACCCTAGTTTAATTGAAAACCTACAAAACCAGCCACAGATAGTTGATAACAAGAGCATTCTTGACCAATTGTCTTGCTGGTTGAAGACTAATGCATGATAGTCCCAGCAAAAGTTGTAAAATAGAGAACTGTTGACTGACAGTACATAAACCAATCAGAATGGTGTATTTTGAATGACAATTGCATCAACCAATCAGATGGTCTCAATTCTAAACTAATTTGCATAGGGGCTTTATTTGCTCTCCATAACTTACTGAGGTCCTTCCTAACCCTAGTTTAATTGAAAACCTATAAAACCAGCCACATATAGTTGATAACAAGAGCATTCTTGACCAATTGTCTTGCTGGTTGAAGGCTATTGCGTGATGGTGCCAGCAAAAGTTGTAAAATAGAAAACTGTTGACTACCTTCTTGACCAATTGTCTTGCTGGTTGAAGACTATTGCATGATGGTCCCAGCAAAAGTTATAAAATAGAAAACTGTTGACTGGCAGCACATAAACAAATCAGAATGGCTTATTTTGAATGACAATTGCATCAACCAATCAGATGGTCTCAATTCTAAACTAATTTGCATAAGGGCTTTATTTGCTCTCCATAACTTACTGAGGTCTTTCCTAACCCTAGTTTAATTGAAAACCTACAAAACCAGCCACAGATAGTTGATAACAAGAGCATTCTTGACCAATTGTCTTGCTGGTTGAAGACTAATGCTTGATAGTTCCAGCAAAAGTTGTAAAATAGAGAACTGTTGACTGACAGTATATAAACCAATCAGAATGGCTTATTTTGAATGACAGTTGCATCAACCATTAAGATGGTCTCAATTCTGAACTAATTTGCATAAGGGCTTTATTTGCTCTTTATAACTTACTGAGGTCCTTCCTCACCCTATTCTAATTGAACAACTGCAGAACCAGCCACAGATAGTTGATAACAAGAACATTATTGGCCAATTATCTTGCTGGTTGAAGACTATTGCATGATGGTCCCAGCAAACGTTGTAAAATAGGAAACTGTTGACTGATGGTACATAAACCAATCAGAATGGCTTATTTTAAATGACAGTTGCATCAACCAATCAGATGGTCTCAATTCTGAACTAATTTGCATAATGGCTTTATTTGCTCTTCATAACTTACTGAGGTCCTTCCTCACCCTAGTCTTATTGAACACCTGCAGAACCAGCCACAGATAGTTGATAACAAGAACATTCTTGACCAATTGTCTTGCTGGTTGAAGGCTATTGCGTGATGGTGCCAGCAAAAGTTGTAAAATAGAAAACTGTTGACTACATTCTTGAACAATTGTCTTGCTGGTAGAAGACTATTGCATGATGGTCCCAGCAAAAGTTATAAAATAGAAAACTGTTGACTGACAGCACATAAACCAATCAGAATGGCTTATTTTGAATGACAATTGCATCAACCAATCAGATGGTCTCAATTCTAAACTAATTTGCATAAGGGCTTTATTTGCTCTCCATAACTTACTGAGGTCCTTCCTAACCCTAGTTTAATTGAAAACCTACCAAACCAGCCACAGATAGTTGATAACAAGAGCATTTTTGACCAATTGTCTTGCTGGTTGAAGACTAATGCATGATAGTCCCAGCAAAAGTTGTAAAATAGAAAACTGTTGACTGACAGTATATAAACCAATCAGAATGGCTTATTTTGAATGACAGTTGCATCAACCAATCAGATGATCTCAATTCTGAACTAATTTGCATAAGGGCTTTATTTGCGCTCCATAACTTACTGAGGTCCTTCCTAACCCTAGTTTAATTGAAAACCTACAAAACCAGACACAGATAGTTGATAACAAGAGCATTCTTGACCAATTGTCTTGCTGGTTGAAGGCTAATGCGTGATGGTCCCAGCAAAAGTTGTAAAATAGAGAACTGTTGACTGACAGTACATAAACCAATCAGAATGGCTTATTTTGAATGACAATTGCATCAACCAATCAGATGGTCTTAATTCTAAACTAATTTGCATAAGGGCTTTATTTGCTCTCCATAACTTACTGAGGTCCTTCCTAACCCTAGTTTAATTGAAAACCTACAAAACCAGCCACAGATAGTTGATAACAAGAGCATTCTTGACCAATTGTCTTGCTGGTTGAAGACTAATGCATGATAGTCCCAGCAAAAGTTGTAAAATAGAGAACTGTTGACTGACAGTACATAAACCAATCAGAATGGTGTATTTTGAATGACAATTGCATCAACCAATCAGATGGTCTTAATTCTAAACTAATCTGCATAAGGGCTTTATTTGCTCTCCATAACTTACTGAGGTCCTTCCTAACCCTAGTTTAATTGAAAACCTACAAAACCAGCCACAGATAGTTGATAACAAGAGCATTCTTGACCAATTGTCTTGCTGGTTGAAGACTAATGCATGATAGTCCCAGCAAAAGTTGTAAAATAGAGAACTGTTGACTGACAGTACATAAACCAATCAGAATGGTGTATTTTGAATGACAATTGCATCAACCAATCAGATGGTCTCAATTCTAAACTAATTTGCATAAGGGCTTTATTTGCTCTCCATAACTTCCTGAGGTCCTTCCTAACCCTAGTTTAATTGAAAACCTATAAAACCAGCCACAGATAGCTCATAACAAGAGCATTCTTGACCAATTGTCTTGCTGGTTGAAGGCTATTGCGTGATGGTGCCAGCAAAAGTTGTAAAATAGAAAACTGTTGACTACATTCTTGACCAATTGTCTTGCTGGTTGAAGACTATTGCATGATGGTCCCAGCAAAAGATATAAAATAGAAAACTGTTGACTGACAGCACATAAACCAATCAGAATGGCTTATTTTGAATGACAATTGCATCAACCAATCAGATGGTCTCAATTCTAAACTAATTTGCATAAGAGCTTTATTTGCTCTCCATAACTTACTGAGGTCTTTCCTAACCCTAGTTTAATTGAAAACCTACAAAACCAGCCACAGATAGTTGATAACAAAAGCATTCTTGACCAAATGTCTTGCTGGTTGAAGACTAATGCATGATAGTCCCAGCAAAAGTTGTAAAATAGAGAACTGTTGACTGACAGTACATAAACCAATCAGAATGGCTTATTTTGAATGACAATTGCATCAACCAATCAGATGGTCTTAATTCTAAACTAATTTGCATAAGGGCTTTATTTGCTCTCCATAACTTACTGAGGTCCTTCCTAACCCTAGTTTAATTGAAAACCTACAAAACCAGCCACAGATAGTTGATAACAAGAGCATTCTTGACCAATTGTCTTGCTGGTTGAAGACTAATGCATGATAGTCCCAGCAAAAGTTGTAAAATAGAGAACTGTTGACTGACAGTACATAAACCAATCAGAATGGTATATTTTGAATGACAATTGCATCAACCAATCAGATGGTCTCAATTCTAAACTAATTTGCATAAGGGCTTTATTTGCTCTCCATAACTTACTGAGGTCTTTCCTAACCCTAGTTTAATTGAACACCTGCAGAACCAGCCACAGATAGTTGATAACAAGAGCATTCTTGACCAATTGTCTTGCTGGTTGAAGACTAATGCATGATATTCCCAGCAAAAGTTGTAAAATAGAAAACTGTTGACTGACAGTATATAAACCAATCAGAATAGCTTATTTTGAATGACAGTTGCATCAACCAATCAGATGGTCTCAATTCTAAACTAATTTGCATAAGGGCTTTATTTGCTCTCCATAACTTACTGAGGTCTTTCCTAACCCTAGTTTAATTGAAAACCTACAAAACCAGCCACAGATAGTTGATAACAAGAGCATTCTTGACCAAATGTCTTGCTGGTTGAAGACTAATGCATGATAGTCCCAGCAAAAGTTGTAAAATAGAGAACTGTTGACTGACAGCACATAAACCAATCAGAATGGCTTATTTTGAATGACAATTGCATCAACCAATCAGATGGTCTCAATTCTAAACTAATTTGCATAAGGGCTTTATTTGCTCTCCATAACTTACTGAGGTCCTTCCTAACCCTAGTTTAATTGAAAACCTACAAAACCAGCCACAGATAGTTGATAACAAGAGCATTCTTGACCAATTGTCTTGCTGGTTGAAGACTAATGCATGATACTCCCAGCAAAAGTTGTAAAATAGAGAACTGTTGACTGACAGTACATAAACCAATCAGAATGGTGTATTTTGAATGACAGTTGCATCAACCAATCAGATGGTCTCAATTCTGAACTAATTTGCATAAGGGCTTTATTTGCTCTTTATAACTTACTGAGGTCCTTCCTCACCCTAGTCTATTTGAACAACTGCAGAACTAGCCACAGATAGTTGATAACAAGAACATTATTGACCAAATGTCTTGCTGGTTGAAGACTATTGCATGATGGTCCCAGCAAACGTTGTAAAATAGGAAACTGTTGACTGATGGTACATAAACCAATCAGAATGGCTTATTTTGAATGACAGTTGCATCAACCAATCAGATGGTCTCAATTCTGAACTAATTTGCATAATGGCATTATTTGCTCTTCATAACTTACTGAGGTCCTTCCTCACCCTAGTCTAATTGAACACCTGCAGAACCAGCCACAGATAGTTGATAACAAGAACATTCTTGACCAATTGTCTTGCTGGTTGAAGGCTATTGCGTGATGGTGCCAGCAAAAGTTGTAAAATAGAAAACTGTTGACTACATTCTTGACCAATTGTCTTGCTGGTAGAAGACTATTGCATGATGGTCCCAGCAAAAGTTATAAAATAGAAAACTGTTGACTGACAGCACATAAACCAATCAGAATGGCTTATTTTGAATGACAATTGCATCAACCAATCAGATGGTCTCAATTCTAAACTAATTTGCATAAGGGCTTTATTTGCTCTCCATAACTTACTGAGGTCTTTCCTAACCCTAGTTTAATTGAAAACCTACCAAACCAGCCACAGATAGTTGATAACAAGAGCATTCTTGACCAATTGTCTTGCTGGTTGAAGACTAATGCATGATAGTCCCAGCAAAAGTTGTAAAATAGAAAACTGTTGACTGACAGTACATAAACCAATCAGAATGGCTTATTTTGAATGACAGTTGCATCAACCAATCATATGATCTCAATTCTGAACCAATTTGCATAAGGGCTTTATTTGCTCTTCATAACTTACTGAGGTCCTTCCTCACCCTAGTCTAATTGAACACCTGCAGAACCAGCCACAGATAGTTGATAACAAGAGCATTCTTGACCAATTGTCTTGCTGGTTGAAGACTAATGCATGATAGTCCCAGCAAAAGTTGTACAATAGAAAACTGTTGACTGACAGTATATAAACCAATCAGAATGGCTTATTTTGAATGATAGTTGCATCAACCAATCAGATGATCTCAATTCTGAACTAATTTGCATAAGGGCTTTATTTGCTCTCCATAACTTACTGAGGTCCTTCCTAACCCTAGTTTAATTGAAAACCTACAAAACCAGCCACAGATAGTTGATAACAAGAGCATTCTTGACCAATTGTCTTGCTGGTTGAAGACTAATGCATGATAGTCCCAGCAAAAGTTGTAAAATAGAGAACTGTTTACTGACAGTACATAAACCAATCAGAATGGTGTATTTTGAATGACAATTGCATCAACCAATCAGATGGTCTCAATTCTAAACTAATTTGCATAAGGGCTTTATTTGCTCTCCATAACTTACTGAGGTCTTTCCTAACCCTAGTTTAATTGAAAACCTACCAAACCAGCCACAGATAGTTGATAACAAGAGCATTCTTGACCAATTGTCTTGCTGGTTGAAGACTAATGCATGATAGTCCCAGCAAAAGATGTAAAATAGAAAACTGTTGACTGACAGTACATAAACCAATCAGAATGGCTTATTTTGAATGACAGTTGCATCAACCAATCATATGATCTCAATTCTGAACTAATTTGCATAAGGGCTTTATTTACTCTTCATAACTTACTGAGGTCCTTCCTCACCCTAGTCTAATAGAACACCTGCAGAACCAGCCACAGATAGTTGATAACAAGAGCATTCTTGACCAATTGTCTTGCTGGTGGAAGACTAATGCATGATAGTCCAAGCAAAAGTTGTAAAATAGAAAACTGTTGACTGACAGTATATAAACCAATCAGAATGGCTTATTTTGAATGACAGTTGCATCAACCAATCAGATGATCTCAATTCTGAACTAATTTGCATAAGGGCTATATTTGCTCTCCATAACTTACTGAGGTCCTTCCTAACCCTAGTTTAATTGAAAACCTACAAAACCCTCCACAGATAGTTGATAACAAGAGCATTCTTGACCAATTGTCTTGCTGGTTGAAGACTAATGCTTGATAGTCCCAGCAAAAGTTGTAAAATAGAGAACTGTTGACTGACAGTACATAAACCAATCAGAATGGCTTATTTTGAATGACAGTTGCATCAACCAATCAGATGGTCTCAATTCTGAACTAATTTGCATAATGGCTTTATTTGCTCTTCATAACTTACTGAGGTCCTTCCTCACCCTAGTCTAATTGAACACCTGCAGAACCAGCCACAGATAGTTGATAACAAGAACATTCTTGACCAATTGTCTTGCTGGTTGAAGGCTATTGCGTGATGGTGCCAGCAAAAGTTGTAAAATAGAAAACTGTTGACTACATTCTTGACCAATTGTCTTGCTGGTAGAAGACTAATGCATGATAGTCCCAGCAAAAGTTGTAAAATAGAGAACTGTTGACTGACAGTACATAAACCAATCAGAATGGTGTATTTTGAATGACAATTGCATCAACCAATCAGATGGTCTCAATTCTAAACTAATTTGCATAGGGGCTTTATTTGCTCTCCATAACTTACTGAGGTCCTTCCTAACCCTAGTTTAATTGAAAACATATAAAACCAGCCACAGATAGTTGATAACAAGAGCATTCTTGACCAATTGTCTTGCTGGTTGAAGGCTATTGCGTGATAGTGCCAGCAAAAGTTGTAAAATAGAAAACTGTTGACTACATTCTTGACCAATTGTCTTGCTGGTTGAAGACTATTGCATGATGATCCCAGCAAAAGTTATAAAATAGAAAACTGTTGACTGACAGCACATAAACCAATCAGAATGGCTTATTTTGAATGACAATTGCATCAACCAATCAGATGGTCTCAATTCTAAACTAATTTGCATAAGGGCTTTATTTGCTCTCCATAACTTACTGAGGTCTTTCCTAACCGTAGTTTAATTGAAAACCTACAAAACCAGCCACAGATAGTTGATAACAAGAGCATTCTTGACCAATTGTCTTGCTGGTTGAAGACTAATGCATGATAGTCCCAGCAAAAGTTGTAAAATAGAGAACTGTTGACTGACAGTATATAAACCAATCAGAATGGCTTATTTTGAATGACAGTTGCATCAACCAATCATATGATCTCAATTCTGAACTAATTTGCATAAGGGCTTTATTTGCTCTCCATAACTTACTTAGGTCCTTCCTAACCCTAGTTTAATTGAAAACCTACAAAACCAGCCACAGATAGTTGATAACAAGAGCATTCTTGACCAATTGTCTTGCTGGTTGAAGACTAATGCTTGATAGTCCCAGCAAAAGTTGTAATATAGAGAACTGTTGACTGACAGTACATAAACCAATCAGAATGGCTTATTTTGAATGACAGTTGCATCAACCAATCAGATGGTCTCAATTCTGAACTAATTTGCATAAGGGCTTTATTTGCTCTTTATAACTTACTGAGGTCCTTCCTCACCCTATTCTAATTGAACACCTGCAGAACCAGCCACAGATAGTTGATAACAAGAACATTATTGACCAATTGTCTTGCTGGTTGAAGACTATTGCATGATGGTCCCAGCAAACGTCGTAAAATAGAAAACTGTTGACTGACAGTATATAAACCAATCAGAATGGCTTATTTTGAATGACAGTTGCATCAACCAATCATATGATCTCAATTCTGAACCAATTTGCATAAGGGCTTTATTTGCTCTTCATAACTTACTGAGGTCCTTCCTCACCCTAGTCTAATTGAACACCTGCAGAACCAGCCACAGATAGTTGATAACAAGAGCATTCTTGACCAATTGTCTTGCTGGTTGAAGACTAATGCATGATAGTCCCAGCAAAAGTTGTAAAATAGAAAACTGTTGACTGACAGTATATAAACCAATCAGAATGGCTTATTTTGAATGACAGTTGCATCAAAAAATCAGATGATCTCAATTCTGAACTAATTTGCATAAGGGCTTTGTTTGCTCTCCATAACTTACTGAGGTCCTTCCTAACCCTAGTTTAATTGAAAACCTACAAAACCAGCCACAGATAGTTGATAACAAGAGCATTCTTGACCAATTGTCTTGCTGGTTGAAGACTAATGCATGATAGTCCCAGCAAAAGTTGTAAAATAGAGAACTGTTGACTGACAGTACATAAACCAATCAGAATGGTGTATTTTGAATGACAATTGCATCAACCAATCAGATGGTCTCAATTCTAAACTAATTTGCATAAGGGCTTTATTTGCTCTCCATAACTTACTGAGGTCCTTCCTAACCCTAGTTTAATTGAAAACCTATAAAACCAGCCACAGATAGTTCATAACAAGAGCATTCTTGACCAATTGTCTTGCTGGTTGAAGACTAATGAATGATAGTCCCAGCAAAAGTTGTAAAATAGAGAACTGTTGACTGACAGTACATAAACCAATCAGAATGGCTTATTTTGAATGACAATTGCATCAACCAATCAGATGGTCTCAATTCTGAACTAATTTGCATAAGGGCTTTATTTGCTCTCCATAACTTACTGAGGTCCTTCCTAACCCTAGTTTAATTGAAAACCTACAAAACCAGCCACAGATAGTTGATAACAAGAGCATTCTTGACCAATTGTCTTGCTGGTTGAAGACTAATGCATGATAGTCCCAGCATAAGTTGTAAAATAGAGAACTGTTGACTGACAGTACATAAACAAATCAGAATGGTGTATTTTGAATGACAATTGCATCAACCAATCAGATGGTCTCAATTCTAAACTAATTTGCATAGGGGCTTTATTTGCTCTCCATAACTTACTGAGGTCCTTCCTAACCCTAGTTTAATTGAAAACCTATAAAACAACCACAGATAGTTGATAACAAGAGCATTCTTGACCAATTGTCTTGCTGGTTGAAGGCTATTGCGTGATGGTGCCAGCAAAAGTTGTAAAATAGAAAACTGTTGACTACATTCTTGACCAATTGTCTTGCTGGTTAAAGACTATTGCATGATGGTTCCAGCAAAAGTTATAAAATAGAAAACTGTTGACTGACAGCACATAAACCAATCAGAATGGCTTATTTTGAATGACAATTGCATCAACCAATCAGATGGTCTCAATTCTAAACTAATTTGCATAAGGGCTTTATTTGCTCTCCATAACTTACTGAGGTCTTTCCTAACCCTAGTTTAATTGAAAACCTACAAAACCAGCCACAGATAGTTGATAACAAGAGCATTCTTGACCAAATGTCTTGCTGGTTGAAGACTAATGCATGATAGTCCCAGCAAAAGTTGTAAAATAGAGAACTGTTGACTGACAGTACATAAACCAATCAGAATGGCTTATTTTGAATGACAATTGCATCAACCAATCAGATGGTCTTAATTCTAAACTAATTTGCATAAGGGCTTTATTTGCTCTCCATAACTTACTGAGGTCCTTCCTAACCCGTAGTTTAATTGAAAACCTACAAAACCAGCCACAGATAGTTGATAAGAAGAGCATTCTTGACCAATTGTCTTGCTGGTTGAAGACTAATGCATGATACTCCCAGCAAAAGTTGTAAAATAGAGAACTGTTGACTGACAGTACATAAACCAATCAGAATGGTGTATTTTGAATGACAATTGCATCAACCAATCAGATGGTCTCAATTCTAAACTAATTTGCATAAGGGCTTTATTTGCTCTCCATAACTTACTGAGGTCCTTCCTAACCCTAGTTTAATTGAAAACTTATAAAACCAGCCACAGATAGTTGATAACAAGAGCATTCTTGACCAATTGTCATGCTGGTTGAAGACTAATGAATGATAGTCCCAGCAAAAGTTGTAAAATAGAGAACTGTTGACTGACAGTACATAAACCAATCAGAATGGCTTATTTTGAATGACAATTGCATCAACCAATCAGATGGTCTCAATTCTAAACTAATTTGCATAAGGGCTTTATTTGCTCTCCATAACTTACTGAGGTCTTTCCTAACCCTAGTTTAATTGAACACCTGCAGAACCAGCCACAGATAGTTGATAACAAGAGCATTCTTGACCAATTGTCTTGCTGGTTGAAGACTATTGCATGATGGTCCCAGCAAACGTTGTAAAATAGAAAACTGATGACTGACAGTATATAAACCAATCAGAATGGCTTATTTTGAATGACAGTTGCTTCAACCAATCATATGATCTCACTTCTGAACCAATTTGCATAAGGGCTTTATTTGCTCTTCATAACTTACTGAGGTCCTTCCTCACCCTAGTCTAATTGAACACCTGCAGAACCAGCCACAGATAGTTGATAACAAGAGCATTCTTGACCAATTGTCTTGCTGGTTGAAGACTAATGCATGATAGTCCCAGCAAAAGTTGTAAAATAGAAAACTGTTGACTGACAGTACATAAACCAATCAGAATGGCTTATTTTGAATGACAGTTGCATCAACCAATCATATGATCTCAATTCTGAACCAATTTGCATAAGGGCTTTATTTGCTCTTCATAACTTACTGAGGTCCTTCCTCACCCTAGTCTAATTGAACACCTGCAGAACCAGCCACAGATAGTTGATAACAAGAGCATTCTTGACCAATTGTCTTGCTGGTTGAAGACTAATGCATGATAGTCCCAGCAAAAGTTGTAAAATAGAAAACTGTTGACTACATTCTTGACCAATTGTCTTGCTGGTTGAAGACTATTGCATGATAGTCCCAGCAAAAGTTATAAAATAGAAAACTGTTGACTGACAGCACATAACCCAATCAGAATGGCTTATTTTGATTGACAATTGCTTCAACCAATCATATGATCTCACTTCTGAACCAATTTGCATAAGGGCTTTATTTGCTCTTCATAACTTACTGAGGTCCTTCCTCACCCTAGTCTAATTGAACACCTGCAGAACCAGCCACAGATAGTTGATAACAAGAGCATTCTTGACCAATTGTCTTGCTGGTTGAAGACTAATGCATGATAGTCCCAGCAAAAGTTGTAAAATAGAAAACTGTTGACTGACAGTACATAAACCAATCAGAATGGCTTATTTTGAATGACAGTTGCATCAACCAATCATATGATCTCAATTCTGAACCAATTTGCATAAGGGCTTTATTTGCTCTTCATAACTTACTGAGGTCCTTCCTCACCCTAGTCTAATTGAACACCTGCAGAACCAGCCACAGATAGTTGATAACAAGAGCATTCTTGACCAATTGTCTTGCTGGTTGAAGACTAATGCATGATAGTCCCAGCAAAAGTTGTAAAATAGAAAACTGTTGACTACATTCTTGACCAATTGTCTTGCTGGTTGAAGACTATTGCATGATAGTCCCAGCAAAAGTTATAAAATAGAAAACTGTTGACTGACAGCACATAACCCAATCAGAATGGCTTATTTTGATTGACAATTGCATCAACCAATCAGATGGTCTCAATTCTAAACTAATTTGCATAAGGGCTTTATTTGCTCTCCATAACTTACTGAGGTCTTTCCTAACCCTAGTTTAATTGAAAACCTACAAAACCAGCCACAGATAGTTGATAACAAGAGCATTCTTGACCAAATGTCTTGCTGGTTGAAGACTAATGCATGATAGTCCCAGCAAAAGTTGTAAAATAGAGAACTGTTGACTGACAGTACATAAACCAATCAGAATGGCTTATTTTGAATGACAATTGCATCAACCAATCAGATGGTCTTAATTCTAAACTAATTTGCATAAGGGCTTTATTTGCTCTCCATAATTAACTGAGGTCCTTCCTAACCCTAGTTTAATTGAAAACCTACAAAACCAGCCACAGATAGTTGATAACAAGAGCATTCTTGACCAATTGTCTTGCTGGTTGAAGACTAATGCATGATACTCCCAGCAAAAGTTGTAAAATAGAGAACTGTTGACTGACAGTACATAAACCAATCAGAATGGTGTATTTTGAATGACAATTGCATCAACCAATCAGATGGTCTCAATTCTAAACTAATTTGCATAAGGGCTTTATTTGCTCTCCATAACTTACTGAGGTCCTTCCTAACCCTAGTTTAATTGAAAACTTATAAAACCAGCCACAGATAGTTCATAACAAGAGCATTCTTGACCAATTGTCTTGCTGGTTGAAGACTAATGAATGATAGTCCCAGCAAAAGTTGTAAAATAGAGAACTGTTGACTGACAGTACATAAACCAATCAGAATGGCTTATTTTGAATGACAATTGCATCAACCAATCAGATGGTCTCAATTCTAAACTAATTTGCATAAGGGCTTTATTTGCTCTCCATAACTTACTGAGGTCTTTCCTAACCCTAGTTTAATTGAAAACCTACAAAACCAGCCACAGATAGTTGATAACAAGAGCATTCTTGACCAAATGTCTTGCTGGTTGAAGACTAATGCATGATAGTCCCAGCAAAAGTTGTAAAATAGAGAACTGTTGACTGACAGTACATAAACCAATCAGAATGGCTTATTTTGAATGACAATTGCATCAACCAATCAGATGGTCTTAATTCTAAACTAATTTGCATAAGGGCTTTATTTGCTCTCCATAACTTACTGAGATCCTTCCTAACCCTAGTTTAATTGAAAACCTACAAAACCAGCCACAGATAGTTGATAACAAGAGCATTCTTGACCAATTGTCTTGCTGGTTGAAGACTAATGCATGATAGTCCAAGCAAAAGTTGTAAAATAGAAAACTGTTGACTGACAGTACATAAACCAATCAGAATGGTGTATTTTGAATGACAGTTGCATCAACCAATCAGATGATCTCAATTCAGAACTAATTTGCATAAGGGCTATATTTGCTCTCCATAACTTACTGAGGTCCTTCCTAACCCTAGTTTAATTGAAAACCTACAAAACCGGCCACAGATAGTTGATAACAAGAGCATTCTTGACCAATTGTCTTGCTGGTTGAAGATTAATGCTTGATAGTCCCAGCAAAAGTTGTAAAATAGAGAACTGTTGACTGACAGTACATAAACCAATCAGAATGGCTTATTTTGAATGACAGTTGCATCAACCAATCAGATGGTCTCAATTCTGAACTAATTTGCATAAGGGCTTTATTTGCTCTTTATAACTTACTGAGGTCCTTCCTCACCCTATTCTAATTGAACAACTGCAGAACCAGCCACAGATAGTTGATAACAAGAACATTATTGACCAATTGTCTTGCTGGTTGAAGACTATTGCATGATGGTCCCAGCAAACGTTGTAAAATAGGAAACTGTTGACTGATGATTCATAAACCAATCAGAATGGCTTATTTTGAATGACAGTTGCATCAACCAATCAGATGGTCTCAATTCTGAACTAATTTGCATAATGGCTTTATTTGCTCTTCATAACTTACTGAGGTCCTTCCTCACCCTAGTCTAATTGAACACCTGCAGAACCAGCCACAGATAGTTGATAACAAGAACATTCTTGACCAATTGTCTTGCTGGTTGAAGGCTATTGCGTGATGGTGCCAGCAAAAGTTGTAAAATAGAAAACTGTTGACTACATTCTTGACCAATTTTTTGCTGGTAGAAGACTATTGCATGATGGTCCCAGCAAAAGTTATAAAATAGAAAACTGTTGACTGACAGCACATAAACCAATCAGAATGGCTTATTTTGAATGACAGTTGCATCAACCAATCATATGATCTCAATTCTGAACTAATTTGCATAAGGGCTATATTTGCTCTCCATAACTTACTGAGGTCCTTCCTAACCCTAGTTTAATTGAAAACCTATAAAACCAGCCACAGATAGTTCATAACAAGAGCATTCTTGACCAATTGTCTTGCTGGTTGATGACTAATGAATGATAGTCCCAGCAAAAGTTGTAAAATAGAGAACTGTTGACTGACAGTACATAAACCAATCAGAATGGCTTATTTTGAATGACAATTGCATCAACCAATCAGATGGTCTCAATTCTAAACTAATTTGCATAAGGGCTTTATTTGCTCTCCATAACTTACTGAGGTCTTTCCTAACCCTAGTTTAATTGAACACCTGCAGAACCAGCCACAGATAGTTGATAACAAGAGCATTCTTGACCAATTGTCTTGCTGGTTGAAGACTAATGCATGATAGTCCCAGCAAAAGTTGTAAAATAGAAAACTGTTGACTGACAGTATATAAACCAATCAGAATGGCTTATTTTGAATGACAGTTGCATCAACCAATCAGATGATCTCAATG
Organism: Crinia signifera; assembly: GCF_055691185.1. Lineage (NCBI taxonomy): Eukaryota > Metazoa > Chordata > Amphibia > Anura > Myobatrachidae > Crinia > Crinia signifera. Next base: position 113,366,811 of record NC_139219.1, on the reverse strand, counting down.
CTGAACTAATTTGCATAAGGGCTTTATTTGCTCTCCATAACTTACTGAGGTCCTTCCTAACCCTAGTTTAATTGAAAACCTACAAAACCAGCTACAGATAGTTGATAACAAGAGTATTCTTGACCAATTGTCTTGCTGGTTGAAGACTAATGCATGATAGTCCCAGCAAAAGTTGTAAAATAGAGAAATGTTGACTGACAGTACATAAACCAATCAGAATGGTGTATTTTGAATGACAATTGCATCAACCAATCAGATGGTCTCAATTCTAAACTAATTTGCATAGGGGCTTTATTTGCTCTCCATAACTTACTGAGGTCCTTCCTAACCCTAGTTTAATTGAAAACCTATAAAACCAGCCACAGATAGTTGATAACAAGAGCATTCTTGACCAATTGTCTTGCTGGTTGAAGGCTATTGCGTGATGGTGCCAGCAAAAGTTGTAAAATAGATAACTGTTGACTACATTCTTGACCAATTGTCTTGCTGGTTTAAGACTATTGCATGATGGTCCCAGCAAAAGTTATAAAATAGAAAACTGTTGACTGACAGCACATAAACCAATCAGAATGGCTTATTTTGAATGACAATTGCATCAACCAATCAGATGGTCTCAATTCTAAACTAATTTGCATAAGGGCTTTATTTGCTCTCCATAACTTACTGAGGTCTTTCCTAACCCTAGTTTAATTGAAAACCTACAAAACCAGCCACAGATAGTTGATAACAAGAGCATTCTTGACCAAATGTCTTGCTGGTTGAAGACTAATGCATGATAGTCCCAGCAAAAGTTGTAAAATAGAGAACTGTTGACTGACAGTACATAAACCAATCAGAATGGTGTATTTTGAATGACAATTGCATCAAAAAATCAGATGGTCTCAATTCTAAACTAATTTGCATAAGGGCTTTATTTGCTCTCCATAACTTACTGAGGTCCTTCCTAACCCTAGTTTAATTGAAAACCTATAAAACCAGCCACAGATAGTTCATAACAAGAGCATTCTTGACCAATTGTCTTGCTGGTTGAAGACTATTGCATGATGGTCCCAGCAAAAGTTATAAAATAGAAAACTGTTGACTGACAGCACATAAACCAATCAGAATGGATTATTTTGAATGACAATTGCATCAACCAATCAGATGGTCTTAATTCTAAACTAATTCGCATAAGGGCTTTATTTGCTCTCCATAACTTACTGAGGTCTTTCCTAACCCTAGTTTAATTGAAAACCTACAAAACCAGCCACAGATAGTTGATAACAAGAGCATTCTTGACCAAATGTCTTGCTGGTTGAACACTAATGCATGATAGTCCCAGCAAAAGTTGTAAAATAGAAAACTGTTGACTGACAGTATATAAACCAATCAGAATGGCTTATTTTGAATGACAGTTGCATCAACCAATCAGATGGTCTCAATTCTGAACTAATTTGCATAAGGGCTTTATTTGCTCTCCATAACTTACTGAGGTCCTTCCTAACCCTAGTTTAATTGAAAACCTACAAAACCATCCACAGATAGTTGATAACAAGAGCATTCTTGACCAATTGTCTTGCTGGTTGAAGACTAATGCATGATAGTCCCAGCAAAAGTTGTAAAATAGAGAACTGTTGACTGACAGTACATAAACCAATCAGAATGGTGTATTTTGAATGACAATTGCATCAAAAAATCAGATTTTCTTAATTCTAAACTAATCTGCATAAGGGCTTTATTTGCTCTCCATAACTTACTGAGGTCCTTCCTAACCCTAGTTTAATTGAAAACCTACAAAACCAGCCACAGATAGTTGATAACAAGAGCATTCTTGACCAATTGTCTTGCTGGTTGAAGACTAATGCATGATAGTCCCAGCAAAAGTTGTAAAATAGAGAACTGTTGACTGACAGTACATAAAACAATCAGAATGGCTTATTTTGAATGACAATTGCATCAACCAATCAGATGGTCTCAATTCTAAACCAATTTGCATAAGGGCTTTATTTGCTCTCCATAACTTACTGAGGTCTTTCCTAACCCTAGTTTATTTGAACACCTGCAGAACCAGCCACAGATAGTTGATAACAAGAGCATTCTTGACCAATTGTCTTGCTGGTTGAAGACTAATGCATGATAGTCCCAGCAAAAGTTGTAAAATAGAAAACTGTTGACTGACAGTATATAAACCAATCAGAATTCCTTATTTTGAATGACAGTTGCATCAACCAATCAGATGATCTCAATTCTGAACTAATTTGCATAAGGGCTTTATTTGCTCTCCATAACTTACTGAGGTCCTTCCTAACCCTAGTTTAATTGAAAACCTACAAAACCATCCACAGATAGTTGATTACAAGAGCATTCTTGACCAATTGTCTTGCTGGTTGAAGACTAATGCATGATAGTCCCAGCAAAAGTTGTAAAATAGAGAACAGTTGACTGACAGTACATAAACCAATCAGAATGGTGTATTTTGAATGACAATTGCATCAACCAATCAGATGGTCTTAATTCTAAACTAATTTGCATAAGGGCTTTATTTGCTCTCCATAACTTACTGAGGTCCTTCCTAACCCTAGTTTAATTGAAAACCTACAAAACCAGCCACAGATAGTTGATAACAAGAGCATTCTTGACCAATTGTCTTGCTGGTTGAAGACTAATGCATGATAGTCCCAGCAAAAGTTGTAAAATAGAGAACTGTTGACTGACAGTACATAAACCAATCAGAATGGCTTATTTTGAATGACAATTGCATCAACCAAACAGATGGTCTCAATTCTAAACTAATTTGCATAAGGGCTTTATTTGCTCTCCATAACTTACTGAGGTCTTTCCTAACCCTAGTTTAATTGAACACCTGCAGAACCAGCCACAGATAGTTGATAACAAGAGCATTCTTGACCAATTGTCTTGCTGGTTGAAGACTAATGCATGATAGTCCCAGCAAAAGTTGTAAAATAGAAAACTGTTGACTGACAGTATATAAACCAATCAGAATTCCTTATTTTGAATGACAGTTGCATCAACCAATCAGATGATCTCAATTCTGAACTAATTTGCATAAGGGCTTTATTTGCTCTCCATAACTTACTGAGGTCCATCCTAACCCTAGTTTAATTGAAAACCTACAAAACCATCCACAGATAGTTGATTACAAGAGCATTCTTGACCAATTGTCTTGCTGGTTGAAGACTAATGCATGATAGTCCCAGCAAAAGTTGTAAAATAGAGAACAGTTGACTGACAGTACATAAACCAATCAGAATGGTGTATTTTGAATGACAATTGCATCAACCAATCAGATGGTCTTAATTCTAAACTAATTTGCATAAGGGCTTTATTTGCTCTCCATAACTTACTGAGGTCCTTCCTAACCCTAGTTTAATTGAAAACCTACAAAACCAGCCACAGATAGTTGATAACAAGAGCATTCTTGACCAATTGTCTTGCTGGTTGAAGACTAATGCATGATAGTCCCAGCAAAAGTTGTAAAATAGAGAACTGTTGACTGACAGTACATAAACCAATCAGAATGGTGTATTTTGAATGACAATTGCATCAACCAATCAGATGGTCTCAATTCTAAACTAATTTGCATAGGGGCTTTATTTGCTCTCCATAACTTACTGAGGTCCTTCCTAACCCTAGTTTAATTGAAAACCTATAAAACCAGCCACATATAGTTGATAACAAGAGCATTCTTGACCAATTGTCTTGCTGGTTGAAGGCTATTGCGTGATGGTGCCAGCAAAAGTTGTAAAATAGAAAACTGTTGACTACATTCTTGACCAATTGTCTTGCTGGTTGAAGACTATTGCATGATGGTCCCAGCAAAAGTTATAAAATAGAAAACTGTTGACTGGCAGCACATAAACAAATCAGAATGGCTTATTTTGAATGACAATTGCATCAACCAATCAGATGGTCTCAATTCTAAACTAATTTGCATAAGGGCTTTATTTGCTCTCCATAACTTACTGAGGTCTTTCCTAACCCTAGTTTAATTGAAAACCTACAAAACCAGCCACAGATAGTTGATAACAAGAGCATTCTTGACCAATTGTCTTGCTGGTTGAAGACTAATGCTTGATAGTTCCAGCAAAAGTTGTAAAATAGAGAACTGTTGACTGACAGTATATAAACCAATCAGAATGGCTTATTTTGAATGACAGTTGCATCAACCATTAAGATGGTCTCAATTCTGAACTAATTTGCATAAGGGCTTTATTTGCTCTTTATAACTTACTGAGGTCCTTCCTCACCCTATTCTAATTGAACAACTGCAGAACCAGCCACAGATAGTTGATAACAAGAACATTATTGACCAATTATCTTGCTGGTTGAAGACTATTGCATGATGGTCCCAGCAAACGTTGTAAAATAGGAAACTGTTGACTGATGGTACATAAACCAATCAGAATGGCTTATTTTAAATGACAGTTGCATCAACCAATCAGATGGTCTCAATTCTGAACTAATTTGCATAATGGCTTTATTTGCTCTTCATAACTTACTGAGGTCCTTCCTCACCCTAGTCTTATTGAACACCTGCAGAACCAGCCACAGATAGTTGATAACAAGAACATTCTTGACCAATTGTCTTGCTGGTTGAAGGCTATTGCGTGATGGTGCCAGCAAAAGTTGTAAAATAGAAAACTGTTGACTACATTCTTGAACAATTGTCTTGCTGGTAGAAGACTATTGCATGATGGTCCCAGCAAAAGTTATAAAATAGAAAACTGTTGACTGACAGCACATAAACCAATCAGAATGGCTTATTTTGAATGACAATTGCATCAACCAATCAGATGGTCTCAATTCTAAACTAATTTGCATAAGGGCTTTATTTGCTCTCCATAACTTACTGAGGTCCTTCCTAACCCTAGTTTAATTGAAAACCTACCAAACCAGCCACAGATAGTTGATAACAAGAGCATTTTTGACCAATTGTCTTGCTGGTTGAAGACTAATGCATGATAGTCCCAGCAAAAGTTGTAAAATAGAAAACTGTTGACTGACAGTATATAAACCAATCAGAATGGCTTATTTTGAATGACAGTTGCATCAACCAATCAGATGATCTCAATTCTGAACTAATTTGCATAAGGGCTTTATTTGCTCTCCATAACTTACTGAGGTCCTTCCTAACCCTAGTTTAATTGAAAACCTACAAAACCAGCCACAGATAGTTGATAACAAGAGCATTCTTGACCAATTGTCTTGCTGGTTGAAGGCTAATGCGTGATGGTCCCAGCAAAAGTTGTAAAATAGAGAACTGTTGACTGACAGTACATAAACCAATCAGAATGGCTTATTTTGAATGACAATTGCATCAACCAATCAGATGGTCTTAATTCTAAACTAATTTGCATAAGGGCTTTATTTGCTCTCCATAACTTACTGAGGTCCTTCCTAACCCTAGTTTAATTGAAAACCTACAAAACCAGCCACAGATAGTTGATAACAAGAGCATTCTTGACCAATTGTCTTGCTGGTTGAAGACTAATGCATGATAGTCCCAGCAAAAGTTGTAAAATAGAGAACTGTTGACTGACAGTACATAAACCAATCAGAATGGTGTATTTTGAATGACAATTGCATCAACCAATCAGATGGTCTTAATTCTAAACTAATCTGCATAAGGGCTTTATTTGCTCTCCATAACTTACTGAGGTCCTTCCTAACCCTAGTTTAATTGAAAACCTACAAAACCAGCCACAGATAGTTGATAACAAGAGCATTCTTGACCAATTGTCTTGCTGGTTGAAGACTAATGCATGATAGTCCCAGCAAAAGTTGTAAAATAGAGAACTGTTGATTGACAGTACATAAACCAATCAGAATGGTGTATTTTGAATGACAATTGCATCAACCAATCAGATGGTCTCAATTCTAAACTAATTTGCATAAGGGCTTTATTTGCTCTCCATAACTTACTGAGGTCCTTCCTAACCCTAGTTTAATTGAAAACCTATAAAACCAGCCACAGATAGCTCATAACAAGAGCATTCTTGACCAATTGTCTTGCTGGTTGAAGGCTATTGCGTGATGGTGCCAGCAAAAGTTGTAAAATAGAAAACTGTTGACTACATTCTTGACCAATTGTCTTGCTGGTTGAAGACTATTGCATGATGGTCCCAGCAAAAGATATAAAATAGAAAACTGTTGACTGACAGCACATAAACCAATCAGAATGGCTTATTTTGAATGACAATTGCATCAACCAATCAGATGGTCTCAATTCTAAACTAATTTGCATAAGAGCTTTATTTGCTCTCCATAACTTACTGAGGTCTTTCCTAACCCTAGTTTAATTGAAAACCTACAAAACCAGCCACAGATAGTTGATAACAAAAGCATTCTTGACCAAATGTCTTGCTGGTTGAAGACTAATGCATGATAGTCCCAGCAAAAGTTGTAAAATAGAGAACTGTTGACTGACAGTACATAAACCAATCAGAATGGCTTATTTTGAATGACAATTGCATCAACCAATCAGATGGTCTTAATTCTAAACTAATTTGCATAAGGGCTTTATTTGCTCTCCATAACTTACTGAGGTCCTTCCTAACCCTAGTTTAATTGAAAACCTACAAAACCAGCCACAGATAGTTGATAACAAGAGCATTCTTGACCAATTGTCTTGCTGGTTGAAGACTAATGCATGATAGTCCCAGCAAAAGTTGTAAAATAGAGAACTGTTGACTGACAGTACATAAACCAATCAGAATGGTATATTTTGAATGACAATTGCATCAACCAATCAGATGGTCTCAATTCTAAACTAATTTGCATAAGGGCTTTATTTGCTCTCCATAACTTACTGAGGTCTTTCCTAACCCTAGTTTAATTGAACACCTGCAGAACCAGCCACAGATAGTTGATAACAAGAGCATTCTTGACCAATTGTCTTGCTGGTTGAAGACTAATGCATGATATTCCCAGCAAAAGTTGTAAAATAGAAAACTGTTGACTGACAGTATATAAACCAATCAGAATAGCTTATTTTGAATGACAGTTGCATCAACCAATCAGATGGTCTCAATTCTAAACTAATTTGCATAAGGGCTTTATTTGCTCTCCATAACTTACTGAGGTCTTTCCTAACCCTAGTTTAATTGAAAACCTACAAAACCAGCCACAGATAGTTGATAACAAGAGCATTCTTGACCAAATGTCTTGCTGGTTGAAGACTAATGCATGATAGTCCCAGCAAAAGTTGTAAAATAGAGAACTGTTGACTGACAGCACATAAACCAATCAGAATGGCTTATTTTGAATGACAATTGCATCAACCAATCAGATGGTCTCAATTCTAAACTAATTTGCATAAGGGCTTTATTTGCTCTCCATAACTTACTGAGGTCCTTCCTAACCCTAGTTTAATTGAAAACCTACAAAACCAGCCACAGATAGTTGATAACAAGAGCATTCTTGACCAATTGTCTTGCTGGTTGAAGACTAATGCATGATACTCCCAGCAAAAGTTGTAAAATAGAGAACTGTTGACTGACAGTACATAAACCAATCAGAATGGTGTATTTTGAATGACAGTTGCATCAACCAATCATATGATCTCAATTCTGAACTAATTTGCATAAGGGCTTTATTTGCTCTTCATAACTTACTGAGGTCCTTCCTCACCCTAGTCTAATAGAACACCTGCAGAACCAGCCACAGATAGTTGATAACAAGAGCATTCTTGACCAATTGTCTTGCTGGTTGAAGACTAATGCTTGATAGTCCCAGCAAAAGTTGTAAAATAGAGAACTGTTGACTGACAGTACATAAACCAATCAGAATGGCTTATTTTGAATGACAGTTGCATCAACCAATCAGATGGTCTCAATTCTGAACTAATTTGCATAAGGGTTTTATTTGCTCTTTATAACTTACTGAGGTCCTTCCTCACCCTAGTCTATTTGAACAACTGCAGAACTAGCCACAGATAGTTGATAACAAGAACATTATTGACCAATTGTCTTGCTGGTTGAAGACTATTGCATGATGGTCCCAGCAAACGTTGTAAAATAGGAAACTGTTGACTGATGGTACATAAACCAATCAGAATGGCTTATTTTGAATGACAGTTGCATCAACCAATCAGATGGTCTCAATTCTGAACTAATTTGCATAATGGCATTATTTGCTCTTCATAACTTACTGAGGTCCTTCCTCACCCTAGTCTAATTGAACACCTGCAGAACCAGCCACAGATAGTTGATAACAAGAACATTCTTGACCAATTGTCTTGCTGGTTGAAGGCTATTGCGTGATGGTGCCAGCAAAAGTTGTAAAATAGAAAACTGTTGACTACATTCTTGACCAATTGTCTTGCTGGTAGAAGACTATTGCATGATGGTCCCAGCAAAAGTTATAAAATAGAAAACTGTTGACTGACAGCACATAAACCAATCAGAATGGCTTATTTTGAATGACAATTGCATCAACCAATCAGATGGTCTCAATTCTAAACTAATTTGCATAAGGGCTTTATTTGCTCTCCATAACTTACTGAGGTCTTTCCTAACCCTAGTTTAATTGAAAACCTACCAAACCAGCCACAGATAGTTGATAACAAGAGCATTCTTGACCAATTGTCTTGCTGGTTGAAGACTAATGCATGATAGTCCCAGCAAAAGTTGTAAAATAGAAAACTGTTGACTGACAGTACATAAACCAATCAGAATGGCTTATTTTGAATGACAGTTGCATCAACCAATCATATGATCTCAATTCTGAACCAATTTGCATAAGGGCTTTATTTGCTCTTCATAACTTACTGAGGTCCTTCCTCACCCTAGTCTAATTGAACACCTGCAGAACCAGCCACAGATAGTTGATAACAAGAGCATTCTTGACCAATTGTCTTGCTGGTTGAAGACTAATGCATGATAGTCCCAGCAAAAGTTGTACAATAGAAAACTGTTGACTGACAGTATATAAACCAATCAGAATGGCTTATTTTGAATGATAGTTGCATCAACCAATCAGATGATCTCAATTCTGAACTAATTTGCATAAGGGCTTTATTTGCTCTCCATAACTTACTGAGGTCCTTCCTAACCCTAGTTTAATTGAAAACCTACAAAACCAGCCACAGATAGTTGATAACAAGAGCATTCTTGACCAATTGTCTTGCTGGTTGAAGACTAATGCATGATAGTCCCAGCAAAAGTTGTAAAATAGAGAACTGTTTACTGACAGTACATAAACCAATCAGAATGGTGTATTTTGAATGACAATTGCATCAACCAATCAGATGGTCTCAATTCTAAACTAATTTGCATAAGGGCTTTATTTGCTCTCCATAACTTACTGAGGTCTTTCCTAACCCTAGTTTAATTGAACACCTGCAGAACCAGCCACAGATAGTTGATAACAAGAGCATTCTTGACCAATTGTCTTGCTGGTTGAAGACTAATGCATGATATTCCCAGCAAAAGTTGTAAAATAGAAAACTGTTGACTGACAGTATATAAACCAAGCAGAATAGCTTATTTTGAATGACAGTTGCATCAACCAATCAGATGGTCTCAATTCTAAACTAATTTGCATAAGGGCTTTATTTGCTCTCCATAACTTACTAAAGGTCTTTCCTAACCCTAGTTTAATTGAAAACCTACAAAACCAGCCACAGATAGTTGATAACAAGAGCATTCTTGACCAATTGTCTTGCTGGTTGAAGACTAATGCATGATAGTCCCAGCAAAAGTTGTAAAATAGAAAATTGTTGACTGACAGTACATAAACCAATCAGAATGGCTTATTTTGAATGACAGTTGCATCAACCAATCATATGATCTCAATTCTGAACTAATTTGCATAAGGGCTTTATTTGCTCTTCATAACTTACTGAGGTCCTTCCTCACCCTAGTCTAATAGAACACCTGCAGAACCAGCCACAGATAGTTGATAACAAGAGCATTCTTGACCAATTGTCTTGCTGGTTGAAGACTAATGCATGATAGTCCAAGCAAAAGTTGTAAAATAGAAAACTGTTGACTGACAGTATATAAACCAATCAGAATGGCTTATTTTGAATGACAGTTGCATCAACCAATCAGATGATCTCAATTCTGAACTAATTTGCATAAGGGCTATATTTGCTCTCCATAACTTACTGAGGTCCTTCCTAACCCTAGTTTAATTGAAAACCTACAAAACCATCCACAGATAGTTGATAACAAGAGCATTCTTGACCAATTGTCTTGCTGGTTGAAGACTAATGCTTGATAGTCCCAGCAAAAGTTGTAAAATAGAGAACTGTTGACTGACAGTACATAAACCAATCAGAATGGCTTATTTTGAATGACAGTTGCATCAACCAATCAGATGGTCTCAATTCTGAACTAATTTGCATAATGGCTTTATTTGCTCTTCATAACTTACTGAGGTCCTTCCTCACCCTAGTCTAATTGAACAACTGCAGAACCAGCCACAGATAGTTGATAACAAGAACATTATTGACCAATTGTCTTGCTGGTTGAAGACTATTGCATGATGGTCCCAGCAAACGTTGTAAAATAGGAAACTGTTGACTGATGGTACATAAACCAATCAGAATGGCTTATTTTGAATGACAGTTGCATCAACCAATCAGATGGTCTCAATTCTGAACTAATTTGCATAATGGCTTTATTTGCTCTTCATAACTTACTGAGGTCCTTCCTCACCCTAGTCTAATTGAACACCTGCAGAACCAGCCACAGATAGTTGATAACAAGAACATTCTTGACCAATTGTCTTGCTGGTTGAAGGCTATTGCGTGATGGTGCCAGCAAAAGTTGTAAAATAGAAAACTGTTGACTACATTCTTGACCAATTGTCTTGCTGGTAGAAGACTATTGCATGATGGTCCCAGCAAAAGTTATAAAATAGAAAACTGTTGACTGACAGCACATAAACCAATCAGAATGGCTTATTTTGAATGACAATTGCATCAACCAATCAGATGGTCTCAATTCTAAACTAATTTGCATAAGGGCTTTATTTGCTCTCCATAACTTACTGAGGTCTTTCCTAACCCTAGTTTAATTGAAAACCTACCAAACCAGCCACAGATAGTTGATAACAAGAGCATTCTTGACCAATTGTCTTGCTGGTTGAAGACTAATGCATGATAGTCCCAGCAAAAGTTGTAAAATAGAAAACTGTTGACTGACAGTACATAAACCAATCAGAATGGCTTATTTTGAATGACAGTTGCATCAACCAATCATATGATCTCAATTCTGAACCAATTTGCATAAGGGCTTTATTTGCTCTTCATAACTTACTGAGGTCCTTCCTCACCCTAGTTTAATTGAAAACCTACAAAACCAGCCACAGGAGGGTTTTGTAGGTTTTCAATTAAACTAGGGTTAGGAAGGACCTCAGTAAGTTATGGAGAGCAAATAAAGCCGTTATGCAAATTAGTTCAGAATTGAGATCATCTGATTGGTTGATGCAACTGTCATTCAAAATAAGCCATTCTGATTGGTTTATATACTGTCAGTCAACAGTTTTCTATTTTACAACTTTTGCTGGGACTATCATGCATTAGTCTTCAACCAGCAAGACAATTGGTCAAGAATGCTCTTGTTATCAACTATCTGTGGCTGGTTCTGCAGGTGTTCAATTAAACTAGGGTTAGGAAAGACCTCAGTAAGTTATGGAGAGCAAATAAAGCCCTTATGCAAATTAGTTTAGAATTGAGACCATCTGATTGGTTGATGCAATTGACATTCAAAATAAGCCATTCTGATTGGTTTATGTACTGTCAGTCAACAGTTCTCTATTTTACAACTTTTGCTGGGACTATCATTCATTAGTCTTCAACCAGCAAGACAATTGGTCAAGAATGCTCTTGTTATGAACCATCTGTGGCTGGTTTTATAAGTTTTCAATTAAACTAGGGTTAGGAAGGACCTCAGTAAGTTATGGAGAGCAAATAAAGCCCTTATGCAAATTAGTTTAGAATTAAGACCATCTGATTGGTTGATGCAATTGTCATTCAAAATAAGCCATTCTGATTGGTTTATGTACTGTCAGTCAACAGTACTCTATTTTACAACTTTTGCTGGGACTATCATGCATTAGTCTTCAACCAGCAAGACAATTGGTCAAGAATGCTCTTGTTATCAACTATCTGTGGCTGGTTCTGCAGGTGTTCAATTAAACTAGGGTTAGGAAAGACCTCAGTAAGTTATGGAGAGCAAATAAAGCCCTTATGCAAATTAGTTTAGAATTGAGACCATCTGATTGGTTGATGCAATTGTCATTCAAAATAAGCCATTCTGATTGGTTTATGTGCTGTCAGTCAACAGTTTTCTATTTTATAACTTTTGCTGGGACCATCATGCAATAGTCTTCAACCAGCAAGACAATTGGTCAAGAATGTAGTCAACAGTTTTCTATTTTACAACTTTTGCTGGCACCATCAAGCAATAGCCTTCAACCAGCAAGACAATTGGTCAAGAATGCTCTTGTTATCAACTATCTGTGGCTGGTTTTATAGGTTTTCAATTAAACTAGGGTTAGGAAAGACCTCAGTAAGTTATGGAGAGCAAATAAAGCCCTTATGCAAATTAGTTTAGAATTGAAACCATCTGATTGGTTGATGCAATTGTCATTCAAAATACACCATTCTGATTGGTTTATGTACTGTCAGTCAACAGTTTTCTATTTTACAACTTTTGCTGGGACTATCATGCATTAGTCTTCAACCAGCAAGACAATTGGTCAAGAATGCTCTTGTTATCAACTATCTGTGGCTGGTTTGGTAGGTTTTCAATTAAACTAGGGTTAGGAAAGACCTCAGTAAGTTATGGAGAGCAAATAAAGCCCTTATGCAAATTAGTTTAGAATTGAGACCATCTGATTGGTTGATGCAATTGTCATTCAAAATAAGCCATTCTGATTGGTTTATGTGCTGTCAGTCAACAGTTTTCTATTTTATAACTTTTGCTGGGACCATCATGCAATAGTCTTCTACCAGCAAGACAATTGGTCAAGAATGTAGTCAACAGTTTTCTATTTTACAACTTTTGCTGGCACCATCACGCAATAGCCTTCAACCAGCAAGACAATTGGTCAAGAATGTTCTTGTTATCAACTATCTGTGGCTGGTTCTGCAGGTGTTCAATTAGACTAGGGTGAGGAAGGACCTCAGTAAGTTATGAAGAGCAAATAAAGCCATTATGCAAATTAGTTCAGAATTGAGACCATCTGATTGGTTGATGCAACTGTCATTCAAAATAAGCCATTCTGATTGGTTTATGTACCATCAGTCAACAGTTTCCTATTTTACAACGTTTGCTGGGACCATCATGCAATAGTCTTCAACCAGCAAGACAATTGGTCAATAATGTTCTTGTTATCAACTATCTGTGGCTGGTTCTGCAGTTGTTCAATTAGACTAGGGTGAGGAAGGACCTCAGTAAGTTATGAAGAGCAAATAAAGCCATTATGCAAATTAGTTCAGAATTGAGACCATCTGATTGGTTGATGCAACTGTCATTCAAAATAAGCCATTCTGATTGGTTTATGTACTGTCAGTCAACAGTTCTCTATTTTACAACTTTTGCTGGGACTATCAAGCATTAGTCTTCAACCAGCAAGACAATTGGTCAAGAATGCTCTTGTTATCAACTATCTGTGGATGGTTTTGTAGGTTTTCAATTAAACTAGGGTTAGGAAGGACCTCAGTAAGTTATGGAGAGCAAATATAGCCCTTATGCAAATTAGTTCAGAATTGAGATCATCTGATTGGTTGATGCAACTGTCATTCAAAATACACCATTCTGATTGGTTTATGTACTGTCAGTAAACAGTTCTTTTGCTTGGACTATCATGCTTTATTTGCTCTCCATAACTTACTGAGGTCTTTCCTAACCCTAGTTTAATTGAAAACCTACAAAACCAGCCACAGATAGAAGATAACAAGAGCATTCTTGACCAATTGTCTTGCTGGTTGAAGACTAATGCATGATTGTCTTGCTGGTTGAAGACTAATGCATGATAGTCCCAGCAAAAGTTGTAAAATAGAAAATTGTTGACTGACAGTACATAAACCAATCAGAATGGCTTATTTTGAATGACAGTTGCATCAACCAATCATATGATCTCAATTCTGAACTAATTTGCATAAGGGCTTTATTTGCTCTTCATAACTTACTGAGGTCCTTCCTCACCCTAGTCTAATAGAACACCTGCAGAACCAGCCACAGATAGTTGATAACAAGAGCATTCTTGACCAATTGTCTTGCTGGTTGAAGACTAATGCATGATAGTCCAAGCAAAAGTTGTAAAATAGAAAACTGTTGACTGACAGTATATAAACCAATCAGAATGGCTTATTTTGAATGACAGTTGCATCAACCAATCAGATGATCTCAATTCTGAACTAATTTGCATAAGGGCTATATTTGCTCTCCATAACTTACTGAGGTCCTTCCTAACCCTAGTTTAATTGAAAACCTACAAAACCATCCACAGATAGTTGATAACAAGAGCATTCTTGACCAATTGTCTTGCTGGTTGAAGACTAATGCTTGATAGTCCCAGCAAAAGTTGTAAAATAGAGAACTGTTGACTGACAGTACATAAACCAATCAGAATGGCTTATTTTGAATGACAGTTGCATCAACCAATCAGATGGTCTCAATTCTGAACTAATTTGCATAATGGCTTTATTTGCTCTTCATAACTTACTGAGGTCCTTCCTCACCCTAGTCTAATTGAACAACTGCAGAACCAGCCACAGATAGTTGATAACAAGAACATTATTGACCAATTGTCTTGCTGGTTGAAGACTATTACATGATGGTCCCAGCAAACGTTGTAAAATAGGAAACTGTTGACTGATGGTACATAAACCAATCAGAATGGCTTATTTTGAATGACAGTTGCATCAACCAATCAGATGGTCTCAATTCTGAACTAATTTGCATAATGGCTTTATTTGCTCTTCATAACTTACTGAGGTCCTTCCTCACCCTAGTCTAATTGAACACCTGCAGAACCAGCCACAGATAGTTGATAACAAGAACATTCTTGACCAATTGTCTTGCTGGTTGAAGGCTATTGCGTGATGGTGCCAGCAAAAGTTGTAAAATAGAAAACTGTTGACTACATTCTTGACCAATTGTCTTGCTGGTAGAAGACTATTGCATGATGGTCCCAGCAAAAGTTATAAAATAGAAAACTGTTGACTGACAGCACATAAACCAATCAGAATGGCTAATTTTGAATGACAATTGCATCAACCAATCAGATGGTCTCAATTCTAAACTAATTTGCATAAGGGCTTTATTTGCTCTCCATAACTTACTGAGGTCTTTCCTAACCCTAGTTTAATTGAAAACCTACCAAACCAGCCACAGATAGTTGATAACAAGAGCATTCTTGACCAATTGTCTTGCTGGTTGAAGACTAATGCATGATAGTCCCAGCAAAAGTTGTAAAATAGAAAACTGTTGACTGACAGTACATAAACCAATCAGAATGGCTTATTTTGAATGACAGTTGCATCAACCAATCATATGATCTCAATTCTGAACCAATTTGCATAAGGGCTTTATTTGCTCTTCATAACTTACTGAGGTCCTTCCTCACCCTAGTTTAATTGAAAACCTACAAAACCAGCCACAGATAGTTGATAACAAGAGCATTCTTGACCAATTGTCTTGCTGGTTGAAGACTAATGCATGATAGTCCCAGCAAAAGTTGTAAAATAGAGAACTGTTGACTGACAGTACATAAACCAATCAGAATGGTGTATTTTGAATGACAATTGCATCAACCAATCAGATGGTCTCAATTCTAAACTAATTTGCATAGGGGCTTTATTTGCTCTCCATAACTTACTGAGGTCCTTCCTAACCCTAGTTTAATTGAAAACCTATAAAACCAGCCACAGATAGTTGATAACAAGAGCATTCTTGACCAATTGTCTTGCTGGTTGAAGGCTATTGCTTGATGGTGCCAGCAAAAGTTGTAAAATAGAAAACTGTTGACTACATTCTTGACCAATTGTCTTGCTGGTTGAAGACTATTGCATGATGGTCCCAGCAAAAGTTATAAAATAGAAAACTGTTGACTGACAGCACATAAACCAATCAGAATGGCTTATTTTGAATGACAATTGCATCAACCAATCAGATGGTCTCAATTCTAAACTAATTTGCATAAGGGCTTTATTTGCTCTCCATAACTTACTGAGGTCTTTCCTAACCCTAGTTTAATTGAACACCTGCAGAACCAGCCACAGATAGTTGATAACAAGAGCATTCTTGACCAATTGTCTTGCTGGTTGAAGACTAATGCATGATAGTCCCAGCAAAAGTTGTAAAATAGAGTACTGTTGACTGACAGTACATAAACCAATCAGAATGGCTTATTTTGAATGACAATTGCATCAACCAATCAGATGGTCTTAATTCTAAACTAATTTGCATAAGGGCTTTATTTGCTCTCCATAACTTACTGAGGTCCTTCCTAACCCTAGTTTAATTGAAAACTTATAAAACCAGCCACAGATGGTTCATAACAAGAGCATTCTTGACCAATTGTCTTGCTGGTTGAAGACTAATGAATGATAGTCCCAGCAAAAGTTGTAAAATAGAGAACTGTTGACTGACAGTACATAAACCAATCAGAATGGCTTATTTTGAATGTCAATTGCATCAACCAATCAGATGGTCTCAATTCTAAACTAATTTGCATAAGGGCTTTATTTGCTCTCCATAACTTACTGAGGTCTTTCCTAACCCTAGTTTAATTGAACACCTGCAGAACCAGCCACAGATAGTTGATAACAAGAGCATTCTTGACCAATTGTCTTGCTGGTTGAAGACTAATGCATGATAGTCCCAGCAAAAGTTGTAAAATAGAAAACTGTTGACTGACAGTATATAAACCAATCAGAATGGCTTATTTTGAATGACAGTTGCATCAACCAATCAGATGATCTCAATTCTGAACTAATTTGCATAACGGCTTTATTTGCTCTCCATAACTTACTGAGGTCCTTCCTAACCCTAGTTTAATTGAAAACCTACAAAACCAGCCACAGATAGTTGATAACAAGAGCATTCTTGACCAAATGTCTTGCTGGTAGAAGACTAATGCATGATAGTCCCAGCAAAAGTTGTAAAATAGAGAACTGTTGACTGACAATACATAAACCAATCAGAATGGCTTATTTTGAATGACAATTGCATCAACCAATCAGATGGTCTTAATTGTAAACTAATTTGCATAAGGGCTTTATTTGCTCTCCATAACTTACTGAGGTCTTTCCTAACCCTAGTTTAATTGAAAACCTACAAAACCAGCCACAGATAGAAGATAACAAGAGCATTCTTGACCAATTGTCTTGCTGGTTGAACACTAATGCATGATAGTCCCAGCAAAAGATGTAAAATAGAAAACTGTTGACTGACAGTACATAAACCAATCAGAATGGCTTATTTTGAATGACAGTTGCATCAACCAATCATATGATCTCAATTCTGAACTAATTTGCATAAGGGCTTTATTTACTCTTCATAACTTACTGAGGTCCTTCCTCACCCTAGTCTAATAGAACACCTGCAGAACCAGCCACAGATAGTTGATAACAAGAGCATTCTTGACCAATTGTCTTGCTGGTGGAAGACTAATGCATGATAGTCCAAGCAAAAGTTGTAAAATAGAAAACTGTTGACTGACAGTATATAAACCAATCAGAATGGCTTATTTTGAATGACAGTTGCATCAACCAATCAGATGATCTCAATTCTGAACTAATTTGCATAAGGGCTATATTTGCTCTCCATAACTTACTGAGGTCCTTCCTAACCCTAGTTTAATTGAAAACCTACAAAACCCTCCACAGATAGTTGACAACAAGAGCATTCTTGACCAATTGTCTTGCTGGTTGAAGACTAATGCTTGATAGTCCCAGCAAAAGTTGTAAAATAGAGAACTGTTGACTGACAGTACATAAACCAATCAGAATGGCTTATTTTGAATGACAGTTGCATCAACCAATCAGATGGTCTCAATTCTGAACTAATTTGCATAATGGCTTTATTTGCTCTTCATAACTTACTGAGGTCCTTCCTCACCCTAGTCTAATTGAACAACTGCAGAACCAGCCACAGATAGTTGATAACAAGAACATTATTGACCAATTGTCTTGCTGGTTGAAGACTATTGCATGATGGTCCCAGCAAACGTTGTAAAATAGGAAACTGTTGACTGATGGTACATAAACCAATCAGAATGGCTTATTTTGAATGACAGTTGCATCAACCAATCAGATGGTCTCAATTCTGAACTAATTTGCATAATGGCTTTATTTGCTCTTCATAACTTACTGAGGTCCTTCCTCACCCTAGTCTAATTGAACACCTGCAGAACCAGCCACAGATAGTTGATAACAAGAACATTCTTGACCAATTGTCTTGCTGGTTGAAGGCTATTGCGTGATGGTGCCAGCAAAAGTTGTAAAATAGAAAACTGTTGACTACATTCTTGACCAATTGTCTTGCTGGTAGAAGACTAATGCATGATAGTCCCAGCAAAAGTTGTAAAATAGAGAACTGTTGACTGACAGTACATAAACCAATCAGAATGGTGTATTTTGAATGACAATTGCATCAACCAATCAGATGGTCTCAATTCTAAACTAATTTGCATAGGGGCTTTATTTGCTCTCCATAACTTACTGAGGTCCTTCCTAACCCTAGTTTAATTGAAAACATATAAAACCAGCCACAGATAGTTGATAACAAGAGCATTCTTGACCAATTGTCTTGCTGGTTGAAGGCTATTGCGTGATGGTGCCAGCAAAAGTTGTAAAATAGAAAACTGTTGACTACATTCTTGACCAATTGTCTTGCTGGTTGAAGACTATTGCATGATGATCCCAGCAAAAGTTATAAAATAGAAAACTGTTGACTGACAGCACATAAACCAATCAGAATGGCTTATTTTGAATGACAATTGCATCAACCAATCAGATGGTCTCAATTCTAAACTAATTTGCATAAGGGCTTTATTTGCTCTCCATAACTTACTGAGGTCTTTCCTAACCGTAGTTTAATTGAAAACCTACAAAACCAGCCACAGATAGTTGATAACAAGAGCATTCTTGACCAATTGTCTTGCTGGTTGAAGACTAATGCATGATAGTCCCAGCAAAAGTTGTAAAATAGAGAACTGTTGACTGACAGTATATAAACCAATCAGAATGGCTTATTTTGAATGACAGTTGCATCAACCAATCATATGATCTCAATTCTGAACTAATTTGCATAAGGGCTTTATTTGCTCTCCATAACTTACTTAGGTCCTTCCTAACCCTAGTTTAATTGAAAACCTACAAAACCAGCCACAGATAGTTGATAACAAGAGCATTCTTGACCAATTGTCTTGCTGGTTGAAGACTAATGCTTGATAGTCCCAGCAAAAGTTGTAATATAGAGAACTGTTGACTGACAGTACATAAACCAATCAGAATGGCTTATTTTGAATGACAGTTGCATCAACCAATCAGATGGTCTCAATTCTGAACTAATTTGCATAAGGGCTTTATTTGCTCTTTATAACTTACTGAGGTCCTTCCTCACCCTATTCTAATTGAACACCTGCAGAACCAGCCACAGATAGTTGATAACAAGAACATTATTGACCAATTGTCTTGCTGGTTGAAGACTATTGCATGATGGTCCCAGCAAACGTCGTAAAATAGAAAACTGTTGACTGACAGTATATAAACCAATCAGAATGGCTTATTTTGAATGACAGTTGCATCAACCAATCATATGATCTCAATTCTGAACCAATTTGCATAAGGGCTTTATTTGCTCTTCATAACTTACTGAGGTCCTTCCTCACCCTAGTCTAATTGAACACCTGCAGAACCAGCCACAGATAGTTGATAACAAGAGCATTCTTGACCAATTGTCTTGCTGGTTGAAGACTAATGCATGATAGTCCCAGCAAAAGTTGTAAAATAGAAAACTGTTGACTGACAGTATATAAACCAATCAGAATGGCTTATTTTGAATGACAGTTGCATCAAAAAATCAGATGATCTCAATTCTGAACTAATTTGCATAAGGGCTTTGTTTGCTCTCCATAACTTACTGAGGTCCTTCCTAACCCTAGTTTAATTGAAAACCTACAAAACCAGCCACAGATAGTTGATAACAAGAGCATTCTTGACCAATTGTCTTGCTGGTTGAAGACTAATGCATGATAGTCCCAGCAAAAGTTGTAAAATAGAGAACTGTTGACTGACAGTACATAAACCAATCAGAATGGTGTATTTTGAATGACAATTGCATCAACCAATCAGATGGTCTCAATTCTAAACTAATTTGCATAAGGGCTTTATTTGCTCTCCATAACTTACTGAGGTCCTTCCTAACCCTAGTTTAATTGAAAACCTATAAAACCAGCCACAGATAGTTCATAACAAGAGCATTCTTGACCAATTGTCTTGCTGGTTGAAGACTAATGAATGATAGTCCCAGCAAAAGTTGTAAAATAGAGAACTGTTGACTGACAGTACATAAACCAATCAGAATGGCTTATTTTGAATGACAATTGCATCAACCAATCAGATGGTCTCAATTCTAAACTAATTTGCATAAGGGCTTTATTTGCTCTCCATAACTTACTGAGGTCTTTCCTAACCCTAGTTTAATTGAACACCTGCAGAACCAGCCACAGATAGTTGATAACAAGAGCATTCTTGACCAATTGTCTTGCTGGTTGAAGACTAATGCATGATAGTCCCAGCAAAAGTTGTAAAATAGAAAACTGTTGACTGACAGTATATAAACCAATCAGAATGGCTTATTTTGAATGACAGTTGCATCAACCAATCAGATGATCTCAATTCTGAACTAATTTGCATAAGGGCTTTATTTGCTCTCCATAACTTACTGAGGTCCTTCCTAACCCTAGTTTAATTGAAAACCTACAAAACCAGCCACAGATAGTTGATAACAAGAGCATTCTTGACCAATTGTCTTGCTGGTTGAAGACTAATGCATGATAGTCCCAGCATAAGTTGTAAAATAGAGAACTGTTGACTGACAGTACATAAACAAATCAGAATGGTGTATTTTGAATGACAATTGCATCAACCAATCAGATGGTCTCAATTCTAAACTAATTTGCATAGGGGCTTTATTTGCTCTCCATAACTTACTGAGGTCCTTCCTAACCCTAGTTTAATTGAAAACCTATAAAACAACCACAGATAGTTGATAACAAGAGCATTCTTGACCAATTGTCTTGCTGGTTGAAGGCTATTGCGTGATGGTGCCAGCAAAAGTTGTAAAATAGAAAACTGTTGACTACATTCTTGACCAATTGTCTTGCTGGTTAAAGACTATTGCATGATGGTTCCAGCAAAAGTTATAAAATAGAAAACTGTTGACTGACAGCACATAAACCAATCAGAATGGCTTATTTTGAATGACAATTGCATCAACCAATCAGATGGTCTCAATTCTAAACTAATTTGCATAAGGGCTTTATTTGCTCTCCATAACTTACTGAGGTCTTTCCTAACCCTAGTTTAATTGAAAACCTACAAAACCAGCCACAGATAGTTGATAACAAGAGCATTCTTGACCAAATGTCTTGCTGGTTGAAGACTAATGCATGATAGTCCCAGCAAAAGTTGTAAAATAGAGAACTGTTGACTGACAGTACATAAACCAATCAGAATGGCTTATTTTGAATGACAATTGCATCAACCAATCAGATGGTCTTAATTCTAAACTAATTTGCATAAGGGCTTTATTTGCTCTCCATAACTTACTGAGGTCCTTCCTAACCCGTAGTTTAATTGAAAACCTACAAAACCAGCCACAGATAGTTGATAAGAAGAGCATTCTTGACCAATTGTCTTGCTGGTTGAAGACTAATGCATGATACTCCCAGCAAAAGTTGTAAAATAGAGAACTGTTGACTGACAGTACATAAACCAATCAGAATGGTGTATTTTGAATGACAATTGCATCAACCAATCAGATGGTCTCAATTCTAAACTAATTTGCATAAGGGCTTTATTTGCTCTCCATAACTTACTGAGGTCCTTCCTAACCCTAGTTTAATTGAAAACTTATAAAACCAGCCACAGATAGTTGATAACAAGAGCATTCTTGACCAATTGTCTTGCTGGTTGAAGACTAATGAATGATAGTCCCAGCAAAAGTTGTAAAATAGAGAACTGTTGACTGACAGTACATAAACCAATCAGAATGGCTTATTTTGAATGACAATTGCATCAACCAATCAGATGGTCTCAATTCTAAACTAATTTGCATAAGGGCTTTATTTGCTCTCCATAACTTACTGAGGTCTTTCCTAACCCTAGTTTAATTGAACACCTGCAGAACCAGCCACAGATAGTTGATAACAAGAGCATTCTTGACCAATTGTCTTGCTGGTTGAAGACTATTGCATGATGGTCCCAGCAAACGTTGTAAAATAGAAAACTGATGACTGACAGTATATAAACCAATCAGAATGGCTTATTTTGAATGACAGTTGCTTCAACCAATCATATGATCTCACTTCTGAACCAATTTGCATAAGGGCTTTATTTGCTCTTCATAACTTACTGAGGTCCTTCCTCACCCTAGTCTAATTGAACACCTGCAGAACCAGCCACAGATAGTTGATAACAAGAGCATTCTTGACCAATTGTCTTGCTGGTTGAAGACTAATGCATGATAGTCCCAGCAAAAGTTGTAAAATAGAAAACTGTTGACTGACAGTACATAAACCAATCAGAATGGCTTATTTTGAATGACAGTTGCATCAACCAATCATATGATCTCAATTCTGAACCAATTTGCATAAGGGCTTTATTTGCTCTTCATAACTTACTGAGGTCCTTCCTCACCCTAGTCTAATTGAACACCTGCAGAACCAGCCACAGATAGTTGATAACAAGAGCATTCTTGACCAATTGTCTTGCTGGTTGAAGACTAATGCATGATAGTCCCAGCAAAAGTTGTAAAATAGAAAACTGTTGACTACATTCTTGACCAATTGTCTTGCTGGTTGAAGACTATTGCATGATAGTCCCAGCAAAAGTTATAAAATAGAAAACTGTTGACTGACAGCACATAACCCAATCAGAATGGCTTATTTTGATTGACAATTGCATCAACCAATCAGATGGTCTCAATTCTAAACTAATTTGCATAAGGGCTTTATTTGCTCTCCATAACTTACTGAGGTCTTTCCTAACCCTAGTTTAATTGAAAACCTACAAAACCAGCCACAGATAGTTGATAACAAGAGCATTCTTGACCAAATGTCTTGCTGGTTGAAGACTAATGCATGATAGTCCCAGCAAAAGTTGTAAAATAGAGAACTGTTGACTGACAGTACATAAACCAATCAGAATGGCTTATTTTGAATGACAATTGCATCAACCAATCAGATGGTCTTAATTCTAAACTAATTTGCATAAGGGCTTTATTTGCTCTCCATAATTAACTGAGGTCCTTCCTAACCCTAGTTTAATTGAAAACCTACAAAACCAGCCACAGATAGTTGATAACAAGAGCATTCTTGACCAATTGTCTTGCTGGTTGAAGACTAATGCATGATACTCCCAGCAAAAGTTGTAAAATAGAGAACTGTTGACTGACAGTACATAAACCAATCAGAATGGTGTATTTTGAATGACAATTGCATCAACCAATCAGATGGTCTCAATTCTAAACTAATTTGCATAAGGGCTTTATTTGCTCTCCATAACTTACTGAGGTCCTTCCTAACCCTAGTTTAATTGAAAACTTATAAAACCAGCCACAGATAGTTCATAACAAGAGCATTCTTGACCAATTGTCTTGCTGGTTGAAGACTAATGAATGATAGTCCCAGCAAAAGTTGTAAAATAGAGAACTGTTGACTGACAGTACATAAACCAATCAGAATGGCTTATTTTGAATGACAATTGCATCAACCAATCAGATGGTCTCAATTCTAAACTAATTTGCATAAGGGCTTTATTTGCTCTCCATAACTTACTGAGGTCTTTCCTAACCCTAGTTTAATTGAAAACCTACAAAACCAGCCACAGATAGTTGATAACAAGAGCATTCTTGACCAAATGTCTTGCTGGTTGAAGACTAATGCATGATAGTCCCAGCAAAAGTTGTAAAATAGAGAACTGTTGACTGACAGTACATAAACCAATCAGAATGGCTTATTTTGAATGACAATTGCATCAACCAATCAGATGGTCTTAATTCTAAACTAATTTGCATAAGGGCTTTATTTGCTCTCCATAACTTACTGAGATCCTTCCTAACCCTAGTTTAATTGAAAACCTACAAAACCAGCCACAGATAGTTGATAACAAGAGCATTCTTGACCAATTGTCTTGCTGGTTGAAGACTAATGCATGATAGTCCAAGCAAAAGTTGTAAAATAGAAAACTGTTGACTGACAGTACATAAACCAATCAGAATGGTGTATTTTGAATGACAGTTGCATCAACCAATCAGATGATCTCAATTCTGAACTAATTTGCATAAGGGCTATATTTGCTCTCCATAACTTACTGAGGTCCTTCCTAACCCTAGTTTAATTGAAAACCTACAAAACCGGCCACAGATAGTTGATAACAAGAGCATTCTTGACCAATTGTCTTGCTGGTTGAAGATTAATGCTTGATAGTCCCAGCAAAAGTTGTAAAATAGAGAACTGTTGACTGACAGTACATAAACCAATCAGAATGGCTTATTTTGAATGACAGTTGCATCAACCAATCAGATGGTCTCAATTCTGAACTAATTTGCATAAGGGCTTTATTTGCTCTTTATAACTTACTGAGGTCCTTCCTCACCCTATTCTAATTGAACAACTGCAGAACCAGCCACAGATAGTTGATAACAAGAACATTATTGACCAATTGTCTTGCTGGTTGAAGACTATTGCATGATGGTCCCAGCAAACGTTGTAAAATAGGAAACTGTTGACTGATGATTCATAAACCAATCAGAATGGCTTATTTTGAATGACAGTTGCATCAACCAATCAGATGGTCTCAATTCTGAACTAATTTGCATAATGGCTTTATTTGCTCTTCATAACTTACTGAGGTCCTTCCTCACCCTAGTCTAATTGAACACCTGCAGAACCAGCCACAGATAGTTGATAACAAGAACATTCTTGACCAATTGTCTTGCTGGTTGAAGGCTATTGCGTGATGGTGCCAGCAAAAGTTGTAAAATAGAAAACTGTTGACTACATTCTTGATAAATTGTCTTGCTGGTAGAAGACTATTGCATGATGGTCCCAGCAAAAGTTATAAAATAGAAAACTGTTGACTGACAGCACATAAACCAATCAGAATGGCTTATTTTGAATGACAGTTGCATCAACCAATCATATGATCTCAATTCTGAACTAATTTGCATAAGGGCTATATTTGCTCTCCATAACTTACTGAGGTCCTTCCTAACCCTAGTTTAATTGAAAACCTATAAAACCAGCCACAGATAGTTCATAACAAGAGCATTCTTGACCAATTGTCTTGCTGGTTGATGACTAATGAATGATAGTCCCAGCAAAAGTTGTAAAATAGAGAACTGTTGACTGACAGTACATAAACCAATCAGAATGGCTTATTTTGAATGACAATTGCATCAACCAATCAGATGGTCTCAATTCTAAACTAATTTGCATAAGGGCTTTATTTGCTCTCCATAACTTACTGAGGTCTTTCCTAACCCTAGTTTAATTGAACACCTGCAGAACCAGCCACAGATAGTTGATAACAAGAGCATTCTTGACCAATTGTCTTGCTGGTTGAAGACTATTGCATGATGGTCCCAGCAAACGTTGTAAAATAGAAAACTGATGACTGACAGTATATAAACCAATCAGAATGGCTTATTTTGAATGACAGTTGCTTCAACCAATCATATGATCTCACTTCTGAACCAATTTGCATAAGGGCTTTATTTGCTCTTCATAACTTACTGAGGTCCTTCCTCACCCTAGTCTAATTGAACACCTGCAGAACCAGCCACAGATAGTTGATAACAAGAGCATTCTTGACCAATTGTCTTGCTGGTTGAAGACTAATGCATGATAGTCCCAGCAAAAGTTGTAAAATAGAAAACTGTTGACTACATTCTTGACCAATTGTCTTGCTGGTTGAAGACTATTGCATGATAGTCCCAGCAAAAGTTATAAAATAGAAAACTGTTGACTGACAGCACATAACCCAATCAGAATGGCTTATTTTGATTGACAATTGCATCAACCAATCAGATGGTCTCAATTCTAAACTAATTTGCATAAGGGCTTTATTTGCTCTCCATAACTTACTGAGGTCTTTCCTAACCCTAGTTTAATTGAAAACCTACAAAACCAGCCACAGATAGTTGATAACAAGAGCATTCTTGACCAAATGTCTTGCTGGTTGAAGACTAATGCATGATAGTCCCAGCAAAAGTTGTAAAATAGAGAACTGTTGACTGACAGTACATAAACCAATCAGAATGGCTTATTTTGAATGACAATTGCATCAACCAATCAGATGGTCTTAATTCTAAACTAATTTGCATAAGGGCTTTATTTGCTCTCCATAATTAACTGAGGTCCTTCCTAACCCTAGTTTAATTGAAAACCTACAAAACCAGCCACAGATAGTTGATAACAAGAGCATTCTTGACCAATTGTCTTGCTGGTTGAAGACTAATGCATGATACTCCCAGCAAAAGTTGTAAAATAGACAACTGTTGACTGACAGTACATAAACCAATCAGAATGGTGTATTTTGAATGACAATTGCATCAACCAATCAGATGGTCTCAATTCTAAACTAATTTGCATAAGGGCTTTATTTGCTCTCCATAACTTACTGAGGTCCTTCCTAACCCTAGTTTAATTGAAAACTTATAAAACCAGCCACAGATAGTTCATAACAAGAGCATTCTTGACCAATTGTCTTGCTGGTTGAAGACTAATGAATGATAGTCCCAGCAAAAGTTGTAAAATAGAGAACTGTTGACTGACAGTACATAAACCAATCAGAATGGCTTATTTTGAATGACAATTGCATCAACCAATCAGATGGTCTCAATTCTAAACTAATTTGCATAAGGGCTTTATTTGCTCTCCATAACTTACTGAGGTCTTTCCTAACCCTAGTTTAATTGAAAACCTACAAAACCAGCCACAGATAGTTGATAACAAGAGCATTCTTGACCAAATGTCTTGCTGGTTGAAGACTAATGCATGATAGTCCCAGCAAAAGTTGTAAAATAGAGAACTGTTGACTGACAGTACATAAACCAATCAGAATGGCTTATTTTGAATGACAATTGCATCAACCAATCAGATGGTCTTAATTCTAAACTAATTTGCATAAGGGCTTTATTTGCTCTCCATAACTTACTGAGATCCTTCCTAACCCTAGTTTAATTGAAAACCTACAAAACCAGCCACAGATAGTTGATAACAAGAGCATTCTTGACCAATTGTCTTGCTGGTTGAAGACTAATGCATGATAGTCCAAGCAAAAGTTGTAAAATAGAAAACTGTTGACTGACAGTACATAAACCAATCAGAATGGTGTATTTTGAATGACAGTTGCATCAACCAATCAGATGATCTCAATTCTGAACTAATTTGCATAAGGGCTATATTTGCTCTCCATAACTTACTGAGGTCCTTCCTAACCCTAGTTTAATTGAAAACCTACAAAACCGGCCACAGATAGTTGATAACAAGAGCATTCTTGACCAATTGTCTTGCTGGTTGAAGATTAATGCTTGATAGTCCCAGCAAAAGTTGTAAAATAGAGAACTGTTGACTGACAGTACATAAACCAATCAGAATGGCTTATTTTGAATGACAGTTGCATCAACCAATCAGATGGTCTCAATTCTGAACTAATTTGCATAAGGGCTTTATTTGCTCTTTATAACTTACTGAGGTCCTTCCTCACCCTATTCTAATTGAACAACTGCAGAACCAGCCACAGATAGTTGATAACAAGAACATTATTGACCAATTGTCTTGCTGGTTGAAGACTATTGCATGATGGTCCCAGCAAACGTTGTAAAATAGGAAACTGTTGACTGATGATTCATAAACCAATCAGAATGGCTTATTTTGAATGACAGTTGCATCAACCAATCAGATGGTCTCAATTCTGAACTAATTTGCATAATGGCTTTATTTGCTCTTCATAACTTACTGAGGTCCTTCCTCACCCTAGTCTAATTGAACACCTGCAGAACCAGCCACAGATAGTTGATAACAAGAACATTCTTGACCAATTGTCTTGCTGGTTGAAGGCTATTGCGTGATGGTGCCAGCAAAAGTTGTAAAATAGAAAACTGTTGACTACATTCTTGATAAATTGTCTTGCTGGTAGAAGACTATTGCATGATGGTCCCAGCAAAAGTTATAAAATAGAAAACTGTTGACTGACAGCACATAAACCAATCAGAATGGCTTATTTTGAATGACAGTTGCATCAACCAATCATATGATCTCAATTCTGAACTAATTTGCATAAGGGCTATATTTGCTCTCCATAACTTACTGAGGTCCTTCCTAACCCTAGTTTAATTGAAAACCTATAAAACCAGCCACAGATAGTTCATAACAAGAGCATTCTTGACCAATTGTCTTGCTGGTTGATGACTAATGAATGATAGTCCCAGCAAAAGTTGTAAAATAGAGAACTGTTGACTGACAGTACATAAACCAATCAGAATGGCTTATTTTGAATGACAATTGCATCAACCAATCAGATGGTCTCAATTCTAAACTAATTTGCATAAGGGCTTTATTTGCTCTCCATAACTTACTGAGGTCTTTCCTAACCCTAGTTTAATTGAACACCTGCAGAACCAGCCACAGATAGTTGATAACAAGAGCATTCTTGACCAATTGTCTTGCTGGTTGAAGACTAATGCATGATAGTCCCAGCAAAAGTTGTAAAATAGAAAACTGTTGACTGACAGTATATAAACCAATCAGAATGGCTTATTTTGAATGACAGTTGCATCAACCAATCAGATGATCTCAATGCTGAACTAATTTGCATAAGGGCTTTATTTGCTCTCCATAACTTACTGAGGTCCTTCCTAACCCTAGTTTAATTGAAAACCTACAAAACCAGCTACAGATAGTTGATAACAAGAGTATTCTTGACCAATTGTCTTGCTGGTTGAAGACTAATGCATGATAGTCCCAGCAAAAGTTGTAAAATAGAGAAATGTTGACTGACAGTACATAAACCAATCAGAATGGTGTATTTTGAATGACAATTGCATCAACCAATCAGATGGTCTCAATTCTAAACTAATTTGCATAGGGGCTTTATTTGCTCTCCATAACTTACTGAGGTCCTTCCTAACCCTAGTTTAATTGAAAACCTATAAAACCAGCCACAGATAGTTGATAACAAGAGCATTCTTGACCAATTGTCTTGCTGGTTGAAGGCTATTGCGTGATGGTGCCAGCAAAAGTTGTAAAATAGATAACTGTTGACTACATTCTTGACCAATTGTCTTGCTGGTTTAAGACTATTGCATGATGGTCCCAGCAAAAGTTATAAAATAGAAAACTGTTGACTGACAGCACATAAACCAATCAGAATGGCTTATTTTGAATGACAATTGCATCAACCAATCAGATGGTCTCAATTCTAAACTAATTTGCATAAGGGCTTTATTTGCTCTCCATAACTTACTGAGGTCTTTCCTAACCCTAGTTTAATTGAAAACCTACAAAACCAGCCACAGATAGTTGATAACAAGAGCATTCTTGACCAAATGTCTTGCTGGTTGAAGACTAATGCATGATAGTCCCAGCAAAAGTTGTAAAATAGAGAACTGTTGACTGACAGTACATAAACCAATCAGAATGGTGTATTTTGAATGACAATTGCATCAAAAAATCAGATGGTCTCAATTCTAAACTAATTTGCATAAGGGCTTTATTTGCTCTCCATAACTTACTGAGGTCCTTCCTAACCCTAGTTTAATTGAAAACCTATAAAACCAGCCACAGATAGTTCATAACAAGAGCATTCTTGACCAATTGTCTTGCTGGTTGAAGACTATTGCATGATGGTCCCAGCAAAAGTTATAAAATAGAAAACTGTTGACTGACAGCACATAAACCAATCAGAATGGATTATTTTGAATGACAATTGCATCAACCAATCAGATGGTCTTAATTCTAAACTAATTCACATAAGGGCTTTATTTGCTCTCCATAACTTACTGAGGTCTTTCCTAACCCTAGTTTAATTGAAAACCTACAAAACCAGCCACAGATAGTTGATAACAAGAGCATTCTTGACCAAATGTCTTGCTGGTTGAACACTAATGCATGATAGTCCCAGCAAAAGTTGTAAAATAGAAAACTGTTGACTGACAGTATATAAACCAATCAGAATGGCTTATTTTGAATGACAGTTGCATCAACCAATCAGATGGTCTCAATTCTGAACTAATTTGCATGAGGGCTTTATTTGCTCTCCATAACTTACTGAGGTCCTTCCTAACCCTAGTTTAATTGAAAACCTACAAAACCAGCTACAGATAGTTGATAACAAGAGCATTCTTGACCAATTGTCTTGCTGGTTGAAGACTAATGCATGATAGTCCCAGCAAAAGTTGTAAAATAGAGAACTGTTGACTGACAGTACATAAACCAATCAGAATGGTGTATTTTGAATGACAATTGCATCAAAAAATCAGATGGTCTTAATTCGAAACTAATTTGCATAAGGGCTTTTTTTGCTCTCCATAACTTACTGAGGTCCTTCCTAACCCTAGTTTAATTGAAAACCTACAAAACCAGCCACGGATAGTTGATAACAAGAGCATTCTTGACCAATTGTCTTGCTGGTTGAAGACTAATGCATGATAGTCCCAGCAAAAGTTGTAAAATAGAGAACTTTTGACTGACAGTACATAAACCAATCAGAATGGTGTATTTTGAATGACAATTGCATCAACCAATCAGATGGTCTTAATTCTAAACTAATTTGCATAAGGGCTTTATTTGCTCTCCATAACTTACTGAGGTCCTTCCTAACCCTAGTTTAATTGAAAACCTACAAAACCAGCCACAGATAGTTGATAACAAGAGCATTCTTGACCAATTGTCTTGCTGGTTGAAGACTAATGCATGATAGTCCCAGCAAAAGTTGTAAAATAGAGAACTGTTGACTGACAGTACATAAACCAAACAAAATGGTGTATTTTTAATGACAATTGCATCAACCAATCAGATGGTCTCAATTCTAAACTAATTTGCATAGGGACTTTATTTGCTCTCCATAACTTACTGAGGTCCTTCCTAACCCTAGTTTAATTGAAAACCTATAAAACCAGCCACAGATAGTTGATAACAAGAGCATTCTTGACCAATTGTCTTGCTGGTTGAAGGCTATTGCGTGATGGTGCCAGCAAAAGTTGTAAAATAGAAAACTGTTGACTACATTCTTGACCAATTGTCTTGCTGGTTGAAGACTATTGCATGATGGTCCCAGCAAAAGTTATAAAATAGAAAACTGTTGACTGGCAGCACATAAACCAATCAGAATGGCTTATTTTGAATGACAATTGCATCAACCAATCAGATGGTCTCAATTCTAAACTAATTTGCATAAGGGCTTTATTTGCTCTCCATAACTTACTGAGGTCTTTCCTAACCCTAGTTTAATTGAAAACCTACAAAACCAGCCACAGATAGTTGATAACAAGAGCATTCTTGACCAATTGTCTTGCTTGTTGAAGACTAATGCATGATAGTCCCAGCAAAAGTTGTAAAATAGAAAACTGTTGACTGACAGTACATAAACCAATCAGAATGGCTTATTTTGAATGACAGTTGCATCAACCAATCATATGATCTCAATTCTGAACTAATTTGCATAAGGGCTTTATTTGCTCTTCATAACTTACTGAGGTCCTTCCTCACCCTAGTCTAATAGAACACCTGCAGAACCAGCCACAGATAGTTGATAACAAGAGCATTCTTGACCAATTGTCTTGCTGGTTGAAGACTAATGCATGATAGTCCAAGCAAAAGTTGTAAAATAGAAAACTGTTGACTGACAGTATATAAACCAATCAGAATGGTTTATTTTGAATGACAGTTGCATCAACCAATCAGATGATCTCAATTCTGAACTAATTTGCATAAGGGCTATATTTGCTCTCCATAACTTACTGAGGTCCTTCCTAACCCTAGTTTAATTGAAAACCTACAAAACCAGCCACAGATAGTTGATAACAAGAGCATTCTTGACCAATTGTCTTGCTGGTTGAAGACTAATGCTTGATAGTCCCAGCAAAAGTTGTAAAATAGAGAACTGTTGACTGACAGTACATAAACTAATCAGAATTGCTTATTTTGAATGACAGTTGCATCAACCAATCAGATGGTCTCAATTCTGAACTAATTTGCATAAGGGCTTTATTTGCTCTTTATAACTTACTGAGGTCCTTCCTCACCCTATTTTAATTGAACAACTGCAGAACCAGCCACAGATAGTTGATAACAAGAACATTATTGACCAATTGTCTTGCTGGTTGAAGACTATTGCATGATGGTCCCAGCAAACGTTGTAAAATAGGAAACTGTTGACTGATGGTACATAAACCAATCAGAATGGCTTATTTTGAATGACAGTTGCATCAACCAATCAGATGGTCTCAATTCTGAACTAATTTGCATAATGGCTTTATTTGCTCTTCATAACTTACTGAGGTCCTCCCTCACCCTAGTCTTATTGAACACCTGCAGAACCAGCCACAGATAGTTGATAACAAGAACATTCTTGACCAATTGTCTTGCTGGTTGAAGGCTATTGCGTGATGTGCCAGCAAAAGTTATAAAATAGAAAACTGTTGACTACATTCTTGACCAATTGTCTTGCTGGTAGAAGATTATTGCATGATGGTCCCAGCAAAAGTTATAAAATAGAAAACTGTTGACTGACAGCACATAAACCAATCAGAATGGCTTATTTTGAATGACAATTGCATCAACCAATCAGATGGTCTCAATTCTAAACTAATTTGCATAAGGGCTTTATTTGCTCTCCATAACTTACTGAGGTCCTTCCTAACCCTAGTTTAATTGAAAACCTACAAAACCAGCCACAGATAGCTGATAACAAGAGCATTCTTGACCAATTGTCTTGCTGGTTGAAGACTAATGCATGGTACTCCCAGCAAAAGTTTTAAAATAGAAAACTGTTGACTGACAGTACATGAACCAATCAGAATGGCTTATTTTGAATGACAGTTGCATCAACCAATCATATAATCTCAATTCTGAACCAATTTGCATACGGGCTTTATTTGCTCTTCATAACTTACTGAGGTCCTTCCTCACCCTAGTCTAATTGAACACCTGCAGAACCAGCCACAGATAGTTCATAACAAGAGCATTCTTGACCAATTGTCTTGCTGGTTGAAGACTAATGAATGATAGTCCCAGCAAAAGTTGTAAAATAGAGAACTGTTGACTGACAGTACATAAACCAATCAGAATGGCTTATTTTGAATGACAATTGCATCAACCAATCAGATGGTCTCAATTCTAAACTAATTTGCATAAGGGCTTTATTTGCTCTCCATAACTTACTGAGGTCTTTCCTAACCCTAGTTTAATTGAACACCTGCAGAACCAGCCACAGATAGTTGATAACAAGAGCATTCTTGACCAATTGTCTTGCTGGTTGAAGACTAATGCATGATAGTCCCAGCAAAAGTTGTAAAATAGAAAACTGTTGACTGACAG
The DNA here is from genome assembly GCF_055691185.1 of Crinia signifera. Lineage (NCBI taxonomy): Eukaryota > Metazoa > Chordata > Amphibia > Anura > Myobatrachidae > Crinia > Crinia signifera. The sequence goes on along the minus strand of NC_139219.1, from coordinate 113,333,025 downwards.
TATATAAACCAATCAGAATGGCTTATTTTGAATGACAGTTGCATCAACCAATCAGATGATCTCAATTCTGAACTAATTTGCATAAGGGCTTTATTTGCTCTCCATAACTTACTAAGGTCCTTCCTAACCCTAGTTTAATTGAAAACCTACAAAACCAGCTACAGATAGTTGATAACAAGAGCATTCTTGACCAATTGTCTTGCTGGTTGAAGACTAATGCATGATAGTCCCAGCAAAAGTTGTAAAATAGAGAACTGTTGACTGACAGTACATAAACCAATCAGAATGGTGTATTTTGAATGACAATTGCATCAACCAATCAGATGGTCTCAATTCTAAACTAATTTGCATAGGGGCTTTATTTGCTCTCCATAACTTACTGAGGTCCTTCCTAACCCTAGTTTAATTGAAAACCTATAAAACCAGCCACAGATAGTTGATAACAAGAGCATTCTTGACCAATTGTCTTGCTGGTTGAAGGCTATTGCGTGATGGTGCCAGCAAAAGTTGTAAAATAGAAAACTGTTGACTACATTCTTGACCAATTGTCTTGCTGGTTGAAGACTATTGCATGATGGTCCCAGCAAAAGTTATAAAATAGAAAACTGTTGACTGACAGCACATAAACCAATCAGAATGGCTTATTTTGAATGACAATTGCATCAACCAATCAGATGGTCTCAATTCTAAACTAATTTGCATAAGGGCTTTATTTGCTCTCCATAACTTACTGAGGTCTTTCCTAACCCTAGTTTAATTGAAAACCTACAAAACCAGCCACAGATAGTTGATAACAAGAGCATTCTTGACCAAATGTCTTGCTGGTTGAAGACTAATGCATGATAGTCCCAGCAAAAGTTGTAAACTAGAAAACTGTTGACTGACAGTATATAAACCAATCAGAATGGCTTATTTTGAATGACAGTTGCATCAACCAATCAGATGATCTCAATTCTGAACTAATTTGCATAAGGGCTTTATTTGCTCTCCATAACTTACTGAGGTCCTTCCTAACCCTAGTTTAATTGAAAACCTACAAAACCATCCACAGATAGTTGATAACAAGAGCATTCTTGACCAATTGTCTTGCTGGTTGAAGACTAATGCATGATAGTCCCAGCAAAAGTTGTAAAATAGAGAACTGTTGACTGACAGTACATAAACCAATCAGAATGGTGTATTTTGAATGACAATTGCATCAAAAAATCAGATTTTCTTAATTCTAAACTAATCTGCATAAGGGCTTTATTTGCTCTCCATAACTTACTGAGGTCCTTCCTAACCCTAGTTTAATTGAAAACCTACAAAACCAGCCACAGATAGTTGATAACAAGAGCATTCTTGACCAATTGTCTTGCTGGTTGAAGACTAATGCATGATAGTCCCAGCAAAAGTTGTAAAATAGAGAACTGTTGACTGACAGTACATAAAACAATCAGAATGGCTTATTTTGAATGACAATTGCATCAACCAATCAGATGGTCTCAATTCTAAACCAATTTGCATAAGGGCTTTATTTGCTCTCCATAACTTACTGAGGTCTTTCCTAACCCTAGTTTATTTGAACACCTGCAGAACCAGCCACAGATAGTTGATAACAAGAGCATTCTTGACCAATTGTCTTGCTGGTTGAAGACTAATGCATGATAGTCCCAGCAAAAGTTGTAAAATAGAAAACTGTTGACTGACAGTATATAAACCAATCAGAATTCCTTATTTTGAATGACAGTTGCATCAACCAATCAGATGATCTCAATTCTGAACTAATTTGCATAAGGGCTTTATTTGCTCTTCATAACTTACTGAGGTCCTTCCTCACCCTAGTCTAATAGAACACCTGCAGAACCAGCCACAGATAGTTGATTACAAGAGCATTCTTGACCAATTGTCTTGCTGGTTGAAGACTAATGCATGATAGTCCAAGCAAAAGTTGTAAAATAGAAAACTGTTGACTGACAGTATATAAACCAATCAGAATGGTTTATTTTGAATGACAGTTGCATCAACCAATCAGATGGTCTCAATTCTGAACTAATTTGCATAAGGGCTATATTTGCTCTCCATAACTTACTGAGGTCCTTCCTAACCCTAGTTTAATTGAAAACCTACAAAACCAGCCACAGATAGTTGATAACAAGAGCATTCTTGACCAATTGTCTTGCTGGTTGAAGACTAATGCTTGATAGTCCCAGCAAAAGTTGTAAAATAGAGAACTGTTGACTGACAGTACATAAACTAATCAGAATGGCTTATTTTGAATGACAGTTGCATCAACCAATCAGATGGTCTCAATTCTGAACTAATTTGCATAAGGGCTTTATTTGCTCTTTATAACTTACTGAGGTCCTTCCTCACCCTATTTTAATTGAACAACTGCAGAACCAGCCACAGATAGTTGATAACAAGAACATTATTGACCAATTGTCTTGCTGGTTGAAGACTATTGCATGATGGTCCCAGCAAACGTTGTAAAATAGGAAACTGTTGACTGATGGTACATAAACCAATCAGAATGGCTTATTTTGAATGACAGTTGCATCAACCAATCAGATGGTCTCAATTCTGAACTAATTTGCATAATGGCTTTATTTGCTCTTCATAACTTACTGAGGTCCTCCCTCACCCTAGTCTTATTGAACACCTGCAGAACCAGCCACAGATAGTTGATAACAAGAACATTCTTGACCAATTGTCTTGCTGGTTGAAGGCTATTGCGTGATGGTGCCAGCAAAAGTTATAAAATAGAAAACTGTTGACTACATTCTTGACCAATTGTCTTGCTGGTAGAAGATTATTGCATGATGGTCCCAGCAAAAGTTATAAAATAGAAAACTGTTGACTGACAGCACATAAACCAATCAGAATGGCTTATTTTGAATGACAATTGCATCAACCAATCAGATGGTCTCAATTCTAAACTAATTTGCATAAGGGCTTTATTTGCTCTCCATAACTTACTGAGGTCCTTCCTAACCCTAGTTTAATTGAAAACCTACAAAACCAGCCACAGATAGTTGATAACAAGAGCATTCTTGACCAATTGTCTTGCTGGTTGAAGACTAATGCATGGTACTCCCAGCAAAAGTTTTAAAATAGAAAACTGTTGACTGACAGTACATGAACCAATCAGAATGGCTTATTTTGAATGACAGTTGCATCAACCAATCATATAATCTCAATTCTGAACCAATTTGCATACGGGCTTTATTTGCTCTTCATAACTTACTGAGGTCCTTCCTCACCCTAGTCTAATTGAACACCTGCAGAACCAGCCACAGATAGTTCATAACAAGAGCATTCTTGACCAATTGTCTTGCTGGTTGAAGACTAATGAATGATAGTCCCAGCAAAAGTTGTAAAATAGAGAACTGTTGACTGACAGTACATAAACCAATCAGAATGGCTTATTTTGAATGACAATTGCATCAACCAATCAGATGGTCTCAATTCTAAACTAATTTGCATAAGGGCTTTATTTGCTCTCCATAACTTACTGAGGTCTTTCCTAACCCTAGTTTAATTGAACACCTGCAGAACCAGCCACAGATAGTTGATAACAAGAGCATTCTTGACCAATTGTCTTGCTGGTTGAAGACTAATGCATGATAGTCCCAGCAAAAGTTGTAAAATAGAAAACTGTTGACTGACAGTATATAAACCAATCAGAATGGCTTATTTTGAATGACAGTTGCATCAACCAATCAGATGATCTCAATTCTGAACTAATTTGCATAAGGGCTTTATTTGCTCTCCATAACTTACTAAGGTCCTTCCTAACCCTAGTTTAATTGAAAACCTACAAAACCAGCTACAGATAGTTGATAACAAGAGCATTCTTGACCAATTGTCTTGCTGGTTGAAGACTAATGCGTAATAGTCCCAGCAAAAGTTGTAAAATAGAGAACTGTTGACTGACAGTACATAAACCAATCAGAATGGTGTATTTTGAATGACAATTGCATCAACCAATCAGATGGTCTCAATTCTAAACTAATTTGCATAGGGGCTTTATTTGCTCTCCATAACTTACTGAGGTCCTTCCTAACCCTAGTTTAATAGAACACCTGCAGAACCAGCCACAGATAGTTGATAACAAGAGCATTCTTGACCAATTGTCTTGCTGGTTGAAGGCTATTGTGTGATGGTGCCAGCAAAAGTTGTAAAATAGAAAACTGTTGACTACATTCTTGACCAATTGTCTTGCTGGTTGAAGACTATTGCATGATGGTCCCAGCAAAAGTTATAAAATAGAAAACTGTTGACTGACAGCACATAAACCAATCAGAATGGCTTATTTTGAATGACAATTGCATCAACCAATCAGATGGTCTCAATTCTAAACTAATTTGCATAAGGGCTTTATTTGCTCTCCATAACTTACTGAGGTCTTTCCTAACCCTAGTTTAATTGAAAACCTACAAAACCAGCCACAGATAGTTGATAACAAGAGCATTCTTGACCAAATGTCTTGCTGGTTGAAGACTAATGCATGATAGTCCCAGCAAAAGTTGTAAACTAGAAAACTGTTGACTGACAGTATATAAACCAATCAGAATGGCTTATTTTGAATGACAGTTGCATCAACCATTCAGATGATCTCAATTCTGAACTAATTTGCATAAGGGCTTTATTTGCTCTCCATAACTTACTGAGGTCCTTCCTAACCCTAGTTTAATTGAAAACCTACAAAACCATCCACAGATAGTTGATAACAAGAGCATTCTTGACCAATTGTCTTGCTGGTTGAAGACTAATGCATGATAGTCCCAGCAAAAGTTGTAAAATAGAGAACTGTTGACTGACAGTACATAAACCAATCAGAATGGTGTATTTTGAATGACAATTGCATCAAAAAATCAGATTTTCTTAATTCTAAACTAATCTGCATAAGGGCTTTATTTGCTCTCCATAACTTACTGAGGTCCTTCCTAACCCTAGTTTAATTGAAAACCTACAAAACCAGCCACAGATAGTTGATAACAAGAGCATTCTTGACCAATTGTCTTGCTGGTTGAAGACTAATGCATGATAGTCCCAGCAAAAGTTGTAAAATAGAGAACTGTTGACTGACAGTACATAAAACAATCAGAATGGCTTATTTTGAATGACAATTGCATCAACCAATCAGATGGTCTCAATTCTAAACCAATTTGCATAAGGGCTTTATTTGCTCTCCATAACTTACTGAGGTCTTTCCTAACCCTAGTTTATTTGAACACCTGCAGAACCAGCCACAGATAGTTGATAACAAGAGCATTCTTGACCAATTGTCTTGCTGGTTGAAGACTAATGCATGATAGTCCCAGCAAAAGTTGTAAAATAGAAAACTGTTGACTGACAGTATATAAACCAATCAGAATTCCTTATTTTGAATGACAGTTGCATCAACCAATCAGATGATCTCAATTCTGAACTAATTTGCATAAGGGCTTTATTTGCTCTCCATAACTTACTGAGGTCCTTCCTAACCCTAGTTTAATTGAAAACCTACAAAACCATCCACAGATAGTTGATTACAAGAGCATTCTTGACCAATTGTCTTGCTGGTTGAAGACTAATGCATGATAGTCCCAGCAAAAGTTGTAAAATAGAGAACAGTTGACTGACAGTACATAAACCAATCAGAATGGTGTATTTTGAATGACAATTGCATCAACCAATCAGATGGTCTTAATTCTAAACTAATTTGCATAAGGGCTTTATTTGCTCTCCATAACTTACTGAGGTCCTTCCTAACCCTAGTTTAATTGAAAACCTACAAAACCAGCCACAGATAGTTGATAACAAGAGCATTCTTGACCAATTGTCTTGCTGGTTGAAGACTAATGCATGATAGTCCCAGCAAAAGTTGTAAAATAGAGAACTGTTGACTGACAGTACATAAACCAATCAGAATGGCTTATTTTGAATGACAATTGCATCAACCAAACAGATGGTCTCAATTCTAAACTAATTTGCATAAGGGCTTTATTTGCTCTCCATAACTTACTGAGGTCTTTCCTAACCCTAGTTTAATTGAACACCTGCAGAACCAGCCACAGATAGTTGATAACAAGAGCATTCTTGACCAATTGTCTTGCTGGTTGAAGACTAATGCATGATAGTCCCAGCAAAAGTTGTAAAATAGAAAACTGTTGACTGACAGTATATAAACCAATCAGAATTCCTTATTTTGAATGACAGTTGCATCAACCAATCAGATGATCTCAATTCTGAACTAATTTGCATAAGGGCTTTATTTGCTCTCCATAACTTACTGAGGTCCATCCTAACCCTAGTTTAATTGAAAACCTACAAAACCATCCACAGATAGTTGATTACAAGAGCATTCTTGACCAATTGTCTTGCTGGTTGAAGACTAATGCATGATAGTCCCAGCAAAAGTTGTAAAATAGAGAACAGTTGACTGACAGTACATAAACCAATCAGAATGGTGTATTTTGAATGACAATTGCATCAACCAATCAGATGGTCTTAATTCTAAACTAATTTGCATAAGGGCTTTATTTGCTCTCCATAACTTACTGAGGTCCTTCCTAACCCTAGTTTAATTGAAAACCTACAAAACCAGCCACAGATAGTTGATAACAAGAGCATTCTTGACCAATTGTCTTGCTGGTTGAAGACTAATGCATGATAGTCCCAGCAAAAGTTGTAAAATAGAGAACTGTTGACTGACAGTACATAAACCAATCAGAATGGTGTATTTTGAATGACAATTGCATCAACCAATCAGATGGTCTCAATTCTAAACTAATTTGCATAGGGGCTTTATTTGCTCTCCATAACTTACTGAGGTCCTTCCTAACCCTAGTTTAATTGAAAACCTATAAAACCAGCCACATATAGTTGATAACAAGAGCATTCTTGACCAATTGTCTTGCTGGTTGAAGGCTATTGCGTGATGGTGCCAGCAAAAGTTGTAAAATAGAAAACTGTTGACTACATTCTTGACCAATTGTCTTGCTGGTTGAAGACTATTGCATGATGGTCCCAGCAAGAGTTATAAAATAGAAAACTGTTGACTGGCAGCACATAAACAAATCAGAATGGCTTATTTTGAATGACAATTGCATCAACCAATCAGATGGTCTCAATTCTAAACTAATTTGCATAAGGGCTTTATTTGCTCTCCATAACTTACTGAGGTCTTTCCTAACCCTAGTTTAATTGAAAACCTACAAAACCAGCCACAGATAGTTGATAACAAGAGCATTCTTGACCAATTGTCTTGCTGGTTGAAGACTAATGCTTGATAGTTCCAGCAAAAGTTGTAAAATAGAGAACTGTTGACTGACAGTATATAAACCAATCAGAATGGCTTATTTTGAATGACAGTTGCATCAACCATTAAGATGGTCTCAATTCTGAACTAATTTGCATAAGGGCTTTATTTGCTCTTTATAACTTACTGAGGTCCTTCCTCACCCTATTCTAATTGAACAACTGCAGAACCAGCCACAGATAGTTGATAACAAGAACATTATTGACCAATTATCTTGCTGGTTGAAGACTATTGCATGATGGTCCCAGCAAACGTTGTAAAATAGGAAACTGTTGACTGATGGTACATAAACCAATCAGAATGGCTTATTTTAAATGACAGTTGCATCAACCAATCAGATGGTCTCAATTCTGAACTAATTTGCATAATGGCTTTATTTGCTCTTCATAACTTACTGAGGTCCTTCCTCACCCTAGTCTTATTGAACACCTGCAGAACCAGCCACAGATAGTTGATAACAAGAACATTCTTGACCAATTGTCTTGCTGGTTGAAGGCTATTGCGTGATGGTGCCAGCAAAAGTTGTAAAATAGAAAACTGTTGACTACATTCTAGATCAATTGTCTTGCTGGTAGAAGACTATTGCATGATGGTCCCAGCAAAAGTTATAAAATAGAAAACTGTTGACTGACAGCACATAAACCAATCAGAATGGCTTATTTTGAATGTCAATTGCATCAACCAATCAGATGGTCTCAATTCTAAACTAATTTGCATAAGGGCTTTATTTGCTCTCCATAACTTACTGAGGTCCTTCCTAACCCTAGTTTAATTGAAAACCTACCAAACCAGCCACAGATAGTTGATAACAAGAGCATTTTTGACCAATTGTCTTGCTGGTTGAAGACTAATGCATGATAGTCCCAGCAAAAGTTGTAAAATAGAAAACTGTTGACTGACAGTATATAAACCAATCAGAATGGCTTATTTTGAATGACAGTTGCATCAACCAATCAGATGATCTCAATTCTGAACTAATTTGCATAAGGGCTTTATTTGCTCTCCATAACTTACTGAGGTCCTTCCTAACCCTAGTTTAATTGAAAACCTACAAAACCAGCCACAGATAGTTGATAACAAGAGCATTATTGACCAAATGTCTTGCTGGTTGAAGACTAATGCATGATAGTCCCAGCAAAAGTTGTAAAATAGAGAACTGTTGACTGACAGTACATAAACCAATCAGAATGGCTTATTTTGAATGACAATTGCATCAACCAATCAGATGGTCTTAATTCTAAACTAATTTGCATAAGGGCTTTATTTGCTCTCCATAACTTACTGAGGTCCTTCCTAACCCTAGTTTAATTGAAAACCTACAAAACCAGCCACAGATAGTTAATAACAAGAGCATTATTGACCAATTGTCTTGCTGGTTGAAGGCTAATGCGTGATGGTCCCAGCAAAAGTTGTAAAATAGAGAACTGTTGACTGACAGTACATAAACCAATCAGAATGGTGTATTTTGAATGACAATTGCATCAAAAAATCAGATGATCTAAATTCTAAACTAATTTGCATAAGGGCTTTATTTGCTCTCCATAACTTACTGAGGTCCTTCCTAACCCTAGTTTAATTGAAAACCTACAAAACCAGCCACAGATAGTTGATAACAAGAGCATTCTTGACCAATTGTCTTGCTGGTTGAAGACTAATGCATGATAGTCCCAGCAAAAGTTGTAAAATAGAGAACTGTTGACTGACAGTACATAAACCAATCAGAATGGTGTATTTTGAATGACAATTGCATCAACCAATCAGATGGTCTCAATTCTAAACTAATTTGCATAAGGGCTTTATTTGCTCTCCATAACTTACTGAGGTCCTTCCTAACCCTAGTTTAATTGAAAACCTATAAAACCAGCCACAGATAGTTCATAACAAGAGCATTCTTGACCAATTGTCTTGCTGGTTGAAGACTAATGAATGATAGTCCCAGCAAAAGTTGTAAAATAGAGAACTGTTGACTGACAGTACATAAACCAATCAGAATGGCTTATTTTGAATGACAATTGCATCAACCAATCAGATGGTCTCAATTCTAAACTAATTTGCATAAGGGCTTTATTTGCTCTCCATAACTTACTGAGGTCTTTCCTAACCCTAGTTTAATTGAACACCTGCAGAACCAGCCACAGATAGTTGATAACAAGAGCATTCTTGACCAATTGTCTTGCTGGTTGAAGACTAATGCATGATAGTCCCAGCAAAAGTTGTAAAATAGAGAACTTTTGACTGACAGTACATAAACCAATCAGAATGGTGTATTTTGAATGACAATTGCATCAACCAATCAGATGGTCTTAATTCTAAACTAATTTGCATAAGGGCTTTATTTGCTCTCCATAACTTACTGAGGTCCTTCCTAACCCTAGTTTAATTGAAAACCTACAAAACCAGCCACAGATAGTTGATAACAAGAGCATTCTTGACCAATTGTCTTGCTGGTTGAAGACTAATGCATGATAGTCCCAGCAAAAGTTGTAAAATAGAGAACTGTTGACTGACAGTACATAAACCAAACAAAATGGTGTATTTTGAATGACAATTGCATCAACCAATCAGATGGTCTCAATTCTAAACTAATTTGCATAGGGACTTTATTTGCTCTCCATAACTTAATGAGGTCCTTCCTAACCCTAGTTTAATTGAAAACCTATAAAACCAGCCACAGATAGTTGATAACAAGAGCATTCTTGACCAATTGTCTTGCTGGTTGAAGGCTATTGCGTGATGGTGCCAGCAAAAGTTGTAAAATAGAAAACTGTTGACTACATTCTTGACCAATTGTCTTGCTGGTTGAAGACTATTGCATGATGGTCCCAGCAAAAGTTATAAAATAGAAAACTGTTGACTGGCAGCACATAAACCAATCAGAATGGCTTATTTTGAATGACAATTGCATCAACCAATCAGATGGTCTCAATTCTAAACTAATTTGCATAAGGGCTTTATTTGCTCTCCATAACTTACTGAGGTCTTTCCTAACCCTAGTTTAATTGAAAACCTACAAAACCAGCCACAGATAGTTGATAACAAGAGCATTCTTGACCAATTGTCTTGCTTGTTGAAGACTAATGCATGATAGTCCCAGCAAAAGTTGTAAAATAGAAAACTGTTGACTGACAGTACATAAACCAATCAGAATGGCTTATTTTGAATGACAGTTGCATCAACCAATCATATGATCTCAATTCTGAACTAATTTGCATAAGGGCTTTATTTGCTCTTCATAACTTACTGAGGTCCTTACTCACCCTAGTCTAATAGAACACCTGCAGAACCAGCCACAGATAGTTGATAACAAGAGCATTCTTGACCAATTGTCTTGCTGGTTGAAGACTAATGCTTGATAGTCCCAGCAAAAGTTGTAAAATAGAGAACTGTTGACTGACAGTACATAAACTAATCAGAATGGCTTATTTTGAATGACAGTTGCATCAACCAATCAGATGGTCTCAATTCTGAACTAATTTGCATAAGGGCTTTATTTGCTCTTTATAACTTACTGAGGTCCTTCCTCACCCTATTTTAATTGAACAACTGCAGAACCAGCCACAGATAGTTGATAACAAGAACATTATTGACCAATTGTCTTGCTGGTTGAAGACTATTGCATGATGGTCCCAGCAAACGTTGTAAAATAGGAAACTGTTGACTGATGGTACATAAACCAATCAGAATGGCTTATTTTGAATGACAGTTGCATCAACCAATCAGATGGTCTCAATTCTGAACTAATTTGCATAATGGCTTTATTTGCTCTTCATAACTTACTGAGGTCCTCCCTCACCCTAGTCTTATTGAACACCTGCAGAACCAGCCACAGATAGTTGATAACAAGAACATTCTTGACCAATTGTCTTGCTGGTTGAAGGCTATTGCGTGATGGTGCCAGCAAAAGTTATAAAATAGAAAACTGTTGACTACATTCTTGACCAATTGTCTTGCTGGTAGAAGATTATTGCATGATGGTCCCAGCAAAAGTTATAAAATAGAAAACTGTTGACTGACAGCACATAAACCAATCAGAATGGCTTATTTTGAATGACAATTGCATCAACCAATCAGATGGTCTCAATTCTAAACTAATTTGCATAAGGGCTTTATTTGCTCTCCATAACTTACTGAGGTCCTTCCTAACCCTAGTTTAATTGAAAACCTACAAAACCAGCCACAGATAGTTGATAACAAGAGCATTCTTGACCAATTGTCTTGCTGGTTGAAGACTAATGCATGGTACTCCCAGCAAAAGTTGTAAAATAGAAAACTGTTGACTGACAGTACATGAACCAATCAGAATGGCTTATTTTGAATGACAGTTGCATCAACCAATCATATAATCTCAATTCTGAACCAATTTGCATACGGGCTTTATTTGCTCTTCATAACTTACTGAGGTCCTTCCTCACCCTAGTCTAATTGAACACCTGCAGAACCAGCCACAGATAGTTCATAACAAGAGCATTCTTGACCAATTGTCTTGCTGGTTGAAGACTAATGAATGATAGTCCCAGCAAAAGTTGTAAAATAGAGAACTGTTGACTGACAGTACATAAACCAATCAGAATGGCTTATTTTGAATGACAATTGCATCAACCAATCAGATGGTCTCAATTCTAAACTAATTTGCATAAGGGCTTTATTTGCTCTCCATAACTTACTGAGGTCCTTCCTCACCCTAGTCTAATAGAACACCTGCAGTACCAGCCACAGATAGTTGATAACAAGAGCATTCTTGACCAATTGTCTTGCTGGTTGAAGACTAATGCATGATAGTCCAAGCAAAAGTTGTAAAATAGAAAACTGTTGACTGACAGTATATAAACCAATCAGAATGGTTTATTTTGAATGACAGTTGCATCAACCAATCAGGTGATCTCAATTCTGAACTAATTTGCATAAGGGCTATATTTGCTCTCCATAACTTACTGAGGTCCTTCCTAACCCTAGTTTAATTGAAAACCTACAAAACCAGCCACAGATAGTTGATAACAAGAGCATTCTTGACCAATTGTCTTGCTGGTTGAAGACTAATGCTTGATAGTCCCAGCAAAAGTTGTAAAATAGAGAACTGTTGACTGACAGTACATAAACTAATCAGAATGGCTTATTTTGAATGACAGTTGCATCAACCAATCAGATGGTCTCAATTCTGAACTAATTTGCATAAGGGCTTTATTTGCTCTTTATAACTTACTGAGGTCCTTCCTCACCCTATTTTAATTGAACAACTGCAGAACCAGCCACAGATAGTTGATAACAAGAACATTATTGACCAATTGTCTTGCTGGTTGAAGACTATTGCATGATGGTCCCAGCAAACGTTGTAAAATAGGAAACTGTTGACTGATGGTACATAAACCAATCAGAATGGCTTATTTTGAATGACAGTTGCATCAACCAATCAGATGGTCTTAATTCTGAACTAATTTGCATAATGGCTTTATTTGCTCTTCATAACTTACTGAGGTCCTCCCTCACCCTAGTCTTATTGAACACCTGCAGAACCAGCCACAGATAGTTGATAACAAGAACATTCTTGACCAATTGTCTTGCTGGTTGAAGGCTATTGCGTGATGGTGCCAGCAAAAGTTATAAAATAGAAAACTGTTGACTACATTCTTGACCAATTGTCTTGCTGGTAGAAGATTATTGCATGATGGTCCCAGCAAAAGTTATAAAATAGAAAACTGTTGACTGACAGCACATAAACCAATCAGAATGGCTTATTTTGAATGACAATTGCATCAACCAATCAGATGGTCTCAATTCTAAACTAATTTGCATAAGGGCTTTATTTGCTCTCCATAACTTACTGAGGTCCTTCCTAACCCTAGTTTAATTGAAAACCTACAAAACCAGCCACAGATAGTTGATAACAAGAGCATTCTTGACCAATTGTCTTGCTGGTTGAAGACTAATGCATGGTACTCCCAGCAAAAGTTGTAAAATAGAAAACTGTTGACTGACAGTACATGAACCAATCAGAATGGCTTATTTTGAATGACAGTTGCATCAACCAATCATATAATCTCAATTCTGAACCATTTTGCATACGGGCTTTATTTGCTCTTCATAACTTACTGAGGTCCTTCCTCACCCTAGTCTAATTGAACACCTGCAGAACCAGCCACAGATAGTTCATAACAAGAGCATTCTTGACCAATTGTCTTGCTGGTTGAAGACTAATGAATGATAGTCCCAGCAAAAGTTGTAAAATAGAGAACTGTTGACTGACAGTACATAAACCAATCAGAATGGCTTATTTTGAATGACAATTGCATCAACCAATCAGATGGTCTCAATTCTAAACTAATTTGCATAAGGGCTTTATTTGCTCTCCATAACTTACTGAGGTCTTTCCTAACCCTAGTTTAATTGAACACCTGCAGAACCAGCCACAGATAGTTGATAACAAGAGCATTCTTGACCAATTGTCTTGCTGGTTGAAGACTAATGCATGATAGTCCCAGCAAAAGTTGTAAAATAGAAAACTGTTGACTGACAGTATATAAACCAATCAGAATGGCTTATTTTGAATGACAGTTGCATCAACCAATCAGATGATCTCAATTCTGAACTAATTTGCATAAGGGCTTTATTTGCTCTCCATAACTTACTAAGGTCCTTCCTAACCCTAGTTTAATTGAAAACCTACAAAACCAGCTACAGATAGTTGATAACAAGAGCATTCTTGACCAATTGTCTTGCTGGTTGAAGACTAATGCATGATAGTCCCAGCAAAAGTTGTAAAATAGAGAACTGTTGACTGACAGTACATAAACCAATCAGAATGGTGTATTTTGAATGACAATTGCATCAACCAATCAGATGGTCTCAATTCTAAACTAATTTGCATAAGGGCTTTATTTGCTCTCCATAACTTACTGAGGTCCTTCCTAACCCTAGTTTAATTGAAAACCTATAAAACCAGCCACAGATAGTTGATAACAAGAGCATTCTTGACCAATTGTCTTGCTGGTTGAAGGCTATTGTGTGATGGTGCCAGCAAAAGTTATAAAATAGAAAACTGTTGACTACATTCTTGACCAATTGTCTTGCTGGTAGAAGATTATTGCATGATGGTCCCAGCAAAAGTTATAAAATAGAAAACTGTTGACTGACAGCACATAAACCAATCAGAATGGCTTATTTTGAATGACAATTGCATCAACCAATCAGATGGTCTCAATTCTAAACTAATTTGCATAAGGGCTTTATTTGCTCTCCATAACTTACTGAGGTCCTTCCTAACCCTAGTTTAATTGAAAACCTACAAAACCAGCCACAGATAGTTGATAACAAGAGCATTCTTGACCAATTGTCTTGCTGGTTGAAGACTAATGCATGGTACTCCCAGCAAAAGTTGTAAAATAGAAAACTGTTGACTGACAGTACATGAACCAATCAGAATGGCTTATTTTGAATGACAGTTGCATCAACCAATCATATAATCTCAATTCTGAACCATTTTGCATACGGGCTTTATTTGCTCTTCATAACTTACTGAGGTCCTTCCTCACCCTAGTCTAATTGAACACCTGCAGAACCAGCCACAGATAGTTCATAACAAGAGCATTCTTGACCAATTGTCTTGCTGGTTGAAGACTAATGAATGATAGTCCCAGCAAAAGTTGTAAAATAGAGAACTGTTGACTGACAGTACATAAACCAATCAGAATGGCTTATTTTGAATGACAATTGCATCAACCAATCAGATGGTCTCAATTCTAAACTAATTTGCATAAGGGCTTTATTTGCTCTCCATAACTTACTGAGGTCTTTCCTAACCCTAGTTTAATTCAACACTTGCAGAACCAGCCACAGATAGTTGATAACAAGAGCATTCTTGACCAATTGTCTTGCTGGTTGAAGACTAATGCATGATAGTCCCAGCAAAAGTTGTAAAATAGAAAACTGTTGACTGACAGTATATAAACCAATCAGAATGGCTTATTTTGAATGACAGTTGCATCAACCAATCAGATGATCTCAATTCTGAACTAATTTGCATAAGGGCTTTATTTGCTCTCCATAACTTACTAAGGTCCTTCCTAACCCTAGTTTAATTGAAAACCTACAAAACCAGCTACAGATAGTTGATAACAAGAGCATTCTTGACCAATTGTCTTGCTGGTTGAAGACTAATGCATGATAGTCCCAGCAAAAGTTGTAAAATAGAGAACTGTTGACTGACAGTACATAAACCAATCAGAATGGTGTATTTTGAATGGCAATTGCATCAACCAATCAGATGGTCTCAATTCTAAACTAATTTGCATAAGGGCTTTATTTGCTCTCCATAACTTACTGAGGTCCTTCCTAACCCTAGTTTAATTGAAAACCTATAAAACCAGCCACAGATAGTTGATAACAAGAGCATTCTTGACCAATTGTCTTGCTGGTTGAAGGCTATTGCGTGATGGTGCCAGCAAAAGTTGTAAAATAGAAAACTGTTGACTACATTCTTGACCAATTGTCTTGCTGGTTGAAGACTATTGCATGATGGTCCCAGCAAAAGTTATAAAATAGAAAACTGTTGACTGACAGCACATAAACCAATCAGAATGGCTTATTTTGAATGACAATTGCATCAACCAATCAGATGGTCTCAATTCTAAACTAATTTGCATAAGGGCTTTATTTGCTCTCCATAACTTACTGAGGTCTTTCCTAACCCTAGTTTAATTGAAAACCTACAAAACCAGCCACAGATAGTTGATAACAAGAGCATTCTTGACCAAATGTCTTGCTGGTTGAAGACTAATGCATGATAGTCCCAGCAAAAGTTGTAAACTAGAAAACTGTTGACTGACAGTATATAAACCAATCAGAATGGCTTATTTTGAATGACAGTTGCATCAACCAATCAGATGATCTCAATTCTGAACTAATTTGCATAAGGGCTTTATTTGCTCTCCATAACTTACTGAGGTCCTTCCTAACCCTAGTTTAATTGAAAACCTACAAAACCATCCACAGATAGTTGATAACAAGAGCATTCTTGACCAATTGTCTTGCTGGTTGAAGACTAATGCATGATAGTCCCAGCAAAAGTTGTAAAATAGAGAACTGTTGACTGACAGTACATAAACCAATCAGAATGGTGTATTTTGAATGACAATTGCATCAAAAAATCAGATTTTCTTAATTCTAAACTAATCTGCATAAGGGCTTTATTTGCTCTCCATAACTTACTGAGGTCCTTCCTAACCCTAGTTTAATTGAAAACCTACAAAACCAGCCACAGATAGTTGATAACAAGAGCATTCTTGACCAATTGTCTTGCTGGTTGAAGACTAATGCATGATAGTCCCAGCAAAAGTTGTAAAATAGAAAACTGTTGACTGACAGTATATAAACCAATCAGAATGGCTTATTTTGAATGACAGTTGCATCAACCAATCAGATGATCTCAATTCTGAACTAATTTGCATAAGGGCTTTATTTGCTCTCCATAACTTAATGAGGTCCTTCCTAACCCTAGTTTAATTGAAAACCTACAAAACCAGCTACAGATAGTTGATAACAAGAGCATTCTTGACCAATTGTCTTGCTGGTTGAAGACTAATGCATGATAGTCCCAGCAAAAGTTGTAAAATAGAGAACTGTTGACTGACAGTACATAAACCAATCAGAATGGTGTATTTTGAATGACAATTGCATCAACCAATCAGATGGTCTCAATTCTAAACTAATTTGCATAGGGGCTTTATTTGCTCTCCATAACTTACTAAGGTCCTTCCTAACCCTAGTTTAATTGAAAACCTATTAAACCAGCCACAGATAGTTGATAACAAGAGCATTATTGACCAATTGTCTTGCTGGTTGAAGACTAATGCATGATAGTCCCAGCAAAAGTTGTAAAATAGAGAACTGTTGACTGACAGTACATAAACCAATCAGAATGGCTTATTTTGAATGACAATTGCATCAACCAATCAGATGGTCTCAATTCTAAACTAATTTGCATAAGGGCTTTATTTGCTCTCCATAACTTACTGAGGTCTTACCTTACCCTAGTTTAATTGAACACCTGCAGAACCAGCCACAGATAGTTGATAACAAGAGCATTCTTGACCAATTGTCTTGCTGGTTGAAAACTAATGCATGATAGTCCCAGCAAAAGTTGTAAAATAGAGAACTGTTGACTGACAGGACATAAACCAATCAGAATGGCTTATTTTGAATGACAATTGCATCAACCAATCAGATGGTCTTAATTCTAAACTAATTTGCATAAGGGCTTTATTTGCTCTCCATAACTTACTGAGGTCCTTCCTAACCCTAATTTAATTGAAAACCTACAAAACCAGCCACAGATAGTTGATAACAAGAGCATTCTTGACCAAATGTCTTGCTGGTTGAAGACTAATGCATGATAGTCCCAGCAAAAGTTGTAAAATAGAGAACTGTTGACTGACAGTACATAAACCAATCAGAATGGCTTATTTTGAATGACAATTGCATCAACCAATCAGATGGTCTTAATTCTAAACTAATTTGCATAAGGGCTTTATTTGCTCTCCATAACTTACTGAGGTCCTTCCTAACCCTAGTTTAATTGAAAACCTACAAAACCAGCCACAGATAGTTGATAACAAGAGCATTCTTGACCAATTGTCTTGCTGGTTGAAGACTAATGCATGATAGTCCCAGCAAAAGTTGTAAAATAGAGTACTGTTGACTGGCAGTACATAAACCAATCAGAATGGTGTATTTTGAATGACAATTGCATCAACCAATCAGATGGTCTCAATTCTAAACCAATTTGCATAAGGGCTTTATTTGCTCTCCATAACTTACTGAGGTCCTTCCTAACCCTAGTTTAATTGAAAACCTACAAAACCAGCCACAGATAGTTGATAACAAGAGCATTCTTGGCCAATTGTCTTGCTGGTTGAAGGCTATTGCGTGATGGTGCCAGCAAAAGTTGTAAAATAGAAAGCTGTTGACTACATTCTTGACCAATTGTCTTGCTGGTTGAAGACTATTGCATGATGGTCCCAGCAAAAGTTATAAAATAGAAAACTGTTGACTGACAGCACATAAACCAATCAGAATGGCTTATTTTGAATGACAATTGCATCAACCAATCAGATGGTCTCAATTCTAAACTAATTTGCATAAGGGCTTTATTTGCTCTCCATAACTTACTGAGGTCTTTCCTAACCCTAGTTTAATTGAAAACCTACAAAACCAGCCACAGATAGTTGATAACAAGAGCATTCTTGTCCAATTGTCTTGCTGGTTGAAGACTAATGCATGATAGTCCCAGCAAAAGTTGTAAAATAGAAAACTGTTGACTGACAGTACATAAACCAATCAGAATGGCTTATTTTGAATGACAATTGCATCAACTAATCAGATGGTCTCAATTGAGAACTAATTTGCATAAGGGCTTTATTTGCTCTCCATAACTTACTGCGGTCCTTCCTAACCCTAGTTTAATTGAAAACCTACAAAACCAGCCACAGATAGTTGATAACAAGAGCATTCTTGACCAAATGTCTTGCTGGTGGAAGACTAATGCATGATAGTCCCAGCAAAAGTTGTAAAATAGAGAACTGTTGACTGACAGTACATAAACCAATCAGAATGTCTTATTTTGAATGACAATTGCATCAACCAATCAGATGGTCTCAATTCTGAACTAATTTGCATAAGGGCTTTATTTGCTCTCCATAACTTACTGAGGTCCTTCCTAACCCTAGTTTAATTGAAAACCTACAAAACCAGCCACAGATAGTTGATAACAAGAGCATTCTTAAACAATTGTCTTGCTGGTTGAAGATTAATGCATGATAGTCCCAGCAAAAGATGTAAAATAGAGAACTGTTGACTGACAGTACATAAACCAATCAGAATGGTGTATTTTGAATGACAATTGCATCAACCAATCAGATGGTCTCAATTCTAAACTAATTTGCATAAGGGCTTTATTTGCTCTCCATAACTTACTGAGGTCCTTCCTAACCCTAGTTTAATTGAAAACCTATAAAACCAGCCACAGATAGTTGATAACAAGAGCATTCTTGACCAATTGTCTTGCTGGTTGAAGACTAATGCATGATAGTCCCAGCAAAAGTTGTAAAATAGAGAACTGTTGACTGACAGTACATAAACCAATCAGAATGGCTTATTTTGAATGACAATTGCATCAACCAATCAGATGGTCTCAATTCTAAACTAATTTGCATAAGGGCTTTATTTGCTCTCCATAACTTACTGAGGTCTTTCCTAACCCTAGTTTAATTGAACACCTGCAGAACCAGCCACAGATAGTTGATAACAAGAACATTCTTGACCAATTGTCTTGCTGGTTGAAGACTAATGCATGATAGTCCCAGCAAAAGTTGTAAAACAGAAAACTGTTGACTGACAGTATATAAACCAATCAGAATGGCTTATTTTGAATGACAGTTGCATCAACCAATCAGATAATCTCAATTCTGAACTAATTTGCATAAGGGCTTTATTTGCTCTCCATAACTTACTGAGGTCCTTCCTAACCCTAGTTTAATTGAAAACCTACAAAACCAGCCACAGATAGTTGATAACAAGAGCATTCTTGACCAATTGTCTTGCTGGTTGAAGACTAATGCATGATAGTCCCAGCAAAAGTTGTAAAATAGAGAACTGTTGACTGGCAGTACATAAACCAATCAGAATGGTGTATTTTGAATGACAATTGCATCAACCAATCAGATGGTCTCAATTCTAAACCAATTTGCATAAGGGCTTTATTTGCTCTCCATAACTTACTGAGGTCCTTCCTAACCCTAGTTTAATTGAAAACCTACAAAACCAGCCACAGATAGTTGATAACAAGAGCATTCTTGTCCAATTGTCTTGCTGGTTGAAGACTAATGCATGATAGTCCCAGCAAAAGTTGTAAAATAGAGAACTGTTGACTGGCAGTACATAAACCAATCAGAATGGTGTATTTTGAATGACAATTGCATCAACCAATCAGATGGTCTCAATTCTAAACCAATTTGCATAAGGGCTTTATTTGCTCTCCATAACTTACTGAGGTCTTTCATAACCCTAGTTTAATTGAAAACCTTCATAACCAGCCACAGATAGTTGATAACAAGAGCATTCTTGTCCAATTGTCTAGCTGGTTGAAGACTAATGCATGATAGTCCCAGCAAAAGTTGTAAAATAGAAAACTGTTGACTGACAGTACATAAACCAATCAGAATGGCTTATTTTGAATGACAATTGCATCAACCAATCAGATGGTCTCAATTGAGAACTAATTTGCATAAGGGCATTATTTGCTCTCCATAACTTACTGCGGTCCTTCCTAACCCTAGTTTAATTGAAAACCTACAAAACCAGCCACAGATAGTTGATAACAAGAGCATTCTTGACCAAATGTCTTGCTGGTTGAAGACTAATGCATGATAGTCCCAGCAAAAGTTGTAAAATAGAGAACTGTTGACTGACAGTACATAAACCAATCAGAATGTCTTATTTTGAATGACAATTGCATCAACCAATCAGATGGTCTCAATTCTGAACTAATTTGCATAAGGGCTTTATTTGCTCTCCATAACTTATTGAGGTCCTTCCTAACCCTAGTTTAATTGAAAACCTACAAAATCTGCCACAGATAGTTGATAACAAGAGCATTCTTGACCAATTGTCTTGCTGGTTGAAGATTAATGCATGATAGTCCCAGCAAAAGATGTAAAATAGAGAACTGTTGACTGACAGTACATAAACCAATCAGAATGGTGTATTTTGAATGACAATTGCATCAACCAATCAGATGGTCTCAATTCTAAACTAATTTGCATAAGGGCTTTATTTGCTCTCCATAACTTACTGAGGTCTTACCTAACCCTAGTTTAATTGAACACCTGCAGAACCAGCCACAGATAGTTGATAACAAGAGCATTCTTGACCAATTGTCTTGCTGGTTGAAAACTAATGCATGATAGTCCCAGCAAAAGTTGTAAAATAGAGAACTGTTGACTGACAGGACATAAACCAATCAGAATGGCTTATTTTGAATGACAATTGCATCAACCAATTAGATGGTCTTAATTCTAAACTAATTTGCATAAGGGCTTTATTTGCTCTCCATAACTTACTGAGGTCCTTCCTAACCCTAGTTTAATTGAAAACCTACAAAACCAGCCACAGATAGTTGATAACAAGAGCATTATTGACCAATTGTCTTGCTGGTTGAAGACTAATGCATGATAGTCCCAGCAAAAGTTGTAAAATAGAGAACTGTTGACTGACAGTACATAAACCAATCAGAATGGTGTATTTTGAATGACAATTGCATCAACCAATCAGATGGTCTCAATTCTAAACTAATTTGCATAAGGGCTTTATTTGCTCTCCATAACTTACTGAGGTCCTTCCTAACCCTAGTTTAATTGAAAACCTATAAAACCAGCCACAGATAGTTGATAACAAGAGCATTCTTGACCAATTGTCTTGCTGGTTGAAGACTAATGCATGATAGTCCCAGCAAAAGTTGTAAAATAGAGAACTGTTGACTGACAGTACATAAACCAATCAGAATGGCTTATTTTGAATGACAATTGCATCAACCAATCAGATGGTCTCAATTCTAAACTAATTTGCATAAAGGCTTTATTTGCTCTCCATAACTTACTGAGGTCTTTCCTAACCCTAGTTTAATTGAAAACCTACAAAACCAGCCACAGATAGTTGATAACAAGAGCATTATTGACCAAATGTCTTGCTGGTTGAAGACTAATGCATGATAGTCCCAGCAAAAGTTGTAAAATAGAGAACTGTTGACTGACAGTACATAAACCAATCAGAATGGCTTATTTTGAATGACAATTGCATCAACCAATCAGATGGTCTTAATTCTAAACTAATTTGCATAAGGGCTTTATTTGCTCTCCATAACTTACTGAGGTCCTTCCTAACCCTAGTTTAATTGAAAACCTACAAAACCAGCCACAGATAGTTGATAACAAGAGCATTCTTGACCAATTGTCTTGCTGGTTGAAGACTAATGCATGATAGTCCCAGCAAAAGTTGTAAAATAGAGAACTGTTGACTGGCAGTACATAAACCAATCAGAATGGTGTATTTTGAATGACAATTGCATCAACCAATCAGATGTTCTCAATTCTAAACCAATTTGCATAAGGGCTTTATTTGCTCTCCATAACTTACTGAGGTCCTTCCTAACCCTAGTTTAATTGAAAACCTACAAAACCAGCCACAGATAGTTGATAACAAGAGCATTCTTGACCAATTGTCTTGCTGGTTGAAGGCTATTGCGTGATGGTGCCAGCAAAAGTTGTAAAATAGAAAGCTGATGACTACATTCTTGACCAATTGTCTTGCTGTTTGAAGACTATTGCATGGTAGTCCCAGCAAAAGTTGTAAAATAGAAAACTGTTGACTGACAGTACATAAACCAATCAGAATGGCTTATTTTGAATGACAGTTGCATCAACCAATCAGATGATCTCAATTCTGAACTAATTTGCATAAGGGCTTTATTTGCTCTTCATAACTTACTGAGGTCCTTCCTCACCCTAGTCTAATTGAACACCTGCAGAACCAGCCACAGATAGTTGATAACAAGAACATTCTTGACCAATTGTCTTGCTGGTTGAAGACTATTGCATGTTGGTCCCAGCAAAAGTTGTAAATTAGAAAACTGTTGACTGACAGCACATAAACCAATCAGAATGGCTTATTTTCAATGACAATTGCATCAACCAATCAGATGGTCTCAATTGAGACCTAATTTGCATAAGGGCTTTATTTGCTCTCCATAACTTACTGCGGTCCTTCCTAACCTTAGTTTAATTGAAAACCTACAAAACCAGCCACAGATAGTTGATAACAAGAGCATTCTTGACCAAATGTCTTGCTGGTTGAAGACTAATGCATGATAGTCCCAGCAAAAGTTGTAAAATAGAGAACTGTTGACTGACAGTACATAAACCAATCAGAATGTCTTATTTTGAATGACAATTGCATCAACCAATCAGATGGTCTCAATTCTGAACTAATTTGCATAAGGGCTTTATTTGCTCTCCATAACTTACTGAGGTCCTTCCTAACCCTAGTTTAATTGAAAACCTACAAAACCAGCCACAGATAGTTGATAACAAGAGCATTCTTGACCAATTGTCTTGCTGGTTGAAGATTAATGCATGATAGTCCCAGCAAAAGATGTAAAATAGAGAACTGTTGACTGACAGTACATAAACCAATCAGAATGGCTTATTTTGAATGACAATTGCATCAACCAATCAGATGGTCTCAATTCTGAACTAATTTGCATAAGGGCTTTATTTGCTCTTTATAACTTACTGAGGTCCTTCCTCACCCTATTCTAATTGAACACCTGCAGAACCAGCCACAGATAGTTGATAACAAGAACATTATTGACCAATTGTCTTGCTGGTTAAAGACTATTGCATGATGGTCCCAGCAAACGTTGTAAAATAGGAAACTGTTGACTGATGGTACATAAACCAATCAGAATTGCTTATTTTGAATGACAGTTGCATCAACCAATCAGATGGTCTCAATTCTGAACTAATTTGCATAATGGCTTTATTTGCTCTTCATAACTTACTGAGGTCCTTCCTCACCCTAGTCTAATTGAACACCTGCAGAACCAGCCACAGATAGTTGATAACAAGAGCATTCTTGACCAATTGTCTTGCTGGTTGAAGACTAATGCATGATAGTCCCAGCAAAAGTTGTAAAATAGAAAACTGTTGACTGACAGTATATAAACCAATCAGAATGGCTTATTTTGAATGACAGTTGCATCAACCAATCAGATGATCTCAATTCTGAACTAATTTACATAATGGCTTTATTTGCTCTTCATAACTTACTGAGGTCCTTCCTCACCCTAGTCTAATTGAACACCTGCAGAACCAGCCACAGATAGCTGATAACAAGAACATTCTTGACCAATTGTCTTGCTGGTTAAAGGCTATTGCGTGATGGTGCCAGCAAAATTTGTAAAATAGAAAACTGTTGACTACATTATTGACCAATTGTCTTGCTGGTTGAAGACTATTGCATGATGGTCCCAGCAAAAGTTATAAAATAGAAAACTGTTGACTGACAGCACATAAACCAATCAGAATGGCTTATTTTGAATGACAATTGCAGCAACCAATCAGATGGTCTCAATTCTGAACTAATTTGCATAAGGGCTTTATTTGCTCTCCATAACTTACTGAGGTCCTTCCTAACCCTAGTTTAATTGAAAACCTACAAAACCAGCCACAGATAGTTGATAACAAGAGCATTCTTTACCAATTGTCTTGCTGGTTGAAGACTAATGCATGATAGTCCCAGCAAAAGTTGTAAAATAGAAAACTGTTGACTGACAGTATATAAACCAATCAGAATGGCTTATTTTGAATGACAGTTGCATCAACCAATCAGATGATCTCAATTCTGAACTAATTTGCATAAGGGCTTTATTTGCTCTCCATAACTTACTGAGGTCCTTCCTAACCCTAGTTTAATTGAAAACCTACAAAACCAGCCACAGATAGTTGATAACAAGAGCATTCTTTACCAATTGTCTTGCTGGTTGAAGACTAATGCATGATAGTCCCAGCAAAAGTTGTGAAATAAAGAACTGTTGACTGACAGTACATAAACCAATCAGAATGTCTTATTTTGAATGACAATTGCATCAACCAATCAGATGGTCTCAATTCTAAACTAATTTGCATAAGGGCTTTATTTGCTCTCCATAACTTACTGAGGTCCTTCCTAACCCTAGTTTAATTGAAAACCTACAAAACCAGCCACAGATAGTTGATAACAAGAGCATTCTTGACAAATTGTCTTGCTGGTTGAAGACTAATGCATGATAGTCCCAGCAAAAGTTGTAAAATAAAGAACTGTTGACTGACAGTACATAAACCAATCAGAATGGTGTATTTTGAATGACAATTGCATCAACCAATCAGATGGCCTCAATTCTAAACTAATTTGCATAAGGGCTTTATTTGCTCTCCATAACTTACTGAGGTCTTTCCTAACCCTAGTTTAATTGAAAACCTATAAAACCAGCCACAGATAGTTGATAACAAGAGCATTCTTGACCAATTGTCTTGCTGGTTGAAGACTAATGCATGATAGTCCCAGCAAAAGTTGTAAAATAGAAAACTGTTGACTGACAGTACATAAACCAATCAGAATGGCTTATTTTGAATGACAGTTGCATCAACCAATCAGATGATCTCAATTCTGAACTAATTTGCATAAGGGCTTTATTTGCTCTCCATAACTTACTGAGGTCCTTCCTAACGCTAGTTTAATTGAAAACCTACAAAACCAGCCACAGATAGTTGATAACAAGAGCATTCTTGACCAAATGTCTTGCTGGTTGAAAACTAATGCATGATAGTCCCAGCAAAAGTTGTAAAATAGAAAACTGTTGACTGACAGTATATAAACCAATCAGAATGGCTTATTTTGAATGACAGTTGCATCAACCAATCAGATGATCTCAATTCTAAACTAATTTGCATAAGGGCTTTATTTGCTCTCCATAACTTACTGAGGTCCTTCCTAACCCTAGTTTAATTGAAAACCTACAAAACCAGCCACAGATAGTTGATAACAAGAGCATTCTTGACCAATTGTCTTGCTGGTTGAAGACTAATGCATGATAGTCCCAGCAAAAGTTGTAAAATAGAGAATTGTTGACTGATAGTACATAAACCAATCAGAATGGTGTATTTTGAATGACAATTGCATCAACCAATCAGATGGTCTCAATTCTAAACTAATTTGCATAAGGGCTTTATTTGCTCTCCATAACTTACTGAGGTCCTTCCTAACCCTAGTTTAATTGAAAACCTATAAAACCAGCCACAGATAGTTGATAACAAGAGCATTGTTGACCAATTGTCTTGCTGGTTGAAGACTAATGCATGATAGTCCCAGCAAAAGTTGTAAAATAGAGAACTGTTGACTGACAGTACATAAACCAATCAGAATGGTGTATTTTGAATGACAATTGCATCAACCAATCAGATGGTCTCAATTCTAAACTAATTTGCATAGGGGCTTTATTTGCTCTCCATAACTTACTGAGGTCCTTCCTAACCCTAGTTTAATTGAAAACCTATAAAACCAGCCACAGATAGTTGATAACAAGAGCATTCTTGACCAATTGTCTTGCTGGTTGAAGACTAATGCATGATAGTCCCAGCAAAAGTTGTAAAATAGAGAACTGTTGACTGACAGTACATAAACCAATCAGAATGGCTTATTTTGAATGACAATTGCATCAACCAATCAGATGGTCTCAATTCTAAACCAATTTGCATAAGGGCTTTATTTGCTCTCCATAACTTACTGAGGTCTTTCCTAACCCTAGTTTATTTGAACACCTGCAGAACCAGCCACAGATAGTTGATAACAAGAGCATTCTTGACCAATTGTCTTGCTGGTTGAAGACTAATGCATGATAGTCCCAGCAAAAGTTGTAAAATAGAAAACTGTTGACTGACAGTATATAAACCAATCAGAATTCCTTATTTTGAATGACAGTTGCATCAACCAATCAGATGATCTCAATTCTGAACTAATTTGCATAAGGGCTTTATTTGCTCTCCATAACTTACTGAGGTCCTTCCTAACCCTAGTTTAATTGAAAACCTACAAAACCATCCACAGATAGTTGATTACAAGAGCATTCTTGACCAATTGTCTTGCTGGTTGAAGACTAATGCATGATAGTCCCAGCAAAAGTTGCAAAATAGAGAACAGTTGACTGACAGTACATAAACCAATCAGAATGGTGTATTTTGAATGACAATTGCATCAACCAATCAGATGGTCTTAATTCTAAACTAATTTGCATAAGGGCTTTATTTGCTCTCCATAACTTACTGAGGTCCTTCCTAACCCTAGTTTAATTGAAAACCTACAAAACCAGCCACAGATAGTTGATAACAAGAGCATTCTTGACCAATTGTCTTGCTGGTTGAAGACTAATGCATGATAGTCCCAGCAAAAGTTGTAAAATAGAGAACTGTTGACTGACAGTACATAAACCAATCAGAATGGCTTATTTTGAATGACAATTGCATCAACCAAACAGATGGTCTCAATTCTAAACTAATTTGCATAAGGGCTTTATTTGCTCTCCATAACTTACTGAGGTCTTTCCTAACCCTAGTTTAATTGAACACCTGCAGAACCAGCCACAGATAGTTGATAATAAGAGCATTCTTGACCAATTGTCTTGCTGGTTGAAGACTAATGCATGATAGTCCCAGCAAAAGTTGTAAAATAGAAAACTGTTGACTGACAGTATATAAACCAATCAGAATTCCTTATTTTGAATGACAGTTGCATCAACCAATCAGATGATCTCAATTCTGAACTAATTTGCATAAGGGCTTTATTTGCTCTCCATAACTTACTGAGGTCCATCCTAACCCTAGTTTAATTGAAAACCTACAAAACCATCCACAGATAGTTGATTACAAGAGCATTCTTGACCAATTGTCTTGCTGGTTGAAGACTAATGCATGATAGTCCCAGCAAAAGTTGTAAAATAGAGAACAGTTGACTGACAGTACATAAACCAATCAGAATGGTGTATTTTGAATGACAATTGCATCAACCAATCAGATGGTCTTAATTCTAAACTAATTTGCATAAGGGCTTTATTTGCTCTCCATAACTTACTGAGGTCCTTCCTAACCCTAGTTTAATTGAAAACCTACAAAACCAGCCACAGATAGTTGATAACAAGAGCATTCTCGACCAATTGTCTTGCTGGTTGAAGGCTATTGCGTGATGGTGCCAGCAAAAGTTGTAAAATAGAAAACTGTTGACTACATTCTTGACCAATTGTCTTGCTGGTTGAAGACTATTGCATGATGGTCCCAGCAAAAGTTATAAAATAGAAAACTGTTGACTGGCAGCACATAAACAAATCAGAATGGCTTATTTTGAATGACAATTGCATCAACCAATCAGATGGTCTCAATTCTAAACTAATTTGCATAAGGGCTTTATTTGCTCTCCATAACTTACTGAGGTCTTTCCTAACCCTAGTTTAATTGAAAACCTACAAAACCAGCCACAGATAGTTGATAACAAGAGCATTCTTGACCAATTGTCTTGCTGGTTGAAGACTAATGCTTGATAGTTCCAGCAAAAGTTGTAAAATAGAGAACTGTTGACTGACAGTATATAAACCAATCAGAATGGCTTATTTTGAATGACAGTTGCATCAACCATTAAGATGGTCTCAATTCTGAACTAATTTGCATAAGGGCTTTATTTGCTCTTTATAACTTACTGAGGTCCTTCCTCACCCTATTCTAATTGAACAACTGCAGAACCAGCCACAGATAGTTGATAACAAGAACATTATTGACCAATTATCTTGCTGGTTGAAGACTATTGCATGATGGTCCCAGCAAACGTTGTAAAATAGGAAACTGTTGACTGATGGTACATAAACCAATCAGAATGGCTTATTTTAAATGACAGTTGCATCAACCAATCAGATGGTCTCAATTCTGAACTAATTTGCATAATGGCTTTATTTGCTCTTCATAACTTACTGAGGTCCTTCCTCACCCTAGTCTTATTGAACACCTGCAGAACCAGCCACAGATAGTTGATAACAAGAACATTCTTGACCAATTGTCTTGCTGGTTGAAGGCTATTGCGTGATGGTGCCAGCAAAAGTTGTAAAATAGAAAACTGTTGACTACATTCTTGATCAATTGTCTTGCTGGTAGAAGACTATTGCATGATGGTCCCAGCAAAAGTTATAAAATAGAAAACTGTTGACTGACAGCACATAAACCAATCAGAATGGCTTATTTTGAATGACAATTGCATCAACCAATCAGATGGTCTCAATTCTAAACTAATTTGCATAAGGGCTTTATTTGCTCTCCATAACTTACTGAGGTCCTTCCTAACCCTAGTTTAATTGAAAACCTACCAAACCAGCCACAGATAGTTGATAACAAGAGCATTTTTGACCAATTGTCTTGCTGGTTGAAGACTAATGCATGATAGTCCCAGCAAAAGTTGTAAAATAGAAAACTGTTGACTGACAGTATATAAACCAATCAGAATGGCTTATTTTGAATGACAGTTGCATCAACCAATCAGATGATCTCAATTCTGAACTAATTTGCATAAGGGCTTTATTTGCTCTCCATAACTTACTGAGGTCCTTCCTAACCCTAGTTTAATTGAAAACCTACAAAACCAGCCACAGATAGTTGATAACAAGAGCATTCTTGACCAATTGTCTTGCTGGTTGAAGGCTAATGCGTGATGGTCCCAGCAAAAGTTGTAAAATAGAGAACTGTTGACTGACAGTACATAAACCAATCAGAATGGTGTATTTTGAATGACAATTGCATCAAAAAATCAGATGATCTAAATTCTAAACTAATTTGCATAAGGGCTTTATTTGCTCTCCATAACTTACTGAGGTCCTTCCTAACCCTAGTTTAATTGAAAACCTACAAAACCAGCCACAGATAGTTGATAACAAGAGCATTCTTGACCAATTGTCTTGCTGGTTGAAGACAAATGCATGATAGTCCCAGCAAAAGTTGTAAAATAGAGAACTGTTGACTGACAGTACATAAACCAATCAGAATGGTGTATTTTGAATGACAATTGCATCAACCAATCAGATGGTCTCAATTCTAAACTAATTTGCATAAGGGCTTTATTTGCTCTCCATAACTTACTGAGGTCCTTCCTAACCCTAGTTTAATTGAAAACCTATAAAACCAGCCACAGATAGTTCATAACAAGAGCATTCTTGACCAATTGTCTTGCTGGTTGAAGACTAATGAATGATAGTCCCAGCAAAAGTTGTAAAATAGAGAACTGTTGACTGACAGTACATAAACCAATCAGAATGGCTTATTTTGAATGACAATTGCATCAACCAATCAGATGGTCTCAATTCTAAACTAATTTGCATAAGGGCTTTATTTGCTCTCCATAACTTACTGAGGTCTTTCCTAACCCTAGTTTAATTGAACACCTGCAGAACCAGCCACAGATAGTTGATAACAAGAGCATTCTTGACCAATTGTCTTGCTGGTTGAAGACTAATGCATGATAGTCCCAGCAAAAGTTGTAAAATAGAGAACTTTTGACTGACAGTACATAAACCAATCAGAATGGTATATTTTGAATGACAATTGCATCAACCAATCAGATGGTCTTAATTCTAAACTAATTTGCATAAGGGCTTTATTTGCTCTCCATAACTTACTGAGGTCCTTCCTAACCCTAGTTTAATTGAAAACCTACAAAACCAGCCACAGATAGTTGATAACAAGAGCATTCTTGACCAATTGTCTTGCTGGTTGAAGACTAATGCATGATAGTCCCAGCAAAAGTTGTAAAATAGAGAACTGTTGACTGACAGTACATAAACCAAACAAAATGGTGTATTTTGAATGACAATTGCATCAACCAATCAGATGGTCTCAATTCTAAACTAATTTGCATAGGGACTTTATTTGCTCTCCATAACTTACTGAGGTCCTTCCTAACCCTAGTTTAATTGAAAACCTATAAAACCAGCCACAGATAGTTGATAACAAGAGCATTCTTGACCAATTGTCTTGCTGGTTGAAGGCTATTGCGTGATGGTGCCAGCAAAAGTTGTAAAATAGAAAACTGTTGACTACATTCTTGACCAATTGTCTTGCTGGTTGAAGACTATTGCATGATGGTCCCAGCAAAAGTTATAAAATAGAAAACTGTTGACTGGCAGCACATAAACCAATCAGAATGGCTTATTTTGAATGACAATTGCATCAACCAATCAGATGGTCTCAATTCTAAACTAATTTGCATAAGGGCTTTATTTGCTCTCCATAACTTACTGAGGTCTTTCCTAACCCTAGTTTAATTGAAAACCTACAAAACCAGCCACAGATAGTTGATAACAAGAGCATTCTTGACCAATTGTCTTGCTTGTTGAAGACTAATGCATGATAGTCCCAGCAAAAGTTGTAAAATAGAAAACTGTTGACTGACAGTACATAAACCAATCAGAATGGCTTATTTTGAATGACAGTTGCATCAACCAATCATATGATCTCAATTCTGAACTAATTTGCATAAGGGCTTTATTTGCTCTTCATAACTTACTGAGGTCCTTCCTCACCCTAGTCTAATAGAACACCTGCAGAACCAGCCACAGATAGTTGATAACAAGAGCATTCTTGACCAATTGTCTTGCTGGTTGAAGACTAATGCATGATAGTCCAAGCAAAAGTTGTAAAATAGAAAACTGTTGACTGACAGTATATAAACCAATCAGAATGGTTTATTTTGAATGACAGTTGCATCAACCAATCAGATGATCTCAATTCTGAACTAATTTGCATAAGGGCTATATTTGCTCTCCATAACTTACTGAGGTCCTTCCTAACCCTAGTTTAATTGAAAACCTACAAAACCAGCCACAGATAGTTGATAACAAGAGCATTCTTGACCAATTGTCTTGCTGGTTGAAGACTAATGCTTGATAGTCCCAGCAAAAGTTGTAAAATAGAGAACTGTTGACTGACAGTACATAAACTAATCAGAATGGCTTATTTTGAATGACAGTTGCATCAACCAATCAGATGGTCTCAATTCTGAACTAATTTGCATAAGGGCTTTATTTGCTCTTTATAACTTACTGAGGTCCTTCCTCACCCTATTTTAATTGAACAACTGCAGAACCAGCCACAGATAGTTGATAACAAGAACATTATTGACCAATTGTCTTGCTGGTTGAAGACTATTGCATGATGGTCCCAGCAAACGTTGTAAAATAGGAAACTGTTGACTGATGGTACATAAACCAATCAGAATGGCTTATTTTGAATGACAGTTGCATCAACCAATCAGATGGTCTCAATTCTGAACTAATTTGCATAATGGCTTTATTTGCTCTTCATAACTTACTGAGGTCCTCCCTCACCCTAGTCTTATTGAACACCTGCAGAACCAGCCACAGATAGTTGATAACAAGAACATTCTTGACCAATTGTCTTGCTGGTTGAAGGCTATTGCGTGATGGTGCCAGCAAAAGTTATAAAATAGAAAACTGTTGACTACATTCTTGACCAATTGTCTTGCTGGTAGAAGATTATTGCATGATGGTCCCAGCAAAAGTTATAAAATAGAAAACTGTTGACTGACAGCACATAAACCAATCAGAATGGCTTATTTTGAATGACAATTGCATCAACCAATCAGATGGTCTCAATTCTAAACTAATTTGCATAAGGGCTTTATTTGCTCTCCATAACTTACTGAGGTCCTTCCTAACCCTAGTTTAATTGAAAACCTACAAAACCAGCCACAGATAGTTGATAACAAGAGCATTCTTGACCAATTGTCTTGCTGGTTGAAGACTAATGCATGGTACTCCCAGCAAAAGTTGTAAAATAGAAAACTGTTGACTGACAGTACATGAACCAATCAGAATGGCTTATTTTGAATGACAGTTGCATCAACCAATCATATAATCTCAATTCTGAACCAATTTGCATACGGGCTTTATTTGCTCTTCATAACTTACTGAGGTCCTTCCTCACCCTAGTCTAATTGAACACCTGCAGAACCAGCCACAGATAGTTCATAACAAGAGCATTCTTGACCAATTGTCTTGCTGGTTGAAGACTAATGAATGATAGTCCCAGCAAAAGTTGTAAAATAGAGAACTGTTGACTGACAGTACATAAACCAATCAGAATGGCTTATTTTGAATGACAATTGCATCAACCAATCAGATGGTCTCAATTCTAAACTAATTTGCATAAGGGCTTTATTTGCTCTCCATAACTTACTGAGGTCTTTCCTAACCCTAGTTTAATTGAACACCTGCAGAACCAGCCACAGATAGTTGATAACAAGAGCATTCTTGACCAATTGTCTTGCTGGTTGAAGACTAATGCATGATAGTCCCAGCAAAAGTTGTAAAATAGAAAACTGTTGACTGACAGTATATAAACCAATCAGAATGGCTTATTTTGAATGACAGTTGCATCAACCAATCAGATGATCTCAATTCTGAACTAATTTGCATAAGGGCTTTATTTGCTCTCCATAACTTACTAAGGTCCTTCCTAACCCTAGTTTAATTGAAAACCTACAAAACCAGCTACAGATAGTTGATAACAAGAGCATTCTTGACCAATTGTCTTGCTGGTTGAAGACTAATGCATGATAGTCCCAGCAAAAGTTGTAAAATAGAGAACTGTTGACTGACAGTACATAAACCAATCAGAATGGTGTATTTTGAATGACAATTGCATCAACCAATCAGATGATCTCAATTCTAAACTAATTTGCATAGGGGCTTTATTTGCTCTCCATAACTTACTGAGGTCCTTCCTAACCCTAGTTTAATTGAAAACCTATAAAACCAGCCACAGATAGTTGATAACAAGAGCATTCTTGACCAATTGTCTTGCTGGTTGAAGGCTATTGCGTGATGGTGCCAGCAAAAGTTGTAAAATAGAAAACTGTTGACTACATTCTTGACCAATTGTCTTGCTGGTTGAAGACTATTGCATGATGGTCCCAGCAAAAGTTATAAAATAGAAAACTGTTGACTGACAGCACATAAACCAATCAGAATGGCTTATTTTGAATGACAATTGCATCAACCAATCAGATGGTCTCAATTCTAAACTAATTTGCATAAGGGCTTTATTTGCTCTCCATAACTTACTGAGGTCTTTCCTAACCCTAGTTTAATTGAAAACCTACAAAACCAGCCACAGATAGTTGATAACAAGAGCATTCTTGACCAAATGTCTTGCTGGTTGAAGACTAATGCATGATAGTCCCAGCAAAAGTTGTAAACTAGAAAACTGTTGACTGACAGTATATAAACCAATCAGAATGGCTTATTTTGAATGACAGTTGCATCAACCAATCAGATGATCTCAATTCTGAACTAATTTGCATAAGGGCTTTATTTGCTCTCCATAACTTACTGAGGTCCTTCCTAACCCTAGTTTAATTGAAAACCTACAAAACCATCCACAGATAGTTGATAACAAGAGCATTCTTGACCAATTGTCTTGCTGGTTGAAGACTAATGCATGATAGTCCCAGCAAAAGTTGTAAAATAGAGAACTGTTGACTGACAGTACATAAACCAATCAGAATGGTGTATTTTGAATGACAATTGCATCAAAAAATCAGATTTTCTTAATTCTAAACTAATCTGCATAAGGGCTTTATTTGCTCTCCATAACTTACTGAGGTCCTTCCTAACCCTAGTTTAATTGAAAACCTACAAAACCAGCCACAGATAGTTGATAACAAGAGCATTCTTGACCAATTGTCTTGCTGGTTGAAGACTAATGCATGATAGTCCCAGCAAAAGTTGTAAAATAGAGAACTGTTGACTGACAGTACATAAAACAATCAGAATGGCTTATTTTGAATGACAATTGCATCAACCAATCAGATGGTCTCAATTCTAAACCAATTTGCATAAGGGCTTTATTTGCTCTCCATAACTTACTGAGGTCTTTCCTAACCCTAGTTTATTTGAACACCTGCAGAACCAGCCACAGATAGTTGATAACAAGAGCATTCTTGACCAATTGTCTTGCTGGTTGAAGACTAATGCATGATAGTCCCAGCAAAAGTTGTAAAATAGAAAACTGTTGACTGACAGTATATAAACCAATCAGAATTCCTTATTTTGAATGACAGTTGCATCAACCAATCAGATGATCTCAATTCTGAACTAATTTGCATAAGGGCTTTATTTGCTCTCCATAACTTACTGAGGTCCTTCCTAACCCTAGTTTAATTGAAAACCTACAAAACCAGCCACAGATAGTTGATAACAAGAGCATTCTTGACCAATTGTCTTGCTGGTTGAAGACTAATGCATGATAGTCCCAGCAAAAGTTGTAAAATAGAGAACTGTTGACTGACAGTACATAAACCAATCAGAATGGCTTATTTTGAATGACAATTGCATCAACCAAACAGATGGTCTCAATTCTAAACTAATTTGCATAAGGGCTTTATTTGCTCTCCATAACTTACTGAGGTCTTTCCTAACCCTAGTTTAATTGAACACCTGCAGAACCAGCCACAGATAGTTGATAACAAGAGCATTCTTGACCAATTGTCTTGCTGGTTGAAGACTAATGCATGATAGTCCCAGCAAAAGTTGTAAAATAGAAAACTGTTGACTGACAGTATATAAACCAATCAGAATTCCTTATTTTGAATGACAGTTGCATCAACCAATCAGATGATCTCAATTCTGAACTAATTTGCATAAGGGCTTTATTTGCTCTCCATAACTTACTGAGGTCCATCCTAACCCTAGTTTAATTGAAAACCTACAAAACCATCCACAGATAGTTGATTACAAGAGCATTCTTGACCAATTGTCTTGCTGGTTGAAGACTAATGCATGATAGTCCCAGCAAAAGTTGTAAAATAGAGAACAGTTGACTGACAGTACATAAACCAATCAGAATGGTGTATTTTGAATGACAATTGCATCAACCAATCAGATGGTCTTAATTCTAAACTAATTTGCATAAGGGCTTTATTTGCTCTCCATAACTTACTGAGGTCCTTCCTAACCCTAGTTTAATTGAAAACCTACAAAACCAGCCACAGATAGTTGATAACAAGAGCATTCTTGACCAATTGTCTTGCTGGTTGAAGACTAATGCATGATAGTCCCAGCAAAAGTTGTAAAATAGAGAACTGTTGACTGACAGTACATAAACCAATCAGAATGGTGTATTTTGAATGACAATTGCATCAACCAATCAGATGGTCTCAATTCTAAACTAATTTGCATAGGGGCTTTATTTGCTCTCCATAACTTACTGAGGTCCTTCCTAACCCTAGTTTAATTGAAAACCTATAAAACCAGCCACATATAGT
Source organism: Crinia signifera (assembly GCF_055691185.1). Lineage (NCBI taxonomy): Eukaryota > Metazoa > Chordata > Amphibia > Anura > Myobatrachidae > Crinia > Crinia signifera. The sequence goes on along the minus strand of NC_139219.1, from coordinate 113,296,790 downwards.
TGATAACAAGAGCATTCTTGACCAATTGTCTTGCTGGTTGAAGGCTATTGCGTGATGGTGCCAGCAAAAGTTGTAAAATAGAAAACTGTTGACTACCTTCTTGACCAATTGTCTTGCTGGTTGAAGACTATTGCATGATGGTCCCAGCAAAAGTTATAAAATAGAAAACTGTTGACTGGCAGCACATAAACAAATCAGAATGGCTTATTTTGAATGACAATTGCATCAACCAATCAGATGGTCTCAATTCTAAACTAATTTGCATAAGGGCTTTATTTGCTCTCCATAACTTACTGAGGTCTTTCCTAACCCTAGTTTAATTGAAAACCTACAAAACCAGCCACAGATAGTTGATAACAAGAGCATTCTTGACCAATTGTCTTGCTGGTTGAAGACTAATGCTTGATAGTTCCAGCAAAAGTTGTAAAATAGAGAACTGTTGACTGACAGTATATAAACCAATCAGAATGGCTTATTTTGAATGACAGTTGCATCAACCATTAAGATGGTCTCAATTCTGAACTAATTTGCATAAGGGCTTTATTTGCTCTTTATAACTTACTGAGGTCCTTCCTCACCCTATTCTAATTGAACAACTGCAGAACCAGCCACAGATAGTTGATAACAAGAACATTATTGGCCAATTATCTTGCTGGTTGAAGACTATTGCATGATGGTCCCAGCAAACGTTGTAAAATAGGAAACTGTTGACTGATGGTACATAAACCAATCAGAATGGCTTATTTTAAATGACAGTTGCATCAACCAATCAGATGGTCTCAATTCTGAACTAATTTGCATAATGGCTTTATTTGCTCTTCATAACTTACTGAGGTCCTTCCTCACCCTAGTCTTATTGAACACCTGCAGAACCAGCCACAGATAGTTGATAACAAGAACATTCTTGACCAATTGTCTTGCTGGTTGAAGGCTATTGCGTGATGGTGCCAGCAAAAGTTGTAAAATAGAAAACTGTTGACTACATTCTTGAACAATTGTCTTGCTGGTAGAAGACTATTGCATGATGGTCCCAGCAAAAGTTATAAAATAGAAAACTGTTGACTGACAGCACATAAACCAATCAGAATGGCTTATTTTGAATGACAATTGCATCAACCAATCAGATGGTCTCAATTCTAAACTAATTTGCATAAGGGCTTTATTTGCTCTCCATAACTTACTGAGGTCCTTCCTAACCCTAGTTTAATTGAAAACCTACCAAACCAGCCACAGATAGTTGATAACAAGAGCATTTTTGACCAATTGTCTTGCTGGTTGAAGACTAATGCATGATAGTCCCAGCAAAAGTTGTAAAATAGAAAACTGTTGACTGACAGTATATAAACCAATCAGAATGGCTTATTTTGAATGACAGTTGCATCAACCAATCAGATGATCTCAATTCTGAACTAATTTGCATAAGGGCTTTATTTGCGCTCCATAACTTACTGAGGTCCTTCCTAACCCTAGTTTAATTGAAAACCTACAAAACCAGACACAGATAGTTGATAACAAGAGCATTCTTGACCAATTGTCTTGCTGGTTGAAGGCTAATGCGTGATGGTCCCAGCAAAAGTTGTAAAATAGAGAACTGTTGACTGACAGTACATAAACCAATCAGAATGGCTTATTTTGAATGACAATTGCATCAACCAATCAGATGGTCTTAATTCTAAACTAATTTGCATAAGGGCTTTATTTGCTCTCCATAACTTACTGAGGTCCTTCCTAACCCTAGTTTAATTGAAAACCTACAAAACCAGCCACAGATAGTTGATAACAAGAGCATTCTTGACCAATTGTCTTGCTGGTTGAAGACTAATGCATGATAGTCCCAGCAAAAGTTGTAAAATAGAGAACTGTTGACTGACAGTACATAAACCAATCAGAATGGTGTATTTTGAATGACAATTGCATCAACCAATCAGATGGTCTTAATTCTAAACTAATCTGCATAAGGGCTTTATTTGCTCTCCATAACTTACTGAGGTCCTTCCTAACCCTAGTTTAATTGAAAACCTACAAAACCAGCCACAGATAGTTGATAACAAGAGCATTCTTGACCAATTGTCTTGCTGGTTGAAGACTAATGCATGATAGTCCCAGCAAAAGTTGTAAAATAGAGAACTGTTGACTGACAGTACATAAACCAATCAGAATGGTGTATTTTGAATGACAATTGCATCAACCAATCAGATGGTCTCAATTCTAAACTAATTTGCATAAGGGCTTTATTTGCTCTCCATAACTTCCTGAGGTCCTTCCTAACCCTAGTTTAATTGAAAACCTATAAAACCAGCCACAGATAGCTCATAACAAGAGCATTCTTGACCAATTGTCTTGCTGGTTGAAGGCTATTGCGTGATGGTGCCAGCAAAAGTTGTAAAATAGAAAACTGTTGACTACATTCTTGACCAATTGTCTTGCTGGTTGAAGACTATTGCATGATGGTCCCAGCAAAAGATATAAAATAGAAAACTGTTGACTGACAGCACATAAACCAATCAGAATGGCTTATTTTGAATGACAATTGCATCAACCAATCAGATGGTCTCAATTCTAAACTAATTTGCATAAGAGCTTTATTTGCTCTCCATAACTTACTGAGGTCTTTCCTAACCCTAGTTTAATTGAAAACCTACAAAACCAGCCACAGATAGTTGATAACAAAAGCATTCTTGACCAAATGTCTTGCTGGTTGAAGACTAATGCATGATAGTCCCAGCAAAAGTTGTAAAATAGAGAACTGTTGACTGACAGTACATAAACCAATCAGAATGGCTTATTTTGAATGACAATTGCATCAACCAATCAGATGGTCTTAATTCTAAACTAATTTGCATAAGGGCTTTATTTGCTCTCCATAACTTACTGAGGTCCTTCCTAACCCTAGTTTAATTGAAAACCTACAAAACCAGCCACAGATAGTTGATAACAAGAGCATTCTTGACCAATTGTCTTGCTGGTTGAAGACTAATGCATGATAGTCCCAGCAAAAGTTGTAAAATAGAGAACTGTTGACTGACAGTACATAAACCAATCAGAATGGTATATTTTGAATGACAATTGCATCAACCAATCAGATGGTCTCAATTCTAAACTAATTTGCATAAGGGCTTTATTTGCTCTCCATAACTTACTGAGGTCTTTCCTAACCCTAGTTTAATTGAACACCTGCAGAACCAGCCACAGATAGTTGATAACAAGAGCATTCTTGACCAATTGTCTTGCTGGTTGAAGACTAATGCATGATATTCCCAGCAAAAGTTGTAAAATAGAAAACTGTTGACTGACAGTATATAAACCAATCAGAATAGCTTATTTTGAATGACAGTTGCATCAACCAATCAGATGGTCTCAATTCTAAACTAATTTGCATAAGGGCTTTATTTGCTCTCCATAACTTACTGAGGTCTTTCCTAACCCTAGTTTAATTGAAAACCTACAAAACCAGCCACAGATAGTTGATAACAAGAGCATTCTTGACCAAATGTCTTGCTGGTTGAAGACTAATGCATGATAGTCCCAGCAAAAGTTGTAAAATAGAGAACTGTTGACTGACAGCACATAAACCAATCAGAATGGCTTATTTTGAATGACAATTGCATCAACCAATCAGATGGTCTCAATTCTAAACTAATTTGCATAAGGGCTTTATTTGCTCTCCATAACTTACTGAGGTCCTTCCTAACCCTAGTTTAATTGAAAACCTACAAAACCAGCCACAGATAGTTGATAACAAGAGCATTCTTGACCAATTGTCTTGCTGGTTGAAGACTAATGCATGATACTCCCAGCAAAAGTTGTAAAATAGAGAACTGTTGACTGACAGTACATAAACCAATCAGAATGGTGTATTTTGAATGACAGTTGCATCAACCAATCAGATGGTCTCAATTCTGAACTAATTTGCATAAGGGCTTTATTTGCTCTTTATAACTTACTGAGGTCCTTCCTCACCCTAGTCTATTTGAACAACTGCAGAACTAGCCACAGATAGTTGATAACAAGAACATTATTGACCAAATGTCTTGCTGGTTGAAGACTATTGCATGATGGTCCCAGCAAACGTTGTAAAATAGGAAACTGTTGACTGATGGTACATAAACCAATCAGAATGGCTTATTTTGAATGACAGTTGCATCAACCAATCAGATGGTCTCAATTCTGAACTAATTTGCATAATGGCATTATTTGCTCTTCATAACTTACTGAGGTCCTTCCTCACCCTAGTCTAATTGAACACCTGCAGAACCAGCCACAGATAGTTGATAACAAGAACATTCTTGACCAATTGTCTTGCTGGTTGAAGGCTATTGCGTGATGGTGCCAGCAAAAGTTGTAAAATAGAAAACTGTTGACTACATTCTTGACCAATTGTCTTGCTGGTAGAAGACTATTGCATGATGGTCCCAGCAAAAGTTATAAAATAGAAAACTGTTGACTGACAGCACATAAACCAATCAGAATGGCTTATTTTGAATGACAATTGCATCAACCAATCAGATGGTCTCAATTCTAAACTAATTTGCATAAGGGCTTTATTTGCTCTCCATAACTTACTGAGGTCTTTCCTAACCCTAGTTTAATTGAAAACCTACCAAACCAGCCACAGATAGTTGATAACAAGAGCATTCTTGACCAATTGTCTTGCTGGTTGAAGACTAATGCATGATAGTCCCAGCAAAAGTTGTAAAATAGAAAACTGTTGACTGACAGTACATAAACCAATCAGAATGGCTTATTTTGAATGACAGTTGCATCAACCAATCATATGATCTCAATTCTGAACCAATTTGCATAAGGGCTTTATTTGCTCTTCATAACTTACTGAGGTCCTTCCTCACCCTAGTCTAATTGAACACCTGCAGAACCAGCCACAGATAGTTGATAACAAGAGCATTCTTGACCAATTGTCTTGCTGGTTGAAGACTAATGCATGATAGTCCCAGCAAAAGTTGTACAATAGAAAACTGTTGACTGACAGTATATAAACCAATCAGAATGGCTTATTTTGAATGATAGTTGCATCAACCAATCAGATGATCTCAATTCTGAACTAATTTGCATAAGGGCTTTATTTGCTCTCCATAACTTACTGAGGTCCTTCCTAACCCTAGTTTAATTGAAAACCTACAAAACCAGCCACAGATAGTTGATAACAAGAGCATTCTTGACCAATTGTCTTGCTGGTTGAAGACTAATGCATGATAGTCCCAGCAAAAGTTGTAAAATAGAGAACTGTTTACTGACAGTACATAAACCAATCAGAATGGTGTATTTTGAATGACAATTGCATCAACCAATCAGATGGTCTCAATTCTAAACTAATTTGCATAAGGGCTTTATTTGCTCTCCATAACTTACTGAGGTCTTTCCTAACCCTAGTTTAATTGAAAACCTACCAAACCAGCCACAGATAGTTGATAACAAGAGCATTCTTGACCAATTGTCTTGCTGGTTGAAGACTAATGCATGATAGTCCCAGCAAAAGATGTAAAATAGAAAACTGTTGACTGACAGTACATAAACCAATCAGAATGGCTTATTTTGAATGACAGTTGCATCAACCAATCATATGATCTCAATTCTGAACTAATTTGCATAAGGGCTTTATTTACTCTTCATAACTTACTGAGGTCCTTCCTCACCCTAGTCTAATAGAACACCTGCAGAACCAGCCACAGATAGTTGATAACAAGAGCATTCTTGACCAATTGTCTTGCTGGTGGAAGACTAATGCATGATAGTCCAAGCAAAAGTTGTAAAATAGAAAACTGTTGACTGACAGTATATAAACCAATCAGAATGGCTTATTTTGAATGACAGTTGCATCAACCAATCAGATGATCTCAATTCTGAACTAATTTGCATAAGGGCTATATTTGCTCTCCATAACTTACTGAGGTCCTTCCTAACCCTAGTTTAATTGAAAACCTACAAAACCCTCCACAGATAGTTGATAACAAGAGCATTCTTGACCAATTGTCTTGCTGGTTGAAGACTAATGCTTGATAGTCCCAGCAAAAGTTGTAAAATAGAGAACTGTTGACTGACAGTACATAAACCAATCAGAATGGCTTATTTTGAATGACAGTTGCATCAACCAATCAGATGGTCTCAATTCTGAACTAATTTGCATAATGGCTTTATTTGCTCTTCATAACTTACTGAGGTCCTTCCTCACCCTAGTCTAATTGAACACCTGCAGAACCAGCCACAGATAGTTGATAACAAGAACATTCTTGACCAATTGTCTTGCTGGTTGAAGGCTATTGCGTGATGGTGCCAGCAAAAGTTGTAAAATAGAAAACTGTTGACTACATTCTTGACCAATTGTCTTGCTGGTAGAAGACTAATGCATGATAGTCCCAGCAAAAGTTGTAAAATAGAGAACTGTTGACTGACAGTACATAAACCAATCAGAATGGTGTATTTTGAATGACAATTGCATCAACCAATCAGATGGTCTCAATTCTAAACTAATTTGCATAGGGGCTTTATTTGCTCTCCATAACTTACTGAGGTCCTTCCTAACCCTAGTTTAATTGAAAACATATAAAACCAGCCACAGATAGTTGATAACAAGAGCATTCTTGACCAATTGTCTTGCTGGTTGAAGGCTATTGCGTGATGGTGCCAGCAAAAGTTGTAAAATAGAAAACTGTTGACTACATTCTTGACCAATTGTCTTGCTGGTTGAAGACTATTGCATGATGATCCCAGCAAAAGTTATAAAATAGAAAACTGTTGACTGACAGCACATAAACCAATCAGAATGGCTTATTTTGAATGACAATTGCATCAACCAATCAGATGGTCTCAATTCTAAACTAATTTGCATAAGGGCTTTATTTGCTCTCCATAACTTACTGAGGTCTTTCCTAACCGTAGTTTAATTGAAAACCTACAAAACCAGCCACAGATAGTTGATAACAAGAGCATTCTTGACCAATTGTCTTGCTGGTTGAAGACTAATGCATGATAGTCCCAGCAAAAGTTGTAAAATAGAGAACTGTTGACTGACAGTATATAAACCAATCAGAATGGCTTATTTTGAATGACAGTTGCATCAACCAATCATATGATCTCAATTCTGAACTAATTTGCATAAGGGCTTTATTTGCTCTCCATAACTTACTTAGGTCCTTCCTAACCCTAGTTTAATTGAAAACCTACAAAACCAGCCACAGATAGTTGATAACAAGAGCATTCTTGACCAATTGTCTTGCTGGTTGAAGACTAATGCTTGATAGTCCCAGCAAAAGTTGTAATATAGAGAACTGTTGACTGACAGTACATAAACCAATCAGAATGGCTTATTTTGAATGACAGTTGCATCAACCAATCAGATGGTCTCAATTCTGAACTAATTTGCATAAGGGCTTTATTTGCTCTTTATAACTTACTGAGGTCCTTCCTCACCCTATTCTAATTGAACACCTGCAGAACCAGCCACAGATAGTTGATAACAAGAACATTATTGACCAATTGTCTTGCTGGTTGAAGACTATTGCATGATGGTCCCAGCAAACGTCGTAAAATAGAAAACTGTTGACTGACAGTATATAAACCAATCAGAATGGCTTATTTTGAATGACAGTTGCATCAACCAATCATATGATCTCAATTCTGAACCAATTTGCATAAGGGCTTTATTTGCTCTTCATAACTTACTGAGGTCCTTCCTCACCCTAGTCTAATTGAACACCTGCAGAACCAGCCACAGATAGTTGATAACAAGAGCATTCTTGACCAATTGTCTTGCTGGTTGAAGACTAATGCATGATAGTCCCAGCAAAAGTTGTAAAATAGAAAACTGTTGACTGACAGTATATAAACCAATCAGAATGGCTTATTTTGAATGACAGTTGCATCAAAAAATCAGATGATCTCAATTCTGAACTAATTTGCATAAGGGCTTTGTTTGCTCTCCATAACTTACTGAGGTCCTTCCTAACCCTAGTTTAATTGAAAACCTACAAAACCAGCCACAGATAGTTGATAACAAGAGCATTCTTGACCAATTGTCTTGCTGGTTGAAGACTAATGCATGATAGTCCCAGCAAAAGTTGTAAAATAGAGAACTGTTGACTGACAGTACATAAACCAATCAGAATGGTGTATTTTGAATGACAATTGCATCAACCAATCAGATGGTCTCAATTCTAAACTAATTTGCATAAGGGCTTTATTTGCTCTCCATAACTTACTGAGGTCCTTCCTAACCCTAGTTTAATTGAAAACCTATAAAACCAGCCACAGATAGTTCATAACAAGAGCATTCTTGACCAATTGTCTTGCTGGTTGAAGACTAATGAATGATAGTCCCAGCAAAAGTTGTAAAATAGAGAACTGTTGACTGACAGTACATAAACCAATCAGAATGGCTTATTTTGAATGACAATTGCATCAACCAATCAGATGGTCTCAATTCTGAACTAATTTGCATAAGGGCTTTATTTGCTCTCCATAACTTACTGAGGTCCTTCCTAACCCTAGTTTAATTGAAAACCTACAAAACCAGCCACAGATAGTTGATAACAAGAGCATTCTTGACCAATTGTCTTGCTGGTTGAAGACTAATGCATGATAGTCCCAGCATAAGTTGTAAAATAGAGAACTGTTGACTGACAGTACATAAACAAATCAGAATGGTGTATTTTGAATGACAATTGCATCAACCAATCAGATGGTCTCAATTCTAAACTAATTTGCATAGGGGCTTTATTTGCTCTCCATAACTTACTGAGGTCCTTCCTAACCCTAGTTTAATTGAAAACCTATAAAACAACCACAGATAGTTGATAACAAGAGCATTCTTGACCAATTGTCTTGCTGGTTGAAGGCTATTGCGTGATGGTGCCAGCAAAAGTTGTAAAATAGAAAACTGTTGACTACATTCTTGACCAATTGTCTTGCTGGTTAAAGACTATTGCATGATGGTTCCAGCAAAAGTTATAAAATAGAAAACTGTTGACTGACAGCACATAAACCAATCAGAATGGCTTATTTTGAATGACAATTGCATCAACCAATCAGATGGTCTCAATTCTAAACTAATTTGCATAAGGGCTTTATTTGCTCTCCATAACTTACTGAGGTCTTTCCTAACCCTAGTTTAATTGAAAACCTACAAAACCAGCCACAGATAGTTGATAACAAGAGCATTCTTGACCAAATGTCTTGCTGGTTGAAGACTAATGCATGATAGTCCCAGCAAAAGTTGTAAAATAGAGAACTGTTGACTGACAGTACATAAACCAATCAGAATGGCTTATTTTGAATGACAATTGCATCAACCAATCAGATGGTCTTAATTCTAAACTAATTTGCATAAGGGCTTTATTTGCTCTCCATAACTTACTGAGGTCCTTCCTAACCCGTAGTTTAATTGAAAACCTACAAAACCAGCCACAGATAGTTGATAAGAAGAGCATTCTTGACCAATTGTCTTGCTGGTTGAAGACTAATGCATGATACTCCCAGCAAAAGTTGTAAAATAGAGAACTGTTGACTGACAGTACATAAACCAATCAGAATGGTGTATTTTGAATGACAATTGCATCAACCAATCAGATGGTCTCAATTCTAAACTAATTTGCATAAGGGCTTTATTTGCTCTCCATAACTTACTGAGGTCCTTCCTAACCCTAGTTTAATTGAAAACTTATAAAACCAGCCACAGATAGTTGATAACAAGAGCATTCTTGACCAATTGTCATGCTGGTTGAAGACTAATGAATGATAGTCCCAGCAAAAGTTGTAAAATAGAGAACTGTTGACTGACAGTACATAAACCAATCAGAATGGCTTATTTTGAATGACAATTGCATCAACCAATCAGATGGTCTCAATTCTAAACTAATTTGCATAAGGGCTTTATTTGCTCTCCATAACTTACTGAGGTCTTTCCTAACCCTAGTTTAATTGAACACCTGCAGAACCAGCCACAGATAGTTGATAACAAGAGCATTCTTGACCAATTGTCTTGCTGGTTGAAGACTATTGCATGATGGTCCCAGCAAACGTTGTAAAATAGAAAACTGATGACTGACAGTATATAAACCAATCAGAATGGCTTATTTTGAATGACAGTTGCTTCAACCAATCATATGATCTCACTTCTGAACCAATTTGCATAAGGGCTTTATTTGCTCTTCATAACTTACTGAGGTCCTTCCTCACCCTAGTCTAATTGAACACCTGCAGAACCAGCCACAGATAGTTGATAACAAGAGCATTCTTGACCAATTGTCTTGCTGGTTGAAGACTAATGCATGATAGTCCCAGCAAAAGTTGTAAAATAGAAAACTGTTGACTGACAGTACATAAACCAATCAGAATGGCTTATTTTGAATGACAGTTGCATCAACCAATCATATGATCTCAATTCTGAACCAATTTGCATAAGGGCTTTATTTGCTCTTCATAACTTACTGAGGTCCTTCCTCACCCTAGTCTAATTGAACACCTGCAGAACCAGCCACAGATAGTTGATAACAAGAGCATTCTTGACCAATTGTCTTGCTGGTTGAAGACTAATGCATGATAGTCCCAGCAAAAGTTGTAAAATAGAAAACTGTTGACTACATTCTTGACCAATTGTCTTGCTGGTTGAAGACTATTGCATGATAGTCCCAGCAAAAGTTATAAAATAGAAAACTGTTGACTGACAGCACATAACCCAATCAGAATGGCTTATTTTGATTGACAATTGCTTCAACCAATCATATGATCTCACTTCTGAACCAATTTGCATAAGGGCTTTATTTGCTCTTCATAACTTACTGAGGTCCTTCCTCACCCTAGTCTAATTGAACACCTGCAGAACCAGCCACAGATAGTTGATAACAAGAGCATTCTTGACCAATTGTCTTGCTGGTTGAAGACTAATGCATGATAGTCCCAGCAAAAGTTGTAAAATAGAAAACTGTTGACTGACAGTACATAAACCAATCAGAATGGCTTATTTTGAATGACAGTTGCATCAACCAATCATATGATCTCAATTCTGAACCAATTTGCATAAGGGCTTTATTTGCTCTTCATAACTTACTGAGGTCCTTCCTCACCCTAGTCTAATTGAACACCTGCAGAACCAGCCACAGATAGTTGATAACAAGAGCATTCTTGACCAATTGTCTTGCTGGTTGAAGACTAATGCATGATAGTCCCAGCAAAAGTTGTAAAATAGAAAACTGTTGACTACATTCTTGACCAATTGTCTTGCTGGTTGAAGACTATTGCATGATAGTCCCAGCAAAAGTTATAAAATAGAAAACTGTTGACTGACAGCACATAACCCAATCAGAATGGCTTATTTTGATTGACAATTGCATCAACCAATCAGATGGTCTCAATTCTAAACTAATTTGCATAAGGGCTTTATTTGCTCTCCATAACTTACTGAGGTCTTTCCTAACCCTAGTTTAATTGAAAACCTACAAAACCAGCCACAGATAGTTGATAACAAGAGCATTCTTGACCAAATGTCTTGCTGGTTGAAGACTAATGCATGATAGTCCCAGCAAAAGTTGTAAAATAGAGAACTGTTGACTGACAGTACATAAACCAATCAGAATGGCTTATTTTGAATGACAATTGCATCAACCAATCAGATGGTCTTAATTCTAAACTAATTTGCATAAGGGCTTTATTTGCTCTCCATAATTAACTGAGGTCCTTCCTAACCCTAGTTTAATTGAAAACCTACAAAACCAGCCACAGATAGTTGATAACAAGAGCATTCTTGACCAATTGTCTTGCTGGTTGAAGACTAATGCATGATACTCCCAGCAAAAGTTGTAAAATAGAGAACTGTTGACTGACAGTACATAAACCAATCAGAATGGTGTATTTTGAATGACAATTGCATCAACCAATCAGATGGTCTCAATTCTAAACTAATTTGCATAAGGGCTTTATTTGCTCTCCATAACTTACTGAGGTCCTTCCTAACCCTAGTTTAATTGAAAACTTATAAAACCAGCCACAGATAGTTCATAACAAGAGCATTCTTGACCAATTGTCTTGCTGGTTGAAGACTAATGAATGATAGTCCCAGCAAAAGTTGTAAAATAGAGAACTGTTGACTGACAGTACATAAACCAATCAGAATGGCTTATTTTGAATGACAATTGCATCAACCAATCAGATGGTCTCAATTCTAAACTAATTTGCATAAGGGCTTTATTTGCTCTCCATAACTTACTGAGGTCTTTCCTAACCCTAGTTTAATTGAAAACCTACAAAACCAGCCACAGATAGTTGATAACAAGAGCATTCTTGACCAAATGTCTTGCTGGTTGAAGACTAATGCATGATAGTCCCAGCAAAAGTTGTAAAATAGAGAACTGTTGACTGACAGTACATAAACCAATCAGAATGGCTTATTTTGAATGACAATTGCATCAACCAATCAGATGGTCTTAATTCTAAACTAATTTGCATAAGGGCTTTATTTGCTCTCCATAACTTACTGAGATCCTTCCTAACCCTAGTTTAATTGAAAACCTACAAAACCAGCCACAGATAGTTGATAACAAGAGCATTCTTGACCAATTGTCTTGCTGGTTGAAGACTAATGCATGATAGTCCAAGCAAAAGTTGTAAAATAGAAAACTGTTGACTGACAGTACATAAACCAATCAGAATGGTGTATTTTGAATGACAGTTGCATCAACCAATCAGATGATCTCAATTCAGAACTAATTTGCATAAGGGCTATATTTGCTCTCCATAACTTACTGAGGTCCTTCCTAACCCTAGTTTAATTGAAAACCTACAAAACCGGCCACAGATAGTTGATAACAAGAGCATTCTTGACCAATTGTCTTGCTGGTTGAAGATTAATGCTTGATAGTCCCAGCAAAAGTTGTAAAATAGAGAACTGTTGACTGACAGTACATAAACCAATCAGAATGGCTTATTTTGAATGACAGTTGCATCAACCAATCAGATGGTCTCAATTCTGAACTAATTTGCATAAGGGCTTTATTTGCTCTTTATAACTTACTGAGGTCCTTCCTCACCCTATTCTAATTGAACAACTGCAGAACCAGCCACAGATAGTTGATAACAAGAACATTATTGACCAATTGTCTTGCTGGTTGAAGACTATTGCATGATGGTCCCAGCAAACGTTGTAAAATAGGAAACTGTTGACTGATGATTCATAAACCAATCAGAATGGCTTATTTTGAATGACAGTTGCATCAACCAATCAGATGGTCTCAATTCTGAACTAATTTGCATAATGGCTTTATTTGCTCTTCATAACTTACTGAGGTCCTTCCTCACCCTAGTCTAATTGAACACCTGCAGAACCAGCCACAGATAGTTGATAACAAGAACATTCTTGACCAATTGTCTTGCTGGTTGAAGGCTATTGCGTGATGGTGCCAGCAAAAGTTGTAAAATAGAAAACTGTTGACTACATTCTTGACCAATTTTTTGCTGGTAGAAGACTATTGCATGATGGTCCCAGCAAAAGTTATAAAATAGAAAACTGTTGACTGACAGCACATAAACCAATCAGAATGGCTTATTTTGAATGACAGTTGCATCAACCAATCATATGATCTCAATTCTGAACTAATTTGCATAAGGGCTATATTTGCTCTCCATAACTTACTGAGGTCCTTCCTAACCCTAGTTTAATTGAAAACCTATAAAACCAGCCACAGATAGTTCATAACAAGAGCATTCTTGACCAATTGTCTTGCTGGTTGATGACTAATGAATGATAGTCCCAGCAAAAGTTGTAAAATAGAGAACTGTTGACTGACAGTACATAAACCAATCAGAATGGCTTATTTTGAATGACAATTGCATCAACCAATCAGATGGTCTCAATTCTAAACTAATTTGCATAAGGGCTTTATTTGCTCTCCATAACTTACTGAGGTCTTTCCTAACCCTAGTTTAATTGAACACCTGCAGAACCAGCCACAGATAGTTGATAACAAGAGCATTCTTGACCAATTGTCTTGCTGGTTGAAGACTAATGCATGATAGTCCCAGCAAAAGTTGTAAAATAGAAAACTGTTGACTGACAGTATATAAACCAATCAGAATGGCTTATTTTGAATGACAGTTGCATCAACCAATCAGATGATCTCAATGCTGAACTAATTTGCATAAGGGCTTTATTTGCTCTCCATAACTTACTGAGGTCCTTCCTAACCCTAGTTTAATTGAAAACCTACAAAACCAGCTACAGATAGTTGATAACAAGAGTATTCTTGACCAATTGTCTTGCTGGTTGAAGACTAATGCATGATAGTCCCAGCAAAAGTTGTAAAATAGAGAAATGTTGACTGACAGTACATAAACCAATCAGAATGGTGTATTTTGAATGACAATTGCATCAACCAATCAGATGGTCTCAATTCTAAACTAATTTGCATAGGGGCTTTATTTGCTCTCCATAACTTACTGAGGTCCTTCCTAACCCTAGTTTAATTGAAAACCTATAAAACCAGCCACAGATAGTTGATAACAAGAGCATTCTTGACCAATTGTCTTGCTGGTTGAAGGCTATTGCGTGATGGTGCCAGCAAAAGTTGTAAAATAGATAACTGTTGACTACATTCTTGACCAATTGTCTTGCTGGTTTAAGACTATTGCATGATGGTCCCAGCAAAAGTTATAAAATAGAAAACTGTTGACTGACAGCACATAAACCAATCAGAATGGCTTATTTTGAATGACAATTGCATCAACCAATCAGATGGTCTCAATTCTAAACTAATTTGCATAAGGGCTTTATTTGCTCTCCATAACTTACTGAGGTCTTTCCTAACCCTAGTTTAATTGAAAACCTACAAAACCAGCCACAGATAGTTGATAACAAGAGCATTCTTGACCAAATGTCTTGCTGGTTGAAGACTAATGCATGATAGTCCCAGCAAAAGTTGTAAAATAGAGAACTGTTGACTGACAGTACATAAACCAATCAGAATGGTGTATTTTGAATGACAATTGCATCAAAAAATCAGATGGTCTCAATTCTAAACTAATTTGCATAAGGGCTTTATTTGCTCTCCATAACTTACTGAGGTCCTTCCTAACCCTAGTTTAATTGAAAACCTATAAAACCAGCCACAGATAGTTTATAACAAGAGCATTCTTGACCAATTGTCTTGCTGGTTGAAGACTATTGCATGATGGTCCCAGCAAAAGTTATAAAATAGAAAACTGTTGACTGACAGCACATAAACCAATCAGAATGGATTATTTTGAATGACAATTGCATCAACCAATCAGATGGTCTTAATTCTAAACTAATTCGCATAAGGGCTTTATTTGCTCTCCATAACTTACTGAGGTCTTTCCTAACCCTAGTTTAATTGAAAACCTACAAAACCAGCCACAGATAGTTGATAACAAGAGCATTCTTGACCAAATGTCTTGCTGGTTGAACACTAATGCATGATAGTCCCAGCAAAAGTTGTAAAATAGAAAACTGTTGACTGACAGTATATAAACCAATCAGAATGGCTTATTTTGAATGACAGTTGCATCAACCAATCAGATGGTCTCAATTCTGAACTAATTTGCATAAGGGCTTTATTTGCTCTCCATAACTTACTGAGGTCCTTCCTAACCCTAGTTTAATTGAAAACCTACAAAACCATCCACAGATAGTTGATAACAAGAGCATTCTTGACCAATTGTCTTGCTGGTTGAAGACTAATGCATGATAGTCCCAGCAAAAGTTGTAAAATAGAGAACTGTTGACTGACAGTACATAAACCAATCAGAATGGTGTATTTTGAATGACAATTGCATCAAAAAATCAGATTTTCTTAATTCTAAACTAATCTGCATAAGGGCTTTATTTGCTCTCCATAACTTACTGAGGTCCTTCCTAACCCTAGTTTAATTGAAAACCTACAAAACCAGCCACAGATAGTTGATAACAAGAGCATTCTTGACCAATTGTCTTGCTGGTTGAAGACTAATGCATGATAGTCCCAGCAAAAGTTGTAAAATAGAGAACTGTTGACTGACAGTACATAAAACAATCAGAATGGCTTATTTTGAATGACAATTGCATCAACCAATCAGATGGTCTCAATTCTAAACCAATTTGCATAAGGGCTTTATTTGCTCTCCATAACTTACTGAGGTCTTTCCTAACCCTAGTTTATTTGAACACCTGCAGAACCAGCCACAGATAGTTGATAACAAGAGCATTCTTGACCAATTGTCTTGCTGGTTGAAGACTAATGCATGATAGTCCCAGCAAAAGTTGTAAAATAGAAAACTGTTGACTGACAGTATATAAACCAATCAGAATTCCTTATTTTGAATGACAGTTGCATCAACCAATCAGATGATCTCAATTCTGAACTAATTTGCATAAGGGCTTTATTTGCTCTCCATAACTTACTGAGGTCCTTCCTAACCCTAGTTTAATTGAAAACCTACAAAACCATCCACAGATAGTTGATTACAAGAGCATTCTTGACCAATTGTCTTGCTGGTTGAAGACTAATGCATGATAGTCCCAGCAAAAGTTGTAAAATAGAGAACAGTTGACTGACAGTACATAAACCAATCAGAATGGTGTATTTTGAATGACAATTGCATCAACCAATCAGATGGTCTTAATTCTAAACTAATTTGCATAAGGGCTTTATTTGCTCTCCATAACTTACTGAGGTCCTTCCTAACCCTAGTTTAATTGAAAACCTACAAAACCAGCCACAGATAGTTGATAACAAGAGCATTCTTGACCAATTGTCTTGCTGGTTGAAGACTAATGCATGATAGTCCCAGCAAAAGTTGTAAAATAGAGAACTGTTGACTGACAGTACATAAACCAATCAGAATGGCTTATTTTGAATGACAATTGCATCAACCAAACAGATGGTCTCAATTCTAAACTAATTTGCATAAGGGCTTTATTTGCTCTCCATAACTTACTGAGGTCTTTCCTAACCCTAGTTTAATTGAACACCTGCAGAACCAGCCACAGATAGTTGATAACAAGAGCATTCTTGACCAATTGTCTTGCTGGTTGAAGACTAATGCATGATAGTCCCAGCAAAAGTTGTAAAATAGAAAACTGTTGACTGACAGTATATAAACCAATCAGAATTCCTTATTTTGAATGACAGTTGCATCAACCAATCAGATGATCTCAATTCTGAACTAATTTGCATAAGGGCTTTATTTGCTCTCCATAACTTACTGAGGTCCATCCTAACCCTAGTTTAATTGAAAACCTACAAAACCATCCACAGATAGTTGATTACAAGAGCATTCTTGACCAATTGTCTTGCTGGTTGAAGACTAATGCATGATAGTCCCAGCAAAAGTTGTAAAATAGAGAACAGTTGACTGACAGTACATAAACCAATCAGAATGGTGTATTTTGAATGACAATTGCATCAACCAATCAGATGGTCTTAATTCTAAACTAATTTGCATAAGGGCTTTATTTGCTCTCCATAACTTACTGAGGTCCTTCCTAACCCTAGTTTAATTGAAAACCTACAAAACCAGCCACAGATAGTTGATAACAAGAGCATTCTTGACCAATTGTCTTGCTGGTTGAAGACTAATGCATGATAGTCCCAGCAAAAGTTGTAAAATAGAGAACTGTTGACTGACAGTACATAAACCAATCAGAATGGTGTATTTTGAATGACAATTGCATCAACCAATCAGATGGTCTCAATTCTAAACTAATTTGCATAGGGGCTTTATTTGCTCTCCATAACTTACTGAGGTCCTTCCTAACCCTAGTTTAATTGAAAACCTATAAAACCAGCCACATATAGTTGATAACAAGAGCATTCTTGACCAATTGTCTTGCTGGTTGAAGGCTATTGCGTGATGGTGCCAGCAAAAGTTGTAAAATAGAAAACTGTTGACTACATTCTTGACCAATTGTCTTGCTGGTTGAAGACTATTGCATGATGGTCCCAGCAAAAGTTATAAAATAGAAAACTGTTGACTGGCAGCACATAAACAAATCAGAATGGCTTATTTTGAATGACAATTGCATCAACCAATCAGATGGTCTCAATTCTAAACTAATTTGCATAAGGGCTTTATTTGCTCTCCATAACTTACTGAGGTCTTTCCTAACCCTAGTTTAATTGAAAACCTACAAAACCAGCCACAGATAGTTGATAACAAGAGCATTCTTGACCAATTGTCTTGCTGGTTGAAGACTAATGCTTGATAGTTCCAGCAAAAGTTGTAAAATAGAGAACTGTTGACTGACAGTATATAAACCAATCAGAATGGCTTATTTTGAATGACAGTTGCATCAACCATTAAGATGGTCTCAATTCTGAACTAATTTGCATAAGGGCTTTATTTGCTCTTTATAACTTACTGAGGTCCTTCCTCACCCTATTCTAATTGAACAACTGCAGAACCAGCCACAGATAGTTGATAACAAGAACATTATTGACCAATTATCTTGCTGGTTGAAGACTATTGCATGATGGTCCCAGCAAACGTTGTAAAATAGGAAACTGTTGACTGATGGTACATAAACCAATCAGAATGGCTTATTTTAAATGACAGTTGCATCAACCAATCAGATGGTCTCAATTCTGAACTAATTTGCATAATGGCTTTATTTGCTCTTCATAACTTACTGAGGTCCTTCCTCACCCTAGTCTTATTGAACACCTGCAGAACCAGCCACAGATAGTTGATAACAAGAACATTCTTGACCAATTGTCTTGCTGGTTGAAGGCTATTGCGTGATGGTGCCAGCAAAAGTTGTAAAATAGAAAACTGTTGACTACATTCTTGAACAATTGTCTTGCTGGTAGAAGACTATTGCATGATGGTCCCAGCAAAAGTTATAAAATAGAAAACTGTTGACTGACAGCACATAAACCAATCAGAATGGCTTATTTTGAATGACAATTGCATCAACCAATCAGATGGTCTCAATTCTAAACTAATTTGCATAAGGGCTTTATTTGCTCTCCATAACTTACTGAGGTCCTTCCTAACCCTAGTTTAATTGAAAACCTACCAAACCAGCCACAGATAGTTGATAACAAGAGCATTTTTGACCAATTGTCTTGCTGGTTGAAGACTAATGCATGATAGTCCCAGCAAAAGTTGTAAAATAGAAAACTGTTGACTGACAGTATATAAACCAATCAGAATGGCTTATTTTGAATGACAGTTGCATCAACCAATCAGATGATCTCAATTCTGAACTAATTTGCATAAGGGCTTTATTTGCTCTCCATAACTTACTGAGGTCCTTCCTAACCCTAGTTTAATTGAAAACCTACAAAACCAGCCACAGATAGTTGATAACAAGAGCATTCTTGACCAATTGTCTTGCTGGTTGAAGGCTAATGCGTGATGGTCCCAGCAAAAGTTGTAAAATAGAGAACTGTTGACTGACAGTACATAAACCAATCAGAATGGCTTATTTTGAATGACAATTGCATCAACCAATCAGATGGTCTTAATTCTAAACTAATTTGCATAAGGGCTTTATTTGCTCTCCATAACTTACTGAGGTCCTTCCTAACCCTAGTTTAATTGAAAACCTACAAAACCAGCCACAGATAGTTGATAACAAGAGCATTCTTGACCAATTGTCTTGCTGGTTGAAGACTAATGCATGATAGTCCCAGCAAAAGTTGTAAAATAGAGAACTGTTGACTGACAGTACATAAACCAATCAGAATGGTGTATTTTGAATGACAATTGCATCAACCAATCAGATGGTCTTAATTCTAAACTAATCTGCATAAGGGCTTTATTTGCTCTCCATAACTTACTGAGGTCCTTCCTAACCCTAGTTTAATTGAAAACCTACAAAACCAGCCACAGATAGTTGATAACAAGAGCATTCTTGACCAATTGTCTTGCTGGTTGAAGACTAATGCATGATAGTCCCAGCAAAAGTTGTAAAATAGAGAACTGTTGATTGACAGTACATAAACCAATCAGAATGGTGTATTTTGAATGACAATTGCATCAACCAATCAGATGGTCTCAATTCTAAACTAATTTGCATAAGGGCTTTATTTGCTCTCCATAACTTACTGAGGTCCTTCCTAACCCTAGTTTAATTGAAAACCTATAAAACCAGCCACAGATAGCTCATAACAAGAGCATTCTTGACCAATTGTCTTGCTGGTTGAAGGCTATTGCGTGATGGTGCCAGCAAAAGTTGTAAAATAGAAAACTGTTGACTACATTCTTGACCAATTGTCTTGCTGGTTGAAGACTATTGCATGATGGTCCCAGCAAAAGATATAAAATAGAAAACTGTTGACTGACAGCACATAAACCAATCAGAATGGCTTATTTTGAATGACAATTGCATCAACCAATCAGATGGTCTCAATTCTAAACTAATTTGCATAAGAGCTTTATTTGCTCTCCATAACTTACTGAGGTCTTTCCTAACCCTAGTTTAATTGAAAACCTACAAAACCAGCCACAGATAGTTGATAACAAAAGCATTCTTGACCAAATGTCTTGCTGGTTGAAGACTAATGCATGATAGTCCCAGCAAAAGTTGTAAAATAGAGAACTGTTGACTGACAGTACATAAACCAATCAGAATGGCTTATTTTGAATGACAATTGCATCAACCAATCAGATGGTCTTAATTCTAAACTAATTTGCATAAGGGCTTTATTTGCTCTCCATAACTTACTGAGGTCCTTCCTAACCCTAGTTTAATTGAAAACCTACAAAACCAGCCACAGATAGTTGATAACAAGAGCATTCTTGACCAATTGTCTTGCTGGTTGAAGACTAATGCATGATAGTCCCAGCAAAAGTTGTAAAATAGAGAACTGTTGACTGACAGTACATAAACCAATCAGAATGGTATATTTTGAATGACAATTGCATCAACCAATCAGATGGTCTCAATTCTAAACTAATTTGCATAAGGGCTTTATTTGCTCTCCATAACTTACTGAGGTCTTTCCTAACCCTAGTTTAATTGAACACCTGCAGAACCAGCCACAGATAGTTGATAACAAGAGCATTCTTGACCAATTGTCTTGCTGGTTGAAGACTAATGCATGATATTCCCAGCAAAAGTTGTAAAATAGAAAACTGTTGACTGACAGTATATAAACCAATCAGAATAGCTTATTTTGAATGACAGTTGCATCAACCAATCAGATGGTCTCAATTCTAAACTAATTTGCATAAGGGCTTTATTTGCTCTCCATAACTTACTGAGGTCTTTCCTAACCCTAGTTTAATTGAAAACCTACAAAACCAGCCACAGATAGTTGATAACAAGAGCATTCTTGACCAAATGTCTTGCTGGTTGAAGACTAATGCATGATAGTCCCAGCAAAAGTTGTAAAATAGAGAACTGTTGACTGACAGCACATAAACCAATCAGAATGGCTTATTTTGAATGACAATTGCATCAACCAATCAGATGGTCTCAATTCTAAACTAATTTGCATAAGGGCTTTATTTGCTCTCCATAACTTACTGAGGTCCTTCCTAACCCTAGTTTAATTGAAAACCTACAAAACCAGCCACAGATAGTTGATAACAAGAGCATTCTTGACCAATTGTCTTGCTGGTTGAAGACTAATGCATGATACTCCCAGCAAAAGTTGTAAAATAGAGAACTGTTGACTGACAGTACATAAACCAATCAGAATGGTGTATTTTGAATGACAGTTGCATCAACCAATCATATGATCTCAATTCTGAACTAATTTGCATAAGGGCTTTATTTGCTCTTCATAACTTACTGAGGTCCTTCCTCACCCTAGTCTAATAGAACACCTGCAGAACCAGCCACAGATAGTTGATAACAAGAGCATTCTTGACCAATTGTCTTGCTGGTTGAAGACTAATGCTTGATAGTCCCAGCAAAAGTTGTAAAATAGAGAACTGTTGACTGACAGTACATAAACCAATCAGAATGGCTTATTTTGAATGACAGTTGCATCAACCAATCAGATGGTCTCAATTCTGAACTAATTTGCATAAGGGTTTTATTTGCTCTTTATAACTTACTGAGGTCCTTCCTCACCCTAGTCTATTTGAACAACTGCAGAACTAGCCACAGATAGTTGATAACAAGAACATTATTGACCAATTGTCTTGCTGGTTGAAGACTATTGCATGATGGTCCCAGCAAACGTTGTAAAATAGGAAACTGTTGACTGATGGTACATAAACCAATCAGAATGGCTTATTTTGAATGACAGTTGCATCAACCAATCAGATGGTCTCAATTCTGAACTAATTTGCATAATGGCATTATTTGCTCTTCATAACTTACTGAGGTCCTTCCTCACCCTAGTCTAATTGAACACCTGCAGAACCAGCCACAGATAGTTGATAACAAGAACATTCTTGACCAATTGTCTTGCTGGTTGAAGGCTATTGCGTGATGGTGCCAGCAAAAGTTGTAAAATAGAAAACTGTTGACTACATTCTTGACCAATTGTCTTGCTGGTAGAAGACTATTGCATGATGGTCCCAGCAAAAGTTATAAAATAGAAAACTGTTGACTGACAGCACATAAACCAATCAGAATGGCTTATTTTGAATGACAATTGCATCAACCAATCAGATGGTCTCAATTCTAAACTAATTTGCATAAGGGCTTTATTTGCTCTCCATAACTTACTGAGGTCTTTCCTAACCCTAGTTTAATTGAAAACCTACCAAACCAGCCACAGATAGTTGATAACAAGAGCATTCTTGACCAATTGTCTTGCTGGTTGAAGACTAATGCATGATAGTCCCAGCAAAAGTTGTAAAATAGAAAACTGTTGACTGACAGTACATAAACCAATCAGAATGGCTTATTTTGAATGACAGTTGCATCAACCAATCATATGATCTCAATTCTGAACCAATTTGCATAAGGGCTTTATTTGCTCTTCATAACTTACTGAGGTCCTTCCTCACCCTAGTCTAATTGAACACCTGCAGAACCAGCCACAGATAGTTGATAACAAGAGCATTCTTGACCAATTGTCTTGCTGGTTGAAGACTAATGCATGATAGTCCCAGCAAAAGTTGTACAATAGAAAACTGTTGACTGACAGTATATAAACCAATCAGAATGGCTTATTTTGAATGATAGTTGCATCAACCAATCAGATGATCTCAATTCTGAACTAATTTGCATAAGGGCTTTATTTGCTCTCCATAACTTACTGAGGTCCTTCCTAACCCTAGTTTAATTGAAAACCTACAAAACCAGCCACAGATAGTTGATAACAAGAGCATTCTTGACCAATTGTCTTGCTGGTTGAAGACTAATGCATGATAGTCCCAGCAAAAGTTGTAAAATAGAGAACTGTTTACTGACAGTACATAAACCAATCAGAATGGTGTATTTTGAATGACAATTGCATCAACCAATCAGATGGTCTCAATTCTAAACTAATTTGCATAAGGGCTTTATTTGCTCTCCATAACTTACTGAGGTCTTTCCTAACCCTAGTTTAATTGAACACCTGCAGAACCAGCCACAGATAGTTGATAACAAGAGCATTCTTGACCAATTGTCTTGCTGGTTGAAGACTAATGCATGATATTCCCAGCAAAAGTTGTAAAATAGAAAACTGTTGACTGACAGTATATAAACCAAGCAGAATAGCTTATTTTGAATGACAGTTGCATCAACCAATCAGATGGTCTCAATTCTAAACTAATTTGCATAAGGGCTTTATTTGCTCTCCATAACTTACTAAAGGTCTTTCCTAACCCTAGTTTAATTGAAAACCTACAAAACCAGCCACAGATAGTTGATAACAAGAGCATTCTTGACCAATTGTCTTGCTGGTTGAAGACTAATGCATGATAGTCCCAGCAAAAGTTGTAAAATAGAAAATTGTTGACTGACAGTACATAAACCAATCAGAATGGCTTATTTTAAATGACAGTTGCATCAACCAATCATATGATCTCAATTCTGAACTAATTTGCATAAGGGCTTTATTTGCTCTTCATAACTTACTGAGGTCCTTCCTCACCCTAGTCTAATAGAACACCTGCAGAACCAGCCACAGATAGTTGATAACAAGAGCATTCTTGACCAATTGTCTTGCTGGTTGAAGACTAATGCATGATAGTCCAAGCAAAAGTTGTAAAATAGAAAACTGTTGACTGACAGTATATAAACCAATCAGAATGGCTTATTTTGAATGACAGTTGCATCAACCAATCAGATGATCTCAATTCTGAACTAATTTGCATAAGGGCTATATTTGCTCTCCATAACTTACTGAGGTCCTTCCTAACCCTAGTTTAATTGAAAACCTACAAAACCATCCACAGATAGTTGATAACAAGAGCATTCTTGACCAATTGTCTTGCTGGTTGAAGACTAATGCTTGATAGTCCCAGCAAAAGTTGTAAAATAGAGAACTGTTGACTGACAGTACATAAACCAATCAGAATGGCTTATTTTGAATGACAGTTGCATCAACCAATCAGATGGTCTCAATTCTGAACTAATTTGCATAATGGCTTTATTTGCTCTTCATAACTTACTGAGGTCCTTCCTCACCCTAGTCTAATTGAACAACTGCAGAACCAGCCACAGATAGTTGATAACAAGAACATTATTGACCAATTGTCTTGCTGGTTGAAGACTATTGCATGATGGTCCCAGCAAACGTTGTAAAATAGGAAACTGTTGACTGATGGTACATAAACCAATCAGAATGGCTTATTTTGAATGACAGTTGCATCAACCAATCAGATGGTCTCAATTCTGAACTAATTTGCATAATGGCTTTATTTGCTCTTCATAACTTACTGAGGTCCTTCCTCACCCTAGTCTAATTGAACACCTGCAGAACCAGCCACAGATAGTTGATAACAAGAACATTCTTGACCAATTGTCTTGCTGGTTGAAGGCTATTGCGTGATGGTGCCAGCAAAAGTTGTAAAATAGAAAACTGTTGACTACATTCTTGACCAATTGTCTTGCTGGTAGAAGACTATTGCATGATGGTCCCAGCAAAAGTTATAAAATAGAAAACTGTTGACTGACAGCACATAAACCAATCAGAATGGCTTATTTTGAATGACAATTGCATCAACCAATCAGATGGTCTCAATTCTAAACTAATTTGCATAAGGGCTTTATTTGCTCTCCATAACTTACTGAGGTCTTTCCTAACCCTAGTTTAATTGAAAACCTACCAAACCAGCCACAGATAGTTGATAACAAGAGCATTCTTGACCAATTGTCTTGCTGGTTGAAGACTAATGCATGATAGTCCCAGCAAAAGTTGTAAAATAGAAAACTGTTGACTGACAGTACATAAACCAATCAGAATGGCTTATTTTGAATGACAGTTGCATCAACCAATCATATGATCTCAATTCTGAACCAATTTGCATAAGGGCTTTATTTGCTCTTCATAACTTACTGAGGTCCTTCCTCACCCTAGTTTAATTGAAAACCTACAAAACCAGCCACAGGAGGGTTTTGTAGGTTTTCAATTAAACTAGGGTTAGGAAGGACCTCAGTAAGTTATGGAGAGCAAATAAAGCCGTTATGCAAATTAGTTCAGAATTGAGATCATCTGATTGGTTGATGCAACTGTCATTCAAAATAAGCCATTCTGATTGGTTTATATACTGTCAGTCAACAGTTTTCTATTTTACAACTTTTGCTGGGACTATCATGCATTAGTCTTCAACCAGCAAGACAATTGGTCAAGAATGCTCTTGTTATCAACTATCTGTGGCTGGTTCTGCAGGTGTTCAATTAAACTAGGGTTAGGAAAGACCTCAGTAAGTTATGGAGAGCAAATAAAGCCCTTATGCAAATTAGTTTAGAATTGAGACCATCTGATTGGTTGATGCAATTGACATTCAAAATAAGCCATTCTGATTGGTTTATGTACTGTCAGTCAACAGTTCTCTATTTTACAACTTTTGCTGGGACTATCATTCATTAGTCTTCAACCAGCAAGACAATTGGTCAAGAATGCTCTTGTTATGAACCATCTGTGGCTGGTTTTATAAGTTTTCAATTAAACTAGGGTTAGGAAGGACCTCAGTAAGTTATGGAGAGCAAATAAAGCCCTTATGCAAATTAGTTTAGAATTAAGACCATCTGATTGGTTGATGCAATTGTCATTCAAAATAAGCCATTCTGATTGGTTTATGTACTGTCAGTCAACAGTACTCTATTTTACAACTTTTGCTGGGACTATCATGCATTAGTCTTCAACCAGCAAGACAATTGGTCAAGAATGCTCTTGTTATCAACTATCTGTGGCTGGTTCTGCAGGTGTTCAATTAAACTAGGGTTAGGAAAGACCTCAGTAAGTTATGGAGAGCAAATAAAGCCCTTATGCAAATTAGTTTAGAATTGAGACCATCTGATTGGTTGATGCAATTGTCATTCAAAATAAGCCATTCTGATTGGTTTATGTGCTGTCAGTCAACAGTTTTCTATTTTATAACTTTTGCTGGGACCATCATGCAATAGTCTTCAACCAGCAAGACAATTGGTCAAGAATGTAGTCAACAGTTTTCTATTTTACAACTTTTGCTGGCACCATCAAGCAATAGCCTTCAACCAGCAAGACAATTGGTCAAGAATGCTCTTGTTATCAACTATCTGTGGCTGGTTTTATAGGTTTTCAATTAAACTAGGGTTAGGAAAGACCTCAGTAAGTTATGGAGAGCAAATAAAGCCCTTATGCAAATTAGTTTAGAATTGAAACCATCTGATTGGTTGATGCAATTGTCATTCAAAATACACCATTCTGATTGGTTTATGTACTGTCAGTCAACAGTTTTCTATTTTACAACTTTTGCTGGGACTATCATGCATTAGTCTTCAACCAGCAAGACAATTGGTCAAGAATGCTCTTGTTATCAACTATCTGTGGCTGGTTTGGTAGGTTTTCAATTAAACTAGGGTTAGGAAAGACCTCAGTAAGTTATGGAGAGCAAATAAAGCCCTTATGCAAATTAGTTTAGAATTGAGACCATCTGATTGGTTGATGCAATTGTCATTCAAAATAAGCCATTCTGATTGGTTTATGTGCTGTCAGTCAACAGTTTTCTATTTTATAACTTTTGCTGGGACCATCATGCAATAGTCTTCTACCAGCAAGACAATTGGTCAAGAATGTAGTCAACAGTTTTCTATTTTACAACTTTTGCTGGCACCATCACGCAATAGCCTTCAACCAGCAAGACAATTGGTCAAGAATGTTCTTGTTATCAACTATCTGTGGCTGGTTCTGCAGGTGTTCAATTAGACTAGGGTGAGGAAGGACCTCAGTAAGTTATGAAGAGCAAATAAAGCCATTATGCAAATTAGTTCAGAATTGAGACCATCTGATTGGTTGATGCAACTGTCATTCAAAATAAGCCATTCTGATTGGTTTATGTACCATCAGTCAACAGTTTCCTATTTTACAACGTTTGCTGGGACCATCATGCAATAGTCTTCAACCAGCAAGACAATTGGTCAATAATGTTCTTGTTATCAACTATCTGTGGCTGGTTCTGCAGTTGTTCAATTAGACTAGGGTGAGGAAGGACCTCAGTAAGTTATGAAGAGCAAATAAAGCCATTATGCAAATTAGTTCAGAATTGAGACCATCTGATTGGTTGATGCAACTGTCATTCAAAATAAGCCATTCTGATTGGTTTATGTACTGTCAGTCAACAGTTCTCTATTTTACAACTTTTGCTGGGACTATCAAGCATTAGTCTTCAACCAGCAAGACAATTGGTCAAGAATGCTCTTGTTATCAACTATCTGTGGATGGTTTTGTAGGTTTTCAATTAAACTAGGGTTAGGAAGGACCTCAGTAAGTTATGGAGAGCAAATATAGCCCTTATGCAAATTAGTTCAGAATTGAGATCATCTGATTGGTTGATGCAACTGTCATTCAAAATACACCATTCTGATTGGTTTATGTACTGTCAGTAAACAGTTCTTTTGCTTGGACTATCATGCTTTATTTGCTCTCCATAACTTACTGAGGTCTTTCCTAACCCTAGTTTAATTGAAAACCTACAAAACCAGCCACAGATAGAAGATAACAAGAGCATTCTTGACCAATTGTCTTGCTGGTTGAAGACTAATGCATGATTGTCTTGCTGGTTGAAGACTAATGCATGATAGTCCCAGCAAAAGTTGTAAAATAGAAAATTGTTGACTGACAGTACATAAACCAATCAGAATGGCTTATTTTGAATGACAGTTGCATCAACCAATCATATGATCTCAATTCTGAACTAATTTGCATAAGGGCTTTATTTGCTCTTCATAACTTACTGAGGTCCTTCCTCACCCTAGTCTAATAGAACACCTGCAGAACCAGCCACAGATAGTTGATAACAAGAGCATTCTTGACCAATTGTCTTGCTGGTTGAAGACTAATGCATGATAGTCCAAGCAAAAGTTGTAAAATAGAAAACTGTTGACTGACAGTATATAAACCAATCAGAATGGCTTATTTTGAATGACAGTTGCATCAACCAATCAGATGATCTCAATTCTGAACTAATTTGCATAAGGGCTATATTTGCTCTCCATAACTTACTGAGGTCCTTCCTAACCCTAGTTTAATTGAAAACCTACAAAACCATCCACAGATAGTTGATAACAAGAGCATTCTTGACCAATTGTCTTGCTGGTTGAAGACTAATGCTTGATAGTCCCAGCAAAAGTTGTAAAATAGAGAACTGTTGACTGACAGTACATAAACCAATCAGAATGGCTTATTTTGAATGACAGTTGCATCAACCAATCAGATGGTCTCAATTCTGAACTAATTTGCATAATGGCTTTATTTGCTCTTCATAACTTACTGAGGTCCTTCCTCACCCTAGTCTAATTGAACAACTGCAGAACCAGCCACAGATAGTTGATAACAAGAACATTATTGACCAATTGTCTTGCTGGTTGAAGACTATTACATGATGGTCCCAGCAAACGTTGTAAAATAGGAAACTGTTGACTGATGGTACATAAACCAATCAGAATGGCTTATTTTGAATGACAGTTGCATCAACCAATCAGATGGTCTCAATTCTGAACTAATTTGCATAATGGCTTTATTTGCTCTTCATAACTTACTGAGGTCCTTCCTCACCCTAGTCTAATTGAACACCTGCAGAACCAGCCACAGATAGTTGATAACAAGAACATTCTTGACCAATTGTCTTGCTGGTTGAAGGCTATTGCGTGATGGTGCCAGCAAAAGTTGTAAAATAGAAAACTGTTGACTACATTCTTGACCAATTGTCTTGCTGGTAGAAGACTATTGCATGATGGTCCCAGCAAAAGTTATAAAATAGAAAACTGTTGACTGACAGCACATAAACCAATCAGAATGGCTAATTTTGAATGACAATTGCATCAACCAATCAGATGGTCTCAATTCTAAACTAATTTGCATAAGGGCTTTATTTGCTCTCCATAACTTACTGAGGTCTTTCCTAACCCTAGTTTAATTGAAAACCTACCAAACCAGCCACAGATAGTTGATAACAAGAGCATTCTTGACCAATTGTCTTGCTGGTTGAAGACTAAT
Source organism: Crinia signifera (assembly GCF_055691185.1). NCBI lineage: Eukaryota > Metazoa > Chordata > Amphibia > Anura > Myobatrachidae > Crinia > Crinia signifera. Next base: position 113,267,259 of record NC_139219.1, on the reverse strand, counting down.
GCATGATAGTCCCAGCAAAAGTTGTAAAATAGAAAACTGTTGACTGACAGTACATAAACCAATCAGAATGGCTTATTTTGAATGACAGTTGCATCAACCAATCATATGATCTCAATTCTGAACCAATTTGCATAAGGGCTTTATTTGCTCTTCATAACTTACTGAGGTCCTTCCTCACCCTAGTTTAATTGAAAACCTACAAAACCAGCCACAGATAGTTGATAACAAGAGCATTCTTGACCAATTGTCTTGCTGGTTGAAGACTAATGCATGATAGTCCCAGCAAAAGTTGTAAAATAGAGAACTGTTGACTGACAGTACATAAACCAATCAGAATGGTGTATTTTGAATGACAATTGCATCAACCAATCAGATGGTCTCAATTCTAAACTAATTTGCATAGGGGCTTTATTTGCTCTCCATAACTTACTGAGGTCCTTCCTAACCCTAGTTTAATTGAAAACCTATAAAACCAGCCACAGATAGTTGATAACAAGAGCATTCTTGACCAATTGTCTTGCTGGTTGAAGGCTATTGCTTGATGGTGCCAGCAAAAGTTGTAAAATAGAAAACTGTTGACTACATTCTTGACCAATTGTCTTGCTGGTTGAAGACTATTGCATGATGGTCCCAGCAAAAGTTATAAAATAGAAAACTGTTGACTGACAGCACATAAACCAATCAGAATGGCTTATTTTGAATGACAATTGCATCAACCAATCAGATGGTCTCAATTCTAAACTAATTTGCATAAGGGCTTTATTTGCTCTCCATAACTTACTGAGGTCTTTCCTAACCCTAGTTTAATTGAACACCTGCAGAACCAGCCACAGATAGTTGATAACAAGAGCATTCTTGACCAATTGTCTTGCTGGTTGAAGACTAATGCATGATAGTCCCAGCAAAAGTTGTAAAATAGAGTACTGTTGACTGACAGTACATAAACCAATCAGAATGGCTTATTTTGAATGACAATTGCATCAACCAATCAGATGGTCTTAATTCTAAACTAATTTGCATAAGGGCTTTATTTGCTCTCCATAACTTACTGAGGTCCTTCCTAACCCTAGTTTAATTGAAAACTTATAAAACCAGCCACAGATGGTTCATAACAAGAGCATTCTTGACCAATTGTCTTGCTGGTTGAAGACTAATGAATGATAGTCCCAGCAAAAGTTGTAAAATAGAGAACTGTTGACTGACAGTACATAAACCAATCAGAATGGCTTATTTTGAATGTCAATTGCATCAACCAATCAGATGGTCTCAATTCTAAACTAATTTGCATAAGGGCTTTATTTGCTCTCCATAACTTACTGAGGTCTTTCCTAACCCTAGTTTAATTGAACACCTGCAGAACCAGCCACAGATAGTTGATAACAAGAGCATTCTTGACCAATTGTCTTGCTGGTTGAAGACTAATGCATGATAGTCCCAGCAAAAGTTGTAAAATAGAAAACTGTTGACTGACAGTATATAAACCAATCAGAATGGCTTATTTTGAATGACAGTTGCATCAACCAATCAGATGATCTCAATTCTGAACTAATTTGCATAACGGCTTTATTTGCTCTCCATAACTTACTGAGGTCCTTCCTAACCCTAGTTTAATTGAAAACCTACAAAACCAGCCACAGATAGTTGATAACAAGAGCATTCTTGACCAAATGTCTTGCTGGTAGAAGACTAATGCATGATAGTCCCAGCAAAAGTTGTAAAATAGAGAACTGTTGACTGACAATACATAAACCAATCAGAATGGCTTATTTTGAATGACAATTGCATCAACCAATCAGATGGTCTTAATTGTAAACTAATTTGCATAAGGGCTTTATTTGCTCTCCATAACTTACTGAGGTCTTTCCTAACCCTAGTTTAATTGAAAACCTACAAAACCAGCCACAGATAGAAGATAACAAGAGCATTCTTGACCAATTGTCTTGCTGGTTGAACACTAATGCATGATAGTCCCAGCAAAAGATGTAAAATAGAAAACTGTTGACTGACAGTACATAAACCAATCAGAATGGCTTATTTTGAATGACAGTTGCATCAACCAATCATATGATCTCAATTCTGAACTAATTTGCATAAGGGCTTTATTTACTCTTCATAACTTACTGAGGTCCTTCCTCACCCTAGTCTAATAGAACACCTGCAGAACCAGCCACAGATAGTTGATAACAAGAGCATTCTTGACCAATTGTCTTGCTGGTGGAAGACTAATGCATGATAGTCCAAGCAAAAGTTGTAAAATAGAAAACTGTTGACTGACAGTATATAAACCAATCAGAATGGCTTATTTTGAATGACAGTTGCATCAACCAATCAGATGATCTCAATTCTGAACTAATTTGCATAAGGGCTATATTTGCTCTCCATAACTTACTGAGGTCCTTCCTAACCCTAGTTTAATTGAAAACCTACAAAACCCTCCACAGATAGTTGACAACAAGAGCATTCTTGACCAATTGTCTTGCTGGTTGAAGACTAATGCTTGATAGTCCCAGCAAAAGTTGTAAAATAGAGAACTGTTGACTGACAGTACATAAACCAATCAGAATGGCTTATTTTGAATGACAGTTGCATCAACCAATCAGATGGTCTCAATTCTGAACTAATTTGCATAATGGCTTTATTTGCTCTTCATAACTTACTGAGGTCCTTCCTCACCCTAGTCTAATTGAACAACTGCAGAACCAGCCACAGATAGTTGATAACAAGAACATTATTGACCAATTGTCTTGCTGGTTGAAGACTATTGCATGATGGTCCCAGCAAACGTTGTAAAATAGGAAACTGTTGACTGATGGTACATAAACCAATCAGAATGGCTTATTTTGAATGACAGTTGCATCAACCAATCAGATGGTCTCAATTCTGAACTAATTTGCATAATGGCTTTATTTGCTCTTCATAACTTACTGAGGTCCTTCCTCACCCTAGTCTAATTGAACACCTGCAGAACCAGCCACAGATAGTTGATAACAAGAACATTCTTGACCAATTGTCTTGCTGGTTGAAGGCTATTGCGTGATGGTGCCAGCAAAAGTTGTAAAATAGAAAACTGTTGACTACATTCTTGACCAATTGTCTTGCTGGTAGAAGACTAATGCATGATAGTCCCAGCAAAAGTTGTAAAATAGAGAACTGTTGACTGACAGTACATAAACCAATCAGAATGGTGTATTTTGAATGACAATTGCATCAACCAATCAGATGGTCTCAATTCTAAACTAATTTGCATAGGGGCTTTATTTGCTCTCCATAACTTACTGAGGTCCTTCCTAACCCTAGTTTAATTGAAAACATATAAAACCAGCCACAGATAGTTGATAACAAGAGCATTCTTGACCAATTGTCTTGCTGGTTGAAGGCTATTGCGTGATGGTGCCAGCAAAAGTTGTAAAATAGAAAACTGTTGACTACATTCTTGACCAATTGTCTTGCTGGTTGAAGACTATTGCATGATGATCCCAGCAAAAGTTATAAAATAGAAAACTGTTGACTGACAGCACATAAACCAATCAGAATGGCTTATTTTGAATGACAATTGCATCAACCAATCAGATGGTCTCAATTCTAAACTAATTTGCATAAGGGCTTTATTTGCTCTCCATAACTTACTGAGGTCTTTCCTAACCGTAGTTTAATTGAAAACCTACAAAACCAGCCACAGATAGTTGATAACAAGAGCATTCTTGACCAATTGTCTTGCTGGTTGAAGACTAATGCATGATAGTCCCAGCAAAAGTTGTAAAATAGAGAACTGTTGACTGACAGTATATAAACCAATCAGAATGGCTTATTTTGAATGACAGTTGCATCAACCAATCATATGATCTCAATTCTGAACTAATTTGCATAAGGGCTTTATTTGCTCTCCATAACTTACTTAGGTCCTTCCTAACCCTAGTTTAATTGAAAACCTACAAAACCAGCCACAGATAGTTGATAACAAGAGCATTCTTGACCAATTGTCTTGCTGGTTGAAGACTAATGCTTGATAGTCCCAGCAAAAGTTGTAATATAGAGAACTGTTGACTGACAGTACATAAACCAATCAGAATGGCTTATTTTGAATGACAGTTGCATCAACCAATCAGATGGTCTCAATTCTGAACTAATTTGCATAAGGGCTTTATTTGCTCTTTATAACTTACTGAGGTCCTTCCTCACCCTATTCTAATTGAACACCTGCAGAACCAGCCACAGATAGTTGATAACAAGAACATTATTGACCAATTGTCTTGCTGGTTGAAGACTATTGCATGATGGTCCCAGCAAACGTCGTAAAATAGAAAACTGTTGACTGACAGTATATAAACCAATCAGAATGGCTTATTTTGAATGACAGTTGCATCAACCAATCATATGATCTCAATTCTGAACCAATTTGCATAAGGGCTTTATTTGCTCTTCATAACTTACTGAGGTCCTTCCTCACCCTAGTCTAATTGAACACCTGCAGAACCAGCCACAGATAGTTGATAACAAGAGCATTCTTGACCAATTGTCTTGCTGGTTGAAGACTAATGCATGATAGTCCCAGCAAAAGTTGTAAAATAGAAAACTGTTGACTGACAGTATATAAACCAATCAGAATGGCTTATTTTGAATGACAGTTGCATCAAAAAATCAGATGATCTCAATTCTGAACTAATTTGCATAAGGGCTTTGTTTGCTCTCCATAACTTACTGAGGTCCTTCCTAACCCTAGTTTAATTGAAAACCTACAAAACCAGCCACAGATAGTTGATAACAAGAGCATTCTTGACCAATTGTCTTGCTGGTTGAAGACTAATGCATGATAGTCCCAGCAAAAGTTGTAAAATAGAGAACTGTTGACTGACAGTACATAAACCAATCAGAATGGTGTATTTTGAATGACAATTGCATCAACCAATCAGATGGTCTCAATTCTAAACTAATTTGCATAAGGGCTTTATTTGCTCTCCATAACTTACTGAGGTCCTTCCTAACCCTAGTTTAATTGAAAACCTATAAAACCAGCCACAGATAGTTCATAACAAGAGCATTCTTGACCAATTGTCTTGCTGGTTGAAGACTAATGAATGATAGTCCCAGCAAAAGTTGTAAAATAGAGAACTGTTGACTGACAGTACATAAACCAATCAGAATGGCTTATTTTGAATGACAATTGCATCAACCAATCAGATGGTCTCAATTCTAAACTAATTTGCATAAGGGCTTTATTTGCTCTCCATAACTTACTGAGGTCTTTCCTAACCCTAGTTTAATTGAACACCTGCAGAACCAGCCACAGATAGTTGATAACAAGAGCATTCTTGACCAATTGTCTTGCTGGTTGAAGACTAATGCATGATAGTCCCAGCAAAAGTTGTAAAATAGAAAACTGTTGACTGACAGTATATAAACCAATCAGAATGGCTTATTTTGAATGACAGTTGCATCAACCAATCAGATGATCTCAATTCTGAACTAATTTGCATAAGGGCTTTATTTGCTCTCCATAACTTACTGAGGTCCTTCCTAACCCTAGTTTAATTGAAAACCTACAAAACCAGCCACAGATAGTTGATAACAAGAGCATTCTTGACCAATTGTCTTGCTGGTTGAAGACTAATGCATGATAGTCCCAGCATAAGTTGTAAAATAGAGAACTGTTGACTGACAGTACATAAACAAATCAGAATGGTGTATTTTGAATGACAATTGCATCAACCAATCAGATGGTCTCAATTCTAAACTAATTTGCATAGGGGCTTTATTTGCTCTCCATAACTTACTGAGGTCCTTCCTAACCCTAGTTTAATTGAAAACCTATAAAACAACCACAGATAGTTGATAACAAGAGCATTCTTGACCAATTGTCTTGCTGGTTGAAGGCTATTGCGTGATGGTGCCAGCAAAAGTTGTAAAATAGAAAACTGTTGACTACATTCTTGACCAATTGTCTTGCTGGTTAAAGACTATTGCATGATGGTTCCAGCAAAAGTTATAAAATAGAAAACTGTTGACTGACAGCACATAAACCAATCAGAATGGCTTATTTTGAATGACAATTGCATCAACCAATCAGATGGTCTCAATTCTAAACTAATTTGCATAAGGGCTTTATTTGCTCTCCATAACTTACTGAGGTCTTTCCTAACCCTAGTTTAATTGAAAACCTACAAAACCAGCCACAGATAGTTGATAACAAGAGCATTCTTGACCAAATGTCTTGCTGGTTGAAGACTAATGCATGATAGTCCCAGCAAAAGTTGTAAAATAGAGAACTGTTGACTGACAGTACATAAACCAATCAGAATGGCTTATTTTGAATGACAATTGCATCAACCAATCAGATGGTCTTAATTCTAAACTAATTTGCATAAGGGCTTTATTTGCTCTCCATAACTTACTGAGGTCCTTCCTAACCCGTAGTTTAATTGAAAACCTACAAAACCAGCCACAGATAGTTGATAAGAAGAGCATTCTTGACCAATTGTCTTGCTGGTTGAAGACTAATGCATGATACTCCCAGCAAAAGTTGTAAAATAGAGAACTGTTGACTGACAGTACATAAACCAATCAGAATGGTGTATTTTGAATGACAATTGCATCAACCAATCAGATGGTCTCAATTCTAAACTAATTTGCATAAGGGCTTTATTTGCTCTCCATAACTTACTGAGGTCCTTCCTAACCCTAGTTTAATTGAAAACTTATAAAACCAGCCACAGATAGTTGATAACAAGAGCATTCTTGACCAATTGTCTTGCTGGTTGAAGACTAATGAATGATAGTCCCAGCAAAAGTTGTAAAATAGAGAACTGTTGACTGACAGTACATAAACCAATCAGAATGGCTTATTTTGAATGACAATTGCATCAACCAATCAGATGGTCTCAATTCTAAACTAATTTGCATAAGGGCTTTATTTGCTCTCCATAACTTACTGAGGTCTTTCCTAACCCTAGTTTAATTGAACACCTGCAGAACCAGCCACAGATAGTTGATAACAAGAGCATTCTTGACCAATTGTCTTGCTGGTTGAAGACTATTGCATGATGGTCCCAGCAAACGTTGTAAAATAGAAAACTGATGACTGACAGTATATAAACCAATCAGAATGGCTTATTTTGAATGACAGTTGCTTCAACCAATCATATGATCTCACTTCTGAACCAATTTGCATAAGGGCTTTATTTGCTCTTCATAACTTACTGAGGTCCTTCCTCACCCTAGTCTAATTGAACACCTGCAGAACCAGCCACAGATAGTTGATAACAAGAGCATTCTTGACCAATTGTCTTGCTGGTTGAAGACTAATGCATGATAGTCCCAGCAAAAGTTGTAAAATAGAAAACTGTTGACTGACAGTACATAAACCAATCAGAATGGCTTATTTTGAATGACAGTTGCATCAACCAATCATATGATCTCAATTCTGAACCAATTTGCATAAGGGCTTTATTTGCTCTTCATAACTTACTGAGGTCCTTCCTCACCCTAGTCTAATTGAACACCTGCAGAACCAGCCACAGATAGTTGATAACAAGAGCATTCTTGACCAATTGTCTTGCTGGTTGAAGACTAATGCATGATAGTCCCAGCAAAAGTTGTAAAATAGAAAACTGTTGACTACATTCTTGACCAATTGTCTTGCTGGTTGAAGACTATTGCATGATAGTCCCAGCAAAAGTTATAAAATAGAAAACTGTTGACTGACAGCACATAACCCAATCAGAATGGCTTATTTTGATTGACAATTGCATCAACCAATCAGATGGTCTCAATTCTAAACTAATTTGCATAAGGGCTTTATTTGCTCTCCATAACTTACTGAGGTCTTTCCTAACCCTAGTTTAATTGAAAACCTACAAAACCAGCCACAGATAGTTGATAACAAGAGCATTCTTGACCAAATGTCTTGCTGGTTGAAGACTAATGCATGATAGTCCCAGCAAAAGTTGTAAAATAGAGAACTGTTGACTGACAGTACATAAACCAATCAGAATGGCTTATTTTGAATGACAATTGCATCAACCAATCAGATGGTCTTAATTCTAAACTAATTTGCATAAGGGCTTTATTTGCTCTCCATAATTAACTGAGGTCCTTCCTAACCCTAGTTTAATTGAAAACCTACAAAACCAGCCACAGATAGTTGATAACAAGAGCATTCTTGACCAATTGTCTTGCTGGTTGAAGACTAATGCATGATACTCCCAGCAAAAGTTGTAAAATAGAGAACTGTTGACTGACAGTACATAAACCAATCAGAATGGTGTATTTTGAATGACAATTGCATCAACCAATCAGATGGTCTCAATTCTAAACTAATTTGCATAAGGGCTTTATTTGCTCTCCATAACTTACTGAGGTCCTTCCTAACCCTAGTTTAATTGAAAACTTATAAAACCAGCCACAGATAGTTCATAACAAGAGCATTCTTGACCAATTGTCTTGCTGGTTGAAGACTAATGAATGATAGTCCCAGCAAAAGTTGTAAAATAGAGAACTGTTGACTGACAGTACATAAACCAATCAGAATGGCTTATTTTGAATGACAATTGCATCAACCAATCAGATGGTCTCAATTCTAAACTAATTTGCATAAGGGCTTTATTTGCTCTCCATAACTTACTGAGGTCTTTCCTAACCCTAGTTTAATTGAAAACCTACAAAACCAGCCACAGATAGTTGATAACAAGAGCATTCTTGACCAAATGTCTTGCTGGTTGAAGACTAATGCATGATAGTCCCAGCAAAAGTTGTAAAATAGAGAACTGTTGACTGACAGTACATAAACCAATCAGAATGGCTTATTTTGAATGACAATTGCATCAACCAATCAGATGGTCTTAATTCTAAACTAATTTGCATAAGGGCTTTATTTGCTCTCCATAACTTACTGAGATCCTTCCTAACCCTAGTTTAATTGAAAACCTACAAAACCAGCCACAGATAGTTGATAACAAGAGCATTCTTGACCAATTGTCTTGCTGGTTGAAGACTAATGCATGATAGTCCAAGCAAAAGTTGTAAAATAGAAAACTGTTGACTGACAGTACATAAACCAATCAGAATGGTGTATTTTGAATGACAGTTGCATCAACCAATCAGATGATCTCAATTCTGAACTAATTTGCATAAGGGCTATATTTGCTCTCCATAACTTACTGAGGTCCTTCCTAACCCTAGTTTAATTGAAAACCTACAAAACCGGCCACAGATAGTTGATAACAAGAGCATTCTTGACCAATTGTCTTGCTGGTTGAAGATTAATGCTTGATAGTCCCAGCAAAAGTTGTAAAATAGAGAACTGTTGACTGACAGTACATAAACCAATCAGAATGGCTTATTTTGAATGACAGTTGCATCAACCAATCAGATGGTCTCAATTCTGAACTAATTTGCATAAGGGCTTTATTTGCTCTTTATAACTTACTGAGGTCCTTCCTCACCCTATTCTAATTGAACAACTGCAGAACCAGCCACAGATAGTTGATAACAAGAACATTATTGACCAATTGTCTTGCTGGTTGAAGACTATTGCATGATGGTCCCAGCAAACGTTGTAAAATAGGAAACTGTTGACTGATGATTCATAAACCAATCAGAATGGCTTATTTTGAATGACAGTTGCATCAACCAATCAGATGGTCTCAATTCTGAACTAATTTGCATAATGGCTTTATTTGCTCTTCATAACTTACTGAGGTCCTTCCTCACCCTAGTCTAATTGAACACCTGCAGAACCAGCCACAGATAGTTGATAACAAGAACATTCTTGACCAATTGTCTTGCTGGTTGAAGGCTATTGCGTGATGGTGCCAGCAAAAGTTGTAAAATAGAAAACTGTTGACTACATTCTTGATAAATTGTCTTGCTGGTAGAAGACTATTGCATGATGGTCCCAGCAAAAGTTATAAAATAGAAAACTGTTGACTGACAGCACATAAACCAATCAGAATGGCTTATTTTGAATGACAGTTGCATCAACCAATCATATGATCTCAATTCTGAACTAATTTGCATAAGGGCTATATTTGCTCTCCATAACTTACTGAGGTCCTTCCTAACCCTAGTTTAATTGAAAACCTATAAAACCAGCCACAGATAGTTCATAACAAGAGCATTCTTGACCAATTGTCTTGCTGGTTGATGACTAATGAATGATAGTCCCAGCAAAAGTTGTAAAATAGAGAACTGTTGACTGACAGTACATAAACCAATCAGAATGGCTTATTTTGAATGACAATTGCATCAACCAATCAGATGGTCTCAATTCTAAACTAATTTGCATAAGGGCTTTATTTGCTCTCCATAACTTACTGAGGTCTTTCCTAACCCTAGTTTAATTGAACACCTGCAGAACCAGCCACAGATAGTTGATAACAAGAGCATTCTTGACCAATTGTCTTGCTGGTTGAAGACTATTGCATGATGGTCCCAGCAAACGTTGTAAAATAGAAAACTGATGACTGACAGTATATAAACCAATCAGAATGGCTTATTTTGAATGACAGTTGCTTCAACCAATCATATGATCTCACTTCTGAACCAATTTGCATAAGGGCTTTATTTGCTCTTCATAACTTACTGAGGTCCTTCCTCACCCTAGTCTAATTGAACACCTGCAGAACCAGCCACAGATAGTTGATAACAAGAGCATTCTTGACCAATTGTCTTGCTGGTTGAAGACTAATGCATGATAGTCCCAGCAAAAGTTGTAAAATAGAAAACTGTTGACTACATTCTTGACCAATTGTCTTGCTGGTTGAAGACTATTGCATGATAGTCCCAGCAAAAGTTATAAAATAGAAAACTGTTGACTGACAGCACATAACCCAATCAGAATGGCTTATTTTGATTGACAATTGCATCAACCAATCAGATGGTCTCAATTCTAAACTAATTTGCATAAGGGCTTTATTTGCTCTCCATAACTTACTGAGGTCTTTCCTAACCCTAGTTTAATTGAAAACCTACAAAACCAGCCACAGATAGTTGATAACAAGAGCATTCTTGACCAAATGTCTTGCTGGTTGAAGACTAATGCATGATAGTCCCAGCAAAAGTTGTAAAATAGAGAACTGTTGACTGACAGTACATAAACCAATCAGAATGGCTTATTTTGAATGACAATTGCATCAACCAATCAGATGGTCTTAATTCTAAACTAATTTGCATAAGGGCTTTATTTGCTCTCCATAATTAACTGAGGTCCTTCCTAACCCTAGTTTAATTGAAAACCTACAAAACCAGCCACAGATAGTTGATAACAAGAGCATTCTTGACCAATTGTCTTGCTGGTTGAAGACTAATGCATGATACTCCCAGCAAAAGTTGTAAAATAGAGAACTGTTGACTGACAGTACATAAACCAATCAGAATGGTGTATTTTGAATGACAATTGCATCAACCAATCAGATGGTCTCAATTCTAAACTAATTTGCATAAGGGCTTTATTTGCTCTCCATAACTTACTGAGGTCCTTCCTAACCCTAGTTTAATTGAAAACTTATAAAACCAGCCACAGATAGTTCATAACAAGAGCATTCTTGACCAATTGTCTTGCTGGTTGAAGACTAATGAATGATAGTCCCAGCAAAAGTTGTAAAATAGAGAACTGTTGACTGACAGTACATAAACCAATCAGAATGGCTTATTTTGAATGACAATTGCATCAACCAATCAGATGGTCTCAATTCTAAACTAATTTGCATAAGGGCTTTATTTGCTCTCCATAACTTACTGAGGTCTTTCCTAACCCTAGTTTAATTGAAAACCTACAAAACCAGCCACAGATAGTTGATAACAAGAGCATTCTTGACCAAATGTCTTGCTGGTTGAAGACTAATGCATGATAGTCCCAGCAAAAGTTGTAAAATAGAGAACTGTTGACTGACAGTACATAAACCAATCAGAATGGCTTATTTTGAATGACAATTGCATCAACCAATCAGATGGTCTTAATTCTAAACTAATTTGCATAAGGGCTTTATTTGCTCTCCATAACTTACTGAGATCCTTCCTAACCCTAGTTTAATTGAAAACCTACAAAACCAGCCACAGATAGTTGATAACAAGAGCATTCTTGACCAATTGTCTTGCTGGTTGAAGACTAATGCATGATAGTCCAAGCAAAAGTTGTAAAATAGAAAACTGTTGACTGACAGTACATAAACCAATCAGAATGGTGTATTTTGAATGACAGTTGCATCAACCAATCAGATGATCTCAATTCTGAACTAATTTGCATAAGGGCTATATTTGCTCTCCATAACTTACTGAGGTCCTTCCTAACCCTAGTTTAATTGAAAACCTACAAAACCGGCCACAGATAGTTGATAACAAGAGCATTCTTGACCAATTGTCTTGCTGGTTGAAGATTAATGCTTGATAGTCCCAGCAAAAGTTGTAAAATAGAGAACTGTTGACTGACAGTACATAAACCAATCAGAATGGCTTATTTTGAATGACAGTTGCATCAACCAATCAGATGGTCTCAATTCTGAACTAATTTGCATAAGGGCTTTATTTGCTCTTTATAACTTACTGAGGTCCTTCCTCACCCTATTCTAATTGAACAACTGCAGAACCAGCCACAGATAGTTGATAACAAGAACATTATTGACCAATTGTCTTGCTGGTTGAAGACTATTGCATGATGGTCCCAGCAAACGTTGTAAAATAGGAAACTGTTGACTGATGATTCATAAACCAATCAGAATGGCTTATTTTGAATGACAGTTGCATCAACCAATCAGATGGTCTCAATTCTGAACTAATTTGCATAATGGCTTTATTTGCTCTTCATAACTTACTGAGGTCCTTCCTCACCCTAGTCTAATTGAACACCTGCAGAACCAGCCACAGATAGTTGATAACAAGAACATTCTTGACCAATTGTCTTGCTGGTTGAAGGCTATTGCGTGATGGTGCCAGCAAAAGTTGTAAAATAGAAAACTGTTGACTACATTCTTGATAAATTGTCTTGCTGGTAGAAGACTATTGCATGATGGTCCCAGCAAAAGTTATAAAATAGAAAACTGTTGACTGACAGCACATAAACCAATCAGAATGGCTTATTTTGAATGACAGTTGCATCAACCAATCATATGATCTCAATTCTGAACTAATTTGCATAAGGGCTATATTTGCTCTCCATAACTTACTGAGGTCCTTCCTAACCCTAGTTTAATTGAAAACCTATAAAACCAGCCACAGATAGTTCATAACAAGAGCATTCTTGACCAATTGTCTTGCTGGTTGATGACTAATGAATGATAGTCCCAGCAAAAGTTGTAAAATAGAGAACTGTTGACTGACAGTACATAAACCAATCAGAATGGCTTATTTTGAATGACAATTGCATCAACCAATCAGATGGTCTCAATTCTAAACTAATTTGCATAAGGGCTTTATTTGCTCTCCATAACTTACTGAGGTCTTTCCTAACCCTAGTTTAATTGAACACCTGCAGAACCAGCCACAGATAGTTGATAACAAGAGCATTCTTGACCAATTGTCTTGCTGGTTGAAGACTAATGCATGATAGTCCCAGCAAAAGTTGTAAAATAGAAAACTGTTGACTGACAGTATATAAACCAATCAGAATGGCTTATTTTGAATGACAGTTGCATCAACCAATCAGATGATCTCAATGCTGAACTAATTTGCATAAGGGCTTTATTTGCTCTCCATAACTTACTGAGGTCCTTCCTAACCCTAGTTTAATTGAAAACCTACAAAACCAGCTACAGATAGTTGATAACAAGAGTATTCTTGACCAATTGTCTTGCTGGTTGAAGACTAATGCATGATAGTCCCAGCAAAAGTTGTAAAATAGAGAAATGTTGACTGACAGTACATAAACCAATCAGAATGGTGTATTTTGAATGACAATTGCATCAACCAATCAGATGGTCTCAATTCTAAACTAATTTGCATAGGGGCTTTATTTGCTCTCCATAACTTACTGAGGTCCTTCCTAACCCTAGTTTAATTGAAAACCTATAAAACCAGCCACAGATAGTTGATAACAAGAGCATTCTTGACCAATTGTCTTGCTGGTTGAAGGCTATTGCGTGATGGTGCCAGCAAAAGTTGTAAAATAGATAACTGTTGACTACATTCTTGACCAATTGTCTTGCTGGTTTAAGACTATTGCATGATGGTCCCAGCAAAAGTTATAAAATAGAAAACTGTTGACTGACAGCACATAAACCAATCAGAATGGCTTATTTTGAATGACAATTGCATCAACCAATCAGATGGTCTCAATTCTAAACTAATTTGCATAAGGGCTTTATTTGCTCTCCATAACTTACTGAGGTCTTTCCTAACCCTAGTTTAATTGAAAACCTACAAAACCAGCCACAGATAGTTGATAACAAGAGCATTCTTGACCAAATGTCTTGCTGGTTGAAGACTAATGCATGATAGTCCCAGCAAAAGTTGTAAAATAGAGAACTGTTGACTGACAGTACATAAACCAATCAGAATGGTGTATTTTGAATGACAATTGCATCAAAAAATCAGATGGTCTCAATTCTAAACTAATTTGCATAAGGGCTTTATTTGCTCTCCATAACTTACTGAGGTCCTTCCTAACCCTAGTTTAATTGAAAACCTATAAAACCAGCCACAGATAGTTCATAACAAGAGCATTCTTGACCAATTGTCTTGCTGGTTGAAGACTATTGCATGATGGTCCCAGCAAAAGTTATAAAATAGAAAACTGTTGACTGACAGCACATAAACCAATCAGAATGGATTATTTTGAATGACAATTGCATCAACCAATCAGATGGTCTTAATTCTAAACTAATTCACATAAGGGCTTTATTTGCTCTCCATAACTTACTGAGGTCTTTCCTAACCCTAGTTTAATTGAAAACCTACAAAACCAGCCACAGATAGTTGATAACAAGAGCATTCTTGACCAAATGTCTTGCTGGTTGAACACTAATGCATGATAGTCCCAGCAAAAGTTGTAAAATAGAAAACTGTTGACTGACAGTATATAAACCAATCAGAATGGCTTATTTTGAATGACAGTTGCATCAACCAATCAGATGGTCTCAATTCTGAACTAATTTGCATGAGGGCTTTATTTGCTCTCCATAACTTACTGAGGTCCTTCCTAACCCTAGTTTAATTGAAAACCTACAAAACCAGCTACAGATAGTTGATAACAAGAGCATTCTTGACCAATTGTCTTGCTGGTTGAAGACTAATGCATGATAGTCCCAGCAAAAGTTGTAAAATAGAGAACTGTTGACTGACAGTACATAAACCAATCAGAATGGTGTATTTTGAATGACAATTGCATCAAAAAATCAGATGGTCTTAATTCGAAACTAATTTGCATAAGGGCTTTTTTTGCTCTCCATAACTTACTGAGGTCCTTCCTAACCCTAGTTTAATTGAAAACCTACAAAACCAGCCACGGATAGTTGATAACAAGAGCATTCTTGACCAATTGTCTTGCTGGTTGAAGACTAATGCATGATAGTCCCAGCAAAAGTTGTAAAATAGAGAACTTTTGACTGACAGTACATAAACCAATCAGAATGGTGTATTTTGAATGACAATTGCATCAACCAATCAGATGGTCTTAATTCTAAACTAATTTGCATAAGGGCTTTATTTGCTCTCCATAACTTACTGAGGTCCTTCCTAACCCTAGTTTAATTGAAAACCTACAAAACCAGCCACAGATAGTTGATAACAAGAGCATTCTTGACCAATTGTCTTGCTGGTTGAAGACTAATGCATGATAGTCCCAGCAAAAGTTGTAAAATAGAGAACTGTTGACTGACAGTACATAAACCAAACAAAATGGTGTATTTTTAATGACAATTGCATCAACCAATCAGATGGTCTCAATTCTAAACTAATTTGCATAGGGACTTTATTTGCTCTCCATAACTTACTGAGGTCCTTCCTAACCCTAGTTTAATTGAAAACCTATAAAACCAGCCACAGATAGTTGATAACAAGAGCATTCTTGACCAATTGTCTTGCTGGTTGAAGGCTATTGCGTGATGGTGCCAGCAAAAGTTGTAAAATAGAAAACTGTTGACTACATTCTTGACCAATTGTCTTGCTGGTTGAAGACTATTGCATGATGGTCCCAGCAAAAGTTATAAAATAGAAAACTGTTGACTGGCAGCACATAAACCAATCAGAATGGCTTATTTTGAATGACAATTGCATCAACCAATCAGATGGTCTCAATTCTAAACTAATTTGCATAAGGGCTTTATTTGCTCTCCATAACTTACTGAGGTCTTTCCTAACCCTAGTTTAATTGAAAACCTACAAAACCAGCCACAGATAGTTGATAACAAGAGCATTCTTGACCAATTGTCTTGCTTGTTGAAGACTAATGCATGATAGTCCCAGCAAAAGTTGTAAAATAGAAAACTGTTGACTGACAGTACATAAACCAATCAGAATGGCTTATTTTGAATGACAGTTGCATCAACCAATCATATGATCTCAATTCTGAACTAATTTGCATAAGGGCTTTATTTGCTCTTCATAACTTACTGAGGTCCTTCCTCACCCTAGTCTAATAGAACACCTGCAGAACCAGCCACAGATAGTTGATAACAAGAGCATTCTTGACCAATTGTCTTGCTGGTTGAAGACTAATGCATGATAGTCCAAGCAAAAGTTGTAAAATAGAAAACTGTTGACTGACAGTATATAAACCAATCAGAATGGTTTATTTTGAATGACAGTTGCATCAACCAATCAGATGATCTCAATTCTGAACTAATTTGCATAAGGGCTATATTTGCTCTCCATAACTTACTGAGGTCCTTCCTAACCCTAGTTTAATTGAAAACCTACAAAACCAGCCACAGATAGTTGATAACAAGAGCATTCTTGACCAATTGTCTTGCTGGTTGAAGACTAATGCTTGATAGTCCCAGCAAAAGTTGTAAAATAGAGAACTGTTGACTGACAGTACATAAACTAATCAGAATTGCTTATTTTGAATGACAGTTGCATCAACCAATCAGATGGTCTCAATTCTGAACTAATTTGCATAAGGGCTTTATTTGCTCTTTATAACTTACTGAGGTCCTTCCTCACCCTATTTTAATTGAACAACTGCAGAACCAGCCACAGATAGTTGATAACAAGAACATTATTGACCAATTGTCTTGCTGGTTGAAGACTATTGCATGATGGTCCCAGCAAACGTTGTAAAATAGGAAACTGTTGACTGATGGTACATAAACCAATCAGAATGGCTTATTTTGAATGACAGTTGCATCAACCAATCAGATGGTCTCAATTCTGAACTAATTTGCATAATGGCTTTATTTGCTCTTCATAACTTACTGAGGTCCTCCCTCACCCTAGTCTTATTGAACACCTGCAGAACCAGCCACAGATAGTTGATAACAAGAACATTCTTGACCAATTGTCTTGCTGGTTGAAGGCTATTGCGTGATGGTGCCAGCAAAAGTTATAAAATAGAAAACTGTTGACTACATTCTTGACCAATTGTCTTGCTGGTAGAAGATTATTGCATGATGGTCCCAGCAAAAGTTATAAAATAGAAAACTGTTGACTGACAGCACATAAACCAATCAGAATGGCTTATTTTGAATGACAATTGCATCAACCAATCAGATGGTCTCAATTCTAAACTAATTTGCATAAGGGCTTTATTTGCTCTCCATAACTTACTGAGGTCCTTCCTAACCCTAGTTTAATTGAAAACCTACAAAACCAGCCACAGATAGCTGATAACAAGAGCATTCTTGACCAATTGTCTTGCTGGTTGAAGACTAATGCATGGTACTCCCAGCAAAAGTTTTAAAATAGAAAACTGTTGACTGACAGTACATGAACCAATCAGAATGGCTTATTTTGAATGACAGTTGCATCAACCAATCATATAATCTCAATTCTGAACCAATTTGCATACGGGCTTTATTTGCTCTTCATAACTTACTGAGGTCCTTCCTCACCCTAGTCTAATTGAACACCTGCAGAACCAGCCACAGATAGTTCATAACAAGAGCATTCTTGACCAATTGTCTTGCTGGTTGAAGACTAATGAATGATAGTCCCAGCAAAAGTTGTAAAATAGAGAACTGTTGACTGACAGTACATAAACCAATCAGAATGGCTTATTTTGAATGACAATTGCATCAACCAATCAGATGGTCTCAATTCTAAACTAATTTGCATAAGGGCTTTATTTGCTCTCCATAACTTACTGAGGTCTTTCCTAACCCTAGTTTAATTGAACACCTGCAGAACCAGCCACAGATAGTTGATAACAAGAGCATTCTTGACCAATTGTCTTGCTGGTTGAAGACTAATGCATGATAGTCCCAGCAAAAGTTGTAAAATAGAAAACTGTTGACTGACAGTATATAAACCAATCAGAATGGCTTATTTTGAATGACAGTTGCATCAACCAATCAGATGATCTCAATTCTGAACTAATTTGCATAAGGGCTTTATTTGCTCTCCATAACTTACTAAGGTCCTTCCTAACCCTAGTTTAATTGAAAACCTACAAAACCAGCTACAGATAGTTGATAACAAGAGCATTCTTGACCAATTGTCTTGCTGGTTGAAGACTAATGCATGATAGTCCCAGCAAAAGTTGTAAAATAGAGAACTGTTGACTGACAGTACATAAACCAATCAGAATGGTGTATTTTGAATGACAATTGCATCAACCAATCAGATGGTCTCAATTCTAAACTAATTTGCATAGGGGCTTTATTTGCTCTCCATAACTTACTGAGGTCCTTCCTAACCCTAGTTTAATTGAAAACCTATAAAACCAGCCACAGATAGTTGATAACAAGAGCATTCTTGACCAATTGTCTTGCTGGTTGAAGGCTATTGCGTGATGGTGCCAGCAAAAGTTGTAAAATAGAAAACTGTTGACTACATTCTTGACCAATTGTCTTGCTGGTTGAAGACTATTGCATGATGGTCCCAGCAAAAGTTATAAAATAGAAAACTGTTGACTGACAGCACATAAACCAATCAGAATGGCTTATTTTGAATGACAATTGCATCAACCAATCAGATGGTCTCAATTCTAAACTAATTTGCATAAGGGCTTTATTTGCTCTCCATAACTTACTGAGGTCTTTCCTAACCCTAGTTTAATTGAAAACCTACAAAACCAGCCACAGATAGTTGATAACAAGAGCATTCTTGACCAAATGTCTTGCTGGTTGAAGACTAATGCATGATAGTCCCAGCAAAAGTTGTAAACTAGAAAACTGTTGACTGACAGTATATAAACCAATCAGAATGGCTTATTTTGAATGACAGTTGCATCAACCAATCAGATGATCTCAATTCTGAACTAATTTGCATAAGGGCTTTATTTGCTCTCCATAACTTACTGAGGTCCTTCCTAACCCTAGTTTAATTGAAAACCTACAAAACCATCCACAGATAGTTGATAACAAGAGCATTCTTGACCAATTGTCTTGCTGGTTGAAGACTAATGCATGATAGTCCCAGCAAAAGTTGTAAAATAGAGAACTGTTGACTGACAGTACATAAACCAATCAGAATGGTGTATTTTGAATGACAATTGCATCAAAAAATCAGATTTTCTTAATTCTAAACTAATCTGCATAAGGGCTTTATTTGCTCTCCATAACTTACTGAGGTCCTTCCTAACCCTAGTTTAATTGAAAACCTACAAAACCAGCCACAGATAGTTGATAACAAGAGCATTCTTGACCAATTGTCTTGCTGGTTGAAGACTAATGCATGATAGTCCCAGCAAAAGTTGTAAAATAGAGAACTGTTGACTGACAGTACATAAAACAATCAGAATGGCTTATTTTGAATGACAATTGCATCAACCAATCAGATGGTCTCAATTCTAAACCAATTTGCATAAGGGCTTTATTTGCTCTCCATAACTTACTGAGGTCTTTCCTAACCCTAGTTTATTTGAACACCTGCAGAACCAGCCACAGATAGTTGATAACAAGAGCATTCTTGACCAATTGTCTTGCTGGTTGAAGACTAATGCATGATAGTCCCAGCAAAAGTTGTAAAATAGAAAACTGTTGACTGACAGTATATAAACCAATCAGAATTCCTTATTTTGAATGACAGTTGCATCAACCAATCAGATGATCTCAATTCTGAACTAATTTGCATAAGGGCTTTATTTGCTCTTCATAACTTACTGAGGTCCTTCCTCACCCTAGTCTAATAGAACACCTGCAGAACCAGCCACAGATAGTTGATTACAAGAGCATTCTTGACCAATTGTCTTGCTGGTTGAAGACTAATGCATGATAGTCCAAGCAAAAGTTGTAAAATAGAAAACTGTTGACTGACAGTATATAAACCAATCAGAATGGTTTATTTTGAATGACAGTTGCATCAACCAATCAGATGGTCTCAATTCTGAACTAATTTGCATAAGGGCTATATTTGCTCTCCATAACTTACTGAGGTCCTTCCTAACCCTAGTTTAATTGAAAACCTACAAAACCAGCCACAGATAGTTGATAACAAGAGCATTCTTGACCAATTGTCTTGCTGGTTGAAGACTAATGCTTGATAGTCCCAGCAAAAGTTGTAAAATAGAGAACTGTTGACTGACAGTACATAAACTAATCAGAATGGCTTATTTTGAATGACAGTTGCATCAACCAATCAGATGGTCTCAATTCTGAACTAATTTGCATAAGGGCTTTATTTGCTCTTTATAACTTACTGAGGTCCTTCCTCACCCTATTTTAATTGAACAACTGCAGAACCAGCCACAGATAGTTGATAACAAGAACATTATTGACCAATTGTCTTGCTGGTTGAAGACTATTGCATGATGGTCCCAGCAAACGTTGTAAAATAGGAAACTGTTGACTGATGGTACATAAACCAATCAGAATGGCTTATTTTGAATGACAGTTGCATCAACCAATCAGATGGTCTCAATTCTGAACTAATTTGCATAATGGCTTTATTTGCTCTTCATAACTTACTGAGGTCCTCCCTCACCCTAGTCTTATTGAACACCTGCAGAACCAGCCACAGATAGTTGATAACAAGAACATTCTTGACCAATTGTCTTGCTGGTTGAAGGCTATTGCGTGATGGTGCCAGCAAAAGTTATAAAATAGAAAACTGTTGACTACATTCTTGACCAATTGTCTTGCTGGTAGAAGATTATTGCATGATGGTCCCAGCAAAAGTTATAAAATAGAAAACTGTTGACTGACAGCACATAAACCAATCAGAATGGCTTATTTTGAATGACAATTGCATCAACCAATCAGATGGTCTCAATTCTAAACTAATTTGCATAAGGGCTTTATTTGCTCTCCATAACTTACTGAGGTCCTTCCTAACCCTAGTTTAATTGAAAACCTACAAAACCAGCCACAGATAGTTGATAACAAGAGCATTCTTGACCAATTGTCTTGCTGGTTGAAGACTAATGCATGGTACTCCCAGCAAAAGTTTTAAAATAGAAAACTGTTGACTGACAGTACATGAACCAATCAGAATGGCTTATTTTGAATGACAGTTGCATCAACCAATCATATAATCTCAATTCTGAACCAATTTGCATACGGGCTTTATTTGCTCTTCATAACTTACTGAGGTCCTTCCTCACCCTAGTCTAATTGAACACCTGCAGAACCAGCCACAGATAGTTCATAACAAGAGCATTCTTGACCAATTGTCTTGCTGGTTGAAGACTAATGAATGATAGTCCCAGCAAAAGTTGTAAAATAGAGAACTGTTGACTGACAGTACATAAACCAATCAGAATGGCTTATTTTGAATGACAATTGCATCAACCAATCAGATGGTCTCAATTCTAAACTAATTTGCATAAGGGCTTTATTTGCTCTCCATAACTTACTGAGGTCTTTCCTAACCCTAGTTTAATTGAACACCTGCAGAACCAGCCACAGATAGTTGATAACAAGAGCATTCTTGACCAATTGTCTTGCTGGTTGAAGACTAATGCATGATAGTCCCAGCAAAAGTTGTAAAATAGAAAACTGTTGACTGACAGTATATAAACCAATCAGAATGGCTTATTTTGAATGACAGTTGCATCAACCAATCAGATGATCTCAATTCTGAACTAATTTGCATAAGGGCTTTATTTGCTCTCCATAACTTACTAAGGTCCTTCCTAACCCTAGTTTAATTGAAAACCTACAAAACCAGCTACAGATAGTTGATAACAAGAGCATTCTTGACCAATTGTCTTGCTGGTTGAAGACTAATGCATAATAGTCCCAGCAAAAGTTGTAAAATAGAGAACTGTTGACTGACAGTACATAAACCAATCAGAATGGTGTATTTTGAATGACAATTGCATCAACCAATCAGATGGTCTCAATTCTAAACTAATTTGCATAGGGGCTTTATTTGCTCTCCATAACTTACTGAGGTCCTTCCTAACCCTAGTTTAATAGAACACCTGCAGAACCAGCCACAGATAGTTGATAACAAGAGCATTCTTGACCAATTGTCTTGCTGGTTGAAGGCTATTGTGTGATGGTGCCAGCAAAAGTTGTAAAATAGAAAACTGTTGACTACATTCTTGACCAATTGTCTTGCTGGTTGAAGACTATTGCATGATGGTCCCAGCAAAAGTTATAAAATAGAAAACTGTTGACTGACAGCACATAAACCAATCAGAATGGCTTATTTTGAATGACAATTGCATCAACCAATCAGATGGTCTCAATTCTAAACTAATTTGCATAAGGGCTTTATTTGCTCTCCATAACTTACTGAGGTCTTTCCTAACCCTAGTTTAATTGAAAACCTACAAAACCAGCCACAGATAGTTGATAACAAGAGCATTCTTGACCAAATGTCTTGCTGGTTGAAGACTAATGCATGATAGTCCCAGCAAAAGTTGTAAACTAGAAAACTGTTGACTGACAGTATATAAACCAATCAGAATGGCTTATTTTGAATGACAGTTGCATCAACCATTCAGATGATCTCAATTCTGAACTAATTTGCATAAGGGCTTTATTTGCTCTCCATAACTTACTGAGGTCCTTCCTAACCCTAGTTTAATTGAAAACCTACAAAACCATCCACAGATAGTTGATAACAAGAGCATTCTTGACCAATTGTCTTGCTGGTTGAAGACTAATGCATGATAGTCCCAGCAAAAGTTGTAAAATAGAGAACTGTTGACTGACAGTACATAAACCAATCAGAATGGTGTATTTTGAATGACAATTGCATCAAAAAATCAGATTTTCTTAATTCTAAACTAATCTGCATAAGGGCTTTATTTGCTCTCCATAACTTACTGAGGTCCTTCCTAACCCTAGTTTAATTGAAAACCTACAAAACCAGCCACAGATAGTTGATAACAAGAGCATTCTTGACCAATTGTCTTGCTGGTTGAAGACTAATGCATGATAGTCCCAGCAAAAGTTGTAAAATAGAGAACTGTTGACTGACAGTACATAAAACAATCAGAATGGCTTATTTTGAATGACAATTGCATCAACCAATCAGATGGTCTCAATTCTAAACCAATTTGCATAAGGGCTTTATTTGCTCTCCATAACTTACTGAGGTCTTTCCTAACCCTAGTTTATTTGAACACCTGCAGAACCAGCCACAGATAGTTGATAACAAGAGCATTCTTGACCAATTGTCTTGCTGGTTGAAGACTAATGCATGATAGTCCCAGCAAAAGTTGTAAAATAGAAAACTGTTGACTGACAGTATATAAACCAATCAGAATTCCTTATTTTGAATGACAGTTGCATCAACCAATCAGATGATCTCAATTCTGAACTAATTTGCATAAGGGCTTTATTTGCTCTCCATAACTTACTGAGGTCCTTCCTAACCCTAGTTTAATTGAAAACCTACAAAACCATCCACAGATAGTTGATTACAAGAGCATTCTTGACCAATTGTCTTGCTGGTTGAAGACTAATGCATGATAGTCCCAGCAAAAGTTGTAAAATAGAGAACAGTTGACTGACAGTACATAAACCAATCAGAATGGTGTATTTTGAATGACAATTGCATCAACCAATCAGATGGTCTTAATTCTAAACTAATTTGCATAAGGGCTTTATTTGCTCTCCATAACTTACTGAGGTCCTTCCTAACCCTAGTTTAATTGAAAACCTACAAAACCAGCCACAGATAGTTGATAACAAGAGCATTCTTGACCAATTGTCTTGCTGGTTGAAGACTAATGCATGATAGTCCCAGCAAAAGTTGTAAAATAGAGAACTGTTGACTGACAGTACATAAACCAATCAGAATGGCTTATTTTGAATGACAATTGCATCAACCAAACAGATGGTCTCAATTCTAAACTAATTTGCATAAGGGCTTTATTTGCTCTCCATAACTTACTGAGGTCTTTCCTAACCCTAGTTTAATTGAACACCTGCAGAACCAGCCACAGATAGTTGATAACAAGAGCATTCTTGACCAATTGTCTTGCTGGTTGAAGACTAATGCATGATAGTCCCAGCAAAAGTTGTAAAATAGAAAACTGTTGACTGACAGTATATAAACCAATCAGAATTCCTTATTTTGAATGACAGTTGCATCAACCAATCAGATGATCTCAATTCTGAACTAATTTGCATAAGGGCTTTATTTGCTCTCCATAACTTACTGAGGTCCATCCTAACCCTAGTTTAATTGAAAACCTACAAAACCATCCACAGATAGTTGATTACAAGAGCATTCTTGACCAATTGTCTTGCTGGTTGAAGACTAATGCATGATAGTCCCAGCAAAAGTTGTAAAATAGAGAACAGTTGACTGACAGTACATAAACCAATCAGAATGGTGTATTTTGAATGACAATTGCATCAACCAATCAGATGGTCTTAATTCTAAACTAATTTGCATAAGGGCTTTATTTGCTCTCCATAACTTACTGAGGTCCTTCCTAACCCTAGTTTAATTGAAAACCTACAAAACCAGCCACAGATAGTTGATAACAAGAGCATTCTTGACCAATTGTCTTGCTGGTTGAAGACTAATGCATGATAGTCCCAGCAAAAGTTGTAAAATAGAGAACTGTTGACTGACAGTACATAAACCAATCAGAATGGTGTATTTTGAATGACAATTGCATCAACCAATCAGATGGTCTCAATTCTAAACTAATTTGCATAGGGGCTTTATTTGCTCTCCATAACTTACTGAGGTCCTTCCTAACCCTAGTTTAATTGAAAACCTATAAAACCAGCCACATATAGTTGATAACAAGAGCATTCTTGACCAATTGTCTTGCTGGTTGAAGGCTATTGCGTGATGGTGCCAGCAAAAGTTGTAAAATAGAAAACTGTTGACTACATTCTTGACCAATTGTCTTGCTGGTTGAAGACTATTGCATGATGGTCCCAGCAAGAGTTATAAAATAGAAAACTGTTGACTGGCAGCACATAAACAAATCAGAATGGCTTATTTTGAATGACAATTGCATCAACCAATCAGATGGTCTCAATTCTAAACTAATTTGCATAAGGGCTTTATTTGCTCTCCATAACTTACTGAGGTCTTTCCTAACCCTAGTTTAATTGAAAACCTACAAAACCAGCCACAGATAGTTGATAACAAGAGCATTCTTGACCAATTGTCTTGCTGGTTGAAGACTAATGCTTGATAGTTCCAGCAAAAGTTGTAAAATAGAGAACTGTTGACTGACAGTATATAAACCAATCAGAATGGCTTATTTTGAATGACAGTTGCATCAACCATTAAGATGGTCTCAATTCTGAACTAATTTGCATAAGGGCTTTATTTGCTCTTTATAACTTACTGAGGTCCTTCCTCACCCTATTCTAATTGAACAACTGCAGAACCAGCCACAGATAGTTGATAACAAGAACATTATTGACCAATTATCTTGCTGGTTGAAGACTATTGCATGATGGTCCCAGCAAACGTTGTAAAATAGGAAACTGTTGACTGATGGTACATAAACCAATCAGAATGGCTTATTTTAAATGACAGTTGCATCAACCAATCAGATGGTCTCAATTCTGAACTAATTTGCATAATGGCTTTATTTGCTCTTCATAACTTACTGAGGTCCTTCCTCACCCTAGTCTTATTGAACACCTGCAGAACCAGCCACAGATAGTTGATAACAAGAACATTCTTGACCAATTGTCTTGCTGGTTGAAGGCTATTGCGTGATGGTGCCAGCAAAAGTTGTAAAATAGAAAACTGTTGACTACATTCTAGATCAATTGTCTTGCTGGTAGAAGACTATTGCATGATGGTCCCAGCAAAAGTTATAAAATAGAAAACTGTTGACTGACAGCACATAAACCAATCAGAATGGCTTATTTTGAATGTCAATTGCATCAACCAATCAGATGGTCTCAATTCTAAACTAATTTGCATAAGGGCTTTATTTGCTCTCCATAACTTACTGAGGTCCTTCCTAACCCTAGTTTAATTGAAAACCTACCAAACCAGCCACAGATAGTTGATAACAAGAGCATTTTTGACCAATTGTCTTGCTGGTTGAAGACTAATGCATGATAGTCCCAGCAAAAGTTGTAAAATAGAAAACTGTTGACTGACAGTATATAAACCAATCAGAATGGCTTATTTTGAATGACAGTTGCATCAACCAATCAGATGATCTCAATTCTGAACTAATTTGCATAAGGGCTTTATTTGCTCTCCATAACTTACTGAGGTCCTTCCTAACCCTAGTTTAATTGAAAACCTACAAAACCAGCCACAGATAGTTGATAACAAGAGCATTATTGACCAAATGTCTTGCTGGTTGAAGACTAATGCATGATAGTCCCAGCAAAAGTTGTAAAATAGAGAACTGTTGACTGACAGTACATAAACCAATCAGAATGGCTTATTTTGAATGACAATTGCATCAACCAATCAGATGGTCTTAATTCTAAACTAATTTGCATAAGGGCTTTATTTGCTCTCCATAACTTACTGAGGTCCTTCCTAACCCTAGTTTAATTGAAAACCTACAAAACCAGCCACAGATAGTTAATAACAAGAGCATTATTGACCAATTGTCTTGCTGGTTGAAGGCTAATGCGTGATGGTCCCAGCAAAAGTTGTAAAATAGAGAACTGTTGACTGACAGTACATAAACCAATCAGAATGGTGTATTTTGAATGACAATTGCATCAAAAAATCAGATGATCTAAATTCTAAACTAATTTGCATAAGGGCTTTATTTGCTCTCCATAACTTACTGAGGTCCTTCCTAACCCTAGTTTAATTGAAAACCTACAAAACCAGCCACAGATAGTTGATAACAAGAGCATTCTTGACCAATTGTCTTGCTGGTTGAAGACTAATGCATGATAGTCCCAGCAAAAGTTGTAAAATAGAGAACTGTTGACTGACAGTACATAAACCAATCAGAATGGTGTATTTTGAATGACAATTGCATCAACCAATCAGATGGTCTCAATTCTAAACTAATTTGCATAAGGGCTTTATTTGCTCTCCATAACTTACTGAGGTCCTTCCTAACCCTAGTTTAATTGAAAACCTATAAAACCAGCCACAGATAGTTCATAACAAGAGCATTCTTGACCAATTGTCTTGCTGGTTGAAGACTAATGAATGATAGTCCCAGCAAAAGTTGTAAAATAGAGAACTGTTGACTGACAGTACATAAACCAATCAGAATGGCTTATTTTGAATGACAATTGCATCAACCAATCAGATGGTCTCAATTCTAAACTAATTTGCATAAGGGCTTTATTTGCTCTCCATAACTTACTGAGGTCTTTCCTAACCCTAGTTTAATTGAACACCTGCAGAACCAGCCACAGATAGTTGATAACAAGAGCATTCTTGACCAATTGTCTTGCTGGTTGAAGACTAATGCATGATAGTCCCAGCAAAAGTTGTAAAATAGAGAACTTTTGACTGACAGTACATAAACCAATCAGAATGGTGTATTTTGAATGACAATTGCATCAACCAATCAGATGGTCTTAATTCTAAACTAATTTGCATAAGGGCTTTATTTGCTCTCCATAACTTACTGAGGTCCTTCCTAACCCTAGTTTAATTGAAAACCTACAAAACCAGCCACAGATAGTTGATAACAAGAGCATTCTTGACCAATTGTCTTGCTGGTTGAAGACTAATGCATGATAGTCCCAGCAAAAGTTGTAAAATAGAGAACTGTTGACTGACAGTACATAAACCAAACAAAATGGTGTATTTTGAATGACAATTGCATCAACCAATCAGATGGTCTCAATTCTAAACTAATTTGCATAGGGACTTTATTTGCTCTCCATAACTTAATGAGGTCCTTCCTAACCCTAGTTTAATTGAAAACCTATAAAACCAGCCACAGATAGTTGATAACAAGAGCATTCTTGACCAATTGTCTTGCTGGTTGAAGGCTATTGCGTGATGGTGCCAGCAAAAGTTGTAAAATAGAAAACTGTTGACTACATTCTTGACCAATTGTCTTGCTGGTTGAAGACTATTGCATGATGGTCCCAGCAAAAGTTATAAAATAGAAAACTGTTGACTGGCAGCACATAAACCAATCAGAATGGCTTATTTTGAATGACAATTGCATCAACCAATCAGATGGTCTCAATTCTAAACTAATTTGCATAAGGGCTTTATTTGCTCTCCATAACTTACTGAGGTCTTTCCTAACCCTAGTTTAATTGAAAACCTACAAAACCAGCCACAGATAGTTGATAACAAGAGCATTCTTGACCAATTGTCTTGCTTGTTGAAGACTAATGCATGATAGTCCCAGCAAAAGTTGTAAAATAGAAAACTGTTGACTGACAGTACATAAACCAATCAGAATGGCTTATTTTGAATGACAGTTGCATCAACCAATCATATGATCTCAATTCTGAACTAATTTGCATAAGGGCTTTATTTGCTCTTCATAACTTACTGAGGTCCTTACTCACCCTAGTCTAATAGAACACCTGCAGAACCAGCCACAGATAGTTGATAACAAGAGCATTCTTGACCAATTGTCTTGCTGGTTGAAGACTAATGCTTGATAGTCCCAGCAAAAGTTGTAAAATAGAGAACTGTTGACTGACAGTACATAAACTAATCAGAATGGCTTATTTTGAATGACAGTTGCATCAACCAATCAGATGGTCTCAATTCTGAACTAATTTGCATAAGGGCTTTATTTGCTCTTTATAACTTACTGAGGTCCTTCCTCACCCTATTTTAATTGAACAACTGCAGAACCAGCCACAGATAGTTGATAACAAGAACATTATTGACCAATTGTCTTGCTGGTTGAAGACTATTGCATGATGGTCCCAGCAAACGTTGTAAAATAGGAAACTGTTGACTGATGGTACATAAACCAATCAGAATGGCTTATTTTGAATGACAGTTGCATCAACCAATCAGATGGTCTCAATTCTGAACTAATTTGCATAATGGCTTTATTTGCTCTTCATAACTTACTGAGGTCCTCCCTCACCCTAGTCTTATTGAACACCTGCAGAACCAGCCACAGATAGTTGATAACAAGAACATTCTTGACCAATTGTCTTGCTGGTTGAAGGCTATTGCGTGATGGTGCCAGCAAAAGTTATAAAATAGAAAACTGTTGACTACATTCTTGACCAATTGTCTTGCTGGTAGAAGATTATTGCATGATGGTCCCAGCAAAAGTTATAAAATAGAAAACTGTTGACTGACAGCACATAAACCAATCAGAATGGCTTATTTTGAATGACAATTGCATCAACCAATCAGATGGTCTCAATTCTAAACTAATTTGCATAAGGGCTTTATTTGCTCTCCATAACTTACTGAGGTCCTTCCTAACCCTAGTTTAATTGAAAACCTACAAAACCAGCCACAGATAGTTGATAACAAGAGCATTCTTGACCAATTGTCTTGCTGGTTGAAGACTAATGCATGGTACTCCCAGCAAAAGTTGTAAAATAGAAAACTGTTGACTGACAGTACATGAACCAATCAGAATGGCTTATTTTGAATGACAGTTGCATCAACCAATCATATAATCTCAATTCTGAACCAATTTGCATACGGGCTTTATTTGCTCTTCATAACTTACTGAGGTCCTTCCTCACCCTAGTCTAATTGAACACCTGCAGAACCAGCCACAGATAGTTCATAACAAGAGCATTCTTGACCAATTGTCTTGCTGGTTGAAGACTAATGAATGATAGTCCCAGCAAAAGTTGTAAAATAGAGAACTGTTGACTGACAGTACATAAACCAATCAGAATGGCTTATTTTGAATGACAATTGCATCAACCAATCAGATGGTCTCAATTCTAAACTAATTTGCATAAGGGCTTTATTTGCTCTCCATAACTTACTGAGGTCCTTCCTCACCCTAGTCTAATAGAACACCTGCAGTACCAGCCACAGATAGTTGATAACAAGAGCATTCTTGACCAATTGTCTTGCTGGTTGAAGACTAATGCATGATAGTCCAAGCAAAAGTTGTAAAATAGAAAACTGTTGACTGACAGTATATAAACCAATCAGAATGGTTTATTTTGAATGACAGTTGCATCAACCAATCAGGTGATCTCAATTCTGAACTAATTTGCATAAGGGCTATATTTGCTCTCCATAACTTACTGAGGTCCTTCCTAACCCTAGTTTAATTGAAAACCTACAAAACCAGCCACAGATAGTTGATAACAAGAGCATTCTTGACCAATTGTCTTGCTGGTTGAAGACTAATGCTTGATAGTCCCAGCAAAAGTTGTAAAATAGAGAACTGTTGACTGACAGTACATAAACTAATCAGAATGGCTTATTTTGAATGACAGTTGCATCAACCAATCAGATGGTCTCAATTCTGAACTAATTTGCATAAGGGCTTTATTTGCTCTTTATAACTTACTGAGGTCCTTCCTCACCCTATTTTAATTGAACAACTGCAGAACCAGCCACAGATAGTTGATAACAAGAACATTATTGACCAATTGTCTTGCTGGTTGAAGACTATTGCATGATGGTCCCAGCAAACGTTGTAAAATAGGAAACTGTTGACTGATGGTACATAAACCAATCAGAATGGCTTATTTTGAATGACAGTTGCATCAACCAATCAGATGGTCTTAATTCTGAACTAATTTGCATAATGGCTTTATTTGCTCTTCATAACTTACTGAGGTCCTCCCTCACCCTAGTCTTATTGAACACCTGCAGAACCAGCCACAGATAGTTGATAACAAGAACATTCTTGACCAATTGTCTTGCTGGTTGAAGGCTATTGCGTGATGGTGCCAGCAAAAGTTATAAAATAGAAAACTGTTGACTACATTCTTGACCAATTGTCTTGCTGGTAGAAGATTATTGCATGATGGTCCCAGCAAAAGTTATAAAATAGAAAACTGTTGACTGACAGCACATAAACCAATCAGAATGGCTTATTTTGAATGACAATTGCATCAACCAATCAGATGGTCTCAATTCTAAACTAATTTGCATAAGGGCTTTATTTGCTCTCCATAACTTACTGAGGTCCTTCCTAACCCTAGTTTAATTGAAAACCTACAAAACCAGCCACAGATAGTTGATAACAAGAGCATTCTTGACCAATTGTCTTGCTGGTTGAAGACTAATGCATGGTACTCCCAGCAAAAGTTGTAAAATAGAAAACTGTTGACTGACAGTACATGAACCAATCAGAATGGCTTATTTTGAATGACAGTTGCATCAACCAATCATATAATCTCAATTCTGAACCATTTTGCATACGGGCTTTATTTGCTCTTCATAACTTACTGAGGTCCTTCCTCACCCTAGTCTAATTGAACACCTGCAGAACCAGCCACAGATAGTTCATAACAAGAGCATTCTTGACCAATTGTCTTGCTGGTTGAAGACTAATGAATGATAGTCCCAGCAAAAGTTGTAAAATAGAGAACTGTTGACTGACAGTACATAAACCAATCAGAATGGCTTATTTTGAATGACAATTGCATCAACCAATCAGATGGTCTCAATTCTAAACTAATTTGCATAAGGGCTTTATTTGCTCTCCATAACTTACTGAGGTCTTTCCTAACCCTAGTTTAATTGAACACCTGCAGAACCAGCCACAGATAGTTGATAACAAGAGCATTCTTGACCAATTGTCTTGCTGGTTGAAGACTAATGCATGATAGTCCCAGCAAAAGTTGTAAAATAGAAAACTGTTGACTGACAGTATATAAACCAATCAGAATGGCTTATTTTGAATGACAGTTGCATCAACCAATCAGATGATCTCAATTCTGAACTAATTTGCATAAGGGCTTTATTTGCTCTCCATAACTTACTAAGGTCCTTCCTAACCCTAGTTTAATTGAAAACCTACAAAACCAGCTACAGATAGTTGATAACAAGAGCATTCTTGACCAATTGTCTTGCTGGTTGAAGACTAATGCATGATAGTCCCAGCAAAAGTTGTAAAATAGAGAACTGTTGACTGACAGTACATAAACCAATCAGAATGGTGTATTTTGAATGACAATTGCATCAACCAATCAGATGGTCTCAATTCTAAACTAATTTGCATAAGGGCTTTATTTGCTCTCCATAACTTACTGAGGTCCTTCCTAACCCTAGTTTAATTGAAAACCTATAAAACCAGCCACAGATAGTTGATAACAAGAGCATTCTTGACCAATTGTCTTGCTGGTTGAAGGCTATTGTGTGATGGTGCCAGCAAAAGTTATAAAATAGAAAACTGTTGACTACATTCTTGACCAATTGTCTTGCTGGTAGAAGATTATTGCATGATGGTCCCAGCAAAAGTTATAAAATAGAAAACTGTTGACTGACAGCACATAAACCAATCAGAATGGCTTATTTTGAATGACAATTGCATCAACCAATCAGATGGTCTCAATTCTAAACTAATTTGCATAAGGGCTTTATTTGCTCTCCATAACTTACTGAGGTCCTTCCTAACCCTAGTTTAATTGAAAACCTACAAAACCAGCCACAGATAGTTGATAACAAGAGCATTCTTGACCAATTGTCTTGCTGGTTGAAGACTAATGCATGGTACTCCCAGCAAAAGTTGTAAAATAGAAAACTGTTGACTGACAGTACATGAACCAATCAGAATGGCTTATTTTGAATGACAGTTGCATCAACCAATCATATAATCTCAATTCTGAACCATTTTGCATACGGGCTTTATTTGCTCTTCATAACTTACTGAGGTCCTTCCTCACCCTAGTCTAATTGAACACCTGCAGAACCAGCCACAGATAGTTCATAACAAGAGCATTCTTGACCAATTGTCTTGCTGGTTGAAGACTAATGAATGATAGTCCCAGCAAAAGTTGTAAAATAGAGAACTGTTGACTGACAGTACATAAACCAATCAGAATGGCTTATTTTGAATGACAATTGCATCAACCAATCAGATGGTCTCAATTCTAAACTAATTTGCATAAGGGCTTTATTTGCTCTCCATAACTTACTGAGGTCTTTCCTAACCCTAGTTTAATTCAACACTTGCAGAACCAGCCACAGATAGTTGATAACAAGAGCATTCTTGACCAATTGTCTTGCTGGTTGAAGACTAATGCATGATAGTCCCAGCAAAAGTTGTAAAATAGAAAACTGTTGACTGACAGTATATAAACCAATCAGAATGGCTTATTTTGAATGACAGTTGCATCAACCAATCAGATGATCTCAATTCTGAACTAATTTGCATAAGGGCTTTATTTGCTCTCCATAACTTACTAAGGTCCTTCCTAACCCTAGTTTAATTGAAAACCTACAAAACCAGCTACAGATAGTTGATAACAAGAGCATTCTTGACCAATTGTCTTGCTGGTTGAAGACTAATGCATGATAGTCCCAGCAAAAGTTGTAAAATAGAGAACTGTTGACTGACAGTACATAAACCAATCAGAATGGTGTATTTTGAATGGCAATTGCATCAACCAATCAGATGGTCTCAATTCTAAACTAATTTGCATAAGGGCTTTATTTGCTCTCCATAACTTACTGAGGTCCTTCCTAACCCTAGTTTAATTGAAAACCTATAAAACCAGCCACAGATAGTTGATAACAAGAGCATTCTTGACCAATTGTCTTGCTGGTTGAAGGCTATTGCGTGATGGTGCCAGCAAAAGTTGTAAAATAGAAAACTGTTGACTACATTCTTGACCAATTGTCTTGCTGGTTGAAGACTATTGCATGATGGTCCCAGCAAAAGTTATAAAATAGAAAACTGTTGACTGACAGCACATAAACCAATCAGAATGGCTTATTTTGAATGACAATTGCATCAACCAATCAGATGGTCTCAATTCTAAACTAATTTGCATAAGGGCTTTATTTGCTCTCCATAACTTACTGAGGTCTTTCCTAACCCTAGTTTAATTGAAAACCTACAAAACCAGCCACAGATAGTTGATAACAAGAGCATTCTTGACCAAATGTCTTGCTGGTTGAAGACTAATGCATGATAGTCCCAGCAAAAGTTGTAAACTAGAAAACTGTTGACTGACAGTATATAAACCAATCAGAATGGCTTATTTTGAATGACAGTTGCATCAACCAATCAGATGATCTCAATTCTGAACTAATTTGCATAAGGGCTTTATTTGCTCTCCATAACTTACTGAGGTCCTTCCTAACCCTAGTTTAATTGAAAACCTACAAAACCATCCACAGATAGTTGATAACAAGAGCATTCTTGACCAATTGTCTTGCTGGTTGAAGACTAATGCATGATAGTCCCAGCAAAAGTTGTAAAATAGAGAACTGTTGACTGACAGTACATAAACCAATCAGAATGGTGTATTTTGAATGACAATTGCATCAAAAAATCAGATTTTCTTAATTCTAAACTAATCTGCATAAGGGCTTTATTTGCTCTCCATAACTTACTGAGGTCCTTCCTAACCCTAGTTTAATTGAAAACCTACAAAACCAGCCACAGATAGTTGATAACAAGAGCATTCTTGACCAATTGTCTTGCTGGTTGAAGACTAATGCATGATAGTCCCAGCAAAAGTTGTAAAATAGAAAACTGTTGACTGACAGTATATAAACCAATCAGAATGGCTTATTTTGAATGACAGTTGCATCAACCAATCAGATGATCTCAATTCTGAACTAATTTGCATAAGGGCTTTATTTGCTCTCCATAACTTAATGAGGTCCTTCCTAACCCTAGTTTAATTGAAAACCTACAAAACCAGCTACAGATAGTTGATAACAAGAGCATTCTTGACCAATTGTCTTGCTGGTTGAAGACTAATGCATGATAGTCCCAGCAAAAGTTGTAAAATAGAGAACTGTTGACTGACAGTACATAAACCAATCAGAATGGTGTATTTTGAATGACAATTGCATCAACCAATCAGATGGTCTCAATTCTAAACTAATTTGCATAGGGGCTTTATTTGCTCTCCATAACTTACTAAGGTCCTTCCTAACCCTAGTTTAATTGAAAACCTATTAAACCAGCCACAGATAGTTGATAACAAGAGCATTATTGACCAATTGTCTTGCTGGTTGAAGACTATTGCATGATGGTCCCAGCAAACGTTGTAAAATAGGAAACTGTTGACTGATGGTACATAAACCAATCAGAATGGCTTATTTTGAATGACAGTTGCATCAACCAATCAGATGGTCTCAATTCTGAACTAATTTGCATAATGGCTTTATTTGCTCTTCATAACTTACTGAGGTCCTCCCTCACCCTAGTCTTATTGAACACCTGCAGAACCAGCCACAGATAGTTGATAACAAGAACATTCTTGACCAATTGTCTTGCTGGTTGAAGGCTATTGCGTGATGGTGCCAGCAAAAGTTATAAAATAGAAAACTGTTGACTACATTCTTGACCAATTGTCTTGCTGGTAGAAGATTATTGCATGATGGTCCCAGCAAAAGTTATAAAATAGAAAACTGTTGACTGACAGCACATAAACCAATCAGAATGGCTTATTTTGAATGACAATTGCATCAACCAATCAGATGGTCTCAATTCTAAACTAATTTGCATAAGGGCTTTATTTGCTCTCCATAACTTACTGAGGTCCTTCCTAACCCTAGTTTAATTGAAAACCTACAAAACCAGCCACAGATAGTTGATAACAAGAGCATTCTTGACCAATTGTCTTGCTGGTTGAAGACTAATGCATGGTACTCCCAGCAAAAGTTGTAAAATAGAAAACTGTTGACTGACAGTACATGAACCAATCAGAATGGCTTATTTTGAATGACAGTTGCATCAACCAATCATATAATCTCAATTCTGAACCAATTTGCATACGGGCTTTATTTGCTCTTCATAACTTACTGAGGTCCTTCCTCACCCTAGTCTAATTGAACACCTGCAGAACCAGCCACAGATAGTTCACAACAAGAGCATTCTTGACCAATTGTCTTGCTGGTTGAAGACTAATGAATGATAGTCCCAGCAAAAGTTGTAAAATAGAGAACTGTTGACTGACAGTACATAAACCAATCAGAATGGCTTATTTTGAATGACAATTGCATCAACCAATCAGATGGTCTCAATTCTAAACTAATTTGCATAAGGGCTTTATTTGCTCTCCATAACTTACTGAGGTCCTTCCTCACCCTAGTCTAATAGAACACCTGCAGAACCAGCCACAGATAGTTGATAACAAGAGCATTCTTGACCAATTGTCTTGCTGGTTGAAGACTAATGCATGATAGTCCAAGCAAAAGTTGTAAAATAGAAAACTGTTGACTGACAGTATATAAACCAATCAGAATGGTTTATTTTGAATGACAGTTGCATCAACCAATCAGATGATCTCAATTCTGAACTAATTTGCATAAGGGCTATATTTGCTCTCCATAACTTACTGAGGTCCTTCCTAACCCTAGTTTAATTGAAAACCTACAAAACCAGCCACAGATAGTTGATAACAAGAGCATTCTTGACCAATTGTCTTGCTGGTTGAAGACTAATGCTTGATAGTCCCAGCAAAAGTTGTAAAATAGAGAACTGTTGACTGACAGTACATAAACTAATCAGAATGGCTTATTTTGAATGACAGTTGCATCAACCAATCAGATGGTCTCAATTCTGAACTAATTTGCATAAGGGCTTTATTTGCTCTTTATAACTTACTGAGGTCCTTCCTCACCCTATTTTAATTGAACAACTGCAGAACCAGCCACAGATAGTTGATAACAAGAACATTATTGACCAATTGTCTTGCTGGTTGAAGACTATTGCATGATGGTCCCAGCAAACGTTGTAAAATAGGAAACTGTTGACTGATGGTACATAAACCAATCAGAATGGCTTATTTTGAATGACAGTTGCATCAACCAATCAGATGGTCTTAATTCTGAACTAATTTGCATAATGGCTTTATTTGCTCTTCATAACTTACTGAGGTCCTCCCTCACCCTAGTCTTATTGAACACCTGCAGAACCAGCCACAGATAGTTGATAACAAGAACATTCTTGACCAATTGTCTTGCTGGTTGAAGGCTATTGCGTGATGGTGCCAGCAAAAGTTATAAAATAGAAAACTGTTGACTACATTCTTGACCAATTGTCTTGCTGGTAGAAGATTATTGCATGATGGTCCCAGCAAAAGTTATAAAATAGAAAACTGTTGACTGACAGCACATAAACCAATCAGAATGGCTTATTTTGAATGACAATTGCATCAACCAATCAGATGGTCTCAATTCTAAACTAATTTGCATAAGGGCTTTATTTGCTCTCCATAACTTACTGAGGTCCTTCCTAACCCTAGTTTAATTGAAAACCTACAAAACCAGCCACAGATAGTTGATAACAAGAGCATTCTTGACCAATTGTCTTGCTGGTTGAAGACTAATGCATGGTACTCCCAGCAAAAGTTGTAAAATAGAAAACTGTTGACTGACAGTACATGAACCAATCAGAATGGCTTATTTTGAATGACAGTTGCATCAACCAATCATATAATCTCAATTCTGAACCATTTTGCATACGGGCTTTATTTGCTCTTCATAACTTACTGAGGTCCTTCCTCACCCTAGTCTAATTGAACACCTGCAGAACCAGCCACAGATAGTTCATAACAAGAGCATTCTTGACCAATTGTCTTGCTGGTTGAAGACTAATGAATGATAGTCCCAGCAAAAGTTGTAAAATAGAGAACTGTTGACTGACAGTACATAAACCAATCAGAATGGCTTATTTTGAATGACAATTGCATCAACCAATCAGATGGTCTCAATTCTAAACTAATTTGCATAAGGGCTTTATTTGCTCTCCATAACTTACTGAGGTCTTTCCTAACCCTAGTTTAATTGAACACCTGCAGAACCAGCCACAGATAGTTGATAACAAGAGCATTCTTGACCAATTGTCTTGCTGGTTGAAGACTAATGCATGATAGTCCCAGCAAAAGTTGTAAAATAGAAAACTGTTGACTGACAGTATATAAACCAATCAGAATGGCTTATTTTGAATGACAGTTGCATCAACCAATCAGATGATCTCAATTCTGAACTAATTTGCATAAGGGCTTTATTTGCTCTCCATAACTTACTAAGGTCCTTCCTAACCCTAGTTTAATTGAAAACCTACAAAACCAGCTACAGATAGTTGATAACAAGAGCATTCTTGACCAATTGTCTTGCTGGTTGAAGACTAATGCATGATAGTCCCAGCAAAAGTTGTAAAATAGAGAACTGTTGACTGACAGTACATAAACCAATCAGAATGGTGTATTTTGAATGACAATTGCATCAACCAATCAGATGGTCTCAATTCTAAACTAATTTGCATAAGGGCTTTATTTGCTCTCCATAACTTACTGAGGTCCTTCCTAACCCTAGTTTAATTGAAAACCTATAAAACCAGCCACAGATAGTTGATAACAAGAGCATTCTTGACCAATTGTCTTGCTGGTTGAAGGCTATTGTGTGATGGTGCCAGCAAAAGTTATAAAATAGAAAACTGTTGACTACATTCTTGACCAATTGTCTTGCTGGTAGAAGATTATTGCATGATGGTCCCAGCAAAAGTTATAAAATAGAAAACTGTTGACTGACAGCACATAAACCAATCAGAATGGCTTATTTTGAATGACAATTGCATCAACCAATCAGATGGTCTCAATTCTAAACTAATTTGCATAAGGGCTTTATTTGCTCTCCATAACTTACTGAGGTCCTTCCTAACCCTAGTTTAATTGAAAACCTACAAAACCAGCCACAGATAGTTGATAACAAGAGCATTCTTGACCAATTGTCTTGCTGGTTGAAGACTAATGCATGGTACTCCCAGCAAAAGTTGTAAAATAGAAAACTGTTG
Source organism: Crinia signifera (assembly GCF_055691185.1). Lineage (NCBI taxonomy): Eukaryota > Metazoa > Chordata > Amphibia > Anura > Myobatrachidae > Crinia > Crinia signifera. The sequence goes on along the minus strand of NC_139219.1, from coordinate 113,227,973 downwards.
ACTGACAGTACATGAACCAATCAGAATGGCTTATTTTGAATGACAGTTGCATCAACCAATCATATAATCTCAATTCTGAACCATTTTGCATACGGGCTTTATTTGCTCTTCATAACTTACTGAGGTCCTTCCTCACCCTAGTCTAATTGAACACCTGCAGAACCAGCCACAGATAGTTCATAACAAGAGCATTCTTGACCAATTGTCTTGCTGGTTGAAGACTAATGAATGATAGTCCCAGCAAAAGTTGTAAAATAGAGAACTGTTGACTGACAGTACATAAACCAATCAGAATGGCTTATTTTGAATGACAATTGCATCAACCAATCAGATGGTCTCAATTCTAAACTAATTTGCATAAGGGCTTTATTTGCTCTCCATAACTTACTGAGGTCTTTCCTAACCCTAGTTTAATTCAACACTTGCAGAACCAGCCACAGATAGTTGATAACAAGAGCATTCTTGACCAATTGTCTTGCTGGTTGAAGACTAATGCATGATAGTCCCAGCAAAAGTTGTAAAATAGAAAACTGTTGACTGACAGTACATAAACCAATCAGAATGGTGTATTTTGAATGACAATTGCATCAACCAATCAGATGGTCTCAATTCTAAACTAATTTGCATAAGGGCTTTATTTGCTCTCCATAACTTACTGAGGTCTTTCCTAACCCTAGTTTAATTCAACACTTGCAGAACCAGCCACAGATAGTTGATAACAAGAGCATTCTTGACCAATTGTCTTGCTGGTTGAAGACTAATGAATGATAGTCCCAGCAAAAGTTGTAAAATAGAGAACTGTTGACTGACAGTACATAAACCAATCAGAATGGCTTATTTTGAATGACAGTTGCATCAACCAATCAGATGATCTCAATTCTGAACTAATTTGCATAAGGGCTTTATTTGCTCTCCATAACTTACTAAGGTCCTTCCTAACCCTAGTTTAATTGAAAACCTACAAAACCAGCTACAGATAGTTGATAACAAGAGCATTCTTGACCAATTGTCTTGCTGGTTGAAGACTAATGCATGATAGTCCCAGCAAAAGTTGTAAAATAGAGAACTGTTGACTGACAGTACATAAACCAATCAGAATGGTGTATTTTGAATGACAATTGCATCAACCAATCAGATGGTCTCAATTCTAAACTAATTTGCATAAGGGCTTTATTTGCTCTCCATAACTTACTGAGGTCCTTCCTAACCCTAGTTTAATTGAAAACCTATAAAACCAGCCACAGATAGTTGATAACAAGAGCATTCTTGACCAATTGTCTTGCTGGTTGAAGGCTATTGCGTGATGGTGCCAGCAAAAGTTGTAAAATAGAAAACTGTTGACTACATTCTTGACCAATTGTCTTGCTGGTTGAAGACTATTGCATGATGGTCCCAGCAAAAGTTATAAAATAGAAAACTGTTGACTGACAGCACATAAACCAATCAGAATGGCTTATTTTGAATGACAATTGCATCAACCAATCAGATGGTCTCAATTCTAAACTAATTTGCATAAGGGCTTTATTTGCTCTCCATAACTTACTGAGGTCTTTCCTAACCCTAGTTTAATTGAAAACCTACAAAACCAGCCACAGATAGTTGATAACAAGAGCATTCTTGACCAAATGTCTTGCTGGTTGAAGACTAATGCATGATAGTCCCAGCAAAAGTTGTAAACTAGAAAACTGTTGACTGACAGTATATAAACCAATCAGAATGGCTTATTTTGAATGACAGTTGCATCAACCAATCAGATGATCTCAATTCTGAACTAATTTGCATAAGGGCTTTATTTGCTCTCCATAACTTACTGAGGTCCTTCCTAACCCTAGTTTAATTGAAAACCTACAAAACCATCCACAGATAGTTGATAACAAGAGCATTCTTGACCAATTGTCTTGCTGGTTGAAGACTAATGCATGATAGTCCCAGCAAAAGTTGTAAAATAGAGAACTGTTGACTGACAGTACATAAACCAATCAGAATGGTGTATTTTGAATGACAATTGCATCAAAAAATCAGATTTTCTTAATTCTAAACTAATCTGCATAAGGGCTTTATTTGCTCTCCATAACTTACTGAGGTCCTTCCTAACCCTAGTTTAATTGAAAACCTACAAAACCAGCCACAGATAGTTGATAACAAGAGCATTCTTGACCAATTGTCTTGCTGGTTGAAGACTAATGCATGATAGTCCCAGCAAAAGTTGTAAAATAGAAAACTGTTGACTGACAGTATATAAACCAATCAGAATGGCTTATTTTGAATGACAGTTGCATCAACCAATCAGATGATCTCAATTCTGAACTAATTTGCATAAGGGCTTTATTTGCTCTCCATAACTTAATGAGGTCCTTCCTAACCCTAGTTTAATTGAAAACCTACAAAACCAGCTACAGATAGTTGATAACAAGAGCATTCTTGACCAATTGTCTTGCTGGTTGAAGACTAATGCATGATAGTCCCAGCAAAAGTTGTAAAATAGAGAACTGTTGACTGACAGTACATAAACCAATCAGAATGGTGTATTTTGAATGACAATTGCATCAACCAATCAGATGGTCTCAATTCTAAACTAATTTGCATAGGGGCTTTATTTGCTCTCCATAACTTACTAAGGTCCTTCCTAACCCTAGTTTAATTGAAAACCTATTAAACCAGCCACAGATAGTTGATAACAAGAGCATTCTTGACCAATTGTCTTGCTGGTTGAAGGCTATTGCGTGATGGTGCCAGCAAAAGTTGTAAAATAGAAAACTGTTGACTACATTCTTGACCAATTGTCTTGCTGGTTGAAGACTATTGCATGATGGTCCCAGCAAAAGTTATAAAATAGAAAACTGTTGACTGACAGCACATAAACCAATCAGAATGGCTTATTTTGAATGACAATTGCATCAACCAATCAGATGGTCTCAATTCTAAACTAATTTGCATAAGGGCTTTATTTGCTCTCCATAACTTACTGAGGTCTTTCCTAACCCTAGTTTAATTGAAAACCTACAAAACCAGCCACAGATAGTTGATAACAAGAGCATTCTTGACCAAATGTCTTGCTGGTTGAAGACTAATGCATGATAGTCCCAGCAAAAGTTGTAAAATAGAGAACTGTTGACTGACAGTGCATAAACCAATCAGAATGGCTTATTTTGAATGACAATTGCATCAACCAATCAGATGGTCTTAATTCTAAACTAATTTGCATAAGGGCTTTATTTGCTCTCCATAACTTACTGAGGTCCTTCCTAACCCTAGTTTAATTGAAAACCTACAAAACCAGCCACAGATAGTTGATAACAAGAGCATTCTTGACCAATTGTCTTGCTGGTTGAAGACTAATGCATGATAGTCCCAGCAAAAGTTGTAAAATAGAGAACTGTTGACTGACAGTACATAAACCAATCAGAATGGTGTATTTTGAATGACAATTGCATCAACCAATCAGATGGTCTCAATTCTAAACTAATTTGCATAAGGGCTTTATTTGCTCTCCATAACTTACTGAGGTCCTTCCTGACCCTAGTTTAATTGAAAACCTATAAAACCAGCCACAGATAGTTCATAACAAGAGCATTCTTGACCAATTGTCTTGCTGGTTGAAGACTAATGAATGATAGTCCCAGCAAAAGTTGTAAAATAGAGAACTGTTGACTGACAGTACGTAAACCAATCAGAATGGCTTATTTTGAATGACAATTGCATCAACCAATCAGATGGTCTCAATTCTAAACTAATTTGCATAAGGGCTTTATTTGCTCTCCATAACTTACTGAGGTCTTTCCTAACCCTAGTTTAATTGAACACCTGCAGAACCAGCCACAGATAGTTGATAACAAGAGCATTCTTGACCAATTGTCTTGCTGGTTGAAGACTAATGCATGATAGTCCCAGTAAAAGTTGTAAAATAGAAAACTGTTGACTGACAGTATATAAACCAATCAGAATGGCTTATTTTGAATGACAGTTGCATCAACCAATCAGATGATCTCAATTCTGAACTAATTTGCATAAGGGCTTTATTTGCTCTCCATAACTTACTGAGGTCCTTCCTAACCCTAGTTTAATTGAAAACCTACAAAACCAGCTACAGATAGTTCATAACAAGAGCATTCTTGACCAAATGTCTTGCTGGTTGAAGACTAATGCATGATAGTCCCAGCAAAAGTTGTAAAATAGAGAACTGTTGACTGACAGTACATAAACCAATCAGAATGGCTTATTTTGAATGACAATTGCATCAACCAAACAGATGGTCTCAATTCTAAACTAATTTGCATAAGGGCTTTATTTGCTCTCCATAACTTACTGAGGTCTTTCCTAACCCTAGTTTAATTGAACACCTGCAGAACCAGCCACAGATAGTTGATAACAAGAGCATTCTTGACCAATTGTCTTGCTGGTTGAAGACTAATGCATGATAGTCCCAGCAAAAGTTGTAAAATAGAAAACTGTTGACTGACAGTATATAAACCAATCAGAATTCCTTATTTTGAATGACAGTTGCATCAACCAATCAGATGATCTCAATTCTGAACTAATTTGCATAAGGGCTTTATTTGCTCTCCATAACTTACTGAGGTCCATCCTAACCCTAGTTTAATTGAAAACCTACAAAACCATCCACAGATAGTTGATTACAAGAGCATTCTTGACCAATTGTCTTGCTGGTTGAAGACTAATGCATGATAGTCCCAGCAAAAGTTGTAAAATAGAGAACAGTTGACTGACAGTACATAAACCAATCAGAATGGTGTATTTTGAATGACAATTGCATCAACCAATCAGATGGTCTTAATTCTAAACTAATTTGCATAAGGGCTTTATTTGCTCTCCATAACTTACTGAGGTCCTTCCTAACCCTAGTTTAATTGAAAACCTACAAAACCAGCCACAGATAGTTGATAACAAGAGCATTCTTGACCAATTGTCTTGCTGGTTGAAGACTAATGCATGATAGTCCCAGCAAAAGTTGTAAAATAGAGAACTGTTGACTGACAGTACATAAACCAATCAGAATGGTGTATTTTGAATGACAATTGCATCAACCAATCAGATGGTCTCAATTCTAAACTAATTTGCATAGGGGCTTTATTTGCTCTCCATAACTTACTGAGGTCCTTCCTAACCCTAGTTTAATTGAAAACCTATAAAACCAGCCACATATAGTTGATAACAAGAGCATTCTTGACCAATTGTCTTGCTGGTTGAAGGCTATTGCGTGATGGTGCCAGCAAAAGTTGTAAAATAGAAAACTGTTGACTACATTCTTGACCAATTGTCTTGCTGGTTGAAGACTATTGCATGATGGTCCCAGCAAAAGTTATAAAATAGAAAACTGTTGACTGGCAGCACATAAACAAATCAGAATGGCTTATTTTGAATGACAATTGCATCAACCAATCAGATGGTCTCAATTCTAAACTAATTTGCATAAGGGCTTTATTTGCTCTCCATAACTTACTGAGGTCTTTCCTAACCCTAGTTTAATTGAAAACCTACAAAACCAGCCACAGATAGTTGATAACAAGAGCATTCTTGACCAATTGTCTTGCTGGTTGAAGACTAATGCTTGATAGTTCCAGCAAAAGTTGTAAAATAGAGAACTGTTGACTGACAGTATATAAACCAATCAGAATGGCTTATTTTGAATGACAGTTGCATCAACCATTAAGATGGTCTCAATTCTGAACTAATTTGCATAAGGGCTTTATTTGCTCTTTATAACTTACTGAGGTCCTTCCTCACCCTATTCTAATTGAACAACTGCAGAACCAGCCACAGATAGTTGATAACAAGAACATTATTGGCCAATTATCTTGCTGGTTGAAGACTATTGCATGATGGTCCCAGCAAACGTTGTAAAATAGGAAACTGTTGACTGATGGTACATAAACCAATCAGAATGGCTTATTTTAAATGACAGTTGCATCAACCAATCAGATGGTCTCAATTCTGAACTAATTTGCATAATGGCTTTATTTGCTCTTCATAACTTACTGAGGTCCTTCCTCACCCTAGTCTTATTGAACACCTGCAGAACCAGCCACAGATAGTTGATAACAAGAACATTCTTGACCAATTGTCTTGCTGGTTGAAGGCTATTGCGTGATGGTGCCAGCAAAAGTTGTAAAATAGAAAACTGTTGACTACATTCTTGAACAATTGTCTTGCTGGTAGAAGACTATTGCATGATGGTCCCAGCAAAAGTTATAAAATAGAAAACTGTTGACTGACAGCACATAAACCAATCAGAATGGCTTATTTTGAATGACAATTGCATCAACCAATCAGATGGTCTCAATTCTAAACTAATTTGCATAAGGGCTTTATTTGCTCTCCATAACTTACTGAGGTCCTTCCTAACCCTAGTTTAATTGAAAACCTACCAAACCAGCCACAGATAGTTGATAACAAGAGCATTTTTGACCAATTGTCTTGCTGGTTGAAGACTAATGCATGATAGTCCCAGCAAAAGTTGTAAAATAGAAAACTGTTGACTGACAGTATATAAACCAATCAGAATGGCTTATTTTGAATGACAGTTGCATCAACCAATCAGATGATCTCAATTCTGAACTAATTTGCATAAGGGCTTTATTTGCGCTCCATAACTTACTGAGGTCCTTCCTAACCCTAGTTTAATTGAAAACCTACAAAACCAGACACAGATAGTTGATAACAAGAGCATTCTTGACCAATTGTCTTGCTGGTTGAAGGCTAATGCGTGATGGTCCCAGCAAAAGTTGTAAAATAGAGAACTGTTGACTGACAGTACATAAACCAATCAGAATGGCTTATTTTGAATGACAATTGCATCAACCAATCAGATGGTCTTAATTCTAAACTAATTTGCATAAGGGCTTTATTTGCTCTCCATAACTTACTGAGGTCCTTCCTAACCCTAGTTTAATTGAAAACCTACAAAACCAGCCACAGATAGTTGATAACAAGAGCATTCTTGACCAATTGTCTTGCTGGTTGAAGACTAATGCATGATAGTCCCAGCAAAAGTTGTAAAATAGAGAACTGTTGACTGACAGTACATAAACCAATCAGAATGGTGTATTTTGAATGACAATTGCATCAACCAATCAGATGGTCTTAATTCTAAACTAATCTGCATAAGGGCTTTATTTGCTCTCCATAACTTACTGAGGTCCTTCCTAACCCTAGTTTAATTGAAAACCTACAAAACCAGCCACAGATAGTTGATAACAAGAGCATTCTTGACCAATTGTCTTGCTGGTTGAAGACCAAAGCATGATAGTCCCAGCAAAAGTTGTAAAATAGAGAACTGTTGACTGACAGTACATAAACCAATCAGAATGGTGTATTTTGAATGACAATTGCATCAACCAATCAGATGGTCTCAATTCTAAACTAATTTGCATAAGGGCTTTATTTGCTCTCCATAACTTCCTGAGGTCCTTCCTAACCCTAGTTTAATTGAAAACCTATAAAACCAGCCACAGATAGCTCATAACAAGAGCATTCTTGACCAATTGTCTTGCTGGTTGAAGGCTATTGCGTGATGGTGCCAGCAAAAGTTGTAAAATAGAAAACTGTTGACTACATTCTTGACCAATTGTCTTGCTGGTTGAAGACTATTGCATGATGGTCCCAGCAAAAGATATAAAATAGAAAACTGTTGACTGACAGCACATAAACCAATCAGAATGGCTTATTTTGAATGACAATTGCATCAACCAATCAGATGGTCTTAATTCTAAACTAATTTGCATAAGAGCTTTATTTGCTCTCCATAACTTACTGAGGTCTTTCCTAACCCTAGTTTAATTGAAAACCTACAAAACCAGCCACAGATAGTTGATAACAAAAGCATTCTTGACCAAATGTCTTGCTGGTTGAAGACTAATGCATGATAGTCCCAGCAAAAGTTGTAAAATAGAGAACTGTTGACTGACAGTACATAAACCAATCAGAATGGCTTATTTTGAATGACAATTGCATCAACCAATCAGATGGTCTTAATTCTAAACTAATTTGCATAAGGGCTTTATTTGCTCTCCATAACTTACTGAGGTCCTTCCTAACCCTAGTTTAATTGAAAACCTACAAAACCAGCCACAGATAGTTGATAACAAGAGCATTCTTGACCAATTGTCTTGCTGGTTGAAGACTAATGCATGATAGTCCCAGCAAAAGTTGTAAAATAGAGAACTGTTGACTGACAGTACATAAACCAATCAGAATGGTATATTTTGAATGACAATTGCATCAACCAATCAGATGGTCTCAATTCTAAACTAATTTGCATAAGGGCTTTATTTGCTCTCCATAACTTACTGAGGTCTTTCCTAACCCTAGTTTAATTGAACACCTGCAGAACCAGCCACAGATAGTTGATAACAAGAGCATTCTTGACCAATTGTCTTGCTGGTTGAAGACTAATGCATGATATTCCCAGCAAAAGTTGTAAAATAGAAAACTGTTGACTGACAGTATATAAACCAATCAGAATAGCTTATTTTGAATGACAGTTGCATCAACCAATCAGATGGTCTCAATTCTAAACTAATTTGCATAAGGGCTTTATTTGCTCTCCATAACTTACTGAGGTCTTTCCTAACCCTAGTTTAATTGAAAACCTACAAAACCAGCCACAGATAGTTGATAACAAGAGCATTCTTGACCAAATGTCTTGCTGGTTGAAGACTAATGCATGATAGTCCCAGCAAAAGTTGTAAAATAGAGAACTGTTGACTGACAGCACATAAACCAATCAGAATGGCTTATTTTGAATGACAATTGCATCAACCAATCAGATGGTCTCAATTCTAAACTAATTTGCATAAGGGCTTTATTTGCTCTCCATAACTTACTGAGGTCCTTCCTAACCCTAGTTTAATTGAAAACCTACAAAACCAGCCACAGATAGTTGATAACAAGAGCATTCTTGACCAATTGTCTTGCTGGTTGAAGACTAATGCATGATACTCCCAGCAAAAGTTGTAAAATAGAGAACTGTTGACTGACAGTACATAAACCAATCAGAATGGTGTATTTTGAATGACAGTTGCATCAACCAATCAGATGGTCTCAATTCTGAACTAATTTGCATAAGGGCTTTATTTGCTCTTTATAACTTACTGAGGTCCTTCCTCACCCTAGTCTATTTGAACAACTGCAGAACTAGCCACAGATAGTTGATAACAAGAACATTATTGACCAAATGTCTTGCTGGTTGAAGACTATTGCATGATGGTCCCAGCAAACGTTGTAAAATAGGAAACTGTTGACTGATGGTACATAAACCAATCAGAATGGCTTATTTTGAATGACAGTTGCATCAACCAATCAGATGGTCTCAATTCTGAACTAATTTGCATAATGGCATTATTTGCTCTTCATAACTTACTGAGGTCCTTCCTCACCCTAGTCTAATTGAACACCTGCAGAACCAGCCACAGATAGTTGATAACAAGAACATTCTTGACCAATTGTCTTGCTGGTTGAAGGCTATTGCGTGATGGTGCCAGCAAAAGTTGTAAAATAGAAAACTGTTGACTACATTCTTGACCAATTGTCTTGCTGGTAGAAGACTATTGCATGATGGTCCCAGCAAAAGTTATAAAATAGAAAACTGTTGACTGACAGCACATAAACCAATCAGAATGGCTTATTTTGAATGACAATTGCATCAACCAATCAGATGGTCTCAATTCTAAACTAATTTGCATAAGGGCTTTATTTGCTCTCCATAACTTACTGAGGTCTTTCCTAACCCTAGTTTAATTGAAAACCTACCAAACCAGCCACAGATAGTTGATAACAAGAGCATTCTTGACCAATTGTCTTGCTGGTTGAAGACTAATGCATGATAGTCCCAGCAAAAGTTGTAAAATAGAAAACTGTTGACTGACAGTACATAAACCAATCAGAATGGCTTATTTTGAATGACAGTTGCATCAACCAATCATATGATCTCAATTCTGAACCAATTTGCATAAGGGCTTTATTTGCTCTTCATAACTTACTGAGGTCCTTCCTCACCCTAGTCTAATTGAACACCTGCAGAACCAGCCACAGATAGTTGATAACAAGAGCATTCTTGACCAATTGTCTTGCTGGTTGAAGACTAATGCATGATAGTCCCAGCAAAAGTTGTACAATAGAAAACTGTTGACTGACAGTATATAAACCAATCAGAATGGCTTATTTTGAATGATAGTTGCATCAACCAATCAGATGATCTCAATTCTGAACTAATTTGCATAAGGGCTTTATTTGCTCTCCATAACTTACTGAGGTCCTTCCTAACCCTAGTTTAATTGAAAACCTACAAAACCAGCCACAGATAGTTGATAACAAGAGCATTCTTGACCAATTGTCTTGCTGGTTGAAGACTAATGCATGATAGTCCCAGCAAAAGTTGTAAAATAGAGAACTGTTTACTGACAGTACATAAACCAATCAGAATGGTGTATTTTGAATGACAATTGCATCAACCAATCAGATGGTCTCAATTCTAAACTAATTTGCATAAGGGCTTTATTTGCTCTCCATAACTTACTGAGGTCTTTCCTAACCCTAGTTTAATTGAAAACCTACCAAACCAGCCACAGATAGTTGATAACAAGAGCATTCTTGACCAATTGTCTTGCTGGTTGAAGACTAATGCATGATAGTCCCAGCAAAAGATGTAAAATAGAAAACTGTTGACTGACAGTACATAAACCAATCAGAATGGCTTATTTTGAATGACAGTTGCATCAACCAATCATATGATCTCAATTCTGAACTAATTTGCATAAGGGCTTTATTTACTCTTCATAACTTACTGAGGTCCTTCCTCACCCTAGTCTAATAGAACACCTGCAGAACCAGCCACAGATAGTTGATAACAAGAGCATTCTTGACCAATTGTCTTGCTGGTGGAAGACTAATGCATGATAGTCCAAGCAAAAGTTGTAAAATAGAAAACTGTTGACTGACAGTATATAAACCAATCAGAATGGCTTATTTTGAATGACAGTTGCATCAACCAATCAGATGATCTCAATTCTGAACTAATTTGCATAAGGGCTATATTTGCTCTCCATAACTTACTGAGGTCCTTCCTAACCCTAGTTTAATTGAAAACCTACAAAACCCTCCACAGATAGTTGATAACAAGAGCATTCTTGACCAATTGTCTTGCTGGTTGAAGACTAATGCTTGATAGTCCCAGCAAAAGTTGTAAAATAGAGAACTGTTGACTGACAGTACATAAACCAATCAGAATGGCTTATTTTGAATGACAGTTGCATCAACCAATCAGATGGTCTCAATTCTGAACTAATTTGCATAATGGCTTTATTTGCTCTTCATAACTTACTGAGGTCCTTCCTCACCCTAGTCTAATTGAACAACTGCAGAACCAGCCACAGATAGTTGATAACAAGAACATTATTGACCAATTGTCTTGCTGGTTGAAGACTATTGCATGATGGTCCCAGCAAACGTTGTAAAATAGGAAACTGTTGACTGATGGTACATAAACCAATCAGAATGGCTTATTTTGAATGACAGTTGCATCAACCAATCAGATGGTCTCAATTCTGAACTAATTTGCATAATGGCTTTATTTGCTCTTCATAACTTACTGAGGTCCTTCCTCACCCTAGTCTAATTGAACACCTGCAGAACCAGCCACAGATAGTTGATAACAAGAACATTCTTGACCAATTGTCTTGCTGGTTGAAGGCTATTGCGTGATGGTGCCAGCAAAAGTTGTAAAATAGAAAACTGTTGACTACATTCTTGACCAATTGTCTTGCTGGTAGAAGACTAATGCATGATAGTCCCAGCAAAAGTTGTAAAATAGAGAACTGTTGACTGACAGTACATAAACCAATCAGAATGGTGTATTTTGAATGACAATTGCATCAACCAATCAGATGGTCTCAATTCTAAACTAATTTGCATAGGGGCTTTATTTGCTCTCCATAACTTACTGAGGTCCTTCCTAACCCTAGTTTAATTGAAAACATATAAAACCAGCCACAGATAGTTGATAACAAGAGCATTCTTGACCAATTGTCTTGCTGGTTGAAGGCTATTGCGTGATGGTGCCAGCAAAAGTTGTAAAATAGAAAACTGTTGACTACATTCTTGACCAATTGTCTTGCTGGTTGAAGACTATTGCATGATGATCCCAGCAAAAGTTATAAAATAGAAAACTGTTGACTGACAGCACATAAACCAATCAGAATGGCTTATTTTGAATGACAATTGCATCAACCAATCAGATGGTCTCAATTCTAAACTAATTTGCATAAGGGCTTTATTTGCTCTCCATAACTTACTGAGGTCTTTCCTAACCGTAGTTTAATTGAAAACCTACAAAACCAGCCACAGATAGTTGATAACAAGAGCATTCTTGACCAATTGTCTTGCTGGTTGAAGACTAATGCATGATAGTCCCAGCAAAAGTTGTAAAATAGAGAACTGTTGACTGACAGTATATAAACCAATCAGAATGGCTTATTTTGAATGACAGTTGCATCAACCAATCATATGATCTCAATTCTGAACTAATTTGCATAAGGGCTTTATTTGCTCTCCATAACTTACTTAGGTCCTTCCTAACCCTAGTTTAATTGAAAACCTACAAAACCAGCCACAGATAGTTGATAACAAGAGCATTCTTGACCAATTGTCTTGCTGGTTGAAGACTAATGCTTGATAGTCCCAGCAAAAGTTGTAATATAGAGAACTGTTGACTGACAGTACATAAACCAATCAGAATGGCTTATTTTGAATGACAGTTGCATCAACCAATCAGATGGTCTCAATTCTGAACTAATTTGCATAAGGGCTTTATTTGCTCTTTATAACTTACTGAGGTCCTTCCTCACCCTATTCTAATTGAACACCTGCAGAACCAGCCACAGATAGTTGATAACAAGAACATTATTGACCAATTGTCTTGCTGGTTGAAGACTATTGCATGATGGTCCCAGCAAACGTCGTAAAATAGAAAACTGTTGACTGACAGTATATAAACCAATCAGAATGGCTTATTTTGAATGACAGTTGCATCAACCAATCATATGATCTCAATTCTGAACCAATTTGCATAAGGGCTTTATTTGCTCTTCATAACTTACTGAGGTCCTTCCTCACCCTAGTCTAATTGAACACCTGCAGAACCAGCCACAGATAGTTGATAACAAGAGCATTCTTGACCAATTGTCTTGCTGGTTGAAGACTAATGCATGATAGTCCCAGCAAAAGTTGTAAAATAGAAAACTGTTGACTGACAGTATATAAACCAATCAGAATGGCTTATTTTGAATGACAGTTGCATCAAAAAATCAGATGATCTCAATTCTGAACTAATTTGCATAAGGGCTTTGTTTGCTCTCCATAACTTACTGAGGTCCTTCCTAACCCTAGTTTAATTGAAAACCTACAAAACCAGCCACAGATAGTTGATAACAAGAGCATTCTTGACCAATTGTCTTGCTGGTTGAAGACTAATGCATGATAGTCCCAGCAAAAGTTGTAAAATAGAGAACTGTTGACTGACAGTACATAAACCAATCAGAATGGTGTATTTTGAATGACAATTGCATCAACCAATCAGATGGTCTCAATTCTAAACTAATTTGCATAAGGGCTTTATTTGCTCTCCATAACTTACTGAGGTCCTTCCTAACCCTAGTTTAATTGAAAACCTATAAAACCAGCCACAGATAGTTCATAACAAGAGCATTCTTGACCAATTGTCTTGCTGGTTGAAGACTAATGAATGATAGTCCCAGCAAAAGTTGTAAAATAGAGAACTGTTGACTGACAGTACATAAACCAATCAGAATGGCTTATTTTGAATGACAATTGCATCAACCAATCAGATGGTCTCAATTCTGAACTAATTTGCATAAGGGCTTTATTTGCTCTCCATAACTTACTGAGGTCCTTCCTAACCCTAGTTTAATTGAAAACCTACAAAACCAGCCACAGATAGTTGATAACAAGAGCATTCTTGACCAATTGTCTTGCTGGTTGAAGACTAATGCATGATAGTCCCAGCATAAGTTGTAAAATAGAGAACTGTTGACTGACAGTACATAAACAAATCAGAATGGTGTATTTTGAATGACAATTGCATCAACCAATCAGATGGTCTCAATTCTAAACTAATTTGCATAGGGGCTTTATTTGCTCTCCATAACTTACTGAGGTCCTTCCTAACCCTAGTTTAATTGAAAACCTATAAAACAACCACAGATAGTTGATAACAAGAGCATTCTTGACCAATTGTCTTGCTGGTTGAAGGCTATTGCGTGATGGTGCCAGCAAAAGTTGTAAAATAGAAAACTGTTGACTACATTCTTGACCAATTGTCTTGCTGGTTAAAGACTATTGCCTGATGGTTCCAGCAAAAGTTATAAAATAGAAAACTGTTGACTGACAGCACATAAACCAATCAGAATGGCTTATTTTGAATGACAATTGCATCAACCAATCAGATGGTCTCAATTCTAAACTAATTTGCATAAGGGCTTTATTTGCTCTCCATAACTTACTGAGGTCTTTCCTAACCCTAGTTTAATTGAAAACCTACAAAACCAGCCACAGATAGTTGATAACAAGAGCATTCTTGACCAAATGTCTTGCTGGTTGAAGACTAATGCATGATAGTCCCAGCAAAAGTTGTAAAATAGAGAACTGTTGACTGACAGTACATAAACCAATCAGAATGGCTTATTTTGAATGACAATTGCATCAACCAATCAGATGGTCTTAATTCTAAACTAATTTGCATAAGGGCTTTATTTGCTCTCCATAACTTACTGAGGTCCTTCCTAACCCGTAGTTTAATTGAAAACCTACAAAACCAGCCACAGATAGTTGATAAGAAGAGCATTCTTGACCAATTGTCTTGCTGGTTGAAGACTAATGCATGATACTCCCAGCAAAAGTTGTAAAATAGAGAACTGTTGACTGACAGTACATAAACCAATCAGAATGGTGTATTTTGAATGACAATTGCATCAACCAATCAGATGGTCTCAATTCTAAACTAATTTGCATAAGGGCTTTATTTGCTCTCCATAACTTACTGAGGTCCTTCCTAACCCTAGTTTAATTGAAAACTTATAAAACCAGCCACAGATAGTTGATAACAAGAGCATTCTTGACCAATTGTCATGCTGGTTGAAGACTAATGAATGATAGTCCCAGCAAAAGTTGTAAAATAGAGAACTGTTGACTGACAGTACATAAACCAATCAGAATGGCTTATTTTGAATGACAATTGCATCAACCAATCAGATGGTCTCAATTCTAAACTAATTTGCATAAGGGCTTTATTTGCTCTCCATAACTTACTGAGGTCTTTCCTAACCCTAGTTTAATTGAACACCTGCAGAACCAGCCACAGATAGTTGATAACAAGAGCATTCTTGACCAATTGTCTTGCTGGTTGAAGACTATTGCATGATGGTCCCAGCAAACGTTGTAAAATAGAAAACTGATGACTGACAGTATATAAACCAATCAGAATGGCTTATTTTGAATGACAGTTGCTTCAACCAATCATATGATCTCACTTCTGAACCAATTTGCATAAGGGCTTTATTTGCTCTTCATAACTTACTGAGGTCCTTCCTCACCCTAGTCTAATTGAACACCTGCAGAACCAGCCACAGATAGTTGATAACAAGAGCATTCTTGACCAATTGTCTTGCTGGTTGAAGACTAATGCATGATAGTCCCAGCAAAAGTTGTAAAATAGAAAACTGTTGACTGACAGTACATAAACCAATCAGAATGGCTTATTTTGAATGACAGTTGCATCAACCAATCATATGATCTCAATTCTGAACCAATTTGCATAAGGGCTTTATTTGCTCTTCATAACTTACTGAGGTCCTTCCTCACCCTAGTCTAATTGAACACCTGCAGAACCAGCCACAGATAGTTGATAACAAGAGCATTCTTGACCAATTGTCTTGCTGGTTGAAGACTAATGCATGATAGTCCCAGCAAAAGTTGTAAAATAGAAAACTGTTGACTACATTCTTGACCAATTGTCTTGCTGGTTGAAGACTATTGCATGATAGTCCCAGCAAAAGTTATAAAATAGAAAACTGTTGACTGACAGCACATAACCCAATCAGAATGGCTTATTTTGATTGACAATTGCTTCAACCAATCATATGATCTCACTTCTGAACCAATTTGCATAAGGGCTTTATTTGCTCTTCATAACTTACTGAGGTCCTTCCTCACCCTAGTCTAATTGAACACCTGCAGAACCAGCCACAGATAGTTGATAACAAGAGCATTCTTGACCAATTGTCTTGCTGGTTGAAGACTAATGCATGATAGTCCCAGCAAAAGTTGTAAAATAGAAAACTGTTGACTGACAGTACATAAACCAATCAGAATGGCTTATTTTGAATGACAGTTGCATCAACCAATCATATGATCTCAATTCTGAACCAATTTGCATAAGGGCTTTATTTGCTCTTCATAACTTACTGAGGTCCTTCCTCACCCTAGTCTAATTGAACACCTGCAGAACCAGCCACAGATAGTTGATAACAAGAGCATTCTTGACCAATTGTCTTGCTGGTTGAAGACTAATGCATGATAGTCCCAGCAAAAGTTGTAAAATAGAAAACTGTTGACTACATTCTTGACCAATTGTCTTGCTGGTTGAAGACTATTGCATGATAGTCCCAGCAAAAGTTATAAAATAGAAAACTGTTGACTGACAGCACATAAACCAATCAGAATGGATTATTTTGAATGACAATTGCATCAACCAATCAGATGGTCTTAATTCTAAACTAATTCGCATAAGGGCTTTATTTGCTCTCCATAACTTACTGAGGTCTTTCCTAACCCTAGTTTAATTGAAAACCTACAAAACCAGCCACAGATAGTTGATAACAAGAGCATTCTTGACCAAATGTCTTGCTGGTTGAACACTAATGCATGATAGTCCCAGCAAAAGTTGTAAAATAGAAAACTGTTGACTGACAGTATATAAACCAATCAGAATGGCTTATTTTGAATGACAGTTGCATCAACCAATCAGATGGTCTCAATTCTGAACTAATTTGCATAAGGGCTTTATTTGCTCTCCATAACTTACTGAGGTCCTTCCTAACCCTAGTTTAATTGAAAACCTACAAAACCATCCACAGATAGTTGATAACAAGAGCATTCTTGACCAATTGTCTTGCTGGTTGAAGACTAATGCATGATAGTCCCAGCAAAAGTTGTAAAATAGAGAACTGTTGACTGACAGTATATAAACCAATCAGAATGGTGTATTTTGAATGACAATTGCATCAAAAAATCAGATTTTCTTAATTCTAAACTAATCTGCATAAGGGCTTTATTTGATCTCCATAACTTACTGAGGTCCTTCCTAACCCTAGTTTAATTGAAAACCTACAAAACCAGCCACAGATAGTTGATAACAAGAGCATTCTTGACCAATTGTCTTGCTGGTTGAAGACTAATGCATGATAGTCCCAGCAAAAGTTGTAAAATAGAGAACTGTTGACTGACAGTACATAAAACAATCAGAATGGCTTATTTTGAATGACAATTGCATCAACCAATCAGATGGTCTCAATTCTAAACCAATTTGCAAAAGGGCTTTATTTGCTCTCCATAACTTACTGAGGTCTTTCCTAACCCTAGTTTATTTGAACACCTGCAGAACCAGCCACAGATAGTTGATAACAAGAGCATTCTTGACCAATTGTCTTGCTGGTTGAAGACTAATGCATGATAGTCCCAGCAAAAGTTGTAAAATAGAAAACTGTTGACTGACAGTATATAAACCAATCAGAATTCCTTATTTTGAATGACAGTTGCATCAACCAATCAGATGATCTCAATTCTGAACTAATTTGCATAAGGGCTTTATTTGCTCTCCATAACTTACTGAGGTCCTTCCTAACCCTAGTTTAATTGAAAACCTACAAAACCATCCACAGATAGTTGATTACAAGAGCATTCTTGACCAATTGTCTTGCTGGTTGAAGACTAATGCATGATAGTCCCAGCAAAAGTTGTAAAATAGAGAACAGTTGACTGACAGTACATAAACCAATCAGAATGGTGTATTTTGAATGACAATTGCATCAACCAATCAGATGGTCTTAATTCTAAACTAATTTGCATAAGGGCTTTATTTGCTCTCCATAACTTACTGAGGTCCTTCCTAACCCTAGTTTAATTGAAAACCTACAAAACCAGCCACAGATAGTTGATAACAAGAGCATTCTTGACCAATTGTCTTGCTGGTTGAAGACTAATGCATGATAGTCCCAGCAAAAGTTGTAAAATAGAGAACTGTTGACTGACAGTACATAAACCAATCAGAATGGCTTATTTTGAATGACAATTGCATCAACCAAACAGATGGTCTCAATTCTAAACTAATTTGCATAAGGGCTTTATTTGCTCTCCATAACTTACTGAGGTCTTTCCTAACCCTAGTTTAATTGAACACCTGCAGAACCAGCCACAGATAGTTGATAACAAGAGCATTCTTGACCAATTGTCTTGCTGGTTGAAGACTAATGCATGATAGTCCCAGCAAAAGTTGTAAAATAGAAAACTGTTGACTGACAGTATATAAACCAATCAGAATTCCTTATTTTGAATGACAGTTGCATCAACCAATCAGATGATCTCAATTCTGAACTAATTTGCATAAGGGCTTTATTTGCTCTCCATAACTTACTGAGGTCCATCCTAACCCTAGTTTAATTGAAAACCTACAAAACCATCCACAGATAGTTGATTACAAGAGCATTCTTGACCAATTGTCTTGCTGGTTGAAGACTAATGCATGATAGTCCCAGCAAAAGTTGTAAAATAGAGAACAGTTGACTGACAGTACATAAACCAATCAGAATGGTGTATTTTGAATGACAATTGCATCAACCAATCAGATGGTCTTAATTCTAAACTAATTTGCATAAGGGCTTTATTTGCTCTCCATAACTTACTGAGGTCCTTCCTAACCCTAGTTTAATTGAAAACCTACAAAACCAGCCACAGATAGTTGATAACAAGAGCATTCTTGACCAATTGTCTTGCTGGTTGAAGACTAATGCATGATAGTCCCAGCAAAAGTTGTAAAATAGAGAACTGTTGACTGACAGTACATAAACCAATCAGAATGGTGTATTTTGAATGACAATTGCATCAACCAATCAGATGGTCTCAATTCTAAACTAATTTGCATAGGGGCTTTATTTGCTCTCCATAACTTACTGAGGTCCTTCCTAACCCTAGTTTAATTGAAAACCTATAAAACCAGCCACATATAGTTGATAACAAGAGCATTCTTGACCAATTGTCTTGCTGGTTGAAGGCTATTGCGTGATGGTGCCAGCAAAAGTTGTAAAATAGAAAACTGTTGACTACATTCTTGACCAATTGTCTTGCTGGTTGAAGACTATTGCATGATGTTCCCAGCAAAAGTTATAAAATAGAAAACTGTTGACTGGCAGCACATAAACAAATCAGAATGGCTTATTTTGAATGACAATTGCATCAACCAATCAGATGGTCTCAATTCTAAACTAATTTGCATAAGGGCTTTATTTGCTCTCCATAACTTACTGAGGTCTTTCCTAACCCTAGTTTAATTGAAAACCTACAAAACCAGCCACAGATAGTTGATAACAAGAGCATTCTTGACCAATTGTCTTGCTGGTTGAAGACTAATGCTTGATAGTTCCAGCAAAAGTTGTAAAATAGAGAACTGTTGACTGACAGTATATAAACCAATCAGAATGGCTTATTTTGAATGACAGTTGCATCAACCATTAAGATGGTCTCAATTCTGAACTAATTTGCATAAGGGCTTTATTTGCTCTTTATAACTTACTGAGGTCCTTCCTCACCCTATTCTAATTGAACAACTGCAGAACCAGCCACAGATAGTTGATAACAAGAACATTATTGACCAATTATCTTGCTGGTTGAAGACTATTGCATGATGGTCCCAGCAAACGTTGTAAAATAGGAAACTGTTGACTGATGGTACATAAACCAATCAGAATGGCTTATTTTAAATGACAGTTGCATCAACCAATCAGATGGTCTCAATTCTGAACTAATTTGCATAATGGCTTTATTTGCTCTTCATAACTTACTGAGGTCCTTCCTCACCCTAGTCTTATTGAACACCTGCAGAACCAGCCACAGATAGTTGATAACAAGAACATTCTTGACCAATTGTCTTGCTGGTTGAAGGCTATTGCGTGATGGTGCCAGCAAAAGTTGTAAAATAGAAAACTGTTGACTACATTTTTGAACAATTGTCTTGCTGGTAGAAGACTATTGCATGATGGTCCCAGCAAAAGTTATAAAATAGAAAACTGTTGACTGACAGCACATAAACCAATCAGAATGGCTTATTTTGAATGACAATTGCATCAACCAATCAGATGGTCTCAATTCTAAACTAATTTGCATAAGGGCTTTATTTGCTCTCCATAACTTACTGAGGTCCTTCCTAACCCTAGTTTAATTGAAAACCTACCAAACCAGCCACAGATAGTTGATAACAAGAGCATTTTTGACCAATTGTCTTGCTGGTTGAAGACTAATGCATGATAGTCCCAGCAAAAGTTGTAAAATAGAAAACTGTTGACTGACAGTATATAAACCAATCAGAATGGCTTATTTTGAATGACAGTTGCATCAACCAATCAGATGATCTCAATTCTGAACTAATTTGCATAAGGGCTTTATTTGCTCTCCATAACTTACTGAGGTCCTTCCTAACCCTAGTTTAATTGAAAACCTACAAAACCAGCCACAGATAGTTGATAACAAGAGCATTCTTGACCAATTGTCTTGCTGGTTGAAGGCTAATGCGTGATGGTCCCAGCAAAAGTTGTAAAATAGAGAACTGTTGACTGACAGTACATAAACCAATCAGAATGGCTTATTTTGAATGACAATTGCATCAACCAATCAGATGGTCTTAATTCTAAACTAATTTGCATAAGGGCTTTATTTGCTCTCCATAACTTACTGAGGTCCTTCCTAACCCTAGTTTAATTGAAAACCTACAAAACCAGCCACAGATAGTTGATAACAAGAGCATTCTTGACCAATTGTCTTGCTGGTTGAAGACTAATGCATGATAGTCCCAGCAAAAGTTGTAAAATAGAGAACTGTTGACTGACAGTACATAAACCAATCAGAATGGTGTATTTTGAATGACAATTGCATCAACCAATCAGATGGTCTCAATTCTAAACTAATTTGCATAAGGGCTTTATTTGCTCTCCATAACTTACTGAGGTCCTTCCTAACCCTAGTTTAATTGAAAACCTATAAAACCAGCCACAGATAGCTCATAACAAGAGCATTCTTGACCAATTGTCTTGCTGGTTGAAGGCTATTGCGTGATGGTGCCAGCAAAAGTTGTAAAATAGAAAACTGTTGACTACATTCTTGACCAATTGTCTTGCTGGTTGAAGACTATTGCATGATGGTCCCAGCAAAAGATATAAAATAGAAAACTGTTGACTGACAGCACATAAACCAATCAGAATGGCTTATTTTGAATGACAATTGCATCAACCAATCAGATGGTCTCAATTCTAAACTAATTTGCATAAGAGCTTTATTTGCTCTCCATAACTTACTGAGGTCTTTCCTAACCCTAGTTTAATTGAAAACCTACAAAACCAGCCACAGATAGTTGATAACAAAAGCATTCTTGACCAAATGTCTTGCTGGTTGAAGACTAATGCATGATAGTCCCAGCAAAAGTTGTAAAATAGAGAACTGTTGACTGACAGTACATAAACCAATCAGAATGGCTTATTTTGAATGACAATTGCATCAACCAATCAGATGGTCTTAATTCTAAACTAATTTGCATAAGGGCTTTATTTGCTCTCCATAACTTACTGAGGTCCTTCCTAACCCTAGTTTAATTGAAAACCTACAAAACCAGCCACAGATAGTTGATAACAAGAGCATTCTTGACCAATTGTCTTGCTGGTTGAAGACTAATGCATGATAGTCCCAGCAAAAGTTGTAAAATAGAGAACTGTTGACTGACAGTACATAAACCAATCAGAATGGTATATTTTGAATGACAATTGCATCAACCAATCAGATGGTCTCAATTCTAAACTAATTTGCATAAGGGCTTTATTTGCTCTCCATAACTTACTGAGGTCTTTCCTAACCCTAGTTTAATTGAACACCTGCAGAACCAGCCACAGATAGTTGATAACAAGAGCATTCTTGACCAATTGTCTTGCTGGTTGAAGACTAATGCATGATATTCCCAGCAAAAGTTGTAAAATAGAAAACTGTTGACTGACAGTATATAAACCAATCAGAATAGCTTATTTTGAATGACAGTTGCATCAACCAATCAGATGGTCTCAATTCTAAACTAATTTGCATAAGGGCTTTATTTGCTCTCCATAACTTACTGAGGTCTTTCCTAACCCTAGTTTAATTGAAGACCTACAAAACCAGCCACAGATAGTTGATAACAAGAGCATTCTTGACCAAATGTCTTGCTGGTTGAAGACTAATGCATGATAGTCCCAGCAAAAGTTGTAAAATAGAGAACTGTTGACTGACAGCACATAAACCAATCAGAATGGCTTATTTTGAATGACAATTGCATCAACCAATCAGATGGTCTCAATTCTAAACTAATTTGCATAAGGGCTTTATTTGCTCTCCATAACTTACTGAGGTCCTTCCTAACCCTAGTTTAATTGAAAACCTACAAAACCAGCCACAGATAGTTGATAACAAGAGCATTCTTGACCAATTGTCTTGCTGGTTGAAGACTAATGCATGATACTCCCAGCAAAAGTTGTAAAATAGAGAACTGTTGACTGACAGTACATAAACCAATCAGAATGGTGTATTTTGAATGACAGTTGCATCAACCAATCATATGATCTCAATTCTGAACTAATTTGCATAAGGGCTTTATTTGCTCTTCATAACTTACTGAGGTCCTTCCTCACCCTAGTCTAATAGAACACCTGCAGAACCAGCCACAGATAGTTGATAACAAGAGCATTCTTGACCAATTGTCTTGCTGGTTGAAGACTAATGCTTGATAGTCCCAGCAAAAGTTGTAAAATAGAGAACTGTTGACTGACAGTACATAAACCAATCAGAATGGCTTATTTTGAATGACAGTTGCATCAACCAATCAGATGGTCTCAATTCTGAACTAATTTGCATAAGGGTTTTATTTGCTCTTTATAACTTACTGAGGTCCTTCCTCACCCTAGTCTATTTGAACAACTGCAGAACTAGCCACAGATAGTTGATAACAAGAACATTATTGACCAATTGTCTTGCTGGTTGAAGACTATTGCATGATGGTCCCAGCAAACGTTGTAAAATAGGAAACTGTTGACTGATGGTACATAAACCAATCAGAATGGCTTATTTTGAATGACAGTTGCATCAACCAATCAGATGGTCTCAATTCTGAACTAATTTGCATAATGGCATTATTTGCTCTTCATAACTTACTGAGGTCCTTCCTCACCCTAGTCTAATTGAACACCTGCAGAACCAGCCACAGATAGTTGATAACAAGAACATTCTTGACCAATTGTCTTGCTGGTTGAAGGCTATTGCGTGATGGTGCCAGCAAAAGTTGTAAAATAGAAAACTGTTGACTACATTCTTGACCAATTGTCTTGCTGGTAGAAGACTATTGCATGATGGTCCCAGCAAAAGTTATAAAATAGAAAACTGTTGACTGACAGCACATAAACCAATCAGAATGGCTTATTTTGAATGACAATTGCATCAACCAATCAGATGGTCTCAATTCTAAACTAATTTGCATAAGGGCTTTATTTGCTCTTCATAACTTACTGAGGTCCTTCCTCACCCTAGTCTAATTGAACACCTGCAGAACCAGCCACAGATAGTTGATAACAAGAGCATTCTTGACCAATTGTCTTGCTGGTTGAAGACTAATGCATGATAGTCCCAGCAAAAGTTGTACAATAGAAAACTGTTGACTGACAGTATATAAACCAATCAGAATGGCTTATTTTGAATGATAGTTGCATCAACCAATCAGATGATCTCAATTCTGAACTAATTTGCATAAGGGCTTTATTTGCTCTTTATAACTTACTGAGGTCCTTCCTCACCCTATTCTAATTGAACAACTGCAGAACCAGCCACAGATAGTTGATAACAAGAACATTATTGACCAATTATCTTGCTGGTTGAAGACTATTGCATGATGGTCCCAGCAAACGTTGTAAAATAGGAAACTGTTGACTGATGGTACATAAACCAATCAGAATGGCTTATTTTAAATGACAGTTGCATCAACCAATCAGATGGTCTCAATTCTGAACTAATTTGCATAATGGCTTTATTTGCTCTTCATAACTTACTGAGGTCCTTCCTCACCCTAGTCTTATTGAACACCTGCAGAACCAGCCACAGATAGTTGATAACAAGAACATTCTTGACCAATTGTCTTGCTGGTTGAAGGCTATTGCGTGATGGTGCCAGCAAAAGTTGTAAAATAGAAAACTGTTGACTACATTCTTGAACAATTGTCTTGCTGGTAGAAGACTATTGCATGATGGTCCCAGCAAAAGTTATAAAATAGAAAACTGTTGACTGACAGCACATAAACCAATCAGAATGGCTTATTTTGAATGACAATTGCATCAACCAATCAGATGGTCTCAATTCTAAACTAATTTGCATAAGGGCTTTATTTGCTCTCCATAACTTACTGAGGTCCTTCCTAACCCTAGTTTAATTGAAAACCTACCAAACCAGCCACAGATAGTTGATAACAAGAGCATTTTTGACCAATTGTCTTGCTGGTTGAAGACTAATGCATGATAGTCCCAGCAAAAGTTGTAAAATAGAAAACTGTTGACTGACAGTATATAAACCAATCAGAATGGCTTATTTTGAATGACAGTTGCATCAACCAATCAGATGATCTCAATTCTGAACTAATTTGCATAAGGGCTTTATTTGCTCTCCATAACTTACTGAGGTCCTTCCTAACCCTAGTTTAATTGAAAACCTACAAAACCAGCCACAGATAGTTGATAACAAGAGCATTCTTGACCAATTGTCTTGCTGGTTGAAGGCTAATGCGTGATGGTCCCAGCAAAAGTTGTAAAATAGAGAACTGTTGACTGACAGTACATAAACCAATCAGAATGGCTTATTTTGAATGACAATTGCATCAACCAATCAGATGGTCTTAATTCTAAACTAATTTGCATAAGGGCTTTATTTGCTCTCCATAACTTACTGAGGTCCTTCCTAACCCTAGTTTAATTGAAAACCTACAAAACCAGCCACAGATAGTTGATAACAAGAGCATTCTTGACCAATTGTCTTGCTGGTTGAAGACTAATGCATGATAGTCCCAGCAAAAGTTGTAAAATAGAGAACTGTTGACTGACAGTACATAAACCAATCAGAATGGTGTATTTTGAATGACAATTGCATCAACCAATCAGATGGTCTTAATTCTAAACTAATCTGCATAAGGGCTTTATTTGCTCTCCATAACTTACTGAGGTCCTTCCTAACCCTAGTTTAATTGAAAACCTACAAAACCAGCCACAGATAGTTGATAACAAGAGCATTCTTGACCAATTGTCTTGCTGGTTGAAGACTAATGCATGATAGTCCCAGCAAAAGTTGTAAAATAGAGAACTGTTGATTGACAGTACATAAACCAATCAGAATGGTGTATTTTGAATGACAATTGCATCAACCAATCAGATGGTCTCAATTCTAAACTAATTTGCATAAGGGCTTTATTTGCTCTCCATAACTTACTGAGGTCCTTCCTAACCCTAGTTTAATTGAAAACCTATAAAACCAGCCACAGATAGCTCATAACAAGAGCATTCTTGACCAATTGTCTTGCTGGTTGAAGGCTATTGCGTGATGGTGCCAGCAAAAGTTGTAAAATAGAAAACTGTTGACTACATTCTTGACCAATTGTCTTGCTGGTTGAAGACTATTGCATGATGGTCCCAGCAAAAGATATAAAATAGAAAACTGTTGACTGACAGCACATAAACCAATCAGAATGGCTTATTTTGAATGACAATTGCATCAACCAATCAGATGGTCTCAATTCTAAACTAATTTGCATAAGAGCTTTATTTGCTCTCCATAACTTACTGAGGTCTTTCCTAACCCTAGTTTAATTGAAAACCTACAAAACCAGCCACAGATAGTTGATAACAAAAGCATTCTTGACCAAATGTCTTGCTGGTTGAAGACTAATGCATGATAGTCCCAGCAAAAGTTGTAAAATAGAGAACTGTTGACTGACAGTACATAAACCAATCAGAATGGCTTATTTTGAATGACAATTGCATCAACCAATCAGATGGTCTTAATTCTAAACTAATTTGCATAAGGGCTTTATTTGCTCTCCATAACTTACTGAGGTCCTTCCTAACCCTAGTTTAATTGAAAACCTACAAAACCAGCCACAGATAGTTGATAACAAGAGCATTCTTGACCAATTGTCTTGCTGGTTGAAGACTAATGCATGATAGTCCCAGCAAAAGTTGTAAAATAGAGAACTGTTGACTGACAGTACATAAACCAATCAGAATGGTATATTTTGAATGGCAATTGCATCAACCAATCAGATGGTCTCAATTCTAAACTAATTTGCATAAGGGCTTTATTTGCTCTCCATAACTTACTGAGGTCTTTCCTAACCCTAGTTTAATTGAACACCTGCAGAACCAGCCACAGATAGTTGATAACAAGAGCATTCTTGACCAATTGTCTTGCTGGTTGAAGACTAATGCATGATATTCCCAGCAAAAGTTGTAAAATAGAAAACTGTTGACTGACAGTATATAAACCAATCAGAATAGCTTATTTTGAATGACAGTTGCATCAACCAATCAGATGGTCTCAATTCTAAACTAATTTGCATAAGGGCTTTATTTGCTCTCCATAACTTACTGAGGTCTTTCCTAACCCTAGTTTAATTGAAGACCTACAAAACCAGCCACAGATAGTTGATAACAAGAGCATTCTTGACCAAATGTCTTGCTGGTTGAAGACTAATGCATGATAGTCCCAGCAAAAGTTGTAAAATAGAGAACTGTTGACTGACAGCACATAAACCAATCAGAATGGCTTATTTTGAATGACAATTGCATCAACCAATCAGATGGTCTCAATTCTAAACTAATTTGCATAAGGGCTTTATTTGCTCTCCATAACTTACTGAGGTCCTTCCTAACCCTAGTTTAATTGAAAACCTACAAAACCAGCCACAGATAGTTGATAACAAGAGCATTCTTGACCAATTGTCTTGCTGGTTGAAGACTAATGCATGATACTCCCAGCAAAAGTTGTAAAATAGAGAACTGTTGACTGACAGTACATAAACCAATCAGAATGGTGTATTTTGAATGACAGTTGCATCAACCAATCATATGATCTCAATTCTGAACTAATTTGCATAAGGGCTTTATTTGCTCTTCATAACTTACTGAGGTCCTTCCTCACCCTAGTCTAATAGAACACCTGCAGAACCAGCCACAGATAGTTGATAACAAGAGCATTCTTGACCAATTGTCTTGCTGGTTGAAGACTAATGCTTGATAGTCCCAGCAAAAGTTGTAAAATAGAGAACTGTTGACTGACAGTACATAAACCAATCAGAATGGCTTATTTTGAATGACAGTTGCATCAACCAATCAGATGGTCTCAATTCTGAACTAATTTGCATAAGGGTTTTATTTGCTCTTTATAACTTACTGAGGTCCTTCCTCACCCTAGTCTATTTGAACAACTGCAGAACTAGCCACAGATAGTTGATAACAAGAACATTATTGACCAATTGTCTTGCTGGTTGAAGACTATTGCATGATGGTCCCAGCAAACGTTGTAAAATAGGAAACTGTTGACTGATGGTACATAAACCAATCAGAATGGCTTATTTTGAATGACAGTTGCATCAACCAATCAGATGGTCTCAATTCTGAACTAATTTGCATAATGGCATTATTTGCTCTTCATAACTTACTGAGGTCCTTCCTCACCCTAGTCTAATTGAACACCTGCAGAACCAGCCACAGATAGTTGATAACAAGAACATTCTTGACCAATTGTCTTGCTGGTTGAAGGCTATTGCGTGATGGTGCCAGCAAAAGTTGTAAAATAGAAAACTGTTGACTACATTCTTGACCAATTGTCTTGCTGGTAGAAGACTATTGCATGATGGTCCCAGCAAAAGTTATAAAATAGAAAACTGTTGACTGACAGCACATAAACCAATCAGAATGGCTTATTTTGAATGACAATTGCATCAACCAATCAGATGGTCTCAATTCTAAACTAATTTGCATAAGGGCTTTATTTGCTCTTCATAACTTACTGAGGTCCTTCCTCACCCTAGTCTAATTGAACACCTGCAGAACCAGCCACAGATAGTTGATAACAAGAGCATTCTTGACCAATTGTCTTGCTGGTTGAAGACTAATGCATGATAGTCCCAGCAAAAGTTGTACAATAGAAAACTGTTGACTGACAGTATATAAACCAATCAGAATGGCTTATTTTGAATGATAGTTGCATCAACCAATCAGATGATCTCAATTCTGAACTAATTTGCATAAGGGCTTTATTTGCTCTCCATAACTTACTGAGGTCCTTCCTAACCCTAGTTTAATTGAAAACCTACAAAACCAGCCACAGATAGTTGATAACAAGAGCATTCTTGACCAATTGTCTTGCTGGTTGAAGACTAATGCATGATAGTCCCAGCAAAAGTTGTAAAATAGAGAACTGTTTACTGACAGTACATAAACCAATCAGAATGGTGTATTTTGAATGACAATTGCATCAACCAATCAGATGGTCTCAATTCTAAACTAATTTGCATAAGGGCTTTATTTGCTCTCCATAACTTACTGAGGTCTTTCCTAACCCTAGTTTAATTGAACACCTGCAGAACCAGCCACAGATAGTTGATAACAAGAGCATTCTTGACCAATTGTCTTGCTGGTTGAAGACTAATGCATGATATTCCCAGCAAAAGTTGTAAAATAGAAAACTGTTGACTGACAGTATATAAACCAAGCAGAATAGCTTATTTTGAATGACAGTTGCATCAACCAATCAGATGGTCTCAATTCTAAACTAATTTGCATAAGGGCTTTATTTGCTCTCCATAACTTACTGAGGTCTTTCCTAACCCTAGTTTAATTGAAAACCTACAAAACCAGCCACAGATAGTTGATAACAAGAGCATTCTTGACCAAATGTCTTGCTGGTTGAAGACTAATGCATGATAGTCCCAGCAAAAGTTGTAAAATAGAGAACTGTTGACTGACAGCACATAAACCAATCAGAATGGCTTATTTTGAATGACAATTGCATCAACCAATCAGATGGTCTCAATTCTAATTTAATTTGCATAAGGGCTTTATTTGCTCTCCATAACTTACTGAGGTCTTTCCTAACCCTAGTTTAATTGAAAACCTAGAAAACCAGCCACAGATAGTTGATAACAAGAGCATTCTTGACCAATTGTCTTGCTGGTTGAAGACTAATGCATGATAGTCCCAGCAAAAGTTGTAAAATAGAAAATTGTTGACTGACAGTACATAAACCAATCAGAATGGCTTATTTTGAATGACAGTTGCATCAACCAATCATATGATCTCAATTCTGAACTAATTTGCATAAGGGCTTTATTTGCTCTTCATAACTTACTGAGGTCCTTCCTCACCCTAGTCTAATAGAACACCTGCAGAACCAGCCACAGATAGTTGATAACAAGAGCATTCTTGACCAATTGTCTTGCTGGTTGAAGACTAATGCATGATAGTCCAAGCAAAAGTTGTAAAATAGAAAACTGTTGACTGACAGTATATAAACCAATCAGAATGGCTTATTTTGAATGACAGTTGCATCAACCAATCAGATGATCTCAATTCTGAACTAATTTGCATAAGGGCTATATTTGCTCTCCATAACTTACTGAGGTCCTTCCTAACCCTAGTTTAATTGAAAACCTACAAAACCATCCACAGATAGTTGATAACAAGAGCATTCTTGACCAATTGTCTTGCTGGTTGAAGACTAATGCTTGATAGTCCCAGCAAAAGTTGTAAAATAGAGAACTGTTGACTGACAGTACATAAACCAATCAGAATGGCTTATTTTGAATGACAGTTGCATCAACCAATCAGATGGTCTCAATTCTGAACTAATTTGCATAATGGCTTTATTTGCTCTTCATAACTTACTGAGGTCCTTCCTCACCCTAGTCTAATTGAACAACTGCAGAACCAGCCACAGATAGTTGATAACAAGAACATTATTGACCAATTGTCTTGCTGGTTGAAGACTATTGCATGATGGTCCCAGCAAACGTTGTAAAATAGGAAACTGTTGACTGATGGTACATAAACCAATCAGAATGGCTTATTTTGAATGACAGTTGCATCAACCAATCAGATGGTCTCAATTCTGAACTAATTTGCATAATGGCTTTATTTGCTCTTCATAACTTACTGAGGTCCTTCCTCACCCTAGTCTAATTGAACACCTGCAGAACCAGCCACAGATAGTTGATAACAAGAACATTCTTGACCAATTGTCTTGCTGGTTGAAGGCTATTGCGTGATGGTGCCAGCAAAAGTTGTAAAATAGAAAACTGTTGACTACATTCTTGACCAATTGTCTTGCTGGTAGAAGACTATTGCATGATGGTCCCAGCAAAAGTTATAAAATAGAAAACTGTTGACTGACAGCACATAAACCAATCAGAATGGCTTATTTTGAATGACAATTGCATCAACCAATCAGATGGTCTCAATTCTAAACTAATTTGCATAAGGGCTTTATTTGCTCTCCATAACTTACTGAGGTCTTTCCTAACCCTAGTTTAATTGAAAACCTACCAAACCAGCCACAGATAGTTGATAACAAGAGCATTCTTGACCAATTGTCTTGCTGGTTGAAGACTAATGCATGATAGTCCCAGCAAAAGTTGTAAAATAGAAAACTGTTGACTGACAGTACATAAACCAATCAGAATGGCTTATTTTGAATGACAGTTGCATCAACCAATCATATGATCTCAATTCTGAACCAATTTGCATAAGGGCTTTATTTGCTCTTCATAACTTACTGAGGTCCTTCCTCACCCTAGTTTAATTGAAAACCTACAAAACCAGCCACAGGAGGGTTTTGTAGGTTTTCAATTAAACTAGGGTTAGGAAGGACCTCAGTAAGTTATGGAGAGCAAATATAGCCCTTATGCAAATTAGTTCAGAATTGAGATCATCTGATTGGTTGATGCAACTGTCATTCAAAATAAGCCATTCTGATTGGTTTATATACTGTCAGTCAACAGTTTTCTATTTTACAACTTTTGCTTGGACTATCATGCATTAGTCTTCTACCAGCAAGACATTTGGTCAAGAATGCTCTTGTTATCAACTATCTGTGGCTGGTTTTGTAGGTTTTCAATTAAACTAGGGTTAGGAAGGACCTCAGTAAGTTATGGAGAGCAAATAAAGCCGTTATGCAAATTAGTTCAGAATTGAGATCATCTGATTGGTTGATGCAACTGTCATTCAAAATAAGCCATTCTGATTGGTTTATATACTGTCAGTCAACAGTTTTCTATTTTACAACTTTTGCTGGGACTATCATGCATTAGTCTTCAACCAGCAAGACAATTGGTCAAGAATGCTCTTGTTATCAACTATCTGTGGCTGGTTCTGCAGGTGTTCAATTAAACTAGGGTTAGGAAAGACCTCAGTAAGTTATGGAGAGCAAATAAAGCCCTTATGCAAATTAGTTTAGAATTGAGACCATCTGATTGGTTGATGCAATTGACATTCAAAATAAGCCATTCTGATTGGTTTATGTACTGTCAGTCAACAGTTCTCTATTTTACAACTTTTGCTGGGACTATCATTCATTAGTCTTCAACCAGCAAGACAATTGGTCAAGAATGCTCTTGTTATGAACCATCTGTGGCTGGTTTTATAAGTTTTCAATTAAACTAGGGTTAGGAAGGACCTCAGTAAGTTATGGAGAGCAAATAAAGCCCTTATGCAAATTAGTTTAGAATTAAGACCATCTGATTGGTTGATGCAATTGTCATTCAAAATAAGCCATTCTGATTGGTTTATGTACTGTCAGTCAACAGTACTCTATTTTACAACTTTTGCTGGGACTATCATGCATTAGTCTTCAACCAGCAAGACAATTGGTCAAGAATGCTCTTGTTATCAACTATCTGTGGCTGGTTCTGCAGGTGTTCAATTAAACTAGGGTTAGGAAAGATCTCAGTAAGTTATGGAGAGCAAATAAAGCCCTTATGCAAATTAGTTTAGAATTGAGACCATCTGATTGGTTGATGCAATTGTCATTCAAAATAAGCCATTCTGATTGGTTTATGTGCTGTCAGTCAACAGTTTTCTATTTTATAACTTTTGCTGGGACCATCATGCAATAGTCTTCAACCAGCAAGACAATTGGTCAAGAATGTAGTCAACAGTTTTCTATTTTACAACTTTTGCTGGCACCATCAAGCAATAGCCTTCAACCAGCAAGACAATTGGTCAAGAATGCTCTTGTTATCAACTATCTGTGGCTGGTTTTATAGGTTTTCAATTAAACTAGGGTTAGGAAAGACCTCAGTAAGTTATGGAGAGCAAATAAAGCCCTTATGCAAATTAGTTTAGAATTGAAACCATCTGATTGGTTGATGCAATTGTCATTCAAAATACACCATTCTGATTGGTTTATGTACTGTCAGTCAACAGTTTTCTATTTTACAACTTTTGCTGGGACTATCATGCATTAGTCTTCAACCAGCAAGACAATTGGTCAAGAATGCTCTTGTTATCAACTATCTGTGGCTGGTTTGGTAGGTTTTCAATTAAACTAGGGTTAGGAAAGACCTCAGTAAGTTATGGAGAGCAAATAAAGCCCTTATGCAAATTAGTTTAGAATTGAGACCATCTGATTGGTTGATGCAATTGTCATTCAAAATAAGCCATTCTGATTGGTTTATGTGCTGTCAGTCAACAGTTTTCTATTTTATAACTTTTGCTGGGACCATCATGCAATAGTCTTCTACCAGCAAGACAATTGGTCAAGAATGTAGTCAACAGTTTTCTATTTTACAACTTTTGCTGGCACCATCACGCAATAGCCTTCAACCAGCAAGACAATTGGTCAAGAATGTTCTTGTTATCAACTATCTGTGGCTGGTTCTGCAGGTGTTCAATTAGACTAGGGTGAGGAAGGACCTCAGTAAGTTATGAAGAGCAAATAAAGCCATTATGCAAATTAGTTCAGAATTGAGACCATCTGATTGGTTGATGCAACTGTCATTCAAAATAAGCCATTCTGATTGGTTTATGTACCATCAGTCAACAGTTTCCTATTTTACAACGTTTGCTGGGACCATCATGCAATAGTCTTCAACCAGCAAGACAATTGGTCAATAATGTTCTTGTTATCAACTATCTGTGGCTGGTTCTGCAGTTGTTCAATTAGACTAGGGTGAGGAAGGACCTCAGTAAGTTATGAAAAGCAAATAAAGCCATTATGCAAATTAGTTCAGAATTGAGACCATCTGATTGGTTGATGCAACTGTCATTCAAAATAAGCCATTCTGATTGGTTTATGTACTGTCAGTCAACAGTTCTCTATTTTACAACTTTTGCTGGGACTATCAAGCATTAGTCTTCAACCAGCAAGACAATTGGTCAAGAATGCTCTTGTTATCAACTATCTGTGGATGGTTTTGTAGGTTTTCAATTAAACTAGGGTTAGGAAGGACCTCAGTAAGTTATGGAGAGCAAATATAGCCCTTATGCAAATTAGTTCAGAATTGAGATCATCTGATTGGTTGATGCAACTGTCATTCAAAATACACCATTCTGATTGGTTTATGTACTGTCAGTAAACAGTTCTTTTGCTTGGACTATCATGCTTTATTTGCTCTCCATAACTTACTGAGGTCTTTCCTAACCCTAGTTTAATTGAAAACCTACAAAACCAGCCACAGATAGAAGATAACAAGAGCATTCTTGACCAATTGTCTTGCTGGTTGAAGACTAATGCATGATTGTCTTGCTGGTTGAAGACTAATGCATGATAGTCCCAGCAAAAGTTGTAAAATAGAAAATTGTTGACTGACAGTACATAAACCAATCAGAATGGCTTATTTTGAATGACAGTTGCATCAACCAATCATATGATCTCAATTCTGAACTAATTTGCATAAGGGCTTTATTTGCTCTTCATAACTTACTGAGGTCCTTCCTCACCCTAGTCTAATAGAACACCTGCAGAACCAGCCACAGATAGTTGATAACAAGAGCATTCTTGACCAATTGTCTTGCTGGTTGAAGACTAATGCATGATAGTCCAAGCAAAAGTTGTAAAATAGAAAACTGTTGACTGACAGTATATAAACCAATCAGAATGGCTTATTTTGAATGACAGTTGCATCAACCAATCAGATGATCTCAATTCTGAACTAATTTGCATAAGGGCTATATTTGCTCTCCATAACTTACTGAGGTCCTTCCTAACCCTAGTTTAATTGAAAACCTACAAAACCATCCACAGATAGTTGATAACAAGAGCATTCTTGACCAATTGTCTTGCTGGTTGAAGACTAATGCTTGATAGTCCCAGCAAAAGTTGTAAAATAGAGAACTGTTGACTGACAGTACATAAACCAATCAGAATGGCTTATTTTGAATGACAGTTGCATCAACCAATCAGATGGTCTCAATTCTGAACTAATTTGCATAATGGCTTTATTTGCTCTTCATAACTTACTGAGGTCCTTCCTCACCCTAGTCTAATTGAACAACTGCAGAACCAGCCACAGATAGTTGATAACAAGAACATTATTGACCAATTGTCTTGCTGGTTGAAGACTATTGCATGATGGTCCCAGCAAACGTTGTAAAATAGGAAACTGTTGACTGATGGTACATAAACCAATCAGAATGGCTTATTTTGAATGACAGTTGCATCAACCAATCAGATGGTCTCAATTCTGAACTAATTTGCATAATGGCTTTATTTGCTCTTCATAACTTACTGAGGTCCTTCCTCACCCTAGTCTAATTGAACACCTGCAGAACCAGCCACAGATAGTTGATAACAAGAACATTCTTGACCAATTGTCTTGCTGGTTGAAGGCTATTGCGTGATGGTGCCAGCAAAAGTTGTAAAATAGAAAACTGTTGACTACATTCTTGACCAATTGTCTTGCTGGTAGAAGACTATTGCATGATGGTCCCAGCAAAAGTTATAAAATAGAAAACTGTTGACTGACAGCACATAAACCAATCAGAATGGCTTATTTTGAATGACAATTGCATCAACCAATCAGATGGTCTCAATTCTAAACTAATTTGCATAAGGGCTTTATTTGCTCTCCATAACTTACTGAGGTCTTTCCTAACCCTAGTTTAATTGAAAACCTACCAAACCAGCCACAGATAGTTGATAACAAGAGCATTCTTGACCAATTGTCTTGCTGGTTGAAGACTAATGCATGATAGTCCCAGCAAAAGTTGTAAAATAGAAAACTGTTGACTGACAGTACATAAACCAATCAGAATGGCTTATTTTGAATGACAGTTGCATCAACCAATCATATGATCTCAATTCTGAACCAATTTGCATAAGGGCTTTATTTGCTCTTCATAACTTACTGAGGTCCTTCCTCACCCTAGTTTAATTGAAAACCTACAAAACCAGCCACAGATAGTTGATAACAAGAGCATTCTTGACCAATTGTCTTGCTGGTTGAAGACTAATGCATGATAGTCCCAGCAAAAGTTGTAAAATAGAGAACTGTTGACTGACAGTACATAAACCAATCAGAATGGTGTATTTTGAATGACAATTGCATCAACCAATCAGATGGTCTCAATTCTAAACTAATTTGCATAGGGGCTTTATTTGCTCTCCATAACTTACTGAGGTCCTTCCTAACCCTAGTTTAATTGAAAACCTATAAAACCAGCCACAGATAGTTGATAACAAGAGCATTCTTGACCAATTGTCTTGCTGGTTGAAGGCTATTGCTTGATGGTGCCAGCAAAAGTTGTAAAATAGAAAACTGTTGACTACATTCTTGACCAATTGTCTTGCTGGTTGAAGACTATTGCATGATGGTCCAAGCAAAAGTTATAAAATAGAAAACTGTTGACTGACAGCACATAAACCAATCAGAATGGCTTATTTTGAATGACAATTGCATCAACCAATCAGATGGTCTCAATTCTAAACTAATTTGCATAAGGGCTTTATTTGCTCTCCATAACTTACTGAGGTCTTTCCTAACCCTAGTTTAATTGAACACCTGCAGAACCAGCCACAGATAGTTGATAACAAGAGCATTCTTGACCAATTGTCTTGCTGGTTGAAGACTAATGCATGATAGTCCCAGCAAAAGTTGTAAAATAGAGTACTGTTGACTGACAGTACATAAACCAATCAGAATGGCTTATTTTGAATGACAATTGCATCAACCAATCAGATGGTCTTAATTCTAAACTAATTTGCATAAGGGCTTTATTTGCTCTCCATAACTTACTGAGGTCCTTCCTAACCCTAGTTTAATTGAAAACTTATAAAACCAGCCACAGATGGTTCATAACAAGAGCATTCTTGACCAATTGTCTTGCTGGTTGAAGACTAATGAATGATAGTCCCAGCAAAAGTTGTAAAATAGAGAACTGTTGACTGACAGTACATAAACCAATCAGAATGGCTTATTTTGAATGTCAATTGCATCAACCAATCAGATGGTCTCAATTCTAAACTAATTTGCATAAGGGCTTTATTTGCTCTCCATAACTTACTGAGGTCTTTCCTAACCCTAGTTTAATTGAACACCTGCAGAACCAGCCACAGATAGTTGATAACAAGAGCATTCTTGACCAATTGTCTTGCTGGTTGAAGACTAATGCATGATAGTCCCAGCAAAAGTTGTAAAATAGAAAACTGTTGACTGACAGTATATAAACCAATCAGAATGGCTTATTTTGAATGACAGTTGCATCAACCAATCAGATGATCTCAATTCTGAACTAATTTGCATAACGGCTTTATTTGCTCTCCATAACTTACTGAGGTCCTTCCTAACCCTAGTTTAATTGAAAACCTACAAAACCAGCCACAGATAGTTGATAACAAGAGCATTCTTGACCAAATGTCTTGCTGGTAGAAGACTAATGCATGATAGTCCCAGCAAAAGTTGTAAAATAGAGAACTGTTGACTGACAATACATAAACCAATCAGAATGGCTTATTTTGAATGACAATTGCATCAACCAATCAGATGGTCTTAATTGTAAACTAATTTGCATAAGGGCTTTATTTGCTCTCCATAACTTACTGAGGTCTTTCCTAACCCTAGTTTAATTGAAAACCTACAAAACCAGCCACAGATAGAAGATAACAAGAGCATTCTTGACCAATTGTCTTGCTGGTTGAAGACTAATGCATGATAGTCCCAGCAAAAGATGTAAAATAGAAAACTGTTGACTGACAGTACATAAACCAATCAGAATGGCTTATTTTGAATGACAGTTGCATCAACCAATCATATGATCTCAATTCTGAACTAATTTGCATAAGGGCTTTATTTACTCTTCATAACTTACTGAGGTCCTTCCTCACCCTAGTCTAATAGAACACCTGCAGAACCAGCCACAGATAGTTGATAACAAGAGCATTCTTGACCAATTGTCTTGCTGGTGGAAGACTAATGCATGATAGTCCAAGCAAAAGTTGTAAAATAGAAAACTGTTGACTGACAGTATATAAACCAATCAGAATGGCTTATTTTGAATGACAGTTGCATCAACCAATCAGATGATCTCAATTCTGAACTAATTTGCATAAGGGCTATATTTGCTCTCCATAACTTACTGAGGTCCTTCCTAACCCTAGTTTAATTGAAAACCTACAAAACCCTCCACAGATAGTTGACAACAAGAGCATTCTTGACCAATTGTCTTGCTGGTTGAAGACTAATGCTTGATAGTCCCAGCAAAAGTTGTAAAATAGAGAACTGTTGACTGACAGTACATAAACCAATCAGAATGGCTTATTTTGAATGACAGTTGCATCAACCAATCAGATGGTCTCAATTCTGAACTAATTTGCATAATGGCTTTATTTGCTCTTCATAACTTACTGAGGTCCTTCCTCACCCTAGTCTAATTGAACAACTGCAGAACCAGCCACAGATAGTTGATAACAAGAACATTATTGACCAATTGTCTTGCTGGTTGAAGACTATTGCATGATGGTCCCAGCAAACGTTGTAAAATAGGAAACTGTTGACTGATGGTACATAAACCAATCAGAATGGCTTATTTTGAATGACAGTTGCATCAACCAATCAGATGGTCTCAATTCTGAACTAATTTGCATAATGGCTTTATTTGCTCTTCATAACTTACTGAGGTCCTTCCTCACCCTAGTCTAATTGAACACCTGCAGAACCAGCCACAGATAGTTGATAACAAGAACATTCTTGACCAATTGTCTTGCTGGTTGAAGGCTATTGCGTGATGGTGCCAGCAAAAGTTGTAAAATAGAAAACTGTTGACTACATTCTTGACCA
This sequence comes from Crinia signifera, assembly GCF_055691185.1. Classification (NCBI taxonomy): domain Eukaryota; kingdom Metazoa; phylum Chordata; class Amphibia; order Anura; family Myobatrachidae; genus Crinia; species Crinia signifera. The sequence continues at coordinate 113,189,299 of NC_139219.1, read as the reverse complement.
ATTGTCTTGCTGGTAGAAGACTAATGCATGATAGTCCCAGCAAAAGTTGTAAAATAGAGAACTGTTGACTGGCAGTACATAAACCAATCAGAATGGTGTATTTTGAATGACAATTGCATCAACCAATCAGATGGTCTCAATTCTAAACTAATTTGCATAGGGGCTTTATTTGCTCTCCATAACTTACTGAGGTCCTTCCTAACCCTAGTTTAATTGAAAACATATAAAACCAGCCACAGATAGTTGATAACAAGAGCATTCTTGACCAATTGTCTTGCTGGTTGAAGGCTATTGCGTGATGGTGCCAGCAAAAGTTGTAAAATAGAAAACTGTTGACTACATTCTTGACCAATTGTCTTGCTGGTTGAAGACTATTGCATGATGATCCCAGCAAAAGTTATAAAATAGAAAACTGTTGACTGACAGCACATAAACCAATCAGAATGGCTTATTTTGAATGACAATTGCATCAACCAATCAGATGGTCTCAATTCTAAACTAATTTGCATAAGGGCTTTATTTGCTCTCCATAACTTACTGAGGTCTTTCCTAACCGTAGTTTAATTGAAAACCTACAAAACCAGCCACAGATAGTTGATAACAAGAGCATTCTTGACCAATTGTCTTGCTGGTTGAAGACTAATGCATGATAGTCCCAGCAAAAGTTGTAAAATAGAGAACTGTTGACTGACAGTATATAAACCAATCAGAATGGCTTATTTTGAATGACAGTTGCATCAACCAATCATATGATCTCAATTCTGAACTAATTTGCATAAGGGCTTTATTTGCTCTCCATAACTTACTTAGGTCCTTCCTAACCCTAGTTTAATTGAAAACCTACAAAACCAGCCACAGATAGTTGATAACAAGAGCATTCTTGACCAATTGTCTTGCTGGTTGAAGACTAATGCTTGATAGTCCCAGCAAAAGTTGTAATATAGAGAACTGTTGACTGACAGTACATAAACCAATCAGAATGGCTTATTTTGAATGACAGTTGCATCAACCAATCAGATGGTCTCAATTCTGAACTAATTTGCATAAGGGCTTTATTTGCTCTTTATAACTTACTGAGGTCCTTCCTCACCCTATTCTAATTGAACACCTGCAGAACCAGCCACAGATAGTTGATAACAAGAACATTATTGACCAATTGTCTTGCTGGTTGAAGACTATTGCATGATGGTCCCAGCAAACGTCGTAAAATAGAAAACTGTTGACTGACAGTATATAAACCAATCAGAATGGCTTATTTTGAATGACAGTTGCATCAACCAATCATATGATCTCAATTCTGAACCAATTTGCATAAGGGCTTTATTTGCTCTTCATAACTTACTGAGGTCCTTCCTCACCCTAGTCTAATTGAACACCTGCAGAACCAGCCACAGATAGTTGATAACAAGAGCATTCTTGACCAATTGTCTTGCTGGTTGAAGACTAATGCATGATAGTCCCAGCAAAAGTTGTAAAATAGAAAACTGTTGACTGACAGTATATAAACCAATCAGAATGGCTTATTTTGAATGACAGTTGCATCAAAAAATCAGATGATCTCAATTCTGAACTAATTTGCATAAGGGCTTTGTTTGCTCTCCATAACTTACTGAGGTCCTTCCTAACCCTAGTTTAATTGAAAACCTACAAAACCAGCCACAGATAGTTGATAACAAGAGCATTCTTGACCAATTGTCTTGCTGGTTGAAGACTAATGCATGATAGTCCCAGCAAAAGTTGTAAAATAGAGAACTGTTGACTGACAGTACATAAACCAATCAGAATGGTGTATTTTGAATGACAATTGCATCAACCAATCAGATGGTCTCAATTCTAAACTAATTTGCATAAGGGCTTTATTTGCTCTCCATAACTTACTGAGGTCCTTCCTAACCCTAGTTTAATTGAAAACCTATAAAACCAGCCACAGATAGTTCATAACAAGAGCATTCTTGACCAATTGTCTTGCTGGTTGAAGACTAATGAATGATAGTCCCAGCAAAAGTTGTAAAATAGAGAACTGTTGACTGACAGTACATAAACCAATCAGAATGGCTTATTTTGAATGACAATTGCATCAACCAATCAGATGGTCTCAATTCTAAACTAATTTGCATAAGGGCTTTATTTGCTCTCCATAACTTACTGAGGTCTTTCCTAACCCTAGTTTAATTGAACACCTGCAGAACCAGCCACAGATAGTTGATAACAAGAGCATTCTTGACCAATTGTCTTGCTGGTTGAAGACTAATGCATGATAGTCCCAGCAAAAGTTGTAAAATAGAAAACTGTTGACTGACAGTATATAAACCAATCAGAATGGCTTATTTTGAATGACAGTTGCATCAACCAATCAGATGATCTCAATTCTGAACTAATTTGCATAAGGGCTTTATTTGCTCTCCATAACTTACTGAGGTCCTTCCTAACCCTAGTTTAATTGAAAACCTACAAAACCAGCCACAGATAGTTGATAACAAGAGCATTCTTGACCAATTGTCTTGCTGGTTGAAGACTAATGCATGATAGTCCCAGCATAAGTTGTAAAATAGAGAACTGTTGACTGACAGTACATAAACAAATCAGAATGGTGTATTTTGAATGACAATTGCATCAACCAATCAGATGGTCTCAATTCTAAACTAATTTGCATAGGGGCTTTATTTGCTCTCCATAACTTACTGAGGTCCTTCCTAACCCTAGTTTAATTGAAAACCTATAAAACAACCACAGATAGTTGATAACAAGAGCATTCTTGACCAATTGTCTTGCTGGTTGAAGGCTATTGCGTGATGGTGCCAGCAAAAGTTGTAAAATAGAAAACTGTTGACTACATTCTTGACCAATTGTCTTGCTGGTTAAAGACTATTGCATGATGGTTCCAGCAAAAGTTATAAAATAGAAAACTGTTGACTGACAGCACATAAACCAATCAGAATGGCTTATTTTGAATGACAATTGCATCAACCAATCAGATGGTCTCAATTCTAAACTAATTTGCATAAGGGCTTTATTTGCTCTCCATAACTTACTGAGGTCTTTCCTAACCCTAGTTTAATTGAAAACCTACAAAACCAGCCACAGATAGTTGATAACAAGAGCATTCTTGACCAAATGTCTTGCTGGTTGAAGACTAATGCATGATAGTCCCAGCAAAAGTTGTAAAATAGAGAACTGTTGACTGACAGTACATAAACCAATCAGAATGGCTTATTTTGAATGACAATTGCATCAACCAATCAGATGGTCTTAATTCTAAACTAATTTGCATAAGGGCTTTATTTGCTCTCCATAACTTACTGAGGTCCTTCCTAACCCGTAGTTTAATTGAAAACCTACAAAACCAGCCACAGATAGTTGATAAGAAGAGCATTCTTGACCAATTGTCTTACTGGTTGAAGACTAATGCATGATACTCCCAGCAAAAGTTGTAAAATAGAGAACTGTTGACTGACAGTACATAAACCAATCAGAATGGTGTATTTTGAATGACAATTGCATCAACCAATCAGATGGTCTCAATTCTAAACTAATTTGCATAAGGGCTTTATTTGCTCTCCATAACTTACTGAGGTCCTTCCTAACCCTAGTTTAATTGAAAACTTATAAAACCAGCCACAGATAGTTGATAACAAGAGCATTCTTGACCAATTGTCTTGCTGGTTGAAGACTAATGAATGATAGTCCCAGCAAAAGTTGTAAAATAGAGAACTGTTGACTGACAGTACATAAACCAATCAGAATGGCTTATTTTGAATGACAATTGCATCAACCAATCAGATGGTCTCAATTCTAAACTAATTTGCATAAGGGCTTTATTTGCTCTCCATAACTTACTGAGGTCTTTCCTAACCCTAGTTTAATTGAACACCTGCAGAACCAGCCACAGATAGTTGATAACAAGAGCATTCTTGACCAATTGTCTTGCTGGTTGAAGACTATTGCATGATGGTCCCAGCAAACGTTGTAAAATAGAAAACTGATGACTGACAGTATATAAACCAATCAGAATGGCTTATTTTGAATGACAGTTGCTTCAACCAATCATATGATCTCACTTCTGAACCAATTTGCATAAGGGCTTTATTTGCTCTTCATAACTTACTGAGGTCCTTCCTCACCCTAGTCTAATTGAACACCTGCAGAACCAGCCACAGATAGTTGATAACAAGAGCATTCTTGACCAATTGTCTTGCTGGTTGAAGACTAATGCATGATAGTCCCAGCAAAAGTTGTAAAATAGAAAACTGTTGACTGACAGTACATAAACCAATCAGAATGGCTTATTTTGAATGACAGTTGCATCAACCAATCATATGATCTCAATTCTGAACCAATTTGCATAAGGGCTTTATTTGCTCTTCATAACTTACTGAGGTCCTTCCTCACCCTAGCCTAATTGAACACCTGCAGAACCAGCCACAGATAGTTGATAACAAGAGCATTCTTGACCAATTGTCTTGCTGGTTGAAGACTAATGCATGATAGTCCCAGCAAAAGTTGTAAAATAGAGAACTGTTGACTGACAGTACATAAACCAATCAGAATGGCTTATTTTGAATGACAATTGCATCAACCAATCAGATGGTCTTAATTCTAAACTAATTTGCATAAGGGCTTTATTTGCTCTCCATAATTAACTGAGGTCCTTCCTAACCCTAGTTTAATTGAAAACCTACAAAACCAGCCACAGATAGTTGATAACAAGAGCATTCTTGACCAATTGTCTTGCTGGTTGAAGACTAATGCATGATACTCCCAGCAAAAGTTGTAAAATAGAGAACTGTTGACTGACAGTACATAAACCAATCAGAATGGTGTATTTTGAATGACAATTGCATCAACCAATCAGATGGTCTCAATTCTAAACTAATTTGCATAAGGGCTTTATTTGCTCTCCATAACTTACTGAGGTCCTTCCTAACCCTAGTTTAATTGAAAACTAATAAAACCAGCCACAGATAGTTCATAACAAGAGCATTCTTGACCAATTGTCTTGCTGGTTGAAGACTAATGAATGATAGTCCCAGCAAAAGTTGTAAAATAGAGAACTGTTGACTGACAGTACATAAACCAATCAGAATGGCTTATTTTGAATGACAATTGCATCAACCAATCAGATGGTCTCAATTCTAAACTAATTTGCATAAGGGCTTTATTTGCTCTCCATAACTTACTGAGGTCTTTCCTAACCCTAGTTTAATTGAAAACCTACAAAACCAGCCACAGATAGTTGATAACAAGAGCATTCTTGACCAAATGTCTTGCTGGTTGAAGACTAATGCATGATAGTCCCAGCAAAAGTTGTAAAATAGAGAACTGTTGACTGACAGTACATAAACCAATCAGAATGGCTTATTTTGAATGACAATTGCATCAACCAATCAGATGGTCTTAATTCTAAACTAATTTGCATAAGGGCTTTATTTGCTCTCCATAACTTACTGAGATCCTTCCTAACCCTAGTTTAATTGAAAACCTACAAAACCAGCCACAGATAGTTGATAACAAGAGCATTCTTGACCAATTGTCTTGCTGGTTGAAGACTAATGCATGATAGTCCAAGCAAAAGTTGTAAAATAGAAAACTGTTGACTGACAGTACATAAACCAATCAGAATGGTGTATTTTGAATGACAGTTGCATCAACCAATCAGATGATCTCAATTCTGAACTAATTTGCATAAGGGCTATATTTGCTCTCCATAACTTACTGAGGTCCTTCCTAACCCTAGTTTAATTGAAAACCTACAAAACCGGCCACAGATAGTTGATAACAAGAGCATTCTTGACCAATTGTCTTGCTGGTTGAAGATTAATGCTTGATAGTCCCAGCAAAAGTTGTAAAATAGAGAACTGTTGACTGACAGTACATAAACCAATCAGAATGGCTTATTTTGAATGACAGTTGCATCAACCAATCAGATGGTCTCAATTCTGAACTAATTTGCATAAGGGCTTTATTTGCTCTTTATAACTTACTGAGGTCCTTCCTCACCCTATTCTAATTGAACAACTGCAGAACCAGCCACAGATAGTTGATAACAAGAACATTATTGACCAATTGTCTTGCTGGTTGAAGACTATTGCATGATGGTCCCAGCAAACGTTGTAAAATAGGAAACTGTTGACTGATGATTCATAAACCAATCAGAATGGCTTATTTTGAATGACAGTTGCATCAACCAATCAGATGGTCTCAATTCTGAACTAATTTGCATAATGGCTTTATTTGCTCTTCATAACTTACTGAGGTCCTTCCTCACCCTAGTCTAATTGAACACCTGCAGAACCAGCCACAGATAGTTGATAACAAGAACATTCTTGACCAATTGTCTTGCTGGTTGAAGGCTATTGCGTGATGGTGCCAGCAAAAGTTGTAAAATAGAAAACTGTTGACTACATTCTTGATAAATTGTCTTGCTGGTAGAAGACTATTGCATGATGGTCCCAGCAAAAGTTATAAAATAGAAAACTGTTGACTGACAGCACATAAACCAATCAGAATGGCTTATTTTGAATGACAGTTGCATCAACCAATCATATGATCTCAATTCTGAACTAATTTGCATAAGGGCTATATTTGCTCTCCATAACTTACTGAGGTCCTTCCTAACCCTAGTTTAATTGAAAACCTATAAAACCAGCCACAGATAGTTCATAACAAGAGCATTCTTGACCAATTGTCTTGCTGGTTGATGACTAATGAATGATAGTCCCAGCAAAAGTTGTAAAATAGAGAACTGTTGACTGACAGTACATAAACCAATCAGAATGGCTTATTTTGAATGACAATTGCATCAACCAATCAGATGGTCTCAATTCTAAACTAATTTGCATAAGGGCTTTATTTGCTCTCCATAACTTACTGAGGTCTTTCCTAACCCTAGTTTAATTGAACACCTGCAGAACCAGCCACAGATAGTTGATAACAAGAGCATTCTTGACCAATTGTCTTGCTGGTTGAAGACTAATGCATGATAGTCCCAGCAAAAGTTGTAAAATAGAAAACTGTTGACTGACAGTATATAAACCAATCAGAATGGCTTATTTTGAATGACAGTTGCATCAACCAATCAGATGATCTCAATGCTGAACTAATTTGCATAAGGGCTTTATTTGCTCTCCATAACTTACTGAGGTCCTTCCTAACCCTAGTTTAATTGAAAACCTACAAAACCAGCTACAGATAGTTGATAACAAGAGTATTCTTGACCAATTGTCTTGCTGGTTGAAGACTAATGCATGATAGTCCCAGCAAAAGTTGTAAAATAGAGAAATGTTGACTGACAGTACATAAACCAATCAGAATGGTGTATTTTGAATGACAATTGCATCAACCAATCAGATGGTCTCAATTCTAAACTAATTTGCATAGGGGCTTTATTTGCTCTCCATAACTTACTGAGGTCCTTCCTAACCCTAGTTTAATTGAAAACCTATAAAACCAGCCACAGATAGTTGATAACAAGAGCATTCTTGACCAATTGTCTTGCTGGTTGAAGGCTATTGCGTGATGGTGCCAGCAAAAGTTGTAAAATAGATAACTGTTGACTACATTCTTGACCAATTGTCTTGCTGGTTTAAGACTATTGCATGATGGTCCCAGCAAAAGTTATAAAATAGAAAACTGTTGACTGACAGCACATAAACCAATCAGAATGGCTTATTTTGAATGACAATTGCATCAACCAATCAGATGGTCTCAATTCTAAACTAATTTGCATAAGGGCTTTATTTGCTCTCCATAACTTACTGAGGTCTTTCCTAACCCTAGTTTAATTGAAAACCTACAAAACCAGCCACAGATAGTTGATAACAAGAGCATTCTTGACCAAATGTCTTGCTGGTTGAAGACTAATGCATGATAGTCCCAGCAAAAGTTGTAAAATAGAGAACTGTTGACTGACAGTACATAAACCAATCAGAATGGTGTATTTTGAATGACAATTGCATCAAAAAATCAGATGGTCTCAATTCTAAACTAATTTGCATAAGGGCTTTATTTGCTCTCCATAACTTACTGAGGTCCTTCCTAACCCTAGTTTAATTGAAAACCTATAAAACCAGCCACAGATAGTTCATAACAAGAGCATTCTTGACCAATTGTCTTGCTGGTTGAAGACTATTGCATGATGGTCCCAGCAAAAGTTATAAAATAGAAAACTGTTGACTGACAGCACATAAACCAATCAGAATGGATTATTTTGAATGACAATTGCATCAACCAATCAGATGGTCTTAATTCTAAACTAATTCGCATAAGGGCTTTATTTGCTCTCCATAACTTACTGAGGTCTTTCCTAACCCTAGTTTAATTGAAAACCTACAAAACCAGCCACAGATAGTTGATAACAAGAGCATTCTTGACCAAATGTCTTGCTGGTTGAACACTAATGCATGATAGTCCCAGCAAAAGTTGTAAAATAGAAAACTGTTGACTGACAGTATATAAACCAATCAGAATGGCTTATTTTGAATGACAGTTGCATCAACCAATCAGATGGTCTCAATTCTGAACTAATTTGCATGAGGGCTTTATTTGCTCTCCATAACTTACTGAGGTCCTTCCTAACCCTAGTTTAATTGAAAACCTACAAAACCAGCTACAGATAGTTGATAACAAGAGCATTCTTGACCAATTGTCTTGCTGGTTGAAGACTAATGCATGATAGTCCCAGCAAAAGTTGTAAAATAGAGAACTGTTGACTGACAGTACATAAACCAATCAGAATGGTGTATTTTGAATGACAATTGCATCAAAAAATCAGATGGTCTTAATTCGAAACTAATTTGCATAAGGGCTTTTTTTGCTCTCCATAACTTACTGAGGTCCTTCCTAACCCTAGTTTAATTGAAAACCTACAAAACCAGCCACGGATAGTTGATAACAAGAGCATTCTTGACCAATTGTCTTGCTGGTTGAAGACTAATGCATGATAGTCCCAGCAAAAGTTGTAAAATAGAGAACTTTTGACTGACAGTACATAAACCAATCAGAATGGTGTATTTTGAATGACAATTGCATCAACCAATCAGATGGTCTTAATTCTAAACTAATTTGCATAAGGGCTTTATTTGCTCTCCATAACTTACTGAGGTCCTTCCTAACCCTAGTTTAATTGAAAACCTACAAAACCAGCCACAGATAGTTGATAACAAGAGCATTCTTGACCAATTGTCTTGCTGGTTGAAGACTAATGCATGATAGTCCCAGCAAAAGTTGTAAAATAGAGAACTGTTGACTGACAGTACATAAACCAAACAAAATGGTGTATTTTGAATGACAATTGCATCAACCAATCAGATGGTCTCAATTCTAAACTAATTTGCATAGGGACTTTATTTGCTCTCCATAACTTACTGAGGTCCTTTCTAACCCTAGTTTAATTGAAAACCTATAAAACCAGCCACAGATAGTTGATAACAAGAGCATTCTTGACCAATTGTCTTGCTGGTTGAAGGCTATTGCGTGATGGTGCCAGCAAAAGTTGTAAAATAGAAAACTGTTGACTACATTCTTGACCAATTGTCTTGCTGGTTGAAGACTATTGCATGATGGTCCCAGCAAAAGTTATAAAATAGAAAACTGTTGACTGGCAGCACATAAACCAATCAGAATGGCTTATTTTGAATGACAATTGCATCAACCAATCAGATGGTCTCAATTCTAAACTAATTTGCATAAGGGCTTTATTTGCTCTCCATAACTTACTGAGGTCTTTCCTAACCCTAGTTTAATTGAAAACCTACAAAACCAGCCACAGATAGTTGATAACAAGAGCATTCTTGACCAATTGTCTTGCTTGTTGAAGACTAATGCATGATAGTCCCAGCAAAAGTTGTAAAATAGAAAACTGTTGACTGACAGTACATAAACCAATCAGAATGGCTTATTTTGAATGACAGTTGCATCAACCAATCATATGATCTCAATTCTGAACTAATTTGCATAAGGGCTTTATTTGCTCTTCATAACTTACTGAGGTCCTTCCTCACCCTAGTCTAATAGAACACCTGCAGAACCAGCCACAGATAGTTGATAACAAGAGCATTCTTGACCAATTGTCTTGCTGGTTGAAGACTAATGCATGATAGTCCAAGCAAAAGTTGTAAAATAGAAAACTGTTGACTGACAGTATATAAACCAATCAGAATGGTTTATTTTGAATGACAGTTGCATCAACCAATCAGATGATCTCAATTCTGAACTAATTTGCATAAGGGCTATATTTGCTCTCCATAACTTACTGAGGTCCTTCCTAACCCTAGTTTAATTGAAAACCTACAAAACCAGCCACAGATAGTTGATAACAAGAGCATTCTTGACCAATTGTCTTGCTGGTTGAAGACTAATGCTTGATAGTCCCAGCAAAAGTTGTAAAATAGAGAACTGTTGACTGACAGTACATAAACTAATCAGAATTGCTTATTTTGAATGACAGTTGCATCAACCAATCAGATGGTCTCAATTCTGAACTAATTTGCATAAGGGCTTTATTTGCTCTTTATAACTTACTGAGGTCCTTCCTCACCCTATTTTAATTGAACAACTGCAGAACCAGCCACAGATAGTTGATAACAAGAACATTATTGACCAATTGTCTTGCTGGTTGAAGACTATTGCATGATGGTCCCAGCAAACGTTGTAAAATATGAAACTGTTGACTGATGGTACATAAACCAATCAGAATGGCTTATTTTGAATGACAGTTGCATCAACCAATCAGATGGTCTCAATTCTGAACTAATTTGCATAATGGCTTTATTTGCTCTTCATAACTTACTGAGGTCCTCCCTCACCCTAGTCTTATTGAACACCTGCAGAACCAGCCACAGATAGTTGATAACAAGAACATTCTTGACCAATTGTCTTGCTGGTTGAAGGCTATTGCGTGATGGTGCCAGCAAAAGTTATAAAATAGAAAACTGTTGACTACATTCTTGACCAATTGTCTTGCTGGTAGAAGATTATTGCATGATGGTCCCAGCAAAAGTTATAAAATAGAAAACTGTTGACTGACAGCACATAAACCAATCAGAATGGCTTATTTTGAATGACAATTGCATCAACCAATCAGATGGTCTCAATTCTAAACTAATTTGCATAAGGGCTTTATTTGCTCTCCATAACTTACTGAGGTCCTTCCTAACCCTAGTTTAATTGAAAACCTACAAAACCAGCCACAGATAGTTGATAACAAGAGCATTCTTGACCAATTGTCTTGCTGGTTGAAGACTAATGCATGGTACTCCCAGCAAAAGTTTTAAAATAGAAAACTGTTGACTGACAGTACATGAACCAATCAGAATGGCTTATTTTGAATGACAGTTGCATCAACCAATCATATAATCTCAATTCTGAACCAATTTGCATACGGGCTTTATTTGCTCTTCATAACTTACTGAGGTCCTTCCTCACCCTAGTCTAATTGAACACCTGCAGAACCAGCCACAGATAGTTCATAACAAGAGCATTCTTGACCAATTGTCTTGCTGGTTGAAGACTAATGAATGATAGTCCCAGCAAAAGTTGTAAAATAGAGAACTGTTGACTGACAGTACATAAACCAATCAGAATGGCTTATTTTGAATGACAATTGCATCAACCAATCAGATGGTCTCAATTCTAAACTAATTTGCATAAGGGCTTTATTTGCTCTCCATAACTTACTGAGGTCTTTCCTAACCCTAGTTTAATTGAACACCTGCAGAACCAGCCACAGATAGTTGATAACAAGAGCATTCTTGACCAATTGTCTTGCTGGTTGAAGACTAATGCATGATAGTCCCAGCAAAAGTTGTAAAATAGAAAACTGTTGACTGACAGTATATAAACCAATCAGAATGGCTTATTTTGAATGACAGTTGCATCAACCAATCAGATGATCTCAATTCTGAACTAATTTGCATAAGGGCTTTATTTGCTCTCCATAACTTACTAAGGTCCTTCCTAACCCTAGTTTAATTGAAAACCTACAAAACCAGCTACAGATAGTTGATAACAAGAGCATTCTTGACCAATTGTCTTGCTGGTTGAAGACTAATGCATGATAGTCCCAGCAAAAGTTGTAAAATAGAGAACTGTTGACTGACAGTACATAAACCAATCAGAATGGTGTATTTTGAATGACAATTGCATCAACCAATCAGATGGTCTCAATTCTAAACTAATTTGCATAGGGGCTTTATTTGCTCTCCATAACTTACTGAGGTCCTTCCTAACCCTAGTTTAATTGAAAACCTATAAAACCAGCCACAGATAGTTGATAACAAGAGCATTCTTGACCAATTGTCTTGCTGGTTGAAGGCTATTGCGTGATGGTGCCAGCAAAAGTTGTAAAATAGAAAACTGTTGACTACATTCTTGACCAATTGTCTTGCTGGTTGAAGACTATTGCATGATGGTCCCAGCAAAAGTTATAAAATAGAAAACTGTTGACTGACAGCACATAAACCAATCAGAATGGCTTATTTTGAATGACAATTGCATCAACCAATCAGATGGTCTCAATTCTAAACTAATTTGCATAAGGGCTTTATTTGCTCTCCATAACTTACTGAGGTCTTTCCTAACCCTAGTTTAATTGAAAACCTACAAAACCAGCCACAGATAGTTGATAACAAGAGCATTCTTGACCAAATGTCTTGCTGGTTGAAGACTAATGCATGATAGTCCCAGCAAAAGTTGTAAACTAGAAAACTGTTGACTGACAGTATATAAACCAATCAGAATGGCTTATTTTGAATGACAGTTGCATCAACCAATCAGATGATCTCAATTCTGAACTAATTTGCATAAGGGCTTTATTTGCTCTCCATAACTTACTGAGGTCCTTCCTAACCCTAGTTTAATTGAAAACCTACAAAACCATCCACAGATAGTTGATAACAAGAGCATTCTTGACCAATTGTCTTGCTGGTTGAAGACTAATGCATGATAGTCCCAGCAAAAGTTGTAAAATAGAGAACTGTTGACTGACAGTACATAAAACAATCAGAATGGCTTATTTTGAATGACAATTGCATCAACCAATCAGATGGTCTCAATTCTAAACCAATTTGCATAAGGGCTTTATTTGCTCTCCATAACTTACTGAGGTCTTTCCTAACCCTAGTTTATTTGAACACCTGCAGAACCAGCCACAGATAGTTGATAACAAGAGCATTCTTGACCAATTGTCTTGCTGGTTGAAGACTAATGCATGATAGTCCCAGCAAAAGTTGTAAAATAGAAAACTGTTGACTGACAGTATATAAACCAATCAGAATTCCTTATTTTGAATGACAGTTGCATCAACCAATCAGATGATCTCAATTCTGAACTAATTTGCATAAGGGCTTTATTTGCTCTCCATAACTTACTGAGGTCCTTCCTAACCCTAGTTTAATTGAAAACCTACAAAACCATCCACAGATAGTTGATTACAAGAGCATTCTTGACCAATTGTCTTGCTGGTTGAAGACTAATGCATGATAGTCCCAGCAAAAGTTGTAAAATAGAGAACAGTTGACTGACAGTACATAAACCAATCAGAATGGTGTATTTTGAATGACAATTGCATCAACCAATCAGATGGTCTTAATTCTAAACTAATTTGCATAAGGGCTTTATTTGCTCTCCATAACTTACTGAGGTCCTTCCTAACCCTAGTTTAATTGAAAACCTACAAAACCAGCCACAGATAGTTGATAACAAGAGCATTCTTGACCAATTGTATTGCTGGTTGAAGACTAATGCATGATAGTCCCAGCAAAAGTTGTAAAATAGAGAACTTTTGACTGACAGTACATAAACCAATCAGAATGGTGTATTTTGAATGACAATTGCATCAACCAATCAGATGGTCTTAATTCTAAACTAATTTGCATAAGGGCTTTATTTGCTCTCCATAACTTACTGAGGTCCTTCCTAACCCTAGTTTAATTGAAAACCTACAAAACCAGCCACAGATAGTTGATAACAAGAGCATTCTTGACCAATTGTCTTGCTGGTTGAAGACTAATGCATGATAGTCCCAGCAAAAGTTGTAAAATAGAGAACTGTTGACTGACAGTACATAAACCAAACAAAATGGTGTATTTTGAATGACAATTGCATCAACCAATCAGATGGTCTCAATTCTAAACTAATTTGCATAGGGACTTTATTTGCTCTCCATAACTTACTGAGGTCCTTCCTAACCCTAGTTTAATTGAAAACCTATAAAACCAGCCACAGATAGTTGATAACAAGAGCATTCTTGACCAATTGTCTTGCTGGTTGAAGGCTATTGCGTGATGGTGCCAGCAAAAGTTGTAAAATAGAAAACTGTTGACTACATTCTTGACCAATTGTCTTGCTGGTTGAAGACTATTGCATGATGGTCCCAGCAAAAGTTATAAAATAGAAAACTGTTGACTGGCAGCACATAAACCAATCAGAATGGCTTATTTTGAATGACAATTGCATCAACCAATCAGATGGTCTCAATTCTAAACTAATTTGCATAAGGGCTTTATTTGCTCTCCATAACTTACTGAGGTCTTTCCTAACCCTAGTTTAATTGAAAACCTACAAAACCAGCCACAGATAGTTGATAACAAGAGCATTCTTGACCAATTGTCTTGCTTGTTGAAGACTAATGCATGATAGTCCCAGCAAAAGTTGTAAAATAGAAAACTGTTGACTGACAGTACATAAACCAATCAGAATGGCTTATTTTGAATGACAGTTGCATCAACCAATCATATGATCTCAATTCTGAACTAATTTGCATAAGGGCTTTATTTGCTCTTCATAACTTACTGAGGTCCTTCCTCACCCTAGTCTAATAGAACACCTGCAGAACCAGCCACAGATAGTTGATAACAAGAGCATTCTTGACCAATTGTCTTGCTGGTTGAAGACTAATGCATGATAGTCCAAGCAAAAGTTGTAAAATAGAAAACTGTTGACTGACAGTATATAAACCAATCAGAATGGTTTATTTTGAATGACAGTTGCATCAACCAATCAGATGATCTCAATTCTGAACTAATTTGCATAAGGGCTATATTTGCTCTCCATAACTTACTGAGGTCCTTCCTAACCCTAGTTTAATTGAAAACCTACAAAACCAGCCACAGATAGTTGATAACAAGAGCATTCTTGACCAATTGTCTTGCTGGTTGAAGACTAATGCTTGATAGTCCCAGCAAAAGTTGTAAAATAGAGAACTGTTGACTGACAGTACATAAACTAATCAGAATGGCTTATTTTGAATGACAGTTGCATCAACCAATCAGATGGTCTCAATTCTGAACTAATTTGCATAAGGGCTTTATTTGCTCTTTATAACTTACTGAGGTCCTTCCTCACCCTATTTTAATTGAACAACTGCAGAACCAGCCACAGATAGTTGATAACAAGAACATTATTGACCAATTGTCTTGCTGGTTGAAGACTATTGCATGATGGTCCCAGCAAACGTTGTAAAATAGGAAACTGTTGACTGATGGTACATAAACCAATCAGAATGGCTTATTTTGAATGACAGTTGCATCAACCAATCAGATGGTCTCAATTCTGAACTAATTTGCATAATGGCTTTATTTGCTCTTCATAACTTACTGAGGTCCTCCCTCACCCTAGTCTTATTGAACACCTGCAGAACCAGTAACAGATAGTTGATAACAAGAACATTCTTGACCAATTGTCTTGCTGGTTGAAGGCTATTGCGTGATGGTGCCAGCAAAAGTTATAAAATAGAAAACTGTTGACTACATTCTTGACCAATTGTCTTGCTGGTAGAAGATTATTGCATGATGGTCCCAGCAAAAGTTATAAAATAGAAAACTGTTGACTGACAGCACATAAACCAATCAGAATGGCTTATTTTGAATGACAATTGCATCAACCAATCAGATGGTCTCAATTCTAAACTAATTTGCATAAGGGCTTTATTTGCTCTCCATAACTTACTGAGGTCCTTCCTAACCCTAGTTTAATTGAAAACCTACAAAACCAGCCACAGATAGTTGATAACAAGAGCATTCTTGACCAATTGTCTTGCTGGTTGAAGACTAATGCATGGTACTCCCAGCAAAAGTTTTAAAATAGAAAACTGTTGACTGACAGTACATGAACCAATCAGAATGGCTTATTTTGAATGACAGTTGCATCAACCAATCATATAATCTCAATTCTGAACCAATTTGCATACGGGCTTTATTTGCTCTTCATAACTTACTGAGGTCCTTCCTCACCCTAGTCTAATTGAACACCTGCAGAACCAGCCACAGATAGTTCATAACAAGAGCATTCTTGACCAATTGTCTTGCTGGTTGAAGACTAATGAATGATAGTCCCAGCAAAAGTTGTAAAATAGAGAACTGTTGACTGACAGTACATAAACCAATCAGAATGGCTTATTTTGAATGACAATTGCATCAACCAATCAGATGGTCTCAATTCTAAACTAATTTGCATAAGGGCTTTATTTGCTCTCCATAACTTACTGAGGTCTTTCCTAACCCTAGTTTAATTGAACACCTGCAGAACCAGCCACAGATAGTTGATAACAAGAGCATTCTTGACCAATTGTCTTGCTGGTTGAAGACTAATGCATGATAGTCCCAGCAAAAGTTGTAAAATAGAGAACTGTTGACTGACAGTACATAAACCAATCAGAATGGTGTATTTTGAATGACAATTGCATCAACCAATCAGATGGTCTCAATTCTAAACTAATTTGCATAGGGGCTTTATTTGCTCTCCATAACTTACTGAGGTCCTTCCTAACCCTAGTTTAATTGAAAACCTATAAAACCAGCCACAGATAGTTGATAACAAGAGCATTCTTGACCAATTGTCTTGCTGGTTGAAGGCTATTGCGTGATGGTGCCAGCAAAAGAAGTAAAATAGAAAACTGTTGACTACATTCTTGACCAATTGTCTTGCTGGTTGAAGACTATTGCATGATGGTCCCAGCAAAAGTTATAAAATAGAAAACTGTTGACTGACAGCACATAAACCAATCAGAATGGCTTATTTTGAATGACAATTGCATCAACCAATCAGATGGTCTCAATTCTAAACTAATTTGCATAAGGGCTTTATTTGCTCTCCATAACTTACTGAGGTCTTTCCTAACCCTAGTTTAATTGAAAACCTACAAAACCAGCCACAGATAGTTGATAACAAGAGCATTCTTGACCAAATGTCTTGCTGGTTGAAGACTAATGCATGATAGTCCCAGCAAAAGTTGTAAACTAGAAAACTGTTGACTGACAGTATATAAACCAATCAGAATGGCTTATTTTGAATGACAGTTGCATCAACCAATCAGATGATCTCAATTCTGAACTAATTTGCATAAGGGCTTTATTTGCTCTCCATAACTTACTGAGGTCCTTCCTAACCCTAGTTTAATTGAAAACCTACAAAACCATCCACAGATAGTTGATAACAAGAGCATTCTTGACCAATTGTCTTGCTGGTTGAAGACTAATGCATGATAGTCCCAGCAAAAGTTGTAAAATAGAGAACTGTTGACTGACAGTACATAAACCAATCAGAATGGTGTATTTTGAATGACAATTGCATCAAAAAATCAGATTTTCTTAATTCTAAACTAATCTGCATAAGGGCTTTATTTGCTCTCCATAACTTACTGAGGTCCTTCCTAACCCTAGTTTAATTGAAAACCTACAAAACCAGCCACAGATAGTTGATAACAAGAGCATTCTTGACCAATTGTCTTGCTGGTTGAAGACTAATGCATGATAGTCCCAGCAAAAGTTGTAAAATAGAGAACTGTTGACTGACAGTACATAAAACAATCAGAATGGCTTATTTTGAATGACAATTGCATCAACCAATCAGATGGTCTCAATTCTAAACCAATTTGCATAAGGGCTTTATTTGCTCTCCATAACTTACTGAGGTCTTTCCTAACCCTAGTTTATTTGAACACCTGCAGAACCAGCCACAGATAGTTGATAACAAGAGCATTCTTGACCAATTGTCTTGCTGGTTGAAGACTAATGCATGATAGTCCCAGCAAAAGTTGTAAAATAGAAAACTGTTGACTGACAGTATATAAACCAATCAGAATTCCTTATTTTGAATGACAGTTGCATCAACCAATCAGATGATCTCAATTCTGAACTAATTTGCATAAGGGCTTTATTTGCTCTCCATAACTTACTGAGGTCCTTCCTAACCCTAGTTTAATTGAAAACCTACAAAACCATCCACAGATAGTTGATTACAAGAGCATTCTTGACCAATTGTCTTGCTGGTTGAAGACTAATGCATGATAGTCCCAGCAAAAGTTGTAAAATAGAGAACAGTTGACTGACAGTACATAAACCAATCAGAATGGTGTATTTTGAATGACAATTGCATCAACCAATCAGATGGTCTTAATTCTAAACTAATTTGCATAAGGGCTTTATTTGCTCTCCATAACTTACTGAGGTCCTTCCTAACCCTAGTTTAATTGAAAACCTACAAAACCAGCCACAGATAGTTGATAACAAGAGCATTCTTGACCAATTGTCTTGCTGGTTGAAGACTAATGCATGATAGTCCCAGCAAAAGTTGTAAAATAGAGAACTGTTGACTGACAGTACATAAACCAATCAGAATGGCTTATTTTGAATGACAATTGCATCAACCAAACAGATGGTCTCAATTCTAAACTAATTTGCATAAGGGCTTTATTTGCTCTCCATAACTTACTGAGGTCTTTCCTAACCCTAGTTTAATTGAACACCTGCAGAACCAGCCACAGATAGTTGATAACAAGAGCATTCTTGACCAATTGTCTTGCTGGTTGAAGACTAATGCATGATAGTCCCAGCAAAAGTTGTAAAATAGAAAACTGTTGACTGACAGTATATAAACCAATCAGAATTCCTTATTTTGAATGACAGTTGCATCAACCAATCAGATGATCTCAATTCTGAACTAATTTGCATAAGGGCTTTATTTGCTCTCCATAACTTACTGAGGTCCATCCTAACCCTAGTTTAATTGAAAACCTACAAAACCATCCACAGATAGTTGATTACAAGAGCATTCTTGACCAATTGTCTTGCTGGTTGAAGACTAATGCATGATAGTCCCAGCAAAAGTTGTAAAATAGAGAACAGTTGACTGACAGTACATAAACCAATCAGAATGGTGTATTTTGAATGACAATTGCATCAACCAATCAGATGGTCTTAATTCTAAACTAATTTGCATAAGGGCTTTATTTGCTCTCCATAACTTACTGAGGTCCTTCCTAACCCTAGTTTAATTGAAAACCTACAAAACCAGCCACAGATAGTTGATAACAAGAGCATTCTTGACCAATTGTCTTGCTGGTTGAAGACTAATGCATGATAGTCCCAGCAAAAGTTGTAAAATAGAGAACTGTTGACTGACAGTACATAAACCAATCAGAATGGTGTATTTTGAATGACAATTGCATCAACCAATCAGATGGTCTCAATTCTGAACTAATTTGCATAATGGCTTTATTTGCTCTTCATAACTTACTGAGGTCCTTCCTCACCCTAGTCTTATTGAACACCTGCAGAACCAGCCACAGATAGTTGATAACAAGAACATTCTTGACCAATTGTCTTGCTGGTTGAAGGCTATTGCGTGATGGTGCCAGCAAAAGTTGTAAAATAGAAAACTGTTGACTACATTCTTGATCAATTGTCTTGCTGGTAGAAGACTATTGCATGATGGTCCCAGCAAAAGTTATAAAATAGAAAACTGTTGACTGACAGCACATAAACCAATCAGAATGGCTTATTTTGAATGTCAATTGCATCAACCAATCAGATGGTCTCAATTCTAAACTAATTTGCATAAGGGCTTTATTTGCTCTCCATAACTTACTGAGGTCCTTCCTAACCCTAGTTTAATTGAAAACCTACCAAACCAGCCACAGATAGTTGATAACAAGAGCATTTTTGACCAATTGTCTTGCTGGTTGAAGACTAATGCATGATAGTCCCAGCAAAAGTTGTAAAATAGAAAACTGTTGACTGACAGTATATAAACCAATCAGAATGGCTTATTTTGAATGACAGTTGCATCAACCAATCAGATGATCTCAATTCTGAACTAATTTGCATAAGGGCTTTATTTGCTCTCCATAACTTACTGAGGTCCTTCCTAACCCTAGTTTAATTGAAAACCTACAAAACCAGCCACAGATAGTTGATAACAAGAGCATTATTGACCAAATGTCTTGCTGGTTGAAGACTAATGCATGATAGTCCCAGCAAAAGTTGTAAAATAGAGAACTGTTGACTGACAGTACATAAACCAATCAGAATGGCTTATTTTGAATGACAATTGCATCAACCAATCAGATGGTCTTAATTCTAAACTAATTTGCATAAGGGCTTTATTTGCTCTCCATAACTTACTGAGGTCCTTCCTAACCCTAGTTTAATTGAAAACCTACAAAATCAGCCACAGATAGTTAATAACAAGAGCATTATTGACCAATTGTCTTGCTGGTTGAAGGCTAATGCGTGATGGTCCCAGCAAAAGTTGTAAAATAGAGAACTGTTGACTGACAGTACATAAACCAATCAGAATGGTGTATTTTGAATGACAATTGCATCAAAAAATCAGATGATCTAAATTCTAAACTAATTTGCATAAGGGCTTTATTTGCTCTCCATAACTTACTGAGGTCCTTCCTAACCCTAGTTTAATTGAAAACCTACAAAACCAGCCACAGATAGTTGATAACAAGAGCATTCTTGACCAATTGTCTTGCTGGTTGAAGACTAATGCATGATAGTCCCAGCAAAAGTTGTAAAATAGAGAACTGTTGACTGACAGTACATAAACCAATCAGAATGGTGTATTTTGAATGACAATTGCATCAACCAATCAGATGGTCTCAATTCTAAACTAATTTGCATAAGGGCTTTATTTGCTCTCCATAACTTACTGAGGTCCTTCCTAACCCTAGTTTAATTGAAAACCTATAAAACCAGCCACAGATAGTTCATAACAAGAGCATTCTTGACCAATTGTCTTGCTGGTTGAAGACTAATGAATGATAGTCCCAGCAAAAGTTGTAAAATAGAGAACTGTTGACTGACAGTACATAAACCAATCAGAATGGCTTATTTTGAATGACAATTGCATCAACCAATCAGATGGTCTCAATTCTAAACTAATTTGCATAAGGGCTTTATTTGCTCTCCATAACTTACTGAGGTCTTTCCTAACCCTAGTTTAATTGAACACCTGCAGAACCAGCCACAGATAGTTGATAACAAGAGCATTCTTGACCAATTGTCTTGCTGGTTGAAGACTAATGCATGATAGTCCCAGCAAAAGTTGTAAAATAGAGAACTTTTGACTGACAGTACATAAACCAATCAGAATGGTGTATTTTGAATGACAATTGCATCAACCAATCAGATGGTCTTAATTCTAAACTAATTTGCATAAGGGCTTTATTTGCTCTCCATAACTTACTGAGGTCCTTCCTAACCCTAGTTTAATTGAAAACCTACAAAACCAGCCACAGATAGTTGATAACAAGAGCATTCTTGACCAATTGTCTTGCTGGTTGAAGACTAATGCATGATAGTCCCAGCAAAAGTTGTAAAATAGAGAACTGTTGACTGACAGTACATAAACCAAACAAAATGGTGTATTTTGAATGACAATTGCATCAACCAATCAGATGGTCTCAATTCTAAACTAATTTGCATAGGGACTTTATTTGCTCTCCATAACTTACTGAGGTCCTTCCTAACCCTAGTTTAATTGAAAACCTATAAAACCAGCCACAGATAGTTGATAACAAGAGCATTCTTGACCAATTGTCTTGCTGGTTGAAGGCTATTGCGTGATGGTGCCAGCAAAAGTTGTAAAATAGAAAACTGTTGACTACATTCTTGACCAATTGTCTTGCTGGTTGAAGACTATTGCATGATGGTCCCAGCAAAAGTTATAAAATAGAAAACTGTTGACTGGCAGCACATAAACCAATCAGAATGGCTTATTTTGAATGACAATTGCATCAACCAATCAGATGGTCTCAATTCTAAACTAATTTGCATAAGGGCTTTATTTGCTCTCCATAACTTACTGAGGTCTTTCCTAAACCTAGTTTAATTGAAAACCTACAAAACCAGCCACAGATAGTTGATAACAAGAGCATTCTTGACCAATTGTCTTGCTTGTTGAAGACTAATGCATGATAGTCCCAGCAAAAGTTGTAAAATAGAAAACTGTTGACTGACAGTACATAAACCAATCAGAATGGCTTATTTTGAATGACAGTTGCATCAACCAATCATATGATCTCAATTCTGAACTAATTTGCATAAGGGCTTTATTTGCTCTTCATAACTTACTGAGGTCCTTCCTCACCCTAGTCTAATAGAACACCTGCAGAACCAGCCACAGATAGTTGATAACAAGAGCATTCTTGACCAATTGTCTTGCTGGTTGAAGACTAATGCTTGATAGTCCCAGCAAAAGTTGTAAAATAGAGAACTGTTGACTGACAGTACATAAACTAATCAGAATGGCTTATTTTGAATGACAGTTGCATCAACCAATCAGATGGTCTCAATTCTGAACTAATTTGCATAAGGGCTTTATTTGCTCTTTATAACTTACTGAGGTCCTTCCTCACCCTATTTTAATTGAACAACTGCAGAACCAGCCACAGATAGTTGATAACAAGAACATTATTGACCAATTGTCTTGCTGGTTGAAGACTATTGCATGATGGTCCCAGCAAACGTTGTAAAATAGGAAACTGTTGACTGATGGTACATAAACCAATCAGAATGGCTTATTTTGAATGACAGTTGCATCAACCAATCAGATGGTCTCAATTCTGAACTAATTTGCATAATGGCTTTATTTGCTCTTCATAACTTACTGAGGTCCTCCCTCACCCTAGTCTTATTGAACACCTGCAGAACCAGCCACAGATAGTTGATAACAAGAACATTCTTGACCAATTGTCTTGCTGGTTGAAGGCTATTGCGTGATGGTGCCAGCAAAAGTTATAAAATAGAAAACTGTTGACTACATTCTTGACCAATTGTCTTGCTGGTAGAAGATTATTGCATGATGGTCCCAGCAAAAGTTATAAAATAGAAAACTGTTGACTGACAGCACATAAACCAATCAGAATGGCTTATTTTGAATGACAATTGCATCAACCAATCAGATGGTCTCAATTCTAAACTAATTTGCATAAGGGCTTTATTTGCTCTCCATAACTTACTGAGGTCCTTCCTAACCCTAGTTTAATTGAAAACCTACAAAACCAGCCACAGATAGTTGATAACAAGAGCATTCTTGACCAATTGTCTTGCTGGTTGAAGACTAATGCATGGTACTCCCAGCAAAAGTTGTAAAATAGAAAACTGTTGACTGACAGTACATGAACCAATCAGAATGGCTTATTTTGAATGACAGTTGCATCAACCAATCATATAATCTCAATTCTGAACCAATTTGCATACGGGCTTTATTTGCTCTTCATAACTTACTGAGGTCCTTCCTCACCCTAGTCTAATTGAACACCTGCAGAACCAGCCACAGATAGTTCATAACAAGAGCATTCTTGACCAATTGTCTTGCTGGTTGAAGACTAATGAATGATAGTCCCAGCAAAAGTTGTAAAATAGAGAACTGTTGACTGACAGTACATAAACCAATCAGAATGGCTTATTTTGAATGACAATTGCATCAACCAATCAGATGGTCTCAATTCTAAACTAATTTGCATAAGGGCTTTATTTGCTCTCCATAACTTACTGAGGTCCTTCCTCACCCTAGTCTAATAGAACACCTGCAGAACCAGCCACAGATAGTTGATAACAAGAGCATTCTTGACCAATTGTCTTGCTGGTTGAAGACTAATGCATGATAGTCCAAGCAAAAGTTGTA
Source organism: Crinia signifera (assembly GCF_055691185.1). Lineage (NCBI taxonomy): Eukaryota > Metazoa > Chordata > Amphibia > Anura > Myobatrachidae > Crinia > Crinia signifera. Next base: position 113,165,389 of record NC_139219.1, on the reverse strand, counting down.
AAATAGAAAACTGTTGACTGACAGTATATAAACCAATCAGAATGGTTTATTTTGAATGACAGTTGCATCAACCAATCAGATGATCTCAATTCTGAACTAATTTGCATAAGGGCTATATTTGCTCTCCATAACTTACTGAGGTCCTTCCTAACCCTAGTTTAATTGAAAACCTACAAAACCAGTCACAGATAGTTGATAACAAGAGCATTCTTGACCAATTGTCTTGCTGGTTGAAGACTAATGCTTGATAGTCCCAGCAAAAGTTGTAAAATAGAGAACTGTTGACTGACAGTACATAAACTAATCAGAATGGCTTATTTTGAATGACAGTTGCATCAACCAATCAGATGGTCTCAATTCTGAACTAATTTGCATAAGGGCTTTATTTGCTCTTTATAACTTACTGAGGTCCTTCCTCACCCTATTTTAATTGAACAACTGCAGAACCAGCCACAGATAGTTGATAACAAGAACATTATTGACCAATTGTCTTGCTGGTTGAAGACTATTGCATGATGGTCCCAGCAAACGTTGTAAAATAGGAAACTGTTGACTGATGGTACTTAAACCAATCAGAATGGCTTATTTTGAATGACAGTTGCATCAACCAATCAGATGGTCTTAATTCTGAACTAATTTGCATAATGGCTTTATTTGCTCTTCATAACTTACTGAGGTCCTCCCTCACCCTAGTCTTATTGAACACCTGCAGAACCAGCCACAGATAGTTGATAACAAGAACATTCTTGACCAATTGTCTTGCTGGTTGAAGGCTATTGCGTGATGGTGCCAGCAAAAGTTATAAAATAGAAAACTGTTGACTACATTCTTGACCAATTGTCTTGCTGGTAGAAGATTATTGCATGATGGTCCCAGCAAAAGTTATAAAATAGAAAACTGTTGACTGACAGCACATAAACCAATCAGAATGGCTTATTTTGAATGACAATTGCATCAACCAATCAGATGGTCTCAATTCTAAACTAATTTGCATAAGGGCTTTATTTGCTCTCCATAACTTACTGAGGTCCTTCCTAACCCTAGTTTAATTGAAAACCTACAAAACCAGCCACAGATAGTTGATAACAAGAGCATTCTTGACCAATTGTCTTGCTGGTTGAAGACTAATGCATGGTACCCCCAGCAAAAGTTGTAAAATAGAAAACTGTTGACTGACAGTACATGAACCAATCAGAATGGCTTATTTTGAATGACAGTTGCATCAACCAATCATATAATCTCAATTCTGAACCATTTTGCATACGGGCTTTATTTGCTCTTCATAACTTACTGAGGTCCTTCCTCACCCTAGTCTAATTGAACACCTGCAGAACCAGCCACAGATAGTTCATAACAAGAGCATTCTTGACCAATTGTCTTGCTGGTTGAAGACTAATGAATGATAGTCCCAGCAAAAGTTGTAAAATAGAGAACTGTTGACTGACAGTACATAAACCAATCAGAATGGCTTATTTTGAATGGCAATTGCATCAACCAATCAGATGGTCTCAATTCTAAACTAATTTGCATAAGGGCTTTATTTGCTCTCCATAACTTACTGAGGTCTTTCCTAACCCTAGTTTAATTGAACACCTGCAGAACCAGCCACAGATAGTTGATAACAAGAGCATTCTTGACCAATTGTCTTGCTGGTTGAAGACTAATGCATGATAGTCCCAGCAAAAGTTGTAAAATAGAAAACTGTTGACTGACAGTATATAAACCAATCAGAATGGCTTATTTTGAATGACAGTTGCATCAACCAATCAGATGATCTCAATTCTGAACTAATTTGCATAAGGGCTTTATTTGCTCTCCATAACTTACTAAGGTCCTTCCTAACCCTAGTTTAATTGAAAACCTACAAAACCAGCTACAGATAGTTGATAACAAGAGCATTCTTGACCAATTGTCTTGCTGGTTGAAGACTAATGCATGATAGTCCCAGCAAAAGTTGTAAAATAGAGAACTGTTGACTGACAGTACATAAACCAATCAGAATGGTGTATTTTGAATGACAATTGCATCAACCAATCAGATGGTCTCAATTCTAAACTAATTTGCATAAGGGCTTTATTTGCTCTCCATAACTTACTGAGGTCCTTCCTAACCCTAGTTTAATTGAAAACCTGTAAAACCAGCCACAGATAGTTGATAACAAGAGCATTCTTGACCAATTGTCTTGCTGGTTGAAGGCTATTGTGTGATGGTGCCAGCAAAAGTTATAAAATAGAAAACTGTTGACTACATTCTTGACCAATTGTCTTGCTGGTAGAAGATTATTGCATGATGGTCCCAGCAAAAGTTATAAAATAGAAAACTGTTGACTGACAGCACATAAACCAATCAGAATGGCTTATTTTGAATGACAATTGCATCAACCAATCAGATGGTCTCAATTCTAAACTAATTTGCATAAGGGCTTTATTTGCTCTCCATAACTTACTGAGGTCCTTCCTAACCCTAGTTTAATTGAAAACCTACAAAACCAGCCACAGATAGTTGATAACAAGAGCATTCTTGACCAATTGTCTTGCTGGTTGAAGACTAATGCATGGTACTCCCAGCAAAAGTTGTAAACTAGAAAACTGTTGACTGACAGTACATGAACCAATCAGAATGGCTTATTTTGAATGACAGTTGCATCAACCAATCATATAATCTCAATTCTGAACCATTTTGCATACGGGCTTTATTTGCTCTTCATAACTTACTGAGGTCCTTCCTCACCCTAGTCTAATTGAACACCTGCAGAACCAGCCACAGATAGTTCATAACAAGAGCATTCTTGACCAATTGTCTTGCTGGTTGAAGACTAATGAATGATAGTCCCAGCAAAAGTTGTAAAATAGAGAACTGTTGACTGACAGTACATAAACCAATCAGAATGGCTTATTTTGAATGACAATTGCATCAACCAATCAGATGGTCTCAATTCTAAACTAATTTGCATAAGGGCTTTATTTGCTCTCCATAACTTACTGAGGTCTTTCCTAACCCTAGTTTAATTCAACACTTGCAGAACCAGCCACAGATAGTTGATAACAAGAGCATTCTTGACCAATTGTCTTGCTGGTTGAAGACTAATGCATGATAGTCCCAGCAAAAGTTGTAAAATAGAAAACTGTTGACTGACAGTATATAAACCAATCAGAATGGCTTATTTTGAATGACAGTTGCATCAACCAATCAGATGATCTCAATTCTGAACTAATTTGCATAAGGGCTTTATTTGCTCTCCATAACTTACTAAGGTCCTTCCTAACCCTAGTTTAATTGAAAACCTACAAAACCAGCTACAGATAGTTGATAACAAGAGCATTCTTGACCAATTGTCTTGCTGGTTGAAGACTAATGCATGATAGTCCCAGCAAAAGTTGTAAAATAGAGAACTGTTGACTGACAGTACATAAACCAATCAGAATGGTGTATTTTGAATGACAATTGCATCAACCAATCAGATGGTCTCAATTCTAAACTAATTTGCATAAGGGCTTTATTTGCTCTCCATAACTTACTGAGGTCCTTCCTAACCCTAGTTTAATTGAAAACCTATAAAACCAGCCACAGATAGTTGATAACAAGAGCATTCTTGACCAATTGTCTTGCTGGTTGAAGGCTATTGCGTGATGGTGCCAGCAAAAGTTGTAAAATAGAAAACTGTTGACTACATTCTTGACCAATTGTCTTGCTGGTTGAAGACTATTGCATGATGGTCCCAGCAAAAGTTATAAAATAGAAAACTGTTGACTGACAGCACATAAACCAATCAGAATGGCTTATTTTGAATGACAATTGCATCAACCAATCAGATGGTCTCAATTCTAAACTAATTTGCATAAGGGCTTTATTTGCTCTCCATAACTTACTGAGGTCTTTCCTAACCCTAGTTTAATTGAAAACCTACAAAACCAGCCACAGATAGTTGATAACAAGAGCATTCTTGACCAAATGTCTTGCTGGTTGAAGACTAATGCATGATAGTCCCAGCAAAAGTTGTAAACTAGAAAACTGTTGACTGACAGTATATAAACCAATCAGAATGGCTTATTTTGAATGACAGTTGCATCAACCAATCAGATGATCTCAATTCTGAACTAATTTGCATAAGGGCTTTATTTGCTCTCCATAACTTACTGAGGTCCTTCCTAACCCTAGTTTAATTGAAAACCTACAAAACCATCCACAGATAGTTGATAACAAGAGCATTCTTGACCAATTGTCTTGCTGGTTGAAGACTAATGCATGATAGTCCCAGCAAAAGTTGTAAAATAGAGAACTGTTGACTGACAGTACATAAACCAATCAGAATGGTGTATTTTGAATGACAATTGCATCAAAAAATCAGATTTTCTTAATTCTAAACTAATCTGCATAAGGGCTTTATTTGCTCTCCATAACTTACTAAGGTCCTTCCTAACCCTAGTTTAATTGAAAACCTATTAAACCAGCCACAGATAGTTGATAACAAGAGCATTATTGACCAATTGTCTTGCTGGTTGAAGACTATTGCATGATGGTCCCAGCAAACGTTGTAAAATAGGAAACTGTTGACTGATGGTACATAAACCAATCAGAATGGCTTATTTTGAATGACAGTTGCATCAACCAATCAGATGGTCTCAATTCTGAACTAATTTGCATAATGGCTTTATTTGCTCTTCATAACTTACTGAGGTCCTCCCTCACCCTAGTCTTATTGAACACCTGCAGAACCAGCCACAGATAGTTGATAACAAGAACATTCTTGACCAATTGTCTTGCTGGTTGAAGGCTATTGCGTGATGGTGCCAGCAAAAGTTATAAAATAGAAAACTGTTGACTACATTCTTGACCAATTGTCTTGCTGGTAGAAGATTATTGCATGATGGTCCCAGCAAAAGTTATAAAATAGAAAACTGTTGACTGACAGCACATAAACCAATCAGAATGGCTTATTTTGAATGACAATTGCATCAACCAATCAGATGGTCTCAATTCTAAACTAATTTGCATAAGGGCTTTATTTGCTCTCCATAACTTACTGAGGTCCTTCCTAACCCTAGTTTAATTGAAAACCTACAAAACCAGCCACAGATAGTTGATAACAAGAGCATTCTTGACCAATTGTCTTGCTGGTTGAAGACTAATGCATGGTACTCCCAGCAAAAGTTGTAAAATAGAAAACTGTTGACTGACAGTACATGAACCAATCAGAATGGCTTATTTTGAATGACAGTTGCATCAACCAATCATATAATCTCAATTCTGAACCAATTTGCATACGGGCTTTATTTGCTCTTCATAACTTACTGAGGTCCTTCCTCACCCTAGTCTAATTGAACACCTGCAGAACCAGCCACAGATAGTTCATAACAAGAGCATTCTTGACCAATTGTCTTGCTGGTTGAAGACTAATGAATGATAGTCCCAGCAAAAGTTGTAAAATAGAGAACTGTTGACTGACAGTACATAAACCAATCAGAATGGCTTATTTTGAATGACAATTGCATCAACCAATCAGATGGTCTCAATTCTAAACTAATTTGCATAAGGGCTTTATTTGCTCTCCATAACTTACTGAGGTCCTTCCTCACCCTAGTCTAATAGAACACCTGCAGAACCAGCCACAGATAGTTGATAACAAGAGCATTCTTGACCAATTGTCTTGCTGGTTGAAGACTAATGCATGATAGTCCAAGCAAAAGTTGTAAAATAGAAAACTGTTGACTGACAGTATATAAACCAATCAGAATGGTTTATTTTGAATGACAGTTGCATCAACCAATCAGATGATCTCAATTCTGAACTAATTTGCATAAGGGCTATATTTGCTCTCCATAACTTACTGAGGTCCTTCCTAACCCTAGTTTAATTGAAAACCTACAAAACCAGCCACAGATAGTTGATAACAAGAGCATTCTTGACCAATTGTCTTGCTGGTTGAAGACTAATGCTTGATAGTCCCAGCAAAAGTTGTAAAATAGAGAACTGTTGACTGACAGTACATAAACTAATCAGAATGGCTTATTTTGAATGACAGTTGCATCAACCAATCAGATGGTCTCAATTCTGAACTAATTTGCATAAGGGCTTTATTTGCTCTTTATAACTTACTGAGGTCCTTCCTCACCCTATTTTAATTGAACAACTGCAGAACCAGCCACAGATAGTTGATAACAAGAACATTATTGACCAATTGTCTTGCTGGTTGAAGACTATTGCATGATGGTCCCAGCAAACGTTGTAAAATAGGAAACTGTTGACTGATGGTACATAAACCAATCAGAATGGCTTATTTTGAATGACAGTTGCATCAACCAATCAGATGGTCTTAATTCTGAACTAATTTGCATAATGGCTTTATTTGCTCTTCATAACTTACTGAGGTCCTCCCTCACCCTAGTCTTATTGAACACCTGCAGAACCAGCCACAGATAGTTGATAACAAGAACATTCTTGACCAATTGTCTTGCTGGTTGAAGGCTATTGCGTGATGGTGCCAGCAAAAGTTATAAAATAGAAAACTGTTGACTACATTCTTGACCAATTGTCTTGCTGGTAGAAGATTATTGCATGATGGTCCCAGCAAAAGTTATAAAATAGAAAACTGTTGACTGACAGCACATAAACCAATCAGAATGGCTTATTTTGAATGACAATTGCATCAACCAATCAGATGGTCTCAATTCTAAACTAATTTGCATAAGGGCTTTATTTGCTCTCCATAACTTACTGAGGTCCTTCCTAACCCTAGTTTAATTGAAAACCTACAAAACCAGCCACAGATAGTTGATAACAAGAGCATTCTTGACCAATTGTCTTGCTGGTTGAAGACTAATGCATGGTACTCCCAGCAAAAGTTGTAAAATAGAAAACTGTTGACTGACAGTACATGAACCAATCAGAATGGCTTATTTTGAATGACAGTTGCATCAACCAATCATATAATCTCAATTCTGAACCATTTTGCATACGGGCTTTATTTGCTCTTCATAACTTACTGAGGTCCTTCCTCACCCTAGTCTAATTGAACACCTGCAGAACCAGCCACAGATAGTTCATAACAAGAGCATTCTTGACCAATTGTCTTGCTGGTTGAAGACTAATGAATGATAGTCCCAGCAAAAGTTGTAAAATAGAGAACTGTTGACTGACAGTACATAAACCAATCAGAATGGCTTATTTTGAATGACAATTGCATCAACCAATCAGATGGTCTCAATTCTAAACTAATTTGCATAAGGGCTTTATTTGCTCTCCATAACTTACTGAGGTCTTTCCTAACCCTAGTTTAATTGAACACCTGCAGAACCAGCCACAGATAGTTGATAACAAGAGCATTCTTGACCAATTGTCTTGCTGGTTGAAGACTAATGCATGATAGTCCCAGCAAAAGTTGTAAAATAGAAAACTGTTGACTGACAGTATATAAACCAATCAGAATGGCTTATTTTGAATGACAGTTGCATCAACCAATCAGATGATCTCAATTCTGAACTAATTTGCATAAGGGCTTTATTTGCTCTCCATAACTTACTAAGGTCCTTCCTAACCCTAGTTTAATTGAAAACCTACAAAACCAGCTACAGATAGTTGATAACAAGAGCATTCTTGACCAATTGTCTTGCTGGTTGAAGACTAATGCATGATAGTCCCAGCAAAAGTTGTAAAATAGAGAACTGTTGACTGACAGTACATAAACCAATCAGAATGGTGTATTTTGAATGACAATTGCATCAACCAATCAGATGGTCTCAATTCTAAACTAATTTGCATAAGGGCTTTATTTGCTCTCCATAACTTACTGAGGTCCTTCCTAACCCTAGTTTAATTGAAAACCTATAAAACCAGCCACAGATAGTTGATAACAAGAGCATTCTTGACCAATTGTCTTGCTGGTTGAAGGCTATTGTGTGATGGTGCCAGCAAAAGTTATAAAATAGAAAACTGTTGACTACATTCTTGACCAATTGTCTTGCTGGTAGAAGATTATTGCATGATGGTCCCAGCAAAAGTTATAAAATAGAAAACTGTTGACTGACAGCACATAAACCAATCAGAATGGCTTATTTTGAATGACAATTGCATCAACCAATCAGATGGTCTCAATTCTAAACTAATTTGCATAAGGGCTTTATTTGCTCTCCATAACTTACTGAGGTCCTTCCTAACCCTAGTTTAATTGAAAACCTACAAAACCAGCCACAGATAGTTGATAACAAGAGCATTCTTGACCAATTGTCTTGCTGGTTGAAGACTAATGCATGGTACTCCCAGCAAAAGTTGTAAAATAGAAAACTGTTGACTGACAGTACATGAACCAATCAGAATGGCTTATTTTGAATGACAGTTGCATCAACCAATCATATAATCTCAATTCTGAACCATTTTGCATACGGGCTTTATTTGCTCTTCATAACTTACTGAGGTCCTTCCTCACCCTAGTCTAATTGAACACCTGCAGAACCAGCCACAGATAGTTCATAACAAGAGCATTCTTGACCAATTGTCTTGCTGGTTGAAGACTAATGAATGATAGTCCCAGCAAAAGTTGTAAAATAGAGAACTGTTGACTGACAGTACATAAACCAATCAGAATGGCTTATTTTGAATGACAATTGCATCAACCAATCAGATGGTCTCAATTCTAAACTAATTTGCATAAGGGCTTTATTTGCTCTCCATAACTTACTGAGGTCTTTCCTAACCCTAGTTTAATTCAACACTTGCAGAACCAGCCACAGATAGTTGATAACAAGAGCATTCTTGACCAATTGTCTTGCTGGTTGAAGACTAATGCATGATAGTCCCAGCAAAAGTTGTAAAATAGAAAACTGTTGACTGACAGTATATAAACCAATCAGAATGGCTTATTTTGAATGACAGTTGCATCAACCAATCAGATGATCTCAATTCTGAACTAATTTGCATAAGGGCTTTATTTGCTCTCCATAACTTACTAAGGTCCTTCCTAACCCTAGTTTAATTGAAAACCTACAAAACCAGCTACAGATAGTTGATAACAAGAGCATTCTTGACCAATTGTCTTGCTGGTTGAAGACTAATGCATGATAGTCCCAGCAAAAGTTGTAAAATAGAGAACTGTTGACTGACAGTACATAAACCAATCAGAATGGTGTATTTTGAATGACAATTGCATCAACCAATCAGATGGTCTCAATTCTAAACTAATTTGCATAAGGGCTTTATTTGCTCTCCATAACTTACTGAGGTCCTTCCTAACCCTAGTTTAATTGAAAACCTATAAAACCAGCCACAGATAGTTGATAACAAGAGCATTCTTGACCAATTGTCTTGCTGGTTGAAGGCTATTGCGTGATGGTGCCAGCAAAAGTTGTAAAATAGAAAACTGTTGACTACATTCTTGACCAATTGTCTTGCTGGTTGAAGACTATTGCATGATGGTCCCAGCAAAAGTTATAAAATAGAAAACTGTTGACTGACAGCACATAAACCAATCAGAATGGCTTATTTTGAATGACAATTGCATCAACCAATCAGATGGTCTCAATTCTAAACTAATTTGCATAAGGGCTTTATTTGCTCTCCATAACTTACTGAGGTCTTTCCTAACCCTAGTTTAATTGAAAACCTACAAAACCAGCCACAGATAGTTGATAACAAGAGCATTCTTGACCAAATGTCTTGCTGGTTGAAGACTAATGCATGATAGTCCCAGCAAAAGTTGTAAACTAGAAAACTGTTGACTGACAGTATATAAACCAATCAGAATGGCTTATTTTGAATGACAGTTGCATCAACCAATCAGATGATCTCAATTCTGAACTAATTTGCATAAGGGCTTTATTTGCTCTCCATAACTTACTGAGGTCCTTCCTAACCCTAGTTTAATTGAAAACCTACAAAACCATCCACAGATAGTTGATAACAAGAGCATTCTTGACCAATTGTCTTGCTGGTTGAAGACTAATGCATGATAGTCCCAGCAAAAGTTGTAAAATAGAGAACTGTTGACTGACAGTACATAAACCAATCAGAATGGTGTATTTTGAATGACAATTGCATCAAAAAATCAGATTTTCTTAATTCTAAACTAATCTGCATAAGGGCTTTATTTGCTCTCCATAACTTACTGAGGTCCTTCCTAACCCTAGTTTAATTGAAAACCTACCAAACCAGCCACAGATAGTTGATAACAAGAGCATTCTTGACCAATTGTCTTGCTGGTTGAAGACTAATGCATGATAGTCCCAGCAAAAGTTGTAAAATAGAAAACTGTTGACTGACAGTATATAAACCAATCAGAATGGCTTATTTTGAATGACAGTTGCATCAACCAATCAGATGATCTCAATTCTGAACTAATTTGCATAAGGGCTTTATTTGCTCTCCATAACTTAATGAGGTCCTTCCTAACCCTAGTTTAATTGAAAACCTACAAAACCAGCTACAGATAGTTGATAACAAGAGCATTCTTGACCAATTGTCTTGCTGGTTGAAGACTAATGCATGATAGTCCCAGCAAAAGTTGTAAAATAGAGAACTGTTGACTGACAGTACATAAACCAATCAGAATGGTGTATTTTGAATGACAATTGCATCAACCAATCAGATGGTCTCAATTCTAAACTAATTTGCATAGGGGCTTTATTTGCTCTCCATAACTTACTAAGGTCCTTCCTAACCCTAGTTTAATTGAAAACCTATTAAACCAGCCACAGATAGTTGATAACAAGAGCATTCTTGACCAATTGTCTTGCTGGTTGAAGGCTATTGCGTGATGGTGCCAGCAAAAGTTGTAAAATAGAAAACTGTTGACTACATTCTTGACCAATTGTCTTGCTGGTTGAAGACTATTGCATGATGGTCCCAGCAAAAGTTATAAAATAGAAAACTGTTGACTGACAGCACATAAACCAATCAGAATGGCTTATTTTGAATGACAATTGCATCAACCAATCAGATGGTCTCAATTCTAAACTAATTTGCATAAGGGCTTTATTTGCTCTCCATAACTTACTGAGGTCTTTCCTAACCCTAGTTTAATTGAAAACCTACAAAACCAGCCACAGATTGTTGATAACAAGAGCATTCTTGACCAAATGTCTTGCTGGTTGAAGACTAATGCATGATAGTCCCAGCAAAAGTTGTAAAATAGAGAACTGTTGACTGACAGTACATAAACCAATCAGAATGGCTTATTTTGAATGACAATTGCATCAACCAATCAGATGGTCTTAATTCTAAACTAATTTGCATAAGGGCTTTATTTGCTCTCCATAACTTACTGAGGTCCTTCCTAACCCTAGTTTAATTGAAAACCTACAAAACCAGCCACAGATAGTTGATAACAAGAGCATTCTTGACCAATTGTCTTGCTGGTTGAAGACTAATGCATGATAGTCCCAGCAAAAGTTGTAAAATAGAGAACTGTTGACTGACAGTACATAAACCAATCAGAATGGTGTATTTTGAATGACAATTGCATCAACCAATCAGATGGTCTCAATTCTAAACTAATTTGCATAAGGGCTTTATTTGCTCTCCATAACTTACTGAGGTCCTTCCTGACCCTAGTTTAATTGAAAACCTATAAAACCAGCCACAGATAGTTCATAACAAGAGCATTCTTGACCAATTGTCTTGCTGGTTGAAGACTAATGAATGATAGTCCCAGCAAAAGTTGTAAAATAGAGAACTGTTGACTGACAGTACGTAAACCAATCAGAATGGCTTATTTTGAATGACAATTGCATCAACCAATCAGATGGTCTCAATTCTAAACTAATTTGCATAAGGGCTTTATTTGCTCTCCATAACTTACTGAGGTCTTTCCTAACCCTAGTTTAATTGAACACCTGCAGAACCAGCCACAGATAGTTGATAACAAGAGCATTCTTGACCAATTGTCTTGCTGGTTGAAGACTAATGCATGATAGTCCCAGTAAAAGTTGTAAAATAGAAAACTGTTGACTGACAGTATATAAACCAATCAGAATGGCTTATTTTGAATGACAGTTGCATCAACCAATCAGATGATCTCAATTCTGAACTAATTTGCATAAGGGCTTTATTTGCTCTCCATAACTTACTGAGGTCCTTCCTAACCCTAGTTTAATTGAAAACCTACAAAACCAGCTACAGATAGTTGATAACAAGAGCATTCTTGACCAATTGTCTTGCTGGTTGAAGACTATTGCATGATGGTCCCAGCAAAAGTTATAAAATAGAAAACTGTTGACTGACAGCACATAAACCAATCAGAATGGCTTATTTTGAATGACAATTGCATCAACCAATCAGATGGTCTCAATTCTAAACTAATTTGCATAAGGGCTTTATTTGCTCTCCATAACTTACTGAGGTCTTTCCTAACCCTAGTTTAATTGAAAACCTACAAAACCAGCCACAGATAGTTGATAACAAGAGCATTCTTGACCAAATGTCTTGCTGGTTGAAGACTAATGCATGATAGTCCCAGCAAAAGTTGTAAAATATAAAACTGTTGACTGACATTATATAAACCAATCAGAATGGCTTATTTTGAATGACAGTTGCATCAACCAATCAGATGATCTCAATTCTGAACTAATTTGCATAAGGGCTTTATTTGCTCTCCATAACTTACTGAGGTCCTTCCTAACCCTAGTTTAATTGAAAACCTACAAAACCATCCACAGATAGTTGATAACAAGAGCATTCTTGACCAATTGTCTTGCTGGTTGAAGACTAATGCATGATAGTCCCAGCAAAAGTTGTAAAATAGAGAACTGTTGACTGACAGTACATAAACCAATCAGAATGGTGTATTTTGAATGACAATTGCATCAAAAAATCAGATGGTCTTAATTCTAAACTAATCTGCATAAGGGCTTTATTTGCTCTCCATAACTTACTGAGGTCCTTCCTAACCCTAGTTTAATTGAAAACCTACAAAACCAGCCACAGATAGTTGATAACAAGAGCATTCTTGACCAATTGTCTTGCTGGTTGAAGACTAATGCATGATAGTCCCAGCAAAAGTTGTAAAATAGAGAACTGTTGACTGACAGTACATAAACCAATCAGAATGGCTTATTTTGAATGACAATTGCATCAACCAATCAGATGGTCTCAATTCTAAACTAATTTGCATAAGGGCTTTATTTGCTCTCCATAACTTACTGAGGTCTTTCCTAACCCTAGTTTAATTGAACACCTGCAGAACCAGCCACAGATAGTTGATAACAAGAGCATTCTTGACCAATTGTCTTGCTGGTTGAAGACTAATGCATGATAGTCCCAGCAAAAGTTGTAAAATAGAAAACTGTTGACTGACAGTATATAAACCAATCAGAATGGCTTATTTTGAATGACAGTTGCATCAACCAATCAGATGGTCTCAATTCTAAACTAATTTGCATAAGGGCTTTATTTGCTCTCCATAACTTACTGAGGTCTTTCCTAACCCTAGTTTAATTGAACACCTGCAGAACCAGCCACAGATAGTTGATAACAAGAGCATTCTTGACCAATTGTCTTGCTGGTTGAAGACTAATGCATGATAGTCCCAGCAAAAGTTGTAAAATAGAGAACTGTTGACTGACAGTACATAAACCAATCAGAATGGTGTATTTGAATGACAATTGCATCAACCAATCAGATGGTCTCAATTATAAACTAATTTGCATAGGGGCTTTATTTGCTCTCCATAACTTACTAAGGTCCTTCCTAACCCTAGTTTAATTGAAAACCTATAAAACCAGCCACAGATAGTTGATAACAAGAGCATTCTTGACCAATTGTCTTGCTGGTTGAAGGCTATTGCGTGATGGTGCCAGCAAAAGTTGTAAAATAGAAAACTGTTGACTACATTCTTGACCAATTGTCTTGCTGGTTGAAGACTATTGCATGATGGTCCCAGCAAAAGTTATAAAATAGAAAACTGTTGACTGACAGCACATAAACCAATCAGAATGGCTTATTTTGAATGACAATTGCATCAACCAATCAGATGGTCTCAATTCTAAACTAATTTGCATAAGGGCTTTATTTGCTCTCCATAACTTACTGAGGTCTTTCCTAACCCTAGTTTAATTGAAAACCTACAAAACCAGCCACAGATAGTTGATAACAAGAGCATTCTTGACCAAATGTCTTGCTGGTTGAAGACTAATGCATGATAGTCCCAGCAAAAGTTGTAAAATAGAGAACTGTTGACTGACAGTACATAAACCAATCAGAATGGCTTATTTTGAATGACAATTGCATCAACCAATCAGATGGTCTTAATTCTAAACTAATTTGCATAAGGGCTTTATTTGCTCTCCATAACTTACTGAGGTCCTTCCTAACCCTAGTTTAATTGAAAACCTACAAAACCAGCCACAGATAGTTGATAACAAGAGCATTCTTGACCAATTGTCTTGCTGGTTGAAGACTAATGCATGATAGTCCCAGCAAAAGTTGTAAAATAGAGAACTGTTGACTGACAGTACATAAACCAATCAGAATGGTGTATTTTGAATGACAATTGCATCAACCAATCAGATGGTCTTAATTCTAAACTAATCTGCATAAGGGCTTTATTTGCTCTCCATAACTTACTGAGGTCCTTCCTAACCCTAGTTTAATTGAAAACCTACAAAACCAGCCACAGATAGTTGATAACAAGAGCATTCTTGACCAATTGTCTTGCTGGTTGAAGACTAATGCATGATAGTCCCAGCAAAAGTTGTAAAATAGAGAACTGTTGACTGACAGTACATAAACCAATCAGAATGGTGTATTTTGAATGACAATTGCATCAACCAATCAGATGGTCTCAATTCTAAACTAATTTGCATAAGGGCTTTATTTGCTCTCCATAACTTACTGAGGTCCTTCCTAACCCTAGTTTAATTGAAAACCTATAAAACCAGCCACAGATAGCTCATAACAAGAGCATTCTTGACCAATTGTCTTGCTGGTTGAAGGCTATTGCGTGATGGTGCCAGCAAAAGTTGTAAAATAGAAAACTGTTGACTACATTCTTGACCAATTGTCTTGCTGGTTGAAGACTATTGCATGATGGTCCCAGCAAAAGATATAAAATAGAAAACTGTTGACTGACAGCACATAAACCAATCAGAATGGCTTATTTTGAATGACAATTGCATCAACCAATCAGATGGTCTCAATTCTAAACTAATTTGCATAAGAGCTTTATTTGCTCTCCATAACTTACTGAGGTCTTTCCTAACCCTAGTTTAATTGAAAACCTACAAAACCAGCCACAGATAGTTGATAACAAAAGCATTCTTGACCAAATGTCTTGCTGGTTGAAGACTAATGCATGATAGTCCCAGCAAAAGTTGTAAAATAGAGAACTGTTGACTGACAGTACATAAACCAATCAGAATGGCTTATTTTGAATGACAATTGCATCAACCAATCAGATGGTCTTAATTCTAAACTAATTTGCATAAGGGCTTTATTTGCTCTCCATAACTTACTGAGGTCCTTCCTAACCCTAGTTTAATTGAAAACCTACAAAACCAGCCACAGATAGTTGATAACAAGAGCATTCTTGACCAATTGTCTTGCTGGTTGAAGACTAATGCATGATAGTCCCAGCAAAAGTTGTAAAATAGAGAACTGTTGACTGACAGTACATAAACCAATCAGAATGGTGTATTTTGAATGACAATTGCATCAACCAATCAGATGGTCTCAATTCTAAACTAATTTGCATAAGGGCTTTATTTGCTCTCCATAACTTACTGAGGTCCTTCCTAACCCTAGTTTAATTGAAAACCTATAAAACCAGCCACAGATAGCTCATAACAAGAGCATTCTTGACCAATTGTCTTGCTGGTTGAAGGCTATTGCGTGATGGTGCCAGCAAAAGTTGTAAAATAGAAAACTGTTGACTACATTCTTGACCAATTGTCTTGCTGGTTGAAGACTATTGCATGATGGTCCCAGCAAAAGATATAAAATAGAAAACTGTTGACTGACAGCACATAAACCAATCAGAATGGCTTATTTTGAATGACAATTGCATCAACCAATCAGATGGTCTCAATTCTAAACTAATTTGCATAAGAGCTTTATTTGCTCTCCATAACTTACTGAGGTCTTTCCTAACCCTAGTTTAATTGAAAACCTACAAAACCAGCCACAGATAGTTGATAACAAAAGCATTCTTGACCAAATGTCTTGCTGGTTGAAGACTAATGCATGATAGTCCCAGCAAAAGTTGTAAAATAGAGAACTGTTGACTGACAGTACATAAACCAATCAGAATGGCTTATTTTGAATGACAATTGCATCAACCAATCAGATGGTCTTAATTCTAAACTAATTTGCATAAGGGCTTTATTTGCTCTCCATAACTTACTGAGGTCCTTCCTAACCCTAGTTTAATTGAAAACCTACAAAACCAGCCACAGATAGTTGATAACAAGAGCATTCTTGACCAATTGTCTTGCTGGTTGAAGACTAATGCATGATAGTCCCAGCAAAAGTTGTAAAATAGAGAACTGTTGACTGACAGTACATAAACCAATCAGAATGGTATATTTTGAATGACAATTGCATCAACCAATCAGATGGTCTCAATTCTAAACTAATTTGCATAAGGGCTTTATTTGCTCTCCATAACTTACTGAGGTCTTTCCTAACCCTAGTTTAATTGAACACCTGCAGAACCAGCCACAGATAGTTGATAACAAGAGCATTCTTGACCAATTGTCTTGCTGGTTGAAGACTAATGCATGATATTCCCAGCAAAAGTTGTAAAATAGAAAACTGTTGACTGACAGTATATAAACCAATCAGAATAGCTTATTTTGAATGACAGTTGCATCAACCAATCAGATGGTCTCAATTCTAAACTAATTTGCATAAGGGCTTTATTTGCTCTCCATAACTTACTGAGGTCTTTCCTAACCCTAGTTTAATTGAAAACCTACAAAACCAGCCACAGATAGTTGATAACAAGAGCATTCTTGACCAAATGTCTTGCTGGTTGAAGACTAATGCATGATAGTCCCAGCAAAAGTTGTAAAATAGAGAACTGTTGACTGACAGCACATAAACCAATCAGAATGGCTTATTTTGAATGACAATTGCATCAACCAATCAGATGGTCTCAATTCTAAACTAATTTGCATAAGGGCTTTATTTGCTCTCCATAACTTACTGAGGTCCTTCCTAACCCTAGTTTAATTGAAAACCTACAAAACCAGCCACAGATAGTTGATAACAAGAGCATTCTTGACCAATTGTCTTGCTGGTTGAAGACTAATGCATGATACTCCCAGCAAAAGTTGTAAAATAGAGAACTGTTGACTGACAGTACATAAACCAATCAGAATGGTGTATTTTGAATGACAGTTGCATCAACCAATCATATGATCTCAATTCTGAACTAATTTGCATAAGGGCTTTATTTGCTCTTCATAACTTACTGAGGTCCTTCCTCACCCTAGTCTAATAGAACACCTGCAGAACCAGCCACAGATAGTTGATAACAAGAGCATTCTTGACCAATTGTCTTGCTGGTTGAAGACTAATGCTTGATAGTCCCAGCAAAAGTTGTAAAATAGAGAACTGTTGACTGACAGTACATAAACCAATCAGAATGGCTTATTTTGAATGACAGTTGCATCAACCAATCAGATGGTCTCAATTCTGAACTAATTTGCATAAGGGTTTTATTTGCTCTTTATAACTTACTGAGGTCCTTCCTCACCCTAGTCTATTTGAACAACTGCAGAACTAGCCACAGATAGTTGATAACAAGAACATTATTGACCAATTGTCTTGCTGGTTGAAGACTATTGCATGATGGTCCCAGCAAACGTTGTAAAATAGGAAACTGTTGACTGATGGTACATAAACCAATCAGAATGGCTTATTTTGAATGACAGTTGCATCAACCAATCAGATGGTCTCAATTCTGAACTAATTTGCATAATGGCATTATTTGCTCTTCATAACTTACTGAGGTCCTTCCTCACCCTAGTCTAATTGAACACCTGCAGAACCAGCCACAGATAGTTGATAACAAGAACATTCTTGACCAATTGTCTTGCTGGTTGAAGGCTATTGCGTGATGGTGCCAGCAAAAGTTGTAAAATAGAAAACTGTTGACTACATTCTTGACCAATTGTCTTGCTGGTAGAAGACTATTGCATGATGGTCCCAGCAAAAGTTATAAAATAGAAAACTGTTGACTGACAGCACATAAACCAATCAGAATGGCTTATTTTGAATGACAATTGCATCAACCAATCAGATGGTCTCAATTCTAAACTAATTTGCATAAGGGCTTTATTTGCTCTCCATAACTTACTGAGGTCTTTCCTAACCCTAGTCTAATTGAACACCTGCAGAACCAGCCACAGATAGTTGATAACAAGAGCATTCTTGACCAATTGTCTTGCTGGTTGAAGACTAATGCATGATAGTCCCAGCAAAAGTTGTACAATAGAAAACTGTTGACTGACAGTATATAAACCAATCAGAATGGCTTATTTTGAATGATAGTTGCATCAACCAATCAGATGATCTCAATTCTGAACTAATTTGCATAAGGGCTTTATTTGCTCTCCATAACTTACTGAGGTCCTTCCTAACCCTAGTTTAATTGAAAACCTACAAAACCAGCCACAGATAGTTGATAACAAGAGCATTCTTGACCAATTGTCTTGCTGGTTGAAGACTAATGCATGATAGTCCCAGCAAAAGTTGTAAAATAGAGAACTGTTTACTGACAGTACAAAAACCAATCAGAATGGTGTATTTTGAATGACAATTGCATCAACCAATCAGATGGTCTCAATTCTAAACTAATTTGCATAAGGGCTTTATTTGCTCTCCATAACTTACTGAGGTCTTTCCTAACCCTAGTTTAATTGAAAACCTACAAAACCAGCCACAGATAGTTGATAACAAGAGCATTCTTGACCAAATGTCTTGCTGGTTGAAGACTAATGCATGATAGTCCCAGCAAAAGTTGTAAAATAGAGAACTGTTGACTGACAGCACATAAACCAATCAGAATGGCTTATTTTGAATGACAATTGCATCAACCAATCAGATGGTCTCAATTCTAATTTAATTTGCATAAGGGCTTTATTTGCTCTCCATAACTTACTGAGGTCTTTCCTAACCCTAGTTTAATTGAAAACCTAGAAAACCAGCCACAGATAGTTGATAACAAGAGCATTCTTGACCAATTGTCTTGCTGGTTGAAGACTAATGCATGATAGTCCCAGCAAAAGTTGTAAAATAGAAAATTGTTGACTGACAGTACATAAACCAATCAGAATGGCTTATTTTGAATGACAGTTGCATCAACCAATCATATGATCTCAATTCTGAACTAATTTGCATAAGGGCTTTATTTGCTCTTCATAACTTACTGAGGTCCTTCCTCACCCTAGTCTAATAGAACACCTGCAGAACCAGCCACAGATAGTTGATAACAAGAGCATTCTTGACCAATTGTCTTGCTGGTTGAAGACTAATGCATGATAGTCCAAGCAAAAGTTGTAAAATAGAAAACTGTTGACTGACAGTATATAAACCAATCAGAATGGCTTATTTTGAATGACAGTTGCATCAACCAATCAGATGATCTCAATTCTGAACTAATTTGCATAAGGGCTATATTTGCTCTCCATAACTTACTGAGGTCCTTCCTAACCCTAGTTTAATTGAAAACCTACAAAACCATCCACAGATAGTTGATAACAAGAGCATTCTTGACCAATTGTCTTGCTGGTTGAAGACTAATGCTTGATAGTCCCAGCAAAAGTTGTAAAATAGAGAACTGTTGACTGACAGTACATAAACCAATCAGAATGGCTTATTTTGAATGACAGTTGCATCAACCAATCAGATGGTCTCAATTCTGAACTAATTTGCATAATGGCTTTATTTGCTCTTCATAACTTACTGAGGTCCTTCCTCACCCTAGTCTAATTGAACAACTGCAGAACCAGCCACAGATAGTTGATAACAAGAACATTATTGACCAATTGTCTTGCTGGTTGAAGACTATTGCATGATGGTCCCAGCAAACGTTGTAAAATAGGAAACTGTTGACTGATGGTACATAAACCAATCAGAATGGCTTATTTTGAATGACAGTTGCATCAACCAATCAGATGGTCTCAATTCTGAACTAATTTGCATAATGGCTTTATTTGCTCTTCATAACTTACTGAGGTCCTTCCTCACCCTAGTCTAATTGAACACCTGCAGAACCAGCCACAGATAGTTGATAACAAGAACATTCTTGACCAATTGTCTTGCTGGTTGAAGGCTATTGCGTGATGGTGCCAGCAAAAGTTGTAAAATAGAAAACTGTTGACTACATTCTTGACCAATTGTCTTGCTGGTAGAAGACTATTGCATGATGGTCCCAGCAAAAGTTATAAAATAGAAAACTGTTGACTGACAGCACATAAACCAATCAGAATGGCTTATTTTGAATGACAATTGCATCAACCAATCAGATGGTCTCAATTCTAAACTAATTTGCATAAGGGCTTTATTTGCTCTCCATAACTTACTGAGGTCTTTCCTAACCCTAGTTTAATTGAAAACCTACCAAACCAGCCACAGATAGTTGATAACAAGAGCATTCTTGACCAATTGTCTTGCTGGTTGAAGACTAATGCATGATAGTCCCAGCAAAAGTTGTAAAATAGAAAACTGTTGACTGACAGTACATAAACCAATCAGAATGGCTTATTTTGAATGACAGTTGCATCAACCAATCATATGATCTCAATTCTGAACCAATTTGCATAAGGGCTTTATTTGCTCTTCATAACTTACTGAGGTCCTTCCTCACCCTAGTTTAATTGAAAACCTACAAAACCAGCCACAGATAGTTGATAACAAGAGCATTCTTGACCAATTGTCTTGCTGGTTGAAGGCTATTGCTTGATGGTGCCAGCAAAAGTTGTAAAATAGAAAACTGTTGACTACATTCTTGACCAATTGTCTTGCTGGTTGAAGACTATTGCATGATGGTCCCAGCAAAAGTTATAAAATAGAAAACTGTTGACTGACAGCACATAAACCAATCAGAATGGCTTATTTTGAATGACAATTGCATCAACCAATCAGATGGTCTCAATTCTAAACTAATTTGCATAAGGGCTTTATTTGCTCTCCATAACTTACTGAGGTCTTTCCTAACCCTAGTTTAATTGAACACCTGCAGAACCAGCCACAGATAGTTGATAACAAGAGCATTCTTGACCAATTGTCTTGCTGGTTGAAGACTAATGCATGATAGTCCCAGCAAAAGTTGTAAAATAGAGTACTGTTGACTGACAGTACATAAACCAATCAGAATGGCTTATTTTGAATGACAATTGCATCAACCAATCAGATGGTCTTAATTCTAAACTAATTTGCATAAGGGCTTTATTTGCTCTCCATAACTTACTGAGGTCCTTCCTAACCCTAGTTTAATTGAAAACTTATAAAACCAGCCACAGATGGTTCATAACAAGAGCATTCTTGACCAATTGTCTTGATGGTTGAAGACTAATGAATGATAGTCCCAGCAAAAGTTGTAAAATAGAGAACTGTTGACTGACAGTACATAAACCAATCAGAATGGCTTATTTTGAATGTCAATTGCATCAACCAATCAGATGGTCTCAATTCTAAACTAATTTGCATAAGGGCTTTATTTGCTCTCCATAACTTACTGAGGTCCTTCCTAACCCTAGTTTAATTGAAAACCTACAAAACCAGCCACAGATAGTTGATAACAAGAGCATTCTTGACCAAATGTCTTGCTGGTAGAAGACTAATGCATGATAGTCCCAGCAAAAGTTGTAAAATAGAGAACTGTTGACTGACAATACATAAACCAATCAGAATGGCTTATTTTGAATGACAATTGCATCAACCAATCAGATGGTCTTAATTGTAAACTAATTTGCATAAGGGCTTTATTTGCTCTCCATAACTTACTGAGGTCCTTCCTAACCCTAGTTTAATTGAAAACCTATAAAACCAGCCACAGATAGTTGATAACAAGAACATTCTTGACCAATTGTCTTGCTGGTTGAAGACTAATGCATGATAGTCCCAGCAAAAGTTATAAAATAGAAAACTGTTGACTGACAGCACATAAACCAATCAGAATGGCTTATTTTGAATGACAATTGCATCAACCAATCAGATGGTCTCAATTCTAAACTAATTTGCATAAGGGCTTTATTTGCTCTCCATAACTTACTGAGGTCTTTCCTAACCCTAGTTTAATTGAAAACCTACAAAACCAGCCACAGATAGAAGATAACAAGAGCATTCTTGACCAATTGTCTTGCTGGTTGAAGACTAATGCATGATAGTCCCAGCAAAAGATGTAAAATAGAAAACTGTTGACTGACAGTACATAAACCAATCAGAATGGCTTATTTTGAATGACAGTTGCATCAACCAATCATATGATCTCAATTCTGAACTAATTTGCATAAGGGCTTTATTTACTCTTCATAACTTACTGAGGCCCTTCCTCACCCTAGTCTAATAGAACACCTGCAGAACCAGCCACAGATAGTTGATAACAAGAGCATTCTTGACCAATTGTCTTGCTGGTGGAAGACTAATGCATGATAGTCCAAGCAAAAGTTGTAAAATAGAAAACTGTTGACTGACAGTATATAAACCAATCAGAATGGCTTATTTTGAATGACAGTTGCATCAACCAATCAGATGATCTCAATTCTGAACTAATTTGCATAAGGGCTATATTTGCTCTCCATAACTTACTGAGGTCCTTCCTAACCCTAGTTTAATTGAAAACCTACAAAACCCTCCACAGATAGTTGATAACAAGAGCATTCTTGACCAATTGTCTTGCTGGTTGAAGACTAATGCTTGATAGTCCCAGCAAAAGTTGTAAAATAGAGAACTGTTGACTGACAGTACATAAACCAATCAGAATGGCTTATTTTGAATGACAGTTGCATCAACCAATCAGATGGTCTCAATTCTGAACTAATTTGCATAATGGCTTTATTTGCTCTTCATAACTTACTGAGGTCCTTCCTCACCCTAGTCTAATTGAACAACTGCAGAACCAGCCACAGATAGTTGATAACAAGAACATTATTGACCAATTGTCTTGCTGGTTGAAGACTATTGCATGATGGTCCCAGCAAACGTTGTAAAATAGGAAACTGTTGACTGATGGTACATAAACCAATCAGAATGGCTTATTTTGAATGACAGTTGCATCAACCAATCAGATGGTCTCAATTCTGAACTAATTTGCATAATGGCTTTATTTGCTCTTCATAACTTACTGAGGTCCTTCCTCACCCTAGTCTAATTGAACACCTGCAGAACCAGCCACAGATAGTTGATAACAAGAACATTCTTGACCAATTGTCTTGCTGGTTGAAGGCTATTGCGTGATGGTGCCAGCAAAAGTTGTAAAATAGAAAACTGTTGACTACATTCTTGACCAATTGTCTTGCTGGTAGAAGACTAATGCATGATAGTCCCAGCAAAAGTTGTAAAATAGAGAACTGTTGACTGACAGTACATAAACCAATCAGAATGGTGTATTTTGAATGACAATTGCATCAACCAATCAGATGGTCTCAATTCTAAACTAATTTGCATAGGGGCTTTATTTGCTCTCCATAACTTACTGAGGTCCTTCCTAACCCTAGTTTAATTGAAAACATATAAAACCAGCCACAGATAGTTGATAACAAGAGCATTCTTGACCAATTGTCTTGCTGGTTGAAGGCTATTGCGTGATGGTGCCAGCAAAAGTTGTAAAATAGAAAACTGTTGACTACATTCTTGACCAATTGTCTTGCTGGTTGAAGACTATTGCATGATGATCCCAGTAAAAGTTATAAAATAGAAAACTGTTGACTGACAGCACATAAACCAATCAGAATGGCTTATTTTGAATGACAATTGCATCAACCAATCAGATGGTCTCAATTCTAAACTAATTTGCATAAGGGCTTTATTTGCTCTCCATAACTTACTGAGGTCTTTCCTAACCGTAGTTTAATTGAAAACCTACAAAACCAGCCACAGATAGTTGATAACAAGAGCATTCTTGACCAATTGTCTTGCTGGTTGAAGACTAATGCATGATAGTCCCAGCAAAAGTTGTAAAATAGAGAACTGTTGACTGACAGTATATAAACCAATCAGAATGGCTTATTTTGAATGACAGTTGCATCAACCAATCATATGATCTCAATTCTGAACTAATTTGCATAAGGGCTTTATTTGCTCTCCATAACTTACTTAGGTCCTTCCTAACCCTAGTTTAATTGAAAACCTACAAAACCAGCCACAGATAGTTGATAACAAGAGCATTCTTGACCAATTGTCTTGCTGGTTGAAGACTAATGCTTGATAGTCCCAGCAAAAGTTGTAATATAGAGAACTGTTGACTGACAGTACATAAACCAATCAGAATGGCTTATTTTGAATGACAGTTGCATCAACCAATCAGATGGTCTCAATTCTGAACTAATTTGCATAAGGGCTTTATTTGCTCTTTATAACTTACTGAGGTCCTTCCTCACCCTATTCTAATTGAACACCTGCAGAACCAGCCACAGATAGTTGATAACAAGAACATTATTGACCAATTGTCTTGCTGGTTGAAGACTATTGCATGATGGTCCCAGCAAACGTCGTAAAATAGAAAACTGTTGACTGACAGTATATAAACC
Source organism: Crinia signifera (assembly GCF_055691185.1). Lineage (NCBI taxonomy): Eukaryota > Metazoa > Chordata > Amphibia > Anura > Myobatrachidae > Crinia > Crinia signifera. The sequence goes on along the minus strand of NC_139219.1, from coordinate 113,140,712 downwards.
AATCAGAATGGCTTATTTTGAATGACAGTTGCATCAACCAATCATATGATCTCAATTCTGAACCAATTTGCATAAGGGCTTTATTTGCTCTTCATAACTTACTGAGGTCCTTCCTCACCCTAGTCTAATTGAACACCTGCAGAACCAGCCACAGATAGTTGATAACAAGAGCATTCTTGACCAATTGTCTTGCTGGTTGAAGACTAATGCATGATAGTCCCAGCAAAAGTTGTAAAATAGAAAACTGTTGACTGACAGTATATAAACCAATCAGAATGGCTTATTTTGAATGACAGTTGCATCAAAAAATCAGATGATCTCAATTCTGAACTAATTTGCATAAGGGCTTTGTTTGCTCTCCATAACTTACTGAGGTCCTTCCTAACCCTAGTTTAATTGAAAACCTACAAAACCAGCCACAGATAGTTGATAACAAGAGCATTCTTGACCAATTGTCTTGCTGGTTGAAGACTAATGCATGATAGTCCCAGCAAAAGTTGTAAAATAGAGAACTGTTGACTGACAGTACATAAACCAATCAGAATGGTGTATTTTGAATGACAATTGCATCAACCAATCAGATGGTCTCAATTCTAAACTAATTTGCATAAGGGCTTTATTTGCTCTCCATAACTTACTGAGGTCCTTCCTAACCCTAGTTTAATTGAAAACCTATAAAACCAGCCACAGATAGTTCATAACAAGAGCATTCTTGACCAATTGTCTTGCTGGTTGAAGACTAATGAATGATAGTCCCAGCAAAAGTTGTAAAATAGAGAACTGTTGACTGACAGTACATAAACCAATCAGAATGGCTTATTTTGAATGACAATTGCATCAACCAATCAGATGGTCTCAATTCTAAACTAATTTGCATAAGGGCTTTATTTGCTCTCCATAACTTACTGAGGTCCTTCCTAACCCTAGTTTAATTGAAAACCTACAAAACCAGCCACAGATAGTTGATAACAAGAGCATTCTTGACCAATTGTCTTGCTGGTTGAAGACTAATGCATGATAGTCCCAGCATAAGTTGTAAAATAGAGAACTGTTGACTGACAGTACATAAACAAATCAGAATGGTGTATTTTGAATGACAATTGCATCAACCAATCAGATGGTCTCAATTCTAAACTAATTTGCATAGGGGCTTTATTTGCTCTCCATAACTTACTGAGGTCCTTCCTAACCCTAGTTTAATTGAACACCTGCAGAACCAGCCACAGATAGTTGATAACAAGAACATTCTTGACCAATTGTCTTGCTGGTTGAAGGCTATTGCGTGATGGTGCCAGCAAAAGTTGTAAAATAGAAAACTGTTGACTACATTCTTGACCAATTGTCTTGCTGGTAGAAGACTATTGCATGATGGTCCCAGCAAAAGTTATAAAATAGAAAACTGTTGACTGACAGCACATAAACCAATCAGAATGGCTTATTTTGAATGACAATTGCATCAACCAATCAGATGGTCTCAATTCTAAACTAATTTGCATAAGGGCTTTATTTGCTCTCCATAACTTACTGAGGTCTTTCCTAACCCTAGTTTAATTGAAAACCTACCAAACCAGCCACAGATAGTTGATAACAAGAGCATTCTTGACCAATTGTCTTGCTGGTTGAAGACTAATGCATGATAGTCCCAGCAAAAGTTGTAAAATAGAAAACTGTTGACTGACAGTACATAAACCAATCAGAATGGCTTATTTTGAATGACAGTTGCATCAACCAATCATATGATCTCAATTCTGAACCAATTTGCATAAGGGCTTTATTTGCTCTTCATAACTTACTGAGGTCCTTCCTCACCCTAGTCTAATTGAACACCTGCAGAACCAGCCACAGATAGTTGATAACAAGAGCATTCTTGACCAATTGTCTTGCTGGTTGAAGACTAATGCATGATAGTCCCAGCAAAAGTTGTACAATAGAAAACTGTTGACTGACAGTATATAAACCAATCAGAATGGTGTATTTTGAATGATAGTTGCATCAACCAATCAGATGATCTCAATTCTGAACTAATTTGCATAAGGGCTTTATTTGCTCTCCATAACTTACTGAGGTCCTTCCTAACCCTAGTTTAATTGAAAACCTACAAAACCAGCCACAGATAGTTGATAACAAGAGCATTCTTGACCAATTGTCTTGCTGGTTGAAGACTAATGCATGATAGTCCCAGCAAAAGTTGTAAAATAGAGAACTGTTTACTGACAGTACATAAACCAATCAGAATGGTGTATTTTGAATGACAATTGCATCAACCAATCAGATGGTCTCAATTCTAAACTAATTTGCATAAGGGCTTTATTTGCTCTCCATAACTTACTGAGGTCTTTCCTAACCCTAGTTTAATTGAAAACCTACAAAACCAGCCACAGATAGTTGATAACAAGAGCATTCTTGACCAAATGTCTTGCTGGTTGAAGACTAATGCATGATAGTCCCAGCAAAAGTTGTAAAATAGAGAACTGTTGACTGACAGCACATAAACCAATCAGAATGGCTTATTTTGAATGACAATTGCATCAACCAATCAGATGGTCTCAATTCTAATTTAATTTGCATAAGGGCTTTATTTGCTCTCCATAACTTACTGAGGTCTTTCCTAACCCTAGTTTAATTGAAAACCTAGAAAACCAGCCACAGATAGTTGATAACAAGAGCATTCTTGACCAATTGTCTTGCTGGTTGAAGACTAATGCATGATAGTCCCAGCAAAAGTTGTAAAATAGAAAACTGTTGACTGACAGTATATAAACCAATCAGAATGGCTTATTTTGAATGACAGTTGCATCAACCAATCAGATGATCTCAATTCTGAACTAATTTGCATAAGGGCTATATTTGCTCTCCATAACTTACTGAGGTCCTTCCTAACCCTAGTTTAATTGAAAACCTACAAAACCATCCACAGATAGTTGATAACAAGAGCATTCTTGACCAATTGTCTTGCTGGTTGAAGACTAATGCTTGATAGTCCCAGCAAAAGTTGTAAAATAGAGAACTGTTGACTGACAGTACATAAACCAATCAGAATGGCTTATTTTGAATGACAGTTGCATCAACCAATCAGATGGTCTCAATTCTGAACTAATTTGCATAATGGCTTTATTTGCTCTTCATAACTTACTGAGGTCCTTCCTCACCCTAGTCTAATTGAACAACTGCAGAACCAGCCACAGATAGTTGATAACAAGAACATTATTGACCAATTGTCTTGCTGGTTGAAGACTATTGCATGATGGTCCCAGCAAACGTTGTAAAATAGGAAACTGTTGACTGATGGTACATAAACCAATCAGAATGGCTTATTTTGAATGACAGTTGCATCAACCAATCAGATGGTCTCAATTCTGAACTAATTTGCATAATGGCTTTATTTGCTCTTCATAACTTACTGAGGTCCTTCCTCACCCTAGTCTAATTGAACACCTGCAGAACCAGCCACAGATAGTTGATAACAAGAACATTCTTGACCAATTGTCTTGCTGGTTGAAGGCTATTGCGTGATGGTGCCAGCAAAAGTTGTAAAATAGAAAACTGTTGACTACATTCTTGACCAATTGTCTTGCTGGTAGAAGACTATTGCATGATGGTCCCAGCAAAAGTTATAAAATAGAAAACTGTTGACTGACAGCACATAAACCAATCAGAATGGCTTATTTTGAATGACAATTGCATCAACCAATCAGATGGTCTCAATTCTAAACTAATTTGCATAAGGGCTTTATTTGCTCTCCATAACTTACTGAGGTCTTTCCTAACCCTAGTTTAATTGAAAACCTACCAAACCAGCCACAGATAGTTGATAACAAGAGCATTCTTGACCAATTGTCTTGCTGGTTGAAGACTAATGCATGATAGTCCCAGCAAAAGTTGTAAAATAGAAAACTGTTGACTGACAGTACATAAACCAATCAGAATGGCTTATTTTGAATGACAGTTGCATCAACCAATCATATGATCTCAATTCTGAACCAATTTGCATAAGGGCTTTATTTGCTCTTCATAACTTACTGAGGTCCTTCCTCACCCTAGTTTAATTGAAAACCTACAAAACCAGCCACAGATAGTTGATAACAAGAGCATTCTTGACCAATTGTCTTGCTGGTTGAAGACTAATGCATGATAGTCCCAGCAAAAGTTGTAAAATAGAGAACTGTTGACTGACAGTACATAAACCAATCAGAATGGTGTATTTTGAATGACAATTGCATCAACCAATCAGATGGTCTCAATTCTAAACTAATTTGCATAGGGGCTTTATTTGCTCTCCATAACTTACTGAGGTCCTTCCTAACCCTAGTTTAATTGAAAACCTATAAAACCAGCCACAGATAGTTGATAACAAGAGCATTCTTGACCAATTGTCTTGCTGGTTGAAGGCTATTGCTTGATGGTGCCAGCAAAAGTTGTAAAATAGAAAACTGTTGACTACATTCTTGACCAATTGTCTTGCTGGTTGAAGACTATTGCATGATGGTCCCAGCAAAAGTTATAAAATAGAAAACTGTTGACTGACAGCACATAAACCAATCAGAATGGCTTATTTTGAATGACAATTGCATCAACCAATCAGATGGTCTCAATTCTAAACTAATTTGCATAAGGGCTTTATTTGCTCTCCATAACTTACTGAGGTCTTTCCTAACCCTAGTTTAATTGAACACCTGCAGAACCAGCCACAGATAGTTGATAACAAGAGCATTCTTGACCAATTGTCTTGCTGGTTGAAGACTAATGCATGATAGTCCCAGCAAAAGTTGTAAAATAGAGTACTGTTGACTGACAGTACATAAACCAATCAGAATGGCTTATTTTGAATGACAATTGCATCAACCAATCAGATGGTCTTAATTCTAAACTAATTTGCATAAGGGCTTTATTTGCTCTCCATAACTTACTGAGGTCCTTCCTAACCCTAGTTTAATTGAAAACTTATAAAACCAGCCACAGATGGTTCATAACAAGAGCATTCTTGACCAATTGTCTTGATGGTTGAAGACTAATGAATGATAGTCCCAGCAAAAGTTGTAAAATAGAGAACTGTTGACTGACAGTACATAAACCAATCAGAATGGCTTATTTTGAATGTCAATTGCATCAACCAATCAGATGGTCTCAATTCTAAACTAATTTGCATAAGGACTTTATTTGCTCTCCATAACTTACTGAGGTCCTTCCTAACCCTAGTTTAATTGAAAACCTACAAAACCAGCCACAGATAGTTGATAACAAGAGCATTCTTGACCAAATGTCTTGCTGGTAGAAGACTAATGCATGATAGTCCCAGCAAAAGTTGTAAAATAGAGAACTGTTGACTGACAATACATAAACCAATCAGAATGGCTTATTTTGAATGACAATTGCATCAACCAATCAGATGGTCTTAATTGTAAACTAATTTGCATAAGGGCTTTATTTGCTCTCCATAACTTACTGAGGTCCTTCCTAACCCTAGTTTAATTGAAAACCTATAAAACCAGCCACAGATAGTTGATAACAAGAACATTCTTGACCAATTGTCTTGCTGGTTGAAGACTAATGCATGATAGTCCCAGCAAAAGTTATAAAATAGAAAACTGTTGACTGACAGCACATAAACCAATCAGAATGGCTTATTTTGAATGACAATTGCATCAACCAATCAGATGGTCTCAATTCTAAACTAATTTGCATAAGGGCTTTATTTGCTCTCCATAACTTACTGAGGTCTTTCCTAACCCTAGTTTAATTGAAAACCTACAAAACCAGCCACAGATAGAAGATAACAAGAGCATTCTTGACCAATTGTCTTGCTGGTTGAAGACTAATGCATGATAGTCCCAGCAAAAGATGTAAAATAGAAAACTGTTGACTGACAGTACATAAACCAATCAGAATGGCTTATTTTGAATGACAGTTGCATCAACCAATCATATGATCTCAATTCTGAACTAATTTGCATAAGGGCTTTATTTACTCTTCATAACTTACTGAGGCCCTTCCTCACCCTAGTCTAATAGAACACCTGCAGAACCAGCCACAGATAGTTGATAACAAGAGCATTCTTGACCAATTGTCTTGCTGGTGGAAGACTAATGCATGATAGTCCAAGCAAAAGTTGTAAAATAGAAAACTGTTGACTGACAGTATATAAACCAATCAGAATGGCTTATTTTGAATGACAGTTGCATCAACCAATCAGATGATCTCAATTCTGAACTAATTTGCATAAGGGCTATATTTGCTCTCCATAACTTACTGAGGTCCTTCCTAACCCTAGTTTAATTGAAAACCTACAAAACCCTCCACAGATAGTTGATAACAAGAGCATTCTTGACCAATTGTCTTGCTGGTTGAAGACTAATGCTTGATAGTCCCAGCAAAAGTTGTAAAATAGAGAACTGTTGACTGACAGTACATAAACCAATCAGAATGGCTTATTTTGAATGACAGTTGCATCAACCAATCAGATGGTCTCAATTCTGAACTAATTTGCATAATGGCTTTATTTGCTCTTCATAACTTACTGAGGTCCTTCCTCACCCTAGTCTAATTGAACAACTGCAGAACCAGCCACAGATAGTTGATAACAAGAACATTATTGACCAATTGTCTTGCTGGTTGAAGACTATTGCATGATGGTCCCAGCAAACGTTGTAAAATAGGAAACTGTTGACTGATGGTACATAAACCAATCAGAATGGCTTATTTTGAATGACAGTTGCATCAACCAATCAGATGGTCTCAATTCTGAACTAATTTGCATAATGGCTTTATTTGCTCTTCATAACTTACTGAGGTCCTTCCTCACCCTAGTCTAATTGAACACCTGCAGAACCAGCCACAGATAGTTGATAACAAGAACATTCTTGACCAATTGTCTTGCTGGTTGAAGGCTATTGCGTGATGGTGCCAGCAAAAGTTGTAAAATAGAAAACTGTTGACTACATTCTTGACCAATTGTCTTGCTGGTAGAAGACTAATGCATGATAGTCCCAGCAAAAGTTGTAAAATAGAGAACTGTTGACTGACAGTACATAAACCAATCAGAATGGTGTATTTTGAATGACAATTGCATCAACCAATCAGATGGTCTCAATTCTAAACTAATTTGCATAGGGGCTTTATTTGCTCTCCATAACTTACTGAGGTCCTTCCTAACCCTAGTTTAATTGAAAACATATAAAACCAGCCACAGATAGTTGATAACAAGAGCATTCTTGACCAATTGTCTTGCTGGTTGAAGGCTATTGCGTGATGGTGCCAGCAAAAGTTGTAAAATAGAAAACTGTTGACTACATTCTTGACCAATTGTCTTGCTGGTTGAAGACTATTGCATGATGATCCCAGCAAAAGTTATAAAATAGAAAACTGTTGACTGACAGCACATAAACCAATCAGAATGGCTTATTTTGAATGACAATTGCATCAACCAATCAGATGGTCTCAATTCTAAACTAATTTGCATAAGGGCTTTATTTGCTCTCCATAACTTACTGAGGTCTTTCCTAACCGTAGTTTAATTGAAAACCTACAAAACCAGCCACAGATAGTTGATAACAAGAGCATTCTTGACCAATTGTCTTGCTGGTTGAAGACTAATGCATGATAGTCCCAGCAAAAGTTGTAAAATAGAGAACTGTTGACTGACAGTATATAAACCAATCAGAATGGCTTATTTTGAATGACAGTTGCATCAACCAATCATATGATCTCAATTCTGAACTAATTTGCATAAGGGCTTTATTTGCTCTCCATAACTTACTTAGGTCCTTCCTAACCCTAGTTTAATTGAAAACCTACAAAACCAGCCACAGATAGTTGATAACAAGAGCATTCTTGACCAATTGTCTTGCTGGTTGAAGACTAATGCTTGATAGTCCCAGCAAAAGTTGTAATATAGAGAACTGTTGACTGACAGTACATAAACCAATCAGAATGGCTTATTTTGAATGACAGTTGCATCAACCAATCAGATGGTCTCAATTCTGAACTAATTTGCATAAGGGCTTTATTTGCTCTTTATAACTTACTGAGGTCCTTCCTCACCCTATTCTAATTGAACACCTGCAGAACCAGCCACAGATAGTTGATAACAAGAACATTATTGACCAATTGTCTTGCTGGTTGAAGACTATTGCATGATGGTCCCAGCAAACGTCGTAAAATAGAAAACTGTTGACTGACAGTATATAAACCAATCAGAATGGCTTATTTTGAATGACAGTTGCATCAACCAATCATATGATCTCAATTCTGAACCAATTTGCATAAGGGCTTTATTTGCTCTTCATAACTTACTGAGGTCCTTCCTCACCCTAGTCTAATTGAACACCTGCAGAACCAGCCACAGATAGTTGATAACAAGAGCATTCTTGACCAATTGTCTTGCTGGTTGAAGACTAATGCATGATAGTCCCAGCAAAAGTTGTAAAATAGAAAACTGTTGACTGACAGTATATAAACCAATCAGAATGGCTTATTTTGAATGACAGTTGCATCAAAAAATCAGATGATCTCAATTCTGAACTAATTTGCATAAGGGCTTTGTTTGCTCTCCATAACTTACTGAGGTCCTTCCTAACCCTAGTTTAATTGAAAACCTACAAAACCAGCCACAGATAGTTGATAACAAGAGCATTCTTGACCAATTGTCTTGCTGGTTGAAGACTAATGCATGATAGTCCCAGCAAAAGTTGTAAAATAGAGAACTGTTGACTGACAGTACATAAACCAATCAGAATGGTGTATTTTGAATGACAATTGCATCAACCAATCAGATGGTCTCAATTCTAAACTAATTTGCATAAGGGCTTTATTTGCTCTCCATAACTTACTGAGGTCCTTCCTAACCCTAGTTTAATTGAAAACCTATAAAACCAGCCACAGATAGTTCATAACAAGAGCATTCTTGACCAATTGTCTTGCTGGTTGAAGACTAATGAATGATAGTCCCAGCAAAAGTTGTAAAATAGAGAACTGTTGACTGACAGTACATAAACCAATCAGAATGGCTTATTTTGAATGACAATTGCATCAACCAATCAGATGGTCTCAATTCTAAACTAATTTGCATAAGGGCTTTATTTGCTCTCCATAACTTACTGAGGTCCTTCCTAACCCTAGTTTAATTGAAAACCTACAAAACCAGCCACAGATAGTTGATAACAAGAGCATTCTTGACCAATTGTCTTGCTGGTTGAAGACTAATGCATGATAGTCCCAGCATAAGTTGTAAAATAGAGAACTGTTGACTGACAGTACATAAACAAATCAGAATGGTGTATTTTGAATGACAATTGCATCAACCAATCAGATGGTCTCAATTCTAAACTAATTTGCATAGGGGCTTTATTTGCTCTCCATAACTTACTGAGGTCCTTCCTAACCCTAGTTTAATTGAAAACCTATAAAACAACCACAGATAGTTGATAACAAGAGCATTCTTGACCAATTGTCTTGCTGGTTGAAGGCTATTGCGTGATGGTGCCAGCAAAAGTTGTAAAATAGAAAACTGTTGACTACATTCTTGACCAATTGTCTTGCTGGTTAAAGACTATTGCATGATGGTTCCAGCAAAAGTTATAAAATAGAAAACTGTTGACTGACAGCACATAAACCAATCAGAATGGCTTATTTTGAATGACAATTGCATCAACCAATCAGATGGTCTCAATTCTAAACTAATTTGCATAAGGGCTTTATTTGCTCTCCATAACTTACTGAGGTCTTTCCTAACCCTAGTTTAATTGAAAACCTACAAAACCAGCCACAGATAGTTGATAACAAGAGCATTCTTGACCAAATGTCTTGCTGGTTGAAGACTAATGCATGGTAGTCCCAGCAAAAGTTGTAAAATAGAGAACTGTTGACTGACAGTACATAAACCAATCAGAATGGCTTATTTTGAATGACAATTGCATCAACCAATCAGATGGTCTTAATTCTAAACTAATTTGCATAAGGGCTTTATTTGCTCTCCATAACTTACTGAGGTCCTTCCTAACCCGTAGTTTAATTGAAAACCTACAAAACCAGCCACAGATAGTTGATAAGAAGAGCATTCTTGACCAATTGTCTTGCTGGTTGAAGACTAATGCATGATACTCCCAGCAAAAGTTGTAAAATAGAGAACTGTTGATTGACAGTACATAAACCAATCAGAATGGTGTATTTTGAATGACAATTGCATCAACCAATCAGATGGTCTCAATTCTAAACTAATTTGCATAAGGGCTTTATTTGCTCTCCATAACTTACTGAGGTCCTTCCTAACCCTAGTTTAATTGAAAACTTATAAAACCAGCCACAGATAGTTGATAACAAGAGCATTCTTGACCAATTGTCTTGCTGGTTGAAGACTAATGAATGATAGTCCCAGCAAAAGTTGTAAAATAGAGAACTGTTGACTGACAGTACATAAACCAATCAGAATGGCTTATTTTGAATGACAATTGCATCAACCAATCAGATGGTCTCAATTCTAAACTAATTTGCATAAGGGCTTTATTTGCTCTCCATAACTTACTGAGGTCTTTCCTAACCCTAGTTTAATTGAACACCTGCAGAACCAGCCACAGATAGTTGATAACAAGAGCATTCTTGACCAATTGTCTTGCTGGTTGAAGACTATTGCATGATGGTCCCAGCAAACGTTGTAAAATAGAAAACTGATGACTGACAGTATATAAACCAATCAGAATGGCTTATTTTGAATGACAGTTGCTTCAACCAATCATATGATCTCACTTCTGAACCAATTTGCATAAGGGCTTTATTTGCTCTTCATAACTTACTGAGGTCCTTCCTCACCCTAGTCTAATTGAACACCTGCAGAACAAGCCACAGATAGTTGATAACAAGAGCATTCTTGACCAATTGTCTTGCTGGTTGAAGACTAATGCATGATAGTCCCAGCAAAAGTTGTAAAATAGAAAACTGTTGACTGACAGTACATAAACCAATCAGAATGGCTTATTTTGAATGACAGTTGCATCAACCAATCATATGATCTCAATTCTGAACCAATTTGCATAAGGGCTTTATTTGCTCTTCATAACTTACTGAGGTCCTTCCTCACCCTAGTCTAATTGAACACCTGCAGAACCAGCCACAGATAGTTGATAACAAGAGCATTCTTGACCAATTGTCTTGCTGGTTGAAGACTAATGCATGATAGTCCCAGCAAAAGTTGTAAAATAGAAAACTGTTGACTACATTCTTGACCAATTGTCTTGCTGGTTGAAGACTATTGCATGATAGTCCCAGCAAAAGTTATAAAATAGAAAACTGTTGACTGACAGCACATAACCCAATCAGAATGGCTTATTTTGATTGACAATTGCATCAACCAATCAGATGGTCTCAATTCTAAACTAATTTGCATAAGGGCTTTATTTGCTCTCCATAACTTACTGAGGTCTTTCCTAACCCTAGTTTAATTGAAAACCTACAAAACCAGCCACAGATAGTTGATAACAAGAGCATTCTTGACCAAATGTCTTGCTGGTTGAAGACTAATGCATGATAGTCCCAGCAAAAGTTGTAAAATAGAGAACTGTTGACTGACAGTACATAAACCAATCAGAATGGCTTATTTTGAATGACAATTGCATCAACCAATCAGATGGTCTTAATTCTAAACTAATTTGCATAAGGGCTTTATTTGCTCTCCATAATTAACTGAGGTCCTTCCTAACCCTAGTTTAATTGAAAACCTACAAAACCAGCCACAGATAGTTGATAACAAGAGCATTCTTGACCAATTGTCTTGCTGGTTGAAGACTAATGCATGATACTCCCAACAAAAGTTGTAAAATAGAGAACTGTTGACTGACAGTACATAAACCAATCAGAATGGTGTATTTTGAATGACAATTGCATCAACCAATCAGATGGTCTCAATTCTAAACTAATTTGCATAAGGGCTTTATTTGCTCTCCATAACTTACTGAGGTCCTTCCTAACCCTAGTTTAATTGAAAACTTATAAAACCAGCCACAGATAGTTCATAACAAGAGCATTCTTGACCAATTGTCTTGCTGGTTGAAGACTAATGAATGATAGTCCCAGCAAAAGTTGTAAAATAGAGAACTGTTGACTGACAGTACATAAACCAATCAGAATGGCTTATTTTGAATGACAATTGCATCAACCAATCAGATGGTCTCAATTCTAAACTAATTTGCATAAGGGCTTTATTTGCTCTCCATAACTTACTGAGGTCTTTCCTAACCCTAGTTTAATTGAAAACCTACAAAACCAGCCACAAATAGTTGATAACAAGAGCATTCTTGACCAAATGTCTTGCTGGTTGAAGACTAATGCATGATAGTCCCAGCAAAAGTTGTAAAATAGAGAACTGTTGACTGACAGTACATAAACCAATCAGAATGGCTTATTTTGAATGACAATTGCATCAACCAATCAGATGGTCTTAATTCTAAACTAATTTGCATAAGGGCTTTATTTGCTTTCCATAACTTACTGAGATCCTTCCTAACCCTAGTTTAATTGAAAACCTACAAAACCAGCCACAGATAGTTGATAACAAGAGCATTCTTGACCAATTGTCTTGCTGGTTGAAGACTAATGCATGATAGTCCAAGCAAAAGTTGTAAAATAGAAAACTGTTGACTGACAGTACATAAACCAATCAGAATGGTGTATTTTGAATGACAGTTGCATCAACCAATCAGATGATCTCAATTCTGAACTAATTTGCATAAGGGCTATATTTGCTCTCCATAACTTACTGAGGTCCTTCCTAACCCTAGTTTAATTGAAAACCTACAAAACCGGCCACAGATAGTTGATAACAAGAGCATTCTTGACCAATTGTCTTGCTGGTTGAAGATTAATGCTTGATAGTCCCAGCAAAAGTTGTAAAATAGAGAACTATTGACTGACAGTACATAAACCAATCAGAATGGCTTATTTTGAATGACAGTTGCATCAACCAATCAGATGGTCTCAATTCTGAACTAATTTGCATAAGGGCTTTATTTGCTCTTTATAACTTACTGAGGTCCTTCCTCACCCTATTCTAATTGAACAACTGCAGAACCAGCCACAGATAGTTGATAACAAGAACATTATTGACCAATTGTCTTGCTGGTTGAAGACTATTGCATGATGGTCCCAGCAAACGTTGTAAAATAGGAAACTGTTGACTGATGATTCATAAACCAATCAGAATGGCTTATTTTGAATGACAGTTGCATCAACCAATCAGATGGTCTCAATTCTGAACTAATTTGCATAATGGCTTTATTTGCTCTTCATAACTTACTGAGGTCCTTCCTCACCCTAGTCTAATTGAACACCTGCAGAACCAGCCACAGATAGTTGATAACAAGAACATTCTTGACCAATTGTCTTGCTGGTTGAAGGCTATTGCGTGATGGTGCCAGCAAAAGTTGTAAAATAGAAAACTGTTGACTACATTCTTGACCAATTGTCTTGCTGGTAGAAGACTATTGCATGATGGTCCCAGCAAAAGTTATAAAATAGAAAACTGTTGACTGACAGCACATAAACCAATCAGAATGGCTTATTTTGAATGACAGTTGCATCAACCAATCATATGATCTCAATTCTGAACTAATTTGCATAAGGGCTATATTTGCTCTCCATAACTTACTGAGGTCCTTCCTAACCCTAGTTTAATTGAAAACCTATAAAACCAGCCACAGATAGTTCATAACAAGAGCATTCTTGACCAATTGTCTTGCTGGTTGATGACTAATGAATGATAGTCCCAGCAAAAGTTGTAAAATAGAGAACTGTTGACTGACAGTACATAAACCAATCAGAATGGCTTATTTTGAATGACAATTGCATCAACCAATCAGATGGTCTCAATTCTAAACTAATTTGCATAAGGGCTTTATTTGCTCTCCATAACTTACTGAGGTCTTTCCTAACCCTAGTTTAATTGAACACCTGCAGAACCAGCCACAGATAGTTGATAACAAGAGCATTCTTGACCAATTGTCTTGCTGGTTGAAGACTAATGCATGATAGTCCCAGCAAAAGTTGTAAAACAGAAAACTGTTGACTGACAGTATATAAACCAATCAGAATGGCTTATTTTGAATGACAGTTGCATCAACCAATCAGATGATCTCAATGCTGAACTAATTTGCATAAGGGCTTTATTTGCTCTCCATAACTTACTGAGGTCCTTCCTAACCCTAGTTTAATTGAAAACCTACAAAACCAGCTACAGATAGTTGATAACAAGAGTATTCTTGACCAATTGTCTTGCTGGTTGAAGACTAATGCATGATAGTCCCAGCAAAAGTTGTAAAATAGAGAAATGTTGACTGACAGTACATAAACCAATCAGAATGGTGTATTTTGAATGACAATTGCATCAACCAATCAGATGGTCTCAATTCTAAACTAATTTGCATAGGGGCTTTATTTGCTCTCCATAACTTACTGAGGTCCTTCCTAACCCTAGTTTAATTGAAAACCTATAAAACCAGCCACAGATAGTTGATAACAAGAGCATTCTTGACCAATTGTCTTGCTGGTTGAAGGCTATTGCGTGATGGTGCCAGCAAAAGTTGTAAAATAGATAACTGTTGACTACATTCTTGACCAATTGTCTTGCTGGTTTAAGACTATTGCATGATGGTCCCAGCAAAAGTTATAAAATAGAAAACTGTTGACTGACAGCACATAAACCAATCAGAATGGCTTATTTTGAATGACAATTGCATCAACCAATCAGATGGTCTCAATTCTAAACTAATTTGCATAAGGGCTTTATTTGCTCTCCATAACTTACTGAGGTCTTTCCTAACCCTAGTTTAATTGAAAACCTACAAAACCAGCCACAGATAGTTGATAACAAGAGCATTCTTGACCAAATGTCTTGCTGGTTGAAGACTAATGCATGATAGTCCCAGCAAAAGTTGTAAAATAGAGAACTGTTGACTGACAGTACATAAACCAATCAGAATGGTGTATTTTGAATGACAATTGCATCAAAAAATCAGATGGTCTCAATTCTAAACTAATTTGCATAAGGGCTTTATTTGCTCTCCATAACTTACTGAGGTCCTTCCTAACCCTAGTTTAATTGAAAACCTATAAAACCAGCCACAGATAGTTCATAACAAGAGCATTCTTGACCAATTGTCTTGCTGGTTGAAGACTATTGCATGATGGTCCCAGCAAAAGTTATAAAATAGAAAACTGTTGACTGACAGCACATAAACCAATCAGAATGGATTATTTTGAATGACAATTGCATCAACCAATCAGATGGTCTTAATTCTAAACTAATTCGCATAAGGGCTTTATTTGCTCTCCATAACTTACTGAGGTCTTTCCTAACCCTAGTTTAATTGAAAACCTACAAAACCAGCCACAGATAGTTGATAACAAGAGCATTCTTGACCAAATGTCTTGCTGGTTGAACACTAATGCATGATAGTCCCAGCAAAAGTTGTAAAATAGAAAACTGTTGACTGACAGTATATAAACCAATCAGAATGGCTTATTTTGAATGACAGTTGCATCAACCAATCAGATGGTCTCAATTCTGAACTAATTTGCATGAGGGCTTTATTTGCTCTCCATAACTTACTGAGGTCCTTCCTAACCCTAGTTTAATTGAAAACCTACAAAACCAGCCACAGATAGTTGATAACAAGAGCATTCTTGACCAATTGTCTTGCTGGTTGAAGACTAATGCTTGATGGTCCCAGCAAAAGTTGTAAAATAGAGAACTGTTGACTGACAGTACATAAACCAATCAGAATGGCTTATTTTGAATGACAGTTGCATCAACCAATCAGATGGTCTCAATTCTGAACTAATTTGCATGAGGGCTTTATTTGCTCTCCATAACTTACTGAGGTCCTTCCTAACCCTAGTTTAATTGAAAACCTATAAAACCAGCCACAGATAGTTCATAACAAGAGCATTCTTGACCAATTGTCTTGCTGGTTGAAGACTAATGAATGATAGTCCCAGCAAAAGTTGTAAAATAGAGAACTGTTGACTGACAGTACATAAACCAATCAGAATGGCTTATTTTGAATGACAATTGCATCAACCAATCAGATGGTCTCAATTCTAAACTAATTTGCATAAGGGCTTTATTTGCTCTCCATAACTTACTGAGGTCTTTCCTAACCCTAGTTTAATTGAACACCTGCAGAACCAGCCACAGATAGTTGATAACAAGAGCATTCTTGACCAATTATCTTGCTGGTTGAAGACTAATGCATGATAGTCCCTGCAAAAGTTGTAAAATAGAGAACTGTTGACTGACAGTACATAAACCAATCAGAATGGTGTATTTTGAATGACAATTGCATCAACCAATCAGATGGTCTCAATTCTAAACTAATTTGCATAAGGGCTTTATTTGCTCTCCATAACTTACTGAGGTCCTTCCTAACCCTAGTTTAATTGAAAACCTATAAAACCAGCCACAGATAGTTCATAACAAGAGCATTCTTGACCAATTGTCTTGCTGGTTGAAGACTATTGCATGATGGTCCCAGCAAAAGTTATAAAATAGAAAACTGTTGACTGACAGCACATAAACCAATCAGAATGGCTTATTTTGAATGACAATTGCATCACCCAATCAGATGGTCTCAATTCTAAACTAATTTGCATAAGGGCTTTATTTGCTCTCCATAACTTACTGAGGTCTTTCCTAACCCTAGTTTAATTGAAAACCTACAAAACCAGCCACAGATAGTTGATAACAAGAGCATTCTTGACCAAATGTCTTGCTGGTTGAACACTAATGCATGATAGTCCCAGCAAAAGTTGTAAAATAGAAAACTGTTGACTGACAGTACATAAACCAATCAGAATGGTGTATTTTGAATGACAATTGCATCAACCAATCAGATGGTCTCAATTCTAAACTAAATTGCATAAGGGCTTTATTTGCTCTCCATAACTTACTGAGGTCCTTCCTAACCCTAGTTTAATTGAAAACCTATAAAACCAGCCACAGATAGTTCATAACAAGAGCATTCTTGACCAATTGTCTTGCTGGTTGAAGACTAATGAATGATAGTCCCAGCAAAAGTTGTAAAATAGAGAACTGTTGACTGACAGTACATAAACCAATCAGAATGGCTTATTTTGAATGACAATTGCATCAACCAATCAGATGGTCTCAATTCTAAACTAATTTGCATAAGGGCTTTATTTGCTCTCCATAACTTACTGAGGTCTTTCCTAACCCTAGTTTAATTGAACACCTGCAGAACCAGCCACAGATAGTTGATAACAAGAGCATTCTTGACCAATTATCTTGCTGGTTGAACACTAATGCATGATAGTCCCAGCAAAAGTTGTAAAATAGAAAACTGTTGACTGACAGTACATAAACCAATCAGAATGGTGTATTTTGAATGACAATTGCATCAACCAATCAGATGGTCTCAATTCTAAACTAAATTGCATAAGGGCTTTATTTGCTCTCCATAACTTACTGAGGTCCTTCCTAACCCTAGTTTAATTGAAAACCTATAAAACCAGCCACAGATAGTTCATAACAAGAGCATTCTTGACCAATTGTCTTGCTGGTTGATGACTAATGAATGATAGTCCCAGCAAAAGTTGTAAAATAGAGAACTGTTGACTGACAGTACATAAACCAATCAGAATGGCTTATTTTGAATGACAATTGCATCAACCAATCAGATGGTCTCAATTCTAAACTAATTTGCATAAGGGCTATATTTGCTCTCCATAACTTACTGAGGTCTTTCCTAACCCTAGTTTAATTGAAAACCTAGAAAACCAGCCACAGATAGTTGATAACAAGAGCATTCTTGACCAATTGTCTTGCTGGTTGAAGACTAATGCATGATAGTCCCAGCAAAAGTTGTAAAATAGAAAACTGTTGACTGACAGTACATAAACCAATCAGAATGGCTTATTTTGAATGACAGTTGCATCAACCAATCAGATGGTCTCAATTCTGAACTAATTTGCATAAGGGCTTTATTTGCTCTTTATAACTTACTGAGGTCCTTCCTCACCATAGTCTAATTGAACAACTGCAGAACCAGCCACAGATAGTTGATAACAAGAACATTATTGACCAATTGTCTTGCTGGTTGAAGACTATTGCATGATGGTCCCAGCAAACGTTGTAAAATAGGAAACTGTTGACTGATGGTACATAAACCAATCAGAATGGCTTATTTTGAATGACAGTTGCATCAACCAATCAGATGGTCTCAATTCTGAACTAATTTGCATAATGGCTTTATTTGCTCTTCATAACTTACTGAGGTCCTTCCTCACCCTAGTCTAATTGAACACCTGCAGAACCAGCCACAGATAGTTGATAACAAGAACATTCTTGACCAATTGTCTTGCTGGTTGAAGGCTATTGCGTGATGGTGCCAGCAAAAGTTGTAAAATAGAAAACTGTTGACTACATTCTTGACCAATTGTCTTGCTGGCAGAAGACTATTGCATGATGGTCCCTGCAAAAGTTATAAAATAGAAAACTGTTGACTGACAGCACATAAACCAATCAGAATGGCTTATTTTGAATGACAATTGCATCAACCAATCAGATGGTCTCAATTCTAAACTAATTTGCATAAGGGCTTTATTTGCTCTCCATAACTTACTGAGGTCTTTCCTAACCCTAGTTTAATTGAAAACCTACCAAACCAGCCACAGATAGTTGATAACAAGAGCATTCTTGACCAATTGTCTTGCTGGTTGAAGACTAATGCATGTTAGTCCCAGCAAAAGTTGTAAAATAGAAAACTGTTGTCTGACAGTACATAAACCAATCAGAATGGCTTATTTTGAATGACAGTTGCATCATCCAATCATATGATCTCAATTCTGAACCAATTTGCATAAGGGCTTTATTTGCTCTTCATAATTTACTGAGGTACTTCCTCACCCTAGTCTAATTGAACACCTGCAGAACCAGCCACAGATAGTTGATAACAAGAGCATTCTTGACCAATTGTCTTGCTGGTTGAAGACTAATGCATGATAGTCCCAGCAAAAGTTGTAAAATAGAAAACTGTTGACTGACAGTATATAAACCAATCAGAATGGCTTATTTTGAATGACAGTTGCATCAACCAATCAGATGATCTCAATTCTGAACTAATTTGCATAAGGGCTTTATTTGCTCTCCATAACTTACTGAGGTCCTTCCTAATCCTAGTTTAATTGAAAACCTACAAAACCAGCCACAGATAGTTGATAACAAGAGCATTCTTGACCAATTGTCTTGCTGGTTGAAGACTAATGCATGATAGTGCCAGCAAAAGTTGTAAAATAGAGAACTGTTGACTGGCAGTACATAAACCAATCAGAATGGCTTATTTTGAATGACAATTGCATCGACCAATCAGATGGTCTCAATTCTAAACTAATTTGCATAAGGGCTTTATTTGCTCTCCATTACTTACTGAGGTCTTTCCTAACCCTAGTTTAATTGAACACCTGCAGAACCAGCCACAGATAGTTGATAACAAGAGCATTCTTGACCAATTGTCTTGCTGGTTGAAGACTAATGCATGATAGTCCCAGCAAAAGTTGTAAAATAGAAAACTGTTGACTGACAGTATATAAACCAATCAGAATGGCTTATTTTGAATGACAGTTGCATCAAGCAATCAGATGATCTCAATTCTGAACTAATTTGCATAAGGGCTTTATTTGCTCTCCATAACTTACTGAGGTCATTCCTAACCCTAGTTTAATTGAAAATCTACAAAACCAGCCACAGATAGTTGATAACAAGAGCATTCTTGACCAAATGTCTTGCTGGTTGTAGGCTATTGCGTGATGGTGCCAGCAAAAGTTGTAAAATAGAAAACTGTTGACTACATTCTTGACCAATTGTCTTGCTGGTTGAAGACTATTGCATGATGGTCCCAGCAAAAGTTATAAAATAGAAAACTGTTGACTGACAGCACATAAACCAATCAGAATGGCTTATTTTGAATGACAATTGCATCAACCAATCAGATGGTCTCAATTCTAAACTAATTTGCATAAGGGCTTTATTTGCTCTCCATAACTTACTGAGGTCCTTCCTAACCCTAGTTTAATTGAAAACCTACAAAACCAGCTACAGATAGTTGATAACAAGAGCATTCTTGACCAATTGTCTTGCTGGTTGAAGACTAATGCATGATAGTCCCAGCAAACGTTGTAAAATAGGAAACTGTTGACTGATGGTACATAAACCAATCAGAATGGCTTATTTTGAATGACAGTTGCATCAACCAATCAGATGGTCTCAATTCTGAACTAATTTGCATAATGGCTTTATTTGCTCTTCATAACTTACTGAGGTCCTTCCTCACCCTAGTCTAATTGAACACCTGCAGAACCAGCCACAGATAGTTGATAACAAGAACATTCTTGACCAATTGTCTTGCTGGTTGAAGGCTATTGCGTGATGGTGCCAGCAAAAGTTGTAAAATAGAAAACTGTTGACTACATTCTTGACCAATTGTCTTGCTGGCAGAAGACTATTGCATGATGGTCCCTGCAAAAGTTATAAAATAGAAAACTGTTGACTGACAGCACATAAACCAATCAGAATGGCTTATTTTGAATGACAATTGCATCAACCAATCAGATGGTCTCAATTCTGAACTAATTTGCATAAGGGCTTTATTTGCTCTCCATAACTTACTGAGGTCCTTCCTAATCCTAGTTTAATTGAAAACCTACAAAACCAGCCACAGATAGTTGATAACAAGAGCATTCTTGACCAATTGTCTTGCTGGTTGAAGACTAATGCATGATAGTGCCAGCAAAAGTTGTAAAATAGAGAACTGTTGACTGGCAGTACATAAACCAATCAGAATGGCTTATTTTGAATGACAATTGCATCAACCAATCAGATGGTCTCAATTCTAAACTAATTTGCATAAGGGCTTTATTTGCTCTCCATTACTTACTGAGGTCTTTCCTAACCCTAGTTTAATTGAACACCTGCAGAACCAGCCACAGATAGTTGATAACAAGAGCATTCTTGACCAATTGTCTTGCTGGTTGAAGACTAATGCATGATAGTCCCAGCAAAAGTTGTAAAATAGAAAACTGTTGACTGACAGTATATAAACCAATCAGAATGGCTTATTTTGAATGACAGTTGCATCAAGCAATCAGATGATCTCAATTCTGAACTAATTTGCATAAGGGCTTTATTTGCTCTCCATAACTTACTGAGGTCATTCCTAACCCTAGTTTAATTGAAAATCTACAAAACCAGCCACAGATAGTTGATAACAAGAGCATTCTTGACCAAATGTCTTGCTGGTTGTAGGCTATTGCGTGATGGTGCCAGCAAAAGTTGTAAAATAGAAAACTGTTGACTACATTCTTGACCAATTGTCTTGCTGGTTGAAGACTATTGCATGATGGTCCCAGCAAAAGTTATAAAATAGAAAACTGTTGACTGACAGCACATAAACCAATCAGAATGGCTTATTTTGAATGACAATTGCATCAACCAATCAGATGGTCTCAATTCTAAACTAATTTGCATAAGGGCTTTATTTGCTCTCCATAACTTACTGAGGTCCTTCCTAACCCTAGTTTAATTGAAAACCTACAAAACCAGCTACAGATAGTTGATAACAAGAGCATTCTTGACCAATTGTCTTGCTGGTTGAAGACTAATGCATGATAGTCCCAGCAAACGTTGTAAAATAGGAAACTGTTGACTGATGGTACATAAACCAATCAGAATGGCTTATTTTGAATGACAGTTGCATCAACCAATCAGATGGTCTCAATTCTGAACTAATTTGCATAATGGCTTTATTTGCTCTTCATAACTTACTGAGGTCCTTCCTCACCCTAGTCTAATTGAACACCTGCAGAACCAGCCACAGATAGTTGATAACAAGAACATTCTTGACCAATTGTCTTGCTGGTTGAAGGCTATTGCGTGATGGTGCCAGCAAAAGTTGTAAAATAGAAAACTGTTGACTACATTCTTGACCAATTGTCTTGCTGGCAGAAGACTATTGCATGATGGTCCCTGCAAAAGTTATAAAATAGAAAACTGTTGACTGACAGCACATAAACCAATCAGAATGGCTTATTTTGAATGACAATTGCATCAACCAATCAGATGGTCTCAATTCTGAACTAATTTGCATAAGGGCTTTATTTGCTCTCCATAACTTACTGAGGTCCTTCCTAATCCTAGTTTAATTGAAAACCTACAAAACCAGCCACAGATAGTTGATAACAAGAGCATTCTTGACCAATTGTCTTGCTGGTTGAAGACTAATGCATGATAGTGCCAGCAAAAGTTGTAAAATAGAGAACTGTTGACTGGCAGTACATAAACCAATCAGAATGGCTTATTTTGAATGACAATTGCATCAACCAATCAGATGGTCTCAATTCTAAACTAATTTGCATAAGGGCTTTATTTGCTCTCCATTACTTACTGAGGTCTTTCCTCACCCTAGTCTAATTGAACACCTGCAGAACCAGCCACAGATAGTTGATAACAAGAACATTCTTGACCAATTGTCTTGCTGGTTGAAGGCTATTGCGTGATGGTGCCAGCAAAAGTTGTAAAATAGAAAACTGTTGACTACATTCTTGACCAATTGTCTTGCTGGCAGAAGACTATTGCATGATGGTCCCTGCAAAAGTTATAAAATAGAAAACTGTTGACTGACAGCACATAAACCAATCAGAATGGCTTATTTTGAATGACAATTGCATCAACCAATCAGATGGTCTCAATTCTAAACTAATTTGCATAAGGGCTTTATTTGCTCTCCATAACTTACTGAGGTCTTTCCTAACCCTAGTTTAATTGAAAACCTACCAAACCAGCCACAGATAGTTGATAACAAGAGCATTCTTGACCAATTGTCTTGCTGGTTGAAGACTAATGCATGTTAGTCCCAGCAAAAGTTGTAAAATAGAAAACTGTTGACTGACAGTACATAAACCAATCAGAATGGCTTATTTTGAATGACAGTTGCATCATCCAATCATATGATCTCAATTCTGAACCAATTTGCATAAGGGCTTTATTTGCTCTTCATAATTTACTGAGGTACTTCCTCACCCTAGTCTAATTGAACACCTGCAGAACCAGCCACAGATAGTTGATAACAAGAGCATTCTTGACCAATTGTCTTGCTGGTTGAAGACTAATGCATGATAGTCCCAGCAAAAGTTGTAAAATAGAAAACTGTTGACTGACAGTATATAAACCAATCAGAATGGCTTATTTTGAATGACAGTTGCATCAAGCAATCAGATGATCTCAATTCTGAACTAATTTGCATAAGGGCTTTATTTGCTCTCCATAACTTACTGAGGTCATTCCTAACCCTAGTTTAATTGAAAACCTACAAAACCAGCCACAGATAGTTGATAACAAGAGCATTCTTGACCAAATGTCTTGCTGGTTGTAGGCTATTGCGTGATGGTGCCAGCAAAAGTTGTAAAATAGAAAACTGTTGACTACATTCTTGACCAATTGTCTTGCTGGTTGAAGACTATTGCATGATGGTCCCAGCAAAAGTTATAAAATAGAAAACTGTTGACTGACAGCACATAAACCAATCAGAATGGCTTATTTTGAATGACAATTGCATCAACCAATCAGATGGTCTCAATTCTAAACTAATTTGCTTAAGGGCTTTATTTGCTCTCCATAACTTACTGAGGTCCTTCCTAACCCTAGTTTAATTGAAAACCTACAAAACCAGCTACAGATAGTTGATAACAAGAGCATTCTTGACCAATTGTCTTGCTGGTTGAAGACTAATGCATGATAGTCCCAGCAAACGTTGTAAAATAGGAAACTGTTGACTGATGGTACATAAACCAATCAGAATGGCTTATTTTGAATGACAGTTGCATCAACCAATCAGATGGTCTCAATTCTGAACTAATTTGCATAATGGCTTTATTTGCTCTTCATAACTTACTGAGGTCCTTCCTCACCCTAGTCTAATTGAACACCTGCAGAACCAGCCACAGATAGTTGATAACAAGAACATTCTTGACCAATTGTCTTGCTGGTTGAAGGCTATTGCGTGATGGTGCCAGCAAAAGTTGTAAAATAGAAAACTGTTGACTACATTCTTGACCAATTGTCTTGCTGGCAGAAGACTATTGCATGATGGTCCCTGCAAAAGTTATAAAATAGAAAACTGTTGACTGACAGCACATAAACCAATCAGAATGGCTTATTTTGAATGACAATTGCATCAACCAATCAGATGGTCTCAATTCTAAACTAATTTGCATAAGGGCTTTATTTGCTCTCCATAACTTACTGAGGTCTTTCCTAACCCTAGTTTAATTGAAAACCTACCAAACCAGCCACAGATAGTTGATAACAAGAGCATTCTTGACCAATTGTCTTGCTGGTTGAAGACTAATGCATGTTAGTCCCAGCAAAAGTTGTAAAATAGAAAACTGTTGTCTGACAGTACATAAACCAATCAGAATGGCTTATTTTGAATGACAGTTGCATCATCCAATCATATGATCTCAATTCTGAACCAATTTGCATAAGGGCTTTATTTGCTCTTCATAATTTACTGAGGTACTTCCTCACCCTAGTCTAATTGAACACCTGCAGAACCAGCCACAGATAGTTGATAACAAGAGCATTCTTGACCAATTGTCTTGCTGGTTGAAGACTAATGCATGATAGTCCCAGCAAAAGTTGTAAAATAGAAAACTGTTGACTGACAGTATATAAACCAATCAGAATGGCTTATTTTGAATGACAGTTGCATCAACCAATCAGATGATCTCAATTCTGAACTAATTTGCATAAGGGCTTTATTTGCTCTCCATAACTTACTGAGGTCCTTCCTAATCCTAGTTTAATTGAAAACCTACAAAACCAGCCACAGATAGTTGATAACAAGAGCATTCTTGACCAATTGTCTTGCTGGTTGAAGACTAATGCAGGATAGTGCCAGCAAAAGTTGTAAAATAGAGAACTGTTGACTGGCAGTACATAAACCAATCAGAATGGCTTATTTTGAATGACAATTGCATCAACCAATCAGATGGTCTCAATTCTAAACTAATTTGCATAAGGGCTTTATTTGCTCTCCATTACTTACTGAGGTCTTTCCTAACCCTAGTTTAATTGAACACCTGCAGAACCAGCCACAGATAGTTGATAACAAGAGCATTCTTGACCAATTGTCTTGCTGGTTGAAGACTAATGCATGATAGTCCCAGCAAAAGTTGTAAAATAGAAAACTGTTGACTGACAGTATATAAACCAATCAGAATGGCTTATTTTGAATGACAGTTGCATCAAGCAATCAGATGATCTCAATTCTGAACTAATTTGCATAAGGGCTTTATTTGCTCTCCATAACTTACTGAGGTCATTCCTAACCCTAGTTTAATTGAAAATCTACAAAACCAGCCACAGATAGTTGATAACAAGAGCATTCTTGACCAAATGTCTTGCTGGTTGTAGGCTATTGCGTGATGGTGCCAGCAAAAGTTGTAAAATAGAAAACTGTTGACTACATTCTTGACCAATTGTCTTGCTGGCAGAAGACTATTGCATGATGGTCCCAGCAAAAGTTATAAAATAGAAAACTGTTGACTGACAGTACATAAACCAATCAGAATGGCTTATTTTGAATGACAGTTGCATCATCCAATCATATGATCTCAATTCTGAACCAATTTGCATAAGGGCTTTATTTGCTCTTCATAATTTACTGAGGTACTTCCTCACCCTAGTCTAATTGAACACCTGCAGAACCAGCCACAGATAGTTGATAACAAGAGCATTCTTGACCAATTGTCTTGCTGGTTGAAGACTAATGCATGATAGTCCCAGCAAAAGTTGTAAAATAGAAAACTGTTGACTGACAGTATATAAACCAATCAGAATGGCTTATTTTGAATGACAGTTGCATCAAGCAATCAGATGATCTCAATTCTGAACTAATTTGCATAAGGGCTTTATTTGCTCTCCATAACTTACTGAGGTCATTCCTAACCCTAGTTTAATTGAAAACCTACAAAACCAGCCACAGATAGTTGATAACAAGAGCATTCTTGACCAAATGTCTTGCTGGTTGTAGGCTATTGCGTGATGGTGCCAGCAAAAGTTGTAAAATAGAAAACTGTTGACTACATTCTTGACCAATTGTCTTGCTGGTTGAAGACTATTGCATGATGGTCCCAGCAAAAGTTATAAAATAGAAAACTGTTGACTGACAGCACATAAACCAATCAGAATGGCTTATTTTGAATGACAATTGCATCAACCAATCAGATGGTCTCAATTCTAAACTAATTTGCTTAAGGGCTTTATTTGCTCTCCATAACTTACTGAGGTCCTTCCTAACCCTAGTTTAATTGAAAACCTACAAAACCAGCTACAGATAGTTGATAACAAGAGCATTCTTGACCAATTGTCTTGCTGGTTGAAGACTAATGCATGATAGTCCCAGCAAACGTTGTAAAATAGGAAACTGTTGACTGATGGTACATAAACCAATCAGAATGGCTTATTTTGAATGACAGTTGCATCAACCAATCAGATGGTCTCAATTCTGAACTAATTTGCATAATGGCTTTATTTGCTCTTCATAACTTACTGAGGTCCTTCCTCACCCTAGTCTAATTGAACACCTGCAGAACCAGCCACAGATAGTTGATAACAAGAACATTCTTGACCAATTGTCTTGCTGGTTGAAGGCTATTGCGTGATGGTGCCAGCAAAAGTTGTAAAATAGAAAACTGTTGACTACATTCTTGACCAATTGTCTTGCTGGCAGAAGACTATTGCATGATGGTCCCTGCAAAAGTTATAAAATAGAAAACTGTTGACTGACAGCACATAAACCAATCAGAATGGCTTATTTTGAATGACAATTGCATCAACCAATCAGATGGTCTCAATTCTAAACTAATTTGCATAAGGGCTTTATTTGCTCTCCATAACTTACTGAGGTCTTTCCTAACCCTAGTTTAATTGAAAACCTACCAAACCAGCCACAGATAGTTGATAACAAGAGCATTCTTGACCAATTGTCTTGCTGGTTGAAGACTAATGCATGTTAGTCCCAGCAAAAGTTGTAAAATAGAAAACTGTTGACTGACAGTACATAAACCAATCAGAATGGCTTATTTTGAATGACAGTTGCATCATCCAATCATATGATCTCAATTCTGAACCAATTTGCATAAGGGCTTTATTTGCTCTTCATAATTTACTGAGGTACTTCCTCACCCTAGTCTAATTGAACACCTGCAGAACCAGCCACAGATAGTTGATAACAAGAGCATTCTTGACCAATTGTCTTGCTGGTTGAAGACTAATGCATGATAGTCCCAGCAAAAGTTGTAAAATAGAAAACTGTTGACTGACAGTATATAAACCAATCAGAATGGCTTATTTTGAATGACAGTTGCATCAACCAATCAGATGATCTTAATTCTGAACTAATTTGCATAAGGGCTTTATTTGCTCTCCATAACTTACTGAGGTCCTTCCTAATCCTAGTTTAATTGAAAACCTACAAAACCAGCCACAGATAGTTGATAACAAGAGCATTCTTGACCAATTGTCTTGCTGGTTGAAGACTAATGCATGATAGTGCCAGCAAAAGTTGTAAAATAGAGAACTGTTGACTGGCAGTACATAAACCAATCAGAATGGCTTATTTTGAATGACAATTGCATCAACCAATCAGATGGTCTCAATTCTAAACTAATTTGCATAAGGGCTTTATTTGCTCTCCATTACTTACTGAGGTCTTTCCTAACCCTAGTTTAATTGAACACCTGCAGAACCAGCCACAGATAGTTGATAACAAGAGCATTCTTGACCAATTGTCTTGCTGGTTGAAGACTAATGCATGATAGTCCCAGCAAAAGTTGTAAAATAGAAAACTGTTGACTGACAGTATATAAACCAATCAGAATGGCTTATTTTGAATGACAGTTGCATCAAGCAATCAGATGATCTCAATTCTGAACTAATTTGCATAAGGGCTTTATTTGCTCTCCATAACTTACTGAGGTCATTCCTAACCCTAGTTTAATTAAAAACCTACAAAACCAGCCACAGATAGTTGATAACAAGAGCATTCTTGACCAATTGTCTTGCTGGTTGAAGACTAATGCATGATAGTGCCAGCAAAAGTTGTAAAATAGAGAACTGTTGACTGGCAGTACATAAACCAATCAGAATGGCTTATTTTGAATGACAGTTGCATCATCCAATCATATGATCTCAATTCTGAACCAATTTGCATAAGGGCTTTATTTGCTCTTCATAATTTACTGAGGTACTTCCTCACCCTAGTCTAATTGAACACCTGCAGAACCAGCCACAGATAGTTGATAACAAGAGCATTCTTGACCAATTGTCTTGCTGGTTGAAGACTAATGCATGATAGTCCCAGCAAAAGTTGTAAAATAGAAAACTGTTGTCTGACAGTACATAAACCAATCAGAATGGCTTATTTTGAATGACAGTTGCATCATCCAATCATATGATCTCAATTCTGAACCAATTTGCATAAGGGCTTTATTTGCTCTTCATAATTTACTGAGGTACTTCCTCACCCTAGTCTAATTGAACACCTGCAGAACCAGCCACAGATAGTTGATAACAAGAGCATTCTTGACCAATTGTCTTGCTGGTTGAAGACTAATGCATGATAGTGCCAGCAAAAGTTGTAAAATAGAGAACTGTTGACTGGCAGTACATAAACCAATCAGAATGGCTTATTTTGAATGACAATTGCATCAACCAATCAGATGGTCTCAATTCTAAACTAATTTGCATAAGGGCTTTATTTGCTCTCCATTACTTACTGAGGTCTTTCCTAACCCTAGTTTAATTGAACACCTGCAGAACCAGCCACAGATAGTTGATAACAAGAGCATTCTTGACCAATTGTCTTGCTGGTTGAAGACTAATGCATGATAGTCCCAGCAAAAGTTGTAAAATAGAAAACTGTTGACTGACAGTATATAAACCAATCAGAATGGCTTATTTTGAATGACAGTTGCATCAAGCAATCAGATTATCTCAATTCTGAACTAATTTGCATAAGGGCTTTATTTGCTCTCCATAACTTACTGAGGTCATTCCTAACCCTAGTTTAATTGAAAATCTACAAAACCAGCCACAGATAGTTGATAACAAGAGCATTCTTGACCAAATGTCTTGCTGGTTGTAGGCTATTGCGTGATGGTGCCAGCAAAAGTTGTAAAATAGAAAACTGTTGACTACATTCTTGACCAATTGTCTTGCTGGTTGAAGACTATTGCATGATGGTCCCAGCAAAAGTTATAAAATAGAAAACTGTTGACTGACAGCACATAAACCAATCAGAATGGCTTATTTTGAATGACAATTGCATCAACCAATCAGATGGTCTCAATTCTAAACTAATTTGCATAAGGGCTTTATTTGCTCTCCATAACTTACTGAGGTCCTTCCTAACCCTAGTTTAATTGAAAACCTACAAAACCAGCTACAGATAGTTGATAACAAGAGCATTCTTGACCAATTGTCTTGCTGGTTGAAGACTAATGCATGATAGTCCCAGCAAACGTTGTAAAATAGGAAACTGTTGACTGATGGTACATAAACCAATCAGAATGGCTTATTTTGAATGACAGTTGCATCAACCAATCAGATGGTCTCAATTCTGAACTAATTTGCATAATGGCTTTATTTGCTCTTCATAACTTACTGAGGTCCTTCCTCACCCTAGTCTAATTGAACACCTGCAGAACCAGCCACAGATAGTTGATAACAAGAACATTCTTGACCAATTGTCTTGCTGGTTGAAGGCTATTGCGTGATGGTGCCAGCAAAAGTTGTAAAATAGAAAACTGTTGACTACATTCTTGACCAATTGTCTTGCTGGCAGAAGACTATTGCATGATGGTCCCTGCAAAAGTTATAAAATAGAAAACTGTTGACTGACAGCACATAAACCAATCAGAATGGCTTATTTTGAATGACAATTGCATCAACCAATCAGATGGTCTCAATTCTAAACTAATTTGCATAAGGGCTTTATTTGCTCTCCATAACTTACTGAGGTCTTTCCTAACCCTAGTTTAATTGAAAACCTACCAAACCAGCCACAGATAGTTGATAACAAGAGCATTCTTGACCAATTGTCTTGCTGGTTGAAGACTAATGCATGTTAGTCCCAGCAAAAGTTGTAAAATAGAAAACTGTTGACTGACAGTACATAAACCAATCAGAATGGCTTATTTTGAATGACAATTGCATCAACCAATCAGATGGTCTCAATTCTAAACTAATTTGCATAAGGGCTTTATTTGCTCTCCATTACTTACTGAGGTCTTTCCTAACCCTAGTTTAATTGAACACCTGCAGAACCAGCCACAGATAGTTGATAACAAGAGCATTCTTGACCAATTGTCTTGCTGGTTGAAGACTAATGCATGATAGTCCCAGCAAAAGTTGTAAAATAGAAAACTGTTGACTGACAGTATATAAACCAATCAGAATGGCTTATTTTGAATGACAGTTGCATCAAGCAATCAGATGATCTCAATTCTGAACTAATTTGCATAAGGGCTTTATTTGCTCTCCATAACTTACTGAGGTCATTCCTAACCCTAGTTTAATTGAAAATCTACAAAACCAGCCACAGATAGTTGATAACAAGAGCATTCTTGACCAAATGTCTTGCTGGTTGTAGGCTATTGCGTGATGGTGCCAGCAAAAGTTGTAAAATAGAAAACTGTTGACTACATTCTTGACCAATTGTCTTGCTGGTTGAAGACTATTGCATGATGGTCCCAGCAAAAGTTATAAAATAGAAAACTGTTGACTGACAGCACATAAACCAATCAGAATGGCTTATTTTGAATGACAATTGCATCAACCAATCAGATGGTCTCAATTCTAAACTAATTTGCATAAGGGCTTTATTTGCTCTCCATAACTTACTGAGGTCCTTCCTAACCCTAGTTTAATTGAAAACCTACAAAACCAGCTACAGATAGTTGATAACAAGAGCATTCTTGACCAATTGTCTTGCTGGTTGAAGACTAATGCATGATAGTCCCAGCAAACGTTGTAAAATAGGAAACTGTTGACTGATGGTACATAAACCAATCAGAATGGCTTATTTTGAATGACAGTTGCATCAACCAATCAGATGGTCTCAATTCTGAACTAATTTGCATAATGGCTTTATTTGCTCTTCATAACTTACTGAGGTCCTTCCTCACCCTAGTCTAATTGAACACCTGCAGAACCAGCCACAGATAGTTGATAACAAGAACATTCTTGACCAATTGTCTTGCTGGTTGAAGGCTATTGCGTGATGGTGCCAGCAAAAGTTGTAAAATAGAAAACTGTTGACTACATTCTTGACCAATTGTCTTGCTGGCAGAAGACTATTGCATGATGGTCCCTGCAAAAGTTATAAAATAGAAAACTGTTGACTGACAGCACATAAACCAATCAGAATGGCTTATTTTGAATGACAATTGCATCAACCAATCAGATGGTCTCAATTCTAAACTAATTTGCATAAGGGCTTTATTTGCTCTCCATAACTTACTGAGGTCTTTCCTAACCCTAGTTTAATTGAAAACCTACCAAACCAGCCACAGATAGTTGATAACAAGAGCATTCTTGACCAATTGTCTTGCTGGTTGAAGACTAATGCATGTTAGTCCCAGCAAAAGTTGTAAAATAGAAAACTGTTGACTGACAGTACATAAACCAATCAGAATGGCTTATTTTGAATGACAGTTGCATCATCCAATCATATGATCTCAATTCTGAACCAATTTGCATAAGGGCTTTATTTGCTCTTCATAATTTACTGAGGTACTTCCTCACCCTAGTCTAATTGAACACCTGCAGAACCAGCCACAGATAGTTGATAACAAGAGCATTCTTGACCAATTGTCTTGCTGGTTGAAGACTAATGCATGATAGTCCCAGCAAAAGTTGTAAAATAGAAAACTGTTGACTGACAGTATATAAACCAATCAGAATGGCTTATTTTGAATGACAGTTGCATCAAGCAATCAGATGATCTCAATTCTGAACTAATTTGCATAAGGGCTTTATTTGCTCTCCATAACTTACTGAGGTCATTCCTAACCCTAGTTTAATTGAAAACCTACAAAACCAGCCACAGATAGTTGATAACAAGAGCATTCTTGACCAAATGTCTTGCTGGTTGTAGGCTATTGCGTGATGGTGCCAGCAAAAGTTGTAAAATAGAAAACTGTTGACTACATTCTTGACCAATTGTCTTGCTGGTTGAAGACTATTGCATGATGGTCCCAGCAAAAGTTATAAAATAGAAAACTGTTGACTGACAGCACATAAACCAATCAGAATGGCTTATTTTGAATGACAATTGCATCAACCAATCAGATGGTCTCAATTCTAAACTAATTTGCTTAAGGGCTTTATTTGCTCTCCATAACTTACTGAGGTCCTTCCTAACCCTAGTTTAATTGAAAACCTACAAAACCAGCTACAGATAGTTGATAACAAGAGCATTCTTGACCAATTGTCTTGCTGGTTGAAGACTAATGCATGATAGTCCCAGCAAACGTTGTAAAATAGGAAACTGTTGACTGATGGTACATAAACCAATCAGAATGGCTTATTTTGAATGACAGTTGCATCAACCAATCAGATGGTCTCAATTCTGAACTAATTTGCATAATGGCTTTATTTGCTCTTCATAACTTACTGAGGTCCTTCCTCACCCTAGTCTAATTGAACACCTGCAGAACCAGCCACAGATAGTTGATAACAAGAACATTCTTGACCAATTGTCTTGCTGGTTGAAGGCTATTGCGTGATGGTGCCAGCAAAAGTTGTAAAATAGAAAACTGTTGACTACATTCTTGACCAATTGTCTTGCTGGCAGAAGACTATTGCATGATGGTCCCTGCAAAAGTTATAAAATAGAAAACTGTTGACTGACAGCACATAAACCAATCAGAATGGCTTATTTTGAATGACAATTGCATCAACCAATCAGATGGTCTCAATTCTAAACTAATTTGCATAAGGGCTTTATTTGCTCTCCATAACTTACTGAGGTCATTCCTAACCCTAGTTTAATTGAAAACCTACCAAACCAGCCACAGATAGTTGATAACAAGAGCATTCTTGACCAATTGTCTTGCTGGTTGAAGACTAATGCATGTTAGTCCCAGCAAAAGCTGTAAAATAGAAAACTGTTGACTGACAGTACATAAACCAATCAGAATGGCTTATTTTGAATGACAGTTGCATCATCCAATCATATGATCTCAATTCTGAACCAATTTGCATAAGGGCTTTATTTGCTCTTCATAATTTACTGAGGTACTTCCTCACCCTAGTCTAATTGAACACCTGCAGAACCAGCCACAGATAGTTGATAACAAGAGCATTCTTGACCAATTGTCTTGCTGGTTGAAGACTAATGCATGATAGTCCCAGCAAAAGTTGTAAAATAGAAAACTGTTGACTGACAGTATATAAACCAATCAGAATGGCTTATTTTGAATGACAGTTGCATCAACCAATCAGATGATCTTAATTCTGAACTAATTTGCATAAGGGCTTTATTTGCTCTCCATAACTTACTGAGGTCCTTCCTAATCCTAGTTTAATTGAAAACCTACAAAACCAGCCACAGATAGTTGATAACAAGAGCATTCTTGACCAATTGTCTTGCTGGTTGAAGACTAATGCATGATAGTGCCAGCAAAAGTTGTAAAATAGAGAACTGTTGACTGGCAGTACATAAACCAATCAGAATGGCTTATTTTGAATGACAATTGCATCAACCAATCAGATGGTCTCAATTCTAAACTAATTTGCATAAGGGCTTTATTTGCTCTCCATTACTTACTGAGGTCTTTCCTAACCCTAGTTTAATTGAACACCTGCAGAACCAGCCACAGATAGTTGATAACAAGAGCATTCTTGACCAATTGTCTTGCTGGTTGAAGACTAATGCATGATAGTCCCAGCAAAAGTTGTAAAATAGAAAACTGTTGACTGACAGTATATAAACCAATCAGAATGGCTTATTTTGAATGACAGTTGCATCAAGCAATCAGATGATCTCAATTCTGAACTAATTTGCATAAGGGCTTTATTTGCTCTCCATAACTTACTGAGGTCATTCCTAACCCTAGTTTAATTGAAAACCTACAAAACCAGCCACAGATAGTTGATAACAAGAGCATTCTTGACCAAATGTCTTGCTGGTTGTAGGCTATTGCGTGATGGTGCCAGCAAAAGTTGTAAAATAGAAAACTGTTGACTACATTCTTGACCAATTGTCTTGCTGGTTGAAGACTATTGCATGATGGTCCCAGCAAAAGTTATAAAATAGAAAACTGTTGACTGACAGCACATAAACCAATCAGAATGGCTTATTTTGAATGACAATTGCATCAACCAATCAGATGGTCTCAATTCTAAACTAATTTGCATAAGGGCTTTATTTGCTCTCCATAACTTACTGAGGTCTTTCCTAACCCTAGTTTAATTGAAAACCTACAAAACCAGCCACAGATAGTTGATAACAAGAGCATTCTTGAACAATTGTCTTGCTGGTTGAAGACTAATGCATGATAGTCCCAGCAAAAGATGTAAAATAGAAAACTGTTGACTGACAGTACATAAACCAATCAGAATGGCTTATTTTGAATGACAGTTGCATCAACCAATCATATGATCTCAATTCTGAACTAATTTGCATAAGGGCTTTATTTGCTCTTCATAACTTACTGAGGTCCTTCCTCACCCTAGTTTAATTGAAAACCTACAAAACCATCCACAGATAGTTGATAACAAGAGCATTCTTGACCAATTGTCTTGCTGGTTGAAGACTAATGCTTGATAGTCCCAGCAAAAGTTGTAAAATAGAGAACTGTTGACTGACAGTACATAAACCAATCAGAATGGCTTATTTTGAATGACAGTTGCATCAACCAATCAGATGGTCTCAATTCTGAACTAATTTGCATAATGGCTTTATTTGCTCTTCATAACTTACTGAGGTCCTTCCTCACCCTAGTCTAATTGAACAACTGCAGAACCAGCCACAGATAGTTGATAACAAGAACATTATTGACCAATTGTCTTGCTGGATGAAGACTATTGCATGATGGTCCCAGCAAACGTTGTAAAATAGGAAACTGTTGACTGATGGTACATAAACCAATCAGAATGGCTTATTTTGAATGACAGTTGCATCAACCAATCAGATGGTCTCAATTCTGAACTAATTTGCATAATGGCTTTATTTGCTCTTCATAACTTACTGAGGTCCTTCCTCACCCTAGTCTAATTGAACACCTGCAGAACCAGCCACAGATAGTTGATAACAAGAACATTCTTGACCAATTGTCTTGCTGGTTGAAGGCTATTGCGTGATGGTGCCAGCAAAAGTTGTAAAATAGAAAACTGTTGACTACATTCTTGACCAATTGTCTTGCTGGTAGAAGACTATTGCATGATGGTCCCAGCAAAAGTTATAAAATAGAAAACTGTTGACTGACAGCACATAAACCAATCAGAATGGCTTATTTTTAATGACAATTGCATCAACCAATCAGATGGTCTCAATTCTTAACTAATTTGCATAAGGGCTTTATTTGCTCTCCATAACTTACTGAGGTCTTTCCTAACCCTAGTTTAATTGAAAACCTACCAAACCAGCCACAGATAGTTGATAACAAGAGCATTCTTGACCAATTGTCTTGCTGGCTGAAGACTAATGCATGATAGTCCCAGCAAAAGTTGTAAAATAGAAAACTGTTGACTGACAGTATATAAACCAATCAGAATGGCTTATTTTGAATGACAGTTGCATCAACCAATCAGATGATCTTAATTCTGAACTAATTTGCATAAGGGCTTTATTTGCTCTCCATAACTTACTGAGGTCCTTCCTAATCCTAGTTTAATTGAAAACCTACAAAACCAGCCACAGATAGTTGATAACAAGAGCATTCTTGACCAATTGTCTTGCTGGTTGAAGACTAATGCATGATAGTGCCAGCAAAAGTTGTAAAATAGAGAACTGTTGACTGGCAGTACATAAACCAATCAGAATGGCTTATTTTGAATGACAATTGCATCAACCAATCAGATGGTCTCAATTCTAAACTAATTTGCATAAGGGCTTTATTTGCTCTCCATTACTTACTGAGGTCTTTCCTAACCCTAGTTTAATTGAACACCTGCAGAACCAGCCACAGATAGTTGATAACAAGAGCATTCTTGACCAATTGTCTTGCTGGTTGAAGACTAATGCATGATAGTCCCAGCAAAAGTTGTAAAATAGAAAACTGTTGACTGACAGTATATAAACCAATCAGAATGGCTTATTTTGAATGACAGTTGCATCAAGCAATCAGATGATCTCAATTCTGAACTAATTTGCATAAGGGCTTTATTTGCTCTCCATAACTTACTGAGGTCATTCCTAACCCTAGTTTAATTGAAAACCTACAAAACCAGCCACAGATAGTTGATAACAAGAGCATTCTTGACCAAATGTCTTGCTGGTTGTAGGCTATTGCGTGATGGTGCCAGCAAAAGTTGTAAAATAGAAAACTGTTGACTACATTCTTGACCAATTGTCTTGCTGGTTGAAGACTATTGCATGATGGTCCCAGCAAAAGTTATAAAATAGAAAACTGTTGACTGACAGCACATAAACCAATCAGAATGGCTTATTTTGAATGACAATTGCATCAACCAATCAGATGGTCTCAATTCTAAACTAATTTGCATAAGGGCTTTATTTGCTCTCCATAACTTACTGAGGTCTTTCCTAACCCTAGTTTAATTGAAAACCTACAAAACCAGCCACAGATAGTTGATAACAAGAGCATTCTTGAACAATTGTCTTGCTGGTTGAAGACTAATGCATGATAGTCCCAGCAAAAGATGTAAAATAGAAAACTGTTGACTGACAGTACATAAACCAATCAGAATGGCTTATTTTGAATGACAGTTGCATCAACCAATCATATGATCTCAATTCTGAACTAATTTGCATAAGGGCTTTATTTGCTCTTCATAACTTACTGAGGTCCTTCCTCACCCTAGTTTAA
The DNA here is from genome assembly GCF_055691185.1 of Crinia signifera. Taxonomy (NCBI): domain Eukaryota; kingdom Metazoa; phylum Chordata; class Amphibia; order Anura; family Myobatrachidae; genus Crinia; species Crinia signifera. The sequence goes on along the minus strand of NC_139219.1, from coordinate 113,103,605 downwards.
TTGAAAACCTACAAAACCATCCACAGATAGTTGATAACAAGAGCATTCTTGACCAATTGTCTTGCTGGTTGAAGACTAATGCTTGATAGTCCCAGCAAAAGTTGTAAAATAGAGAACTGTTGACTGACAGTACATAAACCAATCAGAATGGCTTATTTTGAATGACAGTTGCATCAACCAATCAGATGGTCTCAATTCTGAACTAATTTGCATAATGGCTTTATTTGCTCTTCATAACTTACTGAGGTCCTTCCTCACCCTAGTCTAATTGAACAACTGCAGAACCAGCCACAGATAGTTGATAACAAGAACATTATTGACCAATTGTCTTGCTGGATGAAGACTATTGCATGATGGTCCCAGCAAACGTTGTAAAATAGGAAACTGTTGACTGATGGTACATAAACCAATCAGAATGGCTTATTTTGAATGACAGTTGCATCAACCAATCAGATGGTCTCAATTCTGAACTAATTTGCATAATGGCTTTATTTGCTCTTCATAACTTACTGAGGTCCTTCCTCACCCTAGTCTAATTGAACACCTGCAGAACCAGCCACAGATAGTTGATAACAAGAACATTCTTGACCAATTGTCTTGCTGGTTGAAGGCTATTGCGTGATGGTGCCAGCAAAAGTTGTAAAATAGAAAACTGTTGACTACATTCTTGACCAATTGTCTTGCTGGTAGAAGACTATTGCATGATGGTCCCAGCAAAAGTTATAAAATAGAAAACTGTTGACTGACAGCACATAAACCAATCAGAATGGCTTATTTTTAATGACAATTGCATCAACCAATCAGATGGTCTCAATTCTTAACTAATTTGCATAAGGGCTTTATTTGCTCTCCATAACTTACTGAGGTCTTTCCTAACCCTAGTTTAATTGAAAACCTACCAAACCAGCCACAGATAGTTGATAACAAGAGCATTCTTGACCAATTGTCTTGCTGGCTGAAGACTAATGCATGATAGTCCCTGCAAAAGTTGTAAAATAGAAAACTGTTGACTGACAGTACATAAACCAATCAGAATGGCTTATTTTGAATGACAGTTGCATCAACCAATCATATGATCTCAATTCTGAACCAATTTGCATAAGGGCTTTATTTGCTCTTCATAACTTACTGAGGTCCTTCCTCACCCTAGTCTAATTGAACACCTGCAGAACCAGCCACAGCTAGTTGATAACAAGAGCATTCTTGACCAATTGTCTTGCTGGTTGAAGACTAATGCATGATAGTCCCAGCAAAAGTTGTAAAATAGAAAACTGTTGACTGACAGTATATAAACCAATCAGAATGGCTTATTTTGAATGACAGTTGCATCAACCAATCAGATGATCTCAATTCTGAACTAATTTGCATAAGGGCTTTATTTGCTCTCCATAACTTACTGAGGTCCTTCCTAACCCTAGTTTAATTGAAAACCTACAAAACCAGCCACAGATAGTTGATAACAAGAGCATTCTTGACCAATTGTCTTGCTGGTTGAAGACTAATGCATGATAGTCCCAGCAAAAGTTGTAAAATAGAGAACTGTTGACTGACAGTACATAAACCAATCAGAATGGTGTATTTTGAATGACAATTGCATCAACCAATCAGATGGTCTCAATTCTAAACTAATTTGCATATGGGCTTTATTTGCTCTCCATAACTTACTGAGGTCCTTCCTAACCCTAGTTTAATTGAAAACCTATAAAACCAGCTACAGATAGTTGATAACAAGAGCATTCTTGACCAATTGTCTTGCTGGTTGAAGGCTATTGCATGATGGTGCCAGCAAAAGTTGTAAAATAGAAAACTGTTGACAACATTCTTGACCAATTGTCTTGCTGGTTGAAGACTATTGCATGATGGTCCCAGCAAAAGTTATAAAATAGAAAACTGTTGACTGACAGCACATAAACCAATCAGAATGGCTTATTTTGAATGACAATTGCATCAACCAATCAGATGGTCTCAATTCTAAACTAATTTGCATAAGGGCTTAATTTGCTCTCCATAACTTACTGAGGTCTTTCCTAACCCTAGTTTAATTGAAAACCTACAAAACCAGCCACAGATAGTTGATAACAAGAGCATTCTTGACCAAATGTCTTGCTGGTTGAAGACTAATGCATGATAGTCCCAGCAAAAGTTGTAAAATAGAGAACTGTTGACTGACAGTACATAAACCAATCAGAATGGCTTATTTTGAATGACAATTGCATCAACCAATCAGATGGTCTTAATTCTAAACTAATTTGCATAAGGGCTTTATTTGCTCTCCATAACTTACTGAGGTCCTTCCTAACCCTAGTTTAATTGAAAACCTACAAAACCAGCCACAGATAGTTCATAACAAGAGCATTCTTGACCAATTGTCTTGCTGGTTGAAGACTAATGAATGATAGTCCCAGCAAAAGTTGTAAAATAGAGAACTGTTGACTGACAGTACATAAACCAATCAGAATGGCTTATTTTGAATGTCAATTGCATCAACCAATCAGATGGTCTCAATTCTAAACTAATTTGCATAAGGGCTTTATTTGCTCTCCAAAACTTACTGAGGTCTTTCCTAACCCTAGTTTAATTGAACACCTGCAGAACCAGCCACAGATAGTTGATAACAAGAGCATTCTTGACCAATTGTCTTGCTGGTTGAAGACTAATGCATGATAGTCCCAGCAAAAGTTGTAAAATAGAAAACTGTTGACTGACAGTATATAAACCAATCAGAATGGCTTATTTTGAATGACAGTTGCATCAACCAATCAGATGATCTCAAATCTGAACTAATTTGCATACGGGCTTTATTTGCTCTCCATAACTTACTGAGGTCCTTCCTAACCCTAGTTTAATTGAAAACCTACAAAACCAGCCACAGATAGTTGATAACAAGAGCATTCTTGACCAAATGTCTTGCTGGTTGAAGACTAATGCATGATAGTCCCAGCAAAAGTTGTAAAATAGAGAACTGTTGACTGACAGTACATAAACCAATCAGAATGGCTTATTTTGAATGACAATTGCATCAACCAATCAGATGGTCTTAATTCTAAACTAATTTGCATAAGGGCTTTATTTGCTCTCCATAACTTACTGAGGTCCTTCCTAACCCTAGTTTAATTGAAAACCTACAAAACCAGCCACAGATAGTTGATAACAAGAGCATTCTTGACCAATTGTCTTGCTGGTTGAAGACTAATGCATGATAGTCCCAGCAAAAGTTGTAAAATAGAGAACTGTTGACTGACAGTACATAAACCAATCAGAATGGTGTATTTTGAATGACAATTGCATCAACCAATCAGATGGTCTCAATTCTAAACTAATTTGCATAGGGGCTTTATTTGCTCTCCATAACTTACTGAGGTCATTCCTAACCCTAGTTTAATTGAAAACCTATAAAACCAGCCACAGATAGTTGATAACAAGAGCATTCTTGACCAATTGACTTGCTGGTTGAAGGCTATTGCGTGATGGTGCCAGCAAAAGTTGTAAAATAGAAAACTGTTGACTACATTCTTGACCAATTGTCTTGCTGGTTGAAGACTATTGCATGATGGTCCCAGCAAAAGTTATAAAATAGAAAACTGTTGACTGACAGCACATAAACCAATCAGAATGGCTTATTTTGAATGACAATTGCATCAACCAATCAGATGGTCTCAATTCTAAACTAATTTGCATAAGGGCTTTATTTGCTCTCCATAACTTACTGAGGTCTTTCCTAACCCTAGTTTAATTGAAAACCTACAAAACCAGCCACAGATAGTTGATAACAAGAGCATTCTTGACCAATGGTCTTGCTGGTTGAAGACTAATGCATGATAGTCCCAGCAAAAGTTGTAAAATAGAGAACTGTTGACTGACAGTACGTAAACCAATCAGAATGGTGTATTTTGAATGACAATTGCATCAACCAATCAGATGGTCTCAATTCTAAACTAATTTGCATAAGGGCATTATTTGCTCTCCATAACTTACTGAGGTCCTTCCTAACCCTAGTTTAATTGAAAACCTATAAAACCAGCCACAGATAGTTGATAACAAGAGCATTCTTGACCAATTGTCTTGCTGGTTGAAGGCTATTGCGTGATGGTGCCAGCAAAAGTTGTAAAATAGAAAACTGTTGACTACATTCTTGACCAATTGTCTTGCTGGTTGAAGACTAATGCTTGATAGTCCCAGCAAAAGTTGTAAAATAGAGAACTGTTGACTGACAGTACATAAACCAATCAGAATGGCTTATTTTGAATGACAGTTGCATCAACCAATCAGATGGTCTCAATTCTGAACTAATTTGCATAATGGCTTTATTTGCTCTTCATAACTTACTGAGGTCCTTCCTCACCCTAGTCTAATTGAACACCTGCAGAACCAGCCACAGATAGTTGATAACAAGAACATTCTTGACCAATTGTCTTGCTGGTTGAAGGCTATTGCGTGATGGTGCCAGCAAAAGTTGTAAAATAGAAAACTGTTGACTACATTCTTGACCAATTGTCTTGCTGGTAGAAGACTATTGCATGATGGTCCCAGCAAAAGTTATAAAATAGAAAACTGTTGACTGACAGCACATAAACCAATCAGAATGGCTTATTTTGAATGACAGTTGCATCAACCAATCATATGATCTCAATTCTAAACTAATTTGCATAGGGGCTTTATTTGCTCTTCATAACTTACTGAGGTCCTTCCTAACCCTAGTTTAATTGAAAACCTATAAAACCAGCCACAGATAGTTGATAACAAGAGCATTCTTGACCAATTGACTTGCTGGTTGAAGGCTATTGCGTGATGGTGCCAGCAAAAGTTGTAAAATAGAAAACTGTTGACTACATTCTTGACCAATTGTCTTGCTGGTTGAAGACTATTGCATGATGGTCCCAGCAAAAGTTATAAAATAGAAAACTGTTGACTGACAGCACATAAACCAATCAGAATGGCTTATTTTGAATGACAATTGCATCAACCAATCAGATGGTCTCAATTCTAAACTAATTTGCATAAGGGCTTTATTTGCTCTCCATAACTTACTGAGGTCTTTCCTAACCCTAGTTTAATTGAAAACCTACAAAACCAGCCACAGATAGTTGATAACAAGAGCATTCTTGACCAATGGTCTTGCTGGTTGAAGACTAATGCATGATAGTCCCAGCAAAAGTTGTAAAATAGAGAACTGTTGACTGACAGTACGTAAACCAATCAGAATGGTGTATTTTGAATGACAATTGCATCAACCAATCAGATGGTCTCAATTCTAAACTAATTTGCATAAGGGCATTATTTGCTCTCCATAACTTACTGAGGTCCTTTCTAACCCTAGTTTAATTGAAAACCTATAAAACCAGCCACAGATAGTTGATAACAAGAGCATTCTTGACCAATTGTCTTGCTGGTTGAAGGCTATTGCGTGATGGTGCCAGCAAAAGTTGTAAAATAGAAAACTGTTGACTACATTCTTGACCAATTGTCTTGCTGGTTGAAGACTAATGCTTGATAGTCCCAGCAAAAGTTGTAAAATAGAGAACTGTTGACTGACAGTACATAAACCAATCAGAATGTCTTATTTTGAATGACAGTTGCATCAACCAATCAGATGGTCTCAATTCTGAACTAATTTGCATAATGGCTTTATTTGCTCTTCATAACTTACTGAGGTCCTTCCTCACCCTAGTCTAATTGAACACCTGCAGAACCAGCCACAGATAGTTGATAACAAGAACATTCTTGACCAATTGTCTTGCTGGTTGAAGGCTATTGCATGATGGTGCCAGCAAAAGTTGTAAAATAGAAAACTGTTGACTACATTCTTGACCAATTGTCTTGCTGGTAGAAGACTATTGCATGATGGTCCCAGCAAAAGTTATAAAATAGAAAACTGTTGACTGACAGCACATAAACCAATCAGAATGGCTTATTTTGAATGACAATTGCATCAACCAATCAGATGGTCTCAATTCTAAACTAATTTGCATAAGGGCTTTATTTGCTCTCCATAACTTACTGAGGTCTTTCCTAACCCTAGTTTAATTGAAAACCTACCAAACCAGCCACAGATAGTTGATAACAAGAGCATTCTTGACCAATTGTCTTGATGGTTGAAGACTAATGCATGATAGTCCCAGCAAAAGTTGTAAAATAGAAAACTGTTGACTGACAGTACATAAACCAATCAGAATGGCTTATTTTGAATGACAGTTGCATCAACCAATCATATGATCTCAATTCTGAACCAATTTGCATAAGGGCTTTATTTGCTCTTCATAACTTACTGAGGTCCTTCCTCACCCTAGTCTAATTGAACACCTGCAGAACCAGCCACAGATAGTTGATAACAAGAGCATTCTTGACCAATTGTCTTGCTGGTTGAAGACTAATGCATGATAGTCCCAGCAAAAGTTGTAAAATAGAAAACTGTTGACTGACAGTATATAAACCAATCAGAATGGCTTATTTTGAATGACAGTTGCATCAACCAATCAGATGATCTCAATTCTGAACTAATTTGCATAAGGGCTTTATTTGCTCTCCATAACTTACTGAGGTCCTTCCTAACCCTAGTTTAATTGAAAACCTACAAAACCAGCCACAGATAGTTGATAACAAGAGCATTCTTGACCAATTGTCTTGCTGGTTGAAGACTAATGCATGATAGTCCCAGCAAAAGTTGTAAAATAGAGAACTGTTGACTGACAGTACATAATCCAATCAGAATGGTGTATTTTGAATGACAATTGCATCAACCAATCAGATGGTCTCAATTCTAAACTAATTTGCATAGGGGCTTTATTTGCTCTCCATAACTTACTGAGGTCCTTCCTAACCCTAGTTTAATTGAAAACCTATAAAACCAGCCACAGATAGTTGATAACAAGAGCATTCTTGACCAATTGTCTTGCTGGTTGAAGGCTATTGCGTGATGGTGCCAGCAAAAGTTGTAAAATAGAAAACTGTTGACTACATTCTTGACCAATTGTCTTGCTGGTTAAAGACTATTGCATGATGGTCCCAGCAAAAGTTATAAAATAGAAAACTGTTGACTGACAGCACATAAACCAATCAGAATGGCTTATTTTGAATGACAATTGCATCAACCAATCAGATGGTCTCAATTCTAAACTAATTTGCATAAGGGCTTTATTTGCTCTCCATAACTTACTGAGGTCTTTCCTAACCCTAGTTTAATTGAAAACCTACAAAACCAGCCACAGATAGTTGATAACAAGAGCATTCTTGACCAATTGTCTTGCTGGTTGAAGACTAATGCATGATAGTCCCAGCAAAAGTTGTAAAATAGAAAACTGTTGACTGACAGTATATAAACCAATCAGAATGGCTTATTTTGAATGACAGTTGCATCAACCAATCATATGATCTCAATTCTGAACTAATTTGCATAAGGGCTTTATTTGCTCTCCATAACTTACTGAGGTCCTTCCTAACCCTAGTTTAATTGAAAACCTACAAAACCAGCCACAGATAGTTGATAACAAGAGCATTCTTGACCAATTGTCTTGCTGGTTGAAGGCTAATGCTTGATAGTCCCAGCAAAAGTTGTAAAATAGAGAACTGTTGACTGACAGTACATAAACCAATCAGAATGGCTTATTTTGAATGACAGTTGCATCAACCAATCAGATGGTCTCAATTCTGAACTAATTTGCATAAGGGCTTTATTTGCTCTTTATAACTTACTGAGGTCCTTCCTCACCCTATTCTAATTGAACACCTGCAGAACCAGCCACAGATAGTTGATAACAAGAACATTATTGACCAATTGTCTTGCTGGTTGAAGACTATTGCATGATGGTCCCAGCAAACGTTGTAAAATAGAAAACTGTTGACTGACAGTATATAAACCAATCAGAATGGCTTATTTTGAATGACAGTTGCATCAACCAATCATATGATCTCAATTCTGAACCAATTTGCATAAGGGCTTTATTTGCTCTTCATAACTTACTGAGGTCCTACCTCACCCTAGTCTAATTGAACACCTGCAGAACCAGCCACAGATAGTTGATAACAAGAGCATTCTTGACCAATTGTCTTGCTGGTTGAAGACTAATGCATGATAGTCCCAGCAAAATTTGTAAAATAGAAAACTGTTGACTGACAGTACATAAACCAATCAGAATGGCTTATTTTGAATGACAGTTGCATCAACCAATCATATGATCTCAATTCTGAACCAATTTGCATAAGGGCTTTATTTGCTCTTCATAACTTACTGAGGTCCTTCCTCACCCTAGTCTAATTGAACACCTGCAGAACCAGCCACAGATAGTTGATAACAAGAGCATTCTTGACCAATTGTCTTGCTGGTTGAAGACTAATGCATGATAGTCCCAGCAAAAGTTGTAAAATAGAAAACTGTTGACTGACAGTATATAAACCAATCAGAATGGCTTATTTTGAATGACAGTTGCATCAACCAATCAGATGATCTCAATTCTGAACTAATTTGCATAAGGGCTTTGTTTGCTCTCCATAACTTACTGAGGTCCTTCCTAACCCTAGTTTAATTGAAAACCTACAAAACCAGCCACAGATAGTTGATAACAAGAGCATTATTGACCAAATGTCTTGCTGGTTGAAGACTAATGCATGATAGTCCCAGCAAAAGTTGTAAAATAGAGAACTGTTGACTGACAGTACATAAACCAATCAGAATGGCTTATTTTGAATGACAATTGCATCAACCAATCAGATGGTCTTAATTCTAAACTAATTTGCATAAGGGCTTTATTTGCTCTCCATAACTTACTGAGGTCCTTCCTAACCCTAGTTTAATTGAAAAACCTACAAAACCAGCCACAGATAGTTGATAACAAGAGCATTCTTGACCAATTGTCTTGCTGGTTGAAGGCTATTGCGTGATGGTGCCAGCAAAAGTTGTAAAATAGAAAACTGTTGACTACATTCTTGACCAATTGTCTTGCTGGTTGAAGACTATTGCATGATGGTCCCAGCAAAAGTTATAAAACAGAAAACTGTTGACTGACAGCACATAAACCAATCAGAATGGCTTATTTTGAATGACAATTGCATCAACCAAAAAGATGGTTTCAATTCTAAACTAATTTGCATAAGGGCTTTATTTGCTCTCCATAACTTACTGAGGTCTTTCCTAACCCTAGTTTAATTGAAAACCAACAAAACCAGCCACAGATAGTTGATAACAAGAGCATTCTTGACCAATTGTCTTGCTGGTTGAAGACTAATGCATGATAGTCCCAGCAAAAGTTGTAAAATAGAGAACTGTTGACTGACAGTACATAAACCAATCAGAATGGCTTATTTTGAATGACAATTGCATCAACCAATCAGATGGTCTTAATTCTAAACTAATTTGCATAAGGGCTTTATTTGCTCTCCATAACTTACTGAGGTCCTTCCTAACCCTAGTTTAATTGAAAACCTACAAAACCAGCCACAGATAGTTGATAACAAGAGCATTCTTAACCAATTGTCTTGCTGGTTGAAGGCTATTGCGTGATGGTGCCAGCAAAAGTTGTAAAATAGAAAACTGTTGACTACATTCTTGACCAATTGTCTTGCTGGTTGAAGACTAATGCTTGATAGTCCCAGCAAAAGTTGTAAAATAGAGAACTGTTGACTGACAGTACATAAACCAATCAGAATGGCTTATTTTGAATGACAGTTGCATCAACCAATCAGATGGTCTCAATTCTGAACTAATTTGCATAATGGCTTTATTTGCTCTTCATAACTTACTGAGGTCCTTCCTCACCCTAGTCTAATTGAACACCTGCAGAACCAGCCACAGATAGTTGATAACAAGAACATTCTTGACCAATTGTCTTGCTGGTTGAAGGCTATTGCGTGATGGTGCCAGCAAAAGTTGTAAAATAGAAAACTGTTGACTACATTCTTGACCAATTGTCTTGCTGGTAGAAGACTATTGCATGATGGTCCCAGCAAAAGTTATAAAATAGAAAACTGTTGACTGACAGCACATAAACCAATCAGAATGGCTTATTTTGAATGACAATTGCATCAACCAATCAGATGGCCTCAATTCTAAACTAATTTGCATAAGGGCTTTATTTGCTCTCCATAACTTACTGAGGTCTTTCCTAACCCTAGTTTAATTGAAAACCTACCAAACCAGCCACAGATAGTTGATAACAAGAGCATTCTTGACCAATTGTCTTGATGGTTGAAGACTAATGCATGATAGTCCCAGCAAAAGTTGTAAAATAGAAAACTGTTGACTGACAGTACATAAACCAATCAGAATGGCTTATTTTGAATGACAGTTGCATCAACCAATCATATGATCTCAATTCTGAACCAATTTGCATAAGGGCTTTATTTGCTCTTCATAACTTACTGAGGTCCTTCCTCACCCTAGTCTAATTGAACACCTGCAGAACCAGCCACAGATAGTTGATAACAAGAGCATTCTTGACCAATTGTCTTGCTGGTTGAAGACTAATGCATGATAGTCCCAGCAAAAGTTGTAAAATAGAAAACTGTTGACTGACAGTATATAAACCAATCAGAATGGCTTATTTTGAATGACAGTTGCATCAACCAATCAGATGATCTCAATTCTGAACTAATTTGCATAAGGGCTTTATTTGCTCTCCATAACTTACTGAGGTCCTTCCTAACCCTAGTTTAATTGAAAACCTACAAAACCAGCCACAGATAGTTGATAACAAGAGCATTCTTGACCAATTGTCTTGCTGGTTGAAGACTAATGCATGATAGTCCCAGCAAAAGTTGTAAAATAGAGAACTGTTGACTGACAGTACATAATCCAATCAGAATGGTGTATTTTGAATGACAATTGCATCAACCAATCAGATGGTCTCAATTCTAAACTAATTTGCATAGGGGCTTTATTTGCTCTCCATAACTTACTGAGGTCCTTCCTAACCCTAGTTTAATTGAAAACCTATAAAACCAGCCACAGATAGTTGATAACAAGAGCATTCTTGACCAATTGTCTTGCTGGTTGAAGGCTATTGCGTGATGGTGCCAGCAAAAGTTGTAAAATAGAAAACTGTTGACTACATTCTTGACCAATTGTCTTGCTGGTTGAAGACTATTGCATGATGGTCCCAGCAAAAGTTATAAAATAGAAAACTGTTGACTGACAGTATATAAACCAATCAGAATGGCTTATTTTGAATGACAGTTGCATCAACCAATCATATGATCTCAATTCTGAACTAATTTGCATAAGGGCTTTATTTGCTCTCCATAACTTACTGAGGTCCTTCCTAACCCTAGTTTAATTGAAAACCTACAAAACCAGCCACAGATAGTTGATAACAAGAGCATTCTTGACCAATTGTCTTGCTGGTTGAAGACTAATGCTTGATAGTCCCAGCAAAAGTTGTAAAATAGAGAACTGTTGACTGACAGTACATAAACCAATCAGAATGGCTTATTTTGAATGATAGTTGCATCAACCAATCAGATGGTCTCAATTCTGAACTAATTTGCATAAGGGCTTTATTTGCTCTTTATAACTTACTGAGGTCCTTCCTCACCCTAGTCTAATTGAACACCTGCAGAACCAGCCACAGATAGTTGATAACAAGAGCATTCTTGACCAATTGTCTTGCTGGTTGAAGACTAATGCATGATAGTCCCAGCAAAAGTTGTAAAATAGAAAACTGTTGACTGACAGTATATAAACCAATCAGAATGGCTTATTTTGAATGACAGTTGCATCAACCAATCCGATGATCTCAATTCTGAACTAATTTGCATAAGGGCTTTGTTTGCTCTCCATAACTTACTGAGGTCCTTCCTAACCCTAGTTTAATTGAAAACCTACAAAACCAGCCACAGATAGTTGATAACAAGAGCATTATTGACCAAATGTCTTGCTGGTTGAAGACTAATGCATGATAGTCCCAGCAAAAGTTGTAAAATAGAGAACTGTTGACTGACAGTACATAAACCAATCAGAATGGCTTATTTTGAATGACAATTGCATCAACCAATCAGATGGTCTTAATTCTAAACTAATTTGCATAAGGGCTTTATTTGCTCTCCATAACTTACTGAGGTCCTTCCTAACCCTAGTTTAATTGAAAAACCTACAAAACCAGCCACAGATAGTTGATAACAAGAGCATTCTTGACCAATTGTCTTGCTGGTTGAAGGCTATTGCGTGATGGTGCCAGCAAAAGTTGTAAAATAGAAAACTGTTGACTACCTTCTTGACCAATTGTCTTGCTGGTTGAAGACTATTGCATGATGGTCCCAGCAAAAGTTATAAAACAGAAAACTGTTGACTGACAGCACATAAACCAATCAGAATGGCTTATTTTGAATGACAATTGCATCAACCAATCAGATGGTTTCAATTCTAAACTAATTTGCATAAGGGCTTTATTTGCTCTCCATAACTTACTGAGGTCTTTCCTAACCCTAGTTTAATTGAAAACCAACAAAACCAGCCACAGATAGTTGATAACAAGAGCATTCTTGACCAATTGTCTTGCTGGTTGAAGACTAATGCATGATAGTCCCAGCAAAAGTTGTAAAATAGAGAACTGTTGACTGACAGTACATAAACCAATCAGAATGGCTTATTTTGAATGACAATTGCATCAACCAATCAGATGGTCTTAATTCTAAACTAATTTGCATAAGGGCTTTATTTGCTCTCCATAACTTACTGAGGTCCTTCCTAACCCTAGTTTAATTGAAAACCTACAAAACCAGCCACAGATAGTTGATAACAAGAGCATTCTTGACCAATTGTCTTGCTGGTTGAAGGCTATTGCGTGATGGTGCCAGCAAAAGTTGTAAAATAGAAAACTGTTGACTACATTCTTGACCAATTGTCTTGCTGGTAGAAGACTATTGCATGATGGTCCCAGCAAAAGTTATAAAATAGAAAACTGTTGACTGACAGCACATAAACCAATCAGAATGGCTTATTTTGAATGACAATTGCATCAACCAATCAGATGGTCTCAATTCTAAACTAATTTGCATAAGGGCTTTATTTGCTCTCCATAACTTACTGAGGTCTTTCCTAACCCTAGTTTAATTGAAAACCTTCCAAACCAGCCACAGATAGTTGATAACAAGAGCATTCTTGACCAATTGTCTTGATGGTTGAAGACTAATGCATGATAGTCCCAGCAAAAGTTGTAAAATAGAAAACTGTTGACTGACAGTACATAAACCAATCAGAATGGCTTATTTTGAATGACAGTTGCATCAACCAATCATATGATCTCAATTCTGAACCAATTTGCATAAGGGCTTTATTTGCTCTTCATAACTTACTGAGGTCCTTCCTCACCCTAGTCTAATTGAACACCTGCAGAACCAGCCACAGATAGTTGATAACAAGAGCATTCTTGACCAATTGTCTTGCTGGTTGAAGACTAATGCATGATAGTCCCAGCAAAAGTTGTAAAATAGAAAACTGTTGACTGACAGTATATAAACCAATCAGAATGGCTTATTTTGAATGACAGTTGCATCAACCAATCAGATGATCTCAATTCTGAACTAATTTGCATAAGGGCTTTATTTGCTCTCCATAACTTACTGAGGTCCTTCCTAACCCTAGTTTAATTGAAAACCTACAAAACCAGCCACAGATAGTTGATAACAAGAGCATTCTTGACCAATTGTCTTGCTGGTTGAAGACTAATGCATGATAGTCCCAGCAAAAGTTGTAAAATAGAGAACTGTTGACTGACAGTACATAATCCAATCAGAATGGTGTATTTTGAATGACAATTGCATCAACCAATCAGATGGTCTCAATTCTAAACTAATTTGCATAGGGGCTTTATTTGCTCTCCATAACTTACTGAGGTCCTTCCTAACCCTAGTTTAATTGAAAACCTATAAAACCAGCCACAGATAGTTGATAACAAGAGCATTCTTGACCAATTGTCTTGCTGGTTGAAGGCTATTGCGTGATGGTGCCAGCAAAAGTTGTAAAATAGAAAACTGTTGACTACATTCTTGACCAATTGTCTTGCTGGTTGAAGACTATTGCATGATGGTCCCAGCAAAAGTTATAAAATAGAAAACTGTTGACTGACAGCACATAAACCAATCAGAATGGCTTATTTTGAATGACAATTGCATCAACCAATCAGATGGTCTCAATTCTAAACTAATTTGCATAAGGGCTTTATTTGCTCTCCATAACTTACTGAGGTCTTTCCTAACCCTAGTTTAATTGAAAACCTACAAAACCAGCCACAGATAGTTGATAACAAGAGCATTCTTGACCAATTGTCTTGCTGGTTGAAGACTAATGCATGATAGTCCCAGCAAAAGTTGTAAAATAGAAAACTGTTGACTGACAGTATATAAACCAATCAGAATGGCTTATTTTGAATGACAGTTGCATCAACCAATCATATGATCTCAATTCTGAACTAATTTGCATAAGGGCTTTATTTGCTCTCCATAACTTACTGAGGTCCTTCCTAACCCTAGTTTAATTGAAAACCTACAAAACCAGCCACAGATAGTTGATAACAAGAGCATGCTTGACCAATTGTCTTGCTGGTTGAAGACTAATGCTTGATAGTCCCAGCAAAAGTTGTAAAATAGAGAACTGTTGACTGACAGTACATAAACCAATCAGAATGGCTTATTTTGAATGATAGTTGCATCAACCAATCAGATGGTCTCAATTCTGAACTAATTTGCATAAGGGCTTTATTTGCTCTTTATAACTTACTGAGGTCCTTCCTCACCCTATTCTAATTGAACACCTGCAGAACCAGCCACAGATAGTTGATAACAAGAACATTATTGACCAATTGTCTTGCTGGTTGAAGACTATTGCATGATGGTCCCAGCAAACGTTGTAAAATAGAAAACTGTTGACTGACAGTATATAAACCAATCAGAATGGCTTATTTTGAATTACAGTTGCATCAACCAATCATATGATCTCAATTCTGAACCAATTTGCATAAGGGCTTTATTTGCTCTTCATAACTTACTGAGGTCCTACCTCACCCTAGTCTAATTGAACACCTGCAGAACCAGCCACAGATAGTTGATAACAAGAGCATTCTTGACCAATTGTCTTGCTGGTTGAAGACTAATGCATGATAGTCCCAGCAAAAGTTGTAAAATAGAAAACTGTTGACTGACAGTACATAAACCAATCAGAATGGCTTATTTTGAATGACAGTTGCATCAACCAATCATATGATCTCAATTCTGAACCAATTTGCATAAGGGCTTTATTTGCTCTTCATAACTTACTGAGGTCCTTCCTCACCCTAGTCTAATTGAACACCTGCAGAACCAGCCACAGATAGTTGATAACAAGAGCATTCTTGACCAATTGTCTTGCTGGTTGAAGACTAATGCATGATAGTCCCAGCAAAAGTTGTAAAATAGAAAACTGTTGACTGACAGTATATAAACCAATCAGAATGGCTTATTTTGAATGACAGTTGCATCAACCAATCAGATGGTCTCAATTCTGAACTAATTTGCATAAGGGCTTTATTTGCTCTTTATAACTTACTGAGGTCCTTCCTCACCCTATTCTAATTGAACACCTGCAGAACCAGCCACAGATAGTTGATAACAAGAACATTATTGACCAATTGTCTTGCTGGTTGAAGACTATTGCATGATGGTCCCAGCAAACATTGTAAAATAGAAAACTGTTGACTGACAGTATATAAACCAATCAGAATGGCTTATTTTGAATGACAGTTGCATCAACCAATCCTATGATCTCAATTCTGAACCAATTTGCATAAGGGCTTTATTTGCTCTTCATAACTTACTGAGGTCCTACCTCACCCTAGTCTAATTAAACACCTGCAGAACCAGCCACAGATAGTTGATAACAAGAGCATTCTTGACCAATTGTCTTGCTGGTTGAAGACTAATGCATGATAGTCCCAGCAAAATTTGTAAAATAGAAAACTGTTGACTGACAGTACATAAACCAATCAGAATGGCTTATTTTGAATGACAGTTGCATCAACCAATCATATGATCTCAATTCTGAACCAATTTGCATAAGGGCTTTATTTGCTCTTCGTAACTTACTGAGGTCCTTCCTCACCCTAGTCTAATTGAACACCTGCAGAACCAGCCACAGATAGTTGATAACAAGAGCATTCTTGACCAATTGTCTTGCTGGTTGAAGACTAATGCATGATAGTCCCAGCAAAAGTTGTAAAATAGAAAACTGTTGACTGACAGTATATAAACCAATCAGAATGGCTTATTTTGAATGACAGTTGCATCAACCAATCAGATGATCTCAATTCTGAACTAATTTGCATAAGGGCTTTGTTTGCTCTCCATAACTTACTGAGGTCCTTCCTAACCCTAGTTTAATTGAAAACCTACAAAACCAGCCACAGATAGTGGATAACAAGAGCATTCTTGACCAATTGTCTTGCTGGTTGAAGACTAATGCATGATAGTCCCAGCAAAAGTTGTAAAATAGAGAACTGTTGACTGACAGTACATAAACCAATCAGAATGGTGTATTTTGAATGACAATTGCATCAACCAATCAGATGGTCTTAATTCTAAACTAATTTGCATAAGGGCTTTATTTGCTCTCCATAACTTACTGAGGTCCTTCCTAACCCTAGTTTAATTGAAAACCTACAAAACCAGCCACAGATAGTTGATAACAAGAGCATTCTTGACCAATTGTCTTGCTGGTTGAAGGCTATTGCGTGATGGTGCCAGCAAAAGTTGTAAAATAGAAAACTGTTGACTACATTCTTGACCAATTGTCTTGCTGGTTGAAGACTATTGCATGATGGTCCCAGCAAAAGTTATAAAACAGAAAACTGTTGACTGACAGCACATAAACCAATCAGAATGGCTTATTTTGAATGACAATTGCATCAACAAATCAGATGGTTTCAATTCTAAACTAATTTGCATAAGGGCTTTATTTGCTCTCCATAACTTACTGAGGTCTTTCCTAAACCTAGTTTAATTGAAAACCAACAAAACCAGCCACAGATAGTTGATAACAAGAGCATTCTTGACCAATTGTCTTGCTGGTTGAAGACTAATGCATGATAGTCCCAGCAAAAGTTGTAAAATAGAGAACTGTTGACTGACAGTACATAAACCAATCAGAATGGCTTATTTTGAATGACAACTGCATCAACCAATCAGATGGTCTTAATTCTAAACTAATTTGCATAAGGGCTTTATTTGCTCTCCATAACTTACTGAGGTCCTTCCTAACCCTAGTTTAATTGAAAACCTACAAAACCAGCCACAGATAGTTGATAACAAGAGCTTTCTTGACCAATTGTCTTGCTGGTTGAAGACTAATGCATGATAGTCCCAGCAAAAGTTGTAAAATAGAGAACTGTTGACTGACAGTACATAAAACAATCAGAATGGCTTATTTTGAATGACAATTGCATCAACCAATCAGATGGTCTTAATTCTAAACTAATTTGCATAAGGGCTTTATTTGCTCTCCATAACTTACTGAGGTCCTTCCTAACCCTAGTTTAATTGAAAACCTACAAAACCAGCCACAGATAGTTGATAACAAGAGCATTCTTGACCAATTGCCTTGCTGGTTGAAGGCTATTGCGTGATGGTGCCAGCAAAAGTTGTAAAATAGAAAACTGTTGACTACATTCTTGACCAATTGTCTTGCTGGTTGAAGATTATTGCATGATGGTCCCAGCAAAAGTTATAAAATAGAAAACTGTTGACTGACAGCACATAAACCAATCAGAATGGCTTATTTTGAATGACAATTGCATCAACCAATCAGATGGTTTCAATTCTAAACTAATTTGCATAAGGGCTTTATTTGCTCTCCATAACTTACTGAGGTCTTTCCTAACCCTAGTTTAATTGAAAACCTACAAAACCAGCCACAGATAGTTGATAACAAGAGCATTCTTGACCAATTGTCTTGCTGGTTGAAGACTAATGCATGATAGTCCCAGCAAAAGTTGTAAAATAGAAAACTGTTGACTGACAGTACATAAACCAATCAGAATGGCTTATTTTGAATGACAGTTGCATCAACCAATCATATGATCTCAATTCTGAACTAATTTGCATAAGGGCTTTATTTGCTCTTCATAACTTACTGAGGTCCTTCCTCACCCTAGTCTAATAGAACACCTGCAGAACCAGCCACAGATAGTTGATAACAAGAGCATTCTTGACCAATTGTCTTGCAGGTTGAAGACTAATGCATGATAGTCCAAGCAAAAGTTGTAAAATAGAAAACTGTTGACTGACAGTATATAAACCAATCAGAATGGCTTATTTTGAATGACAGTTGCATCAACCAATCAGATGATCTCAATTCTGAACTAATTTGCATAAGGGCTATATTTGCTCTCCATAACTTACTGAGGTCCTTCCTAACCCTAGTTTAATTGAAAACCTACAAAACCAGCCACAGATAGTTGATAACAAGAGCATTCTTGACCAATTGTCTTGCTGGTTGAAGACTAATGCTTGATAGTCCCAGCAAAAGTTGTAAAATAGAGAACTGTTGACTGACAGTACATAAACCAATCAGAATGGCTTATTTTGAATGACAGTTGCATCAACCAATCAGATGGTCTCAATTCTGAACTAATTTGCATAAGGGCTTTATTTGCTCTTTATAACTTACTGAGGTCCTTCCTCACCCTATTCTAATTGAACAACTGCAGAACCAGCCACAGATAGTTGATAACAAGAACATTATTGACCAATTGTCTTGCTGGTTGAAGACTATTGCATGATGGTCCCAGCAAACGTTGTAAAATAGAAAACTGTTGACTGATGGTACATAAACCAATCAGAATGGCTTATTTTGAATGACAGTTGCATCAACCAATCAGATGGTCTCAATTCTGAACTAATTTGCATAATGGCTTTATTTGCTCTTCATAACTTACTGAGGTCCTTCCTCACCCTTGTCTAATTGAACACCTGCAGAACCAGCCACAGATAGTTGATAACAAGAACATTCTTGACCAATTGTCTTGCTGGTTGAAGGCTATTGCGTGATGGTGCCAGCAAAAGTTGTAAAATAGAAAACTGTTGACTACATTCTTGACCAATTGTCTTGCTGGTTGAAGACTAATGCATGATAGTCCCAGCAAAAGTTGTAAAATAGAAAACTGTTGACTGACAGTATATAAACCAATCAGAATGGCTTATTTTGAATGACAGTTGCATCAACCAATCAGATGATCTCAATTCTGAACTAATTAGCATAAGGGCTTTATTTGCTCTCCATAACTTACTGAGGTCCTTCCTAACCCTAGTTTAATTGAAAACCTACAAAACCAGCCACAAATAGTTGATAACAAGAGCATTCTTGACCAAATGTTTTGCTGGTTGAAGACTAATGCATGATAGTCCCAGCAAAAGTTGTAAAATAGAGAACTGTTGACCGACAGTACATAAACCAATCAGAATGGCTTATTTTGAATGACAATTGCATCAACCAATCAGATGGTCTTAATTCTAAACTAATTTGCATAAGGGCTTTATTTGCTCTCCATAACTTACTGAGGTCCTTCCTAACCCTAGTTTAATTGAAAACCTACAAAACCAGCCACAGATAGTTGATAACAAGAGCTTTCTTGACCAATTGTCTTGCTGGTTGAAGACTAATGCATGATAGTCCCAGCAAAAGTTGTAAAATAGAGAACTGTTGACTGACAGTACATAAACCAATCAGAATGGTGTATTTTGAATGACAATTGCATCAACCAATCAGATGGTCTCAATTCTAAACAAATTTGCATAAGGGATTTATTTGCTCTCCATAACTTCCTGAGGTCCTTCCTAACCCTAGTTTAATTGAAAACCTATAAAACCAGCCACAGATAGTTGATAACAAGAGCATTCTTGACCAATTGTCTTGCTGGTTGAAGATTATTGCATGATGGTCCCAGCAAAAGTTATAAAATAGAAAACTGTTGACTGACAGCACATAAACCAATCAGAATGGCTTATTTTGAATGACAATTGCATCAACCAATCAGATGGTTTCAATTCTAAACTAATTTGCATAAGGGCTTTATTTGCTCTCCATAACTTACTGAGGTCTTTCCTAACCCTAGTTTAATTGAAAACCTACAAAACCAGCCACAGATAGTTGATAACAAGAGCATTCTTGACCAATTGTCTTGCTGGTTGAAGACTAATGCATGATAGTCCCAGCAAAAGTTGTAAAATAGAAAACTGTTGACTGACAGTACATAAACCAATCAGAATGGCTTATTTTGAATGACAGTTGCATCAACCAATCATATGATCTCAATTCTGAACTAATTTGCATAAGGGCTTTATTTGCTCTTCATAACTTACTGAGGTCCTTCCTCACCCTAGTCTAATAGAACACCTGCAGAACCAGCCACAGATAGTTGATAACAAGAGCATTCTTGACCAATTGTCTTGCTGGTTGAAGACTAATGCATGATAGTCCAAGCAAAAGTTGTAAAATAGAAAACTGTTGACTGACAGTATATAAACCAATCAGAATGGCTTATTTTGAATGACAGTTGCATCAACCAATCAGATGATCTCAATTCTTAACTAATTTGCATAAGGGCTATATTTGCTCTCCATAACTTACTGAGGTCCTTCCTAACCCTAGTTTAATTGAAAACCTACAAAACCAGCCACAGATAGTTGATAACAAGAGCATTCTTGACCAATTGTCTTGCTGGTTGAAGACTAATGCTTGATAGTCCCAGCAAAAGTTGTAAAATAGAGAACTGTTGACTGACAGTACATAAACCAATCAGAATGGCTTATTTTGAATGACAGTTGCATCAACCAATCAGATGGTCTCAATTCTGAACTAATTTGCATAAGGGCTTTATTTGCTCTTTATAACTTACTGAGGTCCTTCCTCACCCTATTCTAATTGAACAACTGCAGAACCAGCCACAGATAGTTGATAACAAGAACATTATTGACCAATTGTCTTGCTGGTTGAAGACTATTGCATGATGGTCCCAGCAAACGTTGTAAAATAGAAAACTGTTGACTGATGGTACATAAACCAATCAGAATGGCTTATTTTGAATGACAGTTGCATCAACCAATCAGATGATCTCAATTCTGAACTAATTAGCATAAGGGCTTTATTTGCTCTCCATAACTTACTGAGGTCCTTCCTAACCCTAGTTTAATTGAAAACCTACAAAACCAGCCACAGATAGTTGATAACAAGAGCTTTCTTGACCAATTGTCTTGCTGGTTGAAGACTAATGCATGATAGTCCCAGCAAAAGTTGTAAAATAGAAAACTGTTGACTGACAGTACATAAACCAATCAGAATGGCTTATTTTGAATGACAGTTGCATCAACCAATCATATGATCTCAATTCTGAACCAATTTGCATAAGGGCTTTATTTGCTCTTCATAACTTACTGAGGTCCTTCCTCACCCTAGTCTAATTGAACACCTGCAGAACCAGCCACAGATAGTTGATAACAAGAGCATTCTTGACCAATTGTCTTGCTGGTTGAAGACTAATGCATGATAGTCCCAGCAAAAGTTGTAAAATAGAAAACTGTTGACTGACAGTATATAAACCAATCAGAATGGCTTATTTTGAATGACAGTTGCATCAACCAATCAGATGGTCTCAATTCTGAACTAATTTGCATAAGGGCTTTATTTGCTCTTTATAACTTACTGAGGTCCTTCCTCACCCTATTCTAATTGAACACCTGCAGAACCAGCCACAGATAGTTGATAACAAGAACATTATTGACCAATTGTCTTGCTGGTTGAAGACTATTGCATGATGGTCCCAGCAAACATTGTAAAATAGAAAACTGTTGACTGACAGTATATAAACCAATCAGAATGGCTTATTTTGAATGACAGTTGCATCAACCAATCCTATGATCTCAATTCTGAACCAATTTGCATAAGGGCTTTATTTGCTCTTCATAACTTACTGAGGTCCTACCTCACCCTAGTCTAATTAAACACCTGCAGAACCAGCCACAGATAGTTGATAACAAGAGCATTCTTGACCAATTGTCTTGCTGGTTGAAGACTAATGCATGATAGTCCCAGCAAAATTTGTAAAATAGAAAACTGTTGACTGACAGTACATAAACCAATCAGAATGGCTTATTTTGAATGACAGTTGCATCAACCAATCAGATGATCTCAATTCTGAACTAATTTGCATAAGGGCTTTGTTTGCTCTCCATAACTTACTGAGGTCCTTCCTAACCCTAGTTTAATTGAAAACCTACAAAACCAGCCACAGATAGTGGATAACAAGAGCATTCTTGACCAATTGTCTTGCTGGTTGAAGGCTATTGCGTGATGGTGCCAGCAAAAGTTGTAAAATAGAAAACTGTTGACTACATTCTTGACCAATTGTCTTGCTGGTTGAAGACTATTGCATGATGGTCCCAGCAAAAGTTATAAAACAGAAAACTGTTGACTGACAGCACATAAACCAATCAGAATGGCTTATTTTGAATGACAATTGCATCAACAAATCAGATGGTTTCAATTCTAAACTAATTTGCATAAGGGCTTTATTTGCTCTCCATAACTTACTGAGGTCTTTCCTAACCCTATTCTAATTGAACAACTGCAGAACCAGCCACAGATAGTTGATAACAAGAACATTATTGACCAATTGTCTTGCTGGTTGAAGACTATTGCATGATGGTCCCAGCAAACGTTGTAAAATAGAAAACTGTTGACTGATGGTACATAAACCAATCAGAATGGCTTATTTTGAATGACAGTTGCATCAACCAATCAGATGGTCTCAATTCTGAACTAATTTGCATAATGGCTTTATTTGCTCTTCATAACTTACTGAGGTCCTTCCTCACCCTTGTCTAATTGAACACCTGCAGAACCAGCCACAGATAGTTGATAACAAGAACATTCTTGACCAATTGTCTTGCTGGTTGAAGGCTATTGCGTGATGGTGCCAGCAAAAGTTGTAAAATAGAAAACTGTTGACTACATTCTTGACCAATTGTCTTGCTGGTTGAAGACTAATGCATGATAGTCCCAGCAAAAGTTGTAAAATAGAAAACTGTTGACTGACAGTATATAAACCAATCAGAATGGCTTATTTTGAATGACAGTTGCATCAACCAATCAGATGATCTCAATTCTGAACTAATTAGCATAAGGGCTTTATTTGCTCTCCATAACTTACTGAGGTCCTTCCTAACCCTAGTTTAATTGAAAACCTACAAAACCAGCCACAAATAGTTGATAACAAGAGCATTCTTGACCAAATGTTTTGCTGGTTGAAGACTAATGCATGATAGTCCCAGCAAAAGTTGTAAAATAGAGAACTGTTGACCGACAGTACATAAACCAATCAGAATGGCTTATTTTGAATGACAATTGCATCAACCAATCAGATGGTCTTAATTCTAAACTAATTTGCATAAGGGCTTTATTTGCTCTCCATAACTTACTGAGGTCCTTCCTAACCCTAGTTTAATTGAAAACCTACAAAACCAGCCACAGATAGTTGATAACAAGAGCTTTCTTGACCAATTGTCTTGCTGGTTGAAGACTAATGCATGATAGTCCCAGCAAAAGTTGTAAAATAGAGAACTGTTGACTGACAGTACATAAACCAATCAGAATGGTGTATTTTGAATGACAATTGCATCAACCAATCAGATGGTCTCAATTCTAAACAAATTTGCATAAGGGATTTATTTGCTCTCCATAACTTCCTGAGGTCCTTCCTAATCCTAGTTTAATTGAAAACCTATAAAACCAGCCACAGATAGTTGATAACAAGAGCATTCTTGACCAATTGTCTTGCTGGTTGAAGATTATTGCATGATGGTCCCAGCAAAAGTTATAAAATAGAAAACTGTTGACTGACAGCACATAAACCAATCAGAATGGCTTATTTTGAATGACAATTGCATCAACCAATCAGATGGTTTCAATTCTAAACTAATTTGCATAAGGGCTTTATTTGCTCTCCATAACTTACTGAGGTCTTTCCTAACCCTAGTTTAATTGAAAACCTACAAAACCAGCCACAGATAGTTGATAACAAGAGCATTCTTGACCAATTGTCTTGCTGGTTGAAGACTAATGCATGATAGTCCCAGCAAAAGTTGTAAAATAGAAAACTGTTGACTGACAGTACATAAACCAATCAGAATGGCTTATTTTGAATGACAGTTGCATCAACCAATCATATGATCTCAATTCTGAACTAATTTGCATAAGGGCTTTATTTGCTCTTCATAACTTACTGAGGTCCTTCCTCACCCTAGTCTAATAGAACACCTGCAGAACCAGCCACAGATAGTTGATAACAAGAGCATTCTTGACCAATTGTCTTGCTGGTTGAAGACTAATGCATGATAGTCCAAGCAAAAGTTGTAAAATAGAAAACTGTTGACTGACAGTATATAAACCAATCAGAATGGCTTATTTTGAATGACAGTTGCATCAACCAATCAGATGATCTCAATTCTTAACTAATTTGCATAAGGGCTATATTTGCTCTCCATAACTTACTGAGGTCCTTCCTAACCCTAGTTTAATTGAAAACCTACAAAACCAGCCACAGATAGTTGATAACAAGAGCATTCTTGACCAATTGTCTTGCTGGTTGAAGACTAATGCTTGATAGTCCCAGCAAAAGTTGTAAAATAGAGAACTGTTGACTGACAGTACATAAACCAATCAGAATGGCTTATTTTGAATGACAGTTGCATCAACCAATCAGATGGTCTCAATCCTGAACTAATTTGCATAAGGGCTTTATTTGCTCTTTATAACTTACTGAGGTCCTTCCTCACCCTATTCTAATTGAACAACTGCAGAACCAGCCACAGATAGTTGATAACAAGAACATTATTGACCAATTGTCTTGCTGGTTGAAGACTATTGCATGATGGTCCCAGCAAACGTTGTAAAATAGAAAACTGTTGACTGATGGTACATAAACCAATCAGAATGGCTTATTTTGAATGACAGTTGCATCAACCAATCAGATGATCTCAATTCTGAACTAATTAGCATAAGGGCTTTATTTGCTCTCCATAACTTACTGAGGTCCTTCCTAACCCTAGTTTAATTGAAAACCTACAAAACCAGCCACAGATAGTTGATAACAAGAGCTTTCTTGACCAATTGTCTTGCTGGTTGAAGACTAATGCATGATAGTCCCAGCAAAAGTTGTAAAATAGAGAACTGTTGACTGACAGTACATAAAACAATCAGAATGGCTTATTTTGAATGACAATTGCATCAACCAATCAGATGGTCTTAATTCTAAACTAATTTGCATAAGGGCTTTATTTGCTCTCCATAACTTACTGAGGTCCTTCCTAACCCTAGTTTAATTGAAAACCTACAAAACCAGCCACAGATAGTTGATAACAAGAGCATTCTTGACCAATTGTCTTGCTGGTTGAAGACTAATGCATGATAGTCCCAGCAAAAGTTGTAAAATAGAGAACTGTTGACTGACAGTACATAAACCAATCAGAATGGTGTATTTTGAATGACAATTGCATTAACCAATCAGATGGTCTCAATTCTAAACTAATTTGCATAAGGGATTTATTTGCTCTCCATAACTTACTGAGGTCCTTCCTAACCCTAGTTTAATTGAAAACCTATAAAACCAGCCACAGATAGTTGATAACAAGAGCATTCTTGACCAATTGCCTTGCTAGTTGAAGGCTATTGCGTGATGGTGCCAGCAAAAGTTGTAAAATAGAAAACTGTTGACTACATTCTTGACCAATTGTCTTGCTGGTTGAAGATTATTGCATGATGGTCCCAGCAAAAGTTATAAAATAGAAAACTGTTGACTGACAGCACATAAACCAATCAGAATGGCTTATTTTGAATGACAATTGCATCAACCAATCAGATGGTTTCAATTCTAAACTAATTTGCATAAGGGCTTTATTTGCTCTCCATAACTTACTGAGGTCTTTCCTAACCCTAGTTTAATTGAAAACCTACAAAACCAGCCACAGATAGTTGATAACAAGAGCATTCTTGACCAATTGTCTTGCTGGTTGAAGACTAATGCTTGATAGTCCCAGCAAAAGTTGTAAAATAGAGAACTGTTGACTGACTGTACATAAACCAATCAGAATGGCTTATTTTGAATGACAGTTGCATCAACCAATCAGATGGTCTCAATTCTGAACTAATTTGCATAAGGGCTTTATTTGCTCTTTATAACTTACTGAGGTCCTTCCTCACCCTATTCTAATTGAACAACTGCAGAACCAGCCACAGATAGTTGATAACAAGAACATTATTGACCAATTGTCTTGCTGGTTGAAGACTATTGCATGATGGTCCCAGCAAACGTTGTAAAATAGAAAACTGTTGACTGATGGTACATAAACCAATCAGAATGGCTTATTTTGAATGACAGTTGCATCAACCAATCAGATGGTCTCAATTCTGAACTAATTTGCATAATGGCTTTATTTGCTCTTCATAACTTACTGAGGTCCTTCCTCACCCTTGTCTAATTGAACACCTGCAGAACCAGCCACAGATAGTTGATAACAAGAACATTCTTGACCAATTGTCTTGCTGGTTGAAGGCTATTGCGTGATGGTGCCAGCAAAAGTTGTAAAATAGAAAACTGTTGACTACATTCTTGACCAATTGTCTTGCTGGTTGAAGACTAATGCATGATAGTCCCAGCAAAAGTTGTAAAATAGAAAACTGTTGACTGACAGTATATAAACCAATCAGAATGGCTTATTTTGAATGACAGTTGCATCAACCAATCAGATGATCTCAATTCTGAACTAATTAGCATAAGGGCTTTATTTGCTCTCCATAACTTACTGAGGTCCTTCCTAACCCTAGTTTAATTGAAAACCTACAAAACCAGCCACAAATAGTTGATAACAAGAGCATTCTTGACCAAATGTTTTGCTGGTTGAAGACTAATGCATGATAGTCCCAGCAAAAGTTGTAAAATAGAGAACTGTTGACCGACAGTACATAAACCAATCAGAATGGCTTATTTTGAATGACAATTGCATCAACCAATCAGATGGTCTTAATTCTAAACTAATTTGCATAAGGGCTTTATTTGCTCTCCATAACTTACTGAGGTCCTTCCTAACCCTAGTTTAATTGAAAACCTACAAAACCAGCCACAGATAGTTGATAACAAGAGCTTTCTTGACCAATTGTCTTGCTGGTTGAAGACTAATGCATGATAGTCCCAGCAAAAGTTGTAAAATAGAGAACTGTTGACTGACAGTACATAAACCAATCAGAATGGTGTATTTTGAATGACAATTGCATCAACCAATCAGATGGTCTCAATTCTAAACAAATTTGCATAAGGGATTTATTTGCTCTCCATAACTTACTGAGGTCCTTCTTTACCCTAGTTTAATTGAAAACCTATAAAACCAGCCACAGATAGTTGATAACAAGAGCATTCTTGACCAATTGTCTTGCTGGTTGAAGATTATTGCATGATGGTCCCAGCAAAAGTTATAAAATAGAAAACTGTTGACTGACAGCACATAAACCAATCAGAATGGCTTATTTTGAATGACAATTGCATCAACCAATCAGATGGTTTCAATTCTAAACTAATTTGCATAAGGGCTTTATTTGCTCTCCATAACTTACTGAGGTCTTTCCTAACCCTAGTTTAATTGAAAACCTACAAAACCAGCCACAGATAGTTGATAACAAGAGCATTCTTGACCAATTGTCTTGCTGGTTGAAGATTATTGCATGATGGTCCCAGCAAAAGTTATAAAATAGAAAACTGTTGACTGACAGCACATAAACCAATCAGAATGGCTTATTTTGAATGACAGTTGCATCAACCAATCATATGATCTCAATTCTGAACTAATTTGCATAAGGGCTTTATTTGCTCTTCATAACTTACTGAGGTCCTTCCTCACCCTAGTCTAATAGAACACCTGCAGAACCAGCCACAGATAGTTGATAACAAGAGCATTCTTGACCAATTGTCTTGCTGGTTGAAGACTAATGCATGATAGTCCAAGCAAAAGTTGTAAAATAGAAAACTGTTGACTGACAGTATATAAACCAATCAGAATGGCTTATTTTGAATGACAGTTGCATCAACCAATCAGATGATCTCAATTCTGAACTAATTTGCATAAGGGCTATATTTGCTCTCCATAACTTACTGAGGTCCTTCCTAACCCTAGTTTAATTGAAAACCTACAAAACCAGCCACAGATAGTTGATAACAAGAGCATTCTTGACCAATTGTCTTGCTGGTTGAAGACTAATGCTTGATAGTCCCAGCAAAAGTTGTAAAATAGAGAACTGTTGACTGACAGTACATAAACCAATCAGAATGGCTTATTTTGAATGACAGTTGCATCAACCAATCAGATGGTCTCAATTCTGAACTAATTTGCATAAGGGCTTTATTTGCTCTTTATAACTTACTGAGGTCCTTCCTCACCCTATTCTAATTGAACAACTGCAGAACCAGCCACAGATAGTTGATAACAAGAACATTATTGACCAATTGTCTTGCTGGTTGAAGACTATTGCATGATGGTCCCAGCAAACGTTGTAAAATAGAAAACTGTTGACTGATGGTACATAAACCAATCAGAATGGCTTATTTTGAATGACAGTTGCATCAACCAATCAGATGGTCTCAATTCTGAACTAATTTGCATAATGGCTTTATTTGCTCTTCATAACTTACTGAGGTCCTTCCTCACCCTAGTCTAATTGAACACCTGCAGAACCAGCCACAGATAGTTGATAACAAGAACATTCTTGACCAATTGTCTTGCTGGTTGAAGGCTATTGCGTGATGGTGCCAGCAAAAGATGTAAAATAGAAAACTGTTGACTACATTCTTGACCAATTGTCTTGCTGGTTGAAGACTAATGCATGATAGTCCCAGCAAAAGTTCTAAAATAGAAAACTGTTGACTGACAGTATATAAACCAATCAGAATGGCTTATTTTGAATGACAGTTGCATCAACCAATCAGATGATCTCAATTCTGAACTAATTAGCATAAGGGCTTTATTTGCTCTCCATAACTTACTGAGGTCCTTCCTAACCCTAGTTTAATTGAAAACCTACAAAACCAGCCACAGATAGTTGATAACAAGAGCTTTCTTGACCAATTGTCTTGCTGGTTGAAGACTAATGCATGATAGTCCCAGCAAAAGTTGTAAAATAGAGAACTGTTGACTGACAGTACATAAAACAATCAGAATGGCTTATTTTGAATGACAATTGCATCAACCAATCAGATGGTCTTAATTCTAAACTAATTTGCATAAGGGCTTTATTTGCTCTCCATAACTTACTGAGGTCCTTCCTAACCCTAGTTTAATTGAAAACCTACAAAACCAGCCACAGATAGTTGATAACAAGAGCATGCTTGACCAATTGTCTTGCTGGTTGAAGACTAATGCATGATAGTCCCAGCAAAAGTTGTAAAATAGAGAACTGTTGACTGACAGTACATAAACCAATCAGAATGGTGTATTTTGAATGACAGTTGCATCAACCAATCAGATGGTCTCAATTCTAAACTAATTTGCATAAGGGATTTATTTGCTCTCCATAACTTACTGAGGTCCTTCCTAACCCTAGTTTAATTGAAAACCTATAAAACCAGCCACAGATAGTTGATAACAAGAGCATTCTTGACCAATTGCCTTGCTGGTTGAAGGCTATTGCGTGATGGTGCCAGCAAAAGTTGTAAAATAGAAAACTGTTGACTACATTCTTGACCAATTGTCTTGCTGGTTGAAGATTATTGCATGATGGTCCCAGCAAAAGTTATAAAATAGAAAACTGTTGACTGACAGCACATAAACCAATCAGAATGGCTTATTTTGAATGACAATTGCATCAACCAATCAGATGGTTTCAATTCTAAACTAATTTGCATAAGGGCTTTATTTGCTCTCCATAACTTACTGAGGTCTTTCCTAACCCTAGTTTAATTGAAAACCTACAAAACCAGCCACAGATAGTTGATAACAAGAGCATTCTTGACCAATTGTCTTGCTGGTTGAAGACTAATGCATGATAGTCCCAGCAAAAGTTGTAAAATAGAAAACTGTTGACTGACAGTACATAAACCAATCAGAATGGCTTATTTTGAATGACAGTTGCATCAACCAATCATATGATCTCAATTCTGAACTAATTTGCATAAGGGCTTTATTTGCTCTTCATAACTTACTGAGGTCCTTCCTCACCCTAGTCTAATAGAACACCTGCAGAACCAGCCACAGATAGTTGATAACAAGAGCATTCTTGACCAATTGTCTTGCAGGTTGAAGACTAATGCATGATAGTCCAAGCAAAAGTTGTAAAATAGAAAACTGTTGACTGACAGTATATAAACCAATCAGAATGGCTTATTTTGAATGACAGTTGCATCAACCAATCAGATGATCTCAATTCTGAACTAATTTGCATAAGGGCTATATTTGCTCTCCATAACTTACTGAGGTCCTTCCTAACCCTAGTTTAATTGAAAACCTACAAAACCAGCCACAGATAGTTGATAACAAGAGCATTCTTGACCAATTGTCTTGCTGGTTGAAGACTATTGCATGATGGTCCCAGCAAACGTTGTAAAATAGAAAACTGTTGACTGATGGTACATAAACCAATCAGAATGGCTTATTTTGAATGACAGTTGCATCAACCAATCAGATGGTCTCAATTCTGAACTAATTTGCATAATGGCTTTATTTGCTCTTCATAACTTACTGAGGTCCTTCCTCACCCTTGTCTAATTGAACACCTGCAGAACCAGCCACAGATAGTTGATAACAAGAACATTCTTGACCAATTGTCTTGCTGGTTGAAGGCTATTGCGTGATGGTGCCAGCAAAAGTTGTAAAATAGAAAACTGTTGACTACATTCTTGACCAATTGTCTTGCTGGTTGAAGACTAATGCATGATAGTCCCAGCAAAAGTTGTAAAATAGAAAACTGTTGACTGACAGTATATAAACCAATCAGAATGGCTTATTTTGAATGACAGTTGCATCAACCAATCAGATGATCTCAATTCTGAACTAATTAGCATAAGGGCTTTATTTGCTCTCCATAACTTACTGAGGTCCTTCCTAACCCTAGTTTAATTGAAAACCTACAAAACCAGCCACAAATAGTTGATAACAAGAGCATTCTTGACCAAATGTTTTGCTGGTTGAAGACTAATGCATGATAGTCCCAGCAAAAGTTGTAAAATAGAGAACTGTTGACCGACAGTACATAAACCAATCAGAATGGCTTATTTTGAATGACAATTGCATCAACCAATCAGATGGTCTTAATTCTAAACTAATTTGCATAAGGGCTTTATTTGCTCTCCATAACTTACTGAGGTCCTTCCTAACCCTAGTTTAATTGAAAACCTACAAAACCAGCCACAGATAGTTGATAACAAGAGCTTTCTTGACCAATTGTCTTGCTGGTTGAAGACTAATGCATGATAGTCCCAGCAAAAGTTGTAAAATAGAGAACTGTTGACTGACAGTACATAAACCAATCAGAATGGTGTATTTTGAATGACAATTGCATCAACCAATCAGATGGTCTCAATTCTAAACAAATTTGCATAAGGGATTTATTTGCTCTCCATAACTTACTGAGGTCCTTCCTAACCCTAGTTTAATTGAAAACCTATAAAACCAGCCACAGATAGTTGATAACAAGAGCATTCTTGACCAATTGTCTTGCTGGTTGAAGATTATTGCATGATGGTCCCAGCAAAAGTTATAAAATAGAAAACTGTTGACTGACAGCACATAAACCAATCAGAATGGCTTATTTTGAATGACAATTGCATCAACCAATCAGATGGTTTCAATTCTAAACTAATTTGCATAAGGGCTTTATTTGCTCTCCATAACTTACTGAGGTCTTTCCTAACCCTAGTTTAATTGAAAACCTACAAAACCAGCCACAGATAGTTGATAACAAGAGCATTCTTGACCAATTGTCTTGCTGGTTGAAGACTAATGCATGATAGTCCCAGCAAAAGTTGTAAAATAGAAAACTGTTGACTGACAGTACATAAACCAATCAGAATGGCTTATTTTGAATGACAGTTGCATCAACCAATCATATGATCTCAATTCTGAACTAATTTGCATAAGGGCTTTATTTGCTCTTCATAACTTACTGAGGTCCTTCCTCACCCTAGTCTAATAGAACACCTGCAGAACCAGCCACAGATAGTTGATAACAAGAGCATTCTTGACCAATTGTCTTGCTGGTTGAAGACTAATGCATGATAGTCCAAGCAAAAGTTGTAAAATAGAAAACTGTTGACTGACAGTATATAAACCAATCAGAATGGCTTATTTTGAATGACAGTTGCATCAACCAATCAGATGATCTCAATTCTGAACTAATTTGCATAAGGGCTATATTTGCTCTCCATAACTTACTGAGGTCCTTCCTAACCCTAGTTTAATTGAAAACCTACAAAACCAGCCACAGATAGTTGATAACAAGAGCATTCTTGACCAATTGTCTTGCTGGTTGAAGACTAATGCTTGATAGTCCCAGCAAAAGTTGTAAAATAGAGAACTGTTGACTGACAGTACATAAACCAATCAGAATGGCTTATTTTGAATGACAGTTGCATCAACCAATCAGATGGTCTCAATTCTGAACTAATTTGCATAAGGGCTTTATTTGCTCTTTATAACTTACTGAGGTCCTTCCTCACCCTATTCTAATTGAACAACTGCAGAACCAGCCACAGATAGTTGATAACAAGAACATTATTGACCAATTGTCTTGCTGGTTGAAGACTATTGCATGATGGTCCCAGCAAACGTTGTAAAATAGAAAACTGTTGACTGATGGTACATAAACCAATCAGAATGGCTTATTTTGAATGACAGTTGCATCAACCAATCAGATGGTCTCAATTCTGAACTAATTTGCATAATGGCTTTATTTGCTCTTCATAACTTACTGAGGTCCTTCCTCACCCTAGTCTAATTGAACACCTGCAGAACCAGCCACAGATAGTTGATAACAAGAACATTCTTGACCAATTGTCTTGCTGGTTGAAGGCTATTGCGTGATGGTGCCAGCAAAAGATGTAAAATAGAAAACTGTTGACTACATTCTTGACCAATTGTCTTGCTGGTTGAAGACTAATGCATGATAGTCCCAGCAAAAGTTGTAAAATAGAAAACTGTTGACTGACAGTATATAAACCAATCAGAATGGCTTATTTTGAATGACAGTTGCATCAACCAATCAGATGATCTCAATTCTGAACTAATTAGCATAAGGGCTTTATTTGCTCTCCATAACTTACTGAGGTCCTTCCTAACCCTAGTTTAATTGAAAACCTACAAAACCAGCCACAGATAGTTGATAACAAGAGCATTCTTGACCAATTGTCTTGCTGGTTGAAGACTAATGCTTGATAGTCCCAGCAAAAGTTGTAAAATAGAAAACTGTTGACTGACAGTATATAAACCAATCAGAATGGCTTATTTTGAATGACAGTTGCATCAACCAATCAGATGATCTCAATTCTGAACTAATTTGCATAAGGGCTATATTTGCTCAACATAACTTACCGAGGTCCTTCCTAACCCTAGTTTAATTGAAAACCTACAAAACCAGCCACAGATAGTTGATAACAAGAGCATTCTTGACCAATTGTCTTGCTGGTTGAAGACTAATGCTTGATAGTCCCAGCAAAAGTTGTAAAAAAGAGAACTGTTGACTGACAGTACATAAACCAATCAGAATGGCTTATTTTGAATGACAGTTGCATCAACCAATCAGATGGTCTCAATTCTGAACTAATTTGCATAAGGGCTTTATTTGCTCTTTATAACTTACTGAGGTCCTTCCTCACCCTATTCTAATTGAACAACTGCAGAACCAGCCACAGATAGTTGATAACAAGAACATTATTGACCAATTGTCTTGCTGGTTGAAGACTATTGCATGATGGTCCCAGCAAACGTTGTAAAATGGAAAACTGTTGACTGATGGTACATAAACCAATCAGAATGGCTTATTTTGAATGACAGTTGCATCAACCAATCAGATGGTCTCAATTCTGAACTAATTTGCATAATGGCTTTATTTGCTCTTCATAACTTACTGAGGTCCTTCCTCACCCTTGTCTAATTGAACACCTGCAGAACCAGCCACAGATAGTTGATAACAAGAACATTCTTGACCAATTGTCTTGCTGGTTGAAGGCTATTGCGTGATGGTGCCAGCAAAAGTTGTAAAATAGAAAACTGTTGACTACATTCTTGACCAATTGTCTTGCTGGTTGAAGACTAATGCATGATAGTCCCAGCAAAAGTTGTAAAATAGAAAACTGTTGACTGACAGTATATAAACCAATCAGAATGGCTTATTTTGAATGACAGTTGCATCAACCAATCAGATGATCTCAATTCTGAACTAATTAGCATAAGGGCTTTATTTGCTCTCCATAACTTACTGAGGTCCTTCCTAACCCTAGTTTAATTGAAAACCTACAAAACCAGCCACAAATAGTTGATAACAAGAGCATTCTTGACCAAATGTTTTGCTGGTTGAAGACTAATGCATGATAGTCCCAGCAAAAGTTGTAAAATAGAGAACTGTTGACCGACAGTACATAAACCAATCAGAATGGCTTATTTTGAATGACAATTGCATCAACCAATCAGATGGTCTTAATTCTAAACTAATTTGCATAAGGGCTTTATTTGCTCTCCATAACTTACTGAGGTCCTTCCTAACCCTAGTTTAATTGAAAACCTACAAAACCAGCCACAGATAGTTGATAACAAGAGCTTTCTTGACCAATTGTCTTGCTGGTTGAAGACTAATGCATGATAGTCCCAGCAAAAGTTGTAAAATAGAGAACTGTTGACTGACAGTACATAAACCAATCAGAATGGTGTATTTTGAATGACAATTGCATCAACCAATCAGATGGTCTCAATTCTAAACAAATTTGCATAAGGGATTTATTTGCTCTCCATAACTTACTGAGGTCCTTCCTAACCCTAGTTTAATTGAAAACCTATAAAACCAGCCACAGATAGTTGATAACAAGAGCATTCTTGACCAATTGTCTTGCTGGTTAAAGATTATTGCATGATGGTCCCAGCAAAAGTTATAAAATAGAAAACTGTTGACTGACAGCACATAAACCAATCAGAATGGCTTATTTTGAATGACAATTGCATCAACCAATCAGATGGTTTCAATTCTAAACTAATTTGCATAAGGGCTTTATTTGCTCTCCATAACTTACTGAGGTCTTTCCTAACCCTAGTTTAATTGAAAACCTACAAAACCAGCCACAGATAGTTGATAACAAGAGCATTCTTGACCAATTGTCTTGCTGGTTGAAGACTAATGCATGATAGTCCCAGCAAAAGTTGTAAAATAGAAAACTGTTGACTGACAGTACATAAACCAATCAGAATGGCTTATTTTGAATGACAGTTGCATCAACCAATCATATGATCTCAATTCTGAACTAATTTGCATAAGGGCTTTATTTGCTCTTCATAACTTACTGAGGTCCTTCCTCACCCTAGTCTAATAGAACACCTGCAGAACCAGCCACAGATAGTTGATAACAAGAGCATTCTTGACCAATTGTCTTGCTGGTTGAAGACTAATGCATGATAGTCCAAGCAAAAGTTGTAAAATAGAAAACTGTTGACTGACAGTATATAAACCAATCAGAATGGCTTATTTTGAATGACAGTTGCATCAACCAATCAGATGATCTCAATTCTGAACTAATTTGCATAAGGGCTATATTTGCTCTCCATAACTTACTGAGGTCCTTCCTAACCCTAGTTTAATTGAAAACCTACAAAACCAGCCACAGATAGTTGATAACAAGAGCATTCTTGACCAATTGTCTTGCTGGTTGAAGACTAATGCTTGATAGTCCCAGCAAAAGTTGTAAAATAGAGAACTGTTGACTGACAGTACATAAACCAATCAGAATGGCTTATTTTGAATGACAGTTGCATCAACCAATCAGATGGTCTCAATTCTGAACTAATTTGCATAAGGGCTTTATTTGCTCTTTATAACTTACTGAGGTCCTTCCTCACCCTATTCTAATTGAACAACTGCAGAACCAGCCACAGATAGTTGATAACAAGAACATTATTGACCAATTGTCTTGCTGGTTGAAGACTATTGCATGATGGTCCCAGCAAACGTTGTAAAATAGAAAACTGTTGACTGATGGTACATAAACCAATCAGAATGGCTTATTTTGAATGACAGTTGCATCAACCAATCAGATGGTCTCAATTCTGAACTAATTTGCATAAGGGCTTTATTTGCTCTCCATAACTTACTGAGGTCCTTCCTAACCCTAGTTTAATTGAAAACCTACAAAACCAGCCACAGATAGTTGATAACAAGAGCTTTCTTGACCAATTGTCTTGCTGGTTGAAGACTAATGCATGATAGTCCCAGCAAAAGTTGTAAAATAGAGAACTGTTGACTGACAGTACATAAACCAATCAGAATGGCTTATTTTGAATGACAACTGCATCAACCAATCAGATGGTCTTAATTCTAAACTAATTTGCATAAGGGCTTTATTTGCTCTCCATAACTTACTGAGGTCCTTCCTAACCCTAGTTTAATTGAAAACCTACAAAACCAGCCACAGATAGTTGATAACAAGAGCTTTCTTGACCAATTGTCTTGCTGGTTGAAGACTAATGCATGATAGTCCCAGCAAAAGTTGTAAAATAGAGAACTGTTGACTGACAGTACATAAAACAATCAGAATGGCTTATTTTGAATGACAAGTGCATCAACCAATCAGATGGTCTTAATTCTAAACTAATTTGCATAAGGGCTTTATTTGCTCTCCATAACTTACTGAGGTCCTTCCTAACCCTAGTTTAATTGAAAACCTACAAAACCAGCCACAGATAGTTGATAACAAGAGCATTCTTGACCAATTGTCTTGCTGGTTGAAGACTATTGCATGATAGTCCCAGCAAAAGTTGTAAAATAGAGAACTGTTGACTGACAGTACATAAACCAATCAGAATGGTGTATTTTGAATGACAATTGCATCAACCAATCAGATGGTCTCAATTCTAAACTAATTTGCATAAGGGATTTATTTGCTCTCCATAACTTACTGAGGTCCTTCCTAACCCTAGTTTAATTGAAAACCTATAAAACCAGCCACAGATAGTTGATAACAAGAGCATTCTTGACCAATTGTCTTGCTGGTTAAAGATTATTGCATGATGGTCCCAGCAAAAGTTATAAAATAGAAAACTGTTGACTGACAGCACATAAACCAATCAGAATGGCTTATTTTGAATGACAATTGCATCAACCAATCAGATGGTTTCAATTCTAAACTAATTTGCATAAGGGCTTTATTTGCTCTCCATAACTTACTGAGGTCTTTCCTAACCCTAGTTTAATTGAAAACCTACAAAACCAGCCACAGATAGTTGATAACAAGAGCATTCTTGACCAATTGTCTTGCTGGTTGAAGACTAATGCATGATAGTCCCAGCAAAAGTTGTAAAATAGAAAACTGTTGACTGACAGTACATAAACCAATCAGAATGGCTTATTTTGAATGACAGTTGCATCAACCAATCATATGATCTCAATTCTGAACTAATTTGCATAAGGGCTTTATTTGCTCTTCATAACTTACTGAGGTCCTTCCTCACCCTAGTCTAATAGAACACCTGCAGAACCAGCCACAGATAGTTGATAACAAGAGCATTCTTGACCAATTGTCTTGCTGGTTGAAGACTAATGCATGATAGTCCAAGCAAAAGTTGTAAAATAGAAAACTGTTGACTGACAGTATATAAACCAATCAGAATGGCTTATTTTGAATGACAGTTGCATCAACCAATCAGATGATCTCAATTCTGAACTAATTTGCATAAGGGCTATATTTGCTCTCCATAACTTACTGAGGTCCTTCCTAACCCTAGTTTAATTGAAAACCTACAAAACCAGCCACAGATAGTTGATAACAAGAGCATTCTTGACCAATTGTCTTGCTGGTTGAAGACTAATGCTTGATAGTCCCAGCAAAAGTTGTAAAATAGAGAACTGTTGACTGACAGTACATAAACCAATCAGAATGGCTTATTTTGAATGACAGTTGCATCAACCAATCAGATGGTCTCAATTCTGAACTAATTTGCATAAGGGCTTTATTTGCTCTTTATAACTTACTGAGGTCCTTCCTCACCCTATTCTAATTGAACAACTGCAGAACCAGCCACAGATAGTTGATAACAAGAACATTATTGACCAATTGTCTTGCTGGTTGAAGACTATTGCATGATGGTCCCAGCAAACGTTGTAAAATAGAAAACTGTTGACTGATGGTACATAAACCAATCAGAATGGCTTATTTTGAATGACAGTTGCATCAACCAATCAGATGGTCTCAATTCTGAACTAATTTGCATAAGGGCTTTATTTGCTCTCCATAACTTACTGAGGTCCTTCCTAACCCTAGTTTAATTGAAAACCTACAAAACCAGCCACAGATAGTTGATAACAAGAGCTTTCTTGACCAATTGTCTTGCTGGTTGAAGACTAATGCATGATAGTCCCAGCAAAAGTTGTAAAATAGAGAACTGTTGACTGACAGTACATAAACCAATCAGAATGGCTTATTTTGAATGACAACTGCATCAACCAATCAGATGGTCTTAATTCTAAACTAATTTGCATAAGGGCTTTATTTGCTCTCCATAACTTACTGAGGTCCTTCCTAACCCTAGTTTAATTGAAAACCTACAAAACCAGCCACAGATAGTTGATAACAAGAGCTTTCTTGACCAATTGTCTTGCTGGTTGAAGACTAATGCATGATAGTCCCAGCAAAAGTTGTAAAATAGAGAACTGTTGACTGACAGTACATAAAACAATCAGAATGGCTTATTTTGAATGACAAGTGCATCAACCAATCAGATGGTCTTAATTCTAAACTAATTTGCATAAGGGCTTTATTTGCTCTCCATAACTTACTGAGGTCCTTCCTAACCCTAGTTTAATTGAAAACCTACAAAACCAGCCACAGATAGTTGATAACAAGAGCATTCTTGACCAATTGTCTTGCTGGTTGAAGACTATTGCATGATAGTCCCAGCAAAAGTTGTAAAATAGAGAACTGTTGACTGACAGTACATAAACCAATCAGAATGGTGTATTTTGAATGACAATTGCATCAACCAATCAGATGGTCTCAATTCTAAACTAATTTGCATAAGGGATTTATTTGCTCTCCATAACTTACTGAGGTCCTTCCTAACCCTAGTTTAATTGAAAACCTATAAAACCAGCCACAGATAGTTGATAACAAGAGCATTCTTGACCACCAATTGCCTTGCTGGTTGAAGGCTATTGCGTGATGGTGCCAGCAAAAGTTGTAAAATAGAAAACTGTTGACTACATTCTTGACCAATTGTCTTGCTGGTTGAAGATTATTGCATGATGGTCCCAGCAAAAGTTATAAAATAGAAAACTGTTGACTGACAGCACATAAACCAATCAGAATGGCTTATTTTGAATGACAATTGCATCAACCAATCAGATGGTTTCAATTCTAAACTAATTTGCATAAGGGCTTTATTTGCTCTCCATAACTTACTGAGGTCTTTCCTAACCCTAGTTTAATTGAAAACCTACAAAACCAGCCACAGATAGTTGATAACAAGAGCATTCTTGACCAATTGTCTTGCTGGTTGAAGACTAATGCATGATAGTCCCAGCAAAAGTTGTAAAATAGAAAACTGTTGACTGACAGTACATAAACCAATCAGAATGGCTTATTTTGAATGACAGTTGCATCAACCAATCATATGATCTCAATTCTGAACTAATTTGCATAAGGGCTTTATTTGCTCTTCATAACTTACTGAGGTCCTTCCTCACCCTAGTCTAATAGAACACCTGCAGAACCAGCCACAGATAGTTGATAACAAGAGCATTCTTGACCAATTGTCTTGCAGGTTGAAGACTAATGCATGATAGTCCAAGCAAAAGTTGTAAAATAGAAAACTGTTGACTGACAGTATATAAACCAATCAGAATGGCTTATTTTGAATGACAGTTGCATCAACCAATCAGATGATCTCAATTCTGAACTAATTTGCATAAGGGCTATATTTGCTCTCCATAACTTACTGAGGTCCTTCCTAACCCTAGTTTAATTGAAAACCTACAAAACCAGCCACAGATAGTTGATAACAAGAGCATTCTTGACCAATTGTCTTGCTGGTTGAAGACTAATTTTTGATAGTCCCAGCAAAAGTTGAAAAATAGAGAACTGTTGACTGACAGTACATAAACCAATCAGAATGGCTTATTTTGAATGACAGTTGCATCAACCAATCAGATGGTCTCAATTCTGAACTAATTTGCATAAGGGCTTTATTTGCTCTTTATAACTTACTGAGGTCCTTCCTCACCCTATTCTAATTGAACAACTGCAGAACCAGCCACAGATAGTTGATAACAAGAACATTATTGACCAATTGTCTTGCTGGTTGAAGACTATTGCATGATGGTCCCAGCAAACGTTGTAAAATAGAAAACTGTTGACTGATGGTACATAAACCAATCAGAATGGCTTATTTTGAATGACAGTTGCATCAACCAATCAGATGGTCTCAATTCTGAACTAATTTGCATAATGGCTTTATTTGCTCTTCATAACTTACTGAGGTCCTTCCTCACCCTTGTCTAATTGAACACCTGCAGAACCAGCCACAGATAGTTGATAACAAGAACATTCTTGACCAATTGTCTTGCTGGTTGAAGGCTATTGCGTGATGGTGCCAGCAAAAGTTGTAAAATAGAAAACTGTTGACTACATTCTTGACCAATTGTCTTGTTGGTTGAAGACTAATGCATGATAGTCCCAGCAAAAGTTGTAAAATAGAAAACTGTTGACTGACAGTATATAAACCAATCAGAATGGCTTATTTTGAATGACAGTTGCATCAACCAATCAGATGATCTCAATTCTGAACTAATTAGCATAAGGGCTTTATTTGCTCTCCATAACTTACTGAGGTCCTTCCTAACCCTAGTTTAATTGAAAACCTACAAAACCAGCCACAAATAGTTGATAACAAGAGCATTCTTGACCAAATGTTTTGCTGGTTGAAGACTAATGCATGATAGTCCCAGCAAAAGTTGTAAAATAGAGAACTGTTGACCGACAGTACATAAACCAATCAGAATGGCTTATTTTGAATGACAATTGCATCAACCAATCAGATGGTCTTAATTCTAAACTAATTTGCATAAGGGCTTTATTTGCTCTCCATAACTTACTGAGGTCCTTCCTAACCCTAGTTTAATTGAAAACCTACAAAACCAGCCACAGATAGTTGATAACAAGAGCTTTCTTGACCAATTGTCTTGCTGGTTGAAGACTAATGCATGATAGTCCCAGCAAAAGTTGTAAAATAGAGAACTGTTGACTGACAGTACATAAACCAATCAGAATGGTGTATTTTGAATGACAATTGCATCAACCAATCAGATGGTCTCAATTCTAAAAAATTTGCATAAGGGATTTATTTGCTCTCCATAACTTACTGAGGTCCTTCCTAACCCTAGTTTAATTGAAAACCTATAAAACCAGCCACAGATAGTTGATAACAAGAGCATTCTTGACCAATTGTCTTGCTGGTTGAAGATTATTGCATGATGGTCCCAGCAAAAGTTATAAAATAGAAAACTGTTGACTGACAGCACATAAACCAATCAGAATGGCTTATTTTGAATGACAATTGCATCAACCAATCAGATGGTTTCAATTCTAAACTAATTTGCATAAGGGCTTTATTTGCTCTCCATAACTTACTGAGGTCTTTCCTAACCCTAGTTTAATTGAAAACCTACAAAACCAGCCACAGATAGTTGATAACAAGAGCATTCTTGACCAATTGTCTTGCTGGTTGAAGACTAATGCATGATAGTCCCAGCAAAAGTTGTAAAATAGAAAACTGTTGACTGACAGTACATAAACCAATCAGAATGGCTTATTTTGAATGACAGTTGCATCAACCAATCATATGATCTCAATTCTGAACTAATTTGCATAAGGGCTTTATTTGCTCTTCATAACTTACTGAGGTTCTTCCTCACCCTAGTCTAATAGAACACCTGCAGAACCAGCCACAGATAGTTGATAACAAGAGCATTCTTGACCAATTGTCTTGCTGGTTGAAGACTAATGCATGATAGTCCAAGCAAAAG
Organism: Crinia signifera; assembly: GCF_055691185.1. Classification (NCBI taxonomy): domain Eukaryota; kingdom Metazoa; phylum Chordata; class Amphibia; order Anura; family Myobatrachidae; genus Crinia; species Crinia signifera. The sequence continues at coordinate 113,061,346 of NC_139219.1, read as the reverse complement.
TTGTAAAATAGAAAACTGTTGACTGACAGTATATAAACCAATCAGAATGGCTTATTTTGAATGACAGTTGCATCAACCAATCAGATGATCTCAATTCTGAACTAATTTGCATAAGGGCTATATTTGCTCTCCATAACTTACTGAGGTCCTTCCTAACCCTAGTTTAATTGAAAACCTACAAAACCAGCCACAGATAGTTGATAACAAGAGCATTCTTGACCAATTGTCTTGCTGGTTGAAGACTAATGCTTGATAGTCCCAGCAAAAGTTGTAAAATAGAGAACTGTTGACTGACAGTACATAAACCAATCAGAATGGCTTATTTTGAATGACAGTTGCATCAACCAATCAGATGGTCTCAATTCTGAACTAATTTGCATAAGGGCTTTATTTGCTCTTTATAACTTACTGAGGTCCTTCCTCACCCTATTCTAATTGAAGATCTGCAGAACCAGCCACAGATAGTTGATAACAAGAACATTCTTGACCAATTGTCTTGCTGGTTGAAGACTATTGCATGATGGTCCCAGCAAACGTTGTAAAATAGAAAACTGTTGACTGATGGTACATAAACCAATCAGAATGGCTTATTTTGAATGACAGTTGCATCAACCAATCAGATGGTCTCAATTCTGAACTAATTTGCATAATGGCTTTATTTGCTCTTCATAACTTACTGAGGTCCTTCCTCACCCTAGTCTAATTGAACACCTGCAGAACCAGCCACAGATAGTTGATAACAAGAACATTCTTGACCAATTGTCTTGCTGGTTGAAGGCTATTGCGTGATGGTGCCAGCAAAAGATGTAAAATAGAAAACTGTTGACTACATTCTTGACCAATTGTCTTGCTGGTTGAAGACTAATGAATGATAGTCCCAGCAAAAGTTGTAAAATAGAGAACTGTTGACTGACAGTACATAAAATAATCAGAATGGCTTATTTTGAATGACAATTTCATCAACCAATCAGATGGTCTCAATTCTAAACTAATTTGCATAAGGGCTTTATTTGCTCTCCATAACTTACAGAGGTCCTTCCTAACCCTAGTTTAATTGAAAACCTACAAAACCAGCCACAGATAGTTGATAACAAGAGCATTATTGACCAAATGTCTTGCTGGTTGAAGACTAATGCATGATAGTCCCAGCAAAAGTTGTAAAATAGAGAACTGTTGACTGACAGTATATAAACCAATCAGAATGGCTTATTTTGAATGACAATTGCATCAACCAATCAGATGGTCTTAATTCTAAACTAATTTGCATAAGGGCTTTATTTGCTCTCCATAACTTACTGAGGTCCTTCCTAACCCTAGTTTAATTGAAAACCTATAAAACCAGCCACAGATAGTTGATAACAAGAGCATTCTTGACCAATTGTCTTGCTGGTTGAAGGCTATTGTGTGATGGTGCCAGCAAAAGTTGTAAAATAGAAAACTGTTGACTACATTCTTGACCAATTGTCTTGCTTGTTGAAGACTATTGCATGATGGTCCCAGCAAAAGTTATAAAATAGAAAACTGTTGACTGACAGCACATAAACCAATCAGAATGGCTTATTTTGAATGACAATTGCATCAACCAATCAGATGGTCTCAATTCTAAACTAATTTGCATAAGGGCTTTATTTGCTCTCCATAACTTACTGAGGTCCTTCCTAACCCTAGTTTAATTGAAAACCTACAAAACCAGCCACAGATAGTTGATAACAAGAGCATTCTTGACCAATTGTCTTGCTGGTTGAAGACTAATGCATGATACTCCCAGCAAAAGTTGTAAAATAGAGAACTGTTGACTGACAGTACATAAACCAATCAGAATGGTGTATTTTGAATGACAATTGCATCAACCAATCAGATGGTCTCAATTCTAAACTAATTTGCATAAGGGCTTTATTTGCTCTCCATAACTTACTGAGGTCCTTCCTAACCCTAGTTTAATTGAAAACTTATAAAACCAGCCACAGATAGTTGATAACAAGAGCATTCTTGACCAATTGTCTTGCTGGTTGAAGACTAATGCTTGATAGTCCCAGCAAAAGTTGTAAAATAGAGAACTGTTGACTGACAGTACATAAACCAATCAGAATGGCTTATTTTGAATGACAATTGCATCAACCAATCAGATGGTCTCAATTCTAAACTAATTTGCATAAGGGCTTTATTTGCTCTCCATAACTTACTGAGGTCTTTCCTAACCCTAGTTTAATTGAACACCTGCAGAACCAGCCACAGATAGTTGATAACAAGAGCTTTCTTGACCAATTGTCTTGCTGGTTGAAGACTAATGCATGATAGTCCCAGCAAAAGTTGTAAAATAGAAAACTGTTGACTGATAGTATATAAACCAATCAGAATGGCTTATTTTGAATGACAATTGCATCAACCAATCAGATGGTCTCAATTCTAAACTAATTTGCATAAGGGCTTTATTTGCTCTCCATAACTTACAGAGGTCCTTCCTAACCCTAGTTTAATTGAAAACCTACAAAACCAGCCACAGATAGTTGATAACAAGAGCATTATTGACCAAATGTCTTGCTGGTTGAAGACTAATGCATGATAGTCCCAGCAAAAGTTGTAAAATAGAGAACTGTTGACTGACAGTACATAAACCAATCAGAATGGCTTATTTTGAATGACAATTGCATCAACCAATCAGATGGTCTTAATTCTAAACTAATTTGCATAAGGGCTTTATTTGCTCTCCATAACTTACTGAGGTCCTTCCTAACCCTAGTTTAATTGAAAACCTACAAAACCAGCCACAGATAGTTGATAACAAGAGCATTATTGACCAATTGTCTTGCTGGTTGAAGACTAATGCATGATAGTCCCAGCAAAAGTTGTAAAATAGAGAACTGTTGACTGACAGTACATAAACCAATCAGAATGGTGTATTTTGAATGACAATTGCATCAACCAATCAGATGGTCTCAATTCTAAACTAATTTGCATAAGGGCTTTATTTGCTCTCCATAACTTACTGAGGTCCTTCCTAACCCTAGTTTAATTGAAAACCTATAAAACCAGCCACAGATAGTTGATAACAAGAGCATTCTTGACCAAATGTTTTGCTGGTTGAAGACTAATGCATGATAGTCCCAGCAAAAGTTGTAAAATAGAGAACTGTTGACCGACAGTACATAAACCAATCAGAATGGCTTATTTTGAATGACAGTTGCATCAACCAATCAGATGGTCTCAATTCTGAACTAATTTGCATAAGGGCTATATTTGCTCTCCATAACTTACTGAGGTCCTTCCTAACCCTAGTTTAATTGAAAACCTACAAAACCAGCCACAGATTGTTGATAACAAGAGCATTCTTGACCAATTGTCTTGCTGGTTGAAGACTAATGCTTGATAGTCCCAGCAAAAGTTGTAAAATAGAGAACTGTTGACTGACAGTACATAAACCAATCAGAATGGCTTATTTTGAATGACAGTTGCATCAACCAATCAGATGGTCTCAATTCTGAACTAATTTGCATAAGGGCTTTATTTGCTCTTTATAATTTACTGAGGTCCTTCCTCACCCTATTCTAATTGAAGAACTGCAGAACCAGCCACAGATAGTTGATAACAAGAACATTCTTGACCAATTGTCTTGCTGGTTGAAGACTATTGCATGATGGTCCCAGCAAACGTTGTAAAATAGAAAACTGTTGACTGATGGTACATAAACCAATCAGAATGGCTTATTTTGAATGACAGTTGCATCAACCAATCAGATGGTCTCAATTCTGAACTAATTTGCATAATGGCTTTATTTGCTCTTCATAACTTACTGAGGTCCTTCCTCACCCTAGTCTAATTGAACACCTGCAGAACCAGCCACAGATAGTTGATAACAAGAACATTCTTGACCAATTGTCTTGCTGGTTGAAGGCTATTGCGTGATGGTGCCAGCAAAATATGTAAAATAGAAAACTGTTGACTACATTCTTGACCAATTGTCTTGCTGGTTGAAGACTAATGAATGATAGTCCCAGCAAAAGTTGTAAAATAGAGAACTGTTGACTGACAGTACATAAAATAATCAGAATGGCTTATTTTGAATGACAATTTCATCAACCAATCAGATGGTCTCAATTCTAAACTAATTTGCATAAGGGCTTTTTTTGCTCTCCATAACTTACAGAGGTCCTTCCTAACCCTAGTTTAATTGAAAACCTACAAAACCAGCCACAGATAGTTGATAACAAGAGCATTATTGACCAAATGTCTTGCTGGTTGAAGACTAATGCATGATAGTCCCAGCAAAAGTTGTAAAATAGAGAACTGTTGACTGACAGTACATAAACCAATCAGAATGGTGTATTTTGAATGACAATTGCATCAACCAATCAGATGGTCTCAATTCTAAACTAATTTGCATAAGGGCTTTATTTGCTCTCCATAACTTACTGAGGTCCTTCCTAACCCTAGTTTAATTGAAAACCTACAAAACCAGCCACAAATAGTTGATAACAAGAGCATTCTTGACCAAATGTTTTGCTGGTTGAAGACTAATGCATGATAGTCCCAGCAAAAGTTGTAAAATAGAGAACTGTTGACCGACAGTACATAAACCAATCAGAATGGCTTATTTTGAATGACAATTGCATCAACCAATCAGATGGTCTTAATTCTAAACTAATTTGCATAAGGGCTTTATTTGCTCTCCATAACTTACTGAGGTCCTTCCTAACCCTAGTTTAATTGAAAACCTACAAAACCAGCCACAGATAGTTGATAACAAGAGCTTTCTTGACCAATTGTCTTGCTGGTTGAAGACTAATGCATGATAGTCCCAGCAAAAGTTGTAAAATAGAGAACTGTTGACTGACAGTACATAAACCAATCAGAATGGTGTATTTTGAATGACAATTGCATCAACCAATCAGATGGTCTCAATTCTAAAAAATTTGCATAAGGGATTTATTTGCTCTCCATAACTTACTGAGGTCCTTCCTAACCCTAGTTTAATTGAAAACCTATAAAACCAGCCACAGATAGTTGATAACAAGAGCATTCTTGACCAATTGTCTTGCTGGTTGAAGATTTTTGCATGATGGTCCCAGCAAAAGTTATAAAATAGAAAACTGTTGACTGACAGCACATAAACCAATCAGAATGGCTTATTTTGAATGACAATTGCATCAACCAATCAGATGGTTTCAATTCTAAACTAATTTGCATAAGGGCTTTATTTGCTCTCCATAACTTACTGAGGTCTTTCCTAACCCTAGTTTAATTGAAAACCTACAAAACCAGCCACAGATAGTTGATAACAAGAGCATTCTTGACCAATTGTCTTGCTGGTTGAAGACTAATGCATGATAGTCCCAGCAAAAGTTGTAAAATAGAAAACTGTTGACTGACAGTACATAAACCAATCAGAATGGCTTATTTTGAATGACAGTTGCATCAACCAATCATATGATCTCAATTCTGAACTAATTTGCATAAGGGCTTTATTTGCTCTTCATAACTTACTGAGGTTCTTCCTCACCCTAGTCTAATAGAACACCTGCAGAACCAGCCACAGATAGTTGATAACAAGAGCATTCTTGACCAATTGTCTTGCTGGTTGAAGACTAATGCATGATAATCCAAGCAAAAGTTGTAAAATAGAAAACTGTTGACTGACAGTATATAAACCAATCAGAATGGCTTATTTTGAATGACAGTTGCATCAACCAATCAGATGATCTCAATTCTGAACTAATTTGCATAAGGGCTATATTTGCTCTCCATAACTTACTGAGGTCCTTCCTAACCCTAGTTTAATTGAAAACCTACAAAACCAGCCACAGATAGTTGATAACAAGAGCATTCTTGACCAATTGTCTTGCTGGTTGAAGACTAATGCTTGATAGTCCCAGCAAAAGTTGTAAAATAGAGAACTGTTGACTGACAGTACATAAACCAATCAGAATGGCTTATTTTGAATGACAGTTGCATCAACCAATCAGATGGTCTCAATTCTGAACTAATTTGCATAAGGGCTTTATTTGCTCTTTATAACTTACTGAGGTCCTTCCTCACCCTATTCTAATTGAAGAACTGCAGAACCAGCCACAGATAGTTGATAACAAGAACATTCTTGACCAATTGTCTTGCTGGTTGAAGACTATTGCATGATGGTCCCAGCAAACGTTGTAAAATAGAAAACTGTTGACTGATGGTACATAAACCAATCAGAATGGCTTATTTTGAATGACAGTTGCATCAACCAATCAGATGGTCTCAATTCTGAACTAATTTGCATAATGGCTTTATTTGCTCTTCATAACTTACTGAGGTCCTTCCTCACCCTAGTCTAATTGAACACCTGCAGAACCAGCCACAGATAGTTGATAACAAGAACATTCTTGACCAATTGTCTTGCTGGTTGAAGGCTATTGCGTGATGGTGCCAGCAAAAGATGTAAAATAGAAAACTGTTGACTACATTCTTGACCAATTGTCTTGCTGGTTGAAGACTAATGAATGATAGTCCCAGCAAAAGTTGTAAAATAGAGAACTGTTGACTGACAGTACATAAAATAATCAGAATGGCTTATTTTGAATGACAATTTCATCAACCAATCAGATGGTCTCAATTCTAAACTAATTTGCATAAGGGCTTTATTTGCTCTCCATAACTTACAGAGGTCCTTCCTAACCCTAGTTTAATTGAAAACCTACCAAACCAGCCACAGATAGTTGATAACAAGAGCATTATTGACCAAATGTCTTGCTGGTTGAAGACTAATGCATGATAGTCCCAGCAAAAGTTGTAAAATAGAGAACTGTTGACTGACAGTATATAAACCAATCAGAATGGCTTATTTTGAATGACAATTGCATCAACCAATCAGATGGTCTTAATTCTAAACTAATTTGCATAAGGGCTTTATTTGCTCTCCATAACTTACTGAGGTCCTTCCTAACCCTAGTTTAATTGAAAACCTATAAAACCAGCCACAGATAGTTGATAACAAGAGCATTCTTGACCAATTGTCTTGCTGGTTGAAGGCTATTGTGTGATGGTGCCAGCAAAAGTTGTAAAATAGAAAACTGTTGACTACATTCTTGACCAATTGTCTTGCTTGTTGAAGACTATTGCATGATGGTCCCAGCAAAAGTTATAAAATAGAAAACTGTTGACTGACAGCACATAAACCAATCAGAATGGCTTATTTTGAATGACAATTGCATCAACCAATCAGATGGTCTCAATTCTAAACTAATTTGCATAAGGGCTTTATTTGCTCTCCATAACTTACTGAGGTCCTTCCTAACCCTAGTTTAATTGAAAACCTACAAAACCAGCCACAGATAGTTGATAACAAGAGCATTCTTGACCAATTGTCTTGCTGGTTGAAGACTAATGCATGATACTCCCAGCAAAAGTTGTAAAATAGAGAACTGTTGACTGACAGTACATAAACCAATCAGAATGGTGTATTTTGAATGACAATTGCATCAACCAATCAGATGGTCTCAATTCTAAACTAATTTGCATAAGGGCTTTATTTGCTCTCCATAACTTACTGAGGTCCTTCCTAACCCTAGTTTAATTGAAAACTTATAAAACCAGCCACAGATAGTTGATAACAAGAGCATTCTTGACCAATTGTCTTGCTGGTTGAAGACTAATGCTTGATAGTCCCAGCAAAAGTTGTAAAATAGAGAACTGTTGACTGACAGTACATAAACCAATCAGAATGGCTTATTTTGAATGACAATTGCATCAACCAATCAGATGGTCTCAATTCTAAACTAATTTGCATAAGGGCTTTATTTGCTCTCCATAACTTACTGAGGTCTTTCCTAACCCTAGTTTAATTGAACACCTGCAGAACCAACCACAGATAGTTGATAACAAGAGCTTTCTTGACCAATTGTCTTGCTGGTTGAAGACTAATGCATGATAGTCCCAGCAAAAGTTGTAAAATAGAAAACTGTTGACTGATAGTATATAAACCAATCAGAATGGCTTATTTTGAATGACAGTTGCATCAACCAATCAGATTATCTCAATTCTGAACTAATTTGCATAAGGGCTTTATTTGCTCTCCATAACTTACAGAGGTCCTTCCTAACCCTAGTTTAATTGAAAACCTACAAAACCAGCCACAGATAGTTGATAACAAGAGCATTATTGACCAAATGTCTTGCTGGTTGAAGACTAATGCATGATAGTCCCAGCAAAAGTTGTAAAATAGAGAACTGTTGACTGACAGTACATAAACCAATCAGAATGGCTTATTTTGAATGACAATTGCATCAACCAATCAGATGGTCTTAATTCTAAACTAATTTGCATAAGGGCTTTATTTGCTCTCCATAACTTACTGAGGTCCTTCCTAACCCTAGTTTAATTGAAAACCTACAAAACCAGCCACAGATAGTTGATAACAAGAGCATTATTGACCAATTGTCTTGCTGGTTGAAGACTAATGCATGATAGTCCCAGCAAAAGTTGTAAAATAGAGAACTGTTGACTGACAGTACATAAACCAATCAGAATGGTGTATTTTGAATGACAATTGCATCAACCAATCAGATGGTCTCAATTCTAAACTAATTTGCATAAGGGCTTTATTTGCTCTCCATAACTTACTGAGGTCCTTCCTAACCCTAGTTTAATTGAAAACCTATAAAACCAGCCACAGATAGTTGATAACAAGAGCATTCTTGACCAATTGTCTTGCTGGTTGAAGGCTATTGTGTGATGGTGCCAGCAAAAGTTGTAAAATAGAAAACTGTTGACTACATGCTTGACCAATTGTCTTGCTGGTTGAAGACTATTGCATGATGGTCCCAGCAAAAGTTATAAAATAGAAAACTGTTGACTGACAGCACATAAACCAATCAGAATGGCTTATTTTGAATGACAGTTGCATCAACCAATCATATGATCTCAATTCTGAACTAATTTGCATAAGGGCTTTATTTGCTCTTCATAACTTACTGAGGTCCTTCCTCACCCTAGTCTAATAGAACACCTGCAGAACCAGCCACAGATAGTTGATAACAAGAGCATTCTTGACCAATTGTCTTGCTGGTTGAAGACTAATGCTTGATAGTCCCAGCAAAAGTTGTAAAATAGAGAACTGTTGACTGACAGTACATAAACCAATCAGAATGGCTTATTTTGAATGACAGTTGCATCAACCAATCAGATGGTCTCAATTCTGAACTAATTTGCATAAGGGCTTTATTTGCTCTTTATAACTTACTGAGGTCCTTCCTCACCCTATTCTAATTGAACAACTGCAGAACCAGCCACAGATAGTTGATAACAAGAACATTATTGACCAATTGTCTTGCTGGTTGAAGACTATTGCATGATGGTCCCAGCAAACGTTGTAAAATAGGAAACTGTTGACTGATGGTACATAAACCAATCAGAATGGCTTATTTTGAATGACAGTTGCATCAACCAATCAGATGGTCTCAATTCTGAACTAATTTGCATAATGGCTTTATTTGCTCTTCATAACTTACTGAGGTCCTTCCTCACCCTAGTCTAATTGAACACCTGCAGAACCAGCCACAGATAGTTGATAACAAGAACATTCTTGACCAATTGTCTTGCTGGTAGAAGACTATTGCATGATGGTCCCAGCAAAAGTTATAAAATAGAAAACTGTTGACTGACAGCACATAAACCAATCAGAATGGCTTATTTTGAATGACAGTTGCATCAACCAATCAGATGATCTCAATTCTGAACTAATTTGCATAAGGGCTATATTTGCTCTCCATAACTTACTGAGGTCCTTCCTAACCCTAGTTTAATTGAAAACCTACAAAACCAGCCACAGATAGTTGATAACAAGAGCATTCTTGACCAATTGTCTTGCTGGTTGAAGACTAATGCTTGATAGTCCCAGCAAAAGTTGTAAAATAGAGAACTGTTGACTGACAGTACATAAACCAATCAGAATGGCTTATTTTGAATGACAGTTGCATCAACCAATCAGATGGTCTCAATTCTGAACTAATTTGCATAAGGGCTTTATTTGCTCTTTATAACTTACTGAGGTCCTTCCTCACCCTATTCTAATTGAACAACTGCAGAACCAGCCACAGATAGTTGATAACAAGAACATTATTGACCAATTGTCTTGCTGGTTGAAGACTATTGCATGATGGTCCCAGCAAACGTTGTAAAATAGAAAACTGTTGACTGATGGTACATAAACCAATCAGAATGGCTTATTTTGAATGACAGTTGCATCAACCAATCAGATGGTCTCAATTCTGAACTAATTTGCATAATGGCTTTATTTGCTCTTCATAACTTACTGAGGTCCTTCCTCACCCTAGTCTAATTGAACACCTGCAGAACCAGCCACAGATAGTTGATAACAAGAACATTCTTGACCAATTGTCTTGCTGGTTGAAGGCTATTGCGTGATGGTGCCAGCAAAAGTTGTAAAATAGAAAACTGTTGACTACATTCTTGACCAATTGTCTTGCTGGTTGAAGACTAATGCATGATAGTCCCAGCAAAAGTTGTAAAATAGAAAACTGTTGACCGACAGTACATAAACCAATCAGAATGGCTTATTTTGAATGACAATTGCATCAACCAATCAGATGGTCTTAATTCTAAACTAATTTGCATAAGGGCTTTATTTGCTCTCCATAACTTACTGAGGTCCTTCCTAACCCTAGTTTAATTGAAAACCTACAAAACCAGCCACAGATAGTTGATAACAAGAGCATTCTTGACCAATTGTCTTGCTGGTTGAAGACTAATGCATGATACTCCCAGCAAAAGTTGTAAAATAGAGAACTGTTGACTGACAGTACATAAACCAATCAGAATGGCTTATTTTGAATGACAGTTGCATCAACCAATCAGATGGTCTCAATTCTGAACTAATTTGCATAATGGCTTTATTTGCTCTTCATAACTTACTGAGGTCCTTCCTCACCCTAGTCTAATTGAACACCTGCAGAACCAGCCACAGATAGTTGATAACAAGAACATTCTTGACCAATTGTCTTGCTGGTTGAAGGCTATTGCGTGATGGTGCCAGCAAAAGTTGTAAAATAGAAAACTGTTGACTACATTCTTGACCAATTGTCTTGCTGGTAGAAGACTATTGCATGATAGTCCCAGCAAAAGTTATAAAATAGAAAACTGTTGACTGACAGCACATAAACCAATCAGAATGGCTTATTTTGAATGACAATTGCATCAACCAATCAGATGGTCTCAATTCTAAACTAATTTGCATAAGGGCTTTATTTGCTCTCCATAACTTACTGAGGTCCTTCCTAACCCTAGTTTAATTGAAAACCTACAAAACCAGCCACAAATAGTTGATAACAAGATCATTCTTGACCAAATGTTTTGCTGGTTGAAGACTAATGCATGATAGTCCCAGCAAAAGTTGTAAAATAGAGAACTGTTGACCGACAGTACATAAACCAATCAGAATGGCTTATTTTGAATGACAATTGCATCAACCAATCAGATGGTCTTAATTCTAAACTAATTTGCATAAGGGCTTTATTTGCTCTCCATAACTTACTGAGGTCCTTCCTAACCCTAGTTTAATTGAAAACCTACAAAACCAGCCACAGATAGTTGATAACAAGAGCATTCTTGACCAATTGTCTTGCTGGTTGAAGACTAATGCATGATACTCCCAGCAAAAGTTGTAAAATAGAGAACTGTTGACTGACAGTACATAAACCAATCAGAATGGCTTATTTTGAATGACAGTTGCATCAACCAATCAGATGGTCTCAATTCTGAACTAATTTGCATAATGGCTTTATTTGCTCTTCATAACTTACTGAGGTCCTTCCTCACCCTAGTCTAATTGAACACCTGCAGAACCAGCCACAGATAGTTGATAACAAGAACATTCTTGACCAATTGTCTTGCTGGTTGAAGGCTATTGCGTGATGGTGCCAGCAAAAGTTGTAAAATAGAAAACTGTTGACTACATTCTTGACCAATTGTCTTGCTGGTAGAAGACTATTGCATGATGGTCCCAGCAAAAGTTATAAAATAGAAAACTGTTGACTGACAGCACATAAACCAATCAGAATGGCTTATTTTGAATGACAATTGCATCAACCAATCAGATGGTCTCAATTCTAAACTAATTTGCATAAGGGCTTTATTTGCTCTCCATAACTTACTGAGGTCTTTCCTAACCCTAGTTTAATTGAAAACCTACCAAACCAGCCACAGATAGTTGATAACAAGAGCATTCTTGACCAATTGTCTTGATGGTTGAAGACTAATGCATGATAGTCCCAGCAAAAGTTGTAAAATAGAAAACTGTTGACTGACAGTACATAAACCAATCAGAATGGCTTATTTTGAATGACAGTTGCATCAACCAATCATATGATCTCAATTCTGAACCAATTTGCATAAGGGCTTTATTTGCTCTTCATAACTTACTGAGGTCCTTCCTCACCCTAGTCTAATTGAACACCTGCAGAACCAGCCACAGATAGTTGATAACAAGAGCATTCTTGACCAATTGTCTTGCTGGTTGAAGACTAATGCATGATAGTCCCAGCAAAAGTTGTAAAATAGAAAACTGTTGACTGACAATATATAAACCAATCAGAATGGCTTATTTTGAATGACAGTTGCATCAACCAATCAGATGATCTCAATTCTGAACTAATTTGCATAAGGGCTATATTTGCTCTCCATAACTTACTGAGGTCCTTCCTAACCCTAGTTTAATTGAAAACCTACAAAACCAGCCACAGATAGTTGATAACAAGAGCATTCTTGACCAATTGTCTTGCTGGTTGAAGACTAATGCATGATAGTCCCAGCAAAAGTTGTAAAATAGAGAACTGTTGACTGACAGTACATAATCCAATCAGAATGGTGTATTTTGAATGACAATTGCATCAACCAATCAGATGGTCTCAATTCTAAACTAATTTGCATAGGGGCTTTATTTGCTCTCCATAACTTACTGAGGTCCTTCCTAACCCTAATTTAATTGAAAACCTACAAAACCAGCCACAGATAGTTGATAACAAGAGCATTCTTGACCAATTGTCTTGCTGGTTGAAGACTAATGCATGATAGTCCCAGCAAAAGTTGTAAAATAGAGAACTGTTGACTGACAGTACATAAACCAATCAGAATGGTGTATTTTGAATGACAATTGCATCAACCAATCAGATGGTCTCAATTCTAAACTAATTTGCATAAGGGATTTATTTGCTCTCCATAACTTACTGAGGTCCTTCCTAACCCTAGTTTAATTGAAAACCTATAAAACCAGCCACAGATAGTTGATAACAAGAGCATTCTTGACCAATTGCCTTGCTGGTTGAAGGCTATTGCGTGATGGTGCCAGCAAAAGTTGTAAAATAGAGAACTGTTGACTACATTCTTGACCAATTGTCTTGCTGGTTGAAGATTATTGCATGATGGTCCCAGCAAAAGTTATAAAATAGAAAACTGTTGACTGACAGCACATAAACCAATCAGAATGGCTTATTTTGAATGACAATTGCATCAACCAATCAGATGGTTTCAATTCTAAACTAATTTGCATAAGGGCTTTATTTGCTCTCCATAACTTACTGAGGTCTTTCCTAACCCTAGTTTAATTGAAAACCTACAAAACCAGCCACAGATAGTTGATAACAAGAGCATTCTTGACCAATTGTCTTGCTGGTTGAAGACTAATGCATGATAGTCCCAGCAAAAGTTGTAAAATAGAAAACTGTTGACTGACAGTACATAAACCAATCAGAATGGCTTATTTTGAATGACAGTTGCATCAACCAATCATATGATCTCAATTCTGAACTAATTTGCATAAGGGCTTTATTTGCTCTTCATAACTTACTGAGGTCCTTCCTCACCCTAGTCTAATAGAACACCTGCAGAACCAGCCACAGATAGTTGATAACAAGAGCATTCTTGACCAATTGTCTTGCTGGTTGAAGACTAATGCATGATAGTCCAAGCAAAAGTTGTAAAATAGAAAACTGTTGACTGACAGTATATAAACCAATCAGAATGGCTTATTTTGAATGACAGTTGCATCAACCAATCAGATGATCTCAATTCTGAACTAATTTGCATAAGGGCTATATTTGCTCTCCATAACTTACTGAGGTCCTTCCTAACCCTAGTTTAATTGAAAACCTACAAAACCAGCCACAGATAGTTGATAACAAGAGCATTCTTGACCAATTGTCTTGCTGGTTGAAGACTAATGCTTGATAGTCCCAGCAAAAGTTGTAAAATAGAGAACTGTTGACTGACAGTACATAAACCAATCAGAATGGCTTATTTTGAATGACAGTTGCATCAACCATTCAGATGGTCTCAATTCTGAACTAATTTGCATAAGGGCTTTATTTGCTCTTTATAACTTACTGAGGTCCTTCCTCACCCTATTCTAATTGAACAACTGCAGAACCAGCCACAGATAGTTGATAACAAGAACATTATTGACCAATTGTCTTGCTGGTTGAAGACTATTGCATGATGGTCCCAGCAAACGTTGTAAAATAGAAAACTGTTGACTGATGGTACATAAACCAATCAGAATGGCTTATTTTGAATGACAGTTGCATCAACCAATCAGATGGTCTCAATTCTGAACTAATTTGCATAATGGCTTTATTTGCTCTTCATAACTTACTGAGGTCCTTCCTCACCCTAGTCTAATTGAACACCTGCAGAACCAGCCACAGATAGTTGATAACAAGAACATTCTTGACCAATTGTCTTGCTGGTTGAAGGCTATTGCGTGATGGTGCCAGCAAAAGTTGTAAAATAGAAAACTGTTGACTACATTCTTGACCAATTGTCTTGCTGGTTGAAGACTAATGCATGATAGTCCCAGCAAAAGTTGTAAAATAGAAAACTGTTGACTGACAGTATATAAACCAATCAGAATGGCTTATTTTGAATGACAGTTGCATCAACCAATCAGATGATCTCAATTCTGAACTAATTAGCATAAGGGCTTTATTTGCTCTCCATAACTTACTGAGGTCCTTCCTAACCCTAGTTTAATTGAAAACCTACAAAACCAGCCACAAATAGTTGATAACAAGAGCTTTCTTGACCAAATGTTTTGCTGGTTGAAGACTAATGCATGATAGTCCCAGCAAAAGTTGTAAAATAGAGAACTGTTGACCGACAGTACATAAACCAATCAGAATGGCTTATTTTGAATGACAATTGCATCAACCAATCAGATGGTCTTAATTCTAAACTAATTTGCATAAGGGCTTTATTTGCTCTTTATAACTTACTGAGGTCCTTCCTAACCCTAGTTTAATTGAAAACCTACAAAACCAGCCACAGATAGTTGATAACAAGAGCATTCTTGACCAATTGTCTTGCTGGTTGAAGACTAATGCATGATACTCCCAGCAAAAGTTGTAAAATAGAGAACTGTTGACTGACAGTACATAAGCCAATCAGAATGGTGTATTTTGAATGACAATTGCATCAACCAATCAGATGGTCTCAATTCTAAACTAATTTGCATAAGGGCTTTATTTGCTCTCCATAACTTACTGAGGTCCTTCCTAACCCTAGTTTAATTGAAAACTTATAAAACCAGCCACAGATAGTTCATAACAAGAGCATTCTTGACCAATTGTCTTGCTGGTTGAAGACTAATGAATGATAGTCCCAGCAAAAGTTGTAAAATAGAGAACTGTTGACTGACAGTACATAAAATAATCAGAATGGCTTATTTTGAATGACAATTGCATCAACCAATCAGATGGTCTCAATTCTAAACTAATTTGCATAAGGGCTTTATTTGCTCTCCATAACTTACAGAGGTCCTTCCTAACCCTAGTTTAATTGAAAACCTACAAAACCAGCCACAGATAGTTGATAACAAGAGCATTATTGACCAAATGTCTTGCTGGTTGAAGACTAATGCATGATAGTCCCAGCAAAAGTTGTAAAATAGAGAACTGTTGACTGACAGTACATAAACCAATCAGAATGGCTTATTTTGAATGACAATTGCATCAACCAATCAGATGGTCTTAATTCTAAACTAATTTGCATAAGGGCTTTATTTGCTCTCCATAACTTACTGAGGTCCTTCCTAACCCTAGTTTAATTGAAAACCTACAAAACCAGCCACAGATAGTTGATAACAAGAGCATTATTGACCAATTGTCTTGCTGGTTGAAGACTAATGCATGATAGTCCCAGCAAAAGTTGTAAAATAGAGAACTGTTGACTGACAGTACATAAACCAATCAGAATGGTGTATTTTGAATGACAATTGCATCAACCAATCATATGGTCTCAATTCTAAACTAATTTGCATAAGGGCTTTATTTGCTCTCCATAACTTACTGAGGTCCTTCCTAACCCTAGTTTAATTGAAAACCTATAAAACCAGCCACAGATAGTTGATAACAAGAGCATTCTTGACCAATTGTCTTGCTGGTTGAAGGCTATTGCGTGATGGTGCCAGCAAAAGTTGTAAAATAGAAAACTGTTGACTACATTCTTGACCAATTGTCTTGCTGGTTGAAGACTAATGCATGATAGTCCCAGCAAAAGTTGTAAAATAGAAAACTGTTGACTGACAGTATATAAACCAATCAGAATGGCTTATTTTGAATGACAGTTGCATCAACCAATCAGATGATCTCAATTCTGAACTAATTAGCATAAGGGCTTTATTTGCTCTCCATAACTTACTGAGGTCCTTCCTAACCCTAGTTTAATTGAAAACCTACAAAACCAGCCACAAATAGTTGATAACAAGAGCATTCTTGACCAAATGTTTTGCTGGTTGAAGACTAATGCATGATAGTCCCAGCAAAAGTTGTAAAATAGAGAACTGTTGACCGACAGTACATAAACCAATCAGAATGGCTTATTTTGAATGACAATTGCATCAACCAATCAGATGGTCTTAATTCTAAACTAATTTGCATAAGGGCTTTATTTGCTCTCCATAACTTACTGAGGTCCTTCCTAACCCTAGTTTAATTGAAAACCTACAAAACCAGCCACAGATAGTTGATAACAAGAGCATTCTTGACCAATTGTCTTGCTGGTTGAAGACTAATGCATGATACTCCCAGCAAAAGTTGTAAAATAGAGAACTGTTGACTGACAGTACATAAGCCAATCAGAATGGTGTATTTTGAATGACAATTGCATCAACCAATCAGATGGTCTCAATTCTAAACTAATTTGCATAAGGGCTTTATTTGCTCTCCATAACTTACTGAGGTCCTTCCTAACCCTAGTTTAATTGAAAACTTATAAAACCAGCCACAGATAGTTCATAACAAGAGCATTCTTGACCAATTGTCTTGCTGGTTGAAGACTAATGAATGATAGTCCCAGCAAAAGTTGTAAAATAGAGAACTGTTGACTGACAGTACATAAAATAATCAGAATGACTTATTTTGAATGACAATTGCATCAACCAATCAGATGGTCTCAATTCTAAACTAATTTGCATAAGGGCTTTATTTGCTCTCCATAACTTACTGAGGTCCTTCCTAACCCTAGTTTAATTGAAAACCTACAAAACCAGCCACAGATAGTTGATAACAAGAGCATTATTGACCAAATGTCTTGCTGGTTGAAGACTAATGCATGATAGTCCCAGCAAAAGTTGTAAAATAGAGAACTGTTGACTGACAGTACATAAACCAATCAGAATGGCTTATTTTGAATGACAATTGCATCAACCAATCAGATGGTCTTAATTCTAAACTAATTTGCATAAGGGCTTTATTTGCTCTCCATAACTTACTGAGGTCCTTCCTAACCCTAGTTTAATTGAAAACCTACAAAACCAGCCACAGATAGTTGATAACAAGAGCATTATTGACCAATTGTCTTGCTGGTTGAAGACTAATGCATGATAGTCCCAGCAAAAGTTGTAAAATAGAGAACTGTTGACTGACAGTACATAAACCAATCAGAATGGTGTATTTTGAATGACAATTGCATCAACCAATCATATGGTCTCAATTCTAAACTAATTTGCATAAGAGCTTTATTTGCTCTCCATAACTTACTGAGGTCCTTCCTAACCCTAGTTTAATTGAAAACCTATAAAACCAGCCACAGATAGTTGATAACAAGAGCATTCTTGACTAATTGTCTTGCTGGTTGAAGGCTATTGTGTGATGGTGCCAGCAAAAGTTGTAAAATAGAAAACTGTTGACTACATTCTTGACCAATTGTCTTGCTTGTTGAAGACTATTGCATGATGGTCCCAGCAAAAGTTATAAAATAGAAAACTGTTGACTGACAGCACATAAACCAATCAGAATGGCTTATTTTGAATGACAATTGCATCAACCAATCAGATGGTCTCAATTCTAAACTAATTTGCATAAGGGCTTTATTTGCTCTCCATAACTTACTGAGGTCCTTCCTAACCCTAGTTTAATTGAAAACCTACAAAACCAGCCACAGATAGTTGATAACAAGAGCATTCTTGACCAATTGTCTTGCTGGTTGAAGACTAATGCATGATACTCCCAGCAAAAGTTGTAAAATAGAGAACTGTTGACTGACAGTACATAAACCAATCAGAATGGTGTATTTTGAATGACAATTGCATCAACCAATCAGATGGTCTCAATTCTAAACTAATTTGCATAAGGGCTTTATTTGCTCTCCATAACTTACTGAGGTCCTTCCTAACCCTAGTTTAATTGAAAACTTATAAAACCAGCCACAGATAGTTCATAACAAGAGCATTCTTGACCAATTGTCTTGCTAGTTGAAGACTAATGAATGATAGTCCCAGCAAAAGTTGTAAAATAGAGAACTGTTGACTGACAGTACATAAACCAATCAGAATGGCTTATTTTGAATGACAATTGCATCAACCAATCAGATGGTCTCAATTCTAAACTAATTTGCATAAGGGCTTTATTTGCTCTCCATAACTTACTGAGGTCTTTCCTAACCCTAGTTTAATTGAACACCTGCAGAACCAGCCACAGATAGTTGATAACAAGAGCATTCTTGACCAATTGTCTTGCTGGTTGAAGACTAATGCATGATAGTCCAAGCAAAAGTTGTAAAATAGAAAACTGTTGACTGACAGTACATAAACCAATCAGAATGGCTTATTTTGAATGACAGTTGCATCAACCAATCATATGATCTCAATTCTGAACCAATTTGCATAAGGGCTTTATTTGCTCTTCATAACTTACTGAGGTCCTTCCTCACCCTAGTCTAATAGAACACCTGCAGAACCAGCCACAGATAGTTGATAACAAGAGCATTCTTGACCAATTGTCTTGCTGGTTGAAGACTAATGCTTGATAGTCCCAGCAAAAGTTGTAAAATAGAGAACTGTTGACTGACAGTACATAAACCAATCAGAATGGCTTATTTTGAATGACAGTTGCATCAACCAATCAGATGATCTCAATTCTGAACTAATTTGCATAAGGGCTTTATTTGCTCTCCATAACTTACAGAGGTCCTTCCTAACCCTAGTTTAATTGAAAACCTACAAAACCAGCCACAGATAGTTGATAACAAGAGCATTATTGACCAAATGTCTTGCTGGTTGAAGACTAATGCATGATAGTCCCAGCAAAAGTTGTAAAATAGAGAACTGTTGACTGACAGTACATAAACCAATCAGAATGGCTTATTTTGAATGACAATTGCATCAACCAATCAGATGGTCTTAATTCTAAACTAATTTGCATAAGGGCTTTATTTGCTCTCCATAACTTACTGAGGTCCTTCCTAACCCTAGTTTAATTGAAAACCTACAAAACCAGCCACAGATAGTTGATAACAAGAGCATTATTGACCAATTGTCTTGCTGGTTGAAGACTAATGCATGATAGTCCCAGCAAAAGTTGTAAAATAGAGAACTGTTGACTGACAGTACATAAACCAATCAGAATGGTGTATTTTGAATGACAATTGCATCAACCAATCAGATGGTCTCAATTCTAAACTAATTTGCATAAGGGCTTTATTTGCTCTCCATAACTTACTGAGGTCCTTCCTAACCCTAGTTTAATTGAAAACCTATAAAACCAGCCACAGATAGTTGATAACAAGAGCATTCTTGACCAATTGTCTTGCTGGTTGAAGGCTATTGTGTGATGGTGCCAGCAAAAGTTGTAAAATAGAAAACTGTTGACTACATTCTTGACCAATTGTCTTGCTGGTTGAAGACTATTGCATGATGGTCCCAGCAAAAGTTATAAAATAGAAAACTGTTGACTGACAGCACATAAACCAATCAGAATGGCTTATTTTGAATGACAGTTGCATCAACCAATCATATGATCTCAATTCTGAACTAATTTGCATAAGGGCTTTATTTGCTCTTCATAACTTACTGAGGTCCTTCCTAATCCTAGTTTAATTGAAAACCTACAAAACCAGCCACAGATAGTTGATAACAAGAGCACTCTTGACCAATTGTCTTGCTGGTTGAAGACTAATGCTTGATAGTCCCAGCAAAAGTTGTAAAATAGAGAACTGTTGACTGACAGTACATAAACCAATCAGAATGGCTTATTTTGAATGACAGTTGCATCAACCAATCAGATGGTCTCAATTCTGAACTAATTTGCATAAGGGCTTTATTTGCTCTTTATAACTTACTGAGGTCCTTCCTCACCCTATTCTAATTGAACAACTGCAGAACCAGCCACAGATAGTTGATAACAAGAACATTATTGACCAATTGTCTTGCTGGTTGAAGACTATTGCATGATGGTCCCAGCAAACGTTGTAAAATAGGAAACTGTTGACTGATGGTACATAAACCAATCAGAATGGCTTATTTTGAATGACAGTTGCATCAACCAATCAGATGGTCTCAATTCTGAACTAATTTGCATAATGGCTTTATTTGCTCTTCATAACTTACTGAGGTCCTTCCTCACCCTAGTCTAATTGAACACCTGCAGAACCAGCCACAGATAGTTGATAACAAGAACATTCTTGACCAATTGTCTTGCTGGTAGAAGACTATTGCATGATGGTCCCAGCAAAAGTTATAAAATAGAAAACTGTTGACTGACAGCACATAAACCAATCAGAATGGCTTATTTTGAATGACAGTTGCATCAACCAATCAGATGATCTCAATTCTGAACTAATTTGCATAAGGGCTATATTTGCTCTCCATAACTTACTGAGGTCCTTCCTCACCCTAGTCTAATTGAACACCTGCAGAACCAGCCACAGATAGTTGATAACAAGAACATTCTTGACCAATTGTCTTGCTGGTTGAAGGCTATTGCGTGATGGTGCCAGCAAAAGTTGTAAAATAGAAAACTGTTGACTACATCCTTGACCAATTGTCTTGCTGGTTGAAGACTAATGCATGATAGTCCCAGCAAAAGTTGTAAAATAGAAAACTGTTGACTGACAGTATATAAACCAATCAGAATGGCTTATTTTGAATGACAGTTGCATCAACCAATCAGATGATCTCAATTCTGAACTAATTAGCATAAGGGCTTTATTTGCTCTCCATAACTTACTGAGGTCCTTCCTAACCCTAGTTTAATTGAAAACCTACAAAACCAGCCACAAATAGTTGATAACAAGAGCATTCTTGACCAAATGTTTTGCTGGTTGAAGACTAATGCATGATAGTCCCAGCAAAAGTTGTAAAATAGAGAACTGTTGACCGACAGTACATAAACCAATCAGAATGGCTTATTTTGAATGACAATTGCATCAACCAATCAGATGGTCTTAATTCTAAACTAATTTGCATAAGGGCTTTATTTGCTCTCCATAACTTACTGAGGTCCTTCCTAACCCTAGTTTAATTGAAAACCTACAAAACCAGCCACAGATAGTTGATAACAAGAGCATTCTTGACCAATTGTCTTGCTGGTTGAAGACTAATGCATGATACTCCCAGCAAAAGATGTAAAATAGAGAACTGTTGACTGACAGTACATAAGCCAATCAGAATGGTGTATTTTGAATGACAATTGCATCAACCAATCAGATGGTCTCAATTCTAAACTAATTTGCATAAGGGCTTTATTTGCTCTCCATAACTTACTGAGGTCCTTCCTAACCCTAGTTTAATTGAAAACTTATAAAACCAGCCACAGATAGTTCATAACAAGAGCATTCTTGACCAATTGTCTTGCTGGTTGAAGACTAATGAATGATAGTCCCAGCAAAAGTTGTAAAATAGAGAACTGTTGACTGACAGTACATAAAATAATCAGAATGGCTTATTTTGAATGACAATTGCATCAACCAATCAGATGGTCTCAATTCTAAACTAATTTGCATAAGGGCTTTATTTGCTCTCCATAACTTACAGAGGTCCTTCCTAACCCTAGTTTAATTGAAAACCTACAAAACCAGCCACAGATAGTTGATAACAAGAGCATTATTGACCAAATGTCTTGCTGGTTGAAGACTAATGCATGATAGTCGCAGCAAAAGTTGTAAAATAGAGAACTGTTGACTGACAGTACATAAACCAATCAGAATGGCTTATTTTGAATGACAATTGCATCAACCAATCAGATGGTCTTAATTCAAAACTAATTTGCATAAGGGCTTTATTTGCTCTCCATAACTTACTGAGGTCCTTCCTAACCCTAGTTTAATTGAAAACCTACAAAACCAGCCACAGATAGTTGATAACAAGAGCATTATTGACCAATTGTCTTGCTGGTTGAAGACTAATGCATGATAGTCCCAGCAAAAGTTGTAAAATAGAGAACTGTTGACTGACAGTACATAAACCAATCAGAATGGTGTATTTTGAATGACAATTGCATCAACCAATCATATGGTCTCAATTCTAAACTAATTTGCATAAGGGCTTTATTTGCTCTCCATAACTTACTGAGGTCCTTCCTAACCCTAGTTTAATTGAAAACCTATAAAACCAGCCACAGATAGTTGATAACAAGAGCATTCTTGACCAATTGTCTTGCTGGTTGAAGGCTATTGCGTGATGGTGCCAGCAAAAGTTGTAAAATAGAAAACTGTTGACTACATTCTTGACCAATTGTCTTGCTGGTTGAAGACTAATGCATGATAGTCCCAGCAAAAGTTGTAAAATAGAAAACTGTTGACTGACAGTATATAAACCAATCAGAATGGCTTATTTTGAATGACAGTTGCATCAACCAATCAGATGATCTCAATTCTGAACTAATTAGCATAAGGGCTTTATTTGCTCTCCATAACTTACTGAGGTCCTTCCTAACCCTAGTTTAATTGAAAACCTACAAAACCAGCCACAAATAGTTGATAACAAGAGCATTCTTGACCAAATGTTTTGCTGGTTGAAGACTAATGCATGATAGTCCCAGCAAAAGTTGTAAAATAGAGAACTGTTGACTGACAGTACATAAACCAATCAGAATGGCTTATTTTGAATGACAATTGCATCAACCAATCAGATGGTCTTTATTCTAAACTAATTTGCATAAGGGCTTTATTTGCTCTCCATAACTTACTGAGGTCCTTCCTAACCCTAGATTAATTGAAAACCTACAAAACCAGCCACAGATAGTTGATAACAAGAGCATTCTTGACCAATTGTCTTGCTGGTTGAAGACTAATGCATGATACTCCCAGCAAAAGTTGTAAAATAGAGAACTGTTGACTGACAGTACATAAGCCAATCAGAATGGTGTATTTTGAATGACAATTGCATCAACCAATCAGATGGTCTCAATTCTAAACTAATTTGCATAAGGGCTTTATTTGCTCTCCATAACTTTCTGAGGTCCTTCCTAACCCTAGTTTAATTGAAAACTTATAAAACCAGCCACAGATAGTTCATAACAAGAGCATTCTTGACTAATTGTCTTGCTAGTTGAAGACTAATGAATGATAGTCCCAGCAAAAGTTGTAAAATAGAGAACTGTTGACTGACAGTACATAAACCAATCAGAATGGCTTATTTTGAATGACAATTGCATCAACCAATCAGATGGTCTCAATTCTGAACTAATTTGCATAAGGGCTTTATTTGCTCTCCATAACTTACTGAGGTCTTTCCTAACCCTATTTTAATTGAACACCTGCAGAACCAGCCACAGATAGTTGATAACAAGAGCATTCTTGACCAATTGTCTTGCTGGTTGAAGACTAATGCATGATAGTCCCAGCAAAAGTTGTAAAATAGAAAACTGTTGACTGATAGTATATAAACCAATCAGAATGGCTTATTTTGAATGACAGTTGCATCAACCAATCAGATGATCTCAATTCTGAACTAATTTGCATAAGGGCTTTATTTGCTCTCCATAACTTACAGAGGTCCTTCCTAACCCTAGTTTAATTGAAAACCTACAAAACCAGCCACAGATAGTTGATAACAAGAGCATTATTGACCAATTGTCTTGCTGGTTGAAGACTAATGCATGATAGTCCCAGCAAAAGTTGTAAAATAGAGAACTGTTGACTGACAGTACATAAACCAATCAGAATGGTGTATTTTGAATGACAATTGCATCAACCAATCAGATGGTCTCAATTCTAAACTAATTTGCATAAGGGCTTTATTTGCTCTCCATAACTTACTGAGGTCCTTCCTAACCCTAGTTTAATTGAAAACCTATAAAACCAGCCACAGATAGTTGATAACAAGAGCATTCTTGACCAATTGTCTTGCTGGTTGAAGGCTATTGTGTGATGGTGCCAGCAAAAGTTGTAAAATAGAAAACTGTTGACTACATTCTTGACCAATTGTCTTGCTGGTTGAAGACTATTGCATGATGGTCCCAGCAAAAGTTATAAAATAGAAAACTGTTGACTGACAGCACATAAACCAATCAGAATGGCTTATTTTGAATGACAGTTGCATCAACCAATCATATGATCTCAATTCTGAACTAATTTGCATAAGGGCTTTATTTGCTCTTCATAACTTACTGAGGTCCTTCCTCACCCTAGTCTAATAGAACACCTGCAGAACCAGCCACAGATAGTTGATAACAAGAGCATTCTTGACCAATTGTCTTGCTGGTTGAAGACTAATGCTTGATAGTCCCAGCAAAAGTTGTAAAATAGAGAACTGTTGACTGACAGTACATAAACCAATCAGAATGGCTTATTTTGAATGACAATTGCATCAACCAATCAGATGGTCTCAATTCTAAACTAATTTGCATAAGGGCTTTATTTGCTCTCCATAACTTACTGAGGTCTTTCCTAACCCTAGTTTAATTGAACACCTGCAGAACCAGCCACAGATAGTTGATAACAAGAGCATTCTTGACCAATTGTCTTGCTGGTTGAAGACTAATGCATGATAGTCCCAGCAAAAGTTGTAAAATAGAAAACTGTTGACTGATAGTATATAAACCAATCAGAATGGCTTATTTTGAATGACAGTTGCATCAACCAATCAGATGATCTCAATTCTGAACTAATTTGCATAAGGGCTTTATTTGCTCTCCATAACTTACAGAGGTCCTTCCTAACCCTAGATTAATTGAAAACCTACAAAACCAGCCACAGATAGTTGATAACAAGAGCATTATTGACCAAATGTCTTGCTGGTTGAAGACTAATGCATGATAGTCCCAGCAAAAGTTGTAAAATAGAGAACTGTTGACTGACAGTACATAAACCAATCAGAATGGTGTATTTTGAATGACAATTGCATCAACCAATCAGATGGTCTCAATTCTAAACTAATTTGCATAAGGGCTTTATTTGCTCTCCATAACTTACTGAGGTCCTTCCTAACCCTAGTTTAATTGAAAACCTATAAAACCAGCCACAGATAGTTGATAACAAGAGCATTCTTGACCAATTGTCTTGCTGGTTGAAGGCTATTGTGTGATGGTGCCAGCAAAAGTTGTAAAATAGAAAACTGTTGACTACATTCTTGACCAATTGTCTTGCTGGTTGAAGACTATTGCATGATGGTCCCAGCAAAAGTTATAAAATAGAAAACTGTTGACTGACAGCACATAAACCAATCAGAATGGCTTATTTTGAATGACAGTTGCATCAACCAATCATATGATCTCAATTCTGAACTAATTTGCATAAGGGCTTTATTTGCTCTTCATAACTTACTGAGGTCCTTCCTCACCCTAGTCTAATAGAACACCTGCAGAACCAGCCACAGATAGTTGATAACAAGAGCATTCTTGACCAATTGTCTTTCTGGTTGAAGACTAATGCATGATAGTCCAAGCAAAAGTTGTAAAATAGAAAACTGTTGACTGACAGTATATAAACCAATCAGAATGGCTTATTTTGAATGACAGTTGCATCAACCAATCAGATGATCTCAATTCTGAACTAATTTGCATAAGGGCTTTATTTGCTCTCCATAACTTACTGAGGTCCTTCCTAACCCTAGTTTAATTGAAAACCTACAAAACCAGCCACAGATAGTTGATAACAAGAGCATTATTGACCAATTGTCTTGCTGGTTGAAGACTAATGCATGATAGTCCCAGCAAAAGTTGTAAAATAGAGAACTGTTGACTGACAGTACATAAACCAATCAGAATGGTGTATTTTGAATGACAATTGCATCAACCAATCAGATGGTCTCAATTCTAAACTAATTTGCATAAGGGCTTTATTTGCTCTCCATAACTTACTGAGGTCCTTCCTAACCCTAGTTTAATTGAAAACCTATAAAACCAGCCACAGATAGTTGATAACAAGAGCATTCTTGACCAATTGTCTTGCTGGTTGAAGGCTATTGTGTGATGGTGCCAGCAAAAGTTGTAAAATAGAAAACTGTTGACTACATTCTTGACCAATTGTCTTGCTGGTTGAAGACTATTGCATGATGGTCCCAGCAAAAGTTATAAAATAGAAAACTGTTGACTGACAGCACATAAACCAATCAGAATGGCTTATTTTGAATGACAGTTGCATCAACCAATCATATGATCTCAATTCTGAACTAATTTGCATAAGGGCTTTATTTGCTCTTCATAACTTACTGAGGTCCTTCCTCACCCTAGTCTAATAGAACACCTGCAGAACCAGCCACAGATAGTTGATAACAAGAGCATTCTTGACCAATTGTCTTGCTGGTTGAAGACTAATGCATGATAGTCCCAGCAAAAGTTGTAAAATAGAAAACTGTTGACTGATAGTATATAAACCAATCAGAATGGCTTATTTTGAATGACAGTTGCATCAACCAATCAGATGATCTCAATTCTGAACTAATTTGCATAAGGGCTTTATTTGCTCTCCATAACTTACTGAGGTCCTTCCTAACCCTAGTTTAATTGAAAACCTACAAAACCAGCCACAGATAGTTGATAACAAGAGCATTATTGACCAATTGTCTTGCTGGTTGAAGACTAATGCATGATAGTCCCAGCAAAAGTTGTAAAATAGAGAACTGTTGACTGACAGTACATAAACCAATCAGAATGGTGTATTTTGAATGACAATTGCATCAACCAATCAGATGGTCTCAATTCTAAACTAATTTGCATAAGGGCTTTATTTGCTCTCCATAACTTACTGAGGTCCTTCCTAACCCTAGTTTAATTGAAAACCTATAAAACCAGCCACAGATAGTTGATAACAAGAGCATTCTTGACCAATTGTCTTGCTGGTTGAAGGCTATTGTGTGATGGTGCCAGCAAAAGTTGTAAAATAGAAAACTGTTGACTACATTCTTGACCAATTGTCTTGCTGGTTGAAGACTATTGCATGATGGTCCCAGCAAAAGTTATAAAATAGAAAACTGTTGACTGACAGCACATAAACCAATCAGAATGGCTTATTTTGAATGACAGTTGCATCAACCAATCATATGATCTCAATTCTGAACTAATTTGCATAAGGGCTTTATTTGCTCTTCATAACTTACTGAGGTCCTTCCTCACCCTAGTCTAATAGAACACCTGCAGAACCAGCCACAGATAGTTGATAACAAGAGCATTCTTGACCAATTGTCTTGCTGGTTGAAGACTAATGCTTGATAGTCCCAGCAAAAGTTGAAAAATAGAGAACTGTTGACTGACAGTACATAAACCAATCAGAATGGCTTATTTTGAATGACAATTGCATCAACCAATCAGATGGTCTCAATTCTAAACTAATTTGCATAAGGGCTTTATTTGCTCTCCATAACTTACTGAGGTCTTTCCTAACCCTAGTTTAATTGAACACCTGCAGAACCAGCCACAGATAGTTGATAACAAGAGCATTCTTGACCAATTGTCTTGCTGGTTGAAGACTAATGCATGATAGTCCCAGCAAAAGTTGTAAAATAGAAAACTGTTGACTGATAGTATATAAACCAATCAGAATGGCTTATTTTGAATGACAGTTGCATCAACCAATCAGATGATCTCAATTCTGAACTAATTTGCATAAGGGCTTTATTTGCTCTCCATAACTTACAGAGGTCCTTCCTAACCCTAGTTTAATTGAAAACCTACAAAACCAGCCACAGATAGTTGATAACAAGAGCATTATTGACCAAATGTCTTGCTGGTTGAAGACTAATGCATGATAGTCCCAGCAAAAGTTGTAAAATAGAGAACTGTTGACTGACAGTACATAAACCAATCAGAATGGTGTATTTTGAATGACAATTGCATCAACCAATCAGATGGTCTCAATTCTAAACTAATTTGCATAAGGGCTTTATTTGCTCTCCATAACTTACTGAGGTCCTTCCTAACCCTAGTTTAATTGAAAACCTATAAAACCAGCCACAGATAGTTGATAACAAGAGCATTCTTGACCAATTGTCTTGCTGGTTGAAGGCTATTGTGTGATGGTGCCAGCAAAAGTTGTAAAATAGAAAACTGTTGACTACATTCTTGACCAATTGTCTTGCTGGTTGAAGACTATTGCATGATGGTCCCAGCAAAAGTTATAAAATAGAAAACTGTTGACTGACAGCACATAAACCAATCAGAATGGCTTATTTTGAATGACAGTTGCATCAACCAATCATATGATCTCAATTCTGAACTAATTTGCATAAGGGCTTTATTTGCTCTTCATAACTTACTGAGGTCCTTCCTCACCCTAGTCTAATAGAACACCTGCAGAACCAGCCACAGATAGTTGATAACAAGAGCATTCTTGACCAATTGTCTTGCTGGTTGAAGACTAATGCATGATAGTCCAAGCAAAAGTTGTAAAATAGAAAACTGTTGACTGACAGTATATAAACCAATCAGAATGGCTTATTTTGAATGACAGTTGCATCAACCAATCAGATGATCTCAATTCTGAACTAATTTGCATAAGGGCTTTATTTGCTCTCCATAACTTACTGAGGTCCTTCCTAACCCTAGTTTAATTGAAAACCTACAAAACCAGCCACAGATAGTTGATAACAAGAGCATTATTGACCAATTGTCTTGCTGGTTGAAGACTAATGCATGATAGTCCCAGCAAAAGTTGTAAAATAGAGAACTGTTGACTGACAGTACATAAACCAATCAGAATGGTGTATTTTGAATGACAATTGCATCAACCAATCAGATGGTCTCAATTCTAAACTAATTTGCATAAGGGCTTTATTTGCTCTCCATAACTTACTGAGGTCCTTCCTAACCCTAGTTTAATTGAAAACCTATAAAACCAGCCACAGATAGTTGATAACAAGAGCATTCTTGACCAATTGTCTTGCTGGTTGAAGGCTATTGTGTGATGGTGCCAGCAAAAGTTGTAAAATAGAAAACTGTTGACTACATTCTTGACCAATTGTCTTGCTGGTTGAAGACTATTGCATGATGGTCCCAGCAAAAGTTATAAAATAGAAAACTGTTGACTGACAGCACATAAACCAATCAGAATGGCTTATTTTGAATGACAGTTGCATCAACCAATCATATGATCTCAATTCTGAACTAATTTGCATAAGGGCTTTATTTGCTCTTCATAACTTACTGAGGTCCTTCCTCACCCTAGTCTAATAGAACACCTGCAGAACCAGCCACAGATAGTTGATAACAAGAGCATTCTTGACCAATTGTCTTGCTGGTTGAAGACTAATGCTTGATAGTCCCAGCAAAAGTTGTAAAATAGAGAACTGTTGACTGACAGTACATAAACCATTCAGAATGGCTTATTTTGAATGACAATTGCATCAACCAATCAGATGGTCTCAATTCTAAACTAATTTGCATAAGGGCTTTATTTGCTCTCCATAACTTACTGAGGTCTTTCCTAACCCTAGTTTAATTGAACACCTGCAGAACCAGCCACAGATAGTTGATAACAAGAGCATTCTTGACCAATTGTCTTGCTGGTTGAAGACGAATGCATGATAGTCCCAGCAAAAGTTGTAAAATAGAAAACTGTTGACTGATAGTATATAAACCAATCAGAATGGCTTATTTTGAATGACAGTTGCATCAACCAATCAGATGATCTCAATTCTGAACTAATTTGCATAAGGGCTTTATTTGCTCTCCATAACTTACAGAGGTCCTTCCTAACCCTAGTTTAATTGAAAACCTACAAAACCAGCCACAGATAGTTGATAACAAGAGCATTATTGACCAAATGTCTTGCTGGTTGAAGACTAATGCATGATAGTCCCAGCAAAAGTTGTAAAATAGAGAACTGTTGACTGACAGTACATAAACCAATCAGAATGGTGTATTTTGAATGAGAATTGCATCAACCAATCAGATGGTCTCAATTCTAAACTAATTTGCATAAGGGCTTTATTTGCTCTCCATAACTTACTGAGGTCCTTCCTAACCCTAGTTTAATTGAAAACCTATAAAACCAGCCACAGATAGTTGATAACAAGAGCATTCTTGACCAATTGTCTTGCTGGTTGAAGGCTATTGTGTGATGGTGCCAGCAAAATTTGTAAAATAGAAAACTGTTGACTACATTCTTGACCAATTGTCTTGCTGGTTGAAGACTATTGCATGATGGTCCCAGCAAAAGTTATAAAATAGAAAACTGTTGACTGACAGCACATAAACCAATCAGAATGGCTTATTTTGAATGACAGTTGCATCAACCAATCATATGATCTCAATTCTGAACTAATTTGCATAAGGGCTTTATTTGCTCTTCATAACTACTGAGGTCCTTCCTCACCCTAGTCTAATAGAACACCTGCAGAACCAGCCACAGATAGTTGATAACAAGAGCATTCTTGACCAATTGTCTTGCTGGTTGAAGACTAATGCATGATAGTCCCAGCAAAAGTTGTAAAATAGAAAACTGTTGACTGACAGTATATAAACCAATCAGAATGGCTTATTTTGAATGACAGTTGCATCAACCAATCAGATGATCTCAATTCTGAACTAATTTGCATAAGGGCTATATTTGCTCTCCATAACTTACTGAGGTCCTTCCTAATCCTAGTTTAATTGAAAACCTACAAAACCAGCCACAGATAGTTGATAACAAGAGCACTCTTGACCAATTGTCTTGCTGGTTGAAGACTAATGCTTGATAGTCCCAGCAAAAGTTGTAAAATAGAGAACTGTTGACTGACAGTACATAAACCAATCAGAATGGCTTATTTTGAATGACAGTTGCATCAACCAATCAGATGGTCTCAATTCTGAACTAATTTGCATAAGGGCTTTATTTGCTCTTTATAACTTACTGAGGTCCTTCCTCACCCTATTCTAATTGAACAACTGCAGAACCAGCCACAGATAGTTGATAACAAGAACATTATTGACCAATTGTCTTGCTGGTTGAAGACTATTGCATGATGGTCCCAGCAAACGTTGTAAAATAGGAAACTGTTGACTGATGGTACATAAACCAATCAGAATGGCTTATTTTGAATGACAGTTGCATCAACCAATCAGATGGTCT
Organism: Crinia signifera; assembly: GCF_055691185.1. Taxonomy (NCBI): domain Eukaryota; kingdom Metazoa; phylum Chordata; class Amphibia; order Anura; family Myobatrachidae; genus Crinia; species Crinia signifera. The sequence goes on along the minus strand of NC_139219.1, from coordinate 113,029,600 downwards.
CAATTCTAAACTAATTTGCATAAGGGCTTTATTTGCTCTCCATAACTTACTGAGGTCTTTCCTAACCCTAGTTTAATTGAAAACCTACCAAACCAGCCACAGATAGTTGATAACAAGAGCATTCTTGACCAATTGTCTTGCTGGTTGAAGACTAATGCATGATAGTCCCAGCAAAAGTTGTAAAATAGAAAACTGTTGACTGACAGTACATAAACCAATCAGAATGGCTTATTTTGAATGACAGTTGCATCAACCAATCATATGATCTCAATTCTGAACCAATTTGCATAAGGGCTTTATTTGCTCTTCATAACTTACTGAGGTCCTTCCTCACCCTAGTCTAATTGAACACCTGCAGAACCAGCCACAGATAGTTAATAACAAGAGCATTCTTGACCAATTGTCTTGCTGGTTGAAGACTAATGCATGATAGTCCCAGCAAAAGTTGTAAAATAGAAAACTGTTGACTGACAGTATATAAACCAATCAGAATGGCTTATTTTGAATGACAGTTGCATCAACCAATCAGATGATCTCAATTCTGAACTAATTAGCATAAGGGCTTTATTTGCTCTCCATAACTTACTGAGGTCCTTCCTAACCCTAGTTTAATTGAAAACCTACAAAACCAGCCACAGATGGTTGATAACAAGAGCATTCTTGACCAATTGTCTTGCTGGTTGAAGACTAATGCTTGATAGTCCCAGCAAAAGTTGTAAAATAGAGAACTGTTGACTGACAGTACATAAACCAATCAGAATGGCTTATTTTGAATGACAGTTGCATCAACCAATCAGATGGTCTCAATTCTGAACTAATTTGCATAAGGGCTTTATTTGCTCTTTATAACTTACTGAGGTCCTTCCTCACCCTATTCTAATTGAACAACTGCAGAACCAGCCACAGATAGTTGATAACAAGAACATTATTGACCAATTGTCTTGCTGGTTGAAGACTATTGCATGATGGTCCCAGCAAACGTTGTAAAATAGGAAACTGTTGACTGATGGTACATAAACCAATCAGAATGGCTTATTTTGAATGACAGTTGCATCAACCAATCAGATGGTCTCAATTCTGAACTAATTTGCATAATGGCTTTATTTGCTCTTCATAACTTACCGAGGTCCTTCCTCACCCTAGTCTAATTGAACACCTGCAGAACCAGCCACAGATAGTTGATAACAAGAGCATTCTTGACCAAATGTCTTGCTGGTTGAAGACTAATGCATGATAGTCCCAGCAAAAGTTGTAAAATAGAGAACTGTTGACTGACAGTACATAAACCAATCAGAATGGCTTATTTTGAATGACAATTGCATCAACCAATCAGATGGTCTTAATTCTAAACTAATTTGCATAAGGGCTTTATTTGCTCTCCATAACTTACTGAGGTCCTTCCTAACCCTAGTTTAATTGAAAACCTACAAAACCAGCCACAGATAGTTGATAACAAGAGCATTCTTGACCAATTGTCTGGCTGGTTGAAGACTAATGCATGATAGTCCCAGCAAAAGTTGTAAAATAGAGAACTGTTGACTGACAGTACATAAACCAATCAGAATGGTGTATTTTGAATGACAATTGCATCAACCAATCAGATGGTCTCAATTCTAAACTAATTTGCATAAGGGCTTTATTTGCTCTCCATAACTTACTGAGGTCCTTCCTAACCCTAGTTTAATTGAAAACCTATAAAACCAGCCACAGATAGTTGATAACAAGAGCATTCTTGACCAATTGTCTTGCTGGTTGAAGGCTATTGCGTGATGGTGCCAGCAAAAGTTGTAAAATAGAAAACTGTTGACTACATTCTTGACCAATTGTCTTGCTGGTTGAAGACTATTGCATGATGGTCCCAGCAAAAGTTATAAAATAGAAAACTGTTGACTGACAGCACATAAACCAATCAGAATGGCTTATTTTGAATGACAATTGCATCAACCAATCAGATGGTCTCAATTCTAAACTAATTTGCATAAGGGCTTTATTTGCTCTCCATAACTTACTGAGGTCTTTCCTAACCCTAGTTTAATTGAAAACCTACAAAACCAGCCACAGATAGTTGATAACAAGAGCATTCTTGACCAATTGTCTTGCTGGTTGAAGACTAATGCATGATAGTCCCAGCAAAAGTTGTAAAATAGAAAACTGTTGACTGACAGTACATAAACCAATCAGAATGGCTTATTTTGAATGACAGTTGCATCAACCAATCAGATGATCTCAATTCTGAACTAATTTGCATAAGGGCTATATTTGCTCTCCATAACTTACTGAGGTCCTTCCTAACCCTAGTTTAATTGAAAACCTACAAAACCAGCCACAGATAGTTGATAACAAGAGCATTCTTGACCAATTGTCTTGCTGGTTGAAGACTAGTGCTTGATAGTCCCAGCAAAAGTTGTAAAATAGAGAACTGTTGACTGACAGTACATAAACCAATCAGAATGGCTTATTTTGAATGACAGTTGCATCAACCAATCAGATGGTCTCAATTCTGAACTAATTTGCATAAGGGCTTTATTTGCTCTTTATAACTTACTGAGGTCCTTCCTCACCCTATTCTAATTGAACAACTGCAGAACCAGCCACAGATAGTTGATAACAAGAACATTATTGACCAATTGTCTTGCTGGTTGAAGACTATTGCATGATGGTCCCAGCAAACGTTGTAAAATAGGAAACTGTTGACTGATGGTACATAAACCAATCAGAATGGCTTATTTTGAATGACAGTTGCATCAACCAATCAGATGGTCTCAATTCTGAACTAATTTGCATAATGGCTTTATTTGCTCTTCATAACTTACTGAGGTCCTTCCTCACCCTAGTCTAATTGAACACCTGCAGAACCAGCCACAGATAGTTGATAACAAGAACATTCTTGACCAATTGTCTTGCTGGTTAAAGGCTATTGCGTGATGGTGCCAGCAAAAGTTGTAAAATAGAAAACTGTTGACTACATTCTTGACCAATTGTCTTGCTGGTTGAAGACTAATGCATGATAGTCCCAGAAAAAGTTGTAAAATAGAAAACTGTTGACTGACAGTACATAAACCAATCAGAATGGCTTATTTTGAATGACAGTTGCATCAACCAATCAGATGGTCTCAATTCTGAACTAATTTGCATAATGGCTTTATTTGCTCTTCATAACTTACCGAGGTCCTTCCTCACCCTTGTCTAATTGAACACCTGCAGAACCAGCCACAGATAGTTGATAACAAGAGCATTCTTGACCAATTGTCTGGCTGGTTGAAGACTAATGCATGATAGTCCCAGCAAAAGTTGTAAAATAGAGAACTGTTGACTGACAGTACATAAACCAATCAGAATGGTGTATTTTGAATGACAATTGCATCAACCAATCAGATGGTCTCAATTCTAAACTAATTTGCATAAGGGCTTTATTTGCTCTCCATAACTTACTGAGGTCCTTCCTAACCCTAGTTTAATTGAAAAACTATAAAACCAGCCACAGATAGTTGATAACAAGAGCATTCTTGACCAATTGTCTTGCTGGTTGAAGGCTATTGCGTGATGGTGCCAGCAAAAGTTGTAAAATAGAAAACTGTTGACTACATTCTTGACCAATTGTCTTGCTGGTTGAAGACTATTGCATGATGGTCCCAGCAAAAGTTATAAAATAGAAAACTGTTGACTGACAGCACATAAACCAATCAGAATGGCTTATTTTGAATGACAATTGCATCAACCAATCAGATGGTCTCAATTCTAAACTAATTTGCATAAGGGCTTTATTTGCTCTCCATAACTTACTGAGGTCTTTCCTATCCCTAGTTTAATTGAAAACCTACAAAACCAGCCACAGATAGTTGATAACAAGAGCATTCTTGACCAATTGTCTTGCTGGTTGAAGACTAATGAATGATAGTCCCAGCAAAAGTTGTAAAATAGAAAACTGTTGACTGACAGTACATAAACCAATCAGAATGGCTTATTTTGAATGACAGTTGCATCAACCAATCAGATGATCTCAATTCTGAACTAATTTGCATAAGGGCTATATTTGCTCTCCATAACTTACTGAGGTCCTTCCTAACCCTAGTTTAATTGAAAACCTACAAAACCAGCCACAGATAGTTGATAACAAGAGCATTCTTGACCAATTGTCTTGCTGGTTGAAGACTAATGCTTGATAGTCCCAGGAAAAGTTGTAAAATAGAGAACTGTTGACTGACAGTACATAAACCAATCAGAATGGCTTATTTTGAATGACAGTTGCATCAACCAATCAGATGGTCTCAATTCTGAACTAATTTGCATAAGGGCTTTATTTGCTCTTAATAACTTACTGAGGTCCTTCCTCACCCTATTCTAATTGAACAACTGCAGAACCAGCCACAGATAGTTGATAACAAGAACATTATTGACCAATTGTCTTGCTGGTTGAAGACTATTGCATGATGGTCCCAGCAAACGTTGTAAAATAGGAAACTGTTGACTGATGGTACATAAACCAATCAGAATGGCTTATTTTGAATGACAGTTGCATCAACCAATCAGATGGTCTCAATTCTGAACTAATTTGCATAATGGCTTTATTTGCTCTTCATAACTTACTGAGGTCCTTCCTCACCCTAGTCTAATTGAACACCTGCAGAACCAGCCACAGATAGTTGATAACAAGAACATTCTTGACCAATTGTCTTGCTGGTTAAAGGCTATTGCGTGATGGTGCCAGCAAAAGTTGTAAAATAGAAAACTGTTGATTACATTCTTGACCAATTGTCTTGCTGGTTGAAGACTAATGCATGATAGTCCCAGCAAAAGTTGTAAAATAGAAAACTGTTGACTGACAGTATATAAACCAATCAGAATGGCTTATTTTGAATGACAGTTGCATCAACCAATCAGATGATCTCAATTCTGAACTAATTAGCATAAGGGCTTTATTTGCTCTCCATAACTTACTGAGGTCCTTCCTAACCCTAGTTTAATTGAAAACCTACAAAACCAGCCACAGATAGTTGATAACAAGAGCATTCTTTACCAAATGTCTTGCTGGTTGAAGACTAATGCATGATAGTCCCAGCAAAAGTTGTAAAATAGAGAACTGTTGACTGACAGTACATAAACCAATCAGAATGGCTTATTTTGAATGACAATTGCATCAACCAATCAGATGGTCTTAATTCTAAACTAATTTGCATAAGGGCTTTATTTGCTCTCCATAACCTACTGAGGTCCTTCCTAACCCTAGTTTAATTGAAAACCTACAAAACCGGCCACAGATAGTTGATAACAAGAGCATTCTTGACCAATTGTCTGGCTGGTTGAAGACTAATGCATGATAGTCCCAGCAAAAGTTGTAAAATAGAGAACTGTTGACTGACAGTACATAAACCAATCAGAATGGTGTATTTTGAATGACAATTGCATCAACCAATCAAATGGTCTCAATTCTAAACTAATTTGCATAAGGGCTTTATTTGCTCTCCATAACTTACTGAGGTCCTTCCTAACCCTAGTTTAATTGAAAACCTATAAAACCAGCCACAGATAGTGGATAACAAGAGCATTCTTGACCAATTGTCTTGCTGGTTGAAGGCTATTGCGTGATGGTGCCAGCAAAAGTTGTAAAATAGAAAACTGTTGACTACATTCTTGACCAATTGTCTTGCTGGTTGAAGACTATTGCATGATGGTCCCAGCAAAAGTTATAAAATAGAAAACTGTTGACTGACAGCACATAAACCAAACAGAATGGCTTATTTTGAATGACAATTGCATCAACCAATCAGATGGTCTCAATTCTAAACTAATTTGCATAAGGGCTTTATTTGCTCTCCATAACTTACTGAGGTCTTTCCTAACCCTAGTTTAATTGAAAACCTACAAAATCAGCCACAGATAGTTGATAACAAGAGCATTCTTGACCAATTGTCTTGCTGGTTGAAGACATGCATGATAGTCCCAGCAAAAGTTGTAAAATAGAAAACTGTTGACTGACAGTACATAAACCAATCAGAATGGCTTATTTTGAATGACAGTTGCATCAACCAATCAGATGATCTCAATTCTGAACTAATTTGCATAAGGGCTATATTTGCTCTCCATAACTTACTGAGGTCCTTCCTAACCCTAGTTTAATTGAAAACCTACAAAACCAGCCACAGATAGTTGATAACAAGAGCATTCTTGACCAATTGTCTTGCTGGTTGAAGACTAATGCTTGATAGTCCCAGCAAAAGTTGTAAAATAGAGAACTGTTGACTGACAGTACATAAACCAATCAGAATGGCTTATTTTGAATGACAGTTGCATCAACCAATCAGATGGTCTCAATTCTGAACTAATTTGCATAAGGGCTTTATTTGCTCTTTTATAACTTACTGAGGTCCTTCCTCACCCTATTCTAATTGAACAACTGCAGAACCAGCCACAGATAGTTGATAACAAGAACATTATTGACCAATTGTCTTGCTGGTTGAAGACTATTGCATGATGGTCCCAGCAAACGTTGTAAAATAGGAAACTGTTGACTGATGGTACATAAACCAATCAGAATGGCTTATTTTGAATGACAGTTGCATCAACCAATCAGATGGTCTCAATTCTGAACTAATTTGCATAATGGCTTTATTTGCTCTTCATAACTTACTGAGGTCCTTCCTCACCCTAGTCTAATTGAACACCTGCAGAACCAGCCACAGATAGTTGATAACAAGAACATTCTTGACCAATTGTCTTGCTGGTTGAAGGCTATTGCGTGATGGTGCCAGCAAAAGTTGTAAAATAGAAAACTGTTGACTACATTCTTGACCAATTGTCTTGCTGGTTGAAGACTATTGCATGATGGTCCCAGCAAAAGTTATAAAATAGAAAACTGTTGACTGACAGCACATAAACCAATCAGAATGGCTTATTTTGAATGACAATTGCATCAACCAATCAGATGGTCTCAATTCTAAACTAATTTGCATAAGGGCTTTATTTGCTCTCCATAACTTACTGAGGTCTTTCCTAACCCTAGTTTAATTGAAAACCTACAAAACCAGCCACAGATAGTTGATAACAAGAGCATTCTTGACCAATTGTCTTGCTGGTTGAAGACTAATGCATGATAGTCCCAGCAAAAGTTGTAAAATAGAAAACTGTTGACTGACAGTACATAAACCAATCAGAATGGCTTATTTTTAATGACAGTTGCATCAACCAATCAGATGATCTCAATTCTGAACTAATTTGCATAAGGGCTATATTTGCTCTCCATAACTTACTGAGGTCCTTCCTAACCCTAGTTTAATTGAAAACCTACAAAACCAGCCACAGATAGTTGATAACAAGAGCATTCTTGACCAATTGTCTTGCTGGTTGAAGACTAATGCTTGATAGTCCCAGCAAAAGTTGTAAAATAGAGAACTGTTGACTGACAGTACATAAACCAATCAGAATGGCTTATTTTGAATGACAGTTGCATCAACCAATCAGATGGTCTCAATTCTGAACTAATTTGCATAAGGGCTTTATTTGCTCTTTATAACTTACTGAGGTCCTTCCTCACCCTATTCTAATTGAACAACTGCAGAACCAGCCACAGATAGTTGATAACAAGAACATTATTGACCAATTGTCTTGCTGGTTGAAGACTATTGCATGATGGTCCCAGCAAACGTTGTAAAATAGGAAACTGTTGACTGATGGTACATAAACCAATCAGAATGGCTTATTTTGAATGACAGTTGCATCAACCAATCAGATGGTCTCAATTCTGAACTAATTTGCATAATGGCTTTATTTGCTCTTCATAACTTACTGAGGTCCTTCCTCACCCTAGTCTAATTGAACACCTGCAGAACCAGCCACAGATAGTTGATAACAAGAACATTCTTGACCAATTGTCTTGCTGGTTAAAGGCTATTGCGTGATGGTGCCAGCAAAAGTTGTAAAATAGAAAACTGTTGACTACATTCTTGACCAATTGTCTTGCTGGTTGAAGACTAATGCATGATAGTCCCAGCAAAAGTTGTAAAATAGAAAACTGTTGACTGACAGTACATAAACCAATCAGAATGGCTTATTTTGAATGACAGTTGCATCAACCAATCAGATGGTCTCAATTCTGAACTAATTTGCATAATGGCTTTATTTGCTCTTCATAACTTACCGAGGTCCTTCCTCACCCTTGTCTAATTGAACACCTGCAGAACCAGCCACAGATAGTTGATAACAAGAGCATTCTTGACCAAATGTCTTGCTGGTTGAAGACTAATGCATGATAGTCCCAGCAAAAGTTGTAAAATAGAGAACTGTTGACTGACAGTACATAAACCAATCAGAATGGCTTATTTTGAATGACAATTGCATCAACCAATCAGATGGTCTTAATTCTAAACTAATTTGCATAAGGGCTTTATTTGCTCTCCATAACTTACTGAGGTCCTTCCTAACCCTAGTTTAATTGAAAACCTACAAAACCAGCCACAGATAGTTGATAACAAGAGCATTCTTGACCAATTGTCTGGCTGGTTGAAGACTAATGCATGATAGTCCCAGCAAAAGTTGTAAAATAGAGAACTGTTGACTGACAGTACATAAACCAATCAGAATGGTGTATTTTGAATGACAATTGCATCAACCAATCAGATGGTCTCAATTCTAAACTAATTTGCATAAGGGCTTTATTTGCTCTCCATAACTTACTGAGGTCCTTCCTAACCCTAGTTTAATTGAAAACCTATAAAACCAGCCACAGATAGTTGATAACAAGAGCATTCTTGACCAATTGTCTTGCTGGTTGAAGGCTATTGCGTGATGGTGCCAGCAAAAGTTGTAAAATAGAAAACTGTTGACTACATTCTTGACCAATTGTCTTGCTGGTTGAAGACTATTGCATGATGGTCCCAGCAAAAGTTATAAAATAGAAAACTGTTGACTGACAGCACATAAACCAATCAGAATGGCTTATTTTGAATGACAATTGCATCAACCAATCAGATGGTCTCAATTCTAAACTAATTTGCATAAGGGCTTTATTTGCTCTCCATAATTTACTGAGGTCTTTCCTAACCCTAGTTTAATTGAAAACCTACAAATCAGCCACAGATAGTTGATAACAAGAGCATTCTTGACCAATTGTCTTGCTGGTTGAAGACTAATGCATGATAGTCCCAGCAAAAGTTGTAAAATAGAAAACTGTTGACTGACAGTACATAAACCAATCAGAATGGCTTATTTTGAATGACAGTTGCATCAACCAATCAGATGGTCTCAATTCTGAACTAATTTGCATAAGGGCTTTATTTGCTCTTTATAACTTACTGAGGTCCTTCCTCACCCCATTCTAATTGAACAACTGCAGAACCAGCCACAGATAGTTGATAACAAGAACATTATTGACCAATTGTCTTGCTGGTTGAAGACTATTGCATGATGGTCCCAGCAAACGTTGTAAAATAGGAAACTGTTGACTGATGGTACATAAACCAATCAGAATGGCTTATTTTGAATGACAGTTGCATCAACCAATCAGATGGTCTCAATTCTGAACTAATTTGCATAATGGCTTTATTTGCTCTTCATAACTTACCGAGGTCCTTCCTCACCCTAGTCTAATTGAACACCTGCAGAACCAGCCACAGATAGTTGATAACAAGAGCATTCTTGACCAAATGTCTTGCTGGTTGAAGACTAATGCATGATAGTCCCAGCAAAAGTTGTAAAATAGAGAACTGTTGACTGACAGTACATAAACCAATCAGAATGGTGTATTTTGAATGACAATTGCATCAACCAATCAGATGGTCTCAATTCTAAACTAATTTGCAAAAGGGCTTTATTTGCTCTCCATAACTTACTGAGGTCCTTCCTAACCCTAGTTTAATTGAAAACCTATAAAACCAGCCACAGATAGTTGATAACAAGAGCATTCTTGACCATTTGTCTTGCTGGTTGAAGACTAATGCATGATAGTCCCAGCAAAAGTTTTAAAATAGAAAACTGTTGACTGACAGTACATAAACCAATCAGAATGGCTTATTTTGAATGACAGTTGCATCAACCAATCAGATGATCTCAATTCTGAACTAATTTGCATAAGGGCTATATTTGCTCTCCATAACTTACTGAGGTCCTTCCTAACCCTAGTTTAATTGAAAACCTACAAAACCAGCCACAGATAGTTGATAACAAGAGCATTATTGACCAATTGTCTTGCTGGCTGAAGACTAATGCTTGATAGTCCCAGCAAAAGTTGTAAAATAGAGAACTGTTGACTGACAGTACATAAACCAATCAGAATGGCTTATTTTGAATGACAGTTGCATCAACCAATCAGATGGTCTCAATTCTGAACTAATTTGCATAAGGGCTTTATTTGCTCTTTATAACTTACTGAGGTCCTTCCTCACCCTATTCTAATTGAACAACTGCAGAACCAGCCACAGATAGTTGATAACAAGAACATTATTGACCAATTGTCTTGCTGGTTGAAGACTATTGCATGATGGTCCCAGCAAACGTTGTAAAATAGGAAACTGTTGACTGATGGTACATAAACCAATCAGAATGGCTTATTTTGAATGACAGTTGCATCAACCAATCAGATGGTCTCAATTCTGAACTAATTTGCATAATGGCTTTATTTGCTCTTCATAACTTACTGAGGTCCTTCCTCACCCTAGTCTAATTGAACACCTGCAGAACCAGCCACAGATAGTTGATAACAAGAACATTCTTGACCAATTGTCTTGCTGGTTAAAGGCTATTGCGTGATGGTGCCAGCAAAAGTTGTAAAATAGAAAACTGTTGACTACATTCTTGACCAATTGTCTTGCTGGTTGAAGACTAATGCATGATAGTCCCAGCAAAAGTTGTAAAATAGAAAACTGTTGACTGACAGTACATAAACCAATCAGAATGGCTTATTTTGAATGACAGTTGCATCAACCAATCAGATGGTCTCAATTCTGAACTAGTTTGCATAATGGCTTTATTTGCTCTTCATAACTTACCGAGGTCCTTCCTCACCCTTGTCTAATTGAACACCTGCAGAACCAGCCACAGATAGTTGATAACAAGAGCATTCTTGACCAAATGTCTTGCTGGTTGAAGACTAATGCATGATAGTCCCAGCAAAAGTTGTAAAATAGAGAACTGTTGACTGACAGTACATAAACCAATCAGAATGGCTTATTTTGAATGACAATTGCATCAACCAATCAGATGGTCTTAATTCTAAACTAATTTGCATAAGGGCTTTATTTGCTCTCCATAACTTACTGAGGTCCTTCCTAACCCTAGTTTAATTGAAAACCTACAAAACCAGCCACAGATAGTTGATAACAAGAGCATGCTTGACCAATTGTCTGGCTGGTTGAAAACTAATGCATGATAGTCCCAGCAAAAGTTGTAAAATAGAGAACTGTTGACTGACAGTACATAAACCAATCAGAATGGTGTATTTTGAATGACAATTGCATCAACCAATCAGATGGTCTCAATTCTAAACTAATTTGCATAAGGGCTTTATTTGCTCTCCATAACTTACTGAGGTCCTTCCTAACCCTAGTTTAATTGAAAACCTATAAAACCAGCCACAGATAGTTGATAACAGGAGCATTCTTGACCAATTGTCTTGCTGGTTGAAGGCTATTGCGTGATGGTGCCAGCAAAAGTTGTAAAATAGAAAACTGTTGACTACATTCTTGACCAATTGTCTTGCTGGTTGAAGACTATTGCATGATGGTCCCAGCAAAAGTTATAAAATAGAAAACTGTTGACTGACAGCACATAAACCAATCAGAATGGCTTATTTTGAATGACAATTGCATCAACCAATCAGATGGTCTCAATTCTAAACTAATTTGCATAAGGGCTTTATTTGCTCTCCATAACTTACTGAGGTCTTTCCTAACCCTAGTTTAATTGAAAACCTACAAAACCAGCCACAGATAGTTGATAACAAGAGCATTCTTGACCAATTGTCTTGCTGGTTGAAGACTAATGCATGATAGTCCCAGCAAAAGTTGTAAAATAGAAAACTGTTGACTGACAGTACATAAACCAATCAGAATGGCTTATTTTGAATGACAGTTGCATCAACCAATCAGATGATCTCAATTCTGATCTAATTTGCATAAGGGCTATATTTGCTCTCCATAACTTACTGAGGTCCTTCCTAACCCTAGTTTAATTGAAAACCTACAAAACCAGCCACAGATAGTTGATAACAAGAGCATTCTTGACCAATTGTCTTGCTGGTTGAAGACTAATGCTTGATAGTCCCAGCAAAAGTTGTAAAATAGAGAACTGTTGACTGACAGTACATAAACCAATCAGAATGGCTTATTTTGAATGACAGTTGCATCAACCAATCAGATGGTCTCAATTCTGAACTAATTTGCATAAGGGCTTTATTTGCTCTTTATAACTTACTGAGGTCCTTCCTCACCCTATTCTAATTGAACAACTGCAGAACCAGCCACAGATAGTTGATAACAAGAACATTATTGACCAATTGTCTTGCTGGTTGAAGACTATTGCATGATGGTCCCAGCAAACGTTGTAAAATAGGAAACTGTTGACTGATGGTACATAAACCAATCAGAATGGCTTATTTTGAATGACAGTTGCATCAACCAATCAGATGGTCTCAATTCTGAACTAATTTGCATAATGGCTTTATTTGCTCTTCATAACTTACTGAGGTCCTTCCTCACCCTAGTCTAATTGAACACCTGCAGAACCAGCCACAGATAGTTGATAACAAGAACATTCTTGACCAATTGTCTTGCTGGTTAAAGGCTATTGCGTGATGGTGCCAGCAAAAGTTGTAAAATAGAAAACTGTTGACTACATTCTTGACCAATTGTCTTGCTGGTTGAAGACTAATGCATGATAGTCCCAGCAAAAGTTGTAAAATAGAAAACTGTTGACTGACAGTACATAAACCAATCAGAATGGCTTATTTTGAATGACAGTTGCATCAACCAATCAGATGGTCTCAATTCTGAACTAGTTTGCATAATGGCTTTATTTGCTCTTCATAACTTACCGAGGTCCTTCCTCACCCTTGTCTAATTGAACACCTGCAGAACCAGCCACAGATAGTTGATAACAAGAGCATTCTTGACCAAATGTCTTGCTGGTTGAAGACTAATGCATGATAGTCCCAGCAAAAGTTGTAAAATAGAGAACTGTTGACTGACAGTACATAAACCAATCAGAATGGCTTATTTTGAATGACAATTGCATCAACCAATCAGATGGTCTTAATTCTAAACTAATTTGCATAAGGGCTTTATTTGCTCTCCATAACTTACTGAGGTCCTTCCTAACCCTAGTTTAATTGAAAACCTACAAAACCAGCCACAGATAGTTGATAACAAGAGCATTCTTGACCAATTGTCTGGCTGGTTGAAGACTAATGCATGATAGTCCCAGCAAAAGTTGTAAAATAGAGAACTGTTGACTGACAGTACATAAACCAATCAGAATGGTGTATTTTGAATGACAATTGCATCAACCAATCAGATGGTCTCAATTCTAAACTAATTTGCATAAGGGCTTTATTTGCTCTCCATAACTTACTGAGGTCCTTCCTAACCCTAGTTTAATTGAAAACCTATAAAACCAGCCACAGATAGTTGATAACAGGAGCATTCTTGACCAATTGTCTTGCTGGTTGAAGGCTATTGCGTGATGGTGCCAGCAAAAGTTGTAAAATAGAAAACTGTTGACTACATTCTTGACCAATTGTCTTGCTGGTTGAAGACTATTGCATGATGGTCCCAGCAAAAGTTATAAAATAGAAAACTGTTGACTGACAGCACATAAACCAATCAGAATGGCTTATTTTGAATGACAATTGCATCAACCAATCAGATGGTCTCAATTCTAAACTAATTTGCATAAGGGCTTTATTTGCTCTCCATAACTTACTGAGGTCTTTCCTAACCCTAGTTTAATTGAAAACCTACAAAACCAGCCACAGATAGTTGATAACAAGAGCATTCTTGACCAATTGTCTTGCTGGTTGAAGACTAATGCATGATAGTCCCAGCAAAAGTTGTAAAATAGAAAACTGTTGACTGACAGTACATAAACCAATCAGAATGGCTTATTTTGAATGACAGTTGCATCAACCAATCAGATGATCTCAATTCTGATCTAATTTGCATAAGGGCTATATTTGCTCTCCATAACTTACTGAGGTCCTTCCTAACCCTAGTTTAATTGAAAACCTACAAAACCAGCCACAGATAGTTGATAACAAGAGCATTCTTGACCAATTGTCTTGCTGGTTGAAGACTAATGCTTGATAGTCCCAGCAAAAGTTGTAAAATAGAGAACTGTTGACTGACAGTATATAAACCAATCAGAATGGCTTATTTTGAATGACAGTTGCATCAACCAATCAGATGGTCTCAATTCTGAACTAATTTGCATAAGGGCTTTATTTGCTCTTTATAACTTACTGAGGTCCTTCCTCACCCTATTCTAATTGAACAACTGCAGAACCAGCCACAGATAGTTGATAACAAGAACATTATTGACCAATTGTCTTGCTGGTTGAAGACTATTGCATGATGGTCCCAGCAAACGTTGTAAAATAGGAAACTGTTGACTGATGGTACATAAACCAATCAGAATGGCTTATTTTGAATGACAGTTGCATCAACCAATCAGATGGTCTCAATTCTGAACTAATTTGCATAATGGCTTTATTTGCTCTTCATAACTTACTGAGGTCCTTCCTCACCCTAGTCTAATTGAACACCTGCAGAACCAGCCACAGATAGTTGATAACAAGAACATTCTTGACCAATTGTCTTGCTGGTTAAAGGCTATTGCGTGATGGTGCCAGCAAAAGTTGTAAAATAGAAAACTGTTGATTACATTCTTGACCAATTGTCTTGCTGGTTGAAGACTAATGCATGATAGTCCCAGCAAAAGTTGTAAAATAGAAAACTGTTGACTGACAGTATATAAACCAATCAGAATGGCTTATTTTGAATGACAGTTGCATCAACCAATCAGATGATCTCAATTCTGAACTAATTAGCATAAGGGCTTTATTTGCTCTCCATAACTTACTGAGGTCCTTCCTAACCCTAGTTTAATTGAAAACCTACAAAACCAGCCACAGATAGTTGATAACAAGAGCATTCTTGACCAAATGTCTTGCTGGTTGAAGACTAATGCATGATAGTCCCAGCAAAAGTTGTAAAATAGAGAACTGTTGACTGACAGTACATAAACCAATCAGAATGGCTTATTTTGAATGACAATTGCATCAACCAATCAGATGGTCTTAATTCTAAACTAATTTGCATAAGGGCTTTATTTGCTCTCCATAACTTACTGAGGTCCTTCCTAACCCTAGTTTAATTGAAAACCTATAAAACCAGCCACAGATAGTTGATAACAAGAGCATTCTTGACCAATTGTCTTGCTGGTTGAAGGCTATTGCGTGATGGTGCCAGCAAAAGTTGTAAAATAGAAAACTGTTGACTACATTCTTGACCAATTGTCTTGCTGGTTGAAGACTATTGCATGATGGTCCCAGCAAAAGTTATAAAATAGAAAACTGTTGACTGACAGCACATAAACCAATCAGAATGGCTTATTTTGAATGACAATTGCATCAACCAATCAGATGGTCTCAATTCTAAACTAATTTGCATAAGGGCTTTATTTGCTCTCCATAACTTACTGAGGTCTTTCCTAACCCTAGTTTAATTGAAAACCTACAAAACCAGCCACAGATAGTTGATAACAAGAGCATTCTTGACCAATTGTCTTGCTGGTTGAAGACTAATGCATGATAGTCCCAGCAAAAGTTGTAAAATAGAAAACTGTTGACTGACAGTACATAAACCAATCAGAATGGCTTATTTTGAATGACAGTTGCATCAACCAATCAGATGATCTCAATTCTGATCTAATTTGCATAAGGGCTATATTTGCTCTCCATAACTTACTGAGGTCCTTCCTAACCCTAGTTTAATTGAAAACCTACAAAACCAGCCACAGATAGTTGATAACAAGAGCATTCTTGACCAATTGTCTTGCTGGTTGAAGACTAATGCTTGATAGTCCCAGCAAAAGTTGTAAAATAGAGAACTGTTGACTGACAGTATATAAACCAATCAGAATGGCTTATTTTGAATGACAGTTGCATCAACCAATCAGATGGTCTCAATTCTGAACTAATTTGCATAAGGGCTTTATTTGCTCTTTATAACTTACTGAGGTCCTTCCTCACCCTATTCTAATTGAACAACTGCAGAACCAGCCACAGATAGTTGATAACAAGAACATTATTGACCAATTGTCTTGCTGGTTGAAGACTATTGCATGATGGTCCCAGCAAACGTTGTAAAATAGGAAACTGTTGACTGATGGTACATAAACCAATCAGAATGGCTTATTTTGAATGACAATTGCATCAACCAATCAGATGGTCTTAATTCTAAACTAATTTGCATAAGGGCTTTATTTGCTCTCCATAACTTACTGAGGTCCTTCCTAACCCTAGTTTAATTGAAAACCTATAAAACCAGCCACAGATAGTTGATAACAAGAGCATTCTTGACCAATTGTCTTGCTGGTTGAAGGCTATTGCGTGATGGTGCCAGCAAAAGTTGTAAAATAGAAAACTGTTGACTACATTCTTGACCAATTGTCTTGCTGGTTGAAGACTATTGCATGATGGTCCCAGCAAAAGTTATAAAATAGAAAACTGTTGACTGACAGCACATAAACCAATCAGAATGGCTTATTTTGAATGACAATTGCATCAACCAATCAGATGGTCTCAATTCTAAACTAATTTGCATAAGGGCTTTATTTGCTCTCCATAACTTACTGAGGTCTTTCCTAACCCTAGTTTAATTGAAAACCTACAAAACCAGCCACAGATAGTTGATAACAAGAGCATTCTTGACCAATTGTCTTGCTGGTTGAAGACTAATGCATGATAGTCCCAGCAAAAGTTGTAAAATAGAAAACTGTTGACTGACAGTACATAAACCAATCAGAATGGCTTATTTTGAATGACAGTTGCATCAACCAATCAGATGATCTCAATTCTGATCTAATTTGCATAAGGGCTATATTTGCTCTCCATAACTTACTGAGGTCCTTCCTAACCCTAGTTTAATTGAAAACCTACAAAACCAGCCACAGATAGTTGATAACAAGAGCATTCTTGACCAATTGTCTTGCTGGTTGAAGACTAATGCTTGATAGTCCCAGCAAAAGTTGTAAAATAGAGAACTGTTGACTGACAGTATATAAACCAATCAGAATGGCTTATTTTGAATGACAGTTGCATCAACCAATCAGATGGTCTCAATTCTGAACTAATTTGCATAAGGGCTTTATTTGCTCTTTATAACTTACTGAGGTCCTTCCTCACCCTATTCTAATTGAACAACTGCAGAACCAGCCACAGATAGTTGATAACAAGAACATTATTGACCAATTGTCTTGCTGGTTGAAGACTATTGCATGATGGTCCCAGCAAACGTTGTAAAATAGGAAACTGTTGACTGATGGTACATAAACCAATCAGAATGGCTTATTTTGAATGACAGTTGCATCAACCAATCAGATGGTCTCAATTCTGAACTAATTTGCATAATGGCTTTATTTGCTCTTCATAACTTACTGAGGTCCTTCCTCACCCTAGTCTAATTGAACACCTGCAGAACCAGCCACAGATAGTTGATAACAAGAACATTCTTGACCAATTGTCTTGCTGGTTAAAGGCTATTGCGTGATGGTGCCAGCAAAAGTTGTAAAATAGAAAACTGTTGATTACATTCTTGACCAATTGTCTTGCTGGTTGAAGACTATTGCATGATGGTCCCAGCAAACGTTGTAAAATAGGAAACTGTTGACTGATGGTACATAAACCAATCAGAATGGCTTATTTTGAATGACAATTGCATCAACCAATCAGATGGTCTTAATTCTAAACTAATTTGCATAAGGGCTTTATTTGCTCTCCATAACTTACTGAGGTCCTTCCTAACCCTAGTTTAATTGAAAACCTATAAAACCAGCCACAGATAGTTGATAACAAGAGCATTCTTGACCAATTGTCTTGCTGGTTGAAGGCTATTGCGTGATGGTGCCAGCAAAAGTTGTAAAATAGAAAACTGTTGACTACATTCTTGACCAATTGTCTTGCTGGTTGAAGACTATTGCATGATGGTCCCAGCAAAAGTTATAAAATAGAAAACTGTTGACTGACAGCACATAAACCAATCAGAATGGCTTATTTTGAATGACAATTGCATCAACCAATCAGATGGTCTCAATTCTAAACTAATTTGCATAAGGGCTTTATTTGCTCTCCATAACTTACTGAGGTCTTTCCTAACCCTAGTTTAATTGAAAACCTACAAAACCAGCCACAGATAGTTGATAACAAGAGCATTCTTGACCAATTGTCTTGCTGGTTGAAGACTAATGCATGATAGTCCCAGCAAAAGTTGTAAAATAGAAAACTGTTGACTGACAGTACATAAACCAATCAGAATGGCTTATTTTGAATGACAGTTGCATCAACCAATCAGATGATCTCAATTCTGATCTAATTTGCATAAGGGCTATATTTGCTCTCCATAACTTACTGAGGTCCTTCCTAACCCTAGTTTAATTGAAAACCTACAAAACCAGCCACAGATAGTTGATAACAAGAGCATTCTTGACCAATTGTCTTGCTGGTTGAAGACTAATGCTTGATAGTCCCAGCAAAAGTTGTAAAATAGAGAACTGTTGACTGACAGTATATAAACCAATCAGAATGGCTTATTTTGAATGACAGTTGCATCAACCAATCAGATGGTCTCAATTCTGAACTAATTTGCATAAGGGCTTTATTTGCTCTTTATAACTTACTGAGGTCCTTCCTCACCCTATTCTAATTGAACAACTGCAGAACCAGCCACAGATAGTTGATAACAAGAACATTATTGACCAATTGTCTTGCTGGTTGAAGACTATTGCATGATGGTCCCAGCAAACGTTGTAAAATAGGAAACTGTTGACTGATGGTACATAAACCAATCAGAATGGCTTATTTTGAATGACAGTTGCATCAACCAATCAGATGGTCTCAATTCTGAACTAATTTGCATAATGGCTTTATTTGCTCTTCATAACTTACTGAGGTCCTTCCTCACCCTAGTCTAATTGAACACCTGCAGAACCAGCCACAGATAGTTGATAACAAGAACATTCTTGACCAATTGTCTTGCTGGTTAAAGGCTATTGCGTGATGGTGCCAGCAAAAGTTGTAAAATAGAAAACTGTTGATTACATTCTTGACCAATTGTCTTGCTGGTTGAAGACTAATGCATGATAGTCCCAGCAAAAGTTGTAAAATAGAAAACTGTTGACTGACAGTATATAAACCAATCAGAATGGCTTATTTTGAATGACAGTTGCATCAACCAATCAGATGATCTCAATTCTGAACTAATTAGCATAAGGGCTTTATTTGCTCTCCATAACTTACTGAGGTCCTTCCTAACCCTAGTTTAATTGAAAACCTACAAAACCAGCCACAGATAGTTGATAACAAGAGCATTCTTGACCAAATGTCTTGCTGGTTGAAGACTAATGCATGATAGTCCCAGCAAAAGTTGTAAAATAGAGAACTGTTGACTGACAGTACATAAACCAATCAGAATGGCTTATTTTGAATGACAATTGCATCAACCAATCAGATGGTCTTAATTCTAAACTAATTTGCATAAGGGCTTTATTTGCTCTCCATAACTTACTGAGGTCCTTCCTAACCCTAGTTTAATTGAAAACCTATAAAACCAGCCACAGATAGTTGATAACAAGAGCATTCTTGACCAATTGTCTTGCTGGTTGAAGGCTATTGCGTGATGGTGCCAGCAAAAGTTGTAAAATAGAAAACTGTTGACTACATTCTTGACCAATTGTCTTGCTGGTTGAAGACTATTGCATGATGGTCCCAGCAAAAGTTATAAAATAGAAAACTGTTGACTGACAGCACATAAACCAATCAGAATGGCTTATTTTGAATGACAATTGCATCAACCAATCAGATGGTCTCAATTCTAAACTAATTTGCATAAGGGCTTTATTTGCTCTCCATAACTTACTGAGGTCTTTCCTAACCCTAGTTTAATTGAAAACCTACAAAACCAGCCACAGATAGTTGATAACAAGAGCATTCTTAACCAATTGTCTTGCTGGTTGAAGACATGCATGATAGTCCCAGCAAAAGTTGTAAAATAGAAAACTGTTGACTGACAGTACATAAACCAATCAGAATGGCTTATTTTGAATGACAGTTGCATCAACCAATCAGATGATCTCAATTCTGAACTAATTTGCATAAGGGCTATATTTGCTCTCCATAACTTACTGAGGTCCTTCCTAACCCTAGTTTAATTGAAAACCTACAAAACCAGCCACAGATAGTTGATAACAAGAGCATTCTTGACCAATTGTCTTGCTGGTTAAAGACTAATGCTTGATCGTCCCAGCAAAAGTTGTAAAATAGAGAACTGTTGACTGACAGTACATAAACCAATCAGAATGGCTTATTTTGAATGACAGTTGCATCAACCAATCAGATGGTCTCAATTCTGAACTAATTTGCATAAGGGCTTTATTTGCTCTTTTATAACTTACTGAGGTCCTTCCTCACCCTATTCTATTTGAACAACTGCAGAACCAGCCACAGATAGTTGATAACAAGAACATTATTGACCAATTGTCTTGCTGGTTGAAGACTATTGCATGATGGTCCCAGCAAACATTGTAAAATAGGAAACTGTTGACTGATGGTACATAAACCAATCAGAATGGCTTATTTTGAATGACAGTTGCATCAACCAATCAGATGGTCTCAATTCTGAACTAATTTGCATAATGGCTTTATTTGCTCTTCATAACTTACTGAGGTCCTTCCTCACCCTAGTCTAATTGAACACCTGCAGAACCAGCCACGGATAGTTGATAACAAGAACATTCTTGACCAATTGTCTTGCTGGTTGAAGGCTATTGCGTGATGGTGCCAGCAAAAGTTGTAAAATAGAAAACTGTTGACTACATTCTTGACCAATTGTCTTGCTGGTAGAAGACTATTGCATGATGGTCCCAGCAAAAGTTATAAAATAGAAAACTGTTGACTGACAGCACATAAACCAATCAGAATGGCTTATTTTGAATGACAATTGCATCAACCAATCAGATGGTCTCAATTCTAAACTAATTTGCATAAGGGCTTTATTTGCTCTCCATAACTTACTAAGGTCTTTCCTAACCCTAGTTTAATTGAAAACCTACCAAACCAGCCACAGATAGTTGATAACAAGTGCATTCTTGACCAATTGTCTTGCTGGTTGAAGACTAATGCATGATAGTCCCAGCAAAAGTTGTCAAATAGA
Organism: Crinia signifera; assembly: GCF_055691185.1. NCBI lineage: Eukaryota > Metazoa > Chordata > Amphibia > Anura > Myobatrachidae > Crinia > Crinia signifera. The sequence goes on along the minus strand of NC_139219.1, from coordinate 113,008,190 downwards.
AAACTGTTGACTGACAGTACATAAACCAATCAGAATGGCTTATTTTGAATGACAGTTGCATCAACCAATCATATGATCTCAATTCTGAACCAATTTGCATAAGGGCTTTATTTGCTCTTCATAACTTACTGAGGTCCTTCCTAACCCTAGTTTAATTGAAAACCTACAAAACCAGCCACAGATAGTTGATAACAAGAGCATTCTTGACCAAATGTCTTGCTGGTTGAAGACTAATGCATGATAGTCCCAGCAAAAGTTGTAAAATAGAGAACTGTTGACTGACAGTACATAAACCAATCAGAATGGCTTATTTTGAATGACAATTGCATCAACCAATCAGATGGTCTTAATTCTAAACTAAATTGCATAAGGGCTTTATTTGCTCTCCATAACTTACTGAGGTCCTTCCTAACCCTAGTTTAATTGAAAACCTACAAAACCAGCCACAGATAGTTGATAACAAGAGCATTCTTAACCAATTGTCTTGCTGGTTGAAGACTAATGCATGATAGTCCCAACAAAAGTTGTAAAATAGAGAACTGTTGACTGACAGTACATAAACCAATCAGAATGGTGTATTTTGAATGACAATTGCATCAACCAATCAGATGGTCTCAATTCTAAACTAATTTGCATAAGGGCTTTATTTGCTCTCCATAACTTACTGAGGTCCTTCCTAACCCTAGTTTAATTGAAAACCTATAAAACCAGCCACAGATAGTTGATAACAAGAGCATTCTTGACCAATTGTCTTGCTGGTTGAAGGCTATTGTGTGATGGTGCCAGCAAAAGTTGTAAAATAGTAAACTGTTGACTACATTCTTGACCAATTGTCTTGCTGGTTGAAGACTATTGCATGATGTTCCCAGCAAAAGTTGTAAAATAGAAAACTGTTGACTGACAGTACATAAACCAATCAGAATGGCTTATTTTGAATGACAGTTGCATCAACCAATCATATGATCTCAATTCTGAACCAATTTGCATAAGGGCTTTATTTGCTCTTCATAACTTACTGAGGTCCTTCCTCACCCTAGTCTAATTGAACACCTGCAGAACCAGCCACAGATAGTTGATAACAAGAGCATTCTTGATCAATTGTCTTGCTGGTTGAAGACTAATGCATGATAGTCCCAGCAAAAGTTGTAAAATAGAAAACTGTTGACTGACAGTATATAAACCAATCAGAATGGCTTATTTTGAATGACAGTTGCATCAACCAATCAGATGATCTCAATTCTGAACTAATTTGCATAAGGGCTTTATTTGCTCTCCATAACTTACTGAGGTCCTTCCTAACCCTAGTTTAATTGAAAACCTACAAAACCAGCCACAGATAGTTGATAACAAGAACATTATTGACCAATTGTCTTGCTGGTTGAAGGCTATTGCGTGATGGTGCCAGCAAAAGTTGTAAAATAGAAAACTGTTGACTACATTCTTGACCAATTGTCTTGCTGGTTGAAGACTAATGCATGATAGTCCCAGCAAAAGTTGTAAAATAGAGAACTGTTGACTGACAGTACATAAACCAATCAGAATGGTGTATTTTGAATGACAATTTCATCAACCGATCAGATGGTCTCAATTCTAAACTAATTTGCATAAGGGCTTTATTTGCTCTCCATAACTTACTGAGGTCCTTCCTAACCCTAGTTTAATTGAAAACCTATAAAACCAACCACAGATAGTTGATAACAAGAGCATTCTTGACCAATTGTCTTGCTGGTTGAAGACTAATGCATGATAGTCCCAGCAAAAGTTGTAAAATAGAGAACTGTTGACTGACAGTACATAAACCAATCAGAATGGTGTATTTTGAATGACAATTTCATCAACCGATCAGATGGTCTCAATTCTAAACTAATTTGCATAAGGGCTTTATTTGCTCTCCATAACTTACTGAGGTCCTTCCTAACCCTAGTTTAATTGAAAACCTATAAAACCAGCCACAGATAGTTGATAACAAGAGCATTCTTGACCAATTGTCTTGCTGGTTGAAGACTAATGCATGATAGTCCCAGCAAAAGTTGTAAAATAGAGAACTGTTGACTGACAGTACATAAACCAATCAGAATGGTGTATTTTGAATGACAATTGCATCAACCAATCAGATGGTCTCAATTCTAAACTAATTTGCATAAGGGCTTTATTTGCTCTCCATAACTTACTGAGGTCCTTCCTAACCCTAGTTTAATTGAAAACCTATAAAACCAGCCACAGATAGTTGATAACAAGAGCATTCTTGACCAATTGTCTTGCTGGTTGAAGGCTATTGCGTGATGGTGCCAGCAAAAGTTGTAAAATAGAAAACTGTTGACTACATTCTTGACCAATTGTCTTGCTGGTTGAAGACTATTGCATGATGGTCCCAGCAAAAGTTATAAAATAGAAAACTGTTGACTGACAGCACATAAACCAATCAGAATGGCTTATTTTGAATGACAATTGCATCAACCAATCAGATGGTCTCAATTCTAAACTAATTTGCATAAGGGCTTTATTTGCTCTCCATAACTTACTGAGGTCTTTCCTAACCCTAGTTTAATTGAAAACCTACAAAACCAGCCACAGATAGTTGATAACAAGAGCATTCTTGACCAATTGTCTTGCTGGTTGAAGACATGCATGATAGTCCCAGCAAAAGTTGTAAAATAGAGAACTGTTGACTGACAGTACATAAACCAATCAGAATGGCTTATTTTGAATGACAGTTGCATCAACCAATCAGATGATCTCAATTCTGAACTAATTTGCATAAGGGCTATATTTGCTCTCCATAACTTACTGAGGTCCTTCCTAACCCTAGTTTAATTGAAAACCTACAAAACCAACCACAGATAGTTGATAACAAGAGCATTCTTGACCAATTGTCTTGCTGGTTGAAGACTAATGCTTGATCGTCCCAGCAAAAGTTGTAAAATAGAGAACTGTTGACTGACAGTACATAAACCAATCAGAATGGCTTATTTTGAATGACAGTTGCATCAACCAATCAGATGGTCTCAATTCTGAACTAATTTGCATAAGGGCTTTATTTGCTCTTTTATAACTTACTGAGGTCCTTCCTCACCCTAGTCTAATTGAACACCTGCAGAACCAGCCACAGATAGTTGATAACAAGAGCATTCTTGATCAATTGTCTTGCTGGTTGAAGACTAATGCATGATAGTCCCAGCAAAAGTTGTAAAATAGAAAACTGTTGACTGACAGTATATAAACCAATCAGAATGGCTTATTTTGAATGACAGTTGCATCAACCAATCAGATGATCTCAATTCTGAACTAATTTGCATAAGGGCTTTATTTGCTCTCCATAACTTACTGAGGTCCTTCCTAACCTTAGTTTAATTGAAAACCTACAAAACCAGCCACAGATAGTTGATAACAAGAGCATTCTTGACCAATTGTCTTGCTGGTTGAAGACTAATGCTTGATAGTCCCAGCAAAAGTTGTAAAATAGAGAACTGTTGACTGACAGTACATAAACCAATCAGAATGGCTTATTTTGAATGACAGTTGCATCAACCAATCAGATGGTCTCAATTCTGAACTAATTTGCATAAGGGCTTTATTTGCTCTTTATAACTTACTGAGGTCCTTCCTCACCCTATTCTAATTGAACAACTGCAGAACCAGCCACAGATAGTTGATAACAAGAACATTATTGACCAATTGTCTTGCTGGTTGAAGGCTATTGCGTGATGGTGCCAGCAAAAGTTGTAAAATAGAAAACTGTTGACTACATTCTTGACCAATTGTCTTGCTGGTTGAAGACTAATGCATGATAGTCCCAGCAAAAGTTGTAAAATAGAGAACTGTTGACTGACAGTACATAAACCAATCAGAATGGTGTATTTTGAATGACAATTTCATCAACCGATCAGATGGTCTCAATTCTAAACTAATTTGCATAAGGGCTTTATTTGCTCTCCATAACTTACTGAGGTCCTTCCTAACCCTAGTTTAATTGAAAACCTATAAAACCAGCCACAGATAGTTGATAACAAGAGCATTCTTGACCAATTGTCTTGCTGGTTGAAGACTAATGCATGATAGTCCCAGCAAAAGTTGTAAAATAGAGAACTGTTGACTGACAGTACATAAACCAATCAGAATGGCTTATTTTGAATGACAGTTGCATCAACCAATCAGATGGTCTCAATTCTGAACTAATTTGCATAAGGGCTTTATTTGCTCTTTATAACTTACTGAGGTCCTTCCTCACCCTATTCTAATTGAACAACTTCAGAACCAGCCACAGATAGTTGATAACAAGAACATTATTGACCAATTGTCTTGCTGGTTGAAGACTATTGCATGATGGTCCCAGCAAACGTTGTAAAATAGGAAACTGTTGACTGATGGTACATAAACCAATCAGAATGGCTTATTTTGAATGACAGTTGCATCAACCAATCAGATGGTCTCAATTCTGAACTAATTTGCATAATGGCTTTATTTGCTCTTCATAACTTACTGAGGTCCTTCCTCACCCTAGTCTAATTGAACACCTGCAGAACCAGCCACAGATAGTTGATAACAAGAACATTCTTGACCAATTGTCTTGCTGGTTAAAGGCTATTGCGTGATGGTGCCAGCAAAAGTTGTAAAATAGAAAACTGTTGATTACATTCTTGACCAATTGTCTTGCTGGTTGAAGACTAATGCATGATAGTCCCAGCAAAAGTTGTAAAATAGAAAACTGTTGACTGACAGTATATAAACCAATCAGAATGGCTTATTTTGAATGACAGTTGCATCAACCAATCAGATGATCTCAATTCTGAACTAATTAGCATAAGGGCTTTATTTGCTCTCCATAACTTACTGAGGTCCTTCCTAACCCTAGTTTAATTGAAAACCTACAAAACCAGCCACAGATAGTTGATAACAAGAGCATTCTTGACCAATTGTCTTGCTGGTTGAAGACTAATGCTTGATAGTCCCAGCAAAAGTTGTAAAATAGAGAACTGTTGACTGACAGTACATAAACCAATCAGAATGGCTTATTTTGAATGACAGTTGCATCAACCAATCAGATGGTCTCAATTCTGAACTAATTTGCATAAGGGCTTTATTTGCTCTTTTATAACTTACTGAGGTCCTTCCTCACCCTATTCTAATTGAACAACTGCAGAACCAGCCACAGATAGTTGATAACAAGAACATTATTGACCAATTGTCTTGCTGGTTGAAGACTATTGCATGATGGTCCCAGCAAACGTTGTAAAATAGGAAACTGTTGACTGATGGTACATAAACCAATCAGAATGGCTTATTTTGAATGACAGTTGCATCAACCAATCAGATGGTCTCAATTCTGAACTAATTTGCATAATGGCTTTATTTGCTCTTCATAACTTACTGAGGTCCTTCCTCACCCTAGTCTAATTGAACACCTGCAGAACCAGCCACAGATAGTTGATAACAAGAACATTCTTGACCAATTGTCTTGCTGGTTGAAGGCTATTGCGTGATGGTGCCAGCAAAAGTTGTAAAATAGAAAACTGTTGACTACATTCTTGACCAATTGTCTTGCTGGTAGAAGACTATTGCATGATGGTCCCAGCAAAAGTTATAAAATAGAAAACTGTTGACTGACAGCACATAAACCAATCAGAATGGCTTATTTTGAATGACAATTGCATCAACCAATCAGATGGTCTCAATTCTAAACTAATTTGCATAAGGGCTTTATTTGCTCTCCATAACTTACTGAGGTCTTTCCTAACCCTAGTTTAATTGAAAACCTACCAAACCAGCCACAGATAGTTGATAACAAGTGCATTCTTGACCAATTGTCTTGCTGGTTGAAGACTAATGCATGATAGTCCCAGCAAAAGTTGTCAAATAGAAAACTGTTGACTGACAGTACATAAACCAATCAGAATGGCTTATTTTGAATGACAGTTGCATCAACCAATCATATGATCTCAATTCTGAACCAATTTGCATAAGGGCTTTATTTGCTCTTCATAACTTACTGAGGTCCTTCCTAACCCTAGTTTAATTGAAAACCTACAAAACCAGCCACAGATAGTTGATAACAAGAGCATTCTTGACCAAATGTCTTGCTGGTTGAAGACTAATGCATGATAGTCCCAGCAAAAGTTGTAAAATAGAGAACTGTTGACTGACAGTACATAAACCAATCAGAATGGCTTATTTTGAATGACAATTGCATCAACCAATCAGATGGTCTTAATTCTAAACTAAATTGCATAAGGGCTTTATTTGCTCTCCATAACTTACTGAGGTCCTTCCTAACCCTAGTTTAATTGAAAACCTACAAAACCAGCCACAGATAGTTGATAACAAGAGCATTCTTAACCAATTGTCTTGCTGGTTGAAGACTAATGCATGATAGTCCCAACAAAAGTTGTAAAATAGAGAACTGTTGACTGACAGTACATAAACCAATCAGAATGGTGTATTTTGAATGACAATTGCATCAACCAATCAGATGGTCTCAATTCTAAACTAATTTGCATAAGGGCTTTATTTGCTCTCCATAACTTACTGAGGTCCTTCCTAACCCTAGTTTAATTGAAAACCTATAAAACCAGCCACAGATAGTTGATAACAAGAGCATTCTTGACCAATTGTCTTGCTGGTTGAAGGCTATTGCGTGATGGTGCGAGCAAAAGTTGTAAAATAGAAAACTGTTGACTACATTCTTGACCAATTGTCTTGCTGGTTGAAGACTATTGCATGATGGTCCCAGCAAAAGTTATAAAATAGAAAACTGTTGACTGACAGCACATAAACCAATCAGAATGGCTTATTTTGAATGACAATTGCATCAACCAATCAGATGGTCTCAATTCTAAACTAATTTGCATAAGGGCTTTATTTGCTCTCCATAACTTACTGAGGTCTTTCCTAACCCTAGTTTAATTGAAAACCTACAAAACCAGCCACAGATAGTTGATAACAAGAGCATTCTTGACCAATTGTCTTGCTGGTTGAAGACATGCATGATAGTCCCAGCAAAAGTTGTAAAATAGAAAACTGTTGACTGACAGTACATAAACCAATCAGAATGGCTTATTTTGAATGACAGTTGCATCAACCAATCAGATGATCTCAATTCTGAACTAATTTGCATAAGGGCTATATTTGCTCTCCATAACTTACTGAGGTCCTTCCTAACCCTAGTTTAATTGAAAACCTACAAAACCAGCCACAGATAGTTGATAACAAGAGCATTCTTGACCAATTGTCTTGCTGGTTGAAGACTAATGCTTGATAGTCCCAGCAAAAGTTGTAAAATAGAGAACTGTTGACTGACAGTACATAAACCAATCAGAATGGCTTATTTTGAATGACAGTTGCATCAACCAATCAGATGGTCTCAATTCTGAACTAATTTGCATAAGGGCTTTATTTGCTCTTTTATAACTTACTGAGGTCCTTCCTCACCCTATTCTAATTGAACAACTGCAGAACCAGCCACAGATAGTTGATAACAAGAACATTATTGACCAATTGTCTTGCTGGTTGAAGACTATTGCATGATGGTCCCAGCAAACGCTGTAAAATAGGAAACTGTTGACTGATGGTACATAAACCAATCAGAATGGCTTATTTTGAATGACAGTTGCATCAACCAATCAGATGGTCTCAATTCTGAACTAATTTGCATAATGGCTTTATTTGCTCTTCATAACTTACTGAGGTCCTTCCTCACCCTAGTCTAATTGAACACCTGCAGAACCAGCCACAGATAGTTGATAACAAGAACATTCTTGACCAATTGTCTTGCTGGTTGAAGGCTATTGCGTGATGGTGCCAGCAAAAGTTGTAAAATAGAAAACTGTTGACTACATTCTTGACCAATTGTCTTGCTGGTAGAAGACTATTGCATGATGGTCCCAGCAAAAGTTATAAAATAGAAAACTGTTGACTGACAGCACATAAACCAATCAGAATGGCTTATTTTGAATGACAATTGCATCAACCAATCAGATGGTCTCAATTCTAAACTAATTTGCATAAGGGCTTTATTTGCTCTCCATAACTTACTGAGGTCTTTCCTAACCCTAGTTTAATTGAAAACCTACCAAACCAGCCACAGATAGTTGATAACAAGTGCATTCTTGACCAATTGTCTTGCTGGTTGAAGACTAATGCATGATAGTCCCAGCAAAAGTTGTCAAATAGAAAACTGTTGACTGACAGTACATAAACCAATCAGAATGGCTTATTTTGAATGACAGTTGCATCAACCAATCAGATGGTCTTAATTCTAAACTAAATTGCATAAGGGCTTTATTTGCTCTCCATAACTTACTGAGGTCCTTCCTAACCCTAGTTTAATTGAAAACCTACAAAACCAGCCACAGATAGTTGATAACAAGAGCATTCTTAACCAATTGTCTTGCTGGTTGAAGACTAATGCATGATAGTCCCAACAAAAGTTGTAAAATAGAGAACTGTTGACTGACAGTACATAAACCAATCAGAATGGTGTATTTTGAATGACAATTGCATCAACCAATCAGATGGTCTCAATTCTAAACTAATTTGCATAAGGGCTTTATTTGCTCTCCATAACTTACTGAGGTCCTTCCTAACCCTAGTTTAATTGAAAACCTATAAAACCAGCCACAGATAGTTGATAACAAGAGCATTCTTGACCAATTGTCTTGCTGGTTGAAGGCTATTGCGTGATGGTGCCAGCAAAAGTTGTAAAATAGAAAACTGTTGACTACATTCTTGACCAATTGTCTTGCTGGTTGAAGACTATTGCATGATAGTCCCAGCAAAAGTTGTAAAATAGAAAACTGTTGACTGACAGTATATAAACCAATCAGAATGGCTTATTTTGAATGACAGTTGCATCAACCAATCAGATGATCTCAATTCTGAACTAATTTGCATAAGGGCTTTATTTGCTCTCCATAACTTACTGAGGTCCTTCCTAACCCTAGTTTAATTGAAAACCTACAAAACCAGCCACAGATAGTTGATAACAAGAGCATTCTTGACCAATTGTCTTGCTGGTTGAAGACTAATGCTTGATAGTCCCAGCAAAAGTTGTAAAATAGAGAACTGTTGACTGACAGTACATAAACCAATCAGAATGGCTTATTTTGAATGACAGTTGCATCAACCAATCAGATGGTCTCAATTCTGAACTAATTTGCATAAGGGCTTTATTTGCTCTTTATAACTTACTGAGGTCCTTCCTCACCCTATTCTAATTGAACAACTGCAGAACCAGCCACAGATAGTTGATAACAAGAACATTATTGACCAATTGTCTTGCTGGTTGAAGGCTATTGCGTGATGGTGCCAGCAAAAGTTGTAAAATAGAAAACTGTTGACTACATTCTTGACCAATTGTCTTGCTGGTTGAAGACTAATGCATGATAGTCCCAGCAAAAGTTGTAAAATAGAGAACTGTTGACTGACAGTACATAAACCAATCAGAATGGTGTATTTTGAATGACAATTTCATCAACCGATCAGATGGTCTCAATTCTAAACTAATTTGCATAAGGGCTTTATTTGCTCTCCATAACTTACTGAGGTCCTTCCTAACCCTAGTTTAATTGAAAACCTATAAAACCAGCCACAGATAGTTGATAACAAGAGCATTCTTGACCAATTGTCTTGCTGGTTGAAGACTAATGCATGATAGTCCCAGCAAAAGTTGTAAAATAGAGAACTGTTGACTGACAGTACATAAACCAATCAGAATGGCTTATTTTGAATGACAGTTGCATCAACCAATCAGATGGTCTCAATTCTGAACTAATTTGCATAAGGGCTTTATTTGCTCTTTATAACTTACTGAGGTACTTCCTCACCCTATTCTAATTGAACAACTGCAGAACCAGCCACAGATAGTTGATAACAAGAACATTATTGACCAATTGTCTTGCTGGTTGAAGACTATTGCATGATGGTCCCAGCAAACGTTGTAAAATAGGAAACTGTTGACTGATGGTACATAAACCAATCAGAATGGCTTATTTTGAATGACAGTTGCATCAACCAATCAGATGGTCTCAATTCTGAACTAATTTGCATAATGGCTTTATTTGCTCTTCATAACTTACTGAGGTCCTTCCTCACCCTAGTCTAATTGAACACCTGCAGAACCAGCCACAGATAGTTGATAACAAGAACATTCTTGACCAATTGTCTTGCTGGTTGAAGGCTATTGCGTGATGGTGCCAGCAAAAGTTGTAAAATAGAAAACTGTTGACTACATTCTTGACCAATTGTCTTGCTGGTTGAAGACTAATGCATGATAGTCCCAGCAAAAGTTGTAAAATAGAAAACTGTTGACTGACAGTATATAAACCAATCAGAATGGCTTATTTTGAATGACAGTTGCATCAACCAATCAGATGATCTCAATTCTGAACTAATTAGCATAAGGGCTTTATTTGCTCTCCATAATTTACTGAGGTCCTTCCTAACCCTAGTTTAATTGAAAACCTACAAAACCGGCCACAGATAGTTGATAACAAGAGTATTCTTGACCAATTGTCTTGCTGGTTGAAGGCTATTGCGTGATGGTGCCAGCAAAAGTTGTAAAATAGAAAACTGTTGACTACATTCTTGACCAATTGTCTTGCTGGTTGAAGACTATTGCATGATGTTCCCAGCAAAAGTTGTAAAATAGAAAACTGTTGACTGACAGTACATAAACCAATCAGAATGGCTTATTTTGAATGACAGTTGCATCAACCAATCATGTGATCTCAATTCTGAACCAATTTGCATAAGGGCTTTATTTGCTCTTCATAACTTACTGAGGTCCTTCCTCACCCTAGTCTAATTGAACACCTGCAGAACCAGCCACAGATAGTTGATAACAAGAGCATTCTTGATCAATTGTCTTGCTGGTTGAAGACTAATGCATGATAGTCCCAGCAAAAGTTGTAAAATAGAAAACTGTTGACTGACAGTATATAAACCAATCAGAATGGCTTATTTTGAATGACAGTTGCATCAACCAATTGGATGATCTCAATTCTGAACTAATTTGCATAAGGGCTTTATTTGCTCTCCATAACTTACTGAGGTCCTTCCTAACCCTAGTTTAATTGAAAACCTACAAAACCAGCCACAGATAGTTGATAACAAGAGCATTCTTGACCAATTGTCTTGCTGGTTGAAGACTAATGCTTGATAGTCCCAGCAAAAGTTGTAAAATAGAGAACTGTTGACTGACAGTACATAAACCAATCAGAATGGCTTATTTTGAATGACAGTTGCATCAACCAATCAGATGGTCTCAATTCTGAACTAATTTGCATAAGGGCTTTATTTGCTCTTTATAACTTACTGAGGTCCTTCCTCACCCTATTCTAATTGAACAACTGCAGAACCAGCCACAGATAGTTGATAACAAGAACATTATTGACCAATTGTCTTGCTGGTTGAAGGCTATTGCGTGATGGTGCCAGCAAAAGTTGTAAAATAGAAAACTGTTGACTACATTCTTGACCAATTGTCTTGCTGGTTGAAGACTAATGCATGATAGTCCCAGCAAAAGTTGTAAAATAGGAAACTGTTGACTGATGGTACATAAACCAATCAGAATGGCTTATTTTGAATGACAGTTGCATCAACCAATCAGATGGTCTCAATTCTGAACTAATTTGCATAATGGCTTTATTTGCTCTTCATAACTTACTGAGGTCCTTCCTCACCCTAGTCTAATTGAACACCTGCAGAACCAGCCACAGATAGTTGATAACAAGAACATTCTTGACCAATTGTCTTGCTGGTTGAAGGCTATTGCGTGATGGTGCCAGCAAAAGTTGTAAAATAGAAAACTGTTGACTACATTCTTGACCAATTGTCTTGCTGGTTGAAGACTAATGCATGATAGTCCCAGCAAAAGTTGTAAAATAGAAAACTGTTGACTGACAGTATATAAACCAATCAGAATGGCTTATTTTGAATGACAGTTGCATCAACCAATCAGATGATCTCAATTCTGAACTAATTAGCATAAGGGCTTTATTTGCTCTCCATAATTTACTGAGGTCCTTCCTAACCCTAGTTTAATTGAAAACCTACAAAACCAGCCACAGATAGTTGATAACAAGAGCATTCTTGACCAAATGTCTTGCTGGTTGAAGACTAATGCATGATAGTCCCAGCAAAAGTTGTAAAATAGAGAACTGTTGACTGACAGTACATAAACCAATCAGAATGGCTTATTTTGAATGACAATTGCATCAACCAATCAGATGGTCTTAATTCTAAACTAATTTGCATAAGGGCTTTATTTGCTCTCCATAACTTACTGAGGTCCTTCCTAACCCTAGTTTAATTGAAAACCTACAAAACCAGCCACAGATAGTTGATAACAAGAGCATTCTTGACCAATTGTCTTGCTGGTTGAAGACTAATGCATGATAGTCCCAGCAAAAGTTGTAAAATAGAGAACTGTTGACTGACAGTACATAAACCAATCAGAATGGTGTATTTTGAATGACAATTGCATCAACCAATCAGATGGTCTCAATTCTAAACTAATTTGCATAAGGGCTTTATTTGCTCTCCATAACTTACTGAGGTCCTTCCTAACCCTAGTTTAATTGAAAACCTACAAAACCAGCCACAGATAGTTGATAACAAGAGCATTCTTGACCAATTGTCTTGCTGGTTGAAGGCTATTGCATGATGGTGCCAGCAACAGTTGTAAAATAGAAAACTGTTGACTACATTCTTGACCAATTGTATTGCTGGTTGAAGACTATTGCATGATGGTCCCAGCAAAAGTTATAAAATAGAAAACTGTTGACTGACAGCACATAAACCAATCAGAATGGCTTATTTTGAATGACAATTGCATCAACCAATCAGATAGTCTCAATTCAAAACTAATTTGCATAAGGGCTTTATTTGCTCTCCATAACTTACTGAGGTCTTTCCTAACCCTAGTTTAATTGAAAACCTACAAAACCAGCCACAGATAGTTGATAACAAGAGCATTCTTGACCAATTGTCTTGCTGGTTGAAGACTAATGCATGATAGTCCCAGCAAAAGTTGTAAAATAGAAAACTGTTGATTGACAGTACATAAACCAATCAGAATGGCTTATTTTGAATGACAGTTGCATCAACCAATCATATGATTTCAATTCTGAACTAATTTGCATAAGGGCTTTATTTGCTCTTCATAACTTACTGAGGTCCTTCCTCACCCTAGTTTAATTGAAAACCTACCAAACCAGCCACAGATAGTTGATAACAAGAGCATTCTTGACCAATTGTCTTGCTGGTTGAAGACTAATGCATGATAGTCCCAGCAAAAGTTGTAAAATAGAAAACTGTTGACTGACAGTATATAAACCAATCAGAATGGCTTATTTTGAATGACAGTTGCATCAATCAATCAGATGATCTCAATTCTGAACTAATTTGCATAAGGGCTTTATTTGCTCTCCATAACTTACTGAGGTCCTTCCTAACCCTAGTTTAATTGAAAACCTACAAAACCAGCCACAGATAGTTGATAACAAGAGCATTCTTGACCAATTGTCTTGCTGGTTGAAGACTAATGCATGATAGTCCCAGCAAAAGTTGTAAAATAGAGAGCTGTTGACTGACAGTACATAAACCAATCGGAATGGTGTATTTTGAATGACAATTGCATCAACCAATCAGATGGTCTTAATTCTAAACTAATTTGCATAAGGGCTTTATTTGCTCTCCATAACTTACTGAGGTCCTTCCTAACCCTAGTTTAATTGAAAACCTACAAAACCAGCCACAGATAGTTGATAACAAAAGCATTCTTGACCAATTGTCTTGCTGGTTGAAGACTAATGCATGATAATCCCAGCAAAAGTTGTAAAATAGAGAACTGTTGACTGACAGTACATAAACCAATCAGAATGGTGTATTTTGATTGACAATTGCATCAACCAATCAGATGGTCTCAATTCTAAACTAATTTGCATAGGGGCATTATTTGCTCTCCATAACTTACTGAGGTCCTTCCTAACCCTAGTTTAATTGAAAACCTATAAAACCAGCCACAGATAGTTGATAACAAGAGCATTCTTGACCAATTGTCTTGCTGGTAGAAGGCTATTGCGTGATGGTGCCAGCAAAGTTGTAAAATAGAAAACTGTTGACTACATTCTTGACCAATTGTCTTGCTAGTTGAAGACTATTGCATGATGGTCCCAGCAAAAGTTATAAAATAGAAAACTGTTGACTGACAGCACATAAACCAATCAGAATGGCTTATTTTGAATGACAGTTGCATCAACCAATCATATGATCTCAATTCTGAACCAATTTGCATAAGGGCTTTATTTGGTCTTCATAACTTACTGAGGTCTTTCCTAACCCTAGTTTAATTGAAAACCTACAAAACCAGCCACAGATAGTTGATAACAAGAGCATTCTTGACCAAATGTCTTGCTGGTTGAAGACTAATGCATGATAGTCCCAGCAAAAGTTGTAAAATAGAGAACTGTTGACTGACAGTACATAAACCAATCAGAATGGCTTATTTTGAATGACAATTGCATCAACCAATCAGATGGTCTTAATTCTAAACTAAATTGCATAAGGGCTTTATTTGCTCTCCATAACTTACTGAGGTCCTTCCTAACCCTAGTTTAATTGAAAACCTACAAAACCAGCCACAGATAGTTGATAACAAGAGCATTCTTGACCAATTGTCTTGCTGGTTGAAGACTAATGCATGATAGTCCCAGCAAAAGTTGTAAAATAGAGAACTGTTGACTGACAGTACATAAACCAATCAGAATGGTGTATTTTGAATGACAATTGCATCAACCAATCAGATGGTCTCAATTCTAAACTAATTTGCATAAGGGCTTTATTTGCTCTCCATAACTTACTGAGGTCCTTCCTAACCCTAGTTTAATTGAAAACCTATAAAACCAGCCACAGATAGTTGATAACAAGAGCATTCTTGACCAATTGTCTTGCTGGTTGAAGGCTATTGCGTGATGGTGCCAGCAAAAGTTGTAAAATAGAAAACTGTTGACTACATTCTTGACCAATTGTCTTGCTGGTTGAAGACTATTGCATGATGTTCCCAGCAAAAGTTGTAAAATAGAAAACTGTTGACTGACAGTACATAAACCAATCAGAATGGCTTATTTTGAATGACAGTTGCATCAACCAATCATATGATCTCAATTCTGAACCAATTTGCATAAGGGCTTTATTTGCTCTTCATAACTTACTGAGGTCCTTCCTCACCCTAGTCTAATTGAACACCTGCAGAACCAGCCACAGATAGTTGATAACAAGAGCATTCTTGATCAATTGTCTTGCTGGTTGAAGACTAATGCATGATAGTCCAAGCAAAAGTTGTAAAATAGAAAACTGTTGACTGACAGTATATAAACCAATCAGAATGGCTTATTTTGAATGACAGTTGCATCAACCAATCAGATGATCTCAATTCTGAACTAATTTGCATAAGGGCTTTATTTGCTCTCCATAACTTACTGAGGTCCTTCCTAACCCTAGTTTAATTGAAAACCTACAAAACCAGCCACAGATAGTTGATAACAAGAGCATTCTTGACCAATTGTCTTGCTGGTTGAAGACTAATGCTTGATAGTCCCAGCAAAAGTTGTAAAATAGAGAACTGTTGACTGACAGTACATAAACCAATCAGAATGGCTTATTTTGAATGACAGTTGCATCAACCAATCAGATGGTCTCAATTCTGAACTAATTTGCATAAGGGCTTTATTTGCTCTTTATAACTTACTGAGGTCCTTCCTCACCCTATTCTAATTGAACAACTGCAGAACCAGCCACAGATAGTTGATAACAAGAACATTATTGACCAATTGTCTTGCTGGTTGAAGGCTATTGCGTGATGGTGCCAGCAAAAGTTGTAAAATAGAAAACTGTTGACTACATTCTTGACCAATTGTCTTGCTGGTTGAAGACTAATGCATGATAGTCCCAGCAAAAGTTGTAAAATAGAGAACTGTTGACTGACAGTACATAAACCAATCAGAATGGTGTATTTTGAATGACAATTTCATCAACCGATCAGATGGTCTCAATTCTAAACTAATTTGCATAAGGGCTTTATTTGCTCTCCATAACTTACTGAGGTCCTTCCTAACCCTAGTTTAATTGAAAACCTATAAAACCAGCCACAGATAGTTGATAACAAGAGCATTCTTGACCAATTGTCTTGCTGGTTGAAGACTAATGCATGATAGTCCCAGCAAAAGTTGTAAAATAGAGAACTGTTGACTGACAGTACATAAACCAATCAGAATGGCTTATTTTGAATGACAGTTGCATCAACCAATCAGATGGTCTCAATTCTGAACTAATTTGCATAAGGGCTTTATTTGCTCTTTATAACTTACTGAGGTACTTCCTCACCCTATTCTAATTGATCAACTGCAGAACCAGCCACAGATAGTTGATAACAAGAACATTATTGACCAATTGTCTTGCTGGTTGAAGACTATTGCATGATGGTCCCAGCAAACGTTGTAAAATAGGAAACTGTTGACTGATGGTACATAAACTAATCAGAATGGCTTATTTTGAATGACAGTTGCATCAACCAATCAGATGGTCTCAATTCTGAACTAATTTGCATAATGGCTTTATTTGCTCTTCATAACTTACTGAGTCCTTCCTCACCCTAGTCTAATTGAACACCTGCAGAACCAGCCACAGATAGTTGATAACAAGAACATTCTTGACCAATTGTCTTGCTGGTTGAAGGCTATTGCGTGATGGTGCCAGCAAAAGTTGTAAAATAGAAAACTGTTGACTGACAGTATATAAACCAATCAGAATGGCTTATTTTGAATGACAGTTGCATCAACCAATCAGATGATCTCAATTCTGAACTAATTAGCATAAGGGCTTTATTTGCTCTCCATAATTTACTGAGGTCCTTCCTAACCCTAGTTTAATTGAAAACCTACAAAACCGGCCACAGATAGTTGATAACAAGAGTATTCTTGACCAATTGTCTTGCTGGTTGAAGGCTATTGCGTGATGGTGCCAGCAAAAGTTGTAAAATAGAAAACTGTTGACTACATTCTTGACCAATTGTCTTGCTGGTTGAAGACTATTGCATGATGTTCCCAGCAAAAGTTGTAAAATAGAAAACTGTTGACTGACAGTACATAAACCAATCAGAATGGCTTATTTTGAATGACAGTTGCATCAACCAATCATATGATCTCAATTCTGAACCAATTTGCATAAGGGCTTTATTTGCTCTTCATAACTTACTGAGGTCCTTCCTCACCCTAGTCTAATTGAACACCTGCAGAACCAGCCACAGATAGTTGATAACAAGAGCATTCTTGATCAATTGTCTTGCTGGTTGAAGACTAATGCATGATAGTCCCAGCAAAAGTTGTAAAATAGAAAACTGTTGACTGACAGTATATAAACCAATCAGAATGGCTTATTTTGAATGACAGTTGCATCAACCAATTGGATGATCTCAATTCTGAACTAATTTGCATAAGGGCTTTATTTGCTCTCCATAACTTACTGAGGTCCTTCCTAACCCTAGTTTAATTGAAAACCTACAAAACCAGCCACAGATAGTTGATAACAAGAGCATTCTTGACCAATTGTCTTGCTGGTTGAAGACTAATGCTTGATAGTCCCAGCAAAAGTTGTAAAATAGAGAACTGTTGACTGACAGTACATAAACCAATCAGAATGGCTTATTTTGAATGACAGTTGCATCAACCAATCAGATGGTCTCAATTCTGAACTAATTTGCATAAGGGCTTTATTTGCTCTTTATAACTTACTGAGGTCCTTCCTCACCCTATTCTAATTGAACAACTGCAGAACCAGCCACAGATAGTTGATAACAAGAACATTATTGACCAATTGTCTTGCTGGTTGAAGGCTATTGCGTGATGGTGCCAGCAAAAGTTGTAAAATAGAAAACTGTTGACTACATTCTTGACCAATTGTCTTGCTGGTTGAAGACTAATGCATGATAGTCCCAGCAAAAGTTGTAAAATAGGAAACTGTTGACTGATGGTACATAAACCAATCAGAATGGCTTATTTTGAATGACAGTTGCATCAACCAATCAGATGGTCTCAATTCTGAACTAATTTGCATAATGGCTTTATTTGCTCTTCATAACTTACTGAGGTCCTTCCTCACCCTAGTCTAATTGAACACCTGCAGAACCAGCCACAGATAGTTGATAACAAGAACATTCTTGACCAATTGTCTTGCTGGTTGAAGGCTATTGCGTGATGGTGCCAGCAAAAGTTGTAAAATAGAAAACTGTTGACTACATTCTTGACCAATTGTCTTGCTGGTTGAAGACTAATGCATGATAGTCCCAGCAAAAGTTGTAAAATAGAAAACTGTTGACTGACAGTATATAAACCAATCAGAATGGCTTATTTTGAATGACAGTTGCATCAACCAATCAGATGATCTCAATTCTGAACTAATTAGCATAAGGGCTTTATTTGCTCTCCATAATTTACTGAGGTCCTTCCTAACCCTAGTTTAATTGAAAACCTACAAAACCAGCCACAGATAGTTGATAACAAGAGCATTCTTGACCAAATGTCTTGCTGGTTGAAGACTAATGCATGATAGTCCCAGCAAAAGTTGTAAAATAGAGAACTGTTGACTGACAGTACATAAACCAATCAGAATGGCTTATTTTGAATGACAATTGCATCAACCAATCAGATGGTCTTAATTCTAAACTAATTTGCATAAGGGCTTTATTTGCTCTCCATAACTTACTGAGGTCCTTCCTAACCCTAGTTTAATTGAAAACCTACAAAACCAGCCACAGATAGTTGATAACAAGAGCATTCTTGACCAATTGTCTTGCTGGTTGAAGACTAATGCATGATAGTCCCAGCAAAAGTTGTAAAATAGAGAACTGTTGACTGACAGTACATAAACCAATCAGAATGGTGTATTTTGAATGACAATTGCATCAACCAATCAGATGGTCTCAATTCTAAACTAATTTGCATAAGGGCTTTATTTGCTCTCCATAACTTACTGAGGTCCTTCCTAACCCTAGTTTAATTGAAAACCTATAAAACCAGCCACAGATAGTTGATAACAAGAGCATTCTTGACCAATTGTCTTGCTGGTTGAAGGCTATTGCATGATGGTGCCAGCAACAGTTGTAAAATAGAAAACTGTTGACTACATTCTTGACCAATTGTATTGCTGGTTGAAGACTATTGCATGATGGTCCCAGCAAAAGTTATAAAATAGAAAACTGTTGACTGACAGCACATAAACCAATCAGAATGGCTTATTTTGAATGACAATTGCATCAACCAATCAGATAGTCTCAATTCAAAACTAATTTGCATAAGGGCTTTATTTGCTCTCCATAACTTACTGAGGTCTTTCCTAACCCTAGTTTAATTGAAAACCTACAAAACCAGCCACAGATAGTTGATAACAAGAGCATTCTTGACCAATTGTCTTGCTGGTTGAAGACTAATGCATGATAGTCCCAGCAAAAGTTGTAAAATAGAAAACTGTTGATTGACAGTACATAAACCAATCAGAATGGCTTATTTTGAATGACAGTTGCATCAACCAATAATATGATTTCAATTCTGAACTAATTTGCATAAGGGCTTTATTTGCTCTTCATAACTTACTGAGGTCCTTCCTCACCCTAGTTTAATTGAAAACCTACCAAACCAGCCACAGATAGTTGATAACAAGAGCATTCTTGACCAATTGTCTTGCTGGTTGAAGACTAATGCATGATAGTCCCAGCAAAAGTTGTAAAATAGAAAACTGTTGACTGACAGTATATAAACCAATCAGAATGGCTTATTTTGAATGACAGTTGCATCAATCAATCAGATGATCTCAATTCTGAACTAATTTGCATAAGGGCTTTATTTGCTCTCCATAACTTACTGAGGTCCTTCCTAACCCTAGTTTAATTGAAAACCTACAAAACCAGCCACAGATAGTTGATAACAAGAGCATTCTTGACCAATTGTCTTGCTGGTTGAAGACTAATGCATGATAGTCCCAGCAAAAGTTGTAAAATAGAGAGCTGTTGACTGACAGTACATAAACCAATCGGAATGGTGTATTTTGAATGACAATTGCATCAACCAATCAGATGGTCTTAATTCTAAACTAATTTGCATAAGGGCTTTATTTGCTCTCCATAACTTACTGAGGTCCTTCCTAACCCTAGTTTAATTGAAAACCTACAAAACCAGCCACAGATAGTTGATAACAAAAGCATTCTTGACCAATTGTCTTGCTGGTTGAAGACTAATGCATGATAATCCCAGCAAAAGTTGTAAAATAGAGAACTGTTGACTGACAGTACATAAACCAATCAGAATGGTGTATTTTGATTGACAATTGCATCAACCAATCAGATGGTCTCAATTCTAAACTAATTTGCATAGGGGCATTATTTGCTCTCCATAACTTACTGAGGTCCTTCCTAACCCTAGTTTAATTGAAAACCTATAAAACCAGCCACAGATAGTTGATAACAAGAGCATTCTTGACCAATTGTCTTGCTGGTAGAAGGCTATTGCGTGATGGTGCCAGCAAAGTTGTAAAATAGAAAACTGTTGACTACATTCTTGACCAATTGTCTTGCTAGTTGAAGACTATTGCATGATGGTCCCAGCAAAAGTTATAAAATAGAAAACTGTTGACTGACAGCACATAAACCAATCAGAATGGCTTATTTTGAATGACAATTGCATCAACCAATCAGATGGTCTCAATTCTAAACTAATTTGCATAAGGGCTTTATTTGCTATCCATAACTTACTGAGGTCTTTCCTAACCCTAGTTTAATTGAAAACCTACAAAACCAGCCACAGATAGTTGATAACAAGAGTATTCTTGACCAAATGTCTTGCTGGTTGAAGACTAATGCATGATAGTCCCAGCAAAAGTTGTAAAATAGAGAACTGTTGACTGACAGTACATAAACCAATCAGAATGGCTTATTTTGAATGACAATTGCATCAACCAATCAGATGGTCTTAATTCTAAACTAATTTGCATAAGGGCTTTATTTGCTCTCCATAACTTACTGAGGTCCTTCCTAACCCTAGTTTAATTGAAAACCTACAAAACCAGCCACATATAGTTGATAACAAGAGCATTCTTGACCAATTGTCTTGCGGGTTGAAGACTAATGCATGATAGTCCCAGCAAAAGTTGTAAAATAGAGAACTGTTGACTGACAGTACATAAACCAATCAGAAAGGTGTATTTTGAATGACAATTGCATCAACCAACCAGATGGTCTCAATTCTAAACTAATTTGCATAAGGGCTTTATTTGCTCTCCATAACTTACTGAGGTCCTTCCTAACCCTAGTTTAATTGAAAACTTATAAAACCAGCCACAGATAGTTCATAACAAGAGCATTCTTGACCAATTGTCTTGCTGGTTGAAGACTAATGCATGATAGTCCCAGCAAAAGTTGTAAAATAGAGAACTGTTGACTGACAGTACATAATCCAATCAGAATGGTGTATTTTGAATGACAATTGCATCAACCAATCAGATGGTCTCAATTCTAAACTAATTTGCATAGGGGCTTTATTTGCTCTCCATAACTTACTGAGGTCCTTCCTAACCCTAGTTTAATTGAAAACCTATAAAACCAGCCACAGATAGTTGATAACAAGAGCATTCTTGACCAATTGTCTTGCTGGTTGAAGGCTATTGCGTGATGGTGCCAGCAAAAGTTGTAAAATAGAAAACTGTTGACTACATTCTTGACCAATTGTCTTGCTGGTTGAAGACTATTGCATGATGGTCCCAGCAAAAGTTATAAAATAGAAAACTGTTGACTGACAGCACATAAACCAATCAGAATGGCTTATTTTGAATGACAATTGCATCAACCAATCAGATGGTCTCAATTCTAAACTAATTTGCATAAGGGCTTTATTTGCTCTCCATAACTTACTGAGGTCTTTCCTAACCCTAGTTTAATTGAAAACCTACAAAACCAGCCACAGATAGTTGATAACAAGAGCATACTTGACCAATTGTCTTGCTGGTTGAAGACTAATGCATGATAGTCCCAGCAAAAGTTGTAAAATAGAAAACTGTTGACTGACAGTATATAAACCAATCAGAATGGCTTATTTTGAATGACAGTTGCATCAACCAATCATATGATCTCAATTCTGAACTAATTTGTATAAGGGCTTTATTTGCTCTCCATAACTTACTGAGGTCCTTCCTAACCCTAGTTTAATTGAAAACCTACAAAACCAGCCACAGATAGTTGATAACAAGAGCATTCTTGACCAATTGTCTTGCTGGTTGAAGACTAATGCTTGATAGTCCCAGCAAAAGTTGTAAAATAGAGAACTGTTGACTGACAGTACATAAACCAATCAGAATGGCTTATTTTGAATGACAGTTGCATCAACCAATCAGATGGTCTCAATTCTGAACTAATTTGCATAAGGGCTTTATTTGCTCTTTATAACTTACTGAGGTCCTTCCTCACCCTATTCTAATTGAACACCTGCAGAACCAGCCACAGATAGTTGATAACAAGAACATTATTGACCAATTGTCTTGCTGGTTAAAGACTATTGCATGATGGTCCCAGCAAACGTTGTAAAATAGAAAACTGTTGACTGACAGTATATAAACCAATCAGAATGGCTTATTTTGAATGACAGTTGCATCAACCAATCATATGATCTCAATTCTGAACCAATTTGCATAAGGGCTTTATTTGCTCTTCATAACTTACTGAGGTCCTACCTCACCCTAGTCTAATTGAACACCTGCAGAACCAGCCACAGATAGTTGATAACAAGAGCATTCTTGACCAATTGTCTTGCTGGTTGAAGACTAATGCATGATAGTCCCAGCAAAAGTTGTAAAATAGAAAACTGTTGACTGACAGAACATAAACCAATCAGAATGGCTTATTTTGAATGACAGTTGCATCAACCAATCATATGATCTCAATTCTGAACCAATTTGCATAAGGGCTTTATTTGCTCTTCATAACTTACTGAGGTCCTTCCTCACCCTAGTCTAATTGAACACCTGCAGAACCAGCCACAGATAGTTGATAACAAGAGCATTCTTGACCAATTGTCTTGCTGGTTGAAGACTAATGCATGATAGTCCCAGCAAAAGTTGTAAAATAGAAAACTGTTGACTGACAGTATATAAACCAATCAGAATGGCTTATTTTGAATGACAGTTGCATCAACCAATCAGATGGTCTCAATTCTGAACTAATTTGCATAAGGGCTTTATTTGCTCTTTATAACTTACTGAGGTCCTTCCTCACCCTATTCTAATTGAACACCTGCAGAACCAGCCACAGATAGTTGATAACAAGAACATTATTGACCAATTGTCTTGCTGGTTGAAGACTATTGCATGATGGTCCCAGCAAACATTGTAAAATAGAAAACTGTTGACTGACAGTATATAAACCAATCAGAATGGCTTATTTTGAATGACAGTTGCATCAACCAATCCTATGATCTCAATTCTGAACCAATTTGCATAAGGGCTTTATTTGCTCTTCATAACTTACTGAGGTCCTACCTCACCCTAGTCTAATTGAACACCTGCAGAACCAGCCACAGATAGTTGATAACAAGAGCATTCTTGACCAATTGTCTTGCTGGTTGAAGACTAATGCATGATAGTCCCAGCAAAATTTGTAAAATAGAAAACTGTTGACTGACAGTACATAAACCAATCAGAATGGCTTATTTTGAATGACAGTTGCATCAACCAATCATATGATCTCAATTCTGAACCAATTTGCATAAGGGCTTTATTTGCTCTTCATAACTTACTGAGGTCCTTCCTCACCCTAGTCTAATTGAACACCTGCAGAACCAGCCACAGATAGTTGATAACAAGAGCATTCTTGACCAATTGTCTTGCTGGTTGAAGACTAATGCATGATAGTCCCAGCAAAAGTTGTAAAATAGAAAACTGTTGACTGACAGTATATAAACCAATCAGAATGGCTTATTTTGAATGACAGTTGCATCAACCAATCAGATGATCTCAATTCTGAACTAATTTGCATAAGGGCTTTGTTTGCTCTCCATAACTTACTGAGGTCCTTCCTAACCCTAGTTTAATTGAAAACCTACAAAACCAGCCACAGATAGTTGATAACAAGAGCATTCTTGACCAATTGTCTTGCTGGTTGAAGACTAATGCATGATAGTCCCAGCAAAAGTTGTAAAATAGAGAACTGTTGACTGACAGTACATAAACCAATCAGAATGGTGTATTTTGAATGACAATTGCATCAACCAATCAGATGGTCTTAATTCTAAACTAATTTGCATAAGGGCTTTATTTGCTCTCCATAACTTACTGAGGTCCTTCCTAACCCTAGTTTAATTGAAAACCTACAAAACCAGCCACAGATAGTTGATAACAAGAGCATTCTTGACCAATTGTCTTGCTGGTTGAAGGCTATTGCGTGATGGTGCCAGCAAAAGTTGTAAAATAGAAAACTGTTGACTACATTCTTGACCAATTGTCTTGCTGGTTGAAGACTATTGCATGATGGTCCCAGCAAAAGTTATAAAACAGAAAACTGTTGACTGACAGCACATAAACCAATCAGAATGGCTTATTTTGAATGACAATTGCATCAACCAATCAGATGGTTTCAATTCTAAACTAATTTGCATAAGGGCTTTATTTGCTCTCCATAACTTACTGAGGTCTTTCCTAACCCTAGTTTAATTGAAAACCAACAAAACCAGCCACAGATAGTTGATAACAAGAGCATTCTTGACCAATTGTCTTGCTGGTTGAAGACTAATGCATGATAGTCCCAGCAAAAGTTGTAAAATAGAAAACTGTTGACTGACAGTACATAAACCAATCAGAATGGCTTATTTTGAATGACAGTTGCATCAACCAATCATATGATCTCAATTCTGAACCAATTTGCATAAGGGCTTTATTTGCTCTTCATAACTTACTGAGGTCCTTCCTAACCCTAGTTTAATTGAAAACCTACAAAACCAGCCACAGATAGTTGATAACAAGAGCTTTCTTGACCAATTGTCTTGCTGGTTGAAGACTAATGCATGATAGTCCCAGCAAAAGTTGTAAAATAGAGAACTGTTGACTGACAGTACATAAAACAATCAGAATGGCTTATTTTGAATGACAATTGCATCAACCAATCAGATGGTCTTAATTCTAAACTAATTTGCATAATGGCTTTATTTGCTCTCCATAACTTACTGAGGTCCTTCCTAACCCTAGTTTAATTGAAAACCTACAAAACCAGCCACAGATAGTTGATAACAAGAGCATTCTTGACCAATTGTCTTGCTGGTTGAAGACTAATGCATGATAGTCCCAGCAAAAGTTGTAAAATAGAGAACTGTTGACTGACAGTACATAAACCAATCAGAATGGTGTATTTTGAATGACAATTGCATCAACCAATCAGATGGTCTCAATTCTAAACTAATTTGCATAAGGGATTTAATTGCTCTCCATAACTTACTGAGGTCCTTCCTAACCCTAGTTTAATTGAAAACCTATAAAACCAGCCACAGATAGTTGATAACAAGAGCATTCTTGACCAATTGCCTTGCTGGTTGAAGGCTATTGCGTGATGGTGCCAGCAAAAGTTGTAAAATAGAAAACTGTTGACTACATTCTTGACCAATTGTCTTGCTGGTTGAAGATTATTGCATGATGGTCCCAGCAAAAGTTATAAAATAGAAAACTGTTGACTGACAGCACATAAACCAATCAGAATGGCTTATTTTGAATGACAATTGCATCAACCAATCAGATGGTTTCAATTCTAAACTAATTTGCATAAGGGCTTTATTTGCTCTCCATAACTTACTGAGGTCTTTCCTAACCCTAGTTTAATTGAAAACCTACAAAACCAGCCACAGATAGTTGATAACAAGAGCATTCTTGACCAATTGTCTTGCTGGTTGAAGACTAATGCATGATAATCCCAGCAAAAGTTGTAAAATAGAAAACTGTTGACTGACAGTACATAAACCAATCAGAATGGCTTATTTTGAATGACAGTTGCATCAACCAATCATATGATCTCAATTCTGAACTAATTTGCATAAGGGCTTTATTTGCTCTTCATAACTTACTGAGGTCCTTCCTCACCCTAGTCTAATAGAACACCTGCAGAACCAGCCACAGATAGTTGATAACAAGAGCATTCTTGACCAATTGTCTTGCTGGTTGAAGACTAATGCATGATAGTCCAAGCAAAAGTTGTAAAATAGAAAACTGTTGACTGACAGTATATAAACCAATCAGAATGGCTTATTTTGAATGACAGTTGCATCAACCAATCAGATGATCTCAATTCTGAACTAATTTGCAAAAGGGCTATATTTGCTCTCCATAACTTACTGAGGTCCTTCCTAACCCTAGTTTAATTGAAAACCTACAAAACCAGCCACAGATAGTTGATAACAAGAGCATTCTTGACCAATTGTCTTGCTGGTTGAAGACTAATGCTTGATAGTCCCAGCAAAAGTTGTAAAATAGAGAACTGTTGACTGACAGTACATAAACCAATCAGAATGGCTTATTTTGAATGACAGTTGCATCAACCAATCAGATGGTCTCAATTCTGAACTAATTTGCATAAGGGCTTTATTTGCTCTTTATAACTTACTGAGGTCCTTCCTTACCCTATTCTAATTGAACAACTGCAGAACCAGCCACAGATAGTTGATAACAAGAACATTATTGACCAATTGTCTTGCTGGTTGAAGACTATTGCATGATGGTCCCAGCAAACGTTGTAAAATAGAAAACTGTTGACTGATGGTACATAAACCAATCAGAATGGCTTATTTTGAATGACAGTTGCATCAACCAATCCTATGATCTCAATTCTGAACCAATTTGCATAAGGGCTTTATTTGCTCTTCATAACTTACTGAGGTCCTACCTCACCCTAGTCTAATTGAACACCTGCAGAACCAGCCACAGATAGTTGATAACAAGAGCATTCTTGACCAATTGTCTTGCTGGTTGAAGACTAATGCATGATAGTCCCAGCAAAAGTTGTAAAATAGAAAACTGTTGACTGACAGTATATAAACCAATCAGAATGGCTTATTTTGAATGACAGTTGCATCAACCAATCAGATGGTCTCAATTCTGAACTAATTTGCATAAGGGCTTTATTTGCTCTTTATAACTTACTGAGGTCCTTCCTCACCCTATTCTAATTGAACACCTGCAGAACCAGCCACAGATAGTTGATAACAAGAACATTATTGACCAATTGTCTTGCTGGTTGAAGACTATTGCATGATGGTCCCAGCAAACATTGTAAAATAGAAAACTGTTGAGTGACAGTATATAAACCAATCAGAATGGCTTATTTTGAATGACAGTTGCATCAACCAATCCTATGATCTCAATTCTGAACCAATTTGCATAAGGGCTTTATTTGCTCTTCATAACTTACTGAGGTCCTACCTCACCCTAGTCTAATTGAACACCTGCAGAACCAGCCACAGATAGTTGATAACAAGAGCATTCTTGACCAATTGTCTTGCTGGTTGAAGACTAATGCATGATAGTCCCAGCAAAATTTGTAAAATAGAAAACTGTTGACTGACAGTACATAAACCAATCAGAATGGCTTATTTTGAATGACAGTTGCATCAACCAATCATATGATCTCCATTCTGAACCAATTTGCATAAGGGCTTTATTTGCTCTTCATAACTTACTGAGGTCCTTCCTCACCCTAGTCTAATTGAACACCTGCAGAACCAGCCACAGATAGTTGATAACAAGAGCATTCTTGACCAATTGTCTTGCTGGTTGAAGACTAATGCATGATAGTCCCAGCAAAAGTTGTAAAATAGAAAACTGTTGACTGACAGTATATAAACCAATCAGAATGGCTTATTTTGAATGACAGTTGCATCAACCAATCAGATGATCTCAATTCTGAACTAATTTGCATAAGGGCTTTGTTTGCTCTCCATAACTTACTGAGGTCCTTCCTAACCCTAGTTTAATTGAAAACCTACAAAACCAGCCACAGATAGTTGATAACAAGAGCATTCTTGACCAATTGTCTTGCTGGTTGAAGACTAATGCATGATAGTCCCAGCAAAAGTTGTAAAATAGAGAACTGTTGACTGACAGTACATAAACCAATCAGAATGGTGTATTTTGAATGACAATTGCATCAACCAATCAGATGGTCTTAATTCTAAACTAATTTGCATAAGGGCTTTATTTGCTCTCCATAACTTACTGAGGTCCTTCCTAACCCTAGTTTAATTGAAAACCTACAAAATCAGCCACAGGTAGTTGATAACAAGAGCATTCTTGACCAATTGTCTTGCTGGTTGAAGGCTATTGCGTGATGGTGCCAGCAAAAGTTGTAAAATAGAAAACTGTTGACTACATTCTTGACCAATTGTCTTGCTGGTTGAAGACTATTGCATGATGGTCCCAGCAAAAGTTATAAAACAGAAAACTGTTGACTGACAGTACATAAACCAATCAGAATGGCTTATTTTGAATGACAGTTGCATCAACCAATCATATGATCTCAATTCTGAACCAATTTGCATAAGGGCTTTATTTGCTCTTCATAACTTACTGAGGTCCTTCCTAACCCTAGTTTAATTGAAAACCTACAAAACCAGCCACAGATAGTTGATAACAAGAGCTTTCTTGACCAATTGTCTTGCTGGTTGAAGACTAATGCATGATAGTCCCAGCAAAAGTTGTAAAATAGAGAACTGTTGACTGACAGTACATAAAACAATCAGAATGGCTTATTTTGAATGACAATTGCATCAACCAATCAGATGGTCTTAATTCTAAACTAATTTGCATAAGGGCTTTATTTGCTCTCCATAACTTACTGAGGTCTTTCCTAACCCTAGTTTAATTGAAAACCAACAAAACCAGCCACAGATAGTTGATAACAAGAGCATTCTTGACCAATTGTCTTGCTGGTTGAAGACTAATGCATGATAGTCCCAGCAAAAGTTGTAAAATAGAGAACTGTTGACTGACAGTACATAAACCAATCAGAATGGTGTATTTTGAATGACAATTGCATCAACCAATCAGATGGTCTCAATTCTAAACTAATTTGCATAAGGGATTTAATTGCTCTCCATAACTTACTGAGGTCCTTCCTAACCCTAGTTTAATTGAAAACCTGTAAAACCAGCCACAGATAGTTGATAACAAGAGCATTCTTGACCAATTGCCTTGCTGGTTGAAGGCTATTGCGTGATGGTGCCAGCAAAAGTTGTAAAATAGAAAACTGTTGACTACATTCTTGACCAATTGTCTTGCTGGTTGAAGATTATTGCATGATGGTCCCAGCAAAAGTTATAAAATAGAAAACTGTTGACTGACAGCACATAAACCAATCAGAATGGCTTATTTTGAATGACAATTGCATCAACCAATCAGATGGTTTCAATTCTAAACTAATTTGCATAAGGGCTTTATTTGCTCTCCATAACTTACTGAGGTCTTTCCTAACCCTAGTTTAATTGAAAACCTACAAAACCAGCCACAGATAGTTGATAACAAGAGCATTCTTGACCAATTGTCTTGCTGGTTGAAGACTAATGCATGATAGTCCCAGCAAAAGTTGTAAAATAGAAAACTGTTGACTGACAGTACATAAACCAATCAGAATGGCTTATTTTGAATGACAGTTGCATCAACCAATCATATGATCTCAATTCTGAACTAATTTGCATAAGGGCTTTATTTGCTCTTCATAACTTACTGAGGTCCTTCCTCACCCTAGTCTAATAGAACACCTGCAGAACCAGCCACAGATAGTTGATAACAAGAGCATTCTTGACCAATTGTCTTGCTGGTTGAAGACTAATGCATGATAGTCCAAGCAAAAGTTGTAAAATAGAAAACTGTTGACTGACAGTATATAAACCAATCAGAATGGCTTATTTTGAATGACAGTTGCATCAACCAATCAGATGATCTCAATTCTGAACTAATTTGCATAAGGGCTATATTTGCTCTCCATAACTTACTGAGGTCCTTCCTAACCCTAGTTTAATTGAAAACCTACAAAACCAGCCACAGATAGTTGATAACAAGAGCATTCTTGACCAATTGTCTTGCTGGTTGAAGACTAATGCTTGATAGTCCCAGCAAAAGTTGTAAAATAGAGAACTGTTGACTGACAGTACATAAACCAATCAGAATGGCTTATTTTGAATGACAGTTGCATCAACCAATCAGATGGTCTCAATTCTGAACTAATTTGCATAAGGGCTTTATTTGCTCTTTATAACTTACTGAGGTCCTTCCTTACCCTATTCTAATTGAACAACTGCAGAACCAGCCACAGATAGTTGATAACAAGAACATTATTGACCAATTGTCTTGCTGGTTGAAGACTATTGCATGATGGTCCCAGCAAACGTTGTAAAATAGAAAACTGTTGACTGATGGTACATAAACCAATCAGAATGGCTTATTTTGAATGACAGTTGCATCAACCAATCATATGATCTCAATTCTGAACCAATTTGCATAAGGGATTTATTTGCTCTTCATAACTTACTGAGGTCCTTCCTCACCCTAGTCTAATTGAACACCTGCAGAACCAGCCACAGATAGTTGATAACAAGAGCATTCTTGACCAATTGTCTTGCTGGTTGAAGACTAATGCATGATAGTCCCAGCAAAAGTTGTAAAATAGAAAACTGTTGACTGACAGTATATAAACCAATCAGAATGGCTTATTTTGAATGACAGTTGCATCAACCAATCAGATGGTCTCAATTCTGAACTAATTTGCATAAGGGCTTTATTTGCTCTTTATAACTTACTGAGGTCCTTCCTCACCCTATTCTAATTGAACACCTGCAGAACCAGCCACAGATAGTTGATAACAAGAACATTATTGACCAATTGTCTTGCTGGTTGAAGACTAATGCATGATAGTCCCAGCAAAAGTTGTAAAATAGAAAACTGTTGACTGACAGTACATAAACCAATCAGAATGGCTTATTTTGAATGACAGTTGCATCAACCAATCATATGATCTCAATTCTGAACCAATTTGCATAAGGGCTTTATTTGCTCTTCATAACTTACTGAGGTCCTTCCTCACCCTAGTCTAATTGAACACCTGCAAAACCAGCCACAGATAGTTGATAACAAGAGCATTCTTGACCAATTGTCTTGCTGGTTGAAGACTAATGCATGATAGTCCCAGCAAAAGTTGTAAAATAGAGAACTGTTGACTGACAGTACATAAACCAATCAGAATGGTGTATTTTGAATGACAATTGCATCAACCAATCAGATGGTCTTAATTCTAAACTAATTTGCATAAGGGCTTTATTTGCTCTCCATAACTTACTGAGGTCCTTCCTAACACTAGTTTAATTGAAAACCTACAAAACCAGCCACAGGTAGTTGATAACAAGAGCATTCTTGACCAATTGTCTTGCTGGTTGAAGGCTATTGCGTGATGGTGCCAGCAAAAGTTGTAAAATAGAAAACTGTTGACTACATTCTTGACCAATTGTCTTGCTGGTTGAAGACTATTGCATGATGGTCCCAGCAAAAGTTATAAAACAGAAAACTGTTGACTGACAGTACATAAACCAATCAGAATGGCTTATTTTGAATGACAGTTGCATCAACCAATCATATGATCTCAATTCTGAACCAATTTGCATAAGGGCTTTATTTGCTCTTCATAACTTACTGAGGTCCTTCCTAACCCTAGTTTAATTGAAAACCTACAAAACCAGCCACAGATAGTTGATAACAAGAGCTTTCTTGACCAATTGTCTTGCTGGTTGAAGACTAATGCATGATAGTCCCAGCAAAAGTTGTAAAATAGAGAACTGTTGACTGACAGTACATAAAACAATCAGAATGGCTTATTTTGAATGACAATTGCATCAACCAATCAGATGGTCTTAATTCTAAACTAATTTGCATAAGGGCTTTATTTGCTCTCCATAACTTACTGAGGTCCTTCCTAACCCTAGTTTAATTGAAAACCTACAAAACCAGCCACAGATAGTTGATAACAAGAGCATTCTTGACCAATTGTCTTGCTGGTTGAAGACTAATGCATGATAGTCCCAGCAAAAGTTGTAAAATAGAGAACTGTTGACTGACAGTACATAAACCAATCAGAATGGTGTATTTTGAATGACAGTTGCATCAACCAATCATATGATCTCAATTCTGAACCAATTTGCATAAGGGCTTTATTTGCTCTTCATAACTTACTGAGGTCCTTCCTAACCCTAGTTTAATTGAAAACCTACAAAACCAGCCACAGATAGTTGATAACAAGAGCTTTCTTGACCAATTGTCTTGCTGGTTGAAGACTAATGCATGATAGTCCCAGCAAAAGTTGTAAAATAGAGAACTGTTGACTGACAGTACATAAAACAATCAGAATGGCTTATTTTGAATGACAATTGCATCAACCAATCAGATGGTCTTAATTCTAAACTAATTTGCATAAGGGCTTTATTTGCTCTCCATAACTTACTGAGGTCCTTCCTAACCCTAGTTTAATTGAAAACCTACAAAACCAGCCACAGATAGTTGATAACAAGAGCATTCTTGACCAATTGTCTTGCTGGTTGAAGACTAATGCATGATAGTCCCAGCAAAAGTTGTAAAATAGAGAACTGTTGACTGACAGTACATAAACCAATCAGAATGGTGTATTTTGAATGACAATTGCATCAACCAATCAGATGGTCTCAATTCTAAACTAATTTGCATAAGGGATTTAATTGCTCTCCATAACTTACTGAGGTCCTTCCTAACCCTAGTTTAATTGAAAACCTGTAAAACCAGCCATAGATAGTTGATAACAAGAGCATTCTTGACCAATTGCCTTGCTGGTTGAAGGCTATTGCGTGATGGTGCCAGCAAAAGTTGTAAAATAGAAAACTGTTGACTACATTCTTGACCAATTGTCTTGCTGGTTGAAGATTATTGCATGATGGTCCCAGCAAAAGTTATAAAATAGAAAACTGTTGACTGACAGCACATAAACCAATCAGAATGGCTTATTTTGAATGACAATTGCATCAACCAATCAGATGGTTTCAATTCTAAACTAATTTGCATAAGGGCTTTATTTGCTCTCCATAACTTACTGAGGTCTTTCCTAACCCTAGTTTAATTGAAAACCTACAAAACCAGCCACAGATAGTTGATAACAAGAGCATTCTTGACCAATTGTCTTGCTGGTTGAAGACTAATGCATGATAGTCCCAGCAAAAGTTGTAAAATAGAAAACTGTTGACTGACAGTACATAAACCAATCAGAATGGCTTATTTTGAATGACAGTTGCATCAACCAATCATATGATCTCAATTCTGAACTAATTTGCATAAGGGCTTTATTTGCTCTTCATAACTTACTGAGGTCCTTCCTCACCCTAGTCTAATAGAACACCTGCAGAACCAGCCACAGATAGTTGATAACAAGAGCATTCTTGACCAATTGTCTTGCTGGTTGAAGACTAATGCATGATAGTCCAAGCAAAAGTTGTAAAATAGAAAACTGTTGACTGACAGTATATAAACCAATCAGAATGGCTTATTTTGAATGACAGTTGCATCAACCAATCAGATGATCTCAATTCTGAACTAATTTGCATAAGGGCTATATTTGCTCTCCATAACTTACTGAGGTCCTTCCTAACCCTAGTTTAATTGAAAACCTACAAAACCAGCCACATATAGTTGATAACAAGAGCATTCTTGACCAATTGTCTTGCTGGTTGAAGACTAATGCTTGATAGTCCCAGCAAAAGTTGTAAAATAGAGAACTGTTGACTGACAGTACATAAACCAATCAGAATGGCTTATTTTGAATGACAGTTGCATCAACCAATCAGATGGTCTCAATTCTGAACTAATTTGCATAAGGGCTTTATTTGCTCTTTATAACTTACTGAGGTCCTTCCTTACCCTATTCTAATTGAACAACTGCAGAACCAGCCACAGATAGTTGATAACAAGAACATTATTGACCAATTGTCTTGCTGGTTGAAGACTATTGCATGATGGTCCCAGCAAACGTTGTAAAATAGAAAACTGTTGACTGATGGTACATAAACCAATCAGAATGGCTTATTTTGAATGACAGTTGCATCAACCAATCATATGATCTCAATTCTGAACCAATTTGCATAAGGGATTTATTTGCTCTTCATAACTTACTGAGGTCCTTCCTCACCCTAGTCTAATTGAACACCTGCAGAACCAGCCACAGATAGTTGATAACAAGAGCATTCTTGACCAATTGTCTTGCTGGTTGAAGACTAATGCATGATAGTCCCAGCAAAAGTTGTAAAATAGAAAACTGTTGACTGACAGTATATAAACCAATCAGAATGGCTTATTTTGAATGACAGTTGCATCAACCAATCAGATGGTCTCAATTCTGAACTAATTTGCATAAGGGCTTTATTTGCTCTTTATAACTTACTGAGGTCCTTCCTCACCCTATTCTAATTGAACACCTGCAGAACCAGCCACAGATAGTTGATAACAAGAACATTATTGACCAATTGTCTTGCTGGTTGAAGACTAATGCATGATAGTCCCAGCAAAAGTTGTAAAATAGAAAACTGTTGACTGACAGTACATAAACCAATCAGAATGGCTTATTTTGAATGACAGTTGCATCAACCAATCATATGATCTCAATTCTGAACTAATTTGCATAAGGGCTTTATTTGCTCTTCATAACTTACTGAGGTCCTTCCTCACCCTAGTCTAATAGAACACCTGCAGAACCAGCCACAGATAGTTGATAACAAGAGCATTCTTGACCAATTGTCTTGCTGGTTGAAGACTAATGCATGATAGTCCAAGCAAAAGTTGTAAAATAGAAAAATGTTGACTGACAGTATATAAACCAATCAGAATGGCTTATTTTGAATGACAGTTGCATCAACCAATCAGATGATCTCAATTCTGAACTAATTTGCATAAGGGCTATATTTGCTCTCCATAACTTACTGAGGTCCTTCCTAACCCTAGTTTAATTGAAAACCTACAAAACCAGCCACAGATAGTTGATAACAAGAGCATTCTTGACCAATTGTCTTGCTGGTTGAAGACTAATGCTTGATAGTCCCAGCAAAAGTTGTAAAATAGAGAACTGTTGACTGACAGTACATAAACCAATCAGAATGGCTTATTTTGAATGACAGTTGCATCAACCAATCAGATGGTCTCAATTCTGAACTAATTTTCATAAGGGCTTTATTTGCTCTTTATAACTTACTGAGGTCCTTCCTTACCCTATTCTAATTGAACAACTGCAGAACCAGCCACAGATAGTTGATAACAAGAACATTATTGACCAATTGTCTTGCTGGTTGAAGACTATTGCATGATGGTCCCAGCAAACGTTGTAAAATAGAAAACTGTTGACTGATGGTACATAAACCAATCAGAATGGCTTATTTTGAATGACAGTTGCATCAACCAATCATATGATCTCAATTCTGAACCAATTTGCATAAGGGATTTATTTGCTCTTCATAACTTACTGAGGTCCTTCCTCACCCTAGTCTAATTGAACACCTGCAGAACCAGCCACAGATAGTTGATAACAAGAGCATTCTTGGCCAATTGTCTTGCTGGTTGAAGACTAATGCATGATAGTCCCAGCAAAAGTTGTAAAATAGAAAACTGTTGACTGACAGTATATAAACCAATCAGAATGGCTTATTTTGAATGACAGTTGCATCAACCAATCAGATGGTCTCAATTCTGAACTAATTTGCATAAGGGCTTTATTTGCTCTTTATAACTTACTGAGGTCCTTCCTCACCCTATTCTAATTGAACACCTGCAGAACCAGCCACAGATAGTTGATAACAAGAACATTATTGACCAATTGTCTTGCTGGTTGAAGACTAATGCATGATAGTCCCAGCAAAAGTTGTAAAATAGAAAACTGTTGACTGACAGTACATAAACCAATCAGAATGGCTTATTTTGAATGACAGTTGCATCAACCAATCATATGATCTCAA
Source organism: Crinia signifera (assembly GCF_055691185.1). Lineage (NCBI taxonomy): Eukaryota > Metazoa > Chordata > Amphibia > Anura > Myobatrachidae > Crinia > Crinia signifera. The sequence continues at coordinate 112,972,122 of NC_139219.1, read as the reverse complement.
TTCTGAACCAATTTGCATAAGGGCTTTATTTGCTCTTCATAACTTACTGAGGTCCTTCCTCACCCTAGTCTAATTGAACACCTGCAAAACCAGCCACAGATAGTTGATAACAAGAGCATTCTTGACCAATTGTCTTGCTGGTTGAAAACTAATGCATGATAGTCCCAGCAAAAGTTGTAAAATAGAGAACTGTTGACTGACAGTACATAAACCAATCAGAATGGTGTATTTTGAATGACAATTGCATCAACCAATCAGATGGTCTTAATTCTAAACTAATTTGCATAAGGGCTTTATTTGCTCTCCATAACTTACTGAGGTCCTTCCTAACCCTAGTTTAATTGAAAACCTACAAAACCAGCCACAGGTAGTTGATAACAAGAGCATTCTTGACCAATTGTCTTGCTGGTTGAAGGCTATTGCGTGATGGTGCCAGCAAAAGTTGTAAAATAGAAAACTGTTGACTACATTCTTGACCAATTGTCTTGCTGGTTGAAGACTATTGCATGATGGTCCCAGCAAAAGTTATAAAACAGAAAACTGTTGACTGACAGTACATAAACCAATCAGAATGGCTTATTTTGAATGACAGTTGCATCAACCAATCATATGATCTCAATTCTGAACCAATTTGCATAAGGGCTTTATTTGCTCTTCATAACTTACTGAGGTCCTTCCTAACCCTAGTTTAATTGAAAACCTACAAAACCAGCCACAGATAGTTGATAACAAGAGCTTTCTTGACCAATTGTCTTGCTGGTTGAAGACTAATGCATGATAGTCCCAGCAAAAGTTGTAAAATAGAGAACTGTTGACTGACAGTACATAAAACAATCAGAATGGCTTATTTTGAATGACAATTGCATCAACCAATCAGATGGTCTTAATTCTAAACTAATTTGCATAAGGGCTTTATTTGCTCTCCATAACTTACTGAGGTCCTTCCTAACCCTAGTTTAATTGAAAACCTACAAAACCAGCCACAGATAGTTGATAACAAGAGCATTCTTGACCAATTGTCTTGCTGGTTGAAGACTAATGCATGATAGTCCCAGCAAAAGTTGTAAAATAGAGAACTGTTGACTGACAGTACATAAACCAATCAGAATGGTGTATTTTGAATGACAATTGCATCAACCAATCAGATGGTCTCAATTCTAAACTAATTTGCATAAGGGATTTAATTGCTCTCCATAACTTACTGAGGTCCTTCCTAACCCTAGTTTAATTGAAAACCTGTAAAACCAGCCACAGATAGTTGATAACAAGAGCATTCTTGACCAATTGCCTTGCTGGTTGAAGGCTATTGCGTGATGGTGCCAGCAAAAGTTGTAAAATAGAAAACTGTTGACTACATTCTTGACCAATTGTCTTGCTGGTTGAAGATTATTGCATGATGGTCCCAGCAAAAGTTATAAAATAGAAAACTGTTGACTGACAGCACATAAACCAATCAGAATGGCTTATTTTGAATGACAATTGCATCAACCAATCAGATGGTTTCAATTCTAAACTAATTTGCATAAGGGCTTTATTTGCTCTCCATAACTTACTGAGGTCTTTCCTAACCCTAGTTTAATTGAAAACCTACAAAACCAGCCACAGATAGTTGATAACAAGAGCATTCTTGACCAATTGTCTTGCTGGTTGAAGACTAATGCATGATAGTCCCAGCAAAAGTTGTAAAATAGAAAACTGTTGACTGACAGTACATAAACCAATCAGAATGGCTTATTTTGAATGACAGTTGCATCAACCAATCATATGATCTCAATTCTGAACTAATTTGCATAAGGGCTTTATTTGCTCTTCATAACTTACTGAGGTCCTTCCTCACCCTAGTCTAATAGAACACCTGCAGAACCAGCCACAGATAGTTGATAACAAGAGCATTCTTGACCAATTGTCTTGCTGGTTGAAGACTAATGCATGATAGTCCAAGCAAAAGTTGTAAAATAGAAAACTGTTGACTGACAGTATATAAACCAATCAGAATGGCTTATTTTGAATGACAGTTGCATCAACCAATCAGATGATCTCAATTCTGAACTAATTTGCATAAGGGCTATATTTGCTCTCCATAACTTACTGAGGTCCTTCCTAACCCTAGTTTAATTGAAAACCTACAAAACCAGCCACAGATAGTTGATAACAAGAGCATTCTTGACCAATTGTCTTGCTGGTTGAAGACTAATGCTTGATAGTCCCAGCAAAAGTTGTAAAATAGAGAACTGTTGACTGACAGTACATAAACCAATCAGAATGGCTTATTTTGAATGACAGTTGCATCAACCAATCAGATGGTCTCAATTCTGAACTAATTTGCATAAGGGCTTTATTTGCTCTTTATAACTTACTGAGGTCCTTCCTTACCCTATTCTAATTGAACAACTGCAGAACCAGCCACAGATAGTTGATAACAAGAACATTATTGACCAATTGTCTTGCTGGTTGAAGACTATTGCATGATGGTCCCAGCAAACGTTGTAAAATAGAAAACTGTTGACTGATGGTACATAAACCAATCAGAATAGCTTATTTTGAATGACAGTTGCATCAACCAATCATATGATCTCAATTCTGAACCAATTTGCATAAGGGATTTATTTGCTCTTCATAACTTACTGAGGTCCTTCCTCACCCTAGTCTAATTGAACACCTGCAGAACCAGCCACAGATAGTTGATAACAAGAGCATTCTTGACCAATTGTCTTGCTGGTTGAAGACTAATGCATGATAGTCCCAGCAAAAGTTGTAAAATAGAAAACTGTTGACTGACAGTATATAAACCAATCAGAATGGCTTATTTTGAATGACAGTTGCATCAACCAATCAGATGGTCTCAATTCTGAACTAATTTGCATAAGGGCTTTATTTGCTCTTTATAACTTACTGAGGTCCTTCCTCACCCTATTCTAATTGAACACCTGCAGAACCAGCCACAGATAGTTGATAACAAGAACATTATTGACCAATTGTCTTGCTGGTTGAAGACTAATGCATGATAGTCCCAGCAAAAGTTGTAAAATAGAAAACTGTTGACTGACAGTACATAAACCAATCAGAATGGCTTATTTTGAATGACAGTTGCATCAACCAATCATATGATCTCAATTCTGAACCAATTTGCATAAGGGCTTTATTTGCTCTTCATAACTTACTGAGGTCCTTCCTCACCCTAGTCTAATTGAACACCTGCAAAACCAGCCACAGATAGTTGATAACAAGAGCATTCTTGACCAATTGTCTTGCTGGTTGAAGACTAATGCATGATAGTCCCAGCAAAAGTTGTAAAATAGAGAACTGTTGACTGACAGTACATAAACCAATCAGAATGGTGTATTTTGAATGACAATTGCATCAACCAATCAGATGGTCTTAATTCTAAACTAATTTGCATAAGGGCTTTATTTGCTCTCCATAACTTACTGAGGTCCTTCCTAACCCTAGTTTAATTGAAAACCTACAAAACCAGCCACAGGTAGTTGATAACAAGAGCATTCTTGACCAATTGTCTTGCTGGTTGAAGGCTATTGCGTGATGGTGCCAGCAAAAGTTGTAAAATAGAAAACTGTTGACTACATTCTTGACCAATTGTCTTGCTGGTTGAAGACTATTGCATGATGGTCCCAGCAAAAGTTATAAAACAGAAAACTGTTGACTGACAGTACATAAACCAATCAGAATGGCTTATTTTGAATGACAGTTGCATCAACCAATCATATGATCTCAATTCTGAACCAATTTGCATAAGGGCTTTATTTGCTCTTCATAACTTACTGAGGTCCTTCCTAACCCTAGTTTAATTGAAAACCTACAAAACCAGCCACAGATAGTTGATAACAAGAGCTTTCTTGACCAATTGTCTTGCTGGTTGAAGACTAATGCATGATAGTCCCAGCAAAAGTTGTAAAATAGAGAACTGTTGACTGACAGTACATAAAACAATCAGAATGGCTTATTTTGAATGACAATTGCATCAACCAATCAGATGGTCTTAATTCTAAACTAATTTGCATAAGGGCTTTATTTGCTCTCCATAACTTACTGAGGTCCTTCCTAACCCTAGTTTAATTGAAAACCTACAAAACCAGCCACAGATAGTTGATAACAAGAGCATTCTTGTCCAATTGTCTTGCTGGTTGAAGACTAATGCATGATAGTCCCAGCAAAAGTTGTAAAATAGAGAACTGTTGACTGACAGTACATAAACCAATCAGAATGGTGTATTTTGAATGACAATTGCATCAACCAATCAGATGGTCTCAATTCTAAACTAATTTGCATAAGGGATTTAATTGCTCTCCATAACTTACTGAGGTCCTTCCTAACCCTAGTTTAATTGAAAACCTATAAAACCAGCCACAGATAGTTGATAACAAGAGCATTCTTGACCAATTGCCTTGCTGGTTGAAGGCTATTGCGTGATGGTGCCAGCAAAAGTTGTAAAATAGAAAACTGTTGACTACATTCTTGACCAATTGTCTTGCTGGTTGAAGATTATTGCATGATGGTCCCAGCAAAAGTTATAAAATAGAAAACTGTTGACTGACAGCACATAAACCAATCAGAATGGCTTATTTTGAATGACAATTGCATCAACCAATCAGATGGTTTCAATTCTAAACTAATTTGCATAAGGGCTTTATTTGCTCTCCATAACTTACTGAGGTCTTTCCTAACCCTAGTTTAATTGAAAACCTACAAAACCAGCCACAGATAGTTGATAACAAGAGCATTCTTGACCAATTGTCTTGCTGGTTGAAGACTAATGCATGATAGTCCCAGCAAAAGTTGTAAAATAGAAAACTGTTGACTGACAGTACATAAACCAATCAGAATGGCTTATTTTGAATGACAGTTGCATCAACCAATCATATGATCTCAATTCTGAACTAATTTGCATAAGGGCTTTATTTGCTCTTCATAACTTACTGAGGTCCTTCCTTACCCTAGTCTAATAGAACACCTGCAGAACCAGCCACAGATAGTTGATAACAAGAGCATTCTTGACCAATTGTCTTGCTGGTTGAAGACTAATGCATGATAGTCCAAGCAAAAGTTGTAAAATAGAAAACTGTTGACTGACAGTATATAAACCAATCAGAATGGCTTATTTTGAATGACAGTTGCATCAACCAATCAGATGATCTCAATTCTGAACTAATTTGCATAAGGGCTATATTTGCTCTCCATAACTTACTGAGGTCCTTCCTCACCCTATTCTAATTGAACAACTGCAGAACCAGCCACAGATAGTTGATAACAAGAACATTATTGACCAATTGTCTTGCTGGTTGAAGACTATTGCATGATGGTCCCAGCAAACGTTGTAAAATAGAAAACTGTTGACTGATGGTACATAAACCAATCAGAATGGCTTATTTTGAATGACAGTTGCATCAACCAATCAGATGGTCTCAATTCTGAACTAATTTGCATAATGGCTTTATTTGCTCTTCATAACTTACTGAGGTCCTTCCTCACCCTAGTCTAATTGAACACCTGCAGAACCAGCCACAGATAGTTGATAACAAGAACATTCTTGACCAATTGTCTTGCTGGTTGAAGGCTATTGCGTGATGGTGCCAGCAAAAGTTGTAAAATAGAAAACTGTTGACTACATTCTTGACCAATTGTCTTGCTGGTTGAAGACTAATGCATGATAGTCCCAGCAAAAGTTGTAAAATAGAAAACTGTTGACTGACAGTATATAAACCAATCAGAATGGCTTATTTTGAATGACAGTTGCATCAACCAATCAGATGATCTCAATTCTGAACTAATTAGCATAAGGGCTTTATTTGCTCTCCATAACTTACTGAGGTCCTTCCTAACCCTAGTTTATTTGAAAACCTACAAAACCAGCCACAAATAGTTGATAACAAGAGCATTCTTGACCAAATGTTTTGCTGGTTGAAGACTAATGCATGATAGTCCCAGCAAAAGTTGTAAAATAGAGAACTGTTGACCGACAGTACATAAACCAATCAGAATGGCTTATTTTGAATGACAATTGCATCAACCAATCAGATGGTCTCAATTCTAAACTAATTTGCATAAGGGATTTAATTGCTCTCCATAACTTACTGAGGTCCTTCCTAACCCTAGTTTAATTGAAAACCTGTAAAACCAGCCACAGATAGTTGATAACAAGAGCATTCTTGACCAATTGCCTTGCTGGTTGAAGGCTATTGCGTGATGGTGCCAGCAAAAGTTGTAAAATAGAAAACTGTTGACTACATTCTTGACCAATTGTCTTGCTGGTTGAAGATTATTGCATGATGGTCCCAGCAAAAGTTATAAAATAGAAAACTGTTGACTGACAGCACATAAACCAATCAGAATGGCTTATTTTGAATGACAATTGCATCAACCAATCAGATGGTTTCAATTCTAAACTAATTTGCATAAGGGCTTTATTTGCTCTCCATAACTTACTGAGGTCTTTCCTAACCCTAGTTTAATTGAAAACCTACAAAACCAGCCACAGATAGTTGATAACAAGAGCATTCTTGACCAATTGTCTTGCTGGTTGAAGACTAATGCATGATAGTCCCAGCAAAAGTTGTAAAATAGAAAACTGTTGACTGACAGTACATAAACCAATCAGAATGGCTTATTTTGAATGACAGTTGCATCAACCAATCATATGATCTCAATTCTGAACTAATTTGCATAAGGGCTTTATTTGCTCTTCATAACTTACTGAGGTCCTTCCTCACCCTAGTCTAATAGAACACCTGCAGAACCAGCCACAGATAGTTGATAACAAGAGCATTCTTGACCAATTGTCTTGCTGGTTGAAGACTAATGCATGATAGTCCAAGCAAAAGTTGTAAAATAGAAAACTGTTGACTGACAGTATATAAACCAATCAGAATGGCTTATTTTGAATGACAGTTGCATCAACCAATCAGATGATCTCAATTCTGAACTAATTTGCATAAGGGCTATATTTGCTCTCCATAACTTACTGAGGTCCTTCCTAACCCTAGTTTAATTGAAAACCTACAAAACCAGCCACAGATAGTTGATAACAAGAGCATTCTTGACCAATTGTCTTGCTGGTTGAAGACTAATGCTTGATAGTCCCAGCAAAAGTTGTAAAATAGAGAACTGTTGACTGACAGTACATAAACCAATCAGAATGGCTTATTTTGAATGACAGTTGCATCAACCAATCAGATGGTCTCAATTCTGAACTAATTTGCATAAGGGCTTTATTTGCTCTTTATAACTTACTGAGGTCCTTCCTTACCCTATTCTAATTGAACAACTGCAGAACCAGCCACAGATAGTTGATAACAAGAACATTATTGACCAATTGTCTTGCTGGTTGAAGACTATTGCATGATGGTCCCAGCAAACGTTGTAAAATAGAAAACTGTTGACTGATGGTACATAAACCAATCAGAATGGCTTATTTTGAATGACAGTTGCATCAACCAATCATATGATCTCAATTCTGAACCAATTTGCATAAGGGATTTATTTGCTCTTCATAACTTACTGAGGTCCTTCCTCACCCTAGTCTAATTGAACACCTGCAGAACCAGCCACAGATAGTTGATAACAAGAGCATTCTTGACCAATTGTCTTGCTGGTTGAAGACTAATGCATGATAGTCCCAGCAAAAGTTGTAAAATAGAAAACTGTTGACTGACAGTATATAAACCAATCAGAATGGCTTATTTTGAATGACAGTTGCATCAACCAATCAGATGGTCTCAATTCTGAACTAATTTGCATAAGGGCTTTATTTGCTCTTTATAACTTACTGAGGTCCTTCCTCACCCTATTCTAATTGAACACCTGCAGAACCAGCCACAGATAGTTGATAACAAGAGCATTCTTGACCAATTGTCTTGCTGGTTGAAGACTAATGCATGATAGTCCCAGCAAAAGTTGTAAAATAGAGAACTGTTGACTGACAGTACATAAACCAATCAGAATGGTGTATTTTGAATGACAATTGCATCAACCAATCAGATGGTCTTAATTCTAAACTAATTTGCATAAGGGCTTTATTTGCTCTCCATAACTTACTGAGGTCCTTCCTAACCCTAGTTTAATTGAAAACCTACAAAACCAGCCACAGGTAGTTGATAACAAGAGCATTCTTGACCAATTGTCTTGCTGGTTGAAGGCTATTGCGTGATGGTGCCAGCAAAAGTTGTAAAATAGAAAACTGTTGACTACATTCTTGACCAATTGTCTTGCTGGTTGAAGACTATTGCATGATGGTCCCAGCAAAAGTTATAAAACAGAAAACTGTTGACTGACAGTACATAAACCAATCAGAATGGCTTATTTTGAATGACAGTTGCATCAACCAATCATATGATCTCAATTCTGAACCAATTTGCATAAGGGCTTTATTTGCTCTTCATAACTTACTGAGGTCCTTCCTAACCCTAGTTTAATTGAAAACCTACAAAACCAGCCACAGATAGTTGATAACAAGAGCTTTCTTGACCAATTGTCTTGCTGGTTGAAGACTAATGCATGATAGTCCCAGCAAAAGTTGTAAAATAGAGAACTGTTGACTGACAGTACATAAAACAATCAGAATGGCTTATTTTGAATGACAATTGCATCAACCAATCAGATGGTCTTAATTCTAAACTAATTTGCATAAGGGCTTTATTTGCTCTCCATAACTTACTGAGGTCCTTCCTAACCCTAGTTTAATTGAAAACCTACAAAACCAGCCACAGATAGTTGATAACAAGAGCATTCTTGTCCAATTGTCTTGCTGGTTGAAGACTAATGCATGATAGTCCCAGCAAAAGTTGTAAAATAGAGAACTGTTGACTGACAGTACATAAACCAATCAGAATGGTGTATTTTGAATGACAATTGCATCAACCAATCAGATGGTCTCAATTCTAAACTAATTTGCATAAGGGATTTAATTGCTCTCCATAACTTACTGAGGTCCTTCCTAACCCTAGTTTAATTGAAAACCTATAAAACCAGCCACAGATAGTTGATAACAAGAGCATTCTTGACCAATTGCCTTGCTGGTTGAAGGCTATTGCGTGATGGTGCCAGCAAAAGTTGTAAAATAGAAAACTGTTGACTACATTCTTGACCAATTGTCTTGCTGGTTGAAGATTATTGCATGATGGTCCCAGCAAAAGTTATAAAATAGAAAACTGTTGACTGACAGCACATAAACCAATCAGAATGGCTTATTTTGAATGACAATTGCATCAACCAATCAGATGGTTTCAATTCTAAACTAATTTGCATAAGGGCTTTATTTGCTCTCCATAACTTACTGAGGTCTTTCCTAACCCTAGTTTAATTGAAAACCTACAAAACCAGCCACAGATAGTTGATAACAAGAGCATTCTTGACCAATTGTCTTGCTGGTTGAAGACTAATGCATGATAGTCCCAGCAAAAGTTGTAAAATAGAAAACTGTTGACTGACAGTACATAAACCAATCAGAATGGCTTATTTTGAATGACAGTTGCATCAACCAATCATATGATCTCAATTCTGAACTAATTTGCATAAGGGCTTTATTTGCTCTTCATAACTTACTGAGGTCCTTCCTTACCCTAGTCTAATAGAACACCTGCAGAACCAGCCACAGATAGTTGATAACAAGAGCATTCTTGACCAATTGTCTTGCTGGTTGAAGACTAATGCATGATAGTCCAAGCAAAAGTTGTAAAATAGAAAACTGTTGACTGACAGTATATAAACCAATCAGAATGGCTTATTTTGAATGACAGTTGCATCAACCAATCAGATGATCTCAATTCTGAACTAATTTGCATAAGGGCTATATTTGCTCTCCATAACTTACTGAGGTCCTTCCTCACCCTATTCTAATTGAACAACTGCAGAACCAGCCACAGATAGTTGATAACAAGAACATTATTGACCAATTGTCTTGCTGGTTGAAGACTATTGCATGATGGTCCCAGCAAACGTTGTAAAATAGAAAACTGTTGACTGATGGTACATAAACCAATCAGAATGGCTTATTTTGAATGACAGTTGCATCAACCAATCAGATGGTCTCAATTCTGAACTAATTTGCATAATGGCTTTATTTGCTCTTCATAACTTACTGAGGTCCTTCCTCACCCTAGTCTAATTGAACACCTGCAGAACCAGCCACAGATAGTTGATAACAAGAACATTCTTGACCAATTGTCTTGCTGGTTGAAGGCTATTGCGTGATGGTGCCAGCAAAAGTTGTAAAATAGAAAACTGTTGACTACATTCTTGACCAATTGTCTTGCTGGTTGAAGACTAATGCATGATAGTCCCAGCAAAAGTTGTAAAATAGAAAACTGTTGACTGACAGTATATAAACCAATCAGAATGGCTTATTTTGAATGACAGTTGCATCAACCAATCAGATGATCTCAATTCTGAACTAATTAGCATAAGGGCTTTATTTGCTCTCCATAACTTACTGAGGTCCTTCCTAACCCTAGTTTAATTGAAAACCTACAAAACCAGCCACAAATAGTTGATAACAAGAGCATTCTTGACCAAATGTTTTGCTGGTTGAAGACTAATGCATGATAGTCCCAGCAAAAGTTGTAAAATAGAGAACTGTTGACCGACAGTACATAAACCAATCAGAATGGCTTATTTTGAATGACAATTGCATCAACCAATCAGATGGTCTTAATTCTAAACTAATTTGCATAAGGGCTTTATTTGCTCTCCATAACTTACTGAGGTCCTTCCTAACCCTAGTTTAATTGAAAACCTACAAAACCAGCCACAGATAGTTGATAACAAGAGCTTTCTTGACCAATTGTCTTGCTGGTTGAAGACTAATGCATGATAGTCCCAGCAAAAGTTGTAAAATAGAGAACTGTTGACTGACAGTACATAAAACAATCAGAATGGCTTATTTTGAATGACAATTGCATCAACCAATCAGATGGTCTTAATTCTAAACTAATTTGCATAAGGGCTTTATTTGCTCTCCATAACTTACTGAGGTCCTTCCTAACCCTAGTTTAATTGAAAACCTACAAAATCAGCCACAGATAGTTGATAACAAGAGCATTCTTGACCAATTGTCTTGCTGGTTGAAGACTAATGCATGATAGTCCCAGCAAAAGTTGTAAAATAGAGAACTGTTGACTGACAGTACATAAACCAATCAGAATGGTGTATTTTGAATGACAATTGCATCAACCAATCAGATGGTCTCAATTCTAAACTAATTTGCATAAGGGATTTATTTGCTCTCCATAACTTACTGAGGTCCTTCCTAACCCTAGTTTAATTGAAAACCTATAAAACCAGCCACAGATAGTTGATAACAAGAGCATTCTTGACCAATTGCCTTGCTGGTTGAAGGCTATTGCGTGATGGTGCCAGCAAAAGTTGTAAAATAGAAAACTGTTGACTACATTCTTGACCAATTGTCTTGCTGGTTGAAGATTATTGCATGATGGTCCCAGCAAAATTTATAAAATAGAAAACTGTTGACTGACAGCACATAAACCAATCAGAATGGCTTATTTTGAATGACAATTGCATCAACCAATCAGATGGTTTCAATTCTAAACTAATTTGCATAAGGGCTTTATTTGCTCTCCATAACTTACTGAGGTCTTTCCTAACCCTAGTTTAATTGAAAACCTACAAAACCAGCCACAGATAGTTGATAACAAGAGCATTCTTGACCAATTGTCTTGCTGGTTGAAGACTAATGCATGATAGTCCCAGCAAAAGTTGTAAAATAGAAAACTGTTGACTGACAGTACATAAACCAATCAGAATGGCTTATTTTGAATGACAGTTGCATCAACCAATCATATGATCTCAATTCTGAACTAATTTGCATAAGGGCTTTATTTGCTCTTCATAACTTACTGAGGTCCTTCCTCACCCTAGTCTAATAGAACACCTGCAGAACCAGCCACAGATAGTTGATAACAAGAGCATTCTTGACCAATTGTCTTGCTGGTTGAAGACTAATGCATGATAGTCCAAGCAAAAGTTGTAAAATAGAAAACTGTTGACTGACAGTATATAAACCAATCAGAATGGCTTATTTTGAATGACAGTTGCATCAACCAATCAGATGATCTCAATTCTGAACTAATTTGCATAAGGGCTTTATTTGCTCTCCATAACTTACTGAGGTCCTTCCTAACCCTAGTTTAATTGAAAACCTACAAAACCAGCCACAGATAGTTGATAACAAGAGCATTCTTGACCAATTGTCTTGCTGGTTGAAGACTAATGCATGATACTCCCAGCAAAAGTTGTAAAATAGAGAACTGTTGACTGACAGTACATAAGCCAATCAGAATGGTGTATTTTGAATGACAATTGCATCAACCAATCAGATGGTCTCAATTCTAAACTAATTTGCATAAGGGCTTTATTTGCTCTCCATAACTTACTGAGGTCCTTCCTAACCCTAGTTTAATTGAAAACTTATAAAACCAGCCACAGCTAGTTCATAACAAGAGCATTCTTGACCAATTGTCTTGCTGGTTGAAGACTAATGAATGATAGTCCCAGCAAAAGTTGTAAAATAGAGAACTGTTGACTGACAGTACATAAAATAATCAGAATGGCTTATTTTGAATGACAATTTCATCAACCAATCAGATGGTCTCAATTCTAAACTAATTTGCATAAGGGCTTTATTTGCTCTCCATAACTTACAGAGGTCCTTCCTAACCCTAGTTTAATTGAAAACCTACAAAACCAGCCACAGATAGTTGATAACAAGAGCATTATTGACCAAATGTCTTGCTGGTTGAAGACTAATGCATGATAGTCCCAGCAAAAGTTGTAAAATAGAGAACTGTTGACTGACAGTACATAAACCAATCAGAATGGCTTATTTTGAATGACAATTGCATCAACCAATCAGATGGTCTTAATTCTAAACTAATTTGCATAAGGGCTTTATTTGCTCTCCATAACTTACTGAGGTCCTTCCTAACCCTAGTTTAATTGAAAACCTACAAAACCAGCCACAGATAGTTGATAACAAGAGCATTATTGACCAATTGTCTTGCTGGTTGAAGACTAATGCATGATAGTCCCAGCAAAAGTTGTAAAATAGAGAACTGTTGACTGACAGTACATAAACCAATCAGAATGGTGTATTTTGAATGACAATTGCATCAACCAATCATATGGTCTCAATTCTAAACTAATTTGCATAAGGGCTTTATTTGCTCTCCATAACTTACTGAGGTCCTTCCTAACCCTAGTTTAATTGAAAACCTATAAAACCAGCCACAGATAGTTGATAACAAGAGCATTCTTGACCAATTGTCTTGCTGGTTGATGGCTATTGCGTGATGGTGCCAGCAAAAGTTGTAAAATAGAAAACTGTTGACTACATTCTTGACCAATTGTCTTGCTGGTTGAAGACTAATGCATGATAGTCCCAGCAAAAGTTGTAAAATAGAAAACTGTTGACTGACAGTATATAAACCAATCAGAATGGCTTATTTTGAATGACAGTTGCATCAACCAATCAGATGATCTCAATTCTGAACTAATTAGCATAAGGGCTTTATTTGCTCTCCATAACTTACTGAGGTCCTTCCTAACCCTAGTTTAATTGAAAACCTACAAAACCAGCCACAAATAGTTGATAACAAGAGCATTCTTGACCAAATGTTTTGCTGGTTGAAGACTAATGCATGATAGTCCCAGCAAAAGTTGTAAAATAGAGAACTGTTGACCGACAGTACATAAACCAATCAGAATGGCTTATTTTGAATGACAATTGCATCAACCAATCAGATGGTCTTAATTCTAAACTAATTTACATAAGGACTTTATTTGCTCTCCATAACTTACTGAGGTCCTTCCTAACCCTAGTTTAATTGAAAACCTACAAAACCAGCCACAGATAGTTGATAACAAGAGCATTCTTGACCAATTGTCTTGCTGGTTGAAGACTAATGCATGATACTCCCAGCAAAAGTTGTAAAATAGAGAACTGTTGACTGACAGTACATAAGCCAATCAGAATGGTGTATTTTGAATGACAATTGCATCAACCAATCAGATGGTCTCAATTCTAAACTAATTTGCATAAGGGCTTTATTTGCTCTCCATAACTTACTGAGGTCCTTCCTAACCCTAGTTTAATTGAAAACTTATAAAACCAGCCACAGATAGTTCATAACAAGAGCATTCTTGACCAATTGTCTTGCTGGTTGAAGACTAATGAATGATAGTCCCAGCAAAAGTTGTAAAATAGAGAACTGTTGACTGACAGTACATAAACCAATCAGAATGGCTTATTTTGAATGACAATTGCATCAACCAATCAGATGGTCTTAATTCTAAACTAATTTGCATAAGGGCTTTATTTGCTCTCCATAACTTACTGAGGTCCTTCCTAACCCTAGTTTAATTGAAAACCTACAAAACCAGCCACAGATAGTTGATAACAAGAGCATTATTGACCAATTGTCTTGCTGGTTGAAGACTAATGCATGATAGTCCCAGCAAAAGTTGTAAAATAGAGAACTGTTGACTGACAGTACATAAACCAATCAGAATGGCTTATTTTGAATGACAGTTGCATCAACCAATCAGATGATCTCAATTCTGAACTAATTTGCATAAGGGCTATATTTGCTCTCCATAACTTACTGAGGTCCTTCCTCACCCTATTCTAATTGAACAACTGCAGAACCAGCCACAGATAGTTGATAACAAGAACATTATTGACCAATTGTCTTGCTGGTTGAAGACTATTGCATGATGGTCCCAGCAAACGTTGTAAAATAGAAAACTGTTGACTGATGGTACATAAACCAATCAGAATGGCTTATTTTGAATGACAGTTGAATCAACCAATCAGATGGTCTTAATTCTAAACTAATCTGCGTAAGGGCTTTATTTGCTCTCCATAACTTACTGAGGTCCTTCCTCACCCTAGTCTAATTGAACACCTGCAGAACCAGCCACAGATAGTTGATAACAAGAACATTCTTGACCAATTGTCTTGCTGGTTGAAGGCTATTGCGTGATGGTGCCAGCAAAAGTTGTAAAATAGAAAACTGTTGACTACATTCTTGACCAATTGTCTTGCTGGTTGAAGACTAATGCATGATAGTCCCAGCAAAAGTTGTAAAATAGAAAACTGTTGACTGACAGTATATAAACCAATCAGAATGGCTTATTTTGAATGACAGTTGCATCAACCAATCAGATGATCTCAATTCTGAACTAATTAGCATAAGGGCTTTATTTGCTCTCCATAACTTACTGAGGTCCTTCCTAACCCTAGTTTAATTGAAAACCTACAAAACCAGCCACAAATAGTTGATAACAAGAGCATTCTTGACCAAATGTTTTGCTGGTTGAAGACTAATGCATGATAGTCCCAGCAAAAGTTGTAAAATAGAGAACTGTTGACCGACAGTACATAAACCAATCAGAATGGCTTATTTTGAATGACAATTGCATCAACCAATCAGATGGTCTTAATTCTAAACTAATTTGCATAAGGGCTTTATTTGCTCTCCATAACTTACTGAGGTCCTTCCTAACCCTAGTTTAATTGAAAACCTACAAAACCAGCCACAGATAGTTGATAACAAGAGCTTTCTTGACCAATTGTCTTGCTGGTTGAAGACTAATGCATGATAGTCCCAGCAAAAGTTGTAAAATAGAGAACTGTTGACTGACAGTACATAAACCAATCAGAATGGTGTATTTTGAATGACAATTGCATCAACCAATCAGATGGTCTCAATTCTAAACTAATTTGCATAAGGGATTTATTTGCTCTCCATAACTTACTGAGGTCCTTCCTAACCCTAGTTTAATTGAAAACCTATAAAACCAGCCACAGATAGTTGATAACAAGAGCATTCTTGACCAATTGCCTTGCTGGTTGAAGGCTATTGCGTGATGGTGCCAGCAAAAGTTGTAAAATAGAAAACTGTTGACTACATTCTTGACCAATTGTCTTGCTGGTTGAAGATTATTGCATGATGGTCCCAGCAAAATTTATAAAATAGAAAACTGTTGACTGACAGCACATAAACCAATCAGAATGGCTTATTTTGAATGACAATTGCATCAACCAATCAGATGGTTTCAATTCTAAACTAATTTGCATAAGGGCTTTATTTGCTCTCCATAACTTACTGAGGTCTTTCCTAACCCTAGTTTAATTGAAAACCTACAAAACCAGCCACAGATAGTTGATAACAAGAGCATTCTTGACCAATTGTCTTGCTGGTTGAAGACTAATGCATGATAGTCCCAGCAAAAGTTGTAAAATAGAAAACTGTTGACTGACAGTACATAAACCAATCAGAATGGCTTATTTTGAATGACAGTTGCATCAACCAATCATATGATCTCAATTCTGAACTAATTTGCATAAGGGCTTTATTTGCTCTTCATAACTTACTGAGGTCCTTCCTCACCCTAGTCTAATAGAACACCTGCAGAACCAGCCACAGATAGTTGATAACAAGAGCATTCTTGACCAATTGTCTTGCTGGTTGAAGACTAATGCATGATAGTCCAAGCAAAAGTTGTAAAATAGAAAACTGTTGACTGACAGTATATAAACCAATCAGAATGGCTTATTTTGAATGACAGTTGCATCAACCAATCAGATGATCTCAATTCTGAACTAATTTGCATAAGGGCTTTATTTGCTCTCCATAACTTACTGAGGTCCTTCCTAACCCTAGTTTAATTGAAAACCTACAAAACCAGCCACAGATAGTTGATAACAAGAGCATTCTTGACCAATTGTCTTGCTGGTTGAAGACTAATGCATGATACTCCCAGCAAAAGTTGTAAAATAGAGAACTGTTGACTGACAGTACATAAGCCAATCAGAATGGTGTATTTTGAATGACAATTGCATCAACCAATCAGATGGTCTCAATTCTAAACTAATTTGCATAAGGGCTTTATTTGCTCTCCATAACTTACTGAGGTCCTTCCTAACCCTAGTTTAATTGAAAACTTATAAAACCAGCCACAGCTAGTTCATAACAAGAGCATTCTTGACCAATTGTCTTGCTGGTTGAAGACTAATGAATGATAGTCCCAGCAAAAGTTGTAAAATAGAGAACTGTTGACTGACAGTACATAAAATAATCAGAATGGCTTATTTTGAATGACAATTTCATCAACCAATCAGATGGTCTCAATTCTAAACTAATTTGCATAAGGGCTTTATTTGCTCTCCATAACTTACAGAGGTCCTTCCTAACCCTAGTTTAATTGAAAACCTACAAAACCAGCCACAGATAGTTGATAACAAGAGCATTATTGACCAAATGTCTTGCTGGTTGAAGACTAATGCATGATAGTCCCAGCAAAAGTTGTAAAATAGAGAACTGTTGACTGACAGTACATAAACCAATCAGAATGGCTTATTTTGAATGACAATTGCATCAACCAATCAGATGGTCTTAATTCTAAACTAATTTGCATAAGGGCTTTATTTGCTCTCCATAACTTACTGAGGTCCTTCCTAACCCTAGTTTAATTGAAAACCTACAAAACCAGCCACAGATAGTTGATAACAAGAGCATTATTGACCAATTGTCTTGCTGGTTGATGGCTATTGCGTGATGGTGCCAGCAAAAGTTGTAAAATAGAAAACTGTTGACTACATTCTTGACCAATTGTCTTGCTGGTTGAAGACTAATGCATGATAGTCCCAGCAAAAGTTGTAAAATAGAAAACTGTTGACTGACAGTATATAAACCAATCAGAATGGCTTATTTTGAATGACAGTTGCATCAACCAATCAGATGATCTCAATTCTGAACTAATTAGCATAAGGGCTTTATTTGCTCTCCATAACTTACTGAGGTCCTTCCTAACCCTAGTTTAATTGAAAACCTACAAAACCAGCCACAGATAGTTGATAACAAGAGCATTCTTGACCAAATGTTTTGCTGGTTGAAGACTAATGCATGATAGTCCCAGCAAAAGTTGTAAAATAGAGAACTGTTGACCGACAGTACATAAACCAATCAGAATGGCTTATTTTGAATGACAATTGCATCAACCAATCAGATGGTCTTAATTCTAAACTAATTTACATAAGGGCTTTATTTGCTCTCCATAACTTACTGAGGTCCTTCCTAACCCTAGTTTAATTGAAAACCTACAAAACCAGCCACAGATAGTTGATAACAAGAGCATTCTTGACCAATTGTCTTGCTGGTTGAAGACTAATGCATGCTACTCCCAGCAAAAGTTGTAAAATAGAGAACTGTTGACTGACAGTACATAAGCCAATCAGAATGGTGTATTTTGAATGACAATTGCATCAACCAATCAGATGGTCTCAATTCTAAACTAATTTGCATAAGGGCTTTATTTGCTCTCCATAACTTACTGAGGTCCTTCCTAACCCTAGTTTAATTGAAAACTTATAAAACCAGCCACAGATAGTTCATAACAAGAGCATTCTTTACCAATTGTCTTGCTGGTTGAAGACTAATGAATGATAGTCCCAGCAAAAGTTGTAAAATAGAGAACTGTTGACTGACAGTACATAAAATAATCAGAATGGCTTATTTTGAATGACAATTGCATCAACCAATCAGATGGTCTCAATTCTAAACTAATTTGCATAAGGGCTTTATTTGCTCTCCATAACTTACTGAGGTCCTTCCTAACCCTAGTTTAATTGAAAACCTACAAAACCAGCCACAGATAGTTGATAACAAGAGCATTATTGACCAAATGTCTTGCTGGTTGAAGACTAATGCATGATAGTCCCAGCAAAAGTTGTAAAATAGAGAACTGTTGACTGACAGTACATAAACCAATCAGAATGGCTTATTTTGAATGACAATTGCATCAACCAATCAGATGGTCTTAATTCTAAACTAATTTGCATAAGGGCTTTATTTGCTCTCCATAACTTACTGAGGTCCTTCCTAACCCTAGTTTAATTGAAAACCTACAAAACCAGCCACAGATAGTTGATAACAAGAGCATTATTGACCAATTGTCTTGCTGGTTGAAGACTAATGCATGATAGTCCCAGCAAAAGTTGTAAAATAGAGAACTGTTGACTGACAGTACATAAACCAATCAGAATGGTGTATTTTGAATGACAATTGCATCAACCAATCATATGGTCTCAATTCTAAACTAATTTGCATAAGGGCTTTATTTGCTCTCCATAACTTACTGAGGTCCTTCCTAACCCTAGTTTAATTGAAAACCTATAAAACCAGCCACAGATAGTTGATAACAAGAGCATTCTTGACCAATTGTCTTGCTGGTTGAAGGCTATTGTGTGATGGTGCCAGCAAAAGTTGTAAAATAGAAAACTGTTGACTACATTCTTGACCAATTGTCTTGCTTGTTGAAGACTATTGCATGATGGTCCCAGCAAAAGTTATAAAATAGAAAACTGTTGACTGACAGCACATAAACCAATCAGAATGGCTTATTTTGAATGACAATTGCATCAACCAATCAGATGGTCTCAATTCTAAACTAATTTGCATAAGGGCTTTATTTGCTCTCCATAACTTACTGAGGTCCTTCCTAACCCTAGTTTAATTGAAAACCTACAAAACCAGCCACAGATAGTTGATAACAAGAGCATTCTTGACCAATTGTCTTGCTGGTTGAAGACTAATGCATGATACTCCCAGCAAAAGTTGTAAAATAGAGAACTGTTGACTGACAGTACATAAACCAATCAGAATGGTGTATTTTGAATGACAATTGCATCAACCAATCAGATGGTCTCAATTCTAAACTAATTTGCATAAGGGCTTTATTTGCTCTCCATAACTTACTGAGGTCCTTCCTAACCCTAGTTTAATTGAAAACTTATAAAACCAGCCACAGATAGTTCATAACAAGAGCATTCTTGACCAATTGTCTTGCTAGTTGAAGACTAATGAATGATAGTCCCAGCAAAAGTTATAAAATAGAAAACTGTTGACTGACAGCACATAAACCAATCAGAATGGCTTATTTTGAATGACAGTTGCATCAACCAATCATATGATCTCAATTCTGAACTAATTTGCATAAGGGCTTTATTTGCTCTTCATAACTTACTGAGGTCCTTCCTCACCCTAGTCTAATAGAACACCTGCAGAACCAGCCACAGATAGTTGATAACAAGAGCATTCTTGACCAATTGTCTTGCTGGTTGAAGACTAATGCTTGATAGTCCCAGCAAAAGTTGTAAAATAGAGAACTGTTGACTGACAGTACATAAACCAATCAGAATGGCTTATTTTGAATGACAATTGCATCAACCAATCAGATGGTCTCAATTCTAAACTAATTTGCATAATGGCTTTATTTGCTCTCCATAACTTACTGAGGTCTTTCCTAACCCTAGTTTAATTGAACACCTGCAGAACCAGCCACAGATAGTTGATAACAAGAGCATTCTTGACCAATTGTCTTGCTGGTTGAAGACTAATGCATGATAGTCCCAGCAAAAGTTGTAAAATAGAAAACTGTTGACTGATAGTATATAAACCAATCAGAATGGCTTATTTTGAATGACAGTTGCATCAACCAATCAGATGATCTCAATTCTGAACTAATTTGCATAAGGGCTTTATTTGCTCTCCATAACTTACAGAGGTCCTTCCTAACCCTAGTTTAATTGAAAACCTACAAAGCCAGCCACAGATAATTGATAACAAGAGCATTATTGACCAAATGTCTTGCTGGTTGAAGACTAATGCATGATAGTCCCAGCAAAAGTTGTAAAATAGAGAACTGTTGACTGACAGTACATAAACCAATCAGAATGGCTTATTTTGAATGACAATTGCATCAACCAATCAGATGGTCTTAATCCTAAACTAATTTGCATAAGGGCTTTATTTGCTCTCCATAACTTACTGAGGTCCTTCCTAACCCTAGTTTAATTGAAAACCTACAAAACCAGCCACAGATAGTTGATAACAAGAGCATTATTGACCAATTGTCTTGCTGGTTGAAGACTAATGCATGATAGTCCCAGCAAAAGTTGTAAAATAGAGAACTGTTGACTGACAGTACATAAACCAATCAGAATGGTGTATTTTGAATGACAATTGCATCAACCAATCAGATGGTCTCAATTCTAAACTAATTTGCATAAGGGCTTTATTTGCTCTCCATAACTTACTGAGGTCCTTCCTAACCCTAGTTTAATTGAAAACTTATAAAACCAGCCACAGATAGTTCATAACAAGAGCATTCTTGACCAATTGTCTTGCTAGTTGAAGACTAATGAATTATAGTCCCAGCAAAAGTTATAAAATAGAAAACTGTTGACTGACAGCACATAAACCAATCAGAATGGCTTATTTTGAATGACAGTTGCATCAACCAATCATATGATCTCAATTCTGAACTAATTTGCATAAGGGCTTTATTTGCTCTTCATAACTTACTGAGGTCCTTCCTCACCCTAGTCTAATAGAACACCTGCAGAACCAGCCACAGATAGTTGATAACAAGAGCATTCTTGACCAATTGTCTTGCTGGTTGAAGACTAATGCTTGATAGTCCCAGCAAAAGTTGTAAAATAGAGAACTGTTGACTGACAGTACATAAACCAATCAGAATGGCTTATTTTGAATGACAATTGCATCAACCAATCAGATGGTCTCAATTCTAAACTAATTTGCATAATGGCTTTATTTGCTCTCCATAACTTACTGAGGTCTTTCCTAACCCTAGTTTAATTGAACACCTGCAGAACCAGCCACAGATAGTTGATAACAAGAGCATTCTTGACCAATTGTCTTGCTGGTTGAAGACTAATGCATGATAGTCCCAGCAAAAGTTGTAAAATAGAAAACTGTTGACTGATAGTATATAAACCAATCAGAATGGCTTATTTTGAATGACAGTTGCATCAACCAATCAGATGATCTCAATTCTGAACTAATTTGCATAAGGGCTTTATTTGCTCTCCATAACTTACAGAGGTCCTTCCTAACCCTAGTTTAATTGAAAACCTACAAAGCCAGCCACAGATAATTGATAACAAGAGCATTATTGACCAAATGTCTTGCTGGTTGAAGACTAATGCATGATAGTCCCAGCAAAAGTTGTAAAATAGAGAACTGTTGACTGACAGTACATAAACCAATCAGAATGGCTTATTTTGAATGACAATTGCATCAACCAATCAGATGGTCTTAATCCTAAACTAATTTGCATAAGGGCTTTATTTGCTCTCCATAACTTACTGAGGTCCTTCCTAACCCTAGTTTAATTGAAAACCTACAAAACCAGCCACAGATAGTTGATAACAAGAGCATTATTGACCAATTGTCTTGCTGGTTGAAGACTAATGCATGATAGTCCCAGCAAAAGTTGTAAAATAGAGAACTGTTGACTGACAGTACATAAACCAATCAGAATGGTGTATTTTGAATGACAATTGCATCAACCAATCAGATGGTCTCAATTCTAAACTAATTTGCATAAGGGCTTTATTTGCTCTCCATAACTTACTGAGGTCCTTCCTAACCCTAGTTTAATTGAAAACCTATAAAACCAGCCACAGATAGTTGATAACAAGAGCATTCTTGACCAATTGTCTTGCTGGTTGAAGGCTATTGTGTGATGGTGCCAGCAAAAGTTGTAAAATAGAAAACTGTTGACTACATTCTTGACCAATTGTCTTGCTGGTTGAAGACTATTGCATGATGGTCCCAGCAAAAGTTATAAAATAGAAAACTGTTGACTGACAGCACATAAACCAATCAGAATGGCTTATTTTGAATGACAGTTGCATCAACCAATCATATGATCTCAATTCTGAACCAATTTGCATAAGGGCTTTATTTGCTCTTCATAACTTACTAAGGTCCTTCCTCACCCTAGTCTAATTGAACACCTGCAGAACCAGCCACAGATAGTTAATAACAAGAGCATTCTTGACCAATTGTCTTGCTGGTTGAAGACTAATGCATGATAGTCCCAGCAAAAGTTGTAAAATAGAAAACTGTTGACTGACAGTATATAAACCAATCAGAATGGCTTATTTTGAATGACAGTTGCATCAACCAATCAGATGATCTCAATTCTGAACTAATTAGCATAAGGGCTTTATTTGCTCTCCATAACTTACTGAGGTCCTTCCTAACCCTAGTTTAATTGAAAACCTACAAAACCAGCCACAGATGGTTGATAACAAGAGCATTCTTGACCAATTGTCTTGCTGGTTGAAGACTAATGCTTGATAGTCCCAGCAAAAGTTGTAAAATAGAGAACTGTTGATTGACAGTACATAAACCAATCAGAATGGCTTATTTTGAATGACAGTTGCATCAACCAATCAGATGGTCTCAATTCTGAACTAATTTGCATAAGGGCTTTATTTGCTCTTTATAACTTACTGAGGTCCTTCCTCACCCTATTCTAATTGAACAACTGCAGAACCAGTCACAGATAGTTGATAACAAGAACATTATTGACCAATTGTCTTGCTGGTTGAAGACTAATGCATGATAGTCCCAGCAAAAGTTGTAAAATAGGAAACTGTTGACTGATGGTACATAAACCAATCAGAATGGCTTATTTTGAATGACAATTGCATCAACCAATCAGATGGTCTCAATTCTGAACTAATTTGCATAATGGCTTTATTTGCTCTCCATAACTTACTGAGGTCCTTCCTAACCCTAGTTTAATTGAAAACCTACAAAACCAGCCACAGATAGTTGATAACAAGAGCATTCTTGATCAATTGTCTGGCTGGTTGAAGACTAATGCATGATAGTCCCAGCAAAAGTTGTAAAATAGAGGACTGTTGACTGACAGTACATAAACCAAACAGAATGGCTTATTTTGAATGACAGTTGCATCAACCAATCAGATGATCTCAATTCTGAACTAATTAGCATAAGGGCTTCATTTGCTCTCCATAACTTACTGAGGTCCTTCCTAACCCTAGTTTAATTGAAAACCTACAAAACCAGCCACAGATGGTTGATAACAAGAGCATTCTTGACCAATTGTCTTGCTGGTTGAAGACTAATGCTTGATAGTCCCAGCAAAAGTTGTAAAATAGAGAACTGTTGACTGACAGTACATAAACCAATCAGAATGGCTTATTTTGAATGACAGTTGCATCAACCAATCAGATGGTCTCAATTCTGAACTAATTTGCATAAGGGCTTTATTTGCTCTTTATAACTTACTGAGGTCCTTCCTCACCCTATTCTAATTGAACAACTGCAGAACCAGTCACAGATAGTTGATAACAAGAACATTATTGACCAATTGTCTTGCTGGTTGAAGACTAATGCATGATAGTCCCAGCAAAAGTTGTAAAATAGGAAACTGTTGACTGATGGTACATAAACCAATCAGAATGGCTTATTTTGAATGACAATTGCATCAACCAATCAGATGGTCTCAATTCTGAACTAATTTGCATAATGGCTTTATTTGCTCTCCATAACTTACTGAGGTCCTTCCTAACCCTAGTTTAATTGAAAACCTACAAAACCAGCCACAGATAGTTGATAACAAGAGCATTCTTGACCAATTGTCTGGCTGGTTGAAGACTAATGCATGATAGTCCCAGCAAAAGTTGTAAAATAGAGAACTGTTGACTGACAGTACATAAACCAAACAGAATGGCTTATTTTGAATGACAATTGCATCAACCAATCAGATGGTCTCAATTCTAAACTAATTTGCATAAGGGCTTTATTTGCTCTCCATAACTTACTGAGGTCTTTCCTAACCCTAGTTTAATTGAAAACCTACAAAACCAGCCACATATAGTTGATAACAAGAGCATTCTTGACCAATTGTCTTGCTGGTTGAAGACTAATGCATGATAGTCCCAGCAAAAGTTGTAAAATAGAAAACTGTTGACTGACAGTACATAAACCAATCAGAATGGCTTATTTTGAATGACAGTTGCATCAACCAATCAGATGATCTCAATTCTGAACTAATTTGCATAAGGGCTATATTTGCTCTCCATAACTTACTGAGGTCCTTCCTAACCCTAGTTTAATTGAAAACCTACAAAACCAGCCACAGATAGTTGAGAACAAGAGCATTCTTGACCAATTGTCTTGCTGGTTGAAGACTAATGCTTGATAGTACCAGCAAAAGTTGTAAAATAGAGAACTGTTGACTGACAGTACATAAGCCAATCAGAATGGCTTATTTTGAATGACAGTTGCATCAACCAATCAGATGGTCTCAATTCTGAACTAATTTGCATAAGGGCTTTATTTGCTCTTCATAACTTACTGAGGTCCTTCCTCACCCTAGTCTAATTGAACACCTGCAGAACCAGCCACAGATAGTTGATAACAAGAACATTCTTGACCAATTGTCTTGCTGGTTAAAGGCTATTGCGTGATGGTGCCAGCAAAAGTTGTAAAATAGAAAACTGTTGACTACATTCTTGACCAATTGTCTTGCTGGTTGAAGACTAATGCATGATAGTCCCAGCAAAAGTTGTAAAATAGAAAACTGTTGACTGACAGTACATAAACCAATCAGAATGGCTTATTTTGAATGACAGTTGCATCAACCAATCAGATGGTCTCAATTCTGAACTAATTTGCATAATGGCTTTATTTGCTCTTCATAACTTACCGAGGTCCTTCCTCACCCTTGTCTAATTGAACACCTGCAGAACCAGCCACAGATAGTTGATAACAAGAGCATTCTTGACCAATTGTCTTGCTGGTTGAAGACTAATGCATGATAGTCCCAGCAAAAGTTGTAAAATAGAGAACTGTTGACTGACAGTACATAAACCAATCAGAATGGTGTATTTTGAATGACAATTGCATCAACCAATCAGATGGTCTCAATTCTAAACTAATTTGCATAAGGGCTTTATTTGCTCTCCATAACTTACTGAGGTCCTTCCTAACCCTAGTTTAATTGAAAACCTACAAAACCAGCCACAGATAGTTGATAACAAGAGCATTCTTGATCAATTGTCTTGCTGGTTGAAGACTAATGCTTGATAGTCCCAGCAAAAGTTGTAAAATAGAGAACTGTTGACTGACAGTACATAAACCAATCAGAATGGCTTATTTTGAATGACAGTTGCATCAACCAATCAGATGGTCTCAATTCTGAACTAATTTGCATAAGGGCTATATTTGCTCTCCATAACTTACTGAGGTCCTTCCTCACCCTATTCTAATTGAACAACTGCAGAACCAGCCACAGATAGTTGGTAACAAGAACATTATTGACCAATTGTCTTGCTGGTTGAAGACTATTGCATGATGGTCCCAGCAAACGTTGTAAAATAGGAAACTGTTGACTGATGGTACATAAACCAATCAGAATGGCTTATTTTGAATGACAGTTGCATCAACCAATCAGATGGTCTCAATTCTGAACTAATTTGCATAATGGCTTTATTTGCTCTTCATAACTTACTGAGGTCCTTCCTCACCCTAGTCTAATTGAACACCTGCAGAACCAGCCACAGATAGTTGATAACAAGAACATTCTTGACCAATTGTCTTGCTGGTTGAAGGCTATTGCGTGATGGTGCCAGCAAAAGTTGTAAAATAGAAAACTGTTGACTACATTCTTGACCAATTGTCTTGCTGGTAGAAGACTATTGCATGATGGTCCCAGCAAAAGTTATAAAATAGAAAACTGTTGACTGACAGCACATAAACCAATCAGAATGGCTTATTTTGAATGACAATTGCATCAACCAATCAGATGGTCTCAATTCTAAACTAATTTGCATAAGGGCTTTATTTGCTCTCCATAACTTACTGAGGTCTTTCCTAACCCTAGTTTAATTGAAAACCTACCAAACCAGCCACAGATAGTTGATAACAAGTGCATTCTTGACCAATTGTCTTGCTGGTTGAAGACTAATGCATGATAGTCCCAGCAAAAGTTGTCAAATAGAAAACTGTTGACTGACAGTACATAAACCAATCAGAATGGCTTATTTTGAATGACAGTTGCATCAACCAATCATATGATCTCAATTCTGAACCAATTTGCATAAGGGCTTTATTTGCTCTTCATAACTTACTGAGGTCCTTCCTAACCCTAGTTTAATTGAAAACCTACAAAACCAGCCACAGATAGTTGATAACAAGAGCATTCTTGACCAAATGTCTTGCTGGTTGAAGACTAATGCATGATAGTCCCAGCAAAAGTTGTAAAATAGAGAACTGTTGACTGACAGTACATAAACCAATCAGAATGGCTTATTTTGAATGACAGTTGCATCAACCAATCAGATGATCTCAATTCTGAACTAATTAGCATAAGGGCTTTATTTGCTCTCCATAACTTACTGAGGTCCTTCCTAACCCTAGTTTAATTGAAAACCTACAAAACCAGCCACAAATAGTTGATAACAAGAGCATTCTTGACCAAATGTTTTGCTGGTTGAAGACTAATGCATGATAGTCCCAGCAAAAGTTGTAAAATAGAGAACTGTTGACCGACAGTACATAAACCAATCAGAATGGCTTATTTTGAATGACAATTGCATCAACCAATCAGATGGTCTTAATTCTAAACTAATTTACATAAGGACTTTATTTGCTCTCCATAACTTACTGAGGTCCTTCCTAACCCTAGTTTAATTGAAAACCTACAAAACCAGCCACAGATAGTTGATAACAAGAGCATTCTTGACCAATTGTCTTGCTGGTTGAAGACTAATGCATGATACTCCCAGCAAAAGTTGTAAAATAGAGAACTGTTGACTGACAGTACATAAGCCAATCAGAATGGTGTATTTTGAATGACAATTGCATCAACCAATCAGATGGTCTCAATTCTAAACTAATTTGCATAAGGGCTTTATTTGCTCTCCATAACTTACTGAGGTCCTTCCTAACCCTAGTTTAATTGAAAACTTATAAAACCAGCCACAGATAGTTCATAACAAGAGCATTCTTGACCAATTGTCTTGCTGGTTGAAGACTAATGAATGATAGTCCCAGCAAAAGTTGTAAAATAGAGAACTGTTGACTGACAGTACATAAACCAATCAGAATGGCTTATTTTGAATGACAATTGCATCAACCAATCAGATGGTCTTAATTCTAAACTAATTTGCATAAGGGCTTTATTTGCTCTCCATAACTTACTGAGGTCCTTCCTAACCCTAGTTTAATTGAAAACCTACAAAACCAGCCACAGATAGTTGATAACAAGAGCATTATTGACCAATTGTCTTGCTGGTTGAAGACTAATGCATGATAGTCCCAGCAAAAGTTGTAAAATAGAGAACTGTTGACTGACAGTACATAAACCAATCAGAATGGCTTATTTTGAATGACAGTTGCATCAACCAATCAGATGATCTCAATTCTGAACTAATTTGCATAAGGGCTATATTTGCTCTCCATAACTTACTGAGGTCCTTCCTCACCCTATTCTAATTGAACAACTGCAGAACCAGCCACAGATAGTTGATAACAAGAACATTATTGACCAATTGTCTTGCTGGTTGAAGACTATTGCATGATGGTCCCAGCAAACGTTGTAAAATAGAAAACTGTTGACTGATGGTACATAAACCAATCAGAATGGCTTATTTTGAATGACAGTTGCATCAACCAATCAGATGGTCTCAATTCTGAACTAATTTGCATAATGGCTTTATTTGCTCTTCATAACTTACTGAGGTCCTTCCTCACCCTAGTCTAATTGAACACCTGCAGAACCAGCCACAGATAGTTGATAACAAGAACATTCTTGACCAATTGTCTTGCTGGTTGAAGGCTATTGCGTGATGGTGCCAGCAAAAGTTGTAAAATAGAAAACTGTTGACTACATTCTTGACCAATTGTCTTGCTGGTTGAAGACTAATGCATGATAGTCCCAGCAAAAGTTGTAAAATAGAAAACTGTTGACTGACAGTATATAAACCAATCAGAATGGCTTATTTTGAATGACAGTTGCATCAACCAATCAGATGATCTCAATTCTGAACTAATTAGCATAAGGGCTTTATTTGCTCTCCATAACTTACTGAGGTCCTTCCTAACCCTAGTTTAATTGAAAACCTACAAAACCAGCCACAAATAGTTGATAACAAGAGCATTCTTGACCAAATGTTTTGCTGGTTGAAGACTAATGCATGATAGTCCCAGCAAAAGTTGTAAAATAGAGAACTGTTGACCGACAGTACATAAACCAATCAGAATGGCTTATTTTGAATGACAATTGCATCAACCAATCAGATGGTCTTAATTCTAAACTAATTTGCATAAGGGCTTTATTTGCTCTCCATAACTTACTGAGGTCCTTCCTAACCCTAGTTTAATTGAAAACCTACAAAACCAGCCACAGATAGTTGATAACAAGAGCTTTCTTGACCAATTGTCTTGCTGGTTGAAGACTAATGCATGATAGTCCCAGCAAAAGTTGTAAAATAGAGAACTGTTGACTGACAGTACATAAACCAATCAGAATGGTGTATTTTGAATGACAGTTGCATCAACCAATCAGATGGTCTCAATTCTGAACTAATTTGCATAAGGGCTTTATTTGCTCTTCATAACTTACTGAGGTCCTTAGTCTAATTGAACACCTGCAGAACCAGCCACAGATAGTTGATAACAAGAACATTCTTGACCAATTGTCTTGCTGGTTAAAGGCTATTGCGTGATGGTGCCAGCAAAAGTTGTAAAATAGAAAACTGTTGACTACATTCTTGACCAATTGTCTTGCTGGTTGAAGACTAATGCATGATAGTCCCAGCAAAAGTTGTAAAATAGAAAACTGTTGACTGACAGTATATAAACCAATCAGAATGGCTTATTTTGAATGACAGTTGCATCAACCAATCAGATGATCTCAATTCTGAACTAATTAGCATAAGGGCTTTATTTGCTCTCCATAACTTACTGAGGTCCTTCCTAACCCTAGTTTAATTGAAAACCTACAAAACCAGCCACAAATAGTTGATAACAAGAGCATTCTTGACCAAATGTTTTGCTGGTTGAAGACTAATGCATGATAGTCCCAGCAAAAGTTGTAAAATAGAGAACTGTTGACCGACAGTACATAAACCAATCAGAATGGCTTATTTTGAATGACAATTGCATCAACCAATCAGATGGTCTTAATTCTAAACTAATTTACATAAGGGCTTTATTTGCTCTCCATAACTTACTGAGGTCCTTCCTAACCCTAGTTTAATTGAAAACCTACAAAACCAGCCACAGATAGTTGATAACAAGAGCATTCTTGACCAATTGTCTTGCTGGTTGAAGACTAATGCATGATACTCCCAGCAAAAGTTGTAAAATAGAGAACTGTTGACTGACAGTACATAAGCCAATCAGAATGGTGTATTTTGAATGACAATTGCATCAACCAATCAGATGGTCTCAATTCTAAACTAATTTGCATAAGGGCTTTATTTGCTCTCCATAACTTACTGAGGTCCTTCCTAACCCTAGTTTAATTGAAAACCTACAAAACCAGCCACAGATAGTTGATAACAAGAGCATTATTGACCAAATGTCTTGCTGGTTGAAGACTAATGCATGATAGTCCCAGCAAAAGTTGTAAAATAGAGAACTGTTGACTGACAGTACATAAACCAATCAGAATGGCTTATTTTGAATGACAATTGCATCAACCAATCAGATGGTCTTAATTCTAAACTAATTTGCATAAGGGCTTTATTTGCTCTCCATAACTTACTGAGGTCCTTCCTAACCCTAGTTTAATTGAAAACCTACAAAACCAGCCACAGATAGTTGATAACAAGAGCATTATTGACCAATT
Source organism: Crinia signifera (assembly GCF_055691185.1). Taxonomy (NCBI): domain Eukaryota; kingdom Metazoa; phylum Chordata; class Amphibia; order Anura; family Myobatrachidae; genus Crinia; species Crinia signifera. The sequence continues at coordinate 112,941,396 of NC_139219.1, read as the reverse complement.
GTCTTGCTGGTTGAAGACTAATGCATGATAGTCCCAGCAAAAGTTGTAAAATAGAGAACTGTTGACTGACAGTACATAAACCAATCAGAATGGTGTATTTTGAATGACAATTGCATCAACCAATCATATGGTCTCAATTCTAAACTAATTTGCATAAGGGCTTTATTTGCTCTCCATAACTTACTGAGGTCCTTCCTAACCCTAGTTTAATTGAAAACCTATAAAACCAGCCACAGATAGTTGATAACAAGAGCATTCTTGACCAATTGTCTTGCTGGTTGAAGGCTATTGTGTGATGGTGCCAGCAAAAGTTGTAAAATAGAAAACTGTTGACTACATTCTTGACCAATTGTCTTGCTTGTTGAAGACTATTGCATGATGGTCCCAGCAAAAGTTATAAAATAGAAAACTGTTGACTGACAGCACATAAACCAATCAGAATGGCTTATTTTGAATGACAATTGCATCAACCAATCAGATGGTCTCAATTCTAAACTAATTTGCATAAGGGCTTTATTTGCTCTCCATAACTTACTGAGGTCCTTCCTAACCCTAGTTTAATTGAAAACCTACAAAACCAGCCACAGATAGTTGATAACAAGAGCATTCTTGACCAATTGTCTTGCTGGTTGAAGACTAATGCATGATAGTCCCAGCAAAAGTTGTAAAATAGAAAACTGTTGACTGACAGTATATAAACCAATCAGAATGGCTTATTTTGAATGACAGTTGCATCAACCAATCAGATGATCTCAATTCTGAACTAATTAGCATAAGGGCTTTATTTGCTCTCCATAACTTACTGAGGTCCTTCCTAACCCTAGTTTAATTGAAAACCTACAAAACCAGCCACAGATGGTTGATAACAAGAGCATTCTTGACCAATTGTCTTGCTGGTTGAAGACTAATGCTTGATAGTCCCAGCAAAAGTTGTAAAATAGAGAACTGTTGATTGATAGTACATAAACCAATCAGAATGGCTTATTTTGAATGACAGTTGCATCAACCAATCAGATGGTCTCAATTCTGAACTAATTTGCATAAGGGCTTTATTTGCTCTTTATAACTTACTGAGGTCCTTCCTCACCCTATTCTAATTGAACAACTGCAGAACCAGTCACAGATAGTTGATAACAAGAACATTATTGACCAATTGTCTTGCTGGTTGAAGACTAATGCATGATAGTCCCAGCAAAAGTTGTAAAATAGGAAACTGTTGACTGATGGTACATAAACCAATCAGAATGGCTTATTTTGAATGACAATTGCATCAACCAATCAGATGGTCTCAATTCTGAACTAATTTGCATAATGGCTTTATTTGCTCTCCATAACTTACTGAGGTCCTTCCTAACCCTAGTTTAATTGAAAACCTACAAAACCAGCCACAGATAGTTGATAACAAGAGCATTCTTGATCAATTGTCTGGCTGGTTGAAGACTAATGCATGATAGTCCCAGCAAAAGTTGTAAAATAGAGAACTGTTGACTGACAGTACATAAACCAAACAGAATGGCTTATTTTGAATGACAGTTGCATCAACCAATCAGATGATCTCAATTCTGAACTAATTAGCATAAGGGCTTCATTTGCTCTCCATAACTTACTGAGGTCCTTCCTAACCCTAGTTTAATTGAAAACCTACAAAACCAGCCACAGATGGTTGATAACAAGAGCATTCTTGACCAATTGTCTTGCTGGTTGAAGACTAATGCTTGATAGTCCCAGCAAAAGTTGTAAAATAGAGAACTGTTGACTGACAGTACATAAACCAATCAGAATGGCTTATTTTGAATGACAGTTGCATCAACCAATCAGATGGTCTCAATTCTGAACTAATTTGCATAAGGGCTTTATTTGCTCTTTATAACTTACTGAGGTCCTTCCTCACCCTATTCTAATTGAACAACTGCAGAACCAGTCACAGATAGTTGATAACAAGAACATTATTGACCAATTGTCTTGCTGGTTGAAGACTAATGCATGATAGTCCCAGCAAAAGTTGTAAAATAGGAAACTGTTGACTGATGGTACATAAACCAATCAGAATGGCTTATTTTGAATGACAATTGCATCAACCAATCAGATGGTCTCAATTCTGAACTAATTTGCATAATGGCTTTATTTGCTCTCCATAACTTACTGAGGTCCTTCCTAACCCTAGTTTAATTGAAAACCTACAAAACCAGCCACAGATAGTTGATAACAAGAGCATTCTTGACCAATTGTCTGGCTGGTTGAAGACTAATGCATGATAGTCCAAGCAAAAGTTGTAAAATAGAGAACTGTTGACTGACAGTACATAAACCAAACAGAATGGCTTATTTTGAATGACAATTGCATCAACCAATCAGATGGTCTCAATTCTAAACTAATTTGCATAAGGGCTTTATTTGCTCTCCATAACTTACTGAGGTCTTTCCTAACCCTAGTTTAATTGAAAACCTACAAAACCAGCCACATATAGTTGATAACAAGAGCATTCTTGACCAATTGTCTTGCTGGTTGAAGACTAATGCATGATAGTCCCAGCAAAAGTTGTAAAATAGAAAACTGTTGACTGACAGTACATAAACCAATCAGAATGGCTTATTTTGAATGACAGTTGCATCAACCAATCAGATGATCTCAATTCTGAACTAATTTGCATAAGGGCTATATTTGCTCTCCATAACTTACTGAGGTCCTTCCTAACCCTAGTTTAATTGAAAACCTACAAAACCAGCCACAGATAGTTGAGAACAAGAGCATTCTTGACCAATTGTCTTGCTGGTTGAAGACTAATGCTTGATAGTACCAGCAAAAGTTGTAAAATAGAGAACTGTTGACTGACAGTACATAAGCCAATCAGAATGGCTTATTTTGAATGACAGTTGCATCAACCAATCAGATGGTCTCAATTCTGAACTAATTTGCATAAGGGCTTTATTTGCTCTTCATAACTTACTGAGGTCCTTCCTCACCCTAGTCTAATTGAACACCTGCAGAACCAGCCACAGATAGTTGATAACAAGAACATTCTTGACCAATTGTCTTGCTGGTTAAAGGCTATTGCGTGATGGTGCCAGCAAAAGTTGTAAAATAGAAAACTGTTGACTACATTCTTGACCAATTGTCTTGCTGGTTGAAGACTAATGCATGATAGTCCCAGCAAAAGTTGTAAAATAGAAAACTGTTGACTGACAGTACATAAACCAATCAGAATGGCTTATTTTGAATGACAGTTGCATCAACCAATCAGATGGTCTCAATTCTGAACTAATTTGCATAATGGCTTTATTTGCTCTTCATAACTTACCGAGGTCCTTCCTCACCCTTGTCTAATTGAACACCTGCAGAACCAGCCACAGATAGTTGATAACAAGAGCATTCTTGACCAAATGTCTTGCTGGTTGAAGACTAATGCATGATAGTCCCAGCAAAAGTTGTAAAATAGAGAACTGTTGACTGACAGTACATAAACCAATCAGAATGGTGTATTTTGAATGACAATTGCATCAACCAATCAGATGGTCTCAATTCTAAACTAATTTGCATAAGGGCTTTATTTGCTCTCCATAACTTACTGAGGTCCTTCCTAACCCTAGTTTAATTGAAAACCTACAAAACCAGCCACAGATAGTTGATAACAAGAGCATTCTTGACCAATTGTCTTGCTGGTTGAAGACTAATGCTTGATAGTCCCAGCAAAAGTTGTAAAATAGAGAACTGTTGACTGACAGTACATAAACCAATCAGAATGGCTTATTTTGAATGACAGTTGCATCAACCAATCAGATGGTCTCAATTCTGAACTAATTTGCATAAGGGCTTTATTTGCTCTTTTATAACTTACTGAGGTCCTTCCTCACCCTATTCTAATTGAACAACTGCAGAACCAGCCACAGATAGTTGGTAACAAGAACATTATTGACCAATTGTCTTGCTGGTTGAAGACTATTGCATGATGCTCCCAGCAAACGTTGTAAAATAGGAAACTGTTGACTGATGGTACATAAACCAATCAGAATGGCTTATTTTGAATGACAGTTGCATCAACCAATCAGATGGTCTCAATTCTGAACTAATTTGCATAATGGCTTTATTTGCTCTTCATAACTTACTGAGGTCCTTCCTCACCCTAGTCTAATTGAACACCTGCAGAACCAGCCACAGATAGTTGATAACAAGAACATTCTTGACCAATTGTCTTGCTGGTTGAAGGCTATTGCGTGATGGTGCCAGCAAAAGTTGTAAAATAGAAAACTGTTGACTACATTCTTGACCAATTGTCTTGCTGGTAGAAGACTATTGCATGATGGTCCCAGCAAAAGTTATAAAATAGAAAACTGTTGACTGACAGCACATAAACCAATCAGAATGGCTTATTTTGAATGACAATTGCATCAACCAATCAGATGGTCTCAATTCTAAACTAATTTGCATAAGGGCTTTATTTGCTCTCCATAACTTACTGAGGTCTTTCCTAACCCTAGTTTAATTGAAAACCTACCAAACCAGCCACAGATAGTTGATAACAAGTGCATTCTTGACCAATTGTCTTGCTGGTTGAAGACTAATGCATGATAGTCCCAGCAAAAGTTGTCAAATAGAAAACTGTTGACTGACAGTACATAAACCAATCAGAATGGCTTATTTTGAATGACAGTTGCATCAACCAATCATATGATCTCAATTCTGAACCAATTTGCATAAGGGCTTTATTTGCTCTTCATAACTTACTGAGGTCCTTCCTAACCCTAGTTTAATTGAAAACCTACAAAACCAGCCACAGATAGTTGATAACAAGAGCATTCTTGACCAAATGTCTTGCTGGTTGAAGACTAATGCATGATAGTCCCAGCAAAAGTTGTAAAATAGAGAACTGTTGACTGACAGTACATAAACCAATCAGAATGGCTTATTTTGAATGACAATTGCATCAACCAATCAGATGGTCTTAATTCTAAACTAAATTGCATAAGGGCTTTATTTGCTCTCCATAACTTACTGAGGTCCTTCCTAACCCTAGTTTAATTGAAAACCTACAAAACCAGCCACAGATAGTTGATAACAAGAGCATTCTTAACCAATTGTCTTGCTGGTTGAAGACTAATGCATGATAGTCCCAACAAAAGTTGTAAAATAGAGAACTGTTGACTGACAGTACATAAACCAATCAGAATGGCTTATTTTGAATGACAATTGCATCAACCAATCAGATGGTCTCAATTCTAAACTAATTTGCATAAGGGCTTTATTTGCTCTCCATAACTTACTGAGGTCCTTCCTAACCCTAGTTTAATTGAAAACCTATAAAACCAGCCACAGATAGTTGATAACAAGAGCATTCTTGACCAATTGTCTTGCTGGTTGTAGGCTATTTCGTGATGGTGCCAGCAAAAGTTGTAAAATAGAAAACTGTTGACTACATTCTTGACCAATTGTCTTGCTGGTTGAAGACTATTGCATGATGTTCCCAGCAAAAGTTGTAAAATAGAAAACTGTTGACTGACAGTACATAAACCAATCAGAATGGCTTATTTTGAATGACAGTTGCATCAACCAATCAGATGGTCTCAATTCTGAACTAATTTGCATAAGGGCTTTATTTGCTCTTTATAACTTACTGAGGTCCTTCCTCACCCTATTCTAATTGAACAACTGCAGAACCAGTCACAGATAGTTGATAACAAGAACATTATTGACCAATTGTCTTGCTGGTTGAAGACTAATGCATGATAGTCCCAGCAAAAGTTGTAAAATAGGAAACTGTTGACTGATGGTACATAAACCAATCAGAATGGCTTATTTTGAATGACAATTGCATCAACCAATCAGATGGTCTCAATTCTGAACTAATTTGCATAATGGCTTTATTTGCTCTCCATAACTTACTGAGGTCCTTCCTAACCCTAGTTTAATTGAAAACCTACAAAACCAGCCACAGATAGTTGATAACAAGAGCATTCTTGATCAATTGTCTGGCTGGTTGAAGACTAATGCATGATAGTCCCAGCAAAAGTTGTAAAATAGAGAACTGTTGACTGACAGTACATAAACCAAACAGAATGGCTTATTTTGAATGACAGTTGCATCAACCAATCAGATGATCTCAATTCTGAACTAATTAGCATAAGGGCTTCATTTGCTCTCCATAACTTACTGAGGTCCTTCCTAACCCTAGTTTAATTGAAAACCTACAAAACCAGCCACAGATGGTTGATAACAAGAGCATTCTTGACCAATTGTCTTGCTGGTTGAAGACTAATGCTTGATAGTCCCAGCAAAAGTTGTAAAATAGAGAACTGTTGACTGACAGTACATAAACCAATCAGAATGGCTTATTTTGAATGACAGTTGCATCAACCAATCAGATGGTCTCAATTCTGAACTAATTTGCATAAGGGCTTTATTTGCTCTTTATAACTTACTGAGGTCCTTCCTCACCCTATTCTAATTGAACAACTGCAGAACCAGTCACAGATAGTTGATAACAAGAACATTATTGACCAATTGTCTTGCTGGTTGAAGACTAATGCATGATAGTCCCAGCAAAAGTTGTAAAATAGGAAACTGTTGACTGATGGTACATAAACCAATCAGAATGGCTTATTTTGAATGACAATTGCATCAACCAATCAGATGGTCTCAATTCTGAACTAATTTGCATAATGGCTTTATTTGCTCTCCATAACTTACTGAGGTCCTTCCTAACCCTAGTTTAATTGAAAACCTACAAAACCAGCCACAGATAGTTGATAACAAGAGCATTCTTGACCAATTGTCTGGCTGGTTGAAGACTAATGCATGATAGTCCAAGCAAAAGTTGTAAAATAGAGAACTGTTGACTGACAGTACATAAACCAAACAGAATGGCTTATTTTGAATGACAATTGCATCAACCAATCAGATGGTCTCAATTCTAAACTAATTTGCATAAGGGCTTTATTTGCTCTCCATAACTTACTGAGGTCTTTCCTAACCCTAGTTTAATTGAAAACCTACAAAACCAGCCACATATAGTTGATAACAAGAGCATTCTTGACCAATTGTCTTGCTGGTTGAAGACTAATGCATGATAGTCCCAGCAAAAGTTGTAAAATAGAAAACTGTTGACTGACAGTACATAAACCAATCAGAATGGCTTATTTTGAATGACAGTTGCATCAACCAATCAGATGATCTCAATTCTGAACTAATTTGCATAAGGGCTATATTTGCTCTCCATAACTTACTGAGGTCCTTCCTAACCCTAGTTTAATTGAAAACCTACAAAACCAGCCACAGATAGTTGAGAACAAGAGCATTCTTGACCAATTGTCTTGCTGGTTGAAGACTAATGCTTGATAGTACCAGCAAAAGTTGTAAAATAGAGAACTGTTGACTGACAGTACATAAGCCAATCAGAATGGCTTATTTTGAATGACAGTTGCATCAACCAATCAGATGGTCTCAATTCTGAACTAATTTGCATAAGGGCTTTATTTGCTCTTCATAACTTACTGAGGTCCTTCCTCACCCTAGTCTAATTGAACACCTGCAGAACCAGCCACAGATAGTTGATAACAAGAACATTCTTGACCAATTGTCTTGCTGGTTAAAGGCTATTGCGTGATGGTGCCAGCAAAAGTTGTAAAATAGAAAACTGTTGACTACATTCTTGACCAATTGTCTTGCTGGTTGAAGACTAATGCATGATAGTCCCAGCAAAAGTTGTAAAATAGAAAACTGTTGACTGACAGTACATAAACCAATCAGAATGGCTTATTTTGAATGACAGTTGCATCAACCAATCAGATGGTCTCAATTCTGAACTAATTTGCATAATGGCTTTATTTGCTCTTCATAACTTACCGAGGTCCTTCCTCACCCTTGTCTAATTGAACACCTGCAGAACCAGCCACAGATAGTTGATAACAAGAGCATTCTTGACCAAATGTCTTGCTGGTTGAAGACTAATGCATGATAGTCCCAGCAAAAGTTGTAAAATAGAGAACTGTTGACTGACAGTACATAAACCAATCAGAATGGTGTATTTTGAATGACAATTGCATCAACCAATCAGATGGTCTCAATTCTAAACTAATTTGCATAAGGGCTTTATTTGCTCTCCATAACTTACTGAGGTCCTTCCTAACCCTAGTTTAATTGAAAACCTACAAAACCAGCCACAGATAGTTGATAACAAGAGCATTCTTGACCAATTGTCTTGCTGGTTGAAGACTAATGCTTGATAGTCCCAGCAAAAGTTGTAAAATAGAGAACTGTTGACTGACAGTACATAAACCAATCAGAATGGCTTATTTTGAATGACAGTTGCATCAACCAATCAGATGGTCTCAATTCTGAACTAATTTGCATAAGGGCTTTATTTGCTCTTTTATAACTTACTGAGGTCCTTCCTCACCCTATTCTAATTGAACAACTGCAGAACCAGCCACAGATAGTTGGTAACAAGAACATTATTGACCAATTGTCTTGCTGGTTGAAGACTATTGCATGATGGTCCCAGCAAACGTTGTAAAATAGGAAACTGTTGACTGATGGTACATAAACCAATCAGAATGGCTTATTTTGAATGACAGTTGCATCAACCAATCAGATGGTCTCAATTCTGAACTAATTTGCATAATGGCTTTATTTGCTCTTCATAACTTACTGAGGTCCTTCCTCACCCTAGTCTAATTGAACACCTGCAGAACCAGCCACAGATAGTTGATAACAAGAGCATTCTTGATCAATTGTCTTGCTGGTTGAAGACTAATGCATGATAGTCCCAGCAAAAGTTGTAAAATAGAAAACTGTTGACTGACAGTATATAAACCAATCAGAATGGCTTATTTTGAATGACAGTTGCATCAACCAATCAGATGATCTCAATTCTGAACTAATTTGCATAAGGGCTTTATTTGCTCTCCATAACTTACTGAGGTCCTTCCTAACCCTAGTTTAATTGAAAACCTACAAAACCAGCCACAGATAGTTGATAACAAGAGCATTCTTGACCAATTGTCTTGCTGGTTGAAGACTAATGCTTGATAGTCCCAGCAAAAGTTGTAAAATAGAGAACTGTTGACTGACAGTACATAAACCAATCAGAATGGCTTATTTTGAATGACAGTTGCATCAACCAATCAGATGGTCTCAATTCTGAACTAATTTGCATAAGAGCTTTATTTGCTCTTTATAACTTACTGAGGTCCTTCCTCACCCTATTCTAATTGAACAACTGCAGAACCAGCCACAGATAGTTGATAACAAGAACATTATTGACCAATTGTCTTGCTGGTTGAAGGCTATTGCGTGATGGTGCCAGCAAAAGTTGTAAAATAGAAAACTGTTGACTACATTCTTGACCAATTGTCTTGCTGGTTGAAGACTAATGCATGATAGTCCCAGCAAAAGTTGTAAAATAGAGAACTGTTGACTGACAGTACATAAACCAATCAGAATGGTGTATTTTGAATGACAATTTCATCAACCGATCAGATGGTCTCAATTCTAAACTAATTTGCATAAGGGCTTTATTTGCTCTTTATAACTTACTGAGGTCCTTCCTCACCCTATTCTAATTGAACAACTGCAGAACCAGCCACAGATAGTTGATAACAAGAACATTATTGACCAATTGTCTTGCTGGTTGAAGACTATTGCATGATGGTCCCAGCAAACGTTGTAAAATAGGAAACTGTTGAATGATGGTACATAAACCAATCAGAATGGCTTATTTTGAATGACAGTTGCATCAACCAATCAGATGGTCTCAATTCTGAACTAATTTGCATAATGGCTTTATTTGCTCTTCATAACTTACTGAGGTCCTTCCTCACCCTAGTCTAATTGAACACCTGCAGAACCAGCCACAGATAGTTGATAACAAGAACATTCTTGACCAATTGTCTTGCTGGTTAAAGGCTATTGCGTGATGGTGCCAGCAAAAGTTGTAAAATATAAAACTGTTGATTACATTCTTGAGCAATTGTCTTGCTGGTTGAAGACTAATGCATGATAGTCCCAGCAAAAGTTGTAAAATAGAAAACTGTTGACTGACAGTATATAAACCAATCAGAATGGCTTATTTTGAATGACAGTTGCATCAACCAATCAGATGATCTCAATTCTGAACTAATTAGCATAAGGGCTTTATTTGCTCTCCATAACTTACTGAGGTCCTTCCTAACCCTAGTTTAATTGAAAACCTACAAAACCAGCCACAGATAGTTGATAACAAGAGCATTCTTGACCAAATGTCTTGCTGGTTGAAGACTAATGCATGATAGTCCCAGCAAAAGTTGTAAAATAGAGAACTGTTGACTGACAGTACATAAACCAATCAGAATGGCTTATTTTGAATGACAATTGCATCAACCAATCAGATGGTCTTAATTCTAAACTAATTTGCATAAGGGCTTTATTTGCTCTCCATAACTTACTGAGGTCCTTCCTAACCCTAGTTTAATTGAAAACCTACAAAACCGGCCACAGATAGTTGATAACAAGAGCATTCTTGAGCAATTGTCTTGCTGGTTGAAGGCTATTGCGTGATGGTGCCAGCAAAAGTTGTAAAATAGAAAACTGTTGACTACATTCTTGACCAATTGTCTTGCTGGTTGAAGACTATTGCATGATGGTCCCAGCAAAAGTTATAAAATAGAAAACTGTTGACTGACAGCACATAAACCAATCAGAATGGCTTATTTTGAATGACAATTGCATCAACCAATCAGATGGTCTCAATTCTAAACTAATTTGCATAAGGGCTTTATTTGCTCTCCATAACTTACTGAGGTCCTTCCTAACCCTAGTTTAATTGAAAACCTACAAAACCGGCCACAGATAGTTGATAACAAGAGCATTCTTGACCAATTGTCTGGCTGGTTGAAGACTAATGCATGATAGTCCCAGCAAAAGTTGTAAAATAGAGAACTGTTGACTGACAGTACATAAACCAATCAGAATGGTGTATTTTGAATGACGATTGCATCAACCAATCAGATGGTCTCAATTCTAAACTAATTTGCATAAGGGCTTTATTTGCTCTCCATAACTTACTGAGGTCCTTCCTAACCCTAGTTTAATTGAAAACCTATAAAACCAGCCACAGATAGTTGATAACAAGAGCATTCTTGAGCAATTGTCTTGCTGGTTGAAGGCTATTGCGTGATGGTGCCAGCAAAAGTTGTAAAATAGAAAACTGTTGACTACATTCTTGACCAATTGTCTTGCTGGTTGAAGACTATTGCATGATGGTCCCAGCAAAAGTTATAAAATAGAAAACTGTTGACTGACAGCACATAAACCAATCAGAATGGCTTATTTTGAATGACAATTGCATCAACCAATCAGATGGTCTCAATTCTAAACTAATTTGCATAAGGGCTTTATTTGCTCTCCATAACTTACTGAGGTCTTTCCTAACCCTAGTTTAATTGAAAACCTACAAAACCAGCCACAGATAGTTGATAACAAGAGCATTCTTGACCAATTGTCTTGCTGGTTGAAGACATGCATGATAGTCCCAGCAAAAGTTGTAAAATAGAAAACTGTTGACTGACAGTACATAAACCAATCAGAATGGCTTATTTTGAATGACAGTTGCATCAACCAATCAGATGATCTCAATTCTGAACTAATTTGCATAAGGGCTATATTTGCTCTCCATAACTTACTGAGGTCCTTCCTAACCCTAGTTTAATTGAAAACCTACAAAACCGGCCACAGATAGTTGATAACAAGAGCATTCTTGACCAATTGTCTTGCTGGTTGAAGACTAATGCTTGATAGTCCCAGCAAAAGTTGTAAAATAGAGAACTGTTGACTGACAGTACATAAACCAATCAGAATGGCTTATTTTGAATGACAGTTGCATCAACCAATCAGATGGTCTTAATTCTAAACTAATTTGCATAAGGGCTTTATTTGCTCTCCATAACTTACTGAGGTCCTTCCTAACCCTAGTTTAATTGAAAACCTACAAAACCGGCCACAGATAGTTGATAACAAGAGCATTCTTGACCAATTGTCTGGCTGGTTGAAGACTAATGCATGATAGTCCCAGCAAAAGTTGTAAAATAGAGAACTGTTGACTGATGGTACATAAACCAATCAGAATGGCTTATTTTGAATGACAGTTGCATCAACCAATCAGATGGTCTCAATTCTGAACTAATTTGCATAATGGCTTTATTTGCTCTTCATAACTTACTGAGGTCCTTCCTCACCCTAGTCTAATTGAACACCTGCAGAACCAGCCACAGATAGTTGATAACAAGAACATTCTTGACCAATTGTCTTGCTGGTTGAAGGCTATTGCGTGATGGTGCCAGCAAAAGTTGTAAAATAGAAAACTGTTGACTACATTCTTGACCAATTGTCTTGCTGGTAGAAGACTATTGCATGATGGTCCCAGCAAAAGTTATAAAATAGAAAACTGTTGACTGACAGCACATAAACCAATCAGAATGGCTTATTTTGAATGACAATTGCATCAACCAATCAGATGGTCTCAATTCTAAACTAATTTGCATAAGGGCTTTATTTGCTCTCCATAACTTACTGAGGTCTTTCCTAACCCTAGTTTAATTGAAAACCTACCAAACCAGCCACAGATAGTTGATAACAAGTGCATTCTTGACCAATTGTCTTGCTGGTTGAAGACTAATGCATGATAGTCCCAGCAAAAGTTGTCAAATAGAAAACTGTTGACTGACAGTACATAAACCAATCAGAATGGCTTATTTTGAATGACAGTTGCATCAACCAATCATATGATCTCAATTCTGAACCAATTTGCATAAGGGCTTTATTTGCTCTTCATAACTTACTGAGGTCCTTCCTAACCCTAGTTTAATTGAAAACCTACAAAACCAGCCACAGATAGTTGATAACAAGAGCATTCTTGACCAAATGTCTTGCTGGTTGAAGACTAATGCATGATAGTCCCAGCAAAAGTTGTAAAATAGAGAACTGTTGACTGACAGTACATAAACCAATCAGAATGGCTTATTTTGAATGACAATTGCATCAACCAATCAGATGGTCTTAATTCTAAACTAAATTGCATAAGGGCTTTATTTGCTCTCCATAACTTACTGAGGTCCTTCCTAACCCTAGTTTAATTGAAAACCTATAAAACCAGCCACAGATAGTTGATAACAAGAGCATTCTTGAGCAATTGTCTTGCTGGTTGAAGGCTATTGCGTGATGGTGCCAGCAAAAGTTGTAAAATAGAAAACTGTTGACTACATTCTTGACCAATTGTCTTGCTGGTTGAAGACTATTGCATGATGTTCCCAGCAAAAGTTGTAAAATAGAAAACTGTTGACTGACAGTACATAAACCAATCAGAATGGCTTATTTTGAATGACAGTTGCATCAACCAATCATATGATCTCAATTCTGAACCAATTTGCATAAGGGCTTTATTTGCTCTTCATAACTTACTGAGGTCCTTCCTCACCCTAGTCTAATTGAACACCTGCAGAACCAGCCACAGATAGTTGATAACAAGAGCATTCTTGACCAAATGTCTTGCTGGTTGAAGACTAATGCATGATAGTCCCAGCAAAAGTTGTAAAATAGAGAACTGTTGACTGACAGTACATAAACCAATCAGAATGGCTTATTTTGAATGACAATTGCATCAACCAATCAGATGGTCTTAATTCTAAACTAAATTGCATAAGGGCTTTATTTGCTCTCCATAACTTACTGAGGTCCTTCCTAACCCTAGTTTAATTGAAAACCTATAAAACCAGCCACAGATAGTTGATAACAAGAGCATTCTTGAGCAATTGTCTTGCTGGTTGAAGGCTATTGCGTGATGGTGCCAGCAAAAGTTGTAAAATAGAAAACTGTTGACTACATTCTTGACCAATTGTCTTGCTGGTTGAAGACTATTGCATGATGTTCCCAGCAAAAGTTGTAAAATAGAAAACTGTTGACTGACAGTACATAAACCAATCAGAATGGCTTATTTTGAATGACAGTTGCATCAACCAATCATATGATCTCAATTCTGAACCAATTTGCATAAGGGCTTTATTTGCTCTTCATAACTTACTGAGGTCCTTCCTCACCCTAGTCTAATTGAACACCTGCAGAACCAGCCACAGATAGTTGATAACAAGAGCATTCTTGATCAATTGTCTTGCTGGTTGAAGGCTATTGCGTGATGGTGCCAGCAAAAGTTGTGAAATAGAAAACTGTTGATTACATTCTTGACCAATTGTCTTGCTGGTTGAAGACTATTGCATGATGGTCCCAGCAAAAGTTATAAAATAGAAAACTGTTGACTGACAGCACATAAACCAATCAGAATGGCTTATTTTGAATGACAATTGCATCAACCAATCAGATGGTCTCAATTCTAAACTAAATTGCATAAGGGCTTTATTTGCTCTCCATAGCTTACTGAGGTCTTTCCTAACCCTAGTTTAATTGAAAACCTACAAAACCAGCCACAGATAGTTGATAACAAGAGCATTCTTGACCAATTGTCTTGCTGGTTGAAGACTAATGCATGATAGTCCCAGCAAAATATGTAAAATAGAGAACTGTTGACTGACAGTACATAAACCAATCAGAATGGCTTATTTTGAATGACAGTTGCATCAACCAATCAGATGGTCTCAATTCTGAACTAATTTGCATAAGGGCTTTATTTGCTCTTTATAACTTACTGAGGTACTTCCTCACCCTATTCTAATTGAACAACTGCAGAACCAGCCACAGATAGTTGATAACAAGAACATTATTGACCAATTGTCTTGCTGGTTGAAGACTATTGCATGATGGTCCCAGCAAACGTTGTAAAATAGGAAACTGTTGACTGATGGTACATAAACCAATCAGAATGGCTTATTTTGAATGACAGTTGCATCAACCAATCAGATGGTCTCAATTCTGAACTAATTTGCATAATGGCTTTATTTGCTCTTCATAACTTACTGAGGTCCTTCCTCACCCTAGTCTAATTGAACACCTGCAGAACCAGCCACAGATAGTTGATAACAAGAACATTCTTGACCAATTGTCTTGCTGGTTGAAGGCTATTGCGTGATGGTGCCAGCAAAAGTTGTAAAATAGAAAACTGTTGACTACATTCTTGACCAATTGTCTTGCTGGTTGAAGACTAATGCATGATAGTCCCAGCAAAAGTTGTAAAATAGAAAACTGTTGACTGACAGTATATAAACCAATCAGAATGGCTTATTTTGAATGACAGTTGCATCAACCAATCAGATGATCTCAATTCTGAACTAATTAGCATAAGGGCTTTATTTGCTCTCCATAATTTACTGAGGTCCTTCCTAACCCTAGTTTAATTGAAAACCTATAAAACCAGCCACAGATAGTTGATAACAAGAGCATTCTTGACCAATTGTTTTGCTGGTTGAAGACTAATGCATGATAGTCCCAGCAAAAGTTGTAAAATAGAAAACTGTTGACTGACAGTATATAAACCAATCAGAATGGCTTATTTTGAATGACAGTTGCATCAACCAATCAGATGATCTCAATTCTGAACTAATTTGCATAAGGGCTTTATTTGCTCTCCATAACTGACTGAGGTCCTTCCTAACCCTAGTTTAATTGAAAACCTACAAAACCAGCCACAGATAGTTGATAACAAGAGCATTCTTGACCAAATGTCTTGCTGGTTGAAGATTAATGCATGATAGTCCCAGCAAAAGTTGTAAAATAGAGAACTGTTGACTGACAGTACATAAACCAATCAGAATGGCTTATTTTGAATGACAATTGCATCAACCAATCAGATGGTCTTAATGCTAAACGAATTTGCATAAGGGCTTTATTTGCTCTCCATAACTTACTGAGGTCCTTCCTAACCCTAGTTTAATTGAAAACCTACAAAACCAGCCACAGATAGTTGATAACAAGAGCATTCTTGACCAATTGTCTTGCTGGTTGAAGACTATTGCATGATGGTCCCAGCAAACGTTGTAAAATAGGAAACTGTTGACTGATGGTACATAAACCAATCAGAATGGCTTATTTTGAATGACAGTTGCATCAACCAATCAGATGGTCTCAATTCTGAACTAATTTGCATAATGGCTTTATTTGCTCTTCGTAACTTACTGAGGTCCTTCCTCACCCTAGTCTAATTGAACACCTGCAGAACCAGCCACAGATAGTTGATAACAAGAACATTCTTGACCAATTGTCTTGCTGGTTGAAGGCTATTGCGTGATGGTGCCAGCAAAAGTTGTAAAATAGAAAACTGTTGACTACATTCTTGACCAATTGTCTTGCTGGTAGAAGACTATTGCATGATGGTCCCAGCAAAAGTTATAAAATAGAAAACTATTGACTGACAGCACATAAACCAATCAGAATGGCTTATTTTGAATGACAATTGCATCAACCAATCAGATGGTCTCAATTCTAAACTAATTTGCATAAGGGCTTTATTTGCTCTCCATAACTTACTGAGGTCTTTCCTAACCCTAGTTTAATTGAAAACCTACCAAACCAGCCACAGATAGTTGATAACAAGAGCATTCTTGACCAATTGTCTTGCTGGTTGAAGACTAATGCATGATAGTCCCAGCAAAAGTTGTAAAATAGAAAACTGTTGACTGACAGTACATAAACCAATCAGAATGGCTTATTTTGAATGACAGTTGCATCAACCAATCATATGATCTCAATTCTGAACCAATTTGCATAAGGGCTTTATTTGCTCTTCATAACTTACTGAGGTCCTTCCTCACCCTAGTCTAATTGAACACCTGCAGAACCAGCCACAGATAGTTGATAACAAGAGCATTCTTGACCAAATTTCTTGCTGGTTGAAGACTAATGCATGATAGTCCCAGCAAAAGTTGTAAAATAGAGAACTGTTGACTGACAGTACATAAACCAATCAGAATGGATTATTTTGAATGACAATTGCATCAACCAATCAGATGGTCTTAATTCTAAACTAATTTGCATAAGGGCTTTATTTGCTCTCCATAACTTACTGAGGTCCTTCCTAACCCTAGTTTAATTGAAAACCTATAAAAACAGCCACAGATAGTTGATAACAAGAGAATTCTTGACCAATTGTCATGCTGGTTGAAGACTTATGCATGATAGTCCCAGCAAAAGTTGTAAAATAGAGAACTGTTGACTGACAGTACATAAACCAAGCAGAATGGCTTATTTTGAATGACAATTGCATCAACCAATCAGATGGTCTCAATTCTTAACTAATTTGCATAAGGGCTTTATTTGCTCTCCATAACTTACTGAGGTCTTTCCTAACCCTAGTTTAATTGAACATCTGCAGAACCAGCCACAGATAGTTGATAACAAGAGCATTCTTGACCAATTGTCTTGCTGGTTGAAGACTAATGCATGATAGTCCCAGCAAAAGTTGTAAAATAGAAAACTGTTGACTGACAGTATATAAACCAATCAGAATGGCTTATTTTGAATGACAGTTGCATCAACCAATCAGATTATCTCAATTCTGAACTAATTTGCATAAGGGCTTTATTTGCTCTCCATAACTTACTGAGGTCCTTCCTCACCTTAGTCTAATTGAACACCTGCAGAATCAGCCACAGATAGTTGATAACAAGAGCATTATTGACCAATTGTCTTGCTGGTTGAAGACTAATGCATGATAGTCCCAGCAAAAGTTGTAAAATAGAAAACTGTTGACTGACAGTACATAAACCAATCAGAATGGCTTATTTTGAATGACAGTTGCATCAACCAATCAGATGATCTCAATTCTGAACTAATTTGCATAAGGGCTTTATTTGCTCTCCATAACTTACTGAGGTCCTTCCTCACCTTAGTCTAATTGAACACCTGCAGAATCAGCCACAGATAGTTGATAACAAGAGCATTATTGACCAATTGTCTTGCTGGTTGAAGACTAATGCATGATAGTCCCAGCAAAAGTTGTAAAATAGAGAACTGTTGACTGACAGTACATAAACCAATCAGAATGGCTTATTTTGAATGACAATTGCATCAACCAATCAGATGGTCTTAATTCTAAACTAATTTGCATAAGGGCTTTATTTGCTCTCCATAACTTACTGAGGTCCTTCCTAACCCTAGTTTAATTGAAAACCTACAAAACCAGCCACAGATAGTTGATAACAAGAGCATTCTTGACCAATTGTCTTGCTGGTTGAAGACTAATGCATGATAATCCCAGCAAAAGTTGTAGAATAGAGAACTGTTGACTGACAGTACATAAACCAATCAGAATGGTGTATTTTGAATGACAATTGCATCAACCAATCAGATGGTCTCAATTCTAAACTAATTTGCATAAGGGCTTTATTTGCTCTCCATAACTTACTGAGGTCCTTCCTAACCCTAGTTTAATTGCAAACCTATAAAACCAGCCACAGATAGTTGATAACAAGAGCATTCTTGACCAATTGTCATGCTGGTTGAAGACTTATGCATGATAGTCCCAGCAAAAGTTGTAAAATAGAGAACTGTTGACTGACAGTACATAAACCAATCAGAATGGCTTATTTTGAATGACAATCGCATCAACCAATCAGATGGTCTCAATTCTTAACTAATTTGCATAAGGGCTTTATTTGCTCTCCATAACTTACTGAGGTCCTTCCTAACCCTAGTTTAATTGAAAACCTATAAAACCAGCCACAGATAGTTAAAAACAAGAGCATTCTTGACCAATTGTCTTGCTGGTTGAAGGCTATTGCGTGATGGTGCCAGCAAAAGTTGTAAAATAGAAAACTGTTGATTACATTCTTGACCAATTGTCTTGCTGGTTGAAGACTATTGCATGATGGTCCCAGCAAAAGTTATAAAATAGAAAACTGTTGACTGACAGCACATAAACCAATCAGAATGGCTTATTTTGAATGACAATTGCATCAACCAATCAGATGGTCTCAATTCTAAACTAAATTGCATAAGGGCTTTATTTGCTCTCCATAGCTTACTGAGGTCTTTCCTAACCCTAGTTTAATTGAAAACCTACAAAACCAGCCACAGATAGTTGATAACAAGAGCATTCTTGACCAATTGTCTTGCTGGTTGAAGACTAATGCATGATAGTCCCAGCAAAATATGTAAAATAGAGAACTGTTGACTGACAGTACATAAACCAATCAGAATGGCTTATTTTGAATGACAGTTGCATCAACCAATCAGATGGTCTCAATTCTGAACTAATTTGCATAAGGGCTTTATTTGCTCTTTATAACTTACTGAGGTACTTCCTCACCCTATTCTAATTGAACAACTGCAGAACCAGCCACAGATAGTTGATAACAAGAACATTATTGACCAATTGTCTTGCTGGTTAAAGACTATTGCATGATGGTCCCAGCAAACGTTGTAAAATAGGAAACTGTTGACTGATGGTACATAAACCAATCAGAATGGCTTATTTTGAATGACAGTTGCATCAACCAATCAGATGGTCTCAATTCTGAACTAATTTGCATAATGGCTTTATTTGCTCTTCATAACTTACTGAGGTCCTTCCTCACCCTAGTCTAATTGAACACCTGCAGAACCAGCCACAGATAGTTGATAACAAGAACATTCTTGACCAATTGTCTTGCTGGTTGAAGGCTATTGCGTGATGGTGCCAGCAAAAGTTGTAAAATAGAAAACTGTTGACTACATTCTTGACCAATTGTCTTGCTGGTTGAAGACTAATGCATGATAGTCCCAGCAAAAGTTGTAAAATAGAAAACTGTTGACTGACAGTATATAAACCAATCAGAATGGCTTATTTTGAATGACAGTTGCATCAACCAATCAGATGATCTCAATTCTGAACTAATTAGCATAAGGGCTTTATTTGCTCTCCATAATTTACTGAGGTCCTTCCTAACCCTAGTTTAATTGAAAACCTATAAAACCAGCCACAGATAGTTGATAACAAGAGCATTCTTGACCAATTGTTTTGCTGGTTGAAGACTAATGCATGATAGTCCCAGCAAAAGTTGTAAAATAGAAAACTGTTGACTGACAGTATATAAACCAATCAGAATGGCTTATTTTGAATGACAGTTGCATCAACCAATCAGATGATCTCAATTCTGAACTAATTTGCATAAGGGCTTTATTTGCTCTCCATAACTTACTGAGGTCCTTCCTAACCCTAGTTTAATTGAAAACCTACAAAACCAGCCACAGATAGTTGATAACAAGAGCATTCTTGACCAAATGTCTTGCTGGTTGAAGATTAATGCATGATAGTCCCAGCAAAAGTTGTAAAATAGAGAACTGTTGACTGACAGTACATAAACCAATCAGAATGGCTTATTTTGAATGACAATTGCATCAACCAATCAGATGGTCTTAATGCTAAACTAATTTGCATAAGGGCTTTATTTGCTCTCCATAACTTACTGAGGTCCTTCCTAACCCTAGTTTAATTGAAAACCTACAAAACCAGCCACAGATAGTTGATAACAAGAGCATTCTTGACCAATTGTCTTGCTGGTTGAAGACTATTGCATGATGGTCCCAGCAAACGTTGTAAAATAGGAAACTGTTGACTGATGGTACATAAACCAATCAGAATGGCTTATTTTGAATGACAGTTGCATCAACCAATCAGATGGTCTCAATTCTGAACTAATTTGCATAATGGCTTTATTTGCTCTTCGTAACTTACTGAGGTCCTTCCTCACCCTAGTCTAATTGAACACCTGCAGAACCAGCCACAGATAGTTGATAACAAGAACATTCTTGACCAATTGTCTTGCTGGTTGAAGGCTATTGCGTGATGGTGCCAGCAAAAGTTGTAAAATAGAAAACTGTTGACTACATTCTTGACCAATTGTCTTGCTGGTAGAAGACTATTGCATGATGGTCCCAGCAAAAGTTATAAAATAGAAAACTGTTGACTGACAGCACATAAACCAATCAGAATGACTTATTTTAAATGACAATTGCATCAACCAATCAGATGGTCTCAATTCTAAACTAATTTGCATAAGGGCTTTATTTGCTCTCCATAACTTACTGAGGTCTTTCCTAACCCTAGTTTAATTGAAAACCTACCAAACCAGCCACAGATAGTTGATAACAAGAGCATTCTTGACCAATTGTCTTGCTGGTTGAAGACTAATGCATGATAGTCCCAGCAAAAGTTGTAAAATAGAAAACTGTTGACTGACAGTACATAAACCAATCAGAATGGCTTATTTTGAATGACAGTTGCATCAACCAATCATATGATCTCAATTCTGAACCAATTTGCATAAGGGCTTTATTTGCTCTTCATAACTTACTGAGGTCCTTCCTCACCCTAGTCTAATTGAACACCTGCAGAACCAGCCACAGATAGTTGATAACAAGAGCATTCTTGACCAAATTTCTTGCTGGTTGAAGACTAATGCATGATAGTCCCAGCAAAAGTTGTAAAATAGA
Organism: Crinia signifera; assembly: GCF_055691185.1. Taxonomy (NCBI): domain Eukaryota; kingdom Metazoa; phylum Chordata; class Amphibia; order Anura; family Myobatrachidae; genus Crinia; species Crinia signifera. The sequence goes on along the minus strand of NC_139219.1, from coordinate 112,920,015 downwards.
GAACTGTTGACTGACAGTACATAAACCAATCAGAATGGATTATTTTGAATGACAATTGCATCAACCAATCAGATGGTCTTAATTCTAAACTAATTTGCATAAGGGCTTTATTTGCTCTCCATAACTTACTGAGGTCCTTCCTAACCCTAGTTTAATTGAAAACCTATAAAAACAGCCACAGATAGTTGATAACAAGAGAATTCTTGACCAATTGTCATGCTGATTGAAGACTAATGCATGATAGTCCCAGCAAAAGTTGTAAAATAGAAAACTGTTGACTGACAGTATATAAACCAATCAGAATGGCTTATTTTGAATGACAGTTGCATCAACCAATCAGATGATCTCAATTCTGAACTAATTTGCATAAGGGCTTTATTTGCTCTCCATAACTTACTGAGGTCCTTCCTCACCTTAGTCTAATTGAACACCTGCAGAATCAGCCACAGATAGTTGATAACAAGAGCATTATTGACCAATTGTCTTGCTGGTTGAAGACTAATGCATGATAGTCCCAGCAAAAGTTGTAAAATAGAAAACTGTTGACTGACAGTACATAAACCAATCAGAATGGCTTATTTTGAATGACAGTTGCATCAACCAATCAGATGATCTCAATTCTGAACTAATTTGCATAAGGGCTTTATTTGCTCTCCATAACTTACTGAGGTCCTTCCTCACCTTAGTCTAATTGAACACCTGCAGAATCAGCCACAGATAGTTGATAACAAGAGCATTATTGACCAATTGTCTTGCTGGTTGAAGACTAATGCATGATAGTCCCAGCAAAAGTTGTAAAATAGAGAACTGTTGACTGACAGTACATAAACCAATCAGAATGGCTTATTTTGAATGACAATTGCATCAACCAATCAGATGGTCTTAATTCTAAACTAAATTGCATAAGGGCTTTATTTGCTCTCCATAACTTACTGAGGTCCTTCCTAACCCTAGTTTAATTGAAAACCTACAAAACCAGCCACAGATAGTTGATAACAAGAGCATTCTTAACCATTTGTCTTGCTGGTTGAAGACTAATGCATGATAGTCCCAACAAAAGTTGTAAAATAGAGAACTGTTGACTGACAGTACATAAACCAATCAGAATGGTGTATTTTGAATGACAATTGCATCAACCAATCAGATGGTCTCAATTCTAAACTAATTTGCATAAGGGCTTTATTTGCTCTCCATAACTTACTGAGGTCCTTCCTAACCCTAGTTTAATTGAAAACCTACCAAACCAGCCACAGATAGTTGATAACAAGAGCATTATTGACCAATTGTCTTGCTGGTTGAAGACTAATGCATGATAGTCCCAGCAAAAGTTGTAAATAGAAAACTGTTGACTGACAGCACATAAACCAATCAGAATGGCTTATTTTGAATGATAGTTGCATCAACCAATCATATGATCTCAATTCTGAACCAATTTGCATAAGGGCTTTATTTGCTCTTCATAACTTACTGAGGTCCTTCCTCACCCTAGTCTAATTGAACACCTGCAGAACCAGCCACAGATAGTTGATAACAAGAGCATTCTTGACCAATTGTCTTGCTGGTTGAAGACTAATGCATGATAGTCCCAGCAAAAGTTGTAAAATAGAAAACTGTTGACTGACAGTATATAAACCAATCAGAATGGCTTATTTTGAATGACAGTTGCATCAACCAATCAGATGATCTCAATTCTGAACTAATTAGCATAAGGGCTTTATTTGCTCTCCATAATTTACTGAGGTCCTTCCTAACCCTAGTTTAATTGAAAACCTACAAAACCAGCCACAGATAGTTGATAACAAGAGCATTCTTGACCAAATGTCTTGCTGGTTGAAGACTAATGCATGATAGTCCCAGCAAAAGTTGTAAAATAGAGAACTGTTGACTGACAGTACATAAACCAATCAGAATGGCTTATTTTGAATGACAATTGCATCAACCAATCAGATGGTCTTAATTCTAAACTAATTTGCATAAGGGCTTTATTTGCTCTCCATAACTTACTGAGGTCCTTCCTAACCCTAGTTTAATTGAAAACCTACAAAACCAGCCACAGATAGTTGATAACAAGAGCATTCTTGACCAATTGTCTTGCTGGTTGAAGACTAATGCATGATAGTCCCAGCAAAAGTTGTAGAATAGAGAACTGTTGACTGACAGTACATAAACCAATCAGAATGGTGTATTTTGAATGACAATTGCATCAACCAATCAGATGGTCTCAATTCTAAACTAATTTGCATAAGGGCTTTATTTGCTCTCCATAACTTACTGAGGTCCTTCCTAACCCTAGTTTAATTGCAAACCTATAAAACCAGCCACAGATAGTTGATAACAAGAGCATTCTTGACCAATTGTCATGCTGGTTGAAGACTTATGCATGATAGTCCCAGCAAAAGTTGTAAAATAGAGAACTGTTGACTGACAGTACATAAACCAATCAGAATGGCTTATTTTGAATGACAATTGCATCAACCAATCAGATGGTCTCAATTCTTAACTAATTTGCATAAGGGCTTTATTTGCTCTCCATAACTTACTGAGTTCTTTCCTAACCCTAGTTTAATTGAACATCTGCAGAACCAGCCACAGATAGTTGATAACAAGAGCATTCTTGACCAATTGTCTTGCTGGTTGAAGGCTATTGCGTGATGGTGCCAGCAAAAGTTGTGAAATAGAAAACTGTTGATTACATTCTTGACCAATTGTCTTGCTGGTTGAAGACTATTGCATGATGGTCCCAGCAAAAGTTATAAAATAGAAAACTGTTGACTGACAGCACATAAACCAATCAGAATGGCTTATTTTGAATGACAATTGCATCAACCAATCAGATGGTCTCAATTCTAAACTAAATTGCATAAGGGCTTTATTTGCTCTCCATAGCTTACTGAGGTCTTTCCTAACCCTAGTTTAATTGAAAACCTACAAAACCAGCCACAGATAGTTGATAACAAGAGCATTCTTGACCAATTGTCTTGCTGGTTGAAGACTAATGCATGATAGTCCCAGCAAAATATGTAAAATAGAGAACTGTTGACTGACAGTACATAAACCAATCAGAATGGCTTATTTTGAATGACAGTTGCATCAACCAATCAGATGGTCTCAATTCTGAACTAATTTGCATAAGGGCTTTATTTGCTCTTTATAACTTACTGAGGTACTTCCTCACCCTATTCTAATTGAACAACTGCAGAACCAGCCACAGATAGTTGATAACAAGAACATTATTGACCAATTGTCTTGCTGGTTGAAGACTATTGCATGATGGTCCCAGCAAACGTTGTAAAATAGGAAACTGTTGACTGATGGTACATAAACCAATCAGAATGGCTTATTTTGAATGACAGTTGCATCAACCAATCAGATGGTCTCAATTCTGAACTAATTTGCATAATGGCTTTATTTGCTCTTCATAACTTACTGAGGTCCTTCCTCACCCTAGTCTAATTGAACACCTGCAGAACCAGCCACAGATAGTTGATAACAAGAACATTCTTGACCAATTGTCTTGCTGGTTGAAGGCTATTGCGTGATGGTGCCAGCAAAAGTTGTAAAATAGAAAACTGTTGACTACATTCTTGACCAATTGTCTTGCTGGTTGAAGACTAATGCATGATAGTCCCAGCAAAAGTTGTAAAATAGAAAACTGTTGACTGACAGTATATAAACCAATCAGAATGGCTTATTTTGAATGACAGTTGCATCAACCAATCAGATGATCTCAATTCTGAACTAATTAGCATAAGGGCTTTATTTGCTCTCCATAATTTACTGAGGTCCTTCCTAACCCTAGTTTAATTGAAAACCTATAAAACCAGCCACAGATAGTTGATAACAAGAGCATTCTTGACCAATTGTTTTGCTGGTTGAAGACTAATGCATGATAGTCCCAGCAAAAGTTGTAAAATAGAAAACTGTTGACTGACAGTATATAAACCAATCAGAATGGCTTATTTTGAATGACAGTTGCATCAACCAATCAGATGATCTCAATTCTGAACTAATTTGCATAAGGGCTTTATTTGCTCTCCATAACTGACTGAGGTCCTTCCTAACCCTAGTTTAATTGAAAACCTACAAAACCAGCCACAGATAGTTGATAACAAGAGCATTCTTGACCAAATGTCTTGCTGGTTGAAGATTAATGCATGATAGTCCCAGCAAAAGTTGTAAAATAGAGAACTGTTGACTGACAGTACATAAACCAATCAGAATGGCTTATTTTGAATGACAATTGCATCAACCAATCAGATGGTCTTAATGCTAAACGAATTTGCATAAGGGCTTTATTTGCTCTCCATAATTTACTGAGGTCCTTCCTAACCCTAGTTTAATTGAAAACCTACAAAACCAGCCACAGATAGTTGATAACAAGAGCATTCTTGACCAATTGTCTTGCTGGTTGAAGACTATTGCATGATGGTCCCAGCAAACGTTGTAAAATAGGAAACTGTTGACTGATGGTACATAAACCAATCAGAATGGCTTATTTTGAATGACAGTTGCATCAACCAATCAGATGGTCTCAATTCTGAACTAATTTGCATAATGGCTTTATTTGCTCTTCGTAACTTACTGAGGTCCTTCCTCACCCTAGTCTAATTGAACACCTGCAGAACCAGCCACAGATAGTTGATAACAAGAACATTCTTGACCAATTGTCTTGCTGGTTGAAGGCTATTGCGTGATGGTGCCAGCAAAAGTTGTAAAATAGAAAACTGTTGACTACATTCTTGACCAATTGTCTTGCTGGTAGAAGACTATTGCATGATGGTCCCAGCAAAAGTTATAAAATAGAAAACTATTGACTGACAGCACATAAACCAATCAGAATGGCTTATTTTGAATGACAATTGCATCAACCAATCAGATGGTCTCAATTCTAAACTAATTTGCATAAGGGCTTTATTTGCTCTCCATAACTTACTGAGGTCTTTCCTAACCCTAGTTTAATTGAAAACCTACCAAACCAGCCACAGATAGTTGATAACAAGAGCATTCTTGACCAATTGTCTTGCTGGTTGAAGACTAATGCATGATAGTCCCAGCAAAAGTTGTAAAATAGAAAACTGTTGACTGACAGTACATAAACCAATCAGAATGGCTTATTTTGAATGACAGTTGCATCAACCAATCATATGATCTCAATTCTGAACCAATTTGCATAAGGGCTTTATTTGCTCTTCATAACTTACTGAGGTCCTTCCTCACCCTAGTCTAATTGAACACCTGCAGAACCAGCCACAGATAGTTGATAACAAGAGCATTCTTGACCAAATTTCTTGCTGGTTGAAGACTAATGCATGATAGTCCCAGCAAAAGTTGTAAAATAGAGAACTGTTGACTGACAGTACATAAACCAATCAGAATGGATTATTTTGAATGACAATTGCATCAACCAATCAGATGGTCTTAATTCTAAACTAATTTGCATAAGGGCTTTATTTGCTCTCCATAACTTACTGAGGTCCTTCCTAACCCTAGTTTAATTGAAAACCTATAAAAACAGCCACAGATAGTTGATAACAAGAGAATTCTTGACCAATTGTCATGCTGGTTGAAGACTTATGCATGATAGTCCCAGCAAAAGTTGTAAAATAGAGAACTGTTGACTGACAGTACATAAACCAAGCAGAATGGCTTATTTTGAATGACAATTGCATCAACCAATCAGATGGTCTCAATTCTTAACTAATTTGCATAAGGGCTTTATTTGCTCTCCATAACTTACTGAGGTCTTTCCTAACCCTAGTTTAATTGAACATCTGCAGAACCAGCCACAGATAGTTGATAACAAGAGCATTCTTGACCAATTGTCTTGCTGGTTGAAGACTAATGCATGATAGTCCCAGCAAAAGTTGTAAAATAGAAAACTGTTGACTGACAGTATATAAACCAATCAGAATGGCTTATTTTGAATGACAGTTGCATCAACCAATCAGATTATCTCAATTCTGAACTAATTTGCATAAGGGCTTTATTTGCTCTCCATAACTTACTGAGGTCCTTCCTCACCTTAGTCTAATTGAACACCTGCAGAATCAGCCACAGATAGTTGATAACAAGAGCATTATTGACCAATTGTCTTGCTGGTAGAAGACTATTGCATGATGGTCCCAGCAAAAGTTATAAAATAGAAAACTGTTGACTGACAGCACATAAACCAATCAGAATGGCTTATTTTGAATGACAATTGCATCAACCAATCAGATGGTCTCAATTCTAAACTAATTTGCATAAGGGCTTTATTTGCTCTCCATAACTTACTGAGGTCTTTCCTAACCCTAGTTTAATTGAAAACCTACCAAACCAGCCACAGATAGTTGATAACAAGAGCGTTATTGACCAAATGTCTTGCTGGTTGAAGACTAATGCATGATAGTCCCAGCAAAAGTTGTAAAATAGAGAACTGTTGACTGACAGTACATAAACCAATCAGAATGGCTTATTTTGAATGACAATTGCATCAACCAATCAGATGGTCTCAATTCTAAACCAATTTGCATAAGGGCTTTATTTGCTCTCCATAACTTACTGAGGTCTTTCCTAACCCTAGTTTATTTGAACACCTGCAGAACCAGCCACAGATAGTTGATAACAAGAGCATTATTGACCAATTGTCTTGCTGGTTGAAGACTAATGCATGATAGTCCCAGCAAAAGTTGTAAAATAGAAAACTGTTGACTGACAGTACATAAACCAATCAGAATGGCTTATTTTGAATGACAGTTGCATCAACCAATCAGATGATCTCAATTCTGAACTAATTTGCATAAGGGCTTTATTTGCTCTCCATAACTTACTGAGGTCCTTCCTCACCTTAGTCTAATTGAACACCTGCAGAATCAGCCACAGATAGTTGATAACAAGAGCATTATTGACCAATTGTCTTGCTGGTTGAAGACTAATGCATGATAGTCCCAGCAAAAGTTGTAAAATAGAGAACTGTTGACTGACAGTACATAAACCAATCAGAATGGCTTATTTTGAATGACAATTGCATCAACCAATCAGATGGTCTTAATTCTAAACTAATTTGCATAAGGGCTTTATTTGCTCTCCATAACTTACTGAGGTCCTTCCTAACCCTAGTTTAATTAAAAACCTATAAAAACAGCCACAGATAGTTGATAACAAGAGCATTCTTGACCAATTGTCATGCTGGTTGAAGACTTATGCATGATAGTCCCAGCAAAAGTTGTAAAATAGAGAACTGTTGACTGACAGTACATAAACCAATCAGAATGGCTTATTTTGAATGACAATTGCATCAACCAATCAGATGGTCTCAATTCTTAACTAATTTGCATAAGGGCTTTATTTGCTCTCCATAACTTACTGAGTTCTTTCCTAACCCTAGTTTAATTGAACATCTGCAGAACCAGCCACAGATAGTTGATAACAAGAGCATTCTTGACCAATTGTCTTGCTGGTTGAAGACTAATGCATGATAGTCCCAGCAAAAGTTGTAAAATAGAAAACTGTTGACTGACAGTATATAAACCAATCAGAATTGCTTATTTTGAATGACAGTTGCATCAACCAATCAGATGATCTCAATTCTGAACTAATTTGCATAAGGGCTTTATTTGCTCTCCATAACTTACTGAGGTCCTTCCTCACCTTAGTCTAATTGAACACCTGCAGAATCAGCCACAGATAGTTGATAACAAGAGCATTCTTGACCAATTGTCTTGCTGGTTGAAGACTAATGCATGATAGTCACAGCAAAAGTTGTAAAATAGAAAACTGTTGACTGACAGTATATAAACCAATCAGAATGGCTTATTTTGAATGACAGTTGCATCAACCAATCAGATGATCTCAATTCTGAACTAATTTGCATAAGGGCTTTATTTGCTCTCCATAACTTACTGAGGTCCTTCCTAACCCTAGTTTAATTGAAAACCTACAAAACCAGCCACAGATAGTTGATAACAAGAGCATTCTTGACTAAATGTCTTGCTGGTTGAAGACGAATGCATGATAGTCCCAGCAAAAGTTGTAAAATAGAGAACTGTTGACTGACAGGACATAAACCAATCAGAATGGCTTATTTTGAATGACAATTGCATCAACCAATCAGATGGTCTTAATTCTAAACTAATTTGCATAAGGGCTTTATTTGCTCTCCATAACTTACTGAGGTCCTTCCTAACCCTAGTTTAATTGAAAACCTACAAAACCAGCCACAGATAGTTGATAACAAGAGCATTCTTGACCAATTGTCTTGCTGGTTGAAGACGAATGCATTATAGTCCCAGCAAAAGTTGTAAAATAGAGAACTGTTGACTGACAGTACATAAACCAATCAGAATGGTGTATTTTGAATGACAATTGCATCAACCAATCAGATGGTCTCAATTCTAAACTAATTTGCATAAGGGCTTTATTTGCTCTCCATAACTTACTGAGGTCCTTCCTAACCCTAGTTTAATTGAAAACCTATAAAACCAGCCACAGATTGTTGATAACAAGAGCATTCTTGACCAATTGTTTTGCTGGTTGAAGACTAATGCATGATAGTCCCAGCAAAAGTTGCAAACTAGAGAACTGTTGATTGACAGTACATAAACCAATCAGAATGGCTTATTTTGAATGACAATTGCATCAACCAATCAGATGGTCTCAATTCTAAACTAATTTGCATAAGGGCTTTATTTGCTCTCCATAACTTACTGAGGTCTTTCCTAACCCTAGTTTAATTGAACACCTGCAGAACTAGCCACAGATAGTTGATAACAAGAGCATTCTTGACCAAATGTCTTGCTGGTTGAAGACTAATGCATGATAGTCCCAGCAAAAGTTGTAAAATAGAGAACTGTTGACTGACAGTACATAAACCAATCAGAATGGCTTATTTTGAATGACAATTGCATCAACCAATCAGATGGTCTTAATTCTAAACTAATTTGCATAAGGGCTTTATTTGCTCTCCATAACTTACTGAGGTCCTTCCTAACCCTAGTTTAATTGAAAACCTACAAAACCAGCCACAGATAGTTGATAACAAGAGCATTCTTGACCAAATGTCTTGCTGGTTGAAGACTAATGCATGATAGTCCCAGCAAAAGTTGTAAAATAGAGAACTGTTGACTGACAGTACATAAACCAATCAGAATGGCTTATTTTGAATGACAATTGCATCAACCAATCAGATGGTCTTAATTCTAAACTAATTTGCATAAGGGCTTTATTTGCTCTCCATAACTTACTGAGGTCCTTCCTAACCCTAGTTTAATTGAAAACCTACAAAACCAGCCACAGATAGTTGATAACAAGAGCATTCTTGACCAATTGTCTTGCTGGTTGAAGACTAATGCATGATAGTCCCAGCAAAAGTTGTAAAATAGAGAACTGTTGACTGACAGTACATAAACCAATCAGAATGGTGTATTTTGAATGACAATTGCATCAACCAATCAGATGGTCTCAATGCTAAACTAATTTGCATAGGGGCTTTATTTGCTCTCCATAACTTACTGAGGTCCTTCCTAACCCTAGTTTAATTGAAAACCTATAAAGCCAGCCACAGATAGTTGATAACAAGAGCATTCTTGACCAATTGTCTTGCTGGTTGAAGACTAATGCATGATAGTCCCAGCAAAAGTTGTAAAATAGAAAACTGTTGACTGACAGTATATAAACCAATCAGAATGGCTTATTTTGAATGACAGTTGCATCAACCAATCAGATGATCTCAATTCTGAAGTAATTTGCATAAGGGCTTTATTTGCTCTCCATAACTTACTGAGGTCCTTCCTAACCCTAGTTTAATTGAAAACCTACAAAACCAGCCACAGATAGTTGATAACAAGAGCATTCTTGACCAATTGTCTTGCTGGTTGAAGACTATTGCATGATGGTCCCAGCAAATGTTGTAAAATAGGAAACTGTTGACTGATGGTACATAAACCAATCAGAATGGCTTATTTTGAATGACAGTTGCATCAACCAATCAGATGGTCTCAATTCTGAACTAATTTGCATAATGGCTTTATTTGCTCTTCGTAACTTACTGAGGTCCTTCCTCACCCTAGTCTAATTGAACACCTGCAGAACCAGCCACAGATAGTTGATAACAAGAACATTCTTGACCAATTGTCTTGCTGGTTGAAGGCTATTGCGTGATGGTGCCAGCAAAAGTTGTAAAAAAGAAAACTGTTGACTACATTCTTGACCAATTGTCTTGCTGGTAGAAGACTATTGCATGATGGTCCCAGCAAAAGTTATAAAATAGAAAACTGTTGACTGACAGCACATAAACCAATCAGAATGGCTTATTTTGAATGACAATTGCATCAACCAATCAGATGGTCTCAATTCTAAACTAATTTGCATAAGGGCTTTATTTGCTCTCCATAACTTACTGAGGTCTTTCCTAACCCTAGTTTAATTGAAAACCTACCAAACCAGCCACAGATAGTTGATAACAAGAGCGTTATTGACCAAATGTCTTGCTGGTTGAAGACTAATGCATGATAGTCCCAGCAAAAGTTGTAAAATAGAGAACTGTTGACTGACAGTACATAAACCAATCAGAATGGCTTATTTTGAATGACAGTTGCATCAACCAATCATATGATCTCAATTCTGAACCAATTTGCATAAGGGCTTTATTTGCTCTTCATAACTTACTGAGGTCCTTCCTCACCCTAGTCTAATTGAACACCTGCAGAACCAGCCACAGATAGTTGATAACAAGAGCATTCTTGACCAAATGTCTTGCTGGTTGAAGACTAATGCATGATAGTCCCAGCAAAAGTTGTAAAATAGAGAACTGTTGAGTGACAGCACATAAACCAATCAGAATGGCTTATTTTGAATGACAATTGCATCAACCAATCAGATGGTCTTAATTCTAAACTAATTTGCATAAGGGCTTTATTTGCTCTCCATAACTTACTGAGGTCCTTCCTAACCCTAGTTTAATTGAAAACCTACAAAACCAGCCACAAATAGTTGATAACAAGAGCATTCTTGACCAATTGTCTTGCTGGTTGAAGACTAATGCATGATAGTCCCAGCAAAAGTTGTAAAATAGAGAACTGTTGACTGACAGTACATAAACCAATCAGAATGGTGTATTTTGAATGACAATTGCATCAACCAATCAGATGGTCTCAATTCTAAACTAATTTGCATAAGGGCTTTATTTGCTCTCCATAACTTACTGAGGTCCTTCCTAACCCTAGTTTAATTGAAAACCTATAAAAACAGCCACAGATAGTTGATTACAAGAGCATTCTTGACCAATTGTCTTGCTGGTTGAAGACTAATGCATGATAGTCCCAGCAAAAGTTGTAAAATAGAGAACTGTTGACTGACAGGACATAAACCAATCAGAAAGGCTTATTTTGAATGACAATTGCATCAACCAATCAGATGGTCTCAATTCTAAACTAATTTGCATAAGGGCTTTATTTGCTCTCCATAACTTACTGAGGTCCTTCCTAACCCTAGTTTAATTGAAAACCTACAAAACCAGCCACAGATAGTTGATAACAAGAGCATTCTTGACCAATTGTCTTGCTGGTTGAAGACTAATGCATTATAGTCCCAGCAAAAGTTGTAAAATAGAGAACTGTTGACTGACAGTACATAAACCAATCAGAATGGTGTATTTTGAATGACAATTGCATCAACCAATCAGATGGTCTCAATTCTAAACTAATTTGCATAAGGGCTTTATTTGCTCTCCAAAACTTACTGAGGTCCTTCCTAACCCTAGTTTAATTGAAAACCTATAAAACCAGCCACAGATAGTTGATAACAAGAGCATTCTTGACCAATTGTTTTGCTGGTTGAAGACTAATGCATGATAGTCCCAGCAAAAGTTGTAAACTAGAGAACTGTTGACTGACAGTACATAAACCAATCAGAATGGCTTATTTTGAATGACAATTGCATCAACCAATCAGATGGTCTCAATTCTAAACTAATTTGCATAAGGGCTTTATTTGCTCTCCATAACTTACTGAGGTCTTTCCTAACCCTAGTTTAATTGAACACCTGCAGAACCAGCCACAGATAGTTGATAACAAGAGCATTCTTGACCAATTGTCTTGCTGGTTGAAGACTAATGCATGATAGTCCCAGCAAAAGTTGTAAAATAGAAAACTGTTGACTGACAGTATATAAACCAATCAGAATGGCTTATTTTGAATGACAGTTGCATCAACCAATCAGATGATCTCAATTCTGAACTAATTTGCATAAGGGCTTTATTTGCTCTCCATAACTTACTGAGGTCCTTCCTAACCCTAGTTTAATTGAAAACTTACAAAACCAGCCACAGATAGTTGATAACAAGAGCATTCTTGACCAAATGTCTTGCTGGTTGAAGACTAATGCATGATAGTCCCAGCAAAAGTTGTAAAATAGAGAACTGTTGACTGACAGGACATAAACCAATCAGAATGGTGTATTTTGAATGACAATTGCATCAACCAATCAGATGGTCTCAATTCTAAACTAATTTGCATAAGGGCTTTATTTGCTCTCCATAACTTACTGAGGTCCTTCCTAACCCTAGTTTAATTGAAAACCTATAAAACCAGCCACAGATTGTTGATAACAAGAGCATTCTTGACCAATTGTTTTGCTGGTTGAAGACTAATGCATGATAGTCCCAGCAAAAGTTGCAAACTAGAGAACTGTTGATTGACAGTACATAAACCAATCAGAATGGCTTATTTTGAATGACAATTGCATCAACCAATCAGATGGTCTCAATTCTAAACTAATTTGCATAAGGGCTTTATTTGCTCTCCATAACTTACTGAGGTCCTTCCTAACCCTAGTTTAATTGAACACCTGCAGAACTAGCCACAGATAGTTGATAACAAGAGCATTCTTGACCAAATGTCTTGCTGGTTGAAGACTAATGCATGATAGTCCCAGCAAAAGTTGTAAAATAGAGAACTGTTGACTGACAGTACATAAACCAATCAGAATGGCTTATTTTGAATGACAATTGCATCAACCAATCAGATGGTCTTAATTCTAAACTAATTTGCATAAGGGCTTTATTTGCTCTCCATAACTTACTGAGGTCCTTCCTAACCCTAGTTTAATTGAAAACCTACAAAACCAGCCACAGATAGTTGATAACAAGAGCATTCTTGACCAAATGTCTTGCTGGTTGAAGACTAATGCATGATAGTCCCAGCAAAAGTTGTAAAATAGAGAACTGTTGACTGACAGTACATAAACCAATCAGAATGGCTTATTTTGAATGACAATTGCATCAACCAATCAGATGGTCTTAATTCTAAACTAATTTGCATAAGGGCTTTATTTGCTCTCCATAACTTACTGAGGTCCTTCCTAACCCTAGTTTAATTGAAAACCTACAAAACCAGCCACAGATAGTTGATAACAAGAGCATTCTTGACCAATTGTCTTGCTGGTTGAAGACTAATGCATGATAGTCCCAGCAAAAGTTGTAAAATAGAGAACTGTTGACTGACAGTACATAAACCAATCAGAATGGTGTATTTTGAATGACAATTGCATCAACCAATCAGATGGTCTCAATTCTAAACTAATTTGCATAGGGGCTTTATTTGCTCTCCATAACTTACTGAGGTCCTTCCTAACCCTAGTTTAATTGAAAACCTATAAAGCCAGCCACAGATAGTTGATAACAAGAGCATTCTTGACCAATTGTCTTGCTGGTTGAAGACTAATGCATGATAGTCCCAGCAAAAGTTGTAAAATAGAAAACTGTTGACTGACAGTATATAAACCAATCAGAATGGCTTATTTTGAATGACAGTTGCATCAACCAATCAGATGATCTCAATTCTGAAGTAATTTGCATAAGGGCTTTATTTGCTCTCCATAACTTACTGAGGTCCTTCCTAACCCTAGTTTAATTGAAAACCTACAAAACCAGCCACAGATAGTTGATAACAAGAGCATTCTTGACCAATTGTCTTGCTGGTTGAAGACTATTGCATGATGGTCCCAGCAAACGTTGTAAAATAGGAAACTGTTGACTGATGGTACATAAACCAATCAGAATGGCTTATTTTGAATGACAGTTGCATCAACCAATCAGATGGTCTCAATTCTGAACTAATTTGCATAATGGCTTTATTTGCTCTTCGTAACTTACTGAGGTCCTTCCTCACCCTAGTCTAATTGAACACCTGCAGAACCAGCCACAGATAGTTGATAACAAGAACATTCTTGACCAATTGTCTTGCTGGTTGAAGGCTATTGCGTGATGGTGCCAGCAAAAGTTGTAAAATAGAAAACTGTTGACTACATTCTTGACCAATTGTCTTGCTGGTAGAAGACTATTGCATGATGGTCCCAGCAAAAGTTATAAAATAGAAAACTGTTGACTGACAGCACATAAACCAATCAGAATGGCTTATTTTGAATGACAATTGCATCAACCAATCAGATGGTCTCAATTCTAAACTAATTTGCATAAGGGCTTTATTTGCTCTCCATAACTTACTGAGGTCTTTCCTAACCCTAGTTTAATTGAAAACCTACCAAACCAGCCACAGATAGTTGATAACAAGAGCATTCTTGACCAAATGTCTTGCTGGTTGAAGACTAATGCATGATAGTCCCAGCAAAAGTTGTAAAATAGAGAACTGTTGACTGACAGCACATAAACCAATCAGAATGGCTTATTTTGAATGACAATTGCATCAACCAATCAGATGGTCTTAATTCTAAACTAATTTGCATAAGGGCTTTATTTGCTCTCCATAACTTACTGAGGTCCTTCCTAACCCTAGTTTAATTGAAAACCTACAAAACCAGCCACAAATAGTTGATAACAAGAGCATTCTTGACCAATTGTCTTGCTGGCTGAAGACTAATGCATGATAGTCCCAGCAAAAGTTGTAAAATAGAGAACTGTTGACTGACAGTACATAAACCAATCAGAATGGTGTATTTTGAATGAAAATTGCATCAACCAATCAGATGGTCTCAATTCTAAACTAATTTGCATAAGGGCTTTATTTGCTCTCCATAACTTACTGAGGTCCTTCCTAACCCTAGTTTAATTGAAAACCTATAAAAACAGCCACAGATAGTTGATTACAAGAGCATTCTTGACCAATTGTCTTGCTGGTTGAAGACTAATGCATGATAGTCCCAGCAAAAGTTGTAAAATAGAGAACTGTTGACTGACAGGACATAAACCAATCAGAAAGGCTTATTTTGAATGACAATTGCATCAACCAATCAGATGGTCTCAATTCTAAACTAATTTGCATAAGGGCTTTATTTGCTCTCCATAACTTACTGAGGTCCTTCCTAACCCTAGTTTAATTGAAAACCTACAAAACCAGCCACAGATAGTTGATAACAAGAGCATTCTTGACCAGTTGTCTTGCTGGTTGAAGACTAATGCATTATAGTCCCAGCAAAAGTTGTAAAATAGAGAACTGTTGACTGACAGTACATAAACCAATCAGAATGGTGTATTTTGAATGACAATTGCATCAACCAATCAGATGGTCTCAATTCTAAACTAATTTGCATAAGGGCTTTATTTGCTCTCCAAAACTTACTGAGGTCCTTCCTAACCCTAGTTTAATTGAAAACCTATAAAACCAGCCACAGATAGTTGATAACAAGAGCATTCTTGACCAATTGTTTTGCTGGTTGAAGACTAATGCATGATAGTCCCAGCAAAAGTTGTAAACTAGAGAACTGTTGACTGACAGTACATAAACCAATCAGAATGGCTTATTTTGAATGACAATTGCATCAACCAATCAGATGGTCTCAATTCTAAACTAATTTGCATAAGGGCTTTATTTGCTCTCCATAACTTACTGAGGTCTTTCCTAACCCTAGTTTAATTGAACACCTGCAGAACCAGCCACAGATAGTTGATAACAAGAGCATTCTTGACCAATTGTCTTGCTGGTTGAAGACTAATGCATGATAGTCCCAGCAAAAGTTGTAAAATAGAAAACTGTTGACTGACAGTATATAAACCAATCAGAATGGCTTATTTTGAATGACAGTTGCATCAACCAATCAGATGATCTCAATTCTGAACTAATTTGCATAAGGGCTTTATTTGCTCTCCATAACTTACTGAGGTCCTTCCTAACCCTAGTTTAATTGAAAACTTACAAAACCAGCCACAGATAGTTGATAACAAGAGCATTCTTGACCAAATGTCTTGCTGGTTGAAGACTAATGCATGATAGTCCCAGCAAAAGTTGTAAAATAGAGAACTGTTGACTGACAGTACATAAACCAATCAGAATGGCTTATTTTGAATGACAATTGCATCAACCAATCAGATGGTCTTAATTCTAAACTAATTTGCATAAGGGCTTTATTTGCTCTCCATAACTTACTGAGGTCCTTCCTAACCCTAGTTTAATTGAAATCCTACAAAACCAGCCACAGATAGTTGATAACAAGAGCATTTTTGACCAATTGTCTTGCTGGTTGAAGACTAATGCATGATAGTCCCAGCAAAAGTTGTAAAATAGAGAACTGTTGACTGACAGTACATAAACCAATCAGAATGGTGTATTTTGAATCACAATTGCATCAACCAATCAGATGGTCTCAATTCTAAACTAATTTGCATAAGGGCTTTATTTGCTCTCCATAACTTACTGAGGTCCATCCTAACCCTAGTTTAATTGAAAACATAAAACCAGCCACAGATAGTTCATAACAAGAGCATTCTTGACCAATTGTCTTGCTGGTTGAAGACTAATGCATGATAGTCCCAGCAAAAGTTGTAAAATAGAAAACTGTTGACTGACAGTATATAAACCAATCAGAATGGCTTATTTTGAATGACAGTTGCATCAACCAATCAGATGATCTCAATTCTGAACTAATTTGCATAAGCGCTTCATTTGCTCTCCATAACTTACTAAGGTCCTTCCTAACCCTAGTTTAATTGAAAACCTACAAAACCAGCCACAGATAGTTGATAACAAGAGCATTCTTGACCAAATGTCTTGCTGGTTGAAGACTAATGCATGATAGTCCCAGCAAAAGTTGTAAAATAGAGAACTGTTGACTGACAGGACATAAACCAATCAGAATGGCTTATTTTGAATGACAATTGCATCAACCAATCAGATGGTCTTAATTCTAAACTAATTTGCATAAGGGCTTTATTTGCTCTCCATAACTTACTGAGGTCCTTCCTAACCCTAGTTTAATTGAAAACCTACAAAACCAGCCACAGATAGTTGATAACAAGAGCATTCTTGACCAATTGTCTTGCTGGTTGAAGACTAATGCATTATAGTCCCAGCAAAAGTTGTAAAATAGAGAACTGTTGACTGACAGTACATAAACCAATCAGAATGGTGTATTTTGAATGACAATTGCATCAACCAATCAGATGGTCTCAATTCTAAACTAATTTGCATAAGGGCTTTATTTGCTCTCCATAACTTACTGAGGTCCTTCCTAACCCTAGTTTAATTGAAAACCTATAAAACCAGCCACAGATTGTTGATAACAAGAGCATTCTTGACCAATTGTTTTGCTGGTTGAAGACTAATGCATGATAGTCCCAGCAAAAGTTGCAAACTAGAGAACTGTTGATTGACAGTACATAAACCAATCAGAATGGCTTATTTTGAATGACAATTGCATCAACCAATCAGATGGTCTTAATTCTAAACTAATTTGCATAAGGGCTTTATTTGCTCTCCATAACTTACTGAGGTCCTTCCTAACCCTAGTTTAATTGAAAACCTACAAAACCAGCCACAGATAGTTGATAACAAGAGCATTCTTGACCAAATGTCTTGCTGGTTGAAGACTAATGCATGATAGTCCCAGCAAAAGTTGTAAAATAGAGAACTGTTGACTGACAGTACATAAACCAATCAGAATGGCTTATTTTGAATGACAATTGCATCAACCAATCAGATGGTCTTAATTCTAAACTAATTTGCATAAGGGCTTTATTTGCTCTCCATAACTTACTGAGGTCCTTCCTAACCCTAGTTTAATTGAAAACCTACAAAACCAGCCACAGATAGTTGATAACAAGAGCATTCTTGACCAATTGTCTTGCTGGTTGAAGACTAATGCATGATAGTCCCAGCAAAAGTTGTAAAATAGAGAACTGTTGACTGACAGTACATAAACCAATCAGAATGGTGTATTTTGAATGACAATTGCATCAACCAATCAGATGGTCTCAATTCTAAACTAATTTGCATAGGGGCTTTATTTGCTCTCCATAACTTACTGAGGTCCTTCCTAACCCTAGTTTAATTGAAAACCTATAAAGCCAGCCACAGATAGTTGATAACAAGAGCATTCTTGACCAATTGTCTTGCTGGTTGAAGACTAATGCATGATAGTCCCAGCAAAAGTTGTAAAATAGAAAACTGTTGACTGACAGTATATAAACCAATCAGAATGGCTTATTTTGAATGACAGTTGCATCAACAAATCAGATGATCTCAATTCTGAAGTAATTTGCATAAGGGCTTTATTTGCTCTCCATAACTTACTGAGGTCCTTCCTAACCCTAGTTTAATTGAAAACCTACAAAACCAGCCACAGATAGTTGATAACAAGAGCATTCTTGACCAATTGTCTTGCTGGTTGAAGACTATTGCATGATGGTCCCAGCAAACGTTGTAAAATAGGAAACTGTTGACTGATGGTACATAAACCAATCAGAATGGCTTATTTTGAATGACAGTTGCATCAACCAATCAGATGGTCTCAATTCTGAACTAATTTGCATAATGGCTTTATTTGCTCTTCGTAACTTACTGAGGTCCTTCCTCACCCTAGTCTAATTGAACACCTGCAGAACCAGCCACAGATAGTTGATAACAAGAACATTCTTGACCAATTGTCTTGCTGGTTGAAGGCTATTGCGTGATGGTGCCAGCAAAAGTTGTAAAATAGAAAACTGTTGACTACATTCTTGACCAATTGTCTTGCTGGTAGAAGACTATTGCATGATGGTCCCAGCAAAAGTTATAAAATAGAAAACTGTTGACTGACAGCACATAAACCAATCAGAATGGCTTATTTTGAATGACAATTGCATCAACCAATCAGATGGTCTCAATTCTAAACTAATTTGCATAAGGGCTTTATTTGCTCTCCATAACTTACTGAGGTCTTTCCTAACCCTAGTTTAATTGAAAACCTACCAAACCAGCCACAGATAGTTGATAACAAGAGCGTTATTGACCAAATGTCTTGCTGGTTGAAGACTAATGCATGATAGTCCCAGCAAAAGTTGTAAAATAGAGAACTGTTGACTGACAGTACATAAACCAATCAGAATGGCTTATTTTGAATGACAGTTGCATCAACCAATCATATGATCTCAATTCTGAACCAATTTGCATAAGGGCTTTATTTGCTCTTCATAACTTACTGAGGTCCTTCCTCACCCTAGTCTAATTGAACACCTGCAGAACCAGCCACAGATAGTTGATAACAAGAGCATTCTTGACCAAATGTCTTGCTGGTTGAAGACTAATGCATGATAGTCCCAGCAAAAGTTGTAAAATAGAGAATTGTTGACTGACAGCACATAAACCAATCAGAATGGCTTATTTTGAATGACAATTGCATCAACCAATCAGATGGTCTTAATTCTAAACTAATTTGCATAAGGGCTTTATTTGCTCTCCATAACTTACTGAGGTCCTTCCTAACCCTAGTTTAATTGAAAACCTACAAAACCAGCCACAAATAGTTGATAACAAGAGCATTCTTGACCAATTGTCTTGCTGGTTGAAGACTAATGCATGATAGTCCCAGCAAAAGTTGTAAAATAGAGAACTGTTGACTGACAGTACATAAACCAATCAGAATGGTGTATTTTGAATGACAATTGCATCAACCAATCAGATGGTCTCAATTCTAAACTAATTTGCATAAGGGCTTTATTTGCTCTCCATAACTTACTGAGGTCCTTCCTAACCCTAGTTTAATTGAAAACCTATAAAAACAGCCACAGATAGTTGATTACAAGAGCATTGTTGACCAATTGTCTTGCTGGTTGAAGACTAATGCATGATAGTCCCAGCAAAAGTTGTAAAATAGAGAACTGTTGACTGACAGGACATAAACCAATCAGAAAGGCTTATTTTGAATGACAATTGCATCAACCAATCAGATGGTCTAAATTCTAAACTAATTTGCATAAGGGCTTTATTTGCTCTCCATAACTTACTGAGGTCCTTCCTAACCCTAGTTTAATTGAAAACCTACAAAACCAGCCACAGATAGTTGATAACAAGAGCATTCTTGACCAATTGTCTTGCTGGTTGAAGACTAATGCATTATAGTCCCAGCAAAAGTTGTAAAATAGAGAACTGTTGACTGACAGTACATAAACCAATCAGAATGGTGTATTTTGAATGACAATTGCATCAACCAATCAGATGGTCTCAATTCTAAACTAATTTGCATAAGGGCTTTATTTGCTCTCCAAAACTTACTGAGGTCCTTCCTAACCCTAGTTTAATTGAAAACCTATAAAACCAGCCACAGATAGTTGATAACAAGAGCATTCTTGACCAATTGTTTTGCTGGTTGAAGACTAATGCATGATAGTCCCAGCAAAAGTTGTAAACTAGAGAACTGTTGACTGACAGTACATAAACCAATCAGAATGGCTTATTTTGAATGACAATTGCATCAACCAATCAGATGGTCTCAATTCTAAACTAATTTGCATAAGGGCTTTATTTGCTCTCCATAACTTACTGAGGTCTTTCCTAACCCTAGTTTAATTGAACACCTGCAGAACCAGCCACAGATAGTTGATAACAAGAGCATTCTTGACCAATTGTCTTGCTGGTTGAAGACTAATGCATGATAGTCCCAGCAAAAGTTGTAAAATAGAAAACTGTTGACTGACAGTATATAAACCAATCAGAATGGCTTATTTTGAATGACAGTTGCATCAACCAATCAGATGATCTCAATTCTGAACTAATTTGCATAAGGGCTTTATTTGCTCTCCATAACTTACTGAGGTCCTTCCTAACCCTAGTTTAATTGAAAACTTACAAAACCAGCCACAGATAGTTGATAACAAGAGCATTCTTGACCAAATGTCTTGCTGGTTGAAGACTAATGCATGATAGTCCCAGCAAAAGTTGTAAAATAGAGAACTGTTGACTGACAGTACATAAACCAATCAGAATGGCTTATTTTGAATGACAATTGCATCAACCAATCAGATGGTCTTAATTCTAAACTAATTTGCATAAGGGCTTTATTTGCTCTCCATAACTTACTGAGGTCCTTCCTAACCCTAGTTTAATTGAAAACCTACAAAACCAGCCACAGATAGTTGATAACAAGAGCATTCTTGACCAATTGTCTTGCTGGTTGAAGACTAATGCATGATAGTCCCAGCAAAAGTTGTAAAATAGAGAACTGTTGACTGACAGTACATAAACCAATCAGAATGGTGTATTTTGAATCACAATTGCATCAACCAATCAGATGGTCTCAATTCTAAACTAATTTGCATAAGGGCTTTATTTGCTCTCCATAACTTACTGAGGTCCATCCTAACCCTAGTTTAATTGAAAACATAAAACCAGCCACAGATAGTTCATAACAAGAGCATTCTTGACCAATTGTCTTGCTGGTTGAAGACTAATGCATGATAGTCCCAGCAAAAGTTGTAAAATAGAAAACTGTTGACTGACAGTATATAAACCAATCAGAATGGCTTATTTTGAATGACAGTTGCATCAACCAATCAGATGATCTCAATTCTGAACTAATTTGCATAAGCGCTTCATTTGCTCTCCATAACTTACTAAGGTCCTTCCTAACCCTAGTTTAATTGAAAACCTACAAAACCAGCCACAGATAGTTGATAACAAGAGCATTCTTGACCAAATGTCTTGCTGGTTGAAGACTAATGCATGATAGTCCCAGCAAAAGTTGTAAAATAGAGAACTGTTGACTGACAGGACATAAACCAATCAGAATGGCTTATTTTGAATGACAATTGCATCAACCAATCAGATGGTCTTAATTCTAAACTAATTTGCATAAGGGCTTTATTTGCTCTCCATAACTTACTGAGGTCCTTCCTAACCCTAGTTTAATTGAAAACCTACAAAACCAGCCACAGATAGTTGATAACAAGAGCATTCTTGACCAATTGTCTTGCTGGTTGAAGACTAATGCATTATAGTCCCAGCAAAAGTTGTAAAATAGAGAACTGTTGACTGACAGTACATAAACCAATCAGAATGGTGTATTTTGAATGACAATTGCATCAACCAATCAGATGGTCTCAATTCTAAACTAATTTGCATAAGGGCTTTATTTGCTCTCCATAACTTACTGAGGTCCTTCCTAACCCTAGTTTAATTGAAAACCTATAAAACCAGCCACAGATTGTTGATAACAAGAGCATTCTTGACCAATTGTTTTGCTGGTTGAAGACTAATGCATGATAGTCCCAGCAAAAGTTGCAAACTAGAGAACTGTTGATTGACAGTACATAAACCAATCAGAATGGCTTATTTTGAATGACAATTGCATCAACCAATCAGATGGTCTTAATTCTAAACTAATTTGCATAAGGGCTTTATTTGCTCTCCATAACTTACTGAGGTCCTTCCTAACCCTAGTTTAATTGAAAACCTACAAAACCAGCCACAGATAGTTGATAACAAGAGCATTCTTGACCAAATGTCTTGCTGGTTGAAGACTAATGCATGATAGTCCCAGCAAAAGTTGTAAAATAGAGAACTGTTGACTGACAGTACATAAACCAATCAGAATGGCTTATTTTGAATGACAATTGCATCAACCAATCAGATGGTCTTAATTCTAAACTAATTTGCATAAGGGCTTTATTTGCTCTCCATAACTTACTGAGGTCCTTCCTAACCCTAGTTTAATTGAAAACCTACAAAACCAGCCACAGATAGTTGATAACAAGAGCATTCTTGACCAATTGTCTTGCTGGTTGAAGACTAATGCATGATAGTCCCAGCAAAAGTTGTAAAATAGAGAACTGTTGACTGACAGTACATAAACCAATCAGAATGGTGTATTTTGAATGACAATTGCATCAACCAATCAGATGGTCTCAATTCTAAACTAATTTGCATAGGGGCTTTATTTGCTCTCCATAACTTACTGAGGTCCTTCCTAACCCTAGTTTAATTGAAAACCTATAAAGCTAGCCACAGATAGTTGATAACAAGAGCATTCTTGACCAATTGTCTTGCTGGTTGAAGACTAATGCATGATAGTCCCAGCAAAAGTTGTAAAATAGAAAACTGTTGACTGACAGTATATAAACCAATCAGAATGGCTTATTTTGAATGACAGTTGCATCAACAAATCAGATGATCTCAATTCTGAAGTAATTTGCATAAGGGCTTTATTTGCTCTCCATAACTTACTGAGGTCCTTCCTAACCCTAGTTTAATTGAAAACCTACAAAACCAGCCACAGATAGTTGATAACAAGAGCATTCTTGACCAATTGTCTTGCTGGTTGAAGACTATTGCATGATGGTCCCAGCAAACGTTGTAAAATAGGAAACTGTTGACTGATGGTACATAAACCAATCAGAATGGCTTATTTTGAATGACAGTTGCATCAACCAATCAGATGGTCTCAATTCTGAACTAATTTGCATAATGGCTTTATTTGCTCTTCGTAACTTACTGAGGTCCTTCCTCACCCTAGTCTAATTGAACACCTGCAGAACCAGCCACAGATAGTTGATAACAAGAACATTCTTGACCAATTGTCTTGCTGGTTGAAGGCTATTGCGTGATGGTGCCAGCAAAAGTTGTAAAATAGAAAACTGTTGACTACATTCTTGACCAATTGTCTTGCTGGTAGAAGACTATTGCATGATGGTCCCAGCAAAAGTTATAAAATAGAAAACTGTTGACTGACAGCACATAAACCAATCAGAATGGCTTATTTTGAATGACAATTGCATCAACCAATCAGATGGTCTCAATTGTAAACTAATTTGCATAAGGGCTTTATTTGCTCTCCATAACTTACTGAGGTCTTTCCTAACCCTAGTTTAATTGAAAACCTACCAAACCAGCCACAGATAGTTGATAACAAGAGCGTTATTGACCAAATGTCTTGCTGGTTGAAGACTAATGCATGATAGTCCCAGCAAAAGTTGTAAAATAGAGAACTGTTGACTGACAGTACATAAACCAATCAGAATGGCTTATTTTGAATGACAGTTGCATCAACCAATCATATGATCTCAATTCTGAACCAATTTGCATAAGGGCTTTATTTGCTCTTCATAACTTACTGAGGTCCTTCCTCACCCTAGTCTAATTGAACACCTGCAGAACCAGCCACAGATAGTTGATAACAAGAGCATTCTTGACCAAATGTCTTGCTGGTTGAAGACTAATGCATGATAGTCCCAGCAAAAGTTGTAAAATAGAGAACTGTTGACTGACAGCACATAAACCAATCAGAATGGCTTATTTTGAATGACAATTGCATCAACCAATCAGATGGTCTTAATTCTAAACTAATTTGCATAAGGGCTTTATTTGCTCTCCATAACTTACTGAGGTCCTTCCTAACCCTAGTTTAATTGAAAACCTACAAAACCAGCCACAAATAGTTGATAACAAGAGCATTCTTGACCAATTGTCTTGCTGGTTGAAGACTAATGCATGATAGTCCCAGCAAAAGTTGTAAAATAGAGAACTGTTGACTGACAGTACATAAACCAATCAGAATGGTGTATTTTGAATGACAATTGCATCAACCAATCAGATGGTCTCAATTCTAAACTAATTTGCATAGAGGCTTTATTTGCTCTCCATAACTTACTGAGGTCCTTCCTAACCCTAGTTTAATTGAAAACCTATAAAGCCAGCCACAGATCGTTGATAACAAGAGCATTCTTGACCAATTGTCTTGCTGGTTGAAGACTAATGCATGATAGTCCCAGCAAAAGTTGTAAAATAGAAAACTGTTGACTGACAGTATATAAACCAATCAGAATGGCTTATTTTGAATGACAGTTGCATCAACCAATCAGATGATCTCAATTCTGAAGTAATTTGCATAAGGGCTTTATTTGCTCTCCATAACTTACTGGGGTCCTTCCTAACCCTAGTTTAATTGAAAACCTACAAAACCAGCCACAGATAGTTGATAACAAGAGCATTCTTGACCAATTGTCTTGCTGGTTGAAGACTATTGCATGATGGTCCCAGCAAACGTTGTAAAATAGGAAACTGTTGACTGATGGTACATAAACCAATCAGAATGGCTTATTTTGAATGACAGTTGCATCAACCAATCAGATGGTCTCAATTCTAAACTAATTTGCATAAGGGCTTTATTTGCTCTCCTTAACTTACTGAGGTCTTTCCTAACCCTAGTTTAATTGAAAACCTACCAAACCAGCCACAGATAGTTGATAACAAGAGCGTTATTGACCAAATGTCTTGCTGGTTGAAGACTAATGCATGATAGTCCCAGCAAAAGTTGTAAAATAGAGAACTGTTGACTGACAGTACATAAACCAATCAGAATGGCTTATTTTGAATGACAGTTGCATCAACCAATCATATGATCTCAATTCTGAACCAATTTGCATAAGGGCTTTATTTGCTCTTCATAACTTACTGAGGTCCTTCCTCACCCTAGTCTAATTGAACACCTGCAGAACCAGCCACAGATAGTTGATAACAAGAGCATTCTTAACCAAATGTCTTGCTGGTTGAAGACTAATGCATGATAGTCCCAGCAAAAGTTGTAAAATAGAGAACTGTTGACTGACAGCACATAAACCAATCAGAATGGCTTATTTTGAATGACAATTGCATCAACCAATCAGATGGTCTTAATTCTAACCTAATTTGCATAAGGGCTTTATTTGCTCTCCATAACTTACTGAGGTCCTTCCTAACCCTAGTTTAATTGAAAACCTACAAAACCAGCCACAAATAGTTGATAACAAGAGCATTCTTGACCAATTGTCTTGCTGGTTGAAGACTAATGCATGATAGTCCCAGCAAAAGTTGTAAAATAGAGAACTGTTGACTGACAGTACATAAACCAATCAGAATGGTGTATTTTGAATGACAATTGCATCAACCAATCAGATGGTCTCAATTCTAAACTAATTTGCATAAGGGCTTTATTTGCTCTCCATAACTTACTGAGGTCCTTCCTAACCCTAGTTTAATTGAAAACCTATAAAAACAGCCACAGATAGTTGATTACAAGAGCATTCTTGACCAATTGTCTTGCTGGTTGAAGACTAATGCATGATAGTCCCAGCAAAAGTTGTAAAATAGAGAACTGTTGACTGACAGGACATAAACCAATCAGAAAGGCTTATTTTGAATGACAATTGCATCAACCAATCAGATGGTCTCAATTCTAAACTAATTTGCATAAGGGCTTTATTTGCTCTCCATAACTTACTGAGGTCCTTCCTAACCCTAGTTTAATTGAAAACCTACAAAACCAGCCACAGATAGTTGATAACAAGAGCATTCTTGACCAATTGTCTTGCTGGTTGAAGATTAATGCATTATAGTCCCAGCAAAAGTTGTAAAATAGAGAACTGTTGACTGACAGTACATAAACCAATCAGAATGGTGTATTTTGAATGACAATTGCATCAACCAATCAGATGGTCTCAATTCTAAACTAATTTGCATAAGGGCTTTATTTGCTCTCCAAAACTTACTGAGGTCCTTCCTAACCCTAGTTTAATTGAAAACCTATATAACCAGCCACAGATAGTTGATAACAAGAGCATTCTTGACCAATTGTTTTGCTGGTTGAAGACTAATGCATGATAGTCCCAGCAAAAGTTGTAAACTAGAGAACTGTTGACTGACAGTACATAAACCAATCAGAATGGCTTATTTTGAATGACAATTGCATCAACCAATCAGATGGTCTCAATTCTAAACTAATTTGCATAAGGGCTTTATTTGCTCTCCATAACTTACTGAGGTCTTTCCTAACCCTAGTTTAATTGAACACCTGCAGAACCAGCCACAGATAGTTGATAACAAGAGCATTCTTGACCAATTGTCTTGCTGGTTGAAGACTAATGCATGATAGTCCCAGCAAAAGTTGTAAAATAGAAAACTGTTGACTGACAGTATATAAACCAATCAGAATGGCTTATTTTGAATGACAGTTGCATCAACCAATCAGATGATCTCAATTCTGAACTAATTTGCATAAGGGCTTTATTTGCTCTCCATAACTTACTGAGGTCCTTCCTAACCCTAGTTTAATTGAAAACTTACAAAACCAGCCACAGATAGTTGATAACAAGAGCATTCTTGACCAAATGTCTTGCTGGTTGAAGACTAATGCATGATAGTCCCAGCAAAAGTTGTAAAATAGAGAACTGTTGACTGACAGTACATAAACCAATCAGAATGGCTTATTTTGAATGACAATTGCATCAACCAATCAGATGGTCTTAATTCTAAACTAATTTGCATAAGGGCTTTATTTGCTCTCCATAACTTACTGAGGTCCTTCCTAACCCTAGTTTAATTGAAAACCTACAAAACCAGCCACAGATAGTTGATAACAAGAGCATTCTTGACCAATTGTCTTGCTGGTTGAAGACTAATGCATGATAGTCCCAGCAAAAGTTGTAAAATAGAGAACTGTTGACTGACAGTACATAAACCAATCAGAATGGTGTATTTTGAATCACAATTGCATCAACCAATCAGATGGTCTCAATTCTAAACTAATTTGCATAAGGGCTTTATTTGCTCTCCATAACTTACTGAGGTCCATCCTAACCCTAGTTTAATTGAAAACATAAAACCAGCCACAGATAGTTCATAACAAGAGCATTCTTGACCAATTGTCTTGCTGGTTGAAGACTAATGCATGATAGTCCCAGCAAAAGTTGTAAAATAGAAAACTGTTGACTGACAGTATATAAACCAATTAGAATGGCTTATTTTGAATGACAGTTGCATCAACCAATCAGATGATCTCAATTCTGAACTAATTTGCATAAGCGCTTCATTTGCTCTCCATAACTTACTAAGGTCCTTCCTAACCCTAGTTTAATTGAAAACCTACAAAACCAGCCACAGATAGTTGATAACAAGAGCATTCTTGACCAAATGTCTTGCTGGTTGAAGACTAATGCATGATAGTCCCAGCAAAAGTTGTAAAATAGAGAACTGTTGACTGACAGGACATAAACTAATCAGAATGGCTTATTTTGAATGACAATTGCATCAACCAATCAGATGGTCTTAATTCTAAACTAATTTGCATAAGGGCTTTATTTGCTCTCCATAACTTACTGAGGTCCTTCCTAACCCTAGTTTAATTGAAAACCTACAAAACCAGCCACAGATAGTTGATAACAAGAGCATTCTTGACCAATTGTCTTGCTGGTTGAAGACTAATGCATTATAGTCCCAGCAAAAGTTGTAAAATAGAGAACTGTTGACTGACAGTACATAAACCAATCAGAATGGTGTATTTTGAATGACAATTGCATCAACCAATCAGATGGTCTCAATTCTAAACTAATTTGCATAAGGGCTTTATTTGCTCTCCATAACTTACTGAGGTCCTTCCTAACCCTAGTTTAATTGAAAACCTATAAAACCAGCCACAGATTGTTGATAACAAGAGCATTCTTGACCAATTGTTTTGCTGGTTGAAGACTAATGCATTATAGTCCCAGCAAAAGTTGCAAACTAGAGAACTGTTGATTGACAGTACATAAACCAATCAGAATGGCTTATTTTGAATGACAATTGCATCAACCAAACAGATGGTCTCAATTCTAAACTAATTTGCATAAGGGCTTTATTTGCTCTCCATAACTTACTGAGGTCTTTCCTAACCCTAGTTTAATTGAACACCTGCAGAACTAGCCACAGATAGTTGATAACAAGAGCATTCTTGACCAAATGTCTTGCTGGTTGAAGACTAATGCATGATAGTCCCAGCAAAAGTTGTAAAATAGAGAACTGTTGACTGACAGTACATAAACCAATCAGAATGGCTTATTTTGAATGACAATTGCATCAACCAATCAGATGGTCTTAATTCTAAACTAATTTGCATAAGGGCTTTATTTGCTCTCCATAACTTACTGAGGTCCTTCCTAACCCTAGTTTAATTGAAAACCTACAAAACCAGCCACAGATAGTTGATAACAAGAGCATTCTTGACCAAATGTCTTGCTGGTTGAAGACTAATGCATGATAGTCCCAGCAAAAGTTGTAAAATAGAGAACTGTTGACTGACAGTACATAAACCAATCAGAATGGCTTATTTTGAATGACAATTGCATCAACCAATCAGATGGTCTTAATTC
Source organism: Crinia signifera (assembly GCF_055691185.1). Lineage (NCBI taxonomy): Eukaryota > Metazoa > Chordata > Amphibia > Anura > Myobatrachidae > Crinia > Crinia signifera. The sequence continues at coordinate 112,890,680 of NC_139219.1, read as the reverse complement.
TAAACTAATTTGCATAAGGGCTTTATTTGCTCTCCATAACTTACTGAGGTCCTTCCTAACCCTAGTTTAATTGAAAACCTACAAAACCAGCCACAGATAGTTGATAACAAGAGCATTCTTGACCAATTGTCTTGCTGGTTGAAGACTAATGCATGATAGTCCCAGCAAAAGTTGTAAAATAGAGAACTGTTGACTGACAGTACATAAACCAATCAGAATGGTGTATTTTGAATGACAATTGCATCAACCAATCAGATGGTCTCAATTCTAAACTAATTTGCATAGGGGCTTTATTTGCTCTCCATAACTTACTGAGGTCCTTCCTAACCCTAGTTTAATTGAAAACCTATAAAGCCAGCCACAGATAGTTGATAACAAGAGCATTCTTGACCAATTGTCTTGCTGGTTTAAGACTAATGCATGATAGTCCCAGCAAAAGTTGTAAAATAGAAAACTGTTGACTGACAGTATATAAACCAATCAGAATGGCTTATTTTGAATGACAGTTGCATCAACCAATCAGATGATCTCAATTCTGAAGTAATTTGCATAAGGGCTTTATTTGCTCTCCATAACTTACTGAGGTCCTTCCTAACCCTAGTTTAATTGAAAACCTACAAAACCAGCCACAGATAGTTGATAACAAGAGCATTCTTGACCAATTGTCTTGCTGGTTGAAGACTATTGCATGATGGTCCCAGCAAACGTTGTAAAATAGGAAACTGTTGACTGATGGTACATAAACCAATCAGAATGGCTTATTTTGAATGACAGTTGCATCAACCAATCAGATGGTCTCAATTCTGAACTAATTTGCATAATGGCTTTATTTGCTCTTCGTAACTTACTGAGGTCCTTCCTCACCCTAGTCTAATTGAACACCTGCAGAACCAGCCACAGATAGTTGATAACAAGAACATTCTTGACCAATTGTCTTGCTGGTTGAAGGCTATTGCGTGATGGTGCCAGCAAAAGTTGTAAAATAGAAAACTGTTGACTACATTCTTGACCAATTGTCTTGCTGGTAGAAGACTATTGCATGATGGTCCCAGCAAAAGTTATAAAATAGAAAACTGTTGACTGACAGCACATAAACCAATCAGAATGGCTTATTTTGAATGACAATTGCATCAACCAATCAGATGGTCTCAATTCTAAACTAATTTGCATAAGGGCTTTATTTGCTCTCCATAACTTACTGAGGTCTTTCCTAACCCTAGTTTAATTGAAAACCTACCAAACCAGCCACAGATAGTTGATAACAAGAGCGTTATTGACCAAATGTCTTGCTGGTTGAAGACTAATGCATGATAGTCCCAGCAAAAGTTGTAAAATAGAGAACTGTTGACTGACAGTACATAAACCAATCAGAATGGCTTATTTTGAATGACAGTTGCATCAACCAATCATATGATCTCAATTCTGAACCAATTTGCATAAGGGCTTTATTTGCTCTTCATAACTTACTGAGGTCCTTCCTCACCCTAGTCTAATTGAACACCTGCAGAACCAGCCACAGATAGTTGATAACAAGAGCATTCTTGACCAAATGTCTTGCTGGTTGAAGACTAATGCATGATAGTCCCAGCAAAAGTTGTAAAATAGAGAACTGTTGACTGACAGCACATAAACCAATCAGAATGGCTTATTTTGAATGACAATTGCATCAACCAATAAGATGGTCTTAATTCTAAACTAATTTGCATAAGGGCTTTATTTGCTCTCCATAACTTACTGAGGTCCTTCCTAACCCTAGTTTAATTGAAAACCTACAAAACCAGCCACAAATAGTTGATAACAAGAGCATTCTTGACCAATTGTCTTGCTGGTTGAAGACTAATGCATGATAGTCCCAGCAAAAGTTGTAAAATAGAGAACTGTTGACTGACAGTACATAAACCAATCAGAATGGTGTATTTTGAATGACAATTGCATCAACCAATCAGATGGTCTCAATTCTAAACTAATTTGCATAAGGGCTTTATTTGCTCTCCATAACTTACTGAGGTCCTTCCTAACCCTAGTTTAATTGAAAACCTACAAAACCAGCCACAGATAGTTGATAACAAGAGCATTCTTGACCAATTGTCTTGCTGGTTGAAGACTAATGCATTATAGTCCCAGCAAAAGTTGTAAAATAGAGAACTGTTGACTGACAGTACATAAACCAATCAGAATGGTGTATTTTGAATGACAATTGCATCAACCAATCAGATGGTCTCAATTCTAAACTAATTTGCATAAGGGCTTTATTTGCTCTCCATAACTTACTGAGGTCCTTCCTAACCCTAGTTTAATTGAAAACCTATAAAACCAGCCACAGATTGTTGATAACAAGAGCATTCTTGACCAATTGTTTTGCTGGTTGAAGACTAATGCATTATAGTCCCAGCAAAAGTTGCAAACTAGAGAACTGTTGATTGACAGTACATAAACCAATCAGAATGGCTTATTTTGAATGACAATTGCATCAACCAAACAGATGGTCTCAATTCTAAACTAATTTGCATAAGGGCTTTATTTGCTCTCCATAACTTACTGAGGTCTTTCCTAACCCTAGTTTAATTGAACACCTGCAGAACTAGCCACAGATAGTTGATAACAAGAGCATTCTTGACCAAATGTCTTGCTGGTTGAAGACTAATGCATGATAGTCCCAGCAAAAGTTGTAAAATAGAGAACTGTTGACTGACAGTACATAAACCAATCAGAATGGCTTATTTTGAATGACAATTGCATCAACCAATCAGATGGTCTTAATTCTAAACTAATTTGCATAAGGGCTTTATTTGCTCTCCATAACTTACTGAGGTCCTTCCTAACCCTAGTTTAATTGAAAACCTACAAAACCAGCCACAGATAGTTGATAACAAGAGCATTCTTGACCAAATGTCTTGCTGGTTGAAGACTAATGCATGATAGTCCCAGCAAAAGTTGTAAAATAGAGAACTGTTGACTGACAGTACATAAACCAATCAGAATGGCTTATTTTGAATGACAATTGCATCAACCAATCAGATGGTCTTAATTCTAAACTAATTTGCATAAGGGCTTTATTTGCTCTCCATAACTTACTGAGGTCCTTCCTAACCCTAGTTTAATTGAAAACCTACAAAACCAGCCACAGATAGTTGATAACAAGAGCATTCTTGACCAATTGTCTTGCTGGTTGAAGACTAATGCATGATAGTCCCAGCAAAAGTTGTAAAATAGAGAACTGTTGACTGACAGTACATAAACCAATCAGAATGGTGTATTTTGAATGACAATTGCATCAACCAATCAGATGGTCTCAATTCTAAACTAATTTGCATAGGGGCTTTATTTGCTCTCCATAACTTACTGAGGTCCTTCCTAACCCTAGTTTAATTGAAAACCTATAAAGCCAGCCACAGATAGTTGATAACAAGAGCATTCTTGACCAATTGTCTTGCTGGTTTAAGACTAATGCATGATAGTCCCAGCAAAAGTTGTAAAATAGAAAACTGTTGACTGACAGTATATAAACCAATCAGAATGGCTTATTTTGAATGACAGTTGCATCAACCAATCAGATGATCTCAATTCTGAAGTAATTTGCATAAGGGCTTTATTTGCTCTCCATAACTTACTGAGGTCCTTCCTAACCCTAGTTTAATTGAAAACCTACAAAACCAGCCACAGATAGTTGATAACAAGAGCATTCTTGACCAATTGTCTTGCTGGTTGAAGACTATTGCATGATGGTCCCAGCAAACGTTGTAAAATAGGAAACTGTTGACTGATGGTACATAAACCAATCAGAATGGCTTATTTTGAATGACAGTTGCATCAACCAATCAGATGGTCTCAATTCTGAACTAATTTGCATAATGGCTTTATTTGCTCTTCGTAACTTACTGAGGTCCTTCCTCACCCTAGTCTAATTGAACACCTGCAGAACCAGCCACAGATAGTTGATAACAAGAACATTCTTGACCAATTGTCTTGCTGGTTGAAGGCTATTGCGTGATGGTGCCAGCAAAAGTTGTAAAATAGAAAACTGTTGACTACATTCTTGACCAATTGTCTTGCTGGTAGAAGACTATTGCATGATGGTCCCAGCAAAAGTTATAAAATAGAAAACTGTTGACTGACAGCACATAAACCAATCAGAATGGCTTATTTTGAATGACAATTGCATCAACCAATCAGATGGTCTCAATTCTAAACTAATTTGCATAAGGGCTTTATTTGCTCTCCATAACTTACTGAGGTCTTTCCTAACCCTAGTTTAATTGAAAACCTACCAAACCAGCCACAGATAGTTGATAACAAGAGCGTTATTGACCAAATGTCTTGCTGGTTGAAGACTAATGCATGATAGTCCCAGCAAAAGTTGTAAAATAGAGAACTGTTGACTGACAGTACATAAACCAATCAGAATGGCTTATTTTGAATGACAGTTGCATCAACCAATCATATGATCTCAATTCTGAACCAATTTGCATAAGGGCTTTATTTGCTCTTCATAACTTACTGAGGTCCTTCCTCACCCTAGTCTAATTGAACACCTGCAGAACCAGCCACAGATAGTTGATAACAAGAGCATTCTTGACCAAATGTCTTGCTGGTTGAAGACTAATGCATGATAGTCCCAGCAAAAGTTGTAAAATAGAGAACTGTTGACTGACAGCACATAAACCAATCAGAATGGCTTATTTTGAATGACAATTGCATCAACCAATAAGATGGTCTTAATTCTAAACTAATTTGCATAAGGGCTTTATTTGCTCTCCATAACTTACTGAGGTCCTTCCTAACCCTAGTTTAATTGAAAACCTACAAAACCAGCCACAAATAGTTGATAACAAGAGCATTCTTGACCAATTGTCTTGCTGGTTGAAGACTAATGCATGATAGTCCCAGCAAAAGTTGTAAAATAGAGAACTGTTGACTGACAGTACATAAACCAATCAGAATGGTGTATTTTGAATGACAATTGCATCAACCAATCAGATGGTCTCAATTCTAAACTAATTTGCATAAGGGCTTTATTTGCTCTCCATAACTTACTGAGGTCCTTCCTAACCCTAGTTTAATTGAAAACCTACAAAACCAGCCACAGATAGTTGATAACAAGAGCATTCTTGACCAATTGTCTTGCTGGTTGAAGACTAATGCATTATAGTCCCAGCAAAAGTTGTAAAATAGAGAACTGTTGACTGACAGTACATAAACCAATCAGAATGGTGTATTTTGAATGACAATTGCATCAACCAATCAGATGGTCTCAATTCTAAACTAATTTGCATAAGGGCTTTATTTGCTCTCCATAACTTACTGAGGTCCTTCCTAACCCTAGTTTAATTGAAAACCTATAAAACCAGCCACAGATTGTTGATAACAAGAGCATTCTTGACCAATTGTTTTGCTGGTTGAAGACTAATGCATTATAGTCCCAGCAAAAGTTGCAAACTAGAGAACTGTTGATTGACAGTACATAAACCAATCAGAATGGCTTATTTTGAATGACAATTGCATCAACCAAACAGATGGTCTCAATTCTAAACTAATTTGCATAAGGGCTTTATTTGCTCTCCATAACTTACTGAGGTCTTTCCTAACCCTAGTTTAATTGAACACCTGCAGAACTAGCCACAGATAGTTGATAACAAGAGCATTCTTGACCAAATGTCTTGCTGGTTGAAGACTAATGCATGATAGTCCCAGCAAAAGTTGTAAAATAGAGAACTGTTGACTGACAGTACATAAACCAATCAGAATGGCTTATTTTGAATGACAATTGCATCAACCAATCAGATGGTCTTAATTCTAAACTAATTTGCATAAGGGCTTTATTTGCTCTCCATAACTTACTGAGGTCCTTCCTAACCCTAGTTTAATTGAAAACCTACAAAACCAGCCACAGATAGTTGATAACAAGAGCATTCTTGACCAAATGTCTTGCTGGTTGAAGACTAATGCATGATAGTCCCAGCAAAAGTTGTAAAATAGAGAACTGTTGACTGACAGTACATAAACCAATCAGAATGGCTTATTTTGAATGACAATTGCATCAACCAATCAGATGGTCTTAATTCTAAACTAATTTGCATAAGGGCTTTATTTGCTCTCCATAACTTACTGAGGTCCTTCCTAACCCTAGTTTAATTGAAAACCTACAAAACCAGCCACAGATAGTTGATAACAAGAGCATTCTTGACCAATTGTCTTGCTGGTTGAAGACTAATGCATGATAGTCCCAGCAAAAGTTGTAAAATAGAGAACTGTTGACTGACAGTACATAAACCAATCAGAATGGTGTATTTTGAATGACAATTGCATCAACCAATCAGATGGTCTCAATTCTAAACTAATTTGCATAGGGGCTTTATTTGCTCTCCATAACTTACTGAGGTCCTTCCTAACCCTAGTTTAATTGAAAACCTATAAAGCCAGCCACAGATAGTTGATAACAAGAGCATTCTTGACCAATTGTCTTGCTGGTTTAAGACTAATGCATGATAGTCCCAGCAAAAGTTGTAAAATAGAAAACTGTTGACTGACAGTATATAAACCAATCAGAATGGCTTATTTTGAATGACAGTTGCATCAACCAATCAGATGATCTCAATTCTGAAGTAATTTGCATAAGGGCTTTATTTGCTCTCCATAACTTACTGAGGTCCTTCCTAACCCTAGTTTAATTGAAAACCTACAAAACCAGCCACAGATAGTTGATAACAAGAGCATTCTTGACCAATTGTCTTGCTGGTTGAAGACTATTGCATGATGGTCCCAGCAAACGTTGTAAAATAGGAAACTGTTGACTGATGGTACATAAACCAATCAGAATGGCTTATTTTGAATGACAGTTGCATCAACCAATCAGATGGTCTCAATTCTGAACTAATTTGCATAATGGCTTTATTTGCTCTTCGTAACTTACTGAGGTCCTTCCTCACCCTAGTCTAATTGAACACCTGCAGAACCAGCCACAGATAGTTGATAACAAGAACATTCTTGACCAATTGTCTTGCTGGTTGAAGGCTATTGCGTGATGGTGCCAGCAAAAGTTGTAAAATAGAAAACTGTTGACTACATTCTTGACCAATTGTCTTGCTGGTAGAAGACTATTGCATGATGGTCCCAGCAAAAGTTATAAAATAGAAAACTGTTGACTGACAGCACATAAACCAATCAGAATGGCTTATTTTGAATGACAATTGCATCAACCAATCAGATGGTCTCAATTCTAAACTAATTTGCATAAGGGCTTTATTTGCTCTCCATAACTTACTGAGGTCTTTCCTAACCCTAGTTTAATTGAAAACCTACCAAACCAGCCACAGATAGTTGATAACAAGAGCGTTATTGACCAAATGTCTTGCTGGTTGAAGACTAATGCATGATAGTCCCAGCAAAAGTTGTAAAATAGAGAACTGTTGACTGACAGTACATAAACCAATCAGAATGGCTTATTTTGAATGACAGTTGCATCAACCAATCATATGATCTCAATTCTGAACCAATTTGCATAAGGGCTTTATTTGCTCTTCATAACTTACTGAGGTCCTTCCTCACCCTAGTCTAATTGAACACCTGCAGAACCAGCCACAGATAGTTGATAACAAGAGCATTCTTGACCAAATGTCTTGCTGGTTGAAGACTAATGCATGATAGTCCCAGCAAAAGTTGTAAAATAGAGAACTGTTGACTGACAGCACATAAACCAATCAGAATGGCTTATTTTGAATGACAATTGCATCAACCAATAAGATGGTCTTAATTCTAAACTAATTTGCATAAGGGCTTTATTTGCTCTCCATAACTTACTGAGGTCCTTCCTAACCCTAGTTTAATTGAAAACCTACAAAACCAGCCACAAATAGTTGATAACAAGAGCATTCTTGACCAATTGTCTTGCTGGTTGAAGACTAATGCATGATAGTCCCAGCAAAAGTTGTAAAATAGAGAACTGTTGACTGACAGTACATAAACCAATCAGAATGGTGTATTTTGAATGACAATTGCATCAACCAATCAGATGGTCTCAATTCTAAACTAATTTGCATAAGGGCTTTATTTGCTCTCCATAACTTACTGAGGTCCTTCCTAACCCTAGTTTAATTGAAAACCTATAAAAACAGCCACAGATAGTTGATTACAAGAGCATTCTTGACCAATTGTCTTGCTGGTTGAAGACTAATGCATGATAGTCCCAGCAAAAGTTGTAAAATAGAGAACTGTTGACTGACAGGACATAAACCAATCAGAAAGGCTTATTTTGAATGACAATTGCATCAACCAATCAGATGGTCTCAATTCTAAACTAATTTGCATAAGGGCTTTATTTGCTCTCCATAACTTACTGAGGTCCTTCCTAACCCTAGTTTAATTGAAAACCTACAAAACCAGCCACAGATAGTTGATAACAAGAGCATTCTTGACCAATTGTCTTGCTGGTTGAAGACTAATGCATTATAGTCCCAGCAAAAGTTGTAAAATAGAGAACTGTTGACTGACAGTACATAAACCAATCAGAATGGTGTATTTTGAATGACAATTGCATCAACCAATCAGATGGTCTCAATTCTAAACTAATTTGCATAAGGGCTTTATTTGCTCTCCATAACTTACTGAGGTCTTTCCTAACCCTAGTTTAATTGAACACCTGCAGAACCAGCCACAGATAGTTGATAACAAGAGCATTCTTGACCAATTGTCTTGCTGGTTGAAGACTAATGCATGATAGTCCCAGCAAAAGTTGTAAAATAGAAAACTGTTGACTGACAGTATATAAACCAATCAGAATGGCTTATTTTGAATGACAGTTGCATCAACCAATCAGATGATCTCAATTCTGAACTAATTTGCATAAGGGCTTCATTTGCTCTCCATAACTTACTGAGGTCCTTCCTAACCCTAGTTTAATTGAAAACTTACAAACCCAGCCACAGATAGTTGATAACAAGAGCATTCTTGACCAAATGTCTTGCTGGTTGAAGACTAATGCATGATAGTCCCAGCAAAAGTTGTAAAATAGAGAACTGTTGACTGACAGTACATAAACCAATCAGAATGGCTTATTTTGAATGACAATTGCATCAACCAATCAGATGGTCTTAATTCTAAACTAATTTGCATAAGGGCTTTATTTGCTCTCCATAACTTACTGAGGTCCTTCCTAACCCTAGTTTAATTGAAAACCTACAAAACCAGCCACAGATAGTTGATAACAAGAGCATTCTTGACCAATTGTCTTGCTGGTTGAAGACTAATGCATGATAGTCCCAGCAAAAGTTGTAAAATAGAGAACTGTTGACTGACAGTACATAAACCAATCAGAATGGTGTATTTTGAATCACAATTGCATCAACCAATCAGATGGTCTCAATTCTAAACTAATTTGCATAAGGGCTTTATTTGCTCTCCATAACTTACTGAGGTCCATCCTAACCCTAGTTTAATTGAAAACATAAAACCAGCCACAGATAGTTCATAACAAGAGCATTCTTGACCAATTGTCTTGCTGGTTGAAGACTAATGCATGATAGTCCCAGCAAAAGTTGTAAAATAGAAAACTGTTGACTGACAGTATATAAACCAATCAGAATGGCTTATTTTGAATGACAGTTGCATCAACCAATCAGATGATCTCAATTCTGAACTAATTTGCATAAGCGCTTCATTTGCTCTCCATAACTTACTAAGGTCCTTCCTAACCCTAGTTTAATTGAAAACCTACAAAACCAGCCACAAATAGTTGATAACAAGAGCATTCTTGACCAAATGTCTTGCTGGTTGAAGACTAATGCATGATAGTCCCAGCAAAAGTTGTAAAATAGAGAACTGTTGACTGACAGTACATAAACCAATCAGAATGGCTTATTTTGAATGACAATTGCATCAACCAATCAGATGGTCTTAATTCTAAACTAATTTGCATAAGGGCTTTATTTGCTCTCCATAACTTACTGAGGTCCTTCCTAACCCTAGTTTAATTGAAAACCTACAAAACCAGCCACAGATAGTTGATAACAAGAGCATTCTTGACCAATTGTCTTGCTGGTTGAAGACTAATGCATGATAGTCCCAGCAAAAGTTGTAAAATAGAGAACTGTTGACTGACAGTACATAAACCAATCAGAATGGTGTATTTTGAATGACAATTGCATTAACCAATCAGATGGTCTCAATTCTAAACTAATTTGCATAGAGGCTTTATTTGCTCTCCATAACTTACTGAGGTCCTTCCTAACCCTAGTTTAATTGAAAACCTATAAAACCAGCCACAGATAGTTGATAACAAGAGCATTCTTGACCAATTGTCTTGCTGGTTGAAGACTAATGCATGATAGTCCCAGCAAAAGTTGTAAAATAGAAAACTGTTGACTGACAGTATATAAACCAATCAGAATGGCTTATTTTGAATGACAGTTGCATCAACCAATCAGATGATCTCAATTCTGAACTAATTTGCATAAGGGCTTTATTTGCTCTCCATAACTTACTGAGGTCCTTCCTAACCCTAGTTTAATTGAAAACCTACAAAACCAGCCACAGATAGTTGATAACAAGAGCATTCTTGACCAAATGTTTTGCTGGTTGAAGACTAATGCATGATAGTCCCAGCAAAAGTTGTAAAATAGAAAACTGTTGACTGACAGTATATAAACCAATCAGATTGGCTTATTTTGAATGAGTTGCATCAACCAATCAGATGATCTCAATTCTGAACTAATTTGCATAAGGGCTTTATTTGCTCTCCATAACTTACTGAGGTCCATCCTAACCCTAGTTTAATTGAAAACATAAAACCAGCCACAGATAGTTCATAACAAGAGCATTCTTGACCAATTGTCTTGCTGGTTGAAGACTAATGCATGATAGTCCCAGCAAAAGTTGTAAAATAGAAAAATGTTGACTGACAGTATATAAACCAATCAGAATGGCTTATTTTGAATGACAGTTGCATCAACCAATCAGATGATCTCAATTCTGAACTAATTTGCATAAGCGCTTCATTTGCTCTCCATAACTTACTAAGGTCCTTCCTAACCCTAGTTTAATTGAAAACCTACAAAACCAGCCACAGATAGTTGATAACAAGAGCATTCTTGACCAAATGTCTTGCTGGTTGAAGACTAATGCATGATAGTCCCAGCAAAAGTTGTAAAATAGAGAACTGTTGACTGACAGTACATAAACCAATCAGAATGGCTTATTTTGAATGACAATTGCATCAACCAATCAGATGGTCTTAATTCTAAACTAATTTGCATAAGGGCTTTATTTGCTCTCCATAACTTACTGAGGTCCTTCCTAACCCTAGTTTAATTGAAAACCTACAAAACCAGCCACAGATAGTTGATAACAAGAGCATTCTTGACCAATTGTCTTGCTGGTTGAAGACTAATGCATGATAGTCCCAGCAAAAGTTGTAAAATAGAGAACTGTTGACTGACAGCACATAAACCAATCAGAATGGCTTATTTTGAATGACAATTGCATCAACCAATCAGATGGTCTTAATTCTAAACTAATTTGCATAAGGGCTTTATTTGCTCTCCATAACTTACTGAGGTCCTTCCTAACCCTAGTTTAATTGAAAACCTACAAAACCAGCCACAAATAGTTGATAACAAGAGCATTCTTGACCAATTGTCTTGCTGGTTGAAGACTAATGCATGATAGTCCCAGCAAAAGTTGTAAAATAGAGAACTGTTGACTGACAGTACATAAACCAATCAGAATGGTGTATTTTGAATGACAATTGCATCAACCAATCAGATGGTCTCAATGCTAAACTAATTTGCATAAGGGCTTTATTTGCTCTCCATAACTTACTGAGGTCCTTCCTAACCCTAGTTTAATTTAAAACCTATAAAAACAGCCACAGATAGTTGATTACAAGAGCATTCTTGACCAATTGTCTTGCTGGTTGAAGACTAATGCATGATAGTCCCAGCAAAAGTTGTAAAATAGAGAACTGTTGACTGACAGGACATAAACCAATCAGAAAGGCTTATTTTGAATGACAATTGCATCAACCAATCAGATGGTCTCAATTCTAAACTAATTTGCATAAGGGCTTTATTTGCTCTCCATAACTTACTGAGGTCCTTCCTAACCCTAGTTTAATTGAAAACCTACAAAACCAGCCACAGATAGTTGATAACAAGAGCATTCTTGACCAATTGTCTTGCTGGTTGAAGACTAATGCATTATAGTCCCAGCAAAAGTTGTAAAATAGAGAACTGTTGACTGACAGTACATAAACCAATCAGAATGGTGTATTTTGAATGACAATTGCATCAACCAATCAGATGGTCTCAATTCTAAACTAATTTGCATAAGGGCTTTATTTGCTCTCCAACACTTACTGAGGTCCTTCCTAACCCTAGTTTAATTGAAAACCTATAAAACCAGCCACAGATAGTTGATAACAAGAGCATTCTTGACCAATTGTTTTGCTGGTTGAAGACTAATGCATGATAGTCCCAGCAAAAGTTGTAAACTAGAGAACTGTTGACTGACAGTACATAAACCAATCAGAATGGCTTATTTTGAATGACAATTGCATCAACCAATCAGATGGTCTCAATTCTAAACTAATTTGCATAAGGGCTTTATTTGCTCACCATAACTTACTGAGGTCTTTCCTAACCCTAGTTTAATTGAACACCTGCAGAACCAGCCACAGATAGTTGATAACAAGAGCATTCTTGACCAATTGTCTTGCTGGTTGAAGACTAATGCATGATAGTCCCAGCAAAAGTTGTAAAATAGAAAACTGTTGACTGACAGTATATAAACCAATCAGAATGGCTTATTTTGAATGACAGTTGCATCAACCAATCAGATGATCTCAATTCTGAACTAATTTGCATAAGGGCTTTATTTGCTCTCCATAACTTACTGAGGTCCTTCCTAACCCTAGTTTAATTGAAAACCTACAAAACCAGCCACAGATAGTTGATAACAAGAGCATTCTTGACCAAATGTCTTGCTGGTTGAAGACTAATGCATGATAGTCCCAGCAAAAGTTGTAAAATAGAGAACTGTTGACTGACAGTACATAAACCAATCAGAATGGCTTATTTTGAATGACAATTGCATCAACCAATCAGATGGTCTTAATTCTAAACTAATTTGCATAAGGGCTTTATTTGCTCTCCATAACTTACTGAGGTCCTTCCTAACCCTAGTTTAATTGAAAACCTACAAAACCAGCCACAGATAGTTGATAACAAGAGCATTCTTGACCAATTGTCTTGCTGGTTGAAGACTAATGCATGATAGTCCCAGCAAAAGTTGTAAAATAGAGAACTGTTGACTGACAGTACATAAACCAATCAGAATGGTGTATTTTGAATCACAATTGCATCAACCAATCAGATGGTCTCAATTCTAAACTAATTTGCATAAGGGCTTTATTTGCTCTCCATAACTTACTGAGGTCCATCCTAACCCTAGTTTAATTGAAAACATAAAACCAGCCACAGATAGTTCATAACAAGAGCATTCTTGACCAATTGTCTTGCTGGTTGAAGACTAATGCATGATAGTCCCAGCAAAAGTTGTAAAATAGAAAACTGTTGACTGACAGTATATAAACCAATCAGAATGGCTTATTTTGAATGACAGTTGCAACAACCAATCAGATGATCTCAATTCTGAACTAATTTGCATAAGCGCTTCATTTGCTCTCCATAACGTACTAAGGTCCTTCCTAACCCTAGTTTAATTGAAAACCTACAAAACCAGCCACAGATAGTTGATAACAAGAGCATTCTTGAACAAATGTCTTGCTGGTTGAAGACTAATGCATGATAGTCCCAGCAAAAGTTGTAAAATAGAGAACTGTTGACTGACAGTACATAAACCAATCAGAATGGCTTATTTTGAATGACAATTGCATCAACCAATCAGATGGTCTTAATTCTAAACTAATTTGCATAAGGGCTTTATTTGCTCTCCATAACTTACTGAGGTCCTTCCTAACCCTAGTTTAATTGAAAACCTACAAAACCAGCCACAGATAGTTGATAACAAGAGCATTCTTGACCAATTGTCTTGCTGGTTGAAGACTAATGCATGATAGTCCCAGCAAAAGTTGTAAAATAGAGAACTGTTGACTGACAGTACATAAACCAATCAGAATGGTGTATTTTGAATGACAATTGCATTAACCAATCAGATGGTCTCAATTCTAAACTAATTTGCATAGAGGCTTTATTTGCTCTCCATAACTTACTGAGGTCCTTCCTAACCCTAGTTTAATTGAAAACCTATAAAACCAGCCACAGATAGTTGATAACAAGAGCATTGTTGACCAATTGTCTTGCTGGTTGAAGACTAATGCATGATAGTCCCAGCAAAAGTTGTAAAATAGAAAACTGTTGACTGACAGTATATAAACCAATCAGAATGGCTTATTTTGAATGACAGTTGCATCAACCAATCAGATGATCTCAATTCTGAACTAATTTGCATAAGGGCTTTATTTGCTCTCCATAACTTACTGAGGTCCTTCCTAACCCTAGTTTAATTGAAAACCTACAAAACCAGCCACAGATAGTTGATAACAAGAGCATTCTTGACCAAATGTTTTGCTGGTTGAAGACTAATGCATGATAGTCCCAGCAAAAGTTGTAAAATAGAAAACTGTTGACTGACAGTATATAAACTAATCAGAATGGCTTATTTTGAATGAGTTGCATCAACCAATCAGATGATCTCAATTCTGAACTAATTTGCATAAGGGCTTTATTTGCTCTCCATAACTTACTGAGGTCCTTCCTAACCCTAGTTTAATTGAAAACCTACAAAACCAGCCACAGATAGTTGATAACAAGAGCATTCTTGACCAAATGTTTTGCTGGTTAAAGACTAATGCATGATAGTCCCAGCAAAAGTTGTAAAATAGAAAACTGTTGACTGACAGTATATAAACCAATCAGAATGGCTTATTTTGAATGAGTTGCATCAACCAATCAGATGATCTCAATTCTGAACTAATTTGCATAAGGGCTGTATTTGCTCTCCATAACTTACTGAGGTCCTTCCTAACCCTAGTTTAATTGAAAACCTACAAAACAAGCCACAGATAGTTGATAACAAGAGCATTCTTGGCCAAATGTTTTGCTGGTTGAAGACTAATGCATGATAGTCCCAGCAAAAGTTGTAAAATAGAGAACTGTTGACTGACAGTACATAAACCAATCAGAATGGTGTATTTTGAATGACAATTGCATCAACCAATCAGATGATCTCAATTCTAAACTAATTTGCATAAGGGCTTTATTTGCTCTCCATAACTTACTGAGGTCCTTCCTAACCCTAGTTTAATTGAAAACCTATAAAACCAGCCACAGATAGTTGATAACAAGAGCATTCTTGACCAATTGTCATGCTGGTTGAAGACTTATGCATGATAGTCCCAGCAAAAGTTGTAAAATAGAGAACTGTTGACTGACAGTACATAAACCAATCAGAATGGCTTATTTTGAATGACAATTCCATCAACCAATCAGATGGTCTCAATTCTTAACTAATTTGCATAAGGGCTTTATTTGCTCTCCATAACTTACTGAGGTCTTTCCTAACCCTAGTTTAATTGAACATCTGCAGAACCAGCCACAGATAGTTGATAACAAGAGCATTCTTGACCAATTGTCTTGCTGGTTGAAGACTAATGCATGATAGTCCCAGCAAACGTTGTAAAATAGGAAACTGTTGACTGATGGTACATAAACCAATCAGAATGGCTTATTTTGAATGACAGTTGCATCAACCAATCAGATGGTCTCAATTCTGAACTAATTTGCATAATGGCTTTATTTGCTCTTCATAACTTACTGAGGTCCTTCCTCACCCTAGTCTAATTGAACACCTGCAGAACCAGCCACAGATAGTTGATAACAAGAACATTCTTGACCAATTGTCTTGCTGGTTGAAGGCTATTGCATGATGGTGCCAGCAAAAGTTGTAAAATAGAAAACTGTTGACTGACAGTACATAAACCAATCAGAATGGTGTATTTTGAATGACAATTGGATCAACCAATCAGATGGTCTCAATTCTAAACTAATTTGCATAAGGGCTTTATTTGCTCTCCATAACTTACTGAGGTCCTTCCTAACCCTAGTTTAATTGAAAACCTATAAAACCAGCCACAGATAGTTGATAACAAGAGCAGTCTTGACCAATTGTCTTGCTGGTTGAAGACTAATGCATGATAGTCCCAGCAAAAGTTGTAAAATAAAGAACTGTTGACTGACAGTACATAAACCAATCAGAATGGCTTATTTTGAATGACAATTGCATCAACCAATCAGATGGTCTCAATTCTAAACTAATTTGCATAAGGGCTTTATTTGCTCTCCATAACTTACTGAGGTCTTTCCTAACCCTAGTTTAATTGAACACCTGCAGAACCAGCCACAAATAGTTGATAACAAGAGCATTCTTGACCAATTGTCTTGCTGGTTGAAGACTAATGCATGATAGTCCCAGCAAAAGTTGTAAAATAGAAAACTGTTGACTGACAGTATATAAACCAATCAGAATAGCTTATTTTGAATGACAGTTGCATCAACCAATCATATGATCTCAATTCTGAACTAATTTGCATAAGGGCTTTATTTGCTCTCCATAACTTACTGAGGTCCTTCCTAACCCTAGTTTAATTGAAAACCTATAAAACCAGCCACAGATAGTTGATAACAAGAGCATTCTTGACCAATTGTCTTGCTGGTTGAAGGCTATTGCGTGATGGTGCCAGCAAAAGTTGTAAAATAGAAAACTGTTGACTACATTCTTGATCAATTGTCTTGCTGGTTGAAGACTATTGCATGATGGTCCCAGCAAAAGTTATAAAATAGAAAACTGTTGACTGACAGCACATAAACCAATCAGAATGGCTTATTTTGAATGACAATTGCATCAACCAATCAGATGGTCTCAATTCTAAACTAATTTGCATAAGGGCTTTATTTGCTCTCCATAACTTACTGAGGTCTTTCCTAACCCTAGTTTAATTGAAAATCTACAAAACCAGCCACAGATAGTTGATAACAAGAGCATTCTTGACCAAATGTCTTGCTGGTTGAAGACTAATGCATGATAGTCCCAGCAAACTTGTAAAATAGAGAACTGTTGACTGACAGTACATAAACCAATCAGAATGGTGTATTTTGAATGACAATTGCATCAACCAATCAGATGGTCTCAATTCTAAACTAATTTGCATAAGGGCTTTATTTGCTCTCCATTACTTACTGAGGTCCTTCCTAACCCTAGTTTAATTGAAAACCTACAAAACCAGCCACAGATAGTTGATAACAAGAGCATTCTTGACCAATTGTCTTGCTGGTTGAAGACTAATGCATGATAGTCCCAGCAAAAGTTGTAAAATAGAGAACTGTTGACTGACAGTACATAAACCAATCAGAATGGTGTATTTTGAATGACAATTGCATCAACCAATCAGATGGTCTCAATTCTAAACTAATTTGCATAGGGGCTTTATTTGCTCTCCATAACTTACTGAGGTCCTTCCTAACCCTAGTTTAATTGAAAACCTACAAAACCAGCCACAGATAGTTGATAACAAGAGCATTCTTGACCAATTGTCTTGCTGGTTGAAGACTAATGCATGATAGTCCCAGCAAAAGTTGTAAAATAGAAAACTGTTGACTGACAGTATATAAACCAATCAGAATGGCTTATTTTGAATGACAGTTGCATCAACCAATCAGATGGTCTCAATTCTGAACTAATTTGCATAAGGGCTTTTTTTGCTCTCCATAACTTACTGAGGTCTTTCCTAACCCTAGTCTAATTGAACACCTGCAGAACCAGCCACAGATAGTTGATAACAAGAACATTCTTGACCAATTGTCTTGCTGGTTGAAGACTATTGCATGATGGTCCCAGCAAACGTTGTAAAATAGGAAACTGTTGACTGATGGTACATAAACCAATCAGAATGGCTTATTTTGAATGACAGTTGCATCAACCAATCAAATGGTCTCAATTCTTAACTAATTTGCAGAAGGGCTTTATTTGCTCTCCATAACTTACTGAGGTCTTTCCTAACCCTAGTCTAATTGAACACCTGCAGAACCAGCCACAGATAGTTGATAACAAGAACATTCTTGACCAATTGTCTTGCTGGTTGAAGGCTATTGCGTGATGGTGCCAGCAAAAGTTGTAAAATAGAATACTGTTGACTACATTCTTGACCAATTGTCTTGCTGGTAGAAGACTATTGCATGATGGTCCCAGCAAAAGTTATAAAATACAAAACTGTTGACTGACAGCACATAAACCAATCAGAATGGCTTATTTTGAATGACAATTGCATCAACCAATCAGATGGTCTCAATTCTAAACTAATTTGCATAAGGGCTTTATTTGCTCTCCATAACTTACTGAGGTCTTTCCTAACCCTAGTTTAATTGAAAACCTACCAAACCAGCCACAGATAGTTGATAACAAGAGCATTCTTGACCAATTGTCTTGCTGGTTGAAGACTAATGCATGATAGTCCCAGCAAAAGTTGTAAAATAGAAAACTGTTGACTGACAGTACATAAACCAATCAGAATGGCTTATTTTGAATGACAGTTGCATCAACCAATCATATGATCTCAATTCTGAACTAATTTGCATAAGGGCTTTATTTGCTCTTCATAACTTACTGAGGTCCTTCCTCACCCTAGTCTAATAGAACACCTGCAGATCCAGCCACAGATAGTTGATAACAAGAGCATTCTTGACCAATTGTCTTGCTGGTTGAAGACTAATGCATGATAGTCCCAGCAAAAGTTGTAAAATAGAAAACTGTTGACTGACAGCACATAAACCAATCAGAATGGCTTATTTTGAATGACAATTGCATCAACCAATCAGATGGTCTCAATTCTGAACTAATTTGCATAAGGGCTTTATTTGCTCTTTATAACTTACTGAGATCCTTCCTCACCCTATTCTAATTGAACAACTGCAGAACCAGCCACAGATAGTTGATAACAAGAACATTATTGACCAATTGTCTTGCTGGTTGAAGACTATTGCATGATGGTCCCAGCAAACGTTGTAAAATAGGAAACTGTTGACTGATGGTACATAAACCAATCAGAATGGCTTATTTTGAATGACAGTTGCATCAACCAATCAGATGGTCTCAATTCTGAACTAATTTGCATAATGGCTTTATTTGCTCTTCATAACTAACTGAGGTCCATCCTCACCCTAGTCTAATTGAACACCTGCAGAACCAGCCACAGATAGTTGATAACAAGAACATTCTTGACCAATTGTCTTGCTGGTTGAAGGCTATTGCGTGATTATGCCAGCAAAAGTTGTAAAATAGAAAACTGTTGACTACATTCTTGACCAATTGTCTTGCTGGTAGAAGACTATTGCATGATGGTCCCAGCAAAAGTTATAAAATAGAAAACTGTTGACTGACAGTATATAAACCAATCAGAATGGCTTATTTTGAATGACAGTTGCATCAACCAATCAGATGATCTCAATTCTGAACTAATTTGCATAAGGGCTTTATTTGCTCTTCATAACTTACTGAGGTCCTTCCTCACCCTAGTCTAATAGAACACCTGCAGAACCAGCCACAGATAGTTGATAACAAGAGCATTCTTGACCAATTGTCTTGCTGGTTGAAGACTAATGCATGATAGTCCCAGCAAAAGTTGTAAAATAGAAAACTGTTGACTGACAGTATATAAACCAATCAGAATGGCTTATTTTGAATGACAGTTGCATCAACCAATCAGATGATCTCAATTCTGAACTAATTTGCATAAGGGCTTTATTTGCCCTCCATAACTTACTGAGGTCCTTCCTAACCCTAGTTTAATTGAAAACCTACAAAACCAGCCACAGATAGTTGATAACAAGAGCATTCTTGACCAATTGTCTTGCTGGTTGAAGACTAATGCTTGATAGTCCCAGCAAAAGTTGTAAAATAGAGAACTGTTGACTGACAGTACATAAACCAATCAGAATGGCTTATTTTGAATGACAGTTGCATCAACCAATCAGATGGTCTCAATTCTGAACTAATTTGCATAAGGGCTTTATTTGCTCTTTATAACTTACTGAGGTCCTTCCTCACCCTATTCTAATTGAACACCTGCAGAACCAGCCACAGATAGTTGATAACAAGAACATTATTGACAAATTGTCTTGCTGGTTAAAGACTATTGCATGATGGTCCCAGCAAACGTTGTAAAATAGAAAACTGTTGACTGACAGTATATAAACCAATCAGAATGGCTTATTTTGAATGACAGTTGCATCAACCAATCATATGATCTCAATTCTGAACTAATTTGCATAAGGGCTTTATTTGCTCTCCATAACTTACTGAGGTCCTTCCTAACCCTAGTTTAATTGAAAACCTACAAAACCAGCCACAGATAGTTGATAACAAGAGCATTCTTGACCAAATGTTTTGCTGGTTGAAGACTAATGCATGATAGTCCCAGCAAAAGTTGTAAAATAGGGATCTGTTGACTGACAGTACAGAAACCAATCAGAATGGCTTATTTTGAATGACAATTGCATCAACCAATCAGATGGTCTCAATTCTGAACTAATTTGCATAATGGCTTTATTTGCTCTTCGTAACTTACTGAGGTCCTTCCTCACCCTAGTCTAATTGAACACCTACAGAACCAGCCACAGATAGTTGATAACAAGAACATTCTTGACCAATTGTCTTGCTGGTTGAAGGCTATTGCGTGATGGTGCCAGCAAAAGTTGTAAAATAGAAAACTGTTGACTATATTCTTGACCAATTGTCTTGCTGGTTGAAGACTAATGCATGATAGTCCCAGCAAAAGTTGTAAAATAGAAAACTGTTGACTGACAGTATATAAACCAATCAGAATGGCTTATTTTGAATGAGTTGCATCAACCAATCAGATGATCTCAATTCTGAACTAATTTGCATAAGGGCTTTATTTGCTCTCCATAACTTACTGAGGTCCTTCCTAACCCTAGTTTAATTGAAAACCTACAAAACCAGCCACAGATAGTTGATAACAAGAGCATTCTTGACCAATTGTCTTGCTGGTTGAAGACTAATGCATGATAGTCCCAGCAAAAGTTGTAAAATAGAGAACTGTTGACTGACAGTACATAAACCAATCAGAATGGTGTATTTTGAATCACAATTGCATCAACCAATCAGATGGTCTCAATTCTAAACTAATTTGCATAAGGGCTTTATTTGCTCTCCATAACTTACTGAGGTCCATCCTAACCCTAGTTTAATTGAAAACATAAAACCAGCCACAGATAGTTCATAACAAGAGCATTCTTGACCAATTGTCTTGCTGGTTGAAGACTAATGCATGATAGTCCCAGCAAAAGTTGTAAAATAGAAAACTGTTGACTGACAGTATATAAACCAATCAGAATGGCTTATTTTGAATGACAGTTGCATCAACCAATCAGATGATCTCAATTCTGAACTAATTTGCATAAGCGCTTCATTTGCTCTCCATAACTTACTAAGGTCCTTCCTAACCCTAGTTTAATTGAAAACCTACAAAACCAGCCACAGATAGTTGATAACAAGAGCATTCTTGACCAAATGTCTTGCTGGTTGAAGACTAATGCATGATAGTCCCAGCAAAAGTTGTAAAATAGAGAACTGTTGACTGACAGTACATAAACCAATCAGAATGGCTTATTTTGAATGACAATTGCATCAACCAATCAGATGGTCTTAATTCTAAACTAATTTGCATAAGGGCTTTATTTGCTCTCCATAACTTACTGAGGTCCTTCCTAACCCTAGTTTAATTGAAAACCTACAAAACCAGCCACAGATAGTTGATAACAAGAGCATTCTTGACCAATTGTCTTGCTGGTTGAAGACTAATGCATGATAGTCCCAGCAAAAGTTGTAAAATAGAGAACTGTTGACTGACAGTACATAAACCAATCAGAATGGTGTATTTTGAATGACAATTGCATTAACCAATCAGATGGTCTCAATTCTAAACTAATTTGCATAGAGGCTTTATTTGCTCTCCATAACTTACTGAGGTCCTTCCTAACCCTAGTTTAATTGAAAACCTATAAAACCAGCCACAGATAGTTGATAACAAGAGCATTCTTGACCAATTGTCTTGCTGGTTGAAGACTAATGCATGATAGTCCCAGCAAAAGTTGTAAAATAGAAAACTGTTGACTGACAGTATATAAACCAATCAGAATGGCTTATTTTGAATGACAGTTGCATCAACCAATCAGATGATCTCAATTCTGAACTAATTTGCATAAGGGCTTTATTTGCTCTCCATAACTTACTGAGGTCCTTCCTAACCCTAGTTTAATTGAAAACCTACAAAACCAGCCACAGATAGTTGATAACAAGAGCATTCTTGACCAAATGTTTTGCTGGTTAAAGACTAATGCATGATAGTCCCAGCAAAAGTTGTAAAATAGAAAACTGTTGACTGACAGTATATAAACCAATCAGAATGGCTTATTTTGAATGAGTTGCATCAACCAATCAGATGATCTCAATTCTGAACTAATTTGCATAAGGGCTGTATTTGCTCTCCATAACTTACTGAGGTCCTTCCTAACCCTAGTTTAATTGAAAACCTACAAAACCAGCCACAGATAGTTGATAACAAGAGCATTCTTGACCAAATGTCTTGCTGGTTGAAGACTAATGCATGATAGTCCCAGCAAAAGTTGTAAAATAGAGAACTGTTGACTGACAGTACATAAACCAATCAGAATGGCTTATTTTGAATGACAATTGCATCAACCAATCAGATGGTCTTAATTCTAAACTAATTTGCATAAGGGCTTTATTTGCTCTCCATAACTTACTGAGGTCCTTCCTAACCCTAGTTTAATTGAAAACCTACAAAACCAGCCACAGATAGTTGATAACAAGAGCATTCTTGACCAATTGTCTTGCTGGTTGAAGACTAATGCATGATAGTCCCAGCAAAAGTTGTAAAATAGAAAACTGTTGACTGACAGTATATAAACCAATCAGAATGGCTTATTTTGAATGACAGTTGCATCAACCAATCAGATGATCTCAATTCTGAACTAATTTGCATAAGGGCTTTATTTGCTCTCCATAACTTACTGAGGTCCTTCCTAACCCTAGTTTAATTGAAAACCTACAAAACCAGCCACAGATAGTTGATAACAAGAGCATTCTTGACCAAATGTTTTGCTGGTTAAAGACTAATGCATGATAGTCCCAGCAAAAGTTGTAAAATAGAAAACTGTTGACTGACAGTATATAAACCAATCAGAATGGCTTATTTTGAATGAGTTGCATCAACCAATCAGATGATCTCAATTCTGAACTAATTTGCATAAGGGCTGTATTTGCTCTCCATAACTTACTGAGGTCCTTCCTAACCCTAGTTTAATTGAAAACCTACAAAACCAGCCACAGATAGTTGATAACAAGAGCATTCTTGACCAAATGTCTTGCTGGTTGAAGACTAATGCATGATAGTCCCAGCAAAAGTTGTAAAATAGAGAACTGTTGACTGACAGTACATAAACCAATCAGAATGGCTTATTTTGAATGACAATTGCATCAACCAATCAGATGGTCTTAATTCTAAACTAATTTGCATAAGGGCTTTATTTGCTCTCCATAACTTACTGAGGTCCTTCCTAACCCTAGTTTAATTGAAAACCTACAAAACCAGCCACAGATAGTTGATAACAAGAGCATTCTTGACCAATTGTCTTGCTGGTTGAAGACTAATGCATGATAGTCCCAGCAAAAGTTGTAAAATAGAGAACTGTTGACTGACAGTACATAAACCAATCAGAATGGTGTATTTTGAATGACAATTGCATTAACCAATCAGATGGTCTCAATTCTAAACTAATTTGCATAGAGGCTTTATTTGCTCTCCATAACTTACTGAGGTCCTTCCTAACCCTAGTTTAATTGAAAACCTATAAAACCAGCCACAGATAGTTGATAACAAGAGCATTCTTGACCAATTGTCTTGCTGGTTGAAGACTAATGCATGATAGTCCCAGCAAAAGTTGTAAAATAGAGAACTGTTGACTGACAGTACATAAACCAATCAGAATGGTGTATTTTGAATGACAATTGCATCAACCAATCAGATGGTCTCAATTCTAAACTAATTTGCATAAGGGCTGTATTTGCTCTCCATAACTTACTGAGGTCCTTCCTAACCCTAGTTTAATTGAAAACCTACAAAACCAGCCACAGATAGTTGATAACAAGAGCATTCTTGACCAAATGTCTTGCTGGTTGAAGACTAATGCATGATAGTCCCAGCAAAAGTTGTAAAATAGAGAACTGTTGACTGACAGTACATAAACCAATCAGAATGGCTTATTTTGAATGACAATTGCATCAACCAATCAGATGGTCTTAATTCTAAACTAATTTGCATAAGGGCTTTATTTGCTCTCCATAACTTACTGAGGTCCTTCCTAACCCTAGTTTAATTGAAAACCTACAAAACCAGCCACAGATAGTTGATAACAAGAGCATTCTTGACCAATTGTCTTGCTGGTTGAAGACTAATGCATGATAGTCCCAGCAAAAGTTGTAAAATAGAGAACTGTTGACTGACAGTACATAAACCAATCAGAATGGTGTATTTTGAATGACAATTGCATTAACCAATCAGATGGTCTCAATTCTAAACTAATTTGCATAGAGGCTTTATTTGCTCTCCATAACTTACTGAGGTCCTTCCTAACCCTAGTTTAATTGAAAACCTATAAAACCAGCCACAGATAGTTGATAACAAGAGCATTCTTGACCAATTGTCTTGCTGGTTGAAGACTAATGCATGATAGTCCCAGCAAAAGTTGTAAAATAGAGAACTGTTGACTGACAGTACATAAACCAATCAGAATGGTGTATTTTGAATGACAATTGCATCAACCAATCAGATGGTCTCAATTCTAAACTAATTTGCATAAGGGCTTTATTTGCTCTCCATAACTTACTGAGGTCTTTCCTAACCCTAGTTTAATTGAACATCTGCAGAACCAGCCACAGATAGTTGATAACAAGAGCATTCTTGACCAATTGTCTTGCTGGTTGAAGACTAATGCATGATAGTCCCAGCAAACATTGTAAAATAGGAAACTGTTGACTGATGGTACATAAACCAATCAGAATGGCTTATTTTGAATGACAGTTGCATCAACCAATCAGATGGTCTCAATTCTGAACTAATTTGCATAATGGCTTTATTTGCTCTTCATAACTTACTGAGGTCCTTCCTCACCCTAGTCTAATTGAACACCTGCAGAACCAGCCACAGATAGTTGATAACAAGAACATTCTTGACCAATTGTCTTGCTGGTTGAAGGCTATTGCGTGATGGTGCCAGCAAAAGTTGTAAAATAGAAAACTGTTGACTACATTCTTGACAAATTGTCTTGCTGGTAGAAGACTATTGCATGATGGTCCCAGCAAAAGTTATAAAATAGAAAACTGTTGACTGACAGCACATAAACCAATCAGAATGGCTTATTTTGAATGACAATTGCATCAACTAATCAGATGGTCTCAATACTAAACTGATTTGCATAAGGGCTTGATTTGCTCTCCATAACTTACTGAGGTCTTTCCTAACCCTAGTTTAATTGAACATCTGCAGAACCAGCCACAGATAGTTGATAACAAGAGCATTCTTGACCAATTGTCTTGCTGGTTGAAGACTAATGCATGATAGTCCCAGCAAAAGTTGTAAAATAGAAAACTGTTGACTGACAGTACATAAACCAATCAGAATGGCTTATTTTGAATGACAGTTGCATCAACCAATCAGATGGTCTCAATTCTGAACTAATTTGCATTAGGGCTTTATTTGCTCTTTATAACTTACTGAGGTCCTTCATCACCCTATTCTAATTGAACACCTGCAGAACCAGCCACAGATAGTTGATAACAAGAACATTATTGACCAATTGTCTTGCTGGTTGAAGACTATTGCATGATGGTCCCAGCAAACGTTGTAAAATAGGAAACTGTTGACTGATGGTACATAAACCAATCAGAATGGCTTATTTTGAATGACAGTTGCATCAACCAATCAGATGGTCTCAATTCTGAACTAATTTGCATAATGGCTTTATTTGCTCTTCATAACTTACTGAGGTCCTTCCTCACCCTAGTCTAATTGAACACCTGCAGAACCAGCCACAGATAGTTGATAACAAGAACATTCTTGACCAATTGTCTTGCTGGTTGAAGGCTATTGCGTGATGGTGCCAGCAAAAGTTGTAAAATAGAAGACTGTTGACTACATTCTTGACAAATTGTCTTGCTGGTTGAAGACTATTGCATGATGGTCCCAGCAAACGTTGTAAAATAGGAAACTGTTGACTGATGGTACATAAACCAATCAGAATGTCTTATTTTGAATGACAGTTGCATCAACCAATCATATGATCTCAATTCTGAACCAATTTGCATAAGGGCTTTATTTGCTCTTCATAACTTACTGAGGTCCTTCCTCACCCTAGTCTAATTGAACACCTGCAGAACCAGCCACAGATAGTTGATAACAAGAGCATTCTTGACCAATTGTCTTGCTGGTTGAAGACTAATGCATGATAGTCCCAGCAAAAGTTGTAAAATAGAAAACTGTTGACTGACAGTATATAAACCAATCAGAATGGCTTATTTTGAATGACAGTTGCATCAACCAATCAGATGATCTCAATTCTGAACTAATTTGCATAAGGGCTTTATTTGCTCTCCATAACTTACTGAGGTCCTTCCTAACCCTAGTTTAATTGAAAACCTACAAAACCAGCCACAGATAGTTGATAACAAGAGCATTCTTAACCAAATGTCTTGCTGGTTGAAGACTAATGCTTGATAGTCCCAGCAAAAGTTGTAAAATAGAGAACTGTTGACTGACAGTACATAAACCAATCAGAATGGCTTATTTTGAATGACAATTGCATCAACCAATCAGATGGTCTCAATTCTAAACTAATTTGCATAAGGGCTTTATTTGCTCTCCATAACTTACTGAGGTCCTTCCTAACCCTAGTTTAATTGAAAACCTACAAAACCAGCCACAGATAGTTGATAACAAGAGCATTCTTTACTAATTGTCTTGCTGGTTGAAGACTAATGCATGATAGTCCCAGCAAAAGTTGTAAAATAAAGAACTGTTGACTGATGGTACATAAACCAATCAGAATGGCTTATTTTGAATGACAGTTGCATCAACCAATCAGATGGTCTCAATTCTGAACTAATTTGCATAATGGCTTTATTTGCTCTTCATAACTTACTGAGGTCCTTCCTCACCCTAGTCTAATTGAACACCTGCAGAACCAGCCACAGATAGTTGATAACAAGAACATTCTTGACCAATTGTCTTGCTGGTTGAAGGCTATTGCGTGATGGTGCCAGCAAAAGTTGTAAAATAGAAAACTGTTGACTACATTCTTGACAAATTGTCTTGCTGGTTGAAGATTATTGCATGATGGTCCCAGCAAAAGTTATAAAATAGAAAACTGTTGACTGACAGTATATAAACCAATCAGAATGGCTTATTTTGAATGACAGTTGCATCAACCAATCAGATGATCTCAATTCTGAACTAATTTGCATAAGGGCTTTATTTGCTCTCCATAACTTACTGAGGTCCTTCCTCACCCTAGTCTAATTGAAAACCTACAAAACCAGCCACAGATAGTTGATAACTAGAGCATTCTTGACCAATTGTCTTGCTGGTTGAAGACTAATGCATGATAGTCCCAGCAAAAGTTGTAAAATAGAAAACTGTTGACTGACAGTATATAAACCAATCAGAATGGCTTATTTTGAATGACAGTTGCATCAACCAATCAGATGATCTCAATTCTGAACTAATTTGCATAAGGGCTTTATTTGCTCTCCATAACTTACTGAGGTCCTTCCTAACCCTAGTTTAATTGAAAACCTACAAAACCAGCCACAGATAGTTGATAACAAGAGCATTCTTGACCAATTGTCTTGCTGGTTGAAGACTAATGCATGATAGTCCCAGCAAAAGTTGTAAAATAGAGAACTGTTGACTGACAGTACATAAACCAATCAGAATGGTGTATTTTGAATGACAATTGCATCAACCAATCAGATGGTCTCAATTCTAAACTAATTTGCATAAGGGCTTTATTTGCTCTCCATAACTTACTGAGGTCCTTCCTAACCCTAGTTTAATTGAAAACCTATAAAACCAGCCACAGATAGTTGATAACAAGAGCATTCTTGACCAATTGTCTTGCTGGTTGAAGACTAATGCATGATAGTCCCAGCAAAAGTTGTAAAATAAAGAACTGTTGACTGACAGTACATAAACCAATCAGAATGGCTTATTTTGAATGACAATTGCATCAACCAATCAGATGGTCTCAATCCTAAACTAATTTGCATAAGGGCTTTATTTGCTCTTCATAACTTAGTGAGGTCCTTCCTCACCCTAGTCTAATTGAACACCTGCAGAACCAGCCACAGATAGTTGATAACATGAACATTCTTGACCAATTGTCTTGCTGTTTGAAGGCTATTGCGTGATGGTGCCAGCAAAAGTTGTAAAATAGAAAACTGTTAACTACATTCTTGACGAATTGTTTTGCTGGTTGAAGATTATTGCATGATGGTCCCAGCAAAAGTTATAAAATAGAAAACTGTTGACTGACAGCACATAAACCAATCAGAATGGCTTATTTTGAATGACAATTGCATCAACCAATCAGATGGTCTCAATTCTAAACTAATTTGCATAAGGGCTTTATTTGCTCTCCATAACTTACTGAGGTCCTTCCTAACCCTAGTTTAATTGAAAACCTACAAAACCAGCCACAGATAGTTGATAACAAGAGCATTCATGACCAATTGTCTTGCTGGTTGAAGACTAATGCATGATAGTCCCAGCAAAAGTTGTAAAATAGAAAACTGTTGACTGACAGTACATAAACCAATCAGAATGGCTTATTTTGAATGAAAGTTGCATCAACCAATCAGATGGTCTCAATTCTGAACTAATTTGCATTAGGGCTTTATTTGCTCTTTATAACTTACTGAGGTCCTTCATCACCCTATTCTAATTGAACACCTGCAGAACCAGCCACAGATAGTTGATAACAAGAACATTATTGACCAATTGTCTTGCTGGTTGAAGACTATTGCATGATGGTCCAAGCAAACGTTGTAAAATAGGAAACTGTTGACTGATGGTACATAAACCAATCAGAATGGCTTATTTTGAATGACAGTTGCATCAACCAATCAGATGGTCTCAATTCTGAACTAATTTGCATAATGGCTTTATTTGCTCTTCATAACTTACTGAGGTCCTTCCTCACCCTAGTCTAATTGAACACCTGCAGAACCAGCCACAGATAGTTGATAACAAGAACATTCTTGACCAATTGTCTTGCTGGTTGAAGGCTATTGCGTGATGGTGCCAGCAAAAGTTGTAAAATAGAAAACTGTTGACTACATTCTTGACAAATTGTCTTGCTGGTAGAAGACTATTGCATGATGGTCCCAGCAAAAGTTATAAAATAGAAAACTGTTGACTGACAGCACATAAACCAATCAGAATGGCTTATTTTGAATGACAATTGCATCAACCAATCAGATGGTCTCAATTCTAAACTAATTTGCATAAGGGCTTGATTTGCTCTCCATAACTTACTGAGGTCTTTCCTAACCCTAGTTTAATTGAAAACCTACAAAACCAGCCACAGATAGTTGATAACAAGAGCATTCTTGACCAATTGTCTTGCTGGTTGAAGACTAATGCATGATTGTCCCAGCAAAAGTTGTAAAATAAAAAACTGTTGACTGACAGTACATAAACCAATCAGAATGGCTTATTTTGAATGACAGTTGCATCAACCAATCAGATGATCTCAATTCTGAACTAATTTGCATAAGGGCTTTATTTGCTCTCCATAACTTACTGAGGTCCTTCCTAACCCTAGTTTAATTGAAAACCTACAAAACCAGCCATAGATAGTTGATAACAAGAGCATTCTTAACCAAATGTCTTGCTGGTTGAAGACTAATGCATGATAGTCCCAGCAAAAGTTGTAAAATAGAGAACTGTTGACTGACAGTACATAAACCAATCAGAATGGCTTATTTTGAATGACAATTGCATCAACCAATCAGATGGTCTCAATTCTAAACTAATTTGCATAAAGGCTTTATTTGCTCTCCATAACTTACTGAGGTCCTTCCTAACCCTAGTTTAATTGAAAACCTACAAAACCAGCCACAGATAGTTGATAACAAGAGCATTCTTGACCAATTGTCTTGCTGGTTGAAGACTAATGCATGATAGTCCCAGCAAAAGTTGTAAAATAGAGAACTGTTGACTGACAGCACATAAACCAATCAGAATGGCTTATTTTGAATGACAATTGCATCAACCAATCAGATGGTCTTAATTCTAAACTAATTTGCATAAGGGCTTTATTTGCTCTCCATAACTTACTGAGGTCCTTCCTAACCCTAGTTTAATTGAAAACCTACAAAACCAGCCACAGATAGTTGATAACAAGAGCATTCTTGACCAATTGTCTTGCTGGTTGAAGACTAATGCATGATAGTCCCAGCAAAAGTTGTAAAATAGAAAACTGTTGACTGATAGTACATAAACCAATCAGAATGGCTTATTTTGAATGACAGTTGCATCAACCAATCATATGATCTCAATTCTGAACCAATTTGCATAAGGGCTTTATTTGATCTTCATAACTTACTGAGGTCCTTCCTCACCCTAGTCTAATTGAACACCTGCAGAACCAGCCACAGATAGTTGATAACAAGAGCATTCTTGACCAATTGTCTTGCTGGTTGAAGACTAATGCATGATAGTCCCAGCAAAAGTTGTAAAATAGAAAACTGTTGACTGACAGTACATAAACCAATCAGAATGGTGTATTTTGAATGACAATTGCATCAACCAATAAGATGGTCTCAATTCTAAACTAATTTGCATAAGGGCTTTATTTGCTCTCCATAACTTACTGAGGTCCTTCCTAACCCTAGTTTAATTGAAAACCTATAAAACCAGCCACAGATAGTTGATAACAAGAGCAGTCTTGACCAATTGTCTTGCTGGTTGAAGACTAATGCATGATAGTCCCAGCAAAAGTTGTAAAATAAAGAACTGTTGACTGACAGTACATAAACCAATCAGAATGGCTTATTTTGAATGACAATTGCATCAACCAATCAGATGGTCTCAATTCTAAACTAATTTGCATAAGGGCTTTATTTGCTCTCCATAACTTACTGAGGTCTTTCCTAACCCTAGTTTAATTGAACACCTGCAGAACCAGCCACAGATAGTTGATAACAAGAGCATTCTTGACCAATTGTCTTGCTGGTTGAAGACTAATGCATGATAGTCCCAGCAAAAGTTGTAAAATAGAAAACTGTTGACTGATAGTATATAAACCAATCAGAATAGCTTATTTTGAATGACAGTTGCATCAACCAATCATATGATCTCAATTCTGAACTAATTTGCATAAGGGCTTTATTTGCTCTCCATAACTTACTGAGGTCCTTCCTAACCCTAGTTTAATTGAAAACCTATAAAACCAGCCACAGATAGTTGATAACAAGAGCATTCTTGACCAATTGTCTTGCTGGTTGAAGGCTATTGCGTGATGGTGCCAGCAAAAGTTGTAAAATAGAAAACTGTTGACTACATTCTTGATCAATTGTCTTGCTGGTTGAAGACTATTGCATGATGGTCCCAGCAAAAGTTATAAAATAGAAAACTGTTGACTGACAGCACATAAACCAATCAGAATGGCTTATTTTGAATGACAATTGCATCAACCAATCAGATGGTCTCAATTCTAAACTAATTTGCATAAGGGCTTTATTTGCTCTCCATAACTTACTGAGGTCTTTCCTAACCCTAGTTTAATTGAAAATCTACAAAACCAGCCACAGATATTTGATAACAAGAGCATTCTTGACCAAATGTCTTGCTGGTTGAAGACTAATGCATGATAGTCCCAGCAAACTTGTAAAATAGAGAACTGTTGACTGACAGTACATAAACCAATCAGAATGGTGTATTTTGAATGACAATTGCATCAACCAATCAGATGGTCTCAATTCTAAACTAATTTGCATAAGGGCTTTATTTGCTCTCCATTACTTACTGAGGTCCTTCCTAACCCTAGTTTAATTGAAAACTTATAAAACCAGCCACAGATAGTTCATAACAAGAGCATTCTTGACCAATTGTCTTGCTGGTTGAAGACTGATGAATGATAGTCCCAGCAAAAGTTGTAAAATAGAGAACTGTTGACTGACAGTACATAAACCAATCAGAATGGCTTATTTTGAATGACAGTTGCATCAACCAATCAGATGATCTCAATTCTGAACTAATTTGCATAAGGGCTTTATTTGCTCTCCATAACTTACTGAGGTCCTTCCTAACCCTAGTTTAATTGAAAACCTACAAAACCAGCCACAGATAGTTGATAACAAGAGCATTCTTGACCAATTGTCTTGCTGGTTGAAGACTAATGCATGATAGTCCCAGCAAAAGTTGTAAAATAGAGAACTGTTGACTGACAGTACATAAACCAATCAGAATGGTGTATTTTGAATGACAATTGCATCAACCAATCAGATGGTCTCAATTCTAAACTAATTTGCATAGGGGCTTTATTTGCTCTCCA
This sequence comes from Crinia signifera, assembly GCF_055691185.1. Classification (NCBI taxonomy): domain Eukaryota; kingdom Metazoa; phylum Chordata; class Amphibia; order Anura; family Myobatrachidae; genus Crinia; species Crinia signifera. The sequence continues at coordinate 112,857,963 of NC_139219.1, read as the reverse complement.
TAACTTACTGAGGTCCTTCCTAACCCTAGTTTAATTGAAAACCTACAAAACCAGCCACAGATAGTTGATAACAAGAGCATTCTTGACCAATTGTCTTGCTGGTTGAAGACTAATGCATGATAGTCCCAGCAAAAGTTGTAAAATAGAAAACTGTTGACTGACAGTATATAAACCAATCAGAATGGCTTATTTTGAATGACAGTTGCATCAACCAATCAGATGATCTCAATTCTGAACTAATTTGCATAAGGGCTTTATTTGCTCTCCATAACTTACTGAGGTCCTTCCTAACCCTAATTTAATTGAAAACCTACAAAACCAGCCACAGATAGTTGATAACAAGAGCATTCTTGACCAATTGTCTTGCTGGTTGAAGACTAATGCTTGATAGTCCCAGCAAAAGTTGTAAAATAGAGAACTGTTGACTGACAGTACATAAACCAATCAGAATGGCTTATTTTGAATGACAGTTGCATCAACCAATCAGATGGTCTCAATTCTGAACTAATTTGCATAAGGACTTTTTTTGCTCTCCATAACTTACTGAGGTCTTTCCTAACCCTAGTCTAATTGAACACCTGCAGAACCAGCCACAGATAGTTGATAACAAGAACATTCTTGACCAATTGTCTTGCTGGTTGAAGACTATTGCATGATGGTCCCAGCAAACGTTGTAAAATAGGAAACTGTTGACTGATGGTACATAAACCAATCAGAATGGCTTATTTAGAATGACAGTTGCATCAACCAATCAGATGGTCTCAATTCTTAACTAATTTGCAGAAGGGCTTTATTTACTCTCCATAACTTACTGAGGTCTTTCCTAACCCTAGTCTAATTGAACACCTGCAGAACCAGCCACATATAGTTGATAACAAGAACATTCTTGACCAATTGTCTTGCTGGTTGAAGGCTATTGCGTGATGGTGCCAGCAAAAGTTGTAAAATAGAATACTGTTGACTACATTCTTGACCAATTGTCTTGCTGGTAGAAGACTATTGCATGATGGTCCCAGCAAAAGTTATAAAATAGAAAACTGTTGACTGACAGCACATAAACCAATCAGAATGGCTTATTTTGAATGACAATTGCATCAACCTATCAGATGGTCTCAATTCTAAACTAATTTGCATAAGGGCTTTATTTGCTCTCCATAACTTACTGAGGTCTTTCCTAACCCTAGTTTAATTGAAAACCTACCAAACCAGCCACAGATAGTTGATAACAAGAGCATTCTTGACCAATTGTCTTGCTGGTTGAAGACTAATGCATGATAGTCCCAGCAAAAGTTGTAAAATAGAAAACTGTTGACTGACAGTACATAAACCAATCAGAATGGCTTATTTTGAATGACAGTTGCATCAACCAATCATATGATCTCAATTCTGAACTAATTTGCATAAGGGCTTTATTTGCTCTTCATAACTTACTGAGGTCCTTCCTCACCCTAGTCTAATAGAACACCTGCAGATCCAGCCACAGATAGTTGATAACAAGAGCATTCTTGACCAATTGTCTTGCTGGTTGAAGACTAATGCATGATAGTCCCAGCAAAAGTTGTAAAATAGAGAACTGTTGACTGACAGTATATAAACCAATCAGAATGGCTTATTTTGAATGACAGTTGCATCAACCAATCAGATGATCTCAATTCTGAACTAATTTGCATAAGGGCTTTATTTGCTCTTTATAACTTACTGAGGTCCTTCCTCACCCTAGTCTAATTGAACACCTGCAGAACCAGCCACAGATAGTTGATAACAAGAGCATTCTTGACCAATTGTCTTGCTGGTTGAAGACTATTGCATGATTGTCCCAGCAAAAGTTATAAAATAGAAAACTGTTGACTGACAGCACATAAACCAATCAGAATGGCTTATTTTGAATGACAATTGCATCAACCAATCAGATGGTCTCAATTCTGAACTAATTTGCATAAGGGCTTTATTTGCTCTTTATAACTTACTGAGATCCTTCCTCACCCTATTCTAATTGAACAACTGCAGAACCAGCCACAGATAGTTGATAACAAGAACATTATTGACCAATTGTCTTGCTGGTTGAAGACTATTGCATGATGGTCCCAGCAAACGTTGTAAAATAGGAAACTGTTGACTGATGGTACATAAACCAATCAGAATGGCTTATTTTGAATGACAGTTACATCAACCAATCAGATGGTCTCAATTCTGAACTAATTTGCATAATGGCTTTATTTGCTCTTCATAACTTACTGAGGTCCATCCTCACCCTAGTCTAATTGAACACCTGCAGAACCAGCCACAGATAGTTGATAACAAGAGCATTCTTGACCAATTGTCTTGCTGGTTGAAGACTAATGCATGATAGTCCCAGCAAAAGTTGTAAAATAGAGAACTGTTGACTGACAGTACATAAACCAATCAGAATGGTGTATTTTGAATGACAATTGCATCAACCAATCAGATGGTCTTAATTCTAAACTAATTTGCATAAGGGCTTTATTTGCTCTCCATAACTTACTGAGGTCCTTCCTAACCCTAGTTTAATTGAAAACCTACCAAACCAGCCACAGATAGTTGATAAAAAGAACATTCTTGACCAATTGTCTTGCTGGTTGAAGGCTAT